>NC_080200.1:66162551-67587551 GCF_030028045.1 Hippopotamus amphibius kiboko | reverse complement strand
TAATGGGATAAAACCAGCAGTGTCTGCAGATGACTTCCGTGGTTGTAATGGTAGGCAATCTAAAGTAAGTCAAAATGTGAGGACCTAAAAGTGAAAATAAAGAAAATAAATGTTTCCCCTTTCAAAGTAATGAGGGATTGGGAAAGAGCTTCCAGAAGGTAGTGGAGGGATGCTTGATGTTTAGTGGAAAATGCACCTGTCACCTTGGGTCCAAGCCCCCACTGAACATGAGAAATCCAGCCCCATCTTCCTCAAGTTGAATGGAGGTCAATATCCCCTTCTCTTGGGACTTCCCTGGTGGTCCAGTGGTTAAGACTTCGCCTTCCAATCAGGGCGTGCGGGTTCGATCGCTGGTGGGGGAGCTAAGATCCCACATGTCTCGTAGCCAAAAAACCAAAATATAAAACAGAAGCAATATTGTAACAAAATTCAATAAAGACTTTAAAAATGGTCCACATCAAAAAATTCTTTAAAAAAAAAACACACACGCTTCTCCTGGCTGCCTTGCGCAGGTCAGCTGAGGGCAGACACAGTGTCAGCGACTGTTCCACAGGCTCAGAGCCCGGACGGTGGTGGATGAGGCACGAGGGGAGGGTGGCCAGACAGGGAGGCTGCCTTCCTGAGTGCCACACGTGAGACCAGCCTCACCGCGCTGGACTTTGGGGGTCGGAGAGCTTTCACCTTAACCACTGGCTCTCATCCCCACAACGCTGCTGAGGGGTACGGGGCAGGTATCAATCATTTCTGGGTGAGACAAATGCAGCCCGGAGGACGGACAGCTGGCCTCCAGTCACATGGTCAGCTCAGGGCAAAACTCGCGGCAGCACGTGGCCCATGTTCCCGCAGGCTGATTTGTTTTGTTTTATCCAATTCAGGTGTCAATCCCAGTTTATATTTAGATACAAAGTTTGGAATGACCAGAAGAAAAAAATACTTATTAAAAAACACAAGAGGAGTGAAATCTTTCATGTTTTAAAAAAAGAAGTTGAGCTTGCATTGAAAGATGGAAGGTGAACCCAGCCTCAGCCCGCGCCAGCCGCGTGGATGAAGTCAATCCCACCTGCCCGACCACCTGCCCACCTGCCCTCGCCCCTGCAGGAAGGGAGTGACCCTCCGCGGGAGCCGTTTCTTGCAAAAACATCTCTGCTGTGCCCGGGATCCAGAGTGTGATTAGCCCCAAGGCAAATGATGTTTTAAAAGAAGGTCAAGAAAAGATAAGTTCTGCTCTGTCGGTCCAAGTGTTCCCTAAACGTGTGGATGGGGAATGAAGAGGGTGAGGATGGGAAAGGTGGATGGGGTGGTACCAACCCGAGAAACACAAGCAGGAACAAGAGGAGGGGCTGAAAAGAGGGCACGGAGATAAAGACAGGAGAGAACAAAACGGGAAAACAAAGTGTGTGAATGAGACGTGGAGATTCTTCGCTTTCCAAAGGAGCAGTGGTTTTAAGGTGTAGGGACAGGACAGATGAGAGAGACACAGGTCACATCTCCCGTGCCTTGCTGGGAAAGGTGGGGAAAGCACGCGGCCTGTCAGCTGGGAACGGGGTTGGGGCGGGCAGATTCGAGTCTGGTGTAGCAGCGAGGTCCTCCACCAACAGACGAGTATGTCACCTGTTCTCTGCTCTCCCATCTATAGCTAATCAATCAGCAAACACTGATCTGCCCTTTCAGCATGAGCGCACTGTTGGGGGTTCACCAGGAGCTCAAGAACCCAGGAAGAACCTCTTCCTTCTCAAGCTGGGAAGAAACATGACCCTGCACTGCGCTCCTGCAGGAAACAAGATTGCATTGAAATAAACAGAAGGAGAGGCAGGAACCTACAGGCTTTGATGAACAAAGAAGGGAAGACCCTGCCACCTGGAGCATCCGAAGGTGTCCCAGCCTGGAGTCGGATGCTGGCTGCAAGCTGAACCCTGGTTGGTCAAACTCTGAGAAGCCTTTGGACTTTGGGCTTCACCTCCTCTTCTGGGCAGGGAGAGTCTGCTAGGCTGCTGATGCCAGAACGTTCCTCATGGGTGGCTTTGCTTTTTCTCACAAGCCTTAAGTTCTAAGGTTCTTGAAATTCTGTGTTTAAATGTTCCCTATATAATTCTACCAGGTAGTTTACTAAAGTCACTTCTTATGGAAAAGTTGGTTTGTTTGGGGGGCAGAGGTGTGAATTCAGAAATTACCTCTTCTGTTTTAAATTATATAAACTCAACTCCTGGAACTAGAGTAGGGTCCAAATGCTGGGTTTTTTCTTCACATGGGTGAGATTGCAAATACTTTGATGTGTATGGTCCTGCCTCACGTGCATGGTCCTCGCTGCTCCTCGTAGAAAAGATGCATCCAGTCTACACACTAGGGCCATTTTTCCCACATTGAGACCAAGATCCGGAGGCCAAGGTCCCCTCCCAGCCTTGCTCCCCACGCCCTCTCCCCTGCGTCTCCTACTTAGGGGCCTTTGGTTTCAAAGCCAGCTCCACCCATCCAAAAAGGAGGGAGGGCGTCGCGGTCCAGAGCAGCTAACAGCTCGAGACCCTCTTCCCACTTATACCCGGATCTCACGTGTCCCCCTTTCTTGCTGCCATGTAAAAGAACAGTGGAGAAAAAATGATTAAAATACATTCTGGGGGAAAAGGGGTACAGATGTGTCTCATTCCATCCTTTCTCGCACACTCTGTCTTCTTTCCCGGAGAGTCTGAGCATCGGAAAGGAAAACGCCCCCAGTGACACACGGTGATCAGCAGCCACCGCTTGACTTTGTTTTTCTGCTCCCAGTGTGGAGAGCTACACTATAAATAGCGTGGGGAAGTCCATTAGAATAATTTACTATGCATCATGAATTATAAATGACATGATGTACTGTTCATACATGTCTAATTTCAACTTAAAATTTAGCCCTGCAAATTGGTTATCGAGTGATAAAGGCACGGCCGTTTTTCTCGGGGCCGACATTGGGCTCTGCCTGCGTTTCCCCTCCGGTGTGGTGGCCCAGGCTGGGCCAGGAGCCCTGCGCAGCAGCCCCGAGACGCCCGCGCCGTCAGGCCTGCCGGTGGATGGCCGAGGGGAGATCAGGCCCTGTTTCCTCCCTGAATCCAAATTAGTCTCGCAGCTGGAGAGGCACCAGTGGCTGATAATGGCCTAACAACCTCCCACACTAACAGATATGACCTCCGCGGCAGTGACAGGAATGCAAAATGCAGCCCTGTCTCCACCCAGAGCTCGGCGAGCCCGCCCCGCCGTGGGAGCTTGGAGCCACCTCGACGGGGAAGATGCCCTAAAATGAAAAGAATAAGGCAAATCGATGTGTGTGGGGTTGCACAACACCCTCTTTGAGGCACCACAGCTGACACTGCCCCAGCGCCCGAGAGAAAAGTAGGTCTATAGGACTGCTTACAGGGACGGTGGGCTCGCCGTGGAGGTTGTCCATTAAAGGGGGGACCGTGCGTCTGTTCATCCCTCCATGCGGTCTCAAACCAAATGGCCTCGTCTGTGCGCCTCTGATGCCCGTGGATGGCTGGAGCCCGTGGCCAGCGTGGAGCTCTCCTCCATCCCCCGCTGAAGCCCAGCAGCCCTGGGGGGCATTTCCCTTCCATGTTGATTTTGGAAAAGGTTTTCTTCCCACGTTCACATGGCTGTGTGTCACTCAGATCCCATGCAGTGAACACAGCTGGGCATGTACCCCATGCACGGGGCTGGGGACACAGAGAGACCCGCGAGGAGCTGCATCCCCAGCCAGAGAAGGACACAGCGATGTGGAGGGTGTGTCGGGCAGCAGGAAGCGGACGGAGGGGCCTCCGCGGGGATGATGCTGGACGACGCGCGCCCTGCCCGGGCCTGGGGACACCTGCTTTGGGTTCACATGAACATCTCCTTCCTCTAAGGAAAGAGCGGCGCTAGGTCTGCTTCACCTTTACAGGACAGCAGTTTTTCCCGTCTTAAACAAGTGAAATCGTGCAATATGCCAGTTGCATGTGGACCATCCAGCCACTGAGATCTGAGCCAGGGCTCTGGAAAGTGAGAGGCCCTCCCCGCTCAGCCTGGGCTGTGAGACCCTGCGACCCACCCAGGCAGGGCCGACCCCGCTCATTGTCAGGGTGTTGGACGCTGAAAAATGCACAGCGGGTACTAAAGCCTTAAAAGTAGGACCTTCTCTGATGGAAAAATCACATGTAATGCTGGATAACGGTGGTGCTTTTGGAAACATAAAACGATCAGAGAAGAAACTGATTGTGCTTTTGCATATATTTCTATTTTCAAAGACAACGCTAATGGTTTCTACACAGCGCAATGATATTTACACACAAAAGATCTACGGATTTTAATTTCATTATGAAAAACATATGAATGCGCAATGTATTTGTGAAATGCAAACATGCAGTACTCACAAAGAACACACGACTGCCGTGTGTGGGGCCAGCACGCGGCGGAGGGCAGAGGCGCCGTCAGGGCGGACGCGGGGCTGCCGCTGCTTCTGTCCGAGGTGGACACAGCCACGCACAGCACATGCGCACACACGTTTACACACGCCCTCTTGCACACTCAGACACAGAGGAGGAGGGAGCCTGCCCGCTCACCAGACTCCCCCTGCGAGATCCCTAAATGAAGGGCCCACAAAGGCCAATCACCAAATACAGGGAGAGACCTTATTTGCTTTTTTGCCATTTTAAAAAGTTGCAATTTCCATCTGAGTCGATTTCAACTGATCCTAATCCTACAGAGACTTCTGTTTCTCCGGCTTCACGTGGGAGGCTGGGGACCGATCGGCGGGGCCGGTTTCCCGCCAGGAGCCCACGTCAGCCCTGGTGGCAGTGTCCCTGTGACGCATGTGGCTGCCAGGTACCCTGTGAAGGCTGGCGAGAGCATCTTACCCTTCATGGGGTACCCTCCACGGAAGCCTGTCTGAGGCTTTAATGACATTTGCCGCTCCTGAGGGCTGGCGTCGGGGGGGGGGGCATTAGCCCCTTTTCTGAAGTCACAGGGACCGTCCTGGCTCACAGCCCAGAGGAATGTGGGGCTGTTGGTTCCCACTGCTCCTGGGAGGCCCACCACCACCCCCTGGGATGCAGACGCACCACAGGGTCCCCCACCAAGCTTGCCCAGAAGCAGAGGAGAGGGGTGTCCGGTGCTTGGACAGACCAAGAGACCCCTCTAAGGATCCACCTTCCAGCTACTGGGAGTCCAGGCATCTAGACCAACATCGGCGCCCTGTCCCGAGGGTCCGGGCAGCCTCACGCTCCCCGGATCAGGGGCTGGGATGTCCTGGGGCCAGGCAGTCCGTGCAGGAAGAGCCAGGTCCCACAGACACGTGTGTGCGTACACGTGTGTGTGTGCGCACGCACACGGGCAGACACAGCCATCCTGCTGAGTCCACAGGACCCCTCCTAGCCCACGATGAGGGTCCCCAAAAGCGCGGGTCCACTGGGTTGAGAGCGTAAGAGGAGGTGAGGAGCGCTTCTTGCTTCCACCAAAGTCAAAGGCAGGAAAGGGGACCCACGCAGGCTGAAAGCTGCTGAGACGGGCCCTGCTCCCTCACAGAAAACACGGGCACGCAGACCCTGGCGCGGGAGGCCCGGCTGGCGGACGTCCCGGGGGCTCTGGTTTGAACTAGGTCTAGGAGAGAAAGAAGCTTTTGCCAGACGGGGAAGAAAGAAGGAAAAGGACGCCTCATCGTTTGGTTTCATACTGCGAGGCCGTCCCGAGCATCCGTCCCTGGGCTTTGACACCGGTCTCCGGGCTTCTGATCGGCCTCCCACTTCCTTGCCTTCCTCCCTCTAGAATACGTGTCCGTGGACTTTCAAGACCCAAAAACGGATGCTCTAAAATCCTATCCCAGAAACAGGATTGATTGTGCTGAGAAGGGTATGTGAAAGAGGAGCCGACAGCTCTCAAAGAAAGGCTATTAGAAATAAGAAAAAAATACAAAGTAAGCAGAGTCTAGAGGAAAGTAACAGGACTGCAGTCGAGCATGTTCCAAATGGGGGACAGCCCACGGAGACCCCACTCTTGATTTTAACCTCAGAGAGACCAGCCAGGCCCTTGGCAGGAGGTGGGAGGATCCAGGCTGCGGCTGTGCCCCGCCCACGCCCATCTGTGCCCCACAGGCCTATGCTCCAGGCTCATGCCCCCCAGAAACCCTCTCCCAAGCGCCCCCTCCTCACCGACCCTCCCCTCTGAGCGCCTCCCTCCTTGAGTGTTTGCATCACAGCCATTTCTGCGTACGTGTGTCCCTCACCTATGCTGCTCTAATGACTCACGGTCAGTGGCTCATTTTCCCAACTTTGGATGCTGAGGGGCCTTTTGCATCACTCACCCTGGAGCCTGGCACCACGCTTCACGGATAACACGGCACCGACGGAGCGGCCAGGACCCCCGTGGGTTCACGTATGTACTTACCATCTCAGTCCGCGAGGTGGGCGCTCGTTTATTGACCTAGTGGATGCAGTCTCCACTGTGTGGTGGGTTCTTCTCTCCCCACCCCCATACTACCTGGAAGCTCAGCCGAGCCTGCCTGCTGGGCACATGGAGTGGGCAAAGAAGACGTTGGATGGGTGGGTACCGTGGACATGGAGGCCGAGGCCGAGGGGTTCAGGGAGCCTCGCAGAGGGGCCCAGCAGAGCCTGCGTCAGATGCAGGTGATCCCCGACCCCTGACAGCAAAGGAAGTCCTCCCCCAGGAAGAGACAGGCTGGAACCTGGGACCCGGGACCCTTTGCTGCAGTGCTTGCCCCTGGACAAACATCTCCTCCGGCAACAAAACACAAGGAAACTATAAGGGACTAAAAATAACTGCATGCATGTGCAATTGGGGCAGATTCTGGGCCATAAGATGCAAAAAGGCCAAGAAGACCCAACTGCCACTTCTGAGGAGCCCAGAGCAAAAGCAGGGGGTCAGGAGATAAGCAGGGCACCGTGCGTGCCCCCGGGACACGCCCCGGCACACAGCACCACCAAAGGGGTGGGCAGACCCCCTGAGCCACCCCTCTGGCCCGGCCCCTGGACACACCGCCACCCTCACCCCCACATGAGGAGCCGGCTCCCCTCCCTCAGGGAGCGAGCAAGGGGACCTGTCCTTTGATTTCGCCCCCCCTGCGTCCCCCGCTGCAGCAGGGGCCCCAGTCAAGCCTTGACTGGCCTCTTATCAACTTCCGTTGACTGGGGAAGGCCAAGAACGCTGGTCAGTATCAGGAAGAGCCCCCGGGCTTGGGGGCAAGACTCAGCAACACCCCATTCGAGCCCCTCCCAGAGGAGTGCCTGTCCACACGTACCGTGGCCACGGATGCACCGCATTGCTTAAAGCTTACTGTGGAATCTGCACCTTGGATGTTGTCTTTCTTTCCCACTCATTTCAGTAGCGCACCGTGAAACGTCATCTAATACTCGAGGAAAAGCCAGCCTGAGTCTATAAGAACGTGGGTCTAATCCGGGGTACGTCAGCTCTGTGCTCTGTAAGGACCGTGCCGGGGTTCACTTCCGCTTCAGAGACTGGCCGATGTGAACCGAGGGTGCAGCTCTGGTGCTTGGCTTGCTCTGAGGCCATGGTCGGACCACCACTCTCACAACCCGGGCGTTCTCACCTTTAAGTAGAAATCATCACAGCACCTGTCAGAATCACAGTACTCTTGTGATCGCTGAGCAAAACGTATGCAAGTGTGACGTTCTTGGTACTTTGCCTAGCCCACGCACAGTTATCGGAAGCTGATATTTTTAGGAATAGCTCATTAGAATCTAAGTTTTTCAAGCAAAAGCTCTGCATACATTGGATGGTTAACATATTTGGATTTAGAAGCTACAGGAGGACACCAAACCCATGCTGACATTCTTGGGGACCTATGCCTTCTAACGCAGCTTTCTAGTCCCTCAGACTTCATGCATAATTTGTATGTTGTTTCCTGGATGCCTCATCATCTGCCCTGTGAGCTGTATGGTTTATCCAGTGTCTAGATGAGGAAGCTGGATGGACAGAGATGAAGAGATGTTGTGGCTGGAGATAAGCAAATTCATGAGTCTCTTTGTTTTTAAAATAAATGAAGCCAGATTGCTGTGAAAGAAAGAAAGAAAGAGAAAGAAAGAAAGAAAGAAAGAAAGAAAGAAAGAAAGAAAGAAAGAAAGAAAGAAAGAAAGAAAAGAAAAGAAAAGAAAGAAAAGAAAGAAGGAAAAAAGGAAGGAAGGAAGGAAGGAAGTAGCATTGACATATACACACTACCAAATGTAAAATAGATGGCTAGTGGGAAGCTGCTGCGTAACACAGGGAGATCAACTCGATGATGGGTGATGACCTAAAGGGGTGGGATGGGGGTGGGTGGGAGGGAGTCGTGGGAGGGAGGGGATATGAGGATATACGTATAAATACAGCTGATTCACTTTGTTGTACAGCGGACACTGGCACAACAGTGTAAAGCTATTATGCTCCAATGAAGATCGAAATGAAAAAAAGGAAAGTAATGCAATGATCATGAGTCTAGGGGGGAGCTCTCTCTCCAGGATTCTTCACACTTTTATTAGTCAGGGCTCTCCAGAGAAGTAGAACCAATAGGTTCCAATATACACAGTAGGACACATATACACATGTGTGTACACACCATATGTCACAGGCATGTAAGTCATACGAAGAGATTTATTGTAAGGAATTGGCCCCTGTGGTTCTGGAGGCTGAGAGGCCCCAGGTCCTCTGCCTGTGCTGGAGGCCAGGAGAGCTGGCGTGGCTCTGAGAGCCAGAGGGCAGGTGGTGTAAGGCCCCACCGAGAACAGAAGACGGACGTCCCAGCTTAGCCGTCGGGCAGAGAGCAACCTTGCTGCTCCTCCACCTTCTGTTCTGTTCAGGTCTTCAGTGGATCGGACGAGGCCCACCCGCCCTGGGGAGGGCCACCTGCTCACTCGGTCCACAGACTCCATGCTCTTCGCATCCAGAAACACCCCCCCAGACTCACCCAGGATCACGCATGCCACCATCTGGGCCCCCGGGAACCAGCCAAGGCGGCCCACGGCATTCACCGTCCCCTGCTGTACCAGCCACACAACAAAACGTTCCCGGAAACCGCTTTATCTTGAAATAGCTTCACATGTGGTTCAAAAGCAAACTTCGGGGCAACCAAGTGCCACCCGTCCTGACAGCCACATCCGTGGGGGCCGAACACCGTGAGAGTGAAAGAAAAATCATGCAGACTCAGGAAACGCAAGCCTGAAAGTCTTCAGCCTCCTTCCTCCGCGATTCCACCCGGGACATGGGATAACCTTGCTCAGGTCTGCGGCCCCCGGCCTGTGGAAAACGATGTGGCTGGTGTCTCGTCACCCTGAGCCCCCCTCGTGCTTTCACCTTGATCTTATTAAACAAAACATAAGGAGCTGATTGCACAGCAGAGCGCCATTGGACGGCAGGAAGAGCTCACTCATGTGAGGTAGATTAACTCCCACGAAGCATCACTCATTAATTTGCCCCGTTGTAAAATGTCATTGACTCCATGGGACTCTTTAATGTATGAAATTTCCGACCCAGCTCTTAGCAGCCTTCCCCTGACCGTGGGGAGAACCGACTGTCCATCGCACCAACAAGGCAGCCTCTGTCCCTTCTGATAAAATGCACACCCACCACGCAGGTTTCACAAGGTCGCCGACTGTCCTGGGGTCTCCTTCTCCCATGACAGATAAGTCCATGCTATGTCATTTTCATGAATATTAGTTGCTGTATCATCTAAATCTTTTATCCAAGTAAATGCCGGCACCATCTAGACGTAACGATTTTTCCCATAATAAGATTGCCTGATAACATCAGTGTAGCTGGGTCTTCATCGTAGCTATGTTTGGAATTACCTGTGGCTTGTGAGACTGAAATGAGAATTTTGGAAACTAACATTTTCTTTTCTTTTCTTTTCTTTGCCAAAAGTTACATGTCTTTCAGTAGCGGCATATGGTCCACAAGAGAAGTTGAGTTGGGGGCTCTCCGTGGTACAAAGTCTAGAATAGTCTCCGTCCTGAATTCACTTATCTCATTTAGAAGACTCCTCAGACAGCACCGTGGTTTGGGGTGCACAGGGTTAGAGTGACAAGCCGTTGGGAGCTGCGTGGGTGGGAGGATGTGGGCGTGCACAGGCGTTTTGGTAAGCGCGTTCCGTTTCCTTCCTCTGCACCTCTTTAAAGGATCCTAATGCTCCCTTTCCTCAAACCCTTTCCACATACTGTACAAGTGACCTTTTGTCCAAAATCGTAGTGTCCTCTTCTGTGAGAGGCAGAAGGGTGGACCCCACCTCAAATCCTGGCGTCCTCACGGTACAGCTTTGCCCCCAGTCCAGCTTCCACGGCCAGGTTGCCCCGAGCCATGAAACGTCAGGTCTGCTTTCCAGCCCAACCCTCATGGTGACTGTGCAATCTGGCAGGTGGCAGACCCTCCATTCAGGGTCCCACGCCGCCTGTCTCCTGGCTATTACTACCCGAGTGTCTAGAAAGTTCCACGCTGATTCCCAAGGCCAGTCCTTTGCTCCTCAGGTGTCTATATGCAAAATGGACCCTTACCCCCATACACTCAGGTAACACACATCACCCCAGGAGGGCGGGCAGGGTTGGAGCAGCTTCTCCAGGACAAAGCTAAGTAGTACAGGGTCCCTTTCAGGACTGGTAGCTTCTCACTCGGGGCACAGAAGACAGACAACTCCACAGTGAGTGTGTCTACTGCTGAGGAAGGTACCTCTCAACGATGTAAAAGGACAGGTGACACACAGATGTAAAATATGTGAAGAGTGTGGACCAGTGTCCAGCCCCTGAGAAGTCCGTGGAATCACAGAACTCATGATGGTGGCTGCATTAATTACAGAGGCCCTTGTGTTTACTCTGTCCTTTTAGATGTTGCATACGTAATGCACATTTCTATAAGGCTGAATTTGAGTGACACTTTCAGAGTGGTTTTATTAAACAGCAAGCTGTATTTGAAGAAGTAATTTGTAACAAACAACACAAAGCTATAAGTAAAGTTGATTTCCTTGCATTTTGAACATGTGGTGCTGATGTTAAGATACAGTGCACAACAAAAATTGTTACAGGAAGCCGACATCTTTTGAGATAGACTTTGTATGGTGACAAAGTATTTGCTATATGATGGAGGAAATGGGAAATCCAGTTTCTCCACAAATGGAAACATCATCCATGAACCTGGACCACCACCTAGTGAACTGGAACTTCAGACGAGGTCCCCCCACCTCACTGACCTTGACTGCTAACAGCAAGCCGGGTGAAAGGGCTCACATTTTAACTGCTGCTGCATAACTTATCCACATGCCTATATTCCTAGTCGGCTTGGTTCTAGAAAAGCCCCAGTGACTTGGAACGACCATCTGTACTCCGTCCACATCTCTACTGCTCAGAGCCAGGTGCAGCCAAGTTTCCATAACTGAAGAGCTGCCCCAAGGGAGGACTTTTGACTCACAGGGGTCCAAAATCTCCAGCATCAAGGTCCTCCATCCATCCCCACGTCACCCGGGTTCCGTCTTGTGTTCTCTCTACAATCCCGTGTTAGAGCCCTGGTCCAGCCCTGGATGGACAGGCCCACCTCATTTGGGGGCTGAAGAAACAGATCCCTTTGACACCGACTGGGGAGAGTTGAATACACGTGGGAAAGGCTGCCAGCTGCCCTGCCTTCCTTTTCATTCTCACTGCTCTCCAGCGGTGAACCCGCTCTCCTGTGGTTAACCCGCTCTCCAGCGGTTAACCTGCCCTCCATCTGACTGTCTTGCACTTGACTTCGCCTGCAGACATCGAATTTTCTGAATTGTCCAGATACACAATCTTCTCCTGCTATTGTATCAAGAATATTCTTTGTGCAGAAAGAGCACGGTTTTCAGGCTCTGGCACACTACACAGTGACCCCCGGTCCAAAGCGTGACGACCAGCATCAAGTGAGAGCATCACAAGCAAGGGCCTCACAGTCTGTGCACATTTTCCCACATTCGAAACAGACGTCCTCAGGGCAGTGAGCTCAGGAGACACATAAGAACCCAAGTGAAGACATCATGGAATTAAGAAGACGGGAACGTGGACCGTAATTGTATGGAGGTGCAGGTATTCGGTGATTCGGCAGCTGTCCAATTATTGGTATGTCAGGATCCGAGGTAGAGCCTTCCTAGTCTTGGCAGAGTTCACATGGGGTACAGTGCCGGGCTCCCCTGCGGGTCCTAGCACAAGCGGAAGTGGTTTTGACCACGGATGTTCTTTTGCTGGAGACCGCAAGGCAGAGGGGGAAGACAACACCAACCAACGTTCAAGGCACGGCCACACAGGCTGGTTATTACAAGGGTTCAGTAAGGTTACCTGTCTCGGGGCCCCAAGAGCATCGCCCACGAACCACAGCATGCACGGTGATGGTGACACAGGACCACAAGTGACTCGCCAAGGAAGTTCTAGATTATGTGGCCTTTGTTATTTTTAAAGAAACATACACACATCGAATACATGTGGGACAGATTTCATCGAATGGGCTCTTTTTTGTTCATGCTTGGACGCTGAGGTAAAGGTAGCCTTGATCTAAAGAATGCAACACACCTGGAGCCCCCCTTTCCCGGACGGGGGTAGTCAGGCGTTACCGTAGTTAAGGCAATGCCAGGCAAGTCTCCCCTGGCTTGGGAGCGACCGGTTTATAGAAGAGTTTGTCACGGTGAGTCGCTAGCCGTGGCCAGGATGAGCACCCAGTGGTCACTCGAAAAACAGGGCTGGACCGGCCAGAGCAGAGAATGGGGGCTCTGCGCCCTCCTCGCCATCCTCCTCCTCCGGTCACTAAACCCGGAACCTCTCCAGGGCAGAGGCCCCGCCCCCTCCTCCAGCAGCACCTTCCAGGCAGGCAGAGTGCCCCATTTCAAAGCTGCCGGTAGCTGTGGAAAAGAAGAGCCGATTGATGGATGACATCAGAGATGCAGAAAGATCCTTAACGACCCCCGCTCTGTCTGTGGGGCTGCGTTCACAGCTTGGAGAGTTTGAATGAGTGTTTCTGTTTTCAATATTCTTTAAGGCAAAACTATAAAAACAAAAGTAAGGGAAAAGTAGGAGGACATGAAAGAATAGAGAGTCTCCTGAAATGAGAAACCAGGCATGAAGAATGATGGAGGGAGCTGGAAAAATCCCCAAATGGGAGCCAGTGAACAGCTAGGCTGAGTGGCAGATACTGTAACCAAGGCGCCGCTGGGATGCTGCTCTGTTAACGGCACCCTGCTTTTCTCAGGGGTTTATAACATGCTTTGTATAGAAGTAATCAAATGAAAAAAATTAAATACCATCTGAATTTAGCTCCCACCCCGCCAAAAACGCCTCCCTTCTCTTTGTAATCAAGTAATACATGCGGTCTCCCTCTTTTTGAAGTAATTGAACAATCACCCGTCCCCCATTTTGGAAGGTAGTTATTACTGTTAGTTTTGACCACGTGAAACGGCCTACATTTGGCCCTGTTTGACCCATTTAGAAAATAGCAATTTCCAATGGTTCAAATAAATATGTATTCTGATGCCTTCTTTAATAAAGAAATAAACATGCCTCGTCAAAGATGATGCATCCCTTACGAGTAATCTTCTTCTGCAAAAATTAGTCACTTCCAAGCCAAAATCAGGGACCCAGGACTTGAGCCACCTGTGAAGTTGTGACAAAACCGTTTCTCCGACACAGGTGGCAAAAGCCAAGGGGACTGAGGAGGTTAGAAGTCAGTGGGTGTCAGAAAATGCAGGGAGTATAAAAACGAGTCTCGAATAAACTGGGTGAGAAGGACATTCCTTTTGATTGTTGTCTCTTGCTTTTTAATGTTCTCAGCAAACGGCTGTATCTTTCAGAGTCTCTCAAGGATTTTTAGATAAAAAGAGAGGTTTTATCTTTGCATGTCTAGAAGCAGAGAAAAACTCCAGAGACCGAAACCTACAGGCAATGCAAATAAACTAAATCCGATCAAGGTAATATCAATGCCAGAATTAGAAGAAAACCCAGAGAGAATATCAATAACAACATTCAAGCAGCAGGTTTCAACTGGAATCAATAGGCAGAATAAACAGAAAAAATTAAGTCACAAAGTGTTAGTAGATAAAAGCTCCCCACTCATTAAAATTCTGTTTGTCTTTGTGTCTTTTTATCAATGTACCTATATATCTGTGCAAGTATATCAAAGTTTGTAATGTAAAAGAATGATGAAATAATCTAATTAATTTCCGGTGTCATTTCACATATTTCTTTCAAGTTAGAACTACAATATTAATAACGGTTTGCAGTTTAATAAAATATCTTTATGTCCTATTAACTCCTATATCAGCTTGTTATAAAAGCCACTTTCTATCAAATAGCTAAACTTCAAAAGAGTTTTGCTTTGATCAGAAAAAAAAAAATCAGCTTCATTCCATTTATACTGAATAACCTCTCTCAGTCGCTCAGTTTCATAGACAGACAGTTGTCTGGAGCTGCCATTTGCTCAGGAAAACATTCCAATAGGCAAAAAATTTCAAAAAGGTAGACTATATGGAGGCAGCCGAGGCAGATGGGAAGCCTGCTTTTTACTTCCGTGGGCAAGGGGAACTGGCTCCAGCGAGGACATGGCGGGGAGAAGGGGAGGGGTGCACAGGGGTCCCCCCGGGGGAGGTGACCGGCTTGCACCCACCCAGAGTGTGGCAGGTCCTGGCCTGCGCCATGGAATTTCAGGAATGCAATTCTAACTACTATGTTCTCCTCCTCCCACTGACTGAGACCTGAGAGATAATTTTACATCCTTAGCAGTATACAAAAATCGTTCTCCGCCAGCTTCCCTAGGTAGTGAGAAGTCGCTTCTCCATCATCCCCGCCAGAACCCGAGAGGTGTTGTCAGCTGTCTGTCCCAGCTCGGGTCTCATCACCAGACACATCCTACCTCTGTGGTCTCTGCCCCAGCCGATGCCTCTGTGCCAGGTACCAGGCTTGCAACACCTAGATTACTCGCTAAGGGTGGGGCCGCTGAGCCCAGAAGCCAGTACGAAAGGCCTGGGGCGTCCTGGGGGTTTTCTTTTTAGTATAGCAGCTGAAATAGACAGTAACCATTAACCAGGGCATTTCATTAAGACTTTATTTATTTGGTGTCTTTTCCCAAAGGAGATTTCAAATGCACCTGTTTTTCTGGGAACGAGCCCGTGGTCAGGGGTCCCAGGAAGGTCCACAAGGTCCACCCAGAGCCCCCCAGCCTCTGTCCAGGGGAGGAGCGAGCAGGCGGGGGTGCAGACCAGACGGGCGATCTGGTCTGGAGCCCCTTGGATGGGGGCGGCTGTGTCCCAGGGTTTCCATCCCTGCTGTTCCCGCTGGGTGCCTGGCACCCAGGAGGTGACGAATCAGTGCTCCTGGAAAGAGTGAGTGGCAGGCGTAAACACAGGGCACACTGGGTTATCTCTGAACAGCTTCCACTAAACTGGAGATTCTTATCTCCAGGCATATAGGTGAGGCCCAGCTTTGGTGAGCCAGGAGATTAGAGGCAGAGCTGCCCTTTCATCGGAGCGGAAGGGAAGGGAGGCTGGATCCTTTGTGCCGAGGGCTCCTCCCACTCAGAAGGGGGTGGCCACCTTCTTCCAGCCCCTGGGGAGCGCAGCTTGCCCTGGCCTGCGGGGCCCCAGGGAAGGCGGGGTCCCAGGGACCCCCCCCTGCTCCCCTTGGACTCACAGCGGACACCGCCTGTTTGAGGCACAAACACACGCCTGCCCTTCTCCCCCCCTACATCCCTATCCTACCCCTCTCCGGAGCATCCAGGCCTCCCACAGCCCAGGCAGGTAATGTGTCTGCCTCTTAGATACAGAAAAGAGTTTAGAGGTAATGAGATGAGATTGGATGGCAGGAAATCATCCCAAACTCCTGAGAGGACAAACCTGCAGCATGTCAGCCGCACAACAAACAGCACGTTTCAAAGAAAATGCCAATCGTGAAAACATGAGTCCAAAAAATGATCCTGGAAAAGAACGGAGTGTTGAGAATCCTTATTGTGGATGAAGGACCTGAAGAACTTCTGAAGGAGATGGGGAGAGTAGCCCCTTTCTTTGCACGTAATGTTATAATGTCACTCACAGTAAAGCTTAACACACAGTCCGTCCTCTGTGATCAGAACATCTTCACTGCAGGACCTGCGGGTTCCAGGGCGCCAGCTCTGGGCGTTTGGGGCGAAACCCCCTCCAAGCGTCAGCAACCCTGGCCGCCAGCACGACCTCCGCTAGCTGTGGCTGAAACTGCTCCAGAGGTGTCCAAAGGCCACGCCCACCTGGGTTTAGGGAAACGTAGGGCATCCCCAGTTCATGAAAAGTCAGACCACGCCTGGTTACCTTTTTTACAAACCTTAACTTTGTCCTAAAACGGGATCAGCAGCATTTTATCCGAGGTGACGCTCTTGTTTTCCTCTTAGTTTTTTTCATCCTGATGTTTCTGTTGAAAAACCTCCAGCCGTTTGGCACAGTTCCTAAAAGTCATCTCCCAAACCGAGGATGTGAGCAAGGTGAACCACAGAGGGACAGGGTGAGAGCTGGAAGTAAGAGCGGAGAGAAGTTCGACTTTGTTAATATCACTGTGCCATCAGAAGTTTGTGTATCATTTAAGAATAACTTCACATATATTGGCTCATTTTTTTCCCACTCACGGGTGAATGATTTTAAGAAAAGGAGACACCATTAGTCTGCCACAGTGGGTCTGGATCCAAGCTGATGTGGGCCCCCAGGGCAGATGTCTGGGGGCATGGTGGTCGTCACCACTGGGCAGGGGCTCCTGGCATTGAGCAGGTCGAATCTATGGATGTTACTAAATATCCCATGGTGCACAGGGCAGCCCCCACACAGAGGATTACAAAGGCCACGTGTGGATCGCCTCTAGTTGAGAAACTTGTTCACCAATGGAAATCCAAGAGCTCTAGACCGGAGGGCAGGGCCGGCGGCGGTGGTACCCAGGGATCCTGGAGGGGGTGCTCTGCAACTCCACTCCCGGGGCCTTCCCTGTCCCACCGCAGGCTGGGGTTAAGCCCCACCCCCCCAACACGAAGCCAGCCTGGCTGTCTGACTCCGGTCTACACATGCTCCACCAAGTCTACACCGAGTCTTCCAAACGCCAGCAGCCACCCACGAGAAAAGATGCTGGCCTCCCCCGTGGGCTCCAGGGCTTCCATGGGGCACATGTGGGCGCTGCCTTCCTCAACCCCAGAACGGTCGTGTGTGAGCAGAGTGATGGCCAGCTAACCTCGGAACTGAATCATGTGAAGGTTTTTAGAAGCCAGATGGGTCTTAGATCATCTCCCCAGCTTCCTCGTTTACTGAGGCCTGGAGAGAGGATCTCGTGATTCTAGATCACAAACCTGGTCATCATGACACCAAGGAGAACCCACCCTGCTTCCTCCGCAGGCCTTCACTGCTATTTTTAACAAGAACAGATATAATACCCCTTTCAAGTCAGGACTGGAACTGTATCTACTCTGCAGCAAGTTTATATTATATTGGGAAATATTTGTCTCATGTCTGCTGCAAGATGGGTGCCTTAGGGAGACTTTTATTTGCTTCCACGAGCAGTGAGACAAAATTCTGACCGGTGTCCACCAAATGAAGCCAAAACACTTGATAAAACTGGGGGGGAGGTGGGGAATTGGATAAACCCTTACCTAAGTGTCTCATTAGACCATTACAACTTTCCATGAGAACTATTTCATGTCTTTGGGCTCAATACTTTCCACCAATGCTTTTCAGTGGTGCAGCTGGTCCTCAGAACTTGACATCAGTAACCACTCGCCTTCCTCCAGCAGATCTGCGCTATCTCCAGCTGGATCAAAGCGTTCTAATACCGTGGGCTGCGCACAGAGCCAAAGAAAACTTAGACTGGGTTGGGGGCAGCCCATCTGAGTCAACGTCTGCATGTGACAAAAATGAACCAAAGGACGTTCCATCAAAAAGAAAACAGTGGCAACGTTTTTCAAAACACAGGTTTCCCAACCCAGTAGAGATGAAGTGAAATGGATCCCCTGTGACCGAGGGCTTATCTTCTGAGTGACGGTGTGCTGACAGAGTTTGGTTTCCGGCTGGGACTCGGCATCTACAGCCCATCACGCACGTCAGGAGAGCAGATGCACTCGGCAAAGACATGGGTGTGGCTCCCACGAGCATCGTGAATGTTCTGTGCCATCTGACCATTGCCTTTCCTAGCGGTTTCTCAGACGTGTTCAAGAGCACGCATGAGCTGAGAGGCAATCTGGATTAGGAGATTGGAAGGCACAGCCGTTTTCCTATTTTTATAGGATACCAAGAAACAGGCACCTGGAGGCATGGGCACCCAAGGTTGCCATGTGCACAGCTCTAGCAAGGAAGGACGGCTGACCAGCTCTGCACTGGAAGTGACACAGCGGAAAATGTTGTTACAATATCTCTGAATAGGCTCTTTCTCCAAAAAAAAAAAAAAAAAAAAGAACAACAAAAAACAAAAAAAAATCCTTATTCACGTATAGAATGTGTTTTGTAACATACTTTACCCACAATGTTAAGGCAGAGAATACGAGATCTTCAAATAATATGCGAGAAACATATGCATGTCCGTCTCCTCTAATCCGAATGCAGAGCGCTCACTAAGTCTGATGAAAAACTACGTCTGATGAGCTGGTGGAAGAACACTGGCCCAGTTCATAAAGGCATCTCCTTGTGGGACTGGAGCAGGGTCAGGGTTACAGGGAGGCATGGGCACCCCATGAGAAGCCCACCTGGGAGGCACTCCCTGCCTGCCCGGTCTCTCACTTTTCAGGCATGGTCCTGCTCATCCATTCCCGAGTGTGGGTTCAAGAGGGAAATAACTTGAAATTCTTTAAGAAGCAAGTGTTCCGTGGACCGACTCATGTGCCACGGCATCTGCTCGCACGTTCAGTCTGGCTCGTTGAGGTCCCACTACAGGCTCACGATGTGAGTAAGTCCACCTCTTTCTCCTAAATGCAAGTCGCTAATGCCAAGACGGCACGAGGATTTCGGAGAGCGAGGACCTGGTGCTGCCCATCTCCATAGCCGATGGCACAGGGACCAGACCTTCCCCAGAGAAAGAAGCAAGGTGAGATGCCCGGGCTCCTCTCCTGCGATGCAGTCGGTGAGGGGTTAGCACAGGAGCCCCAACGTGGGGAGCATCTCTGGCTGGGAAAGCAGGACCTCGGAGAACACGCATGCTGGTCTCACAAGTCCTGAGTCACCTTTGCTGCTGGCACGGGGTGTTCCGACCCTCATTCTCACTGCCACCAGCCCGGCAAGCGCTCTCCTTATCACAGCAGGGGTGGCTGTCACCAGCACCAGCGTCGAGATGGTTGGCCCCAGGTTCTCTGTTCAGCTGCTCATGTCTGTACCAGGAACCAGCCTCGAGGGGGTCAAAATGCCCATGCTGATCAGGGGATGAGTTTTTACGGAAAGTGTGAGCAGCGCCCTCAGCCCTGGAATCTGGTTGGCAGAGCAGTGGGATAGCCTTCCTGGGGCACAGAGAACATGAGGCCACCAGCACTCTCCCACACGCTGCGCTGGACTCTTAAACAAGACATTCATTGACAACATAGCCGGAAAAAAGTAAAACATAACATCAGTGGTTGGCTCATCAGTGATTTGAGAACACGCTCAAAACAGTGTTCCCAAGGACAAAGAGGTCCCCAAGTCAGAATAAACTACATTCTCCCAACCTGGCCTCATCTTCCCCTCGAAAAACCCCAACACCTACTCTGTTCACATTGAGAATTTTTTTAAAAGTGTATTTGGAGGGACTTTCCTGGTGGCGCAGTGGTTAAGAATCCACCTACCAATGCAGGGGACATGGGCTCGATCCCTGGTCCAGGAAGATCCCACATGCCGTGGAGCAACTAAGCCCACGCGCCACAACTACTGAGCCTGTGCTCTAGAGCCCATGAGCCACAACTATTGAGCCCGTGTGCCACAGCTACTGAAGCCCGAGCGCCTAGAGCCCATGCTCCACAACAAGAGAAGCCCATGCACCGCAAGGAAGAGTAGCCCCTGCTCTCTGCAACTAGAGAAAGCTCCCGCACAGCAACAAAGACCCAACACAGCCAAAAAATAAATTAAAAACTCTTTTTTAAAAAAGTGAATTGGAAAAGAAGTAACCCCTGGGCAGGAGGAGGTGTCACCAGGGAGGGGGTGGCTGGGGGACCAGTGGGCGGGGAGGGGGGCTTCTCAGAAAATGAGCTGCTTGTTAGAGTGACCGTGGCTCCTGTCTGCTTCTCTGCTAAGCAAAGTCAGTTGAACCCTTAATCAGATACAAAACGCATACATTTTAACTCTAATCTCTTCCTGTATTGGAAGGTGAGCCCTGAGGTATTCCAGGAAAAATCTCCAACCCGCCGAGCCCATCCTTCTTTCTCCTTTGCTTCCCGATGCTTCAGATGCCTCCATCTCAGGATCCCCCTTCCTCCGAGCCACAGAGGGTACCCCTTGGCGGATCACTGAGGGTCCTATAATGTTAGGGTTGGAAGGGGCCTACATACCAATTGAATCCAAACCTCTTCTCACCAACGAGTAGAATGGGGCTCAGATATTTCCAGGGACTCCCCAGCTTCCGAGACGCCCATCTGTGACCCCGAGGGCTTTTCTCCCCCGTACAGCATGCTGTCCGTCCCTAGGGAGGGTGGACGCCTCCATCCACCTCTCTAATGTACCAAAGCGTCTGGCTATTAATAATGGCTCTTAACAGCGGGGCAGTGCTCCAAGTGATGGACCACATTTAACTTGACACAAGAAACCTGATGCTGGAGGAGCTCATTTTGCCCTCCACTCCAGGCATCTGCGGACTCGGAGGAGCAGTTACCAGGAATCCGGGTGATGTCATCTCTCCTCATCATCCGTGGCTCCTTGTGTGAGGACGAGGTTGAAGGGATGAGATGATTCCCCAGCAGCCCACGGCATGTATTTTGCAGGCGTGTGTAGATTCCTTCTCTTCCGTACCCCAGACCTTAACTATGTGACCACGTGAGGATATCGTGCAGAGCCAAGGCCTCGCCTCTTGCCTCACTGATGATACAACCCAGACACGGGGGTCCCTGGCCTCCACCCTGGCCAGCCGCAGCTCTGGCAGCATCAGCTCACGTCCGGTTCCTTCGTCCTGATTCTTAGGGGGGGTAGCTGTCCGGCTGCAGCACCTCCGCTCCTGCTCTGGAGGGAATCCCACTGTGTAGTTGCCATTCAGCCACGTTGGCAGCAAGACGTGGGCTCTACAGGGTCCTGAAGAACCTCAGAGGGCCTTTCCCGGTGCCCTTATTGACGTGAGGGGTCAGCCAGACCACAGTGCCGGGTGCTGCGTCCAGCCTGCCAGAGGGCATGGGGCCGGAGCCCCCACGGCCATCCCCCCGTCAGCCGCCGTGCACACCTGCCGGCACCACCCCCATCTAGGAAGACGCTCTGGGCTCTGCTCAGAGATGCCCTGGGGGCTTGTGGCCACAAAAGCATGTCATGCCCGGCTCTCTGAAGCCACCAACCACAAAGACCACAGGAGCTATCCCCAGGCGTGGGCAGACTAAGAGAAACCAGCATTTCTTCAGAGAGAGTCCAGCCTAGGCCTAACAGGCAGGGGCGAAGGCAGCAGGTCCCTGGGCTTGGGGGTGTCAGCAGGGGGGTGTCAGCAGAGAGCTGGCCAGCCACCCAGGCCTCCAGAGCCTTTGGGGCACTTGCAGCCCGCAGGGCCCCCCAGGTAAGTGCAGCCTGGCCAGGTCCCGCTGGTCCACTGTTCTGCCCATCTGGAAGGCCTCCCCGTCTACTCCCTGTCTGCTCTTCCCCTGGGCGACGATGAGGCAGGAGATGATGGGGGCCCAGCTCAGGGGAGGAAAACCCTGGCACTCAGCACATGCAAACCCCACAGCCTTTGCCCTGCCGGCCTCCCGCCCTGACACGCAGACACCTGGAGGGCAGGTGCGGGGTCCGCTACAGCCCAGGGCCTCGCCGAGCGCCCGGCACACAGCGGGGTGTCGGCAAACATTCCTAAAGGCATCCACGGAGACCCGCGGGGGGCGGGGTGGGGAGGTGGTGCCGGAAAGACGTGGTGAGCATCCCGTCTGCTGATAAATGCCAATAAATATGCAAATGATGAATCTAGAAATGCTCTTCTTCCTCTCCAGTTCCATTCCAGGAACCCAGGGGGTAAATCTCTATAAATTATAGTGGTGTGTGACTTGTAAATAACATTTTTCTGACATCCCTAAAGCACTGCTGTATCTTTGGCGTTTATAAATTGTTGATGTAAATGAGTTTATATAACCATTTCGTAGTTAATAAAAATAATCCTCGGAGCAGTACCGGAATTGGGGTATGCGTCCGAGCTCATAAACGTGGTGGTTTGGGGTTTCGGGGCAACGGGCTGTCACTTGGCTGTGCCCTTACCCTTGGGAGCAGAGCGGGTGAGGTCTGTGGGGGCGTAGCCCACACAAGAGAGTCCGCAGGTGCCGGCATCACCCCCACCTGCCTGTCTACTCTGAACCCCCAGAAATGGGCGCCCGGGGCCGTGCTTCCCCAGCGCTGGGCACGGCGCTCCGGACGAGGAACACAGGAACACTCACAGCCCCACCCCTGCTGAGAGAGGACGGGGCGGATGGGGTGGGGTGCGAGAGCATGCCGGACCCCCAGGGGGAGCAGGCCCCGCCCAGGGTGATGGACAGAGTGGGGCTGAGCTCACTAGCGGTCCTGGCGGGGCCTTGACCACACGGGATTAAGGGTCAACACGGACACGGGTCAGACCCGAGAGAGGCCGTGCTGCTGCAGCGGCGGCTGGGGGAAAAGCCTTGGCTTGACCCTGCCTGGCGTCCGCCCGCATCCGTAGATGGGAAGGGGTCTCACACGAGAAAGGAAGTGACCGCGTGGCCTGTGCCCTTCGCAGGCGTCTCGCGTTGTTGCCACGGAAACAAACGGGAACCTCAGCAGGGGCCGTCTCAGGAGTCCCACAGGAGGGCCCTGAGCAAGCGACCCACTTCCCAAAAGCGCCTCCGTGTGCACAGCCCCTGCAGCGGTCACAGGAGCAGGGGCCGTCCTGACCCGCATCCCAGAAACGTCTCCTCTAAACTCAGTGCGGTTCATCCCAAAGGACGCTCACAGGCTACACGTCAAAGCCTCGGGTCACAGGCGTCCAGACCTGGGCCCCCCCACCCTCGCTGTGCCCGCCCCTCGACACGTCACACCGGTGCACCACGTAGGGAGGAAGGACAGCTTTAGGAGGAAGCTGATTTCTTCTGATTTCTTCTAGGACACAAGCATACGCACAATAAAACATGACAGGCGCCCAGCGCACACACGTGCGCGCGCACACACGCACGTGCACAGAGCAAGCCCACGCAAACCTCTGGGCCACCTTTCCTTGTGAATGGGATACACCCACTCTAAATGCAGAATTCGCAACCTAGCCTGGCAGCATTGTAAGGATGACGTGGTGATCGGGTAAGTTTATTGCAGGGATGCAAAAAGTGTCTGACCCTAGAGTGAAGGGTAAAAGCTGCATGGAAACAATGATAAAACTCTACAACCACCGTTGAACTTAAACATGTGTTTTAAAAGCCTTAGAACGTTAGGAGAAAGATCTTTAATTTATCATCTGTATACCTACCTCTGTATCTTTAGGTGTGTCCCTGTGTGTGTGAGTTTCATCGGTGTTTCATCACGCATACAGCCCTGTGCGCATAAACCAGGAAACCACAGAAAACAGCCAGTTTGATGACACCAACCCACCACTACCACTGCCCTCCCAGCAGAGCACCGGGCGCCAGACAGCCCCACCCTGGCACGGAGCTGGTGACACGTGCAGCACCTGTGTAGGTCACTCCACCCCCTTCAGCCTCAAAAGGGTCCTGATTCGATTAATAAACTATCCAATCACTCTACCTAAGACATGAAATAAAAATAAATTTCTGACATTGCAGAGAAATTCGCCGAACATTTATTTCTCATGTTATGATATCAAGAAAAATCAAGAAAGTCAAATGAAAAAAAGGTTAGAATTCATAAGTCAAGGGTCCAAATACATGTGTGAAAACATGGCTTTCTTCTCTTGGCCATGCATAATTAATTAGTTCGAAAATACAGTGGATTAAAGACACTAGGCCCAACAACGAGAAAACTGTAAAATACAGGAGACTGTTAGAGATGTGAAAGAAGAGAAAGTTCTCATCTAGGTAATCCAGGAGATGCCCATTGTTCCGCATGAGAAGACCCCGTACTAGAAAGTTGCCCAAACTACTCTATACATCATATTTTAGCCTCCTGCCACCCTCAAAAAAGAAGGCTAAATTTACTTGAAAAACTGATTTTAAATTTCTAGAAGAATAAAAGCAGAGAACACTCAAGAAATTTCTATGGAGATTATCATAGCCGAGTGTCAGTCTAAAACCTTTTCCACAGACAGCGAGTCCCTCAAAGCCGTCATTGTCTCATTTTACAGATGAGGAGACAGGCACAGAGAGGTTCCTCCAGCCCCACGTCTGCGCTGAGAACAGTGCTGACGGCCACCACCCCGAATGTGTAGCACCGAGTCCCGGAGCCGCCTCAGGGCCAGCCCGGCTCACAGAGGGACAGTGACGTAGATTTGTCCCCAGGGTTTGTCCGCGCTACCACTCACCGCTGCTCTACAGACGAAGACATACCTACGATGCCCATGGGCTGCCGTCATTTTCTGTGGCTGCATAACTGACCACCAGAAGCTCAGACCATCACCGGCACCAGCCCAGGCTCTGGGCCAAAGTCAAGGTATGGGTGGGCTGGATCCCCACCCAGGGCTGGTGAAAACCCACTTCCAAGCGAAGCCTCATCACAGGCAGAATTCAGTTCCCATGGCCGCAGAGCTGAGGTCCCTGTCCTGCTGGCTGTCCCCCAGCCACTCCAGCAACCCCCAGGAGGCCCTCCATGTCAGCAGCGGGTTCTCCCTGAAGCAAGCCCTTCCCACTCAGTGTCTCTGACTGCCTGGCCAGTGACCAGCTGGAGAAAACTCTCTGACTTTTCAAAGGCTGGTGGCATGAGGTCAGGCCCACCTGCTAACCCTCCTCTCTTCAAGTCATGTGACAACCCAACCATAGGACCAAATCCATCCAGTTCCCGGTCCTGGGGACCCCAGAGGGGGAGGAGTCTTGGACGTGGTGAGGAGCTTTGGCAGTCGTATGAGAATTTTTCCTGCCACACACACGAGGGGGTAAATTCCTGCATAAATAAATACCACACAGTTATTATTACATGTTGTCTTAGGAATGTCACTTATCAAAGAGAGAAAGTAGAGTTGATCATAGGAGGTTTCAAAGGCTTCCCTCCCAGATACACACCTGGAGTGGATGCTCTACAGTGCTCATCTGTGTGTCAAAGGAACCATCATACCTAAAACCCTATGCACCTCCCTGGCTGTGGACGAGCTGGCTGGACCATGGACCCTCCTGGCTGGATTGGACCCCTTGATCAGCGACAGTTCTGGAAAGTTCTGGAGGAGGGGAGTGTGGTCCAGAGGAGGCACCCCACAGGCTGGTGTTGGAGGGACACTGGAGTCAGCCAGGCAGGAAACTGGAGAGCCCAGGGTGGTTGAGGTGGTGGGCAGGGGAGGGGCAGACCTTCCCGAGGTGAGCCCTGCAGACGGGAGAGGAGAAGGACCCCAGCCCCACTGCCTGCTCCACCCCTCCCCAGGCAGCCTCCAAATAAGCCCACCTTGCACACCAATGGCATGACCCCTCTCCTCCCAGGCCTCCCCATCCACATCCCACTGAAGGGCTGATCTCTTCTGCTTCCAGGGAGAAGGGGACCCACATCCTGGGGATGGAGAGGGCCGCGGGTACCTGCTGCAGAGGAAGCGTTCAGAGTGGACCCCAGCACGCCTGTCTCACAGTACAAGTGGTTTGCCTCCACCACGTGAGGGCAGGACATCCTGGCGCCTCCGGAACTGGATGCAAGTGGTTAGTGTGTAACTGTATGTTTTCTGTGGGAAAATGTCAACTTTCAATGCAACTTTAAGAAACTATGACCATCTCCCCCAACCCCGAGCAGAAAAAAAGATATAGAGTTTATTAGTTTAGAAATAACTCATTGCTCTAAAGCTGTGTCTACCCTGATAGTAGATGCTATCCAGGTGCCGCCTTCAAATCCATCACCACCTCTCGTGTCTCTGGTCCAGATGCCAGCCTCCCCTGGAGGCTCGTGGGGAGAGTTGGGTGGGAGGCAGGGACCCCAGATCTCTTCACCCCACACCCCGGATAGCCCCCCGGCAGAACCGGAATCATTTCCAAGAACACCTTCCAAGTAAGAAAGGGGAGTTGGAGGCACCAGGATCATGGGAAGAGGCCGATCTGGAGTCTGGGCACTGAGGAAGCACAGAGTCTGTGCTTTCCGTGTGAACTGCCTGCAGGAACGGCTCGGGTGACCCCGGGCCGAGTGTAGGGACGGTGTTCTCCTGTCACCTTGAAGCCTTGCCTTTGGTTTGGAAACCTCACCGCGGAACGGGCTCCGGCTTCCCTGGATGCAGAGTAACTTTCCATCCAATTTAATTAAAGCAAGACCAGTCATATTTATCTCGTGTTTCCTCTCAGGCAGTGTTTCTCTTCTAATTGGGACTTGAGGGCGCCCTCCAACCAAGGCTCCTCGGGCTTCAGAGATGGCCTCTCCGGGCAACCTGACAGGCTCTCCCCGGAGGAGACGCAGCCTGCCTGCGAGTTCATCCAAAGGGGCTCCACTAAATCATTTCCATCCCCGCCGTGAAGATAATTCCGGCTTGAGGTTTATCTGCAGAAGGACTCTGATATTCTCAAACAGTCGCAGCCATAACTCAAGACAGCGGGCGTCGGCGTGTACAGTCGTGCAAAGCCTCCCAGTATCACATCGCTGGCCACCTGACATCCCGTGTCCCCACGGATTTCTGCCCACTTGTCCACTCAGGAGCCCCAAACAGGGTGGGACGGGAAAGATGTGCCCTGGCTTCCAGAAGACACTTTGGGATTTAGGTTTTGCATTTCTGTCTGGTCCCAGTGTGTGTTCCAGGCAGACGGGGCTTGGGCAGATACATCTATCATCCTAGGGAAACATTTCAGAGATTGTGAGCTACCCGAGCTGCAGTGGCTGGAGTTCATCCTGTCACACGGCCCTGCAGCCAGAAGCCCAAACCAGACTCTCACATCATGGGCCAGTGGGGTCCCCCATTTCCGGTACTGGGGCAAATCTTTTCTGCAAAACCCCCCAGTGCAGCCACTTCCTTCCTCCTTTCTGGGGTAGGCACAACCCCACGCTCCAGTTCTCCGCAGCATCCGTGGCCCACAGTCCAGTGGCCGGTGAACGGTGCGCGGGCTCAGCCCCTTCCCAGACGCACGCCGGTCAAGGTGGCAGGTAATTCTCTCCTTGACTCTCAAGATAAATGGCCCTGCACTGTCTACACAGGGTTTTGTATCCACAGCTGTTTTCGTTTTATTTTGTGTCTGGGATCTCACCAACGTCATGTAATTTTCACATTTTCCCAAATTGAGCAGTTTCATTTTCTACTTCGGCTGTGCAGCTACATCACAGGAACAGTCTGGGCTCTCTTAGAAGGGCAGCATTTTAAAGTTCTGAAGGACAGCTCGACTTGAAAAGGAGCTCTGCAACTCATTTTCTGGGCCTTGAGTTCTCTGGATATCCAGGCCCGCTCCTCATCACTCACGCGGACCGTTTTCCATGTGACTTGAGGATAAATTGCCTTAATAAATCCCATTATTCTGAAGAACAATAAAAATAACAGGTTGGTGACACCGGAGCCATGATAAATAACATTTTTTATTTTGCCATGTCACTATTATCTCCTTCCTCCCGCCCGGCCGCTGATAGACTGTCTCCCTGCAAACCCAGCCGGGGACGCGGGGCCCCGCCGGGGAGACACGTAGCCCGGAGCCCGCCTTCCGGCGTCAGCGAGTGTGGCATCCCCCGCTCCGCGCAGTCAGGGACAGACACGAAACACATGGACCGCTGGCCCCTACGCTTCCAGCCTTAGCAACCACAGTTGCTCCTTCTCCCCATGGAAGGATCTGGAACCCCAGATTTCTGCACCCACCCTCTGATTTACTTATCGGAGATCCGAGCCCGAAAACCAACAGTTTCTCACACTTGAGTTAAAAGGGCAAAGTGGAGGAAATCGGACCAATTTAATAGGTGTCGAGGCTCTCACAGAAGTTCCGGAGAGCACCATCAGGTGACAGCTTGTTCCACTGGCATCGTCAAAAGGAATAAGCTTTTAAAATGGACAACCAACAAGGACCTACTGTGTAGCAAAGGGAACTCTGCTCAATATTCTGTTAACAACCTAAATGGGAAAAGAATTTGAAAAAGAATAGATACGTGTGTATGTAGAACTGAAGTACTTTGCTGTACACCTGAAACTGACACAACATTGTTAAACAACTCTAATATAAAATAAAAAGTTAAAAAAAAAAAGGAATGAACTGAGTTGTACAAAATCTGCCTATTAAACCTTGTTTGTATTTACCTGGTCACTGGAGTAGATTGTATTTCTGAAAACAAGGCAAAAGGATACACTCCATGAGACAGTGTTAGAAAAACGCCAGGTTGGAATTCAACTCTCCTCTTTGGCCCAAGTCCCAGATGCAGGAAGGGCAGGGGCCTGTGTAGTTTGAGTAGAAAACCTGCCACACAGAGTCAAAGACCCCAGAGCAAGGCCAGCCTGTCCTCACGAAGCCACAGGCGGTGAGGGCGCCGGCACCGAGTGCTACCAAAGTCTAACACCTGTGGTCCCTTCCTTTCCCTGAAACCCCCCCCCCAACCCCGACAATTGGTCTGTGGAATTTGCATCCCTCCCCCGTCCACCACTCTCGTCCCCTAAGGAGCGCTCCTCCTCTCCCATCTGCCTTGAGCAGGTCCAATGTCCGTCTTTGCTGGAGAGAGTCTCTGCTTTTCATTTACACCAGGGCTCACAGACCCCCGCCCCGGCCGGCACAACGCTCTGGCGCCCCGGCCGAGGGCAGGCCTGGTTCCAAGGGTCTGTCTGACCGTTCACACCTACGGACCCAGCAGAGAGGGACCCTGAGCGCAAGCCCCCTTCACGGAGGGGGCAGCCGGGGCGGGGGGCAGGGGGACTTGCCGTCGGGCCCCCGTGAACATGAGCGGGGCTGGGGCACTCGGGCGCACACTCAGCTCTGCTCTCTCTTGGGCGGCAGGAAGCGGTCGGGGGCCGGGGGTGCTCCCCCTGCGTGGACGGGTGACTCGCGGAGGGATACTCAGGCTCCTCGGGGCTCCGCAGGTGTTTGTCCGGGAAGGCAGAGCCCTCCTGGTGTGACCCGGTGCCCGGGGAGGAGGCACAGGACACCAGGCTGCTGGGGATCCCTTCCTCACCCCCAGACATGCCTGCTCCCCGCTTTCCCCTCTGACCACCCCACCATCCCCTCTGATGCCTGCCCCTCCTCCTCCCCGATGTCTACATCTGCTCCAATCTGGAGAGGAGCTGAGCTTCGGCGACAGGGCTGAGGGATGGGGAAGGAGTCTGGGGCCTTCTCCTGGGCCTTCGCGCCTCCCTCTCCCGGCTCCACACCCAGCCCTGGCATCTGCATCTCGGGCCCGCGCCCCCTCCGAATATCCAACTCCCTCTGCTCATATTTTCCCAGAAACGCCCCCAGCCTCTGAGAGGGGCCACAGCCACCCAGCACTCCGCCTGCCCTCTGCCACACCAACAGCTCAGGCTGTGGTCGCAAACGCCACAGAGTCATTTATCCCTCACGGGTCTGGGCGCTGGGAGTCCAAGGCTGAGGGGCGGCAGATCCAGCTCCTGGAAAGAGCCCGCCTTCAGACGGCACCCTCACGGATGGAGGGCGAGGGCTCCAGTCTCCTCCTCTCCTTAGAAGGGCACTGATCCCATGGTGGGGGCTCCATCCTCATAACCTCATCTAAACCCCTTCAGCGCCCAGGGGCCCCCCTCCAAACACCATCACATGCAGGGGGAGGGCTTCTGTGAATTCACGTGGCGTTCCTTAGCCCACAGCTCTCCTCCTTCTTCCCACTGAAGACACATGACACCCCCAGGCAGCCTCCCGAGCCCCCATCACCTCCTGTGTCCCATCAGCCACCCAGCCCCACATCCTCTCCCCGGGACCTTCCCCAGTGTCCCCATCCGACGCCATCCTACCGACTGCTGCAAGCCACTCTTCATAAGGGCTCAGAGGCTTTACACACTCCCCGGATGCTCCTAAATGGGCGATGGACCCCCCATTCCTGACCCAGGGCTGCCGAGACCAGCACACGACCTCCCACCTCACCGGGCCACAGGCTAGACTCCGGTGCACACAGCTCCCTTCTCCTGGTGTCTGTCCTGCCTGGACACGTGCCCTGGCCACACAGCCCTTCACCTTTTCTCTCTCTGCACATCAGACTGTCCGAATGGATGCAGGGGGCCTGGGGGCCTGGGTCACGTGCAGACCTAACAATGTGCAGAGGATGCAAACCACAGAGATTCGCCCCACCAGAGAGGAGCCTGATGTGTCCCCAACTCAACCTCCGCTCACCTAGGTCCCCAAATGCCCAGGGTCATCCAAACGCTGGCCGATATGAGGAGCAGAGTCAGACAGGATGCTGGGGGCAGGGCACACCGAGAACGTCACAACAGTGGTTCAAATACCTGACATTTTCAAGAACAGGTGACCATGTGAACACACACCTTGCAGAGCTTGGGAGGTTGTGCGTGTGGGTCCCTGAACCCACAGCCCTGCGTCAGGGTAAGGCTGTGAGGCCTGTCGGCGTCTGTCTGGTCAGCCCACCGGTCCTGGAGCTGCAGCGGCACAGACGGACACCTGCCTCCTCCCTCCCTTCATGTCCTCTGATGTTCTAGCACACCCCACTCAGACGCAGCTCACTGAGTAATGAAGGAATGGCGAGTGTGCGTTTCACGGCCACAAGGGTGGTATCAAGGGGACAGGGCAGGTTCCCAGGCCGGCCCTCCTGCCTTCTGGGGCTGCGCTGCGTCCGGCCTCCAGCCGCTCATTGGGCCCCTCTGAGCTCCCGCCCCACCTGCAAGGCGGAGCTGGGCTGGGCCGAGGCCAGGTCACAGGGCAGCGCCGCCTGCAGCCTGGTGCCGGGCGAGCCAGTGTGCCCCATCCCCCGGCCCCACATCTCCATCCACAAACAGAAACTCAGCCAAATGCTAGCATCTGCAACATGGATAAACAAGCCGTCTGAGGATGAGACGGGGAAGACACAGGCAGCGACGTGCCCATGGAGACGCTGCTCGTCCAGCTGAACCCTGGTGTGGGGCTGCCCCAAATTCCTCCCTGTCGACAGGTTCGGCCATCCCAGGCCACATCTCCCGGGGCGTGAAGAGAGCTGCTACAGTTGAAGAAGCAGTCGGAAATTATGAGGGCCGAAAAGCACAGGGTTCCCCGGGGTGTTATAAATCCCAGGACCCTAGGTCTGCATTTGGCATTTAGTCTACTTACAGTTATGGGGCGGCTGGGCTTCAGAATTGCGGGGGCACAGGACAGGGCGGGCAGAGCCCTGGGTAAGGACGTAACCTCTGCTGTAGGAAAAGGACACACACACACACACACACACACACACAGGCATTAGGACTGTGGTGGGGACAGCATTCTGGTTGGAAAGGATGTGTCAGCTTTGTCCCCATGGTGACGGGGGCTTCACAGACATGCCACCTGGCTTCCCAGGGGGCCTGCCCTCAGAGGGCCTCGTGCTTGGTTTAACGCTAACCTGTTGCCATCTTCAATTCCTAGTAATTTTTGAACCAGGGTCCCCAGAATTTCATCTTTCACTGAGTCCTGCAAATGAGGTCGCCAGCTCTGTTCACCACAATCGTGGTCCACGAAGGATGCTATGGAAAAATGGATGCCGTTATTAGGGGGAAAATAAGACGTTGGATGATTCAGTATACAACTCCAGAATATTCCTGTAGAAAAAACCCCCACTTGGAGTTACTGACAGAAGCTGCGTTGCGTGAGGAGTGTGTGGTTGGCATGGCGGCCTGGTTGTTCTCTCTACTGATACCAAGGGCTGAGCACATGGGCCTCTGGACTGGCACGAACCTGGGTGTCCCTATGACAGCCTCTGTCCTTGCTGAAGCCAACAGCCACATGGTGAGAAGTGATGCGTTTAAGTTGTGATAGAGTGCCTTTTTACAAAATGAGTCAAACGTGCATGTTTCTTGTAAGTATTGTGAAAAAAATAAAACCATGATCTGATTCTAGGCATGTTGTTAATGGAAGCAGAATATTTTGAGTCCCCGAAAGCTTGCGATTCTTCTGATAGAATCGCACTTGAATGCACGTGCTGGCTGAGTTTCTCCACGAAGCACATCACCATGCAAAGAAGAATGAAAACCAACCTCATATTCTATGAGGGAGGATAACGGTGCCAGGCTGACTTTCGTGATATTAGCTCAAATGAGAGGGGCAGGAGAAAATGTGGCAAACAGCCCTCAAGGCAGAATTTAGGTTTCCAGCGACACCTACCTCTCCGTGGTTAGGATTTATTCGTTGTTTTCACATTCTTCATCACATACTCCCCAAAGGCTTCAGACTTTATCTGTGAATGTTGAATGTGTTTTAGGGGGAAAGGATAAAAGTCTTTCCTTTGTACTCAACAGGAAGTCTGGAACTGGGAACCACGATTCAGAAACCAGAACGTAGACCGTCATAGCCGTCCCTCGGCCCCCGTAGGAGGGTCAGAAGCCGGGGGTGGGACTCAGGAGGGCCGTCCAGCCCCCCGCCCTAATCAGGGCTGTCACTGGAGGACTCCCGCATCTCGGAACAGCAGAGCTGCCCGTGTGGGCGGCCGGGCGCCCCGCGCTACTCGGGCTGCCTGCCTCACACGCCGGTGCTCAGAGCTTTGGGAGCCACGTCCAGGGTCTGCACGCAGAGCCCCGCGCCCCTTACAGACTCCAGCCCGCTTAGCTGGGGACGTGGCATCCGGAGAGAAAGCCGGGGGTGGGAGCACCGCTGCGCTTCTCATGCATCTTCCTGGTTGATCATCAGCCAAGCTGGAAAGAAGCCACCCCTGTGTTCGCAAGCGCACTGCGAAAACAACCCATTACGCTGACTTAGAGACGATGCCGGCGCAGGACGTGCTGTTCACAGGGCATTCAGACCCTCCAATCCAGGATGTGGACGGACGGGCCCCCCAGGATACAATCCGCTTTGGTAGTTTAAGCACTTGGGGATTCCCCCGGGGGAGCACACAGAGACCACGAGTTTCAAAAGGGCAGGCTTCAAGCTAGCAAGAGAATGTTTAACAGCAGACTGAGGGGGAACGTTTAAAAAATACTTAAGAAAATATAGAGCCAGCTTACAGGATCCATAGAAACAAACACTGGGACCTTGCAGGAGATGCCCAGAGAGGCTGAAATGCAAACCCCGATGGGCTGGGGAAGAAAGCAAGCTTGTGTGAGCAGGAGGGGCAGGGGCTTGGTCCCCACAAAGCAACGCCCATTTAAAGGAAGATCACAGCGCACGCACGGTCTCATTAGCCTCAAATGAGAACGTAAAATGGCAGAGACAACTGTAAAGAGAGGAAGATGAAACGGTTTAATAAAAGATCCGCTAACTGCCTGTGAGACAAGAAGCCTGGCGTGTGATTCGGGAGTCCTTCCAGTGAACCCCAGGAGGCGAAGCTTCACAAGGCACTTGCCTGCACCAGGTGACAACTGGCCAGGCCCCCAGTGAACCAGTGACCACTCACTCCAGGGCACCTGGGGAAAGAGTCTGGTTCATGGCAAAGATAAAAGCCTCCAAGATAAAAAGAAGAGGTTTTAGGGTCATTGCACAAAGTGAAGGGTGGCCAGGCGAGCCGGGACAGGTGTGACATTCTGAGGGCTCCGACGTAGCAGAGTGCAATGCCACCTTCTTCAGTTCCCAGAGTGTGAGTGCTGGAAAGGAGCCCTCGAAGCTGGTAACGGGAGACACCGGGGTGGGTGGGCCGGCTGACCTCGCGTCTGTCTCAGTGTACTTCGTGAAAGAGCCAATAAAAAGCAGCAGTGCAACCGACGCTTGGTTCATCCTTTATAAAGTGCCAGCTGAAAACAGCCACAATTTAAAATCAAGTGGGCAAAAGAAAACTCTGCCACGATTGCAAGGTGGTCACCTGCTCAGAGGCCCCAGCTCAGCTGCTGAGCTAAGAGACTGGAGACAGAAGTGGCCACGGCAGCCGACGAAGGACGCAGAGATGTGCTGTCCAAAAACGGGCTCAGTGACCACCGAGCCCTGACGCTGGAGCAGATGGAGAGAGAGGCCTGCAGTGAACATCAGGCTGGAGAGGCAAGGTTGAATTATCAAAAGCCACGTGAGAAGACCTGCTTTCTATCCTGAAATACAGACATACTGGCCATTTTCGGGGAGATTAACCATTTGAAGCTGCTCATCAACTAATCTGAATTCCCACCCCCACCCCGTCGACCTGATATTTCAATAAGGTCTCTGGTGTCAGACCACCTGGTTCCATACGTAGTGGCCATGAGACCCCTGGATTTTAAACTGGGGATGAAAAAAAAAAGATCTCATGAGGTTCTGCGGGCCAGGAAATGAGAAAACCGTGAGAAGTACTTTGCACTGTTTGGGGGAAAGTTAAGAGTTCAATGAGACATCGTTTGAGTATTATTTTCAGAGCAGGTTTTCTATCTACTGTCGAGAGTCACTCTGTTTCAAGCACCCCCAGGATCAGAGGTGGTGCCCACGTTTCATGATTGTGCCACTCGGGGAGCACAGGCTGCAGGAGGACAAACGCACAGACGGAGACTGCAGGGAAAGAGAATACGCAGGGGGCAGCGGGACTGTCTTGAGGATGGACTTCCTGACGTGGAGGTGAAGGGTCTGGAGTGTAAGCACAGCGGCCGCAGCAGTGAGCTGAGCTCCAGTCACTGGCAGCACCAGCTGTGTCCCCAAGTCATATTTTGAACAAGTGTTCTCTCCAGCTCTGTTCAGGGAGCACCCTGGTCATCCTCCAAAGCTAATTCACGGCCCAAGCACTAGTCCATGCTCAGAAAAAGAAAAAAGCACCCTTCTGGGTTATCCTAGGAAAGGACAGTGGCCTGTTTGGTGCCCTGTCTCATCGACCCTTGTCAGTTCAGACCTCCCCATCTCCGTGCTTCTCCTGATGTCTCGCAGAGCTGAGCCCTTCCATCTAGCAGAACACGCAACAGGAGAAGAAAACACACCACTCCCATTAACCAGTGTGTGGGCAGTATGTCACTCGCGTCTCAGAACTGGAAGGCAGGTTGTTTTTTTAATTTCCATTTTGACAGTAAAGTCCTAGTTCAAAAGAGATGTAAGTAACCCGCCCAAGTTCACAGAGGTTGGAAATAACAGAGAAGAACTTGGGTCTGGTCCTCTCGGCAGCTCCCATCAGGCCAGGCTCCCGCCCCAGCCCTTCCCCTCCTGAACCATCACTGTTGTATTTACTGCTGGACATGCCATCGCTTCCCCCTCCCCCATCCTGGGCCCAAGATGGGCCCAGAGCTCCTTACAGCTCTCGGGATGGGGGTGAACTCGGCCTGGCTCATATGTGCTGCGTTTCCTGGAACTTTCACTCCCAGGACACTGGGCTCACGCCTGCCGGCACCAGGTCCCCTGGCGAAGCCTCACACGCTCTCCACCTCCACGGGCCTCTGAGCCTCTGCACCCGGCTTTCCAACCAGAAAGTCCTTCACGGTCACCTGCAGGGCTGACCACTCACAGTCCCAGCCCAGGGCATCAGCCCGGCTCCTGAGGGGCCGCAGGTGAGGCGCGTCCACTGAGCCCAGGGGCTGCGCACAACAGTGGCCGCCCTCAGCCCCGCAGCTGTGCAGGGCGCGGTCCCTGCTGTGCTCCGCGCTCCGTGCTCCTGCCCCCCGGCACCTGCGCCCGGCCACGCCCGGCTGTGGGCAGGCATCGGAGAACGTCAGTGTGAATGGTGGAAGGGAAAGCATCCCCAGAGCGGGGGAAGCCTGCGTCGGCCACTTCTCCTGCTCTGTGCTTTCACGGTTGGCCGTGTAGAGGTTCCAGCCACCGTGAGGAGGACACTGTGGTGGGGAGAGTCTCATGCATCCCTTCCTGCGAGGACTAACAGAGGCTCTGAGGTCCCCGAGTTAGCTGTCACTCCTAGGTCAAGAAGGAGAGGATGCAGTGAGTCCGAGCCTGGGAGGGAAAATATTTACACACAAGATGGCCAGGGGCACTGCCCCAAAGGTCTCATCATCTGGGTGGCCTCAGGGATGCAATTGGTGCCTTTGCTTTAGAAACAGGCACTTTCAATGTCAGTTCCTCCTCCAGTGTTTCTGTCCACATCGTTCTGTGGTTAACTGAGATTTTCTTTTCTCGGTGTAGTTTTGTTTTTCAGATTTGAAGCTAAACTTGCCTCCACTTGTTTGGTTTTTCCCTTTTAGGAAATCGTGTCTCCAGGTAAAAGAAGCTCCTGAGGAAGAGAACCCACTGGGAAGGGGGAGGGCGGTCCGCAGACCCTCTGTGATCACAGGCAGAAAGAGCAGAAAGCAGGATTAATGGTGAATTTCACTTGCCAGCGGAGGCAACAGTATCAGAGCAGAACTCTGCCTCCACCACTGCACCTGCTTGTATGGTTCAAATTAAAACCTGAAACCCAGCAAATCCCACTTCACAATGGCTTTCCGAGCTGGAGCCGTGAATTAAAGGCTCCGTTGTTTGGAAGGATTATTTCCCTGCCTCTACCAGCTTCAAAGAAACGGGAATCTTCCCTCACTCACTCTTCTATTGATCCTTGATCAGATGACTTTGTTTTGGATTCCTAGGGAAACAAAGACAAACAGATACATTTTAAGCACTTTCATGTATGGCTTTGTTTCAGTTCAGAATTCTTACTGTGCAGCTACTTCCTTGTTATAAAGATTACTAGGCAGTTGGGGGAAAATCAGGGAATTACCATAAATTCTATTCACTAAATACCAACACTTTCAGGCAAATTATCTCAATTGTAAAATACTTTGGCATCCCGAGTAATTATATGCAATTAAAACCCCACTGTTCCTTTCCTTTCCCTTGTTAATTTATAATAGAGTACCTGCACTCAGGGAAACGAAGAGATTAGCAAGCACTGGAAATCAAAGACTTCCCTCAGCACCGCCAAAATAAAGCCAAACATTTATCCTACTCCTTGGGCACTTCAGATTGCAGATGAAACTATTTCATACTCGCCTGCTCTTTAATGAACTGTAAAGAATCTGGAGAGCATTTCCTTGAAGACAGAATGTTCTCAGGCTCTTTGTAAATACACTGAGGAGGGTTCTGCCCTGCCGCTCTCCACTTCAGGGCATGACTCAGATACCTGGGCTGGGATTCATGAATTTCGCTCTGGGCCACACTGCCCTGCTTTTGACATGCTTCCTGGTCCTCCCAAGGGCTGCTGCTGAATCTGCATTTAAACCTCCGATTAGCACGTCAACCTGCAGCTGCCCCGGTGCCAGGCACCCCAGCTGTCTGCCTGGGCTGGGCCCGTGGAGACCCCTCTTCTCCCCCGCACCTCACCTACCCAGCAGGGACCCTGGATCCTGCTCTACCTCGGGCAGGTGCTTGCGCCGGGACCTGCAAAAGCTCCCTTTGAGCAGAGCTCCTGCCCCCAGACCCAAAGCACAAGTTCTGTGTAAGTGACATTAATTTATGGGATGTGAGAGGGTGATTATCTTATGACCATTCATTTGCAACCAACCACGCAAAAAAAGGGACACTTCTTCAGGAAAATTGTAAGAACTCAGTCCATGCTTGCTGGGATGTAAGGGATGACCAACCGTCTGGATTTTTCCAGGATGGAGGAGGCTCTCGGGACTGAGACTTCCAGTGTGGAAAACCAGAAAGTCCCAGGCAAACCGGACGGGCTGGTCACCCTCACACACCTTGTGGCCCAGTTGTCCATGTGACCCTGTATGACCAGGACCTGGCTGGGCATGTGCAGCTCAAACTGTAGCTCCTGCATCCCGGCTTTAGTCCAGCAAGATCCGCACTCAGACCCCACTGGCCTGGCCCATTAGCAGACCCTGGGGCTCCAACTTGGCTACAGACAAGGCCACATCTTAGAGCCACCACATCCCCAGGCCTGCACCACACAGCCCTTATCAATAAACACAGAGGGTTTTCCTTCTCAGCCCCCTCACCACCAAACCTGTGTCAGAGTCCAGCGAAGAGGGAATTCTCCCACTGCAGTAGGAGAGAAACCAATGTGGGCTGAGCCCACATTTCTCAGGAGAAATTTACTTCCAAAATATCCTTTTCTGCAGTATTTGGGCTTCGGATGGGCAGGGGGAGGGGCCCCGGGAGGAAACCCGCTGCGTGGCTGTTCTGCATCACCGCCAGGCGGGGCCCAGAGCGGGGCACTGGCCCCTTCAGTCCATCATCCCAGGACTCCCATCACGGTTCGCTGTCCCCCAGCCTTGTGGCCGCCCATCTCCGAGCGGCACCTACCCACCCCCTCCCAGGACCGCGTGGGGAGCTTTGCTGCCCCTTCCCGCCTCGAGGGACTGGCTTCAGGGCAAGGGACGCTGGGGGTAAGCGCCCTGGGAGGGAGGGGGATGCCAAGTGGGAGCCCCATCCCCCACCAAGGGCTGAGGGCTGAGCGGGACACCACACGTGCCCACCGCACCCCGCAGCCTCACAGTCTCCGACGGGAACGTGAGCTCCTCCGGTCTCCGAAAGCGTGACTGAAGCCCTTTCTCGTCGGAAGCCAAATCTAACAGTTTGTTTTGAGAGCTCCTTCACCATCGTCTTCAAGCCTAAGTTGTGCTGAAAATTAAAAACAAAAAACCGAACAACCTGGACATGAGCCTCAACTTGACTGTTGGTCCACGGTCTGTCTGCAGAGGGACTTCACAGCCCAGAAAGCATGGCATGTCCCACACCTGCTGAGCTGGCCTGGTTCTCTGTCCCTCCGCGGTGGACGGGTCTGCTTAAATGAGGCAGCAAATCTCAAAAAGAATAAAGCACTAGTAACAACTGTGTCCTAATAATACATAGTCATTTTTCCCATTGTTATTTTGTGCCCAGGGGAAACAGAATCACCAAAAGTGTTATCAGGGAAACTAAGCAGCAGGACCCTTCACCAATGGGGTGTCCTGGTAAATAGCTGTCGCATTAACATGACCTGTGTTTTCATTTTAAATGGAGGCCTGAACATTTCTTGACCGTATCAAGACACAGGATGACCCCGAGCCCCGAATGGGAGCCATGCCCCCTGAGTGATGTCTGCTGCCTTGGTTGAAGAAGCTGCAAAGTCTCCCATCCTGAAGAAGTGACGTGTCTGACCACAGCTGGTTAGAGAAGAGTGTTGCCAGATGCTGCCAGTGCCCTGATAGACCCAGGACCCAGGTCTGTTGAATCCAAGTGGCCCTTCCCAGCCCCCCTCCTGGGTGATTCTAGAGTACCGCCCACTAGAACTTCCCGCCTAGATGAAAACGTCCTATATCTACACTGCCCACTGCACTAGCTGTGAGTCTCACATGACTGCCAAGCACTTGAGATATGCCGGGTGACTGAGGAACTATATTTTAAATTGTATGTTATTTACATTTAGATTCAATAGCACGCATGGCAGACAGCTGCCTTATTGGACAGCAGTTTCTGAACTTTGAATGAGCAGCTGGAGCAAAAGTAAAAAAAGGAAAAAAAGAAAAAAGAAAACAGAAGAAAAAAAAACCAACACTTTGTAGTTAAAGAAATGCCGACGAAACCAGTAACTCTATTTTAACCTATGTAACATACTTGCAACATTTCTTTTGCTTTTTTTCCATTTAAATACTCAGTGTTGTTGGCCTGTGGAGAGACAGGGTCCTCATAAAGCAGGACAGCAAGTCCCCCACATACGAACCTTCAAGTTGTGAACTTTCAAAGGTGAGAAGCTGTGTTCACATGTCCAATCACGTGAGTTAGTTCCCGTGTCTGGCATACATTGTCACGTGCGTGCATCCTCTACAAGCGGCTGTGCTTTTGTGTGCTGTACTGTACAGTACTGTACAGGGCACAGCAGCACAGCATCTTTATTTCTTGCCTGTTCACTCGATGACAGCCCCTGTGTGCCAGCTGTTGTTCTGCACTCCTGCACTTTTCAAGGTACTGCACTGTAAGATTAAAAATGTTTTCTTTATTTTTTGTGTTTATTTTTATGTATTATTTGTGTGAAAAGTATTATAAACCTACTACAGTACAGTACTATATAGCCTATTGTGTTAGCTGGGTACCTACACTAACTTCGTTGGACTTACAAACAAATTGGACTTATGCACATGCTCTTGGAACGGAACTCATTCGTATGTAGGGGATTTACTGTGGAGCTTGTATCTATTGATATATGTTTGGGGGGTGTAACTGGAATTATTTATCAAAAGCCTTTAAAAAGTGTATATTTTTCCCCAGGCATTTCATTTCTAGAGATCTATCCTAAAAAGCTAACTTAGGTCTCAGACAAAGATTATGGTACACAATTATAAATAATATTGTTATTTAGAGTTATTTAAAAACCCCAAACCAACTCAGTGCCCAAGAAGAGAGAAATAATTAAACAGATTAAGTTTATCCGTTAGGATGACATATTTCTAAGAATATTAAATGACATTGGGAAATGTGTATAACATAGTTTTAATTGAAACATATGGATACAAAACACCATATAAAATATGATTCTTATTTTGTTTATGCTTGTATTTACATCCCCAAAAATATTGCCTAGGGTCATAACGGAGTGGAAGAATTATTTCTCTTTTACAATTTTCTATATTTTCTTTAATGTCTAAATTATTTTTACAGAAAGAAAAAAATCAATGGCGTGAATTCATTTAGTCCCCTGATGTGTCATTCAGAAAGTGGGCATTTGGAATAGCAAATGGTACCCAGGGAGTGGAGAAGACAGCTCTCAGCACTTACTGTTGGGTTCACGCCATTAGGGTACCACTTAGGCGCATCCTTAGCTGACTCAAGTAATTGACTATTGGCTGAATGTGTGGATCTCTCCCGGATATTCTGTCCCTTTCTTTGCTGTGTACCGCTCTGCACCGTGTCCCATGGAAACTCTTTGGTTTTGAGAGGGAAATGGCATAGACCCTGATTACTTAACATAATAATAGTTACAAAACAATCAAATGCAAAAACCCAATGACAGGAGTTGATGGACTTTGAGAAGTAACTGCCTTACGCCTTCCATGCCTTGCAGCAAGGCACATGTTCGGAAGCTCTGGGAGGGGAGGAGAGGCTGTGTCCTTACAGTGCTTCTGGTCTGATTGGTCCTGCAGCTGGAGATGAGCCCCGTGACTGGGAGAAGTCTAATTCTTTGCCACCGGGAGAGCTGGGCAACAGCTCCAAAACTGAACTCTATGCAAACTTGTGATGACTAACTTAGTGAATCATGTCAAATTTTAAACTTTATTTTATTTTATTTTTTATCAGCTGCTGGATAATTGAAGGGGAGAAGATGCCCAATTGACATCCTGCCCCAGGCATGAGCCTGTCTTGCCACAGTCTCGCCTCCCAAGACAGGTGTCAAGAGGATGTGGCTTCACACAGAAGTGGTCCCCCTCTACCTTGTCAAAACTTCCCGCTTCCTCCTGCTGTCAGAAAGCACCCTCCCTCTCTGCTCCATCAGCCGCTGCTTCCACTAGAAAGTAAACATCCTCCAAGTCAGTCACTGATGAAAAGAGCTTTAAAAGAAATAGTGACCCTCAAATCTCACTTCAATATTCTTGTTTTCACACAGTCATTATCTGTTATCTTTAGAAAGCCACCAAAGTCTAGATTATAAGCCGAATAAAGTTTATGTCATGGACTGCATTTTTTCCTGTATTGAACTACTTATGGAAGAAGGTGCCACATTTAAAAATAAATGAATGAATGATGAATCACCCTGTACATTCCACCTATGGACGAAGTCATGCTGTCAGTCAGAAATGCACCCCGGCTCCCCTAACCCAGCTGGCGTTCCTCTTGTCACACCATCCACACCCGGACGGCGAGCTTGTCTCTGCTCACCCATATTTGGAAACAGATTTCACATCAGAATCATAACTCTGCACTATTGCAGAGTTTAACTTGAAATGCCAAACATCCAAAAAGTCTGCAGTATCCCCAAATTTTAGATTCTGCAAGAATGGTAGCGGGATATCATTACACATCCTGAATCTTAGCTGGAAAAAAAAAACAATATAAAATAACACAAATGTGAAAAGCAGTGGGGTTGAGTATTTCCTCAGAAATTTCCTTCATTTTTCTTTTTCATTCTAACTTCAAAAATGCAGTTCTTCACATCGAGAGGATAATTTCAAAGCAAAACAAAGGAACAGCAGGCGCCAGGTGCAGCAAGTGGACTCCTGTTCTGAATGATTCTGTGTGGGCAGCTATCTCGGCTACTGGCCCAGATTTTGAATGTTGGTATTTGGGGGGCTGTTTGTGTCTTTCACCATCTCCAATTCTGACTACAGGGACATCCTATTTTAAGTACATGTGTCGATGTCTTCAGGATAAGTTGTTGGTGATTATTTATTTTTCAAAAATATTCATGATTGCCTGCATTTCAATATCAAGCTTCCAAATTTATCATAAATTCGTTCATTCACATCACACACACACATTTTCTTTTTCTTTTTCTTTTAAACCCAGCTTCTTTTTTTTATATAAATTTATTTATTTATTTATTATTTTATTGGCTGTGTTGGGTCTTTTTTTGCTGTGCGCGGGTTTTCTTTTTAGTTGCGACGAGTGGGGGCTGCTCTTTGTTGCGGTGTGCGGGCTCCTCAATGCCGTGGCTTCTCTTGTTGCGGAGCACGGGCTCTAGGCGCATAGGCTTCAGTAGTTGCAGCAGGTGGGCTCAACAGTTGTGGCTCATGGGCTCTAAAGCATAGTCTCAATAGTTGTGGAGCACGGGCTTAGTTGCTCCACGGTATGTGGGATCTTCCTGGAGCAGGGATCGAACCCGTGTCCCCTGCATTGGCAGGCGGGTTCTCAACCACTGCGCCAGCTAGGAAGCCCCACATTTCCTTTTCAAGTTGAAAGCTCTCTTCCACAGAGGCAAGCACACCCATGATATGGTATCCTCTGTGGGCAGAATTAATGGGTCAAGGTGGGAGGGGTTGAAAGAAGACTCTTCGTCTTTTTTGGAGAACGTGGTACATTCCCACAGCCTGAATTAGTTTAAAAGGCTGCATCCGTCATTCCTGGTTTTCCCTTCGCTTTTCTCTCTTCTCTATTTTTACCATTTCTCCTTACTCCCTTAAAAGAGTGATGGGTAAATAAAAGGAACGGATCTTAGTTAAATGTAAATCAGTGTAAGAATGAGCTACTGAACATGAAGAGCTACACAAGAATAAAGCCTTAGGGAAGGGGGCAAGCTCTCTGCCCAGAGTGACGGTGGAGGGGACTGGCGGACCCTGAGATGTCCTTGGATGGCCCCTGCATCCCTTCCACCTTGCTAAAGGCACACTGATGTAGCAAGTAAGGGATGGTGAGAATCAGTCAGTGACCTACAGCCTCAGACTCACAGAGACGTCACACCAAAGGCTTCTTTTCATTCGTGTCCTGTGTTCATCAGGGAGGACCTGGGGGCCTCTACTTACCCTCCCAAAGAAGGTCCCAGGCTGATGGAGGCTTCCTCCCAACAGGTAAATTGTGTACTTGCCCTCATAGCTGCTCTAGGGGATGCAATGCGTCCCTAAGCTCACAGTTCACCCTCCACAAGACACGTGGCCACATCCAGCCTCAAGTGAGAGAGCAGGCACCAGAGGCCATATTCCTGGAAGTAGAGGCTGGGGCTATGTGAGCAGACCTAAGGACCACAGCAAGTAGGAGTGTGCTGGGCCTGGGCCAAGGCTGGGAACACCACACTACAGAAGACGACCCATTCCTTTGCCATACCGCTCGATGCCCCAACTTCCTGGGCATCTGGCATGGCCATTGACCTAGTTCTGCCATTGGGACTTACGGAAGCCCTGCTGGGGGACTCCTGAGAATGGCCATTCTTTCAGGGATAAGTAAATCCTTTTTCTTCTGCCTGCCTTTCTTTTCTCCCTATTTGAACATGTATGTCTCAGGGTGTGACAGTTGGAGCTGTGGCAACTATATTGAAGCCATGAGGCAATACTGACATGCTGTAGATGGTGGAGCAGAAAACAAAAAGAGCCTTGGCCTTCATGATACCATGGAGCCACCACATCAAACTCTGAACTGCACACCTCCAGGCTTCTTATGTGGTAAAATGGAGGGCCTTTTCCTTTTTAGACAGGACTAGTCAAATATATTGTTGTAGGTAACTGAATAAATCTGAACTGATTCAATCACACTTCTGCAAATAACTAGCCAGAAAGTAGACTATCATCAAAATTGCAACAGAGATCGAGGAGTCAGTGAAGGGACCATGAAGGGGGATTAATTCCACTGAAGCAACTGGGGACACTCTTGACCAGTAAAGATGTTGATGAGATGGTAGGAACCTGGCACCAGGAGAGTGTCTGCAGCATCCCAGTGTAGGCGATAACGTCCTTTCCTCGTTTGACAATCACTGACTCAGCACCAGGCGCTGGGATAGATCCTGGGTAGAGGATCGGAGGCTGATTAAGGTAGGTTACTTGTTGCCAATGCTCTCACATCTCCAGTTAGTAAACTGGTTGTGTGAAAGCACAGAGAGGCCAGAGCCGTTGGGCCATATGTGAACAGAGCCTTCTTGACAACTGGAGCACAGAAGCCAAGACGGGTTCAGAGGTTGGAGGGGGAGGTTACCAGCAGGACCAGGGGATCCATCTGTGCCCGTGGTTCTCAGGAGGCCGCAGAGCACCTGAGTCCAGGCTCGGATGCAGGTACCAAGACCTACCGCTGCTCATGGCCTCTGTCACCCGTGGACGCCGACTCCTACTTTAGCCTCATACAGCCGGGAGTGCCCGACTTAATAGGAAGCTGTAAGTGACTCAAATGCACTTCAGAATTCCTGGATGAAAGCAGCTCTAGAAACTCAGAGTGTAATTAACTGTGGAAAAGTTAAGAAGTCCGGACTTGGCAACAGCAATTGAAGTAGCTTTAAAAGGGCTCGCCTTTCCTCTAGTGTCCTTAATGAGGATAGCTTTAATTACACGATGTTAAATCTGGCAGCTTTACCCTCTTTAATTTGATCAGTTGTAATTCAGAAGCTTTGGTGCCAGTTCTCAGAGGGTATCTTTTTAGTTCACTAGTCTGAGCGCTGAAGTCTGGGATGACATGTAAGAAAGAAAACACGTTGAGTTTTAGTTTGGAAAGGAAAAGAGGAAATACAGTGAAACCCTGTAAAATCATGACGGGCATGAACAGAGTTAAAAGAAACCTTTCCTCCGAGTCCTCAGTGTGGCTAGAATGGTCCCGAAAACAAGAGGTAAGTGACAGAAGGGAACAAATGCCCAGACACCTGGGCTCAGGGCACCAGGGTGCCTGTCCCTTTGGGGCCCTGGTCATTTTCCTCAGGCATCTATGAGACTGTCCTGTCAACAGGTGGAAACCCAGGAGCCACAAGGCGTCATCTCCCCTCCCCCACCATGACCCCAGGCTATGGTGTCCACGGTCCTGTCAAAACTCCCTGTCCATGTGGCCCCGTATCTGGGAGTTTGTCCAAGACTCCCCCCACCAAGAGCAAGAAGAACCAGGTGTTAAGTCCTGTTCCAGGTTGGATGGTGGCTGTCAAAATACACATCCATGTCCTAACCCCAGAACCTGGGAATGTGACCTCGTTTGGGGAAAGGGTCTTTGCAGGTGTCATTGACTTAAGGAGGTCGATGTGAAGAGATCATTCTGGATTATCTGGGTGGCCCCAAAGTCCAATGACGAGTGTCCTTATAAGAAACAGAAGAGAGACGCAGACACAGAGGAGGAGGCCAAGTGCAGACAGGGCAGAGATGGGAGTGATGCAGCCCGAAGCCCAGGAGCGCCTGCAGCCCCAGCAGCCAGAGGAGGCAGGCAGGGTCGTCCCGGGAGCCCTGGGGGGAGCTCGTCCCGAGACACCTTGAGCTCTGGCCTCCCGCCTGATAAGGTCTGTGTTTATGAAGCCCCCTTGTTTGTGGTGCTGCGTTAGGGCCGCCGGGACCCCCGCTGAGCTGCTCTCCAGGTGCCACCACTTTCGATGACGGGGCTGGACAGGGGAGGCGGACGGGGGTCTCCTGCCAGTCCCGTCGGCTCCGGAAACCCCCCCTTCCTGGGCTTCCTGCACAGGTGGAGCTGGGACGGGACACTGACCGTCCCTCTGGGCCTCTCAGAATCGGTGATTTCTCTGCGTGGCCGCTGCGTGCAGGCCCCAGACCTGCCGAGTCTCTTCCCAGGACATTCAGGGGCCCTCGATGACCTGCACAGGCGGGAGCCTCTGGATCTCACAGGTCCTGAATCCCTGCCCAGCCCCCCAGGGGCTCGGGGCTGTCGCTCCAGAAATGTCTGTGCAACAACAGTCCCTTGGTCGGCCGTGAAACCGACTTCAGGAAAAACCGCGTGTGCCCTTGGTATCTTGTGCCTAAAACTAGGGCCAGAAACCCACAGTGGTAAGTCATGGAAGTTTTAGGTCATCAACAAGGCCATGTACAAAATCATCCTTCACATTATCGTGTGTCCCATAAAGCCCCTGGTTAGACTTTTTAATGACCAGTGAAGTGCAAGTTTCCACATGGGTTTCTAACGTGAGCAGGACCCACTCCACGTGGGTCCTGAGTTACGGATCTCATGGTTGGGGATGCTGTCCCTGTGGACACGGCCAGGAGCCTCCTTACTCTCTGGTCATCTTATTTCAAACACCAAGCTCTCAGCAAATGGGAGAACTCGAACCAGAAACCAGCTCACCTTTTCGCTTCGTGGTTCACTGAAGACGTTTAGTGAACAGAGAAAACAAAAATATGAGGAGGTTATTTATTCCCAGAGGAGAATTCCAGAATATTTTATAAATCCCCAAAGAAGATTCCAGAGGACAACGTACAACCACAAAGAAACCTGAGATTAAAGAAACAAATGTTTTGTCCTCTTCTGGCCCTTAGCATTACGCTGTATTTCCCACAACGCCTAGATGCCTTGTAGCCAAAACTACATTTTCTAGAGTCAGTTGCATTGAGGTCATATTGTTTGGCCCCCAAACTGACCCTGTAAGGGTGGGGCTCTGGGTGATTAAGGCGATTATGAAGGTCACCAATTCTGCCCCATGCACCCCCCACCTGTGAGGGTCACCCCGCAGGGATGGAGAGACACACGGCAGAGGACGCCTGTCCTGCACACAGAAGTAGAATTCTCCTGGAATGGCTTCTGTGAATTTATCATCAAAACACACCCCTCAGCAACAGACACCCACGTCGATTTACGAGAGGAGGGCAGACCTGCTCAGCTGAGAATAAACACAGGGGCTGCAGGAATGATAACGACTCTGGAAAATGGAAACAGAGAAATAATGGACTAGAAGCACCATGCAAATTACACCATTTATATTTTAGACAACGACTCCAGCGACGTCTGTGAGGAATTCTAAGGTTTGGATTAGACTTTAAAATACACTGCCCACATTCGAAATGAATAACACTAATAACAAAGTAGCTTTTCTACGATGACGCGCTGGTGACTGACCTCCTCTGAAAGGTGACTGATGCGGGCCCTCTGTCCCGGCAGGCTCACGGAGCACCTGCCACGGGAACGCAGAGGCTGGGACCCTGGGTCTCCCTGCCGCCCTCTGCGCGCAGGGTCCTGGGCACAGCCCTTGCCTCGGATCGTGCAGTCAGAGCAGCTCTAGGTGGGCACTGGTCCCCGGGCCACTGCCCCCCGTGCCCAGCTCTGCGCCCCCTCCCCCCCATAGGCTCGGCCCCCTCACCTGCCAGTCCTCGGTGTCCCTGAGGCACATCAGCGGCTCCCTCTTTTGGGGCCAATCTCTTCCTTATGTCCCACCGCCCCCACCACCAGGGCCCCAAAGCAGAAGGGCGTCTGGGCCACGTATTCCGTATGTGGCAGATTGCTCACGTTTTACGTGGGATCCTGGGGGCCTGGGGTGCACTGGTGGCCCCAGGAGCCTGGCCCAGGACACCAACGCCACAGCAGGGTCCCCTGGCTCTCAGACGGGCCCCTGCACGCAAACACGCTCTGCCTGTTCCCTTCCTTCCTGGAGTGAGCAGCTACCCAGAGGTGTCCCCTGTCCCCAGCACCCTTCACATGTCTGCCTGGACCTCCCCCTGACAGACACCAGCAGGGGTGAGCAAACCCCCCAGAGGGTGCGGTAAGGCTCCCATCTCACCAGGGACCCTGGCTTCCCCACAAGGAGCCGCCCCCAGTTGGGCTCTGCTCACAGCCACGGAGGAGATGCCGGCACCATTCTCAACAGGAGCTTAGTGGGTGTGCAGACCACCCAGCCGGCAGAGACACACCCCCGGGCAGGAAGGCACGTGGGCAAGACGGCTGCACAGATTAGACGCCCTTGAAATGCCCTTCAGCTGGGAGCTGATTCAATCGACCCTGCGAGCCTGAGCAGCAGCGTTTGACACGTGGTGAGGATCTGGATGGGCTGCGGTGAGAAAACAGGGAAGATGTCATCAAGGAGAAATGGAGCTGCAGACCGTCACTGAAGTGGGCCTGTACCACCTGCGCAAAGACACACGCAAAGCTACGTACACGCAGGTACATAGGTGTGCACGTGTCTGCCTGTGAGTGTGCAGGGGGCAGAAAGCATACCCACAGGAATGGGACAGTGGTTACCTCTGGGAATGGAACCCAGACTTGACAGAGGAAGGTAAGGGACGGGTTGTCACGGGATATTTTTATTTTATATGAACGTTTTAATGATAAAAGGGTATGTATGTTGCTCCCATTGCAACCGAGCTGGACCCTGTGAGACTTTCCCAGAATGGACCCCCCCCCCCCGCCCTTGTCCTCCGCCTGCCTTTGTCTGGAGAAAAACTTTAGTCGGAGGATAAATTTAATCAGAGAAGTGAGACAATGCAGAAAGAAAGGAAGACAGTCAAGCAAGACAAAATACTGATGCTTTAGCCATTAAACAACGTCAAGAACCTTCAGTTCTTCCTCAAGGACTGTGGATGATATTCTGAGCCATGTCCTTTGAGCTGTTTTGCAGATACGGAAACCCCCACCAGGTGGGAGGAGTTCACTGTCTGCTGCCCACAAGCACGGAGACCCCAGACCCGTTGGAACCAGAAGGTTGGTGATGCTGACTCCTGATGACCTCACCACCAACCCGTCAGAAGAAGGTCCACGTGCTGACCACGCCCTGCTCCTTGAACATGAGAAGACTCCTCACTGCCCGCTCCAGGGCGAGACACAGTCTTGAGGGCATTAGTCTGCCGTGGCCCCCTCTGCCTGGCACAGCAATAAAGCTCTTTCTTTCTATGTCACCCAAAACTCTGTCTCCAAGATTTAACCCCGCACTGGTGTACAGAGGCTGAATTCCGGCAACACCATCATTAATAAACAAAACCAATTAAGATGTGTCACGGTTATAGAGTGGGATGCATCTTCCCGGGCTGCCTGCAGGAGGCGGGGTGAACGGCACCCCAGAAACTCAGGGGCGGGGGCTGGGGGCCGAGGTCCCTGGGAAGGAGTGTGAACAGTGGGCGACACCCATCAGCGTAGGAAGGGAGAAAGGATGCTCAGATGAAAGGAAAAGACAGGGCAGGGGTAGCAGGAGGTGTTGGAGGCTCAGGTGTGGACAGGGCAGCTAGAGAATAAAGGGCTTACCGAGATAGATGGGAGATCGGTCAGGAAGGTGACAGGAACCCTTTACAGCTTGCCCAGGATGCTGGACTTAACTCTCTAGGGAATGGGGGAAGCTTGATAGCTGGTAACCAGATGAGAGTAACTTGGTCAGTCTGTGATGTCAAAAGAAGACCCTTGAAGCAGAATGGATTACTTGTTAAAATGGAACCAGACTGAAGGCAGGGAGATCTTTTCGGAAACCCTGACAATAACCCAGTGTGTTGAAGCTGTCAGTCGAGGTAAAAGGATGCTGATAGATAAGGTGCCCATATAATGTATTGTCCAACTTGAGATTCTAGAAAGTAAAACATGGTATCTAGGGAGACACTGGGATTGTCCAGAGCACACTGGAAGGTAGGGGCACCTTCATAACGGGGGGTGAGAGGAACAGAGGCTCTGGAGAAAGAGCTGAAAAGTCATGCAGTGCCAGTTGTCTCCATGAGGGCAGGACGACATCCACCTCTCCAGTTCTCCATTTCCACTGTATCTCCAAAGCCGGCCCATGGCCAGAAGGCATCAGGCTGGCTGCCAAGATCTGAGCTACATCCTACAGGATAATACCCTTCACTAGGATTACAGGGACACAAAGAGAAGCAGGTACAACTGCAGGTTGTCATGTGAAGATGAGTCCAGTGCAAGTGAGTATTTGGGTCTGTACCTCACAGCTGAGATTTGGATGAGAGATGCCACCAGTAAAAGCCCAGAGTGTGAATGAGGGTTTCCAGTGAGGGTGTCTAGATTGAGAGAAGGGGGAGAACAGTGCTCACCAGGGCACTGAGGTGAGCGGGCGGACAAGAGATGGTATCAAGGGCAAAGCAGACAGACAAGCAGTGAACAGAGAAACAGAAGGAACTTGTGGAGCGTGTAGGATCAGCGACAGTGTGTGTCAGGGCCAGGCATCCAAGTCAGACTTTAGGGTCTGCAGTAGAATGCTGTGAAGTTCACTGGGCTTGAAGGATCCAACTGTGCATCTAGCACTCTTTTTCATTAAATATGTTTTTCATAAAATGTTTTTCCCCCCAACCAAATCCCAATCCACTTGAATTTATTTAAAATTTGTTTAAAATTTATTTAAAATTGAAGTGTTGGATCCAACTCCATACCTAATGAATCAGAAGATTTCTAGGCAAGAAGTATACACTTTAACATGCTTCCAAGGCATTCTGAAGTTTTAGAATTTTAAGATAATATATGGGTTTTCCAAATGGATTTTGAATACCAAAGAATGAAAGATGAACTTGGAAAGGAGAAGACAATTCTGGGCTCAGACTGTGGGTTGGAAAATGGAAGCAATCGGAGTAATAAATGATAGATCCAGACAAATGCCAAATCTAACATTTCACCAGGAACACTCTCTCGTCTAAAGGAAACACTCAGTTGAATTAAAAGAGACCTTCCAGGAGATAGGAGAAGAGACCCATAGCTGCTCAGTTCCTTCCAGCTTCAGGGAATACATTCCAGCCATGAAGGCTGACATATGATGTGCTAAGGAGATGGACCTTTTTAGTCTTCAGTCAAGAGGGAATCAAGGGTATTTCAGCAGGGGAATAAAACGAATGTAACAGCTGATGAAATGACCCCATGCACCATGGAAAGATGGAAAAATGGTGACTCAAGAGGCCCTTGCAACAATCTGTGGGCTTGAATTGGGGCGGGACGAGGCTAGATATGAAAGACCTTTTGGAGAGAGAAGTAACAGGTCATAGTGAAAAGAGGCAGGCAGCTGCGGAAAGAAGGAATTAAAAATAAGCACGTGAATGAACGATAGTGAGGTACTGGAGGAGGGAGCCAGACTGGAGGTGGACAAATTGATGGGTGGGGGAAGGGGGGTATAAAGGGTGATTCCTCCAGACAGGAACGTCAATATTTATTTTAACAACGTTCTGGGAAACTCACAGATCTGTATTTCAGGTGGGCGGTAGCAAGACTCAGAGAAGTGGTTTCTCCTTGATGACTTGGCTTAATGATAAAATTAAACAGGGGATTCAAGGGGCAGGGCAGAATTTACAGAAAGTCAACAACCATCAAATTCTTGAAGTCAATGTGTTACAGACTTGCAGTGCTCCAACGGGGTCCAGTCCAGAATGAGTCTTGAGAAGCAGAAGCTTTCATCCTTGTGTAAGGAGGCAGATCTCTATGCCTAGACAGAGAGACTTACACAAACACACTGTTCTACAAAATAACATCTCTTCTGATAAGAGTAAATCTTCCTGGGGGGATGAGTGTTAACACCAGGGTTTTAATGGAGCTTCTTTTATTTAACTTCTTACATAACCTAGTTACATTGTGATATAATTCAGTTAGGCCTGAGCAGCCCAGAAATTGACTACAGACTTGATGAGCCTGTAAAATACCCAACTGTTAACAAAACTGCAACAGTAGCTTTTTTCCTTCCTTCCTCTGTCCAGATAAAACCAAGTTAACCACTGGAAGTCCACAGGCTCTATCCCCCAGTGAGGACAAGGGGCGCTGATAAAACGGGCTAATTGATATTGAGTTTGGTTCCACACAAATGTTATCCCATGCTACATTTTGCATATATTTCGTGTGCATGACGGAGTCGTCAAGGAAAGCATCTAGACAGAAGCATCTCTCTTCTCCTGTGATATCGAACGACTCCTCCTTCACATGTCAATCAGGCGCTTTTGTGATACAACACGTGGAAAGATCGTTATTCTACTTTATGACCACTCTATTTATCTGCCCTCACGATGAAATTATTCACTCGGCTTTTGTGTAATGGCCTGAACGTTTTGATGCCAAGGGAAGGCTTGCAAGTAAATTATTTTCATCTGTATTAATAATAATAACAGTAATTGCCTTTATTTGACAGCATTATTTTCCACCTACATATGTGTCATTCCAAATTTCTGTTTAACATTTTATACATCATAAAGAATCAATCAAATTCTTCAACATCCTGCCGTAAAAGATATGACTGTACATTCCGGACCTGTTGAGAAAACCCACCAAACCCGACCAGAACAAGGAGGTGTGTTAATATGCCAGGTTTCACAAATGATTGGAGGTTACGCATCTTCAGATCACTTGAAGATAAGAGAATCAGAATCGTGATAATTGTGTGCTTCAATGATTCTTCACATTCATAGTAAGACACAAAACCCTTTGTTCAGACAAAATCTTATCCGGAAATTCAAGAAGTAAAATGAGGAAGTGGAGCTGTTTTGCCTGGAGGACGTGGAGGAAGGGCCCCAGAGTCGTTTTATGTTGGCCTCTCCTTACCTGTTCCAGGTGCTCCCGCGCAGGCCCCCCAGGGACAGCCAGGTGGTGGGAGGCAGACCACCCTCCTCATCTACCCGCAGGAGCACTCAGGCGCCAGGAGGGACAGAGGGCCCCGGGGGCATGGACCAGCTCGCTCTTCGTTCCTAGGGTACCAGGACGTCAGCCCACAGGCAGCCACCTTGGCTGAGATGTTCCCAGCCCTCCAGCTCTGACCTTTCTCCTCCCACACATCTAAGGGTGTCCTGCTCCCCCTCAGATCCCTGCCAGATCTTCTCACGGCCCAGAACACAGTCCAAACTCCTCACATTCTCCTGTAGCCCAGGCTGATGCGGCCCTGCCTCCCACCGCATCCCTGACGCCGCCAGGTGCCGCCTGGCCGGTGTGCTCCAGGCTTCTGAGACCTGCCATGTGCCCTTGGGAGCGTCCTCTGCTCACATGCTTTACCCATCCCAGGCCTGGCCACCTTTCAACGCCTGGTTCAAGTAGCAAGTCGCTGTGTCCTCTCCTTGTTGATACTGTGAATCGCTTCTGCCTTTGATTCCTAGGTCTGGGTCACTGGCATCAGTCCAGGTCTAGTGCCGGGGGTAGAAACCACCCAGTTATTTGGACAGAGGAGAGTGGATGTCACGAAGTCTTAACGAAGTCTTGTTAGGAGTTGACTCGTGCCTCCCCGCCCCCAGCCGCCTCAGAATTCATATGCTGAATTTCTACCCCCATTGCCTCAGAATGTGACCTTATTGGAAATAGGGTCCCTGCAGCTGAAATGAGTTAAAATGAGGTCACACCTGAGTAGCTTGGACCTTAATCCAGCTCATATGACTGGTGTCCTTGTAAAAAAGGGGAATTTGGACACAGACAGGCACACAGGGAGAAGCCCTGAGAAGATGAAGGCAGGGATCAGGGTGACGCGTCTACAAGCCGACGAACCCCAAAGTTGCCTGGAAGCCTGAAGGAGGAGGGAGAGAGGTCTGGGGCAGATCCGCACAACCTCAGCAGGAGCTGCCCCTGCCGACACCTTGATATTGGACTTTGAATCTGTGAGAGAATACGTTTCTGTCGTTTAAGCCCCCCAGTCTGGGCACTTTGTTATGGTCACCCTAGCAAACACAGTACAAAGAATTTTCCAACTAGTTAATTGAAAAGGTGAAAAGGAAACAGGAGGATACCTCAGAGGCAGATGTGGGAAGCTGCTGCTGCCCCAGGGCCAGGAGACAGAAGAAACAGGATAGAAACAGTGACGTTCAGGAGCCCCACACACCTGGACCCCACACCTTCGCTCTCTGACTCTCAGTGGAACACGATGCGCTGACTCTGTGTGGCTGCGAACCTGCAAAGTAGACGCAGCAGCTGCTACAGGACGGAGCTGGTGCTGCTGCGGTGAAGTGTGCCAGGGAGGATGCTGAGAGTCACAGGAAGTGATCCAGGACAGGCTCCTTCCATCCTGCAGGCCCCACCCCCCACCCCAAGCATCCCCTTTGGGTAGAGTCTGATGGAAAAAAACTGGCAATGCAGAAATGGGGTTTGCAGGGCTCAGCATCACAGAGCCTAAAGGTAGAAGGGAGATTCGAAGCTGAGAGCACTTCACACTTATTTCTGCCTCATGGAATAATCAGGTATATGTATGTGTTACCAAACTGTCTAACTCACCTTGGACACTTATGTATTTAGACAGCTCTCTCCTGTATCTTAGCATCCCCCACCGCACCTGACACTGTCCGTTTCTTGAAGTGGTTCCTCCACAAATGTCCTTTGTTGAGGGAATCAATGAAAAAAGAGGTAAAAAGGAAGGAAGGAGTGGAGGGAGGAAGGAGTCAGGAGCTCCTGACAGCGGCTGCCGCTGGCCCCGAGGCAGGGTCAGCTGGATGCGGAGGCATGGGAAGCAGGGGCTCCCACAGGGTTTGGGAGGAGAGGGTGGGAAGGGGGTCACGTCCTGAGATCAACACGTCTGTCTGTCCCCGTCACACTGGTGACTTGGGTGCCAAGGTTCTAATCCTGGATTTATTACGCACTGGCTAAGTGACCTTAGACAAACCACTTAACTCAGCCCTAGAGATAATGTCACACGGTCTTCAGCTTGTAAAATGATCACTGATGCTTTCCTACCACCTCACCGCCACGCTGATAATGCATCTGCTGGCAGGGAGGCGCGGCCGCCGAAGAAAGACAGAATCGGGTCAAATTTTCCATTTTTTCTGGCAATTCTTTGTCCGTCACAGACTTATGTCCAGACACTAACCATCGACCTTGGGACCCGGGCGAATTCGAGTCAGGGGCTTTGCTACTGTAGCCTTTTCCTCTTTAGTGGAATCTGGGAACCAGCTTAGATGACACCTTTGAGATTTTCCTGCAATAAATGGCAGGGAGGGTGCAGGGCTGTGCGGAGCCTCCTGGGACAAAGCCGGCCTCCTGACCTTGCGTGGCAAAGCAGGGACAAAGCAAAAGTCACTTGGGGCTCAGGATAAAATCCATTTTCTCAAGCACGCTTCCTTCAGAACGAAGGCCCTTCTTGTCCAGAGAGTTTACGTACCATGTAAACTCGAAAGTCCTTTTGTAGGTGAAATGAACAGGGTGGCCAAACCCAACCTCTGATAGCAACCAACATCGAAAAGTGTTCATCCAGGGCATATGCCTACCACACCCTACCGAGCGCTACACACCTGTGTTCTGGTTTTAATGAAGATGCCCTTGTTTTCTACAAAACTGAAGGGGGGAAAACTCTGACGCTTCTTCTAAGATTTTTCTGCCTCCAAACTACAGGATGTCTTGCAGTGTCTGACATGAATGCAGCTTCCGCTAATGAACCCCAGTGCTGCTTGGAGTGGGAGAGGGCTAGGTGGTCATGGATGGTGTTCTGGGCTGAATTGGGTCCCCCTGAAATGCCTGACCCCTGGCACCTCAGAACGTGACTGTATGTGGGGATGTGATTCTGTTAAAATGAGGTCATTAGGGTGGGGCCTACTCCTATCTGCCTGGTGTCCTTAAAGAGAGAAATCTAGACACACAGAGGACAGCGGGAGTAGACAGGCACAGAGAAAAGGCCATGTGAAGACACAGAGGCCGTCTGCAAGCCAGGCAGGGAGAAACCACACCTGCCGACACCTTGATCTTGGACTTCCAGCCGCCAGAACGGTGAGAAAATACACCTCTCTTGTTGAAACCACCCAGGCTGCAATGTTTTGTTAGGGTGGCCGGAGCAGCCCAAGACAGAAGGCAGCATTCTGAGGCCTCTTCTAAACTCGGGTTCTGCCGTCAGCTACATCTGAGAAGTGGCGATCATTGGCCAAGAGGGTGTTAATCCTTCTTTTCTTCAAAAAGTGATGGGGAAGGACCCCCTCCCCCCACAGTCCTGCATTCCGAGTATGGATCTCTCCTAGCAGCTTTGGGTCAATGCACGGAGAGTCCTCTATTAAAATGTAATACTCCCTGTGCAGGGTTAAGGTCACCTACCTCTGTCCATTGACAACCATCCTAGGTCTAATTAGGAGCTAAGATGAGCCTGCAAGTCCCTTAGCTTATTCCCAAGAGGGTGGACCACAGGCCCCGTGTATTTCCATTGGCGGCTGGAAGGAGCCGCGGAGCCTGGAGTCTGTGGCATGGACAGTGCCTTTTGGGGGCCTTCCTCAGCAGGAGAGCATTCGGAGGGGCTCTGAGACCAGGAGCTGGAGAAGGGCACACATACAGAGGTCAGAATTTAGAGAAGGGACGCGTCCTGACCTGGGGCTTTGCCCAGAGTGGCCTCCTCCTTGGTCACGGGCGTGTCATGTTCTTTGGGCCTACGGATCCTCTGGGAGTATGTCTGGGAGTAGAGACGCCTCCCTCCTCTCCTTCTTCCTTCTCTCTGCACGTCACTCCCACCTTCCACCCACACTCACTCACTCGACCCCCCCAAAGACGGCGTAAAGTCAAGAGGCCTGAGGCCTCTCTACGCGGTGTTTCTTGCAGGGGCAAGGGAGGGGTGGGGCCGGCAGAGCTCCAGCCAAACACCCTGAGCTCTGGAGCAGCTCTGGAAACAGCCCTGCGCGACCTTATAGTGTGCGGTGACGTCTGCGCAGAAGCAGGAAAGAGACCCCTTGGTCTAGGGATATTTTAGGTTTCCCCCTTAGAACCGTTTCATACCCCCAATTTTGTTCTTCTGTGAGAAGATGCTGGTGGACTCTGGATATCTTCAGATCTTTGAGACGCTGGCTTCTGAACTCCCAAAGAGTCCTCTGTGGGGCATTTTTTGCTGAACGGATGCCCCTTAAATGAACAGATTTTAACCTATCAGCCAGGGACTTCCAGTCCACACATCATGCGTGAAAGATGGAGCTTTCTACCTAGGATGCTGTGTGGGCCTATATTCATCAATTGGTATTTTGAAAAGGTATTTCTAGTAGGGAGGTCTTATCTTTAATCATATAAGTGATTGAGGGCTGAGAGGGATTCATGGCAAATGGAATACTGTTTGGTCTAAATTTCACACATTTGTGGAAAAGCCCAACATAAATATGCCATTTAGTGTTTCCCTCCTTCCCTCCCTCACATACCATTTTCTTCGAGGGTTTTACTAGCAAATCACCTTTGGATTTGCTCAGATCTGAGAAATGTATCATCATCCCTAAGCTAGTATCTCATGTCCTTCCTGGTTGTTATTGTTAGTCGTTATTTGGAAGAATATGTGAAGTAAGTTTATAACTAAATTTAAAATACATATTCATGTAGCATCTTTATTAGGAAGAAAAATGCTACTGTAACCATCATTTAATATGACTGTTTGTATTATAATTTAGCCACTATTGGTTGTAAATCATCAATTTTAAATGCAGATCTATGACAAAAATCAGGGACTCTAAAAAAAACAAAATTAATAATTCTTATCAAAGTGTTGTATTTTTCTTATAAGCCCATTCCTACTTAGTTGAACACTATATTATTAATATTTAATATGAATGTGATAATAGTGCCCAAACCTGCAATTAAAGTAAATATTTGATTAATGAACCATTAATGAAAATGACAGTGGAATTCAACCAAGCGGATTTGAAAGGTTCTTCTTTCCTATTCTCTCTGCCCCACCCCATCCCATACATACACTTCTCTGTTGAAATTCCGTGACTAGGGATAGAAAATTCTGTCCATCACGCAGGATAGAGGAGGAAATGAAGCAGTCTACTTCTGCAGCAACTTGACCACAGAAAACACAGCCGTCCTGTTAGATTCCCAGCAGGTCACACTCCTCCCCACTAACCCTAGTTATGAACCTCACATGAGCTTCACCCCGTGTTAGAGTTATCAGGAGACAAGTCACCTTCAGAGCCCATCAGAAAGGATGGCATGTCTTGGAATTCTTTGCTCTTGCTTTTGCAAAACAAGAGGGAATGAAATCCTTCTGTAACTTAGGAATTAATGGTGAAGATCACAGTCTGGGACATCCTAGTTTCCTTCCTCTAAAGTGTGATGACCCCAGAAAGCCTTCCTGCTAGTGCAGATGCCTCAGGGGCCCAGAGGAGCTGGGCTGGAGTTTTCCTGAAGGATGCACCACTAATCATAAAATGAGTCTTCTAATAGGCAGCTGTCACCTGGCACTAGAAAAACAAAAAACAAAGCGCTACTGAAAGAAAAATGAAATAAGTTTAAAAACAAACTCCTATGAGGAAACGCTGGAGGATGCTAATTGCCAAAGGGACGTGTGCACATGACAGAACAGATCCTCTGCTTGGCTAACAGGACTCCTCCGCCCTCCCCACATCCTTGCCGCGATGACCATAGTTTGTGTTTGAGTGGTACAGTAACAGTTACACACTCAAAGAGTTAAAATATAAACCCTAATACATGACTGATTTTAAACTGTAATGTCCTTACAACCCAAGTTCTTATCAGAGGTCTGCACCGCACTTGGCAAACAAGACGTTCTACCTTTTAAACAAATAATTCATTAGGTAATTAAATTCAAGTGAGATTACTCTAATTAAATACACACTGCTGTTGAATCATAATTTCTATGTGGTCTAGTTAAAGATGAACAATCTCTTATTCCCGACCAAAAGAGGAAAAAAAAAAAAAAAGCTTTAAAAGAATTCCCTAGTGGCTGGAATAATAGATTTATAGGCACTGCACAGAAGTCATTTCAAGAAGAGAAACTAACAGGACCTGGGAGTGGGGGTGGGGTCCTCCTGTCTGGGGATTCCCGAAGTTCGGGCTGTTTGTTCTGGGTTCCATTGAAAGGCTGCGGAACCCCGCAGGAAGTCGCACTGACCTTCCTGCGGCGCTGGCTACATGCACGCGCGCAAAGCCGGCGTCTGGGGCGCGAGCCTGACGCAGGGTGCCCCGCGCCCACTAGGCCCCAGACCCAGGGCGCGCGGGAGGCCAGCGCTGGCCCAGGGACCCCAGGACTCCAGCAAAATGAAAAGTCACATTGTCCCCCACGCCGTGCTCGGCCCGGCTTCCTCTAATGGCATTAGGAGCAGCGGCCACCGAGGCGCTCCGGGGGCCCAGGAGTCCCGGATGGCTTTGATCTGCGCCTCTCGGCTGCCGAGAGCTGACAGTCGGCTGCGCGGCCGCCCGGCTTCCATTTGTCAGACACGCGCTTCCCCATGTTCCCGAGCAGGCAGCTACACCTGTACGGTGAGAATTTACATCGCCGTGCTCTGGGATGGCATTGATTTGGGACGGGTGAACTACAAACACAAACTAATTAAAAACTGCATAATGGCGCCCTACAGGAACAAGGGAGAAAAACAAATAAATACAAGTGCAGCTGGCGCGGCGATCGCACCTCTGCCCCCAAGCATCCGTCTGGTGACATCAAATTATAAACCCTGGAAACCCTCACACCGTCGCCGGCGCTCATATTGGAGGCATAATGGAAATGATCTGGTTAATTAACGGGAGGTTTATAAAATATTCACGCCTGTGCACACGCATGTAATTCACTTCCTCCGACGCTCTGGGACGGCGACATCGCGGACCTCCTGGCCGGGCCACTGTGGTCCATTTCTCTACCCTGGGAAACGCAGGCCGGTTCGGGAGACTCCGGGCGCGGGGCCGCACGTCGCCCGCCCGCCGCGCTCCGGGGAGCCAAGGCCCCACTCCATCTAGACACTCGTTCTGCACTGCAGACCATGCGGGGCACTGCCCTGAGCATTTGACCGTCCCGCGTCCCTTGCCTCTGGGCGTTTTTCTCCCCGGGTTTCCTGCAGTCTCCTCCACGGCCCCCGTGGGCTCGCGCTGCCGAGGCGCGCACGTCTCTTCGCGGGGTCTCCGCAGTCCCGCGCGCTCAGCACGTCAGCTGGGCACTACTCTCGGCGGGGAGGCACCAGGGGTGTCCCCGGTCGGGCCCCCACGTGGGTCTGAGCTTGGAGCCTCAGGAGTGCGCAGGCCCGGCACGCAGGGATCGGGGCCGAGAGAGTCGCGGGGTCACGGTTGCCGGCCCCACTGGCTCCTGGCCTGGCGCCCATGGGCGCCCGGTTACAGCTGGGCGCTCCCGAGAGGGTCTTGGCTGCTCGGGACTGTTTGATGCTTGTTGTCGCCGAGCAAGGTAGCTTTCTGGCTGGATCTCGCTGGAGAAAGGTGCTAAGTCTTAATGAGTGTTTAATAAGACTCGTAAATCAGGGTGCGCGCTTCAGGGCAGGGGCACTGGCCGTAGTCGCCGGGCGCAGGCCAGCGTCAGGCCGCCCCGCGCTGCTACAGAGCTTAGGCCCAATGCTGCAGCCCCGGCGTCTGCAAAGCAAATAATGGCCATTTTGAAAGGCAGGCGATGAGGCCAAGGCGATGCCCGCTGCATCCGAGGGTCGGGTCTGCGTCGCCCCGTCCTGGGCGCCAAAGGCAGGTCCGGGATAGCTCTAGGGAGTGGGCTGGTTCCCCAGGAGCTTCCTCCTCTCCTTCAGAGACCTCGGTCAGCAAGGCTTGCAAATCAGTGGGGAATTACTTCAGAAGAAATAAAATTGTAAATGAGGGTGCTCTTTGCTTGGTTTAATCTCATCCTTATGTAAATATGCGGGGGGTGGGGGGTGGGGGGCAGAGCCGGACGAAGTTTTGCCCAGGGTCTGAGGAAAGAAAAATGACGTGATATTTTCAGATTGGTGATAACAATTACCCCCATTAGGAAATTACCCTCTCCCCCAATAATGAAAAAAATCAAGTAAACTTTCCAACCAGTCGGTTCAGATGTGCATTGTTCACCAATCACTTTCCTCCACCCCCTGCGCCCCGCCCCCGCCCCGCCCTTGCCGGGTACGCGACCCCGGGCCCCTTCTCCCCCGCCCACCAGAATCACCTCTCTCCGGAGCACACATGCGCCCTGCACGCGCGCGCGCACACACACACACACACACACACACACACACTCGGGTGCACCCAGAGACTCGCATCCTAGCCGGGGCGCGCCATGGGTCCGGGCCTTCCAGCCAAAGGGTCACCGGCAACTGCCACCACCGAGCTCCGCGGGGTCGCACCGGCGATGGGGGTCAACTGCCGCGGGCCCATGAGTGGGGGTCCCTCACTGAGCACAGGGCTCCCAGACCCGAGCCAGGACGCGGACCAGGCGGAGCTCCGATTCGGCCGCGCAGCGACCCCTAGGTCTGGCTCTGCTCCGCGCCCAGGCCCTGCCTCCGACTCAGTGACGACCCCTGGGCGACAGGGCGGGGGGACACTCTGGCCAGCTCGGTTTCCAGACCAGCGGTCGGGCCTGCCTGGGCCACCCCTTGAGAGGCGGGGACGGTGGCTGAGGGTCTGCGAAGCGGGTCTCTCCCCATGCGCAGATGCAGAGCAGCGGGGCTTGGGGAGGGGGGCGTCGGTTTTCGACGGCTGGGCGGCTGAAGCCCCACAGCCCGTACCCCTCCGGTGCCGGCGGGTCCGGCGCAGCACCAGGCTAGTCCCGTCTCTTGGCCCCGCACCTCTCAGGCCACCAGAGCGCCGGCCCCGGACATCAGAAGGGCTGAGCTGGTGAGCTGGGCCGGCTTCTTTGGGGAAAGTTCGGGATCCATGAGGCGGTTATTCAGGTCAGCCCCGAGGTTCTGGCATTGGCTCGGGCACCCTTGGCCTTCCTGCGCCCTACTTAACCACTTGGTGCTAAAAATGAGTAGAGGACTGGCGAGAAGAAGCAGAGCCAGGAAGTTCTAGATCCTTCTCTGCCCCTCCCTCTCTCCATGATTGGAGGCAGATTTCTTCTTTTTTATTTTTGTAGACTTTGCTTCCTAGTTTTCCACGTGCAAGTTTTGGGATAAATGGCTGAGGAGAAAGAGGGCTTCCCTCTTGGGGGTGGGGAGGTGCCAGGCACCTTTAAGATCCCAGTGCCTGGCCGTCAGGGAAAGGGAGCAGGCCACAGTTGTTGCCCTCAGGCACCTTGGGGGTGGGTGGGTGGGAGGGCCACAGGCCTTTCTAGTACCAGTTCCCCGTCACTTCCTCACCTCATCCTCAGGCACCATTTCCGGTGGGCCTGTCCCACTCACCTCCCAGTTGTCTTTAGGAACCTACAATCACTTGGTGGCCAGAAAGGAGGTGGTACAGGTTGGGCAGGGCGGGTGGGTTGCCGGGCTGGTTGAGGGTCAGGACAAAGTCTGCTGCCCTGTCTCCCTCCATCTTCTCCCAGGTTGTCATGGCTACAGTGTGATGGCAGTCAAGGTGGGCTGCTGCAGGTAGGGGGTGAGCAGGAGGCGATTCATCCCTGTGGCTGAATCTTGACATGGAGGATTTTCTCTGGGCTACATTCCATCTAGTTCTCCAGGTCACACAAGAGGGCTTATCTTACCTGTATTTACCTGTCACCCTGAAATGTGACAATGGAGTTTGCTAAACAGGACAGTGGTGGGGCCGGCCCTTTGGTTTGTTTTGGGTGTGGGGGAGGGGTGTTGGGGAGTGCTGGGGTGGTGGGCTTGGGAGCAGGAGGCAGCTGTGGTTAGGGGCTTCCCAGAGCAGTACAGCCCACCTCTGGCCCCCAGAAGCTGTCAAAGCAGGAAAGGAGGCCAGGAAGTTGCAGGGGGTTTCTGGAGTGAACAGGGGCTGGTTCGTGGGGTGGGGGGGTGGAGAAGAGGGAGGAGGGCATGAACAGGAAGAAAACCTGACTCTGAACATAGAAAATAAAGCCTGATTACACAGTTGGTAATTAGTAATTACTATTATGGGCTTTCCTTTCTGCTGCTAATTATAGTCGGTGGCTCTGTGTCTGTCCTCAGGCCCCCAAACGGGAAACGGGATTGTTCCTGAAGCTTCGGGTGTTCCTGGACCTAGAAGGTGGGGGAAACTGGGAGAGGGAACTAGAGGATGGTGACCCGGTCCGAGCAGCACAGCATGCTGGGGGCCTGGCCTCAATTCTGTTGTCCCGAAGGGGCCCAAACCGAGGCCGACACCCAAGTCCCTGGATGAAATTCCTGCCGGCTTCCGCGTGCCAGATCGCAGCAGCAGGGAGTACGCGCCTGGCTCGGGCTGCAGCTTCGGAGACGGAGTGCGAAGTGTCCCCTGGAGCTCAGGCAGGTACCTGGGCGCGCTCTCCACCCGGCCTCCAGGACCAAGCCATTGAGCGCAGCGCAGAAGCGGCCTGCCCGAGCGGTACAGGGCACAGGGAGGCGAGGGGGACCGTGCGCGTGGCGTCTGCGCCCTAGCCCCATCAGGCCCCAGGCAACCCGGAGCCACTCCGGAGCGCGCGCCGTGCCGGCCGGTCGCTCACTGCTCTCTGGCTGGCGGAGGAGAGAAGCGGAGAGGGAAGGAGGAGAGGGACGCTCTGTCCCCGGCCTGGTCGAGGCGCCGCCTCGGGCCGGCGCGCTCCACACAAGTTTACTTCCTGCGTTTGCTCACCTAGTGGACAAACCAGGGGTGTCCAGGCCACGCTGACTTCTCCTATAGCCAGGGTGGGGGCGGACTGTCTTCCTCCCGCCGCGGTGGTCCTTTCTCCGCAGGGAAAAGGTCCCCATCACCCCCAAGAACCGGCCATCAGTTTCCCCCAAGGTAGTGGCTTCCCAGCTGGGGTTGCCCTTTCTCAAAGTTCTCCCAGTCGGAAAAGCCCGCAGTGCTCGGCAGCTCCCCGCGTCTCCAAGAGCCGTGAGGCCAGCCCCTGCCAGACGACCTGTTCACAGCCATCGGGGGCCGCGCGGACGCCACGCCGCTTTAGGGGCACTTCTGCCAAAGATGTCCCGGGGCGCCAAAGGCAGTACGGCCCTCGGAGGGGAGGCCGCTCCCCGCCGGCTGTCACCGCGCTGCCGCCCGCCCCTGCCCCGCCGGCCCCAGCGGTGGAAAAGCCGGCCCCGAGGTGGTGTTTTGTGAGCGAGCACGACACGCCTCGGCTGCGAGGCTGCAGAGCCCGGCGTCGACAGGGTTGTCAGACCGCGCTGGGGGCCGGCGCGGAAGGAGCCCGTGGCCCGCGGGCCCGCACCCGCCGCCCGGCCGCTGGCGCGGCCACCGCGGGCGGAGGTGGCCCGGCCGGCGCGGGGCACCACGTGCTCGCCGGGAGGGGCGGGAGCGGCCCGCGAGGGCGGGCGGGCGGCCGGGAGGGGCGGGCGGGGAGCCGGGGGCGGGGCCAGCGCTCAAGGGGATGCCAATCAAAGCATCAACTTCAAATTGTGTCTGAAAGCCCCGCCGCCGAGCGGAGGGCGGCCGCCGCAGTCGGCGCGCGATCGCGGATCCAGGCGCAGCCGGGAGCCGGGCGCCAGCGAGCACCGGGCCGAGGAGCAGCCAGCGGCCCCCGCCTGCCGGCCGGCCCGAGCGCGCCCGGCCGGCGGCCCGCTGTCCCCCCCCCGCCCCCGGCGCGCGCCCCCCCCACCCCCGCGGCCCGGCGCCCCCCGCCCGCGCCCCCGCCGCACTTGCCCGCCGCCGCGTCCGCGGACATGTCCTTCCCGCAGCTGGGCTACCCGCAGTACCTGAGCGCCGCGGGGCCCGGCGCCTACGGCGGCGAGCGCCCGGGGGTGCTGGCCGCGGCCGCCGCCGCCGCCGCCGCCGCCGCCTCGTCGGGCCGGCCCGGGGCGGCCGAGCTGGGCGCGGGCGCGGCCGCCGTCACCTCGGTGCTGGGCATGTACGCGGCGGCCGGCCCGTACGCGGGCGCGCCCGGCTACGGCGCCTTCCTGCCCTACGCCGCCGACCTCGGCCTCTTCTCGCAGATGGTGAGTGCGCCCGGCCTCCTGGGCGCCCGGGGCGGGGGCGAGCGGCGAGGGGGGAGGCCCGCGGCGCGCGGGGCGCCTCGGTGGGAGTCGGGGGGCCGCGGCGGCGGGCCGAGCGGGCGGGGTTCCGGCGGGGCGCCGCGCAGCTCGGGGGGCCGGGCCGGGGAGGCGCGGCGCTCCCCCTCTGCCGCAGGGCTCGCGCCGCCGCGTCCGAGGCCGCCGCGGGGAACCCGGTACAGCCTGGTCGGTTCGCTCAGGAGCAGCCGAACAATGGAGAGCGGACGGGCCGGGGGGTCTCTTACAGGCCTGAGTGCAGATTGGAAATAAAAATAAAAATGAAGGCGAAGGCATTTCGAGTGTCTGAAACGGTGTTTGCCTTGACTTTCGTAAGTTGCTGAAGTTTTCATGGCCTTTGCAGCGAAAGAAACGCGTTTTTCTTCCTGCATTACATAATGGAGGACTGAAGACAACAGTGTCCCTGGGCTTGAAAGAAATACTGTCCTCTTAGAACCCTGTCCCCGTGGGTGTCAGATGGGGGTGGCGGGGTGCAGACGGAATGCTCCGCGGGGCCGTGGGTCTGCAGGATGCATTTTCCTAGGTCGGGCTGCAAAGTCTCGCTTACACTTCGGGCCGCTGGGAATGGAGCGCCGGGCGCGGGGGTCGGGAGGGAGCCCCCCTCCTGCGCTGCTGCCGGCGGGGTCACGCGGTTTGCGGGCACCCCCCGACCCAGTCTCCCCACTCCGCGAGGAAGAGACAGGAAATAAACACCCCGCAACTGTACACGAGCAAAGCGGCCGGTGTGTCCTCCTGTAACTTTTCTCGTAGTTTTGAAAAGAAAGCCTATTTATCTGAAAGCGGCCCCAGCTGCCTTTTCAGATCGGTTGCTATCAAAACCGATCAGCTCCCATTTTGTTCTGGCGGCCGGGATGTAGGGGAAGCGTTGAGAGATTTACAAGGGATCCTTTCAAAAAGAATTCCCCGCAGAGAAGAGGCCGAAATGTCTTCCTTACTGTTACAGCCGAAATAATTAGAAAAGTGCAAAGCGCATTTTGCAAAGATTAGGCAGAAACGAAATTTGGCCAGAGAAACCTTGTCTCTGTGGCCTCGACCACCGAACTAAGCAGTCAAAGAAGTCTTCTGCTTTTTGCAACTTTCTCAGAGTCCCGGGTCCCCTTGTGCTAACACGACAACTCTGCAATTTTTACATGGAGGGTTATAATTTTTTAACAGAAAATTTGAATACAGATGTGGGCCATTTGGGAAACCCGCGTGTGTTTGTGGGGGAGGGAGGGGGCTCTGTGGTGAGGATCTGCTCCCGTTGTAGTGTGGTTGGGAAGGGAGATGCTTGATTTTTTTTATGGAGGGGTAACTATGTAGAAATCCGACCCCCACCAAAGGTACGTGTGAGTGTGTGCTCCTGTTTCCTCCTGGTCTCCTACCGGTTTTTGGAAAGGAAGCCTAAACCCAAACCCAAATGCTGGGCCTAGGTTTTCAAGCTGTTACAGTTGGGGATTTGGAAGTCAAAAGATAAAATTGTGAGTGAATGTCTGTCTGGGCAATTTATGGTAATAATGAGGCCTAATGAGGTTGTTAGAAAGATAAAATGTTATTTACCAAAAAACCTGATAGGATAATTTGACTTGCTGTGTTTTACTACCGATGATAAAAAGAATATTGATTGCAAATAAATCATGGCTTCTAAATGCCTGCAAACGGTTTGTGCTGGCTTCCTCCTGATCAAAGTCAAACTTGAGAGATAAAGTCTTGGAGAAGAGGCCTAGGAAAAGGTTCTGCCGCGCGCAGCCGGCGCTCGCGGCCCTCGCGGTTAATGTTTTACCGGATAAATCCTCCTTTTGTATTTAAAAAAACAAATGGTGTTTTTGTTAGTGTCGTGGATGATGGCCAGGATTAAAATTTTAAATGACCTGTCACCCACTGTAGACCTTTAAGTGCGGGAGGGCCATTCTATGCAGATTAATTTGGGAGCTAAAAGGAGTGTGCTTTCGTTTTAAATTGCTGGCGGATTTGGACTCTCAGAAAACCCGGGATGGTTTATTTTGTTTGACCCCCTCAGGGTCGAAGGGAGGGGGCCTGGGCTCTCGGTTCTCTACGTTTGGAGAAACTGTTTTATCAGGCTAGTTAAAAGGTTTCCCCCTCCAGCGAGTGAGATAAACTTGGAAATCCGGGCTTCTGGAGTTGTTATGGGAGGTGGGGGTGGGGTAATGACGGGGCGGCCTAGGGAAATTCTAGGGGCTGCGGCTCCAGCTGTGGTCCTCTGGAAACGCAAGGATTCTCTAACTTTTCTGGAGTGACAAAAATGTCTCCATGATGGGTGGAAGCACAGCTTTCTGGAGGCGGCTTGCGGTCTGACCCCCTCTTCAAAGCCACGTCGTGCAATAGGACTAGGCTTCCTGCTCTGCCTCCGACTTTCCCAGTTTTGGGGACTCATATCTCTCTCTCTCTCTCTCTCTCTCTCTCTCTCTCTCTCTCTCTCTCTCAATCTCTCTGTCTTCCTGCCCTCGCGGGACCTCGTGGCTGCAGGGTTCACAGTATGAGCTCAAGGACAACCCCGGGGTGCACCCGGCCACCTTCGCAACCCACACGGCGCCGGCCTATTACCCCTATGGGCAGTTCCAGTACGGGGATCCCGGGCGGCCCAAGAACGCCACGCGCGAGAGCACCAGCACGCTCAAGGCCTGGCTCAACGAGCACCGCAAGAACCCCTACCCCACCAAGGGCGAGAAGATCATGCTGGCCATCATCACCAAGATGACCCTCACGCAGGTCTCCACCTGGTTCGCCAACGCGCGCCGGCGCCTCAAGAAGGAGAACAAGGTGACGTGGGGCGCACGCAGCAAGGACCAGGAGGACGGCGCTCTCTTCGGAAGCGACACCGAGGGGGACCCCGAGAAAGCCGAGGATGACGAGGAGATAGACCTGGAGAGCATCGACATCGACAAGGTCGACGAGCACGACGGCGACCAGAGCAACGAGGACGACGAGGACAAAGCCGAGGCGCCTCGCGCACCCGCCGCGCCCGCTGCCCTCGCCGGGGACCAGGGCTCGCCGCTGATGGCCGCAGACGCGCTCAGGCCCCGAGACTCGCCCCTGGGCCTGGTCAAGGAGGTCCCGGAGCCCGGCAGCACGCGCCTGCTGAGCCCGGGCGCCGCGGCGGGCGGCCTGCAGGGCACGCAGCACAGCAAGCCCAAGATCTGGTCCCTGGCCGAGACGGCCACCAGTCCCGACGGCGCGCCCAAGGCCTCGCCGCCGCCGCCGCCCGCCGGCCATCCCGGCGCCCACGGGCCCTCCGCGGGCGCGCCGCTGCAGCACCCCGCCTTCCTGCCCAGCCACGGACTGTACACCTGCCACATCGGCAAGTTCTCCAACTGGACCAACGGCGCGTTCCTCGCGCAGGGCTCCCTGCTCAACGTGCGCTCCTTCCTGGGCGTCGGCGCGCCCCACGGCCCGCACCTGTCTGCGCCGCCGCCGCAGCCGCCCGTGGCCGTAGCCGCGGGGATGCTCCACGGCGACAAGGCCTCGGCCCGCAGCAGTCCCGCGCTCCCAGGTACCGCGCCCCAGGAATCCGGAGCCCGGGCGAGGCTGGGGGTGTGGAGGCGAGCACTGGCCCGCGAGGGTGAGAGGCGGTGGCCGCGAGCCCCGGGATTGAGCAGTAATCCCTGCCCGATTTCAAGGCGCCAGGCTTCCTCGGGAAGGTTGTGCTCTACCGGTCGGCCTGCCCCGGGGGAGGCGGGGAGGTTTCCCTTGGAGACACTTCCCAGGGGCGGGGGTGGGGTGGGCTGGGGTGGGGAGGAGGCCTGCGCACCTCTGCGGCACCCCTTCCCCCCACTGCCTCTCGGCCCTAACGCTCTGCCTCTTCCCCTCCCCCGCAGAGAGAGACCTCATCCCCAGGCCGGACTCGCCGGCACAGCAGTTAAAGTCGCCCTTCCAGCCAGTGCGCGACAAGTGAGTGCGGTTGGCATTTACCACCGGGCGGGGGCGAGGGGGACCCGGGGCCGGAGGCTGAGCAGGGGCAGGCGGCGGCGGGGGTCGCGCAGTCGCCGTGGATGGGGCGCGGTCCCTCAGCCGCGCGCCCGGGCCAGCGGCGTCCACCCGGGTTTCTCCCGAGCCGGGAGCCGCGCCGGGCAGGCGACCCCGCCCCCGGGCGCTCGGCTGGCAGCACCGGCGACGCCGGGTCCCAGCTTGCATCCACTGACGGCGCTGTGTTCTTCTTGTCTCGCTGTGTTTCCCCTGCAGCTCGCTGGCCCCGCAGGAGGGGACGCCGCGGATCCTAGCAGCCCTCCCGTCGGCCTGATCCAGGGTCTTCTTTTACTTTTGCGGGGGGAGGGGGGGAGAAGCTCGGGAGGGAGGGGGTGAGGGAGGAATTAAGACAAATATTTCAGACTGGTGTAAAGGACAGATCTGGCAACGAAGTCAAGGACTCCCATCCATCGCTTTCTGCAGAAAGGGGCTCCTCCGCCCGAGCTCGCGTCCAGGCAGCCCGGCCTCGGCCCGCGGCCCGGGCGGCTGTCACCGCGCTCCGGGTGAATATCGGTTCGGTAAATGCCCCCACGTGCTTGTGTCTTTCTTTTTCTTTTTTTTCTGTATATAGAGTGATTTCAGATTGTAAATAGCGCGTGAGCGAACTTGTCTAAATCATATATTTTTGTCTAATAAACTAAATGAAACGATGGCCACTGCTCCTGCAGCTGTGTGTGGCTGGCCCTCGCTGGTACGTCCTCTATCCAGGAATCGGCCTCCCGGCCTCCCGGCAGGGTCCTGGTACCTCTGGCTGGGGAGAGTGCCTCGGGGGAGTTTCCACCCCGAAGGCCGAATGCCTGTGCTTCTGGGTCTCCTGTTGTTGCTGATTTTGTTAATGTCACCAGGGCGGTTTGTTGGCAGTTCAGTTCTTTGTAACTCTTACACGTTTATCCGGGCACGCCTTCCTCAGGACATAAATGAGTTCGATTTTAGGCAGTTTACAAAATGATTTTTTTAAAGTGGGCAACGATGGGGGAAAATGAAAAGAATTTCCAATCCTGTCCCCAAAGGAGAACTTCGTATTTGAAATCAATTCATAACCAGTTGTCTCAGCGGTGCATCGTGGCATCGGGGCGTTTCGTGGGCAGAATGAGGACATAATGGAGTATGAAATTTTGCTTTCGGTGTATTTTTGAGTTATTTGGCTAAATTACACGTGAAAAAATTGGAAGGTTTTTTTTTTCTTTCTTTAAACTCTCCTGCTAGCAGTGTGAGAGTTGAGAGCAAGGGGGGCTGCAGTAGTGTGTGTATGGAGGGGGGTGACAAAGAGGGGAACGGGCTTTGGTCTCCCAGGGACGCCCCTTTAAACTCATGCGCCCTGCACTGGGCGCACCCAGCGAGCGAGGAGCCAATAACGCCCAGATGGCCGCTGCGCCTGGGAGGCAGCTGGAGAGAGGGTAGGAAACAATGAGGACGAAGCCGGCCTCGGATGCGCGGGTGGGAGCCGGCCGGGAGCCTTCGGAACCTCACTGGTCAGCAGCGTGGGGCGCGAGGAGCGGGGCGCGCAGCCCGCGCTCCCAAAAGGTGCAGGACCCTCGGCGTTGAATTCGTGAAAACCCAGAAAGCACACGTGTATAAAACTGCCAGTGAGGATGGGGGCGGCGGGGGTACCCGGCCCAGTGCGGAAGAGGCCGAGTCCCCGGTGTCGGACAGGCCCTCCCCCAGCCCTAGCCGAGCCGCAGATTCGCCCTGGAGACCGTCGGGCCCGCTGTCCCCGGGCTGCCCGCGGCGGCGGCGGCGAGGGACGCGGCTGCCGCAGGGGAAAGCCGAGCGCGGCCGGCTGCCCCGGCTCCTCCGCGGCGGGGAAAGGCGCACGCCCGCGGGCCCCGGCGCCCGCGTTCCCCTGCGCGCCCCCCGCCCCATGGGCCTGGGGGAAGAGGGTCCCCCTCCCGCCCCCGAGGCGGAGCGCGCGCGAAGGGGCGGTGGCGGCGCGCGGGGCCCGACGGCACGCGGGGGGCGCGGGCGCGGAGCGCGGGGGCGCCGGGGCGCGGAGGCGGGGGCCCGCGGGCGGGCAGCGGTGCAGCCGCCTGGTCCGAACGGACGTGCTCGAGGCGCCCTCTATGGGCCGAAGGCGGAGTGGGGCCCTGCTGGAGCCCTCCGTCAGGCTCCGGGGCGGGGCCCCTCATCTGGGAGTCCTTGGCTTTCGGGGTGCTGTGGGCGCGAGCCTCGAGTTTTGGTGGAGGGACTTTCTCTGTGTTCTCGAGTGCCACCCACCTGTTTGCGCTTGGGGGGCGCGGTGCTGGGCCTGCTGGGTAGGCTGCTGGCATTTGGGGGGTGGGGGGGCGAGGACCAGCCTCGGCTCGGGCTTCTGCGTTGTCCCCAGGGGGCCTTGCGGCTTCAGAGAGGAACTCCTGGCCTGCCCTCCACACTAGGGCTTAAGGGGTCAGCGTGGCCTTCGGCTCCCCATTGCAGGATTCTGGACAGGGCCTTGGGCCCCACCCTGACCTCTGGGACCCGAGGAATCCTGTCTTCTCGGGGAATGCGCACCTCCCCATCTTTGAGGAGCAGTGCTCCGCTCCTGTGATGCGGAATCGCGTTCCTGGCCCACAGACAAGCTGTTCTGGCGGCCGGAAGGTGCTGGGAGACCCCTTCTGAGCGGCTGCGGGAAGCAGCAGGTGGGATTCAGGTGGTCTGCACAGTCCTCTGCCCCGGCCCACCGCCACCCTTTTTACCCCAATCGCCTAAAATCAAATAGGGTGGCCCATGCCGGCATTTCGGCTTTCAGCCTGTATTTCCATTCTTTTTATCTCTCCAGTACTTTTGGGACCCCTGGATGCTGCCTCCCCGGTGGCAGGGCCACCAGGGGCTCACCAGGGGGGTCCGAGGCCTCAGAACCGTGTGGCCTAGAAGTCCTGAAGGGTCCCTGGCCCCCTCCTGGGGACCGAAGCTTCCCCGCAAAGAAATCAGACCGCCAGCCTCAGAAGTCTTTTTCCTCCAGTGAAGAGCAAGACATGAATTTTTAATTGAGCATTGAAAAGCGTTTTTGTCCTTTGTGTGCTGTTTGTTTACATCTTTACCAAACGTTGCAGCCACCTAAGGGTGTGTGCACCGAGGGGTGTACGGTGCCCCACGGGGAGGTCCTGATGAGCCCCGTGCTTCAGTGCCTGAAATATCTTGGAGTGGGCACAGAAACCCCCTTTTCTTCAAAGCCAAAGTGGAAGTTTTTCTGGAACTTTCTGTGTGTGCATAGGTGCTCTCTCCTGCCCTCCCCAACCCTGCCCAGGACAGTTTCAGAGGGTGGCTGTCGTCCTGTAAGACGAGACTAAACCGGAACATGGGTAAGGGTGACGGATGTCCACTGGATTCATGTTGGTGAATTGGCCTCCCTCCTCTGCGGGGACCAGGCTCCCCATAGAAAGGACGCCCTACGTCCAGGACATCGTGCTTCTCTCTTTCTTGGGTCTTATTTTGGGGAAAAGCAAATCTGATTCAGAGACCTCCTCTCTCTGCTCCAGCTCAGGCCTGCCCAGGTGATGGGGAGAGGGTCCCAGGTGCAGCCTTTCTAGACCAGCCCCCACCCCCACCCCCCATTCCTGGTCTGAGGACTTGGGGAGCGGGTGCAGGCCCAGTCCCAATCGGTGACCTGCTGGTCTCTGAAATCCCACTGCTCCCACCATCCTCCCCTCCCTCCCACGATCAATTATACTCACCAGCACATTTATCTCGCCTGCAATATGGAGAATTCATATTCATATCTCGGTTTTAGTGGCCTGACACTGATTAATGCAACACTCGCCGTGACTCCGAGGGGCCGCCACCCGATGAATCATGCCCTATAAAGTTTCAGTCGTCCTTGTAGATGGGACTCTGCCAGAGGAGGGGGAAAGGAGGGGGAAGGAGAGAGAAAGGTCAGGGTGGGCGAGAGCCCGTGGTGCCCTAGGATGGGCGCCGGTCCTCTCCCCAGACACAGAGGGCTCGGCAGGCCCTGGCCCCTGGCTCCTCTGCTCGAACCCCTCTCCTGAGCTGAGGACGTTTTCTGGTCCTCCAGGACCTGGGGTTTCCTCGCCTTCCCGCTGATGCCAGCCGGTCTGGGGTTGCCAGGTGACGGGAGCTGCCGGGTGGCTGCTCAGCTTTATGGAGAGATTGGAGCCCGGGATACTCTGCCTAATGTGACGGGGCTAGTGTGTCACTGGGGATGGGGTTTGGCCCCGAGGCAGCCAAGTTGGAGGTTGGAAAGGAGGGAGGGAAGCCAAGCCCAGGGAGGGTTGCTGGTAGGGGGTGGCTTGGCCCAGGTTTGGGGTACACAGACGGTAGGGGCTTGGAAGGGCTGACCAGCCTCCAGCGGTCTCTGTCCCCCGCCTGGGCCTCGTTGCCGGGCCCAGCACTGAAACGTGAATCAGCCAGGCTCTCGGGCCTCCCAGGACCAGAGAGGGGAAACTGTGGGTACCAGACGCTGAGCACAGGCCCTGTGCCTTGTGGCCGCGCCACAGCCACGTCCTGGGGAGCTTCCTGCCTCACCTCTCTGACCCCTGCTGGGGGATGCGGCTGGAGCTTCATCCACAGGGTTAGGTGGCCAGGAGGCAGAGCCAGGAGGTAGAGGGGGTGCACTCTCGGGGTGGTGACAGTGTGCAGCCAGGTCAAGGGGTCCCCTGAGCCCTAGTGGAGGGAGCAGGGCCCCAGGACAAGGTTTCCTGGGCTTTGGCTGTCCACCCAGGGGTACGGGGGGACTGGTCTTTCCAAGTAAAAAGCCCTGCAGACATGTCCTCCTGGCTCTGCTGGGGACAGGGAGCCTGCAGGGCTGCCCTAGCGTCCCACCGAGCCAGCGGCCCTAATTATAGCTCGGAGCTGAGAGGCTGCAGAAGGTCATTCCATGGGGACCGCCAGCTGCCTTTGTGCCCCAGCCACTGAGGCTGGACACGTACCCTCCCCGTACAGACCTCTGAAAGTGGGCCCTCTTGGGGCAGCACAGGGGGGCAGACAGAGGGGCCAAGTGACCTGGCGGCACAGGGCCTGGGGCCACAGCGCTTTTAGAAGCCCATGAAAATGTTTAATTTCTTTTCAAACGAAAAGAAAAAAGTTTCTTTTAGGTTGAGAAAAACGTGCCAATAGACAAGATCGTATATTCACCTTTATATCAGGCAGGCTTAACATTTCCTTTTTATCATTTGTTTTCAGTGGAGAAGGCGGCCCCGGGGCCCATGCAAGTCACGTGGTGGCACAGGTGGGGGAGGCCCCTGGAGCGGCCGAAAATTCTGGAATTGTCTTACATGGGAGGTCAGAGAAGGAGGTGGTCTTGAGCCCAGCCAGGCAGCGTGGTGGGGACTCCGGGAGGTCCACGGGGCGCTCAGACCTCGTGGATACGCCCCGCCCCGCCCCCACCAGCATCCCCCACCCCCTCGGGCGGGCGCAAGTGCGGCCCTTTCTGAGGGCTGCTGTTTGGTCTCTGAAGACTCCGCGGGTGTCTCTGATCCCCTAATCCATTTATCCAGCGTCTGGAGCACTGGCCGAACGCGGACGCACAATGGGCCGCGGCACCAGGGGGCCGGGATGGGGGCGGCGCACCCAGCTCCCCGCGCCCCGCCATCCGCACCCTCCACCTGCGGTCCGGCCCGCGGGGTCCGGGGCGCGGTGGCAGGACGCAGTGCCGGGCGTCCCGCTGAGCCAGGGTACATCTTGGAAACCAAAGGGCTTTCCCTCTCAATTCCTTCTCCATGGAACTGCCCTTTCCAGGGGCGAGGGTGCTCCCAGGGTTTCTCCCGGGGCGCGTGTTGGGGCTGAGCACGCGGGCGCTCCGGGGGAGGGGGCTCGGGCGGGGCAGGGGCGGCTGCAAAGAGCCGGAGCCACGCGAGCTGGTCACTTGCAGTCTTTCTTCCGAGTGGCTTTTCCTGTTTGCTTGTTTGTTGCTGCTGTGGCTTTGCTTGCTATTGAATTCTAAACGAATGCTTAATTGCTGGGTCCTCGGATAGCTGAGGCAATGTCTGAAAATATTAAATACATCTGCGAGACGGTGGGTAAGAAAAATTAAAAAGGTGCTGGCTGCACTGAATGTTAAAAAGATCTCACAATGAAGTGATTAACATTTTTATGAATAAAATTAATCACGCATTAACTCTGCAGCACAGTACATCTGAAAGCCAAATGTGGCCCAGCCAGCCCCCTTTCTTACACCCAAGAACTTTGGAGGCCTCCTGGGCCCTCAGCAAACATCCAGCCATTAGGAATTTCAGAATATTTATGAGAGGCTGTGTCAATAACAGCTATCCGAATTTGAGGCAAGGAAAAGAAAACCTCCAAAAATACCACCACCACCAGCACACACAGGGCAAAATGAAAAAAGCAACCAGCATTTTTTTTTTTTTTTTTTTTTCTTTTTCTTCTTCCTCCTCTTTCTCCTTTAGCAAACCCTCAGTCCAAACCTGCTGTTTCCGCGCTCGGACGTGCTCGTGGGATTGAGTGGACCTGGATGCGGGCGGGCGGCAGGCGGCCACGGGGGAGGCAGAGACGCAGTCCCAGGGCCCTGGGAGAGATGTGCTCCCCTTCTGAGCCCTGGTCCCCGGCCCACGGTTCTGGGGAAGCGGATTGGAGTGGAGGGCGGACCTCCGCTTTATGAAAATTTCCAGCCTTGCAGATAATCAAGTGCGATTTCTCCTCGCCCTGCCTCCCCTCTCCCTCCTTTCTGATCTCTCGCCACTGTGGTTTTGGGATTATTCCAGCAGGCTGTACAAAGGGAAGCAAAGGCATCTGAAGTGTCCCTCTGCAGCGGTGGTAAAGGAACAGCATTGCCATTTTGTTGGTGCTGCCAGCTCATGTGTGCAGCAGAAGGTGAAATCAAAGCAGCGCGGCTCCTCCGTTCGGCACATTATTTTTTACCGCTGTGGCGAATCTCTCCGAGCTCCGTGAACCAATAAGACAACGGTCCCTGTTTGAGTTGATATATTAATATTTACTGAGGATTTGCAAGGTCGGGGCTAAATGTCAGCAGATTGCTGGGGCAGTCCTGTGGGGAATAATTAAACAAATCTCACAGCAGTTCATCCTCCTAACATCTTTATTAATCTTTTTTTTTTTTCTCCCTTCCCCTCCTGAAAGAGTACATTGAAATATTGCTTTTGCAACCTTGGAGAAGATTCGGAATAAGTAAGAGTAAAACCCTGGGCTGGGGATGTTTGCTCTGGAGACTCTCCGGACGCTTCCCTGGCAGGTGTTTGCGGCCGGGAGGCCCTGTTGGGTGAATTGTCATTGAGCAGTTGTGATTTTCACCTGCCCTTCTGGCACACTTATCCTGACCGCTTTGCCAGACACAATCCCACCGTGTCTGTGACTCCGTCTGCACCCCGGCTATGCCGCGTGGGCCGCTCTGCAGAGCGAGGGGGCTGCCGGCTGCTGCTTCTGGGTGTCTGCTTTCTTTAGAGTGATCATAGGTTACACTTCGGACAAGTTGGACAATTGTCTTTAATAAGCTTCATAATTAGTGTCGGGGTGCCTCATTACAAGTCCTAGCCTGTAGCAGTCCTGGGCCAAACAGCCCTCTGCAATCTGATTTATTTTTTATCAGGCAGCAGGAGCTGTCTGGAGTTTTTGTTTGTATAATGGGGGCCTGCATCAGGCCCCCAGTGTAAAAATACCACCAGGAAATTAATTGCTTCTGTGTGGATTCACCGCAGATGTGTCCTGTTGATCAGAAGGGTATATTTTTGACTTTGCTATCCTGCGGTGAGTTGTAAAAAAAATAAAATGAAAGCCAGTAATGCAAACATATTAGCATCAATATAGATTCAGCGTGGCATAATTGAAAACATGGGGTTTCAGGGGAAGATGTGCAGGCAAAGTTCAAGTTTCTGGTAAGATTTTTTTCCCTTGCTATTCTCTTTCACAGTTTATTTTTTTATTTATTTGTTTATATATGAATGGACGTATGTATTGCTTCTAAGTGGAAGCACCTCTGGGCAGACACGTGGCTGGAATGTCAGCTGGTTTCTGGCTGAAAGAGCTTCTTACAATAACACAAGCCCTAGAGGAGAGGCAGGTCCCCGCCCGGAGCCTGACTCCAGGGCTGGAGTGATGCTCTCACAATGGGGCAGGGGGAGGCTGGGCCGCTCACCTTGGCTCCACCCCAGAGGGGCCTGAGGTGGCCCGGAGTGGGTCGGCCTCGGGTGTGCTTCGCCTTTGCATGTGTGTGTGTTTCGCGTGTGACTAGTCCGCGAGGACAGATCTTTCTCATATGCTCTCTGGGCTGCTCCCCGGGCTCAGATATAAATAAATACCCTTTCCTCAGACTACTTGATCCCTACATTCTGATGAAGTTGCAAATGACTCCTCCAACTTAGAACATTTTAGGGATATTTTTGGACTAATTAGTCCCTGAGTTAGAATTTGTCACTTGCATGTTCTGTTCTCGGCACTGGCCTGCCCGTTGCTGGGGATTCTGTAGGGATCGCCTCCACTAGGGTGGACGTGCGGTCCCCACGTCCCTCTGGTTTTCCTAGAGGATTTTCAAGAGCTTCCCTCTCCTGTTCCTCCTTTTTGAGGCTGTTTGAGGTCAGCACTCTGGTTTCCGGGCTCAGCGCTGTGTCGGGATGGAGTTTGTCAATTTGACCTCAGCTAACTCAGCAGACTACACCATATTTATGGAAAAACAAAAGCAGAAACGCATGCTGAATGAGATGTCAAGACAAAGATTGTGAGACATTGAGAGTCTGGCAGGACAATAAATACGTTTCATATCCAGAAGAACAGATTGCTCTGACCCTGGGCTCCTGTGGACACAGCAGGTACTTCTGCAGAGGCAGCGGGCATCAGGACCTCTAGACCCTCTCAGCTTGGGGTTGCAGGGTCCTGTCCATGGGAGGATTCTGGTGGTCCCTCTTGGAATTCCACATGGCGCTGACTACAGGGGTCTCGTCGGCAGCAAAGGCTTGCAGGTGGGTGTGGGCTCCCCGAAGGAGAGGCATGTGGACCCCTTGCTTGTTCTCCATGAGAACTGGGGGTGGCGCCCCCCAGGCCTCAGCAGCTGTGCCGTGATCGGATGGGTGGGCTCAGGGAGCGGAGGCAGTGGTATCAAGAGGAGCCACCCAGGGTGGGGTGCGTGTGAGAGCGACAGGCAGAGAGAGAGAGACACGAGTAAGGAGAGATGGAGGCCCAGAACCACATGTCTCCCGCAGGGCAGCCTACCCTCCTCCATCCTCTTTCCCAGCTACCTCTCATCCCCTTCCCACGGAGAACGGTGCAGCAGGACCCTTAGGGAAGCGTGTTCAAAATGCATGTACCCCAGCAGCCCCTTCCCCAGTTCCTGTTTCAGCAGGCGTGGGGCGGGGCATTTTAAATCAAGGTCCTTCTGAAGCCCAGGTGGAGCCCACACTTGGAGAAACACCCCATGGATCCCAGGATGCATAGAATTGCTTCCTGTTAAGGAATCAATTGACGAAAGGCATGCGGGTCACCCTTCCTGGCTCATTAACCCTTGAGCTGGATGCGGGACTGGAAGGTTCTGAGAACTGCAGAACCAAACAAATTCATCTTTAGCCGTGAGAGGTGTCCGTGTTCTCCGGAGGGTGGGGACCCCCGGGGCATCGTGTGGTGTAAACTCTGCCTCTGTGTAGGGGCCCTGGGGGGCCACCCCGGCCACCGCAATCACCAGCCCATGACTGTGCCGAGCTGCATGGGGACAGCGGACCTTCCCTGACATCCTGCTGTGTCCATGGCCGGCAGGGTCATTTATCAACTCCCGGCAGTAAACAAGGAAAGAATACAGTGTTGCCTGTTCCCCCGTTAATGGCGGGAGCTTAAGTGCACGGCAGGTCCCACACTTGTCACGCGGCGACAGCGGCAGCATCTCCAGACCCTTCGCTCCGAGGATCTCCCCTCCATTCGAGGGTTGCCGATTCTCTGTGCATGTCGTTAAACCTTATGCGTGCATAGCGTTTTCTCTTTTCACTCTTCACACAGCTGAGAGTCAAAAAGTGGATGGCAGTTGATCCAGATGGAGCTGAAAGGATGCAGGCACGAGATCTCCTCCTCCGGTGAACAGCCAGGCTGAGGCTGCTCGATGGGAAGCTGTTGTGCGAGGCCCCTCTGCTTCCAGGAGTGATGGACCACTGTGGGCCGCATCATCTGAGTCCCACGGGAGAGCTGGGTGCTGCCCGCAGCCGGCCTCCACCCTCAGGGCCAGGAGGCCAAGTGCAGGACCTCTTTCCAGGCAAAGAGCCTTAAGTCCCCAGCATCTTTGTTTTTCCTCCTCTCTTCACCCGCACTTAAAAATAAAGATGGGAAGGAATTTCTTAGCCAAGTTTGAAACCAGACTAATCTGTAAGGACTGAAGTTATTTTCTCTTGGGAAATACTTCTTCCCATTTCTAAGGGAAGTTTCTTTTTTTTTTTGAAACCATAAGAAAGACCCCGAAACCTTCTCAGACATCCAATATCTGTTAAAAAACAAATAACATTTTGATCAGCTAAGCATAAGTGGATCAGAAACATGTGGCTTTGGTTTTCCTTAAAAGGCTTACTTTGAACCCCAAATATTTTGAGCACGTTTGAGGTGTTCAAGCGCTGTGCGTTCCGGAGCACCCAGCCATGATGGTAAGGGGGTGGATTCAACGCACATGTTTCTGATCTGTGTACAGTGATCAGAGTCAACGGTTCCTTTTGAGTAGCTTTTGATGTGCAGGCATCCCTCTGGGGCTTTAACTGCCACCCTTCAGTGTCTCTTCCCTCTGACGGCAGGAGGGCCTCTCAGGCTCCGCGCCCCTCCCTCTGCAGTCACTTCACTTCTTCAGCTCCTAAGTCTCAGGGAGTATCTGACGCGTGACAATGCCTCTCCCATGTTAGGAACACGTCGCCTGGGAAAGAAAGGTGAAGAAACATCAGGACAGCTTGCTGTCAATGCTGACCCCTTAGGGGTGACCGTCCTCCACGGTTCAGGGAGAGGAAGATGCTCTCCGGACGGTCCACTGGGAGATGGGATTTTGTGATGTAACTTTCTTTTCTGGTGAGCCGGGAATCAGTGCTGTGGCCACGTGTGGTGGTCGAAGCAATTCATGTTACGGGTGGTGACAACCTATCTCCCCATCAGGCAGCCTTGAGGAGCTGCCTGCAGGGTGCCCTCCCGTCTGTGTGTGTGAATCACACGCACGTACATAGGCAGCGTGCGTGGTGGATGTGAAATGAGAACTCACGGATACACTGTCATCCTGGGCCTGAGTTAGGATGATCGTGGTTCCTGACAGTGAACGATGCCTGGCTGCCGGGCGCTGCTGGTCGTTTACCTGTGGTAACAGGTTTAATCCCCCGGCAGTGGGGTGAGGGGGTCGTTATTATTTGCTTCCTTTTAGGGGCTGGGGACGGGGGTAAGGAATAGCCCCAGAAGCCCAGGGTTCTCACCACACCTGGATTGCTGGAACAGACTAGACGGGAGAAGGTTCCGGGCTCCTTCCGTGCCTCCGCTGTCCCCCCCACAACCATGCGACTGCCTCTCTGAGGTTTCAGGGCTGTGGGAGCCCCTCTTTCGGAAACTGTCGCATGATGTGTGCTGCCGTCTGATAGCACTTCCCCGTTCCATCGTGGACCTCTGTCACCCCCAGACCCTCCGCTCACCCCTGGGGATGGAGCTGCTCTGTCCCAAAGCCAATGCCTTTTAGAATCTGGTTGTCATTTTCCTGTCATCGGGAGGCGATGCTATTTTTTCTTAATGTCTTTTTATGCCCAAATAGGACAAGCTGGCAAGTCATTTCCCACACTCTGTGGGAAGAATACACTGGTTTTCCATGGATACAGCCATTCGTGTTCTGCGTAAACCAGAGTGTCCATGGTTCTAAAGAGTCAAGGTGCAATCCGTCCTCCTGGTTCTCCTGGTCACCTCCACCCGAGAGCAGAGATCCTGTCCTCCTCCTCCTCCTGCTCCTCCGTGCTGCCAACTCCCTCTCTTTGTCTCCCCAAACTTCCCGGGGCTCTTACACTCCAGGAAGGGCATCCCTGAAGGGCCACTGACTGGTTCCCAGGTGTGGTGGGAGCCAGAGGGCTGCAGAAGGGCTGGAGGTGTGAGTGCCTCCATTCTGGGAGGGGGGTGACGGGCAGCCCACCCTGGAGAGCGTCACCCGCCCCCTCACGCCTGTAACTTACAGTCTGTGATGTGTGGGATGCAGAAACCTTTATGAACGGTACCTCTATTTCAGGTGTTCATGGTTTAGTAAATAAAGTGTGCATGTCGCGTGTGTGCGCGTTGGGGGGGAGTGTGGGGAAAGTGCAGACTAGGAGAGAAGAGTCAGCCTTGCCGACACGTCAGCATAGCTGCCCACACAGTCACTGGAGCCCAGAGACTCTCCCCTGGATTATCCGGGGCGGAGCTGTGTTTACGTGGAGGGCGTTTCACGTCCCCCAACTTGCTTTCTCTCATATTCATAGACACGTGGACTCTGGCACCAAAACCTCCACTTACAGGTAAAAGAATGAGTCCCACAAGGCAAAGTGAACTTTCTAAGTACCCACAAGTCTGCCTGCAGGTGGAGAGAAGGAAGGAGGTTCCAGCGAAGGGACCTCGGTGGCCAGTGTAAGCCTACCTGAGCCCGTCCCAGGCAGCGTGAGCCCCTGTGTTGGCACATCCTGGAGGATGCTGAGAGGGGCCGAAGCAGGAGGTAAGGCAGAGGCAGAGAGCAGGGGGCGCGGGGACCCAGGTGCAGGCCGCTGCCTTCTGGCCACAGGGCATGGTACACTCACCCCAGGTTCCGCATCTGCCCCAAACGGCGGCCTCCTCCTCTTTCTGAGGTCGTCCCTCCTCCGTGAGTCTGGAATGGTCTGGCTGGTGGTCCTCCCTGCAGCTGGGAGGTGGCCAGGGAGGCTGCTTGCCTGGGCTCCCGGCCTCCCTTACCCCATCCCCTGGCCTGGCCTCGAGGTGGCTGTTACAACCATCACCAGGGGCCAGGTCCAGGCAGCTCGATCTCGGTGCCCTTTGTGTGGGAGCACTCCACTCCCCTAAAATAGCGGGACTCAAGGAGTTTCTCACTCAGAGAGAATTCACCAGGCGCTGCTGAAATTCACCAGCTAAGAGTAATGACTTTGTTTCTGGACGCATCCCGGGCTTCCCATCTAAATGTGTCGCAAGCCCTCCCTCCTGCCCTCTGGACTGTGTCCTTCTCAGGGGAGGGGCCTCCCTGCAGAGCCACCCCTCCCCGTCAGACCCCGATGACGACGCCTGCAACCCCCTCATCGCATCGTGTTGTAAGTTGTGCCGAACGGCTTAAGGATGTTGAAGAGCTATCCTGACTTCAGCTACTTCACTTGGATTAAACACTTAATTTTGGTGGGGGTTCGCTGGCCATGAAGGGGACTGGAATGTTCCAGCAGGCAGTTCCAAGGTACTGAAACGAGGGTGGAGGCCGGCGGCTCCCGCGGGAGCCCGGGGGCTAAGAGGCTGAGCTCAGGGAGAGGTGTGTGCAGTTAGCGACTTAACGACCTCCTTCCTGAGGGCATTTCCTCATCCGCAGTGTTTATCTTTCCAGTGGTCCACGGGCAGCACAAGCGCAGTGCCCCCACGGCACGGCGTCCTCCCCCTAGTGTTTGGCTTTCAGAACCAACTGCAGAAGCACATGGGGGGTGTCCCTGTGTCTCAAATACCAGCACAGGACTCTGGGGACCATGCCGGCTGATTTCCTTCCAGGAGGACTGAGCCCTGCCGTTTTCCGCAGATGGGACTCATTCTATGGTAACTTTCCAAGGGCCTGCGGTGGTCGGCCCTTTTTCTGCTGGGGAGAACACACATTAAATGCAATTTGTTATTGCTTTTCACGTCTTAGTCCATCAGGAGAGCATTAATCGGCTGAGTAAGTGCCGTCCCCCAGGGCCTGGGAGGGGGTCTTGGGGGAATTCACGGAGATAGAGCATTCCTGTGGGTTTCGAGGTTGCTCCCTCTTTGTATCAGATGAAATGCTTTAAAAATAAGAACAACTGGGGACTCTGTTCTTCCAAATTCGGTTTCAAATCCCCCTGGTTAATGCCATCGGTGAAAACAATTAACTTCTGTATATTTTGGGATACAGGCAGGACCTTGTGGAAATCTTATTTAATTATGTGCTATATTAATGTTATATTGATTATGTTATTGCCTGTAAATCCAGTTGCTTAATAAAGCTGCAGTCATTTTGCAATAACGTTGTGTTTGCAGTCAATTAATGGGTGTCTGGGGGCAGACAGATGTGTGCAGGGGGCGTTGGCACTAAGAAAAATCGTCCTGGGGCTGAAAACCAGAGGAGAACATCAGTCATTTCTGTATGTGTAGGAGTGTATGTAAGTATATGCACGTAGCTGGGTTAAGTCGAAAGGAGAAGCAGCTGCCCTCAGCATGTGGGGCTGCAGAGCCATGAAGGGCCTCTGGGTGGTCCCGCACTCACCAGCAGCGTCTGCACGTGGGGCAGGATGATGTTTGATTTTAAAAATGCGAGTAAACGATAACCGCCAATGCTGAGACCACGTGAAGGCAGGGGAACAGAGCACACTCTTCTTGCTAATCACGCTGACGTCCAGGTCGGAGGAGCACGTCTACCCGTCCGGAGGGGATGCCGTCGCCCCTCTGAGGGTCGCATCTGCTACGAATATCACTCGGCATGTGGTCCGCCTTTTATCTCTCGACCAAAATTTCAGGTCATGATTTTCACATCCGACGCTACATTCAGGTCCCTGCAAAATAAGTACAACTGTTCCTTTCTTTCTCGTCTTTCGTGATGTGTCCAAGATGTGTGTCCTCAAAACAAAATACGAACGGAATATTGAACTTTTATGAGTATTTTTTTTAATGATACACCATAGCAAATGGAAAATTCCATTCCTCGATTCAGATAGATAATGGAACCTTCCCATAAGTGAAAGTGCTGTGTCAATCGTGTGATGATGCTTCAGTAACCTTATTTGGGGGCAGACCATCGTGGTGATGTGTCTTTGACCCTAAGAGTGACGTCACATCTTGTGAAGTGAAATGTGATATTACAAGGCAGGGCATGTCCGAGACCTGTCTTCTAACTGACATGGGAGGATCCCCAAGGACTCAAGTTTCGGGTAACTAAGGCTCCCTGACTCCAGCTTCGGCTCTTGGCAGTGGCAAGAACTTTCAACCACAAAGGGGAACGTGATATTCCTTCCAGACTTCAATGGGGCCTCCTGATGTATCTTCCTGTGCTTTCATCTGTGCGCTGTGGGCTCGTTTGCCAGACGTTCCTGGACTCTGCAGGCTTGGTCCACACCGTCTCGCCTGCAGACAGAGGTCATCCCAGGGGCTCCATCGGGGCGTCCGGGTTGGATGGCTTCTCAGTCTCCAGATTCCTTGCCTTGTCTCTGTCTGTATTCCAGATGGCGGTTCACGGCCACGTTTCCAGACGTCCTTATTGGACAATGAACGCTTCCTGTTAAACCAGACTCACGTCTCCTAGGCTGCTGTCCTTTTGGCTCTGAGGACCACTGGGTGGCGGCCGGTGTGCGTTTTGAGGTGTGACAAGATGGAAGGAAGGGGCCCCGCCCACCAGTCTGCGCCCTTCCACAGGCAGCAGAGTCCCCCAGGCATCTGAGCTGGGCTTCGGCCCAGAGTGGCAAGAGGGAGGTGGCATTTGGACTTTATCCTTGGGATCGTCTCCAGTAAGATGTTTACCTCAGAGGGAACCAAATGTCAGTTTCATCAGGATGCTCCCAGACACAAGACCTTCTGTGGACTCGGGCTGTGACTTTAGTTCCAGCCACACCTAGGCATCCGCTCACCTGCAGGGAGCCAGCACTCTCTTCCTGCTCTTTCTGCCTCAACAGAGGTACTGTGGATGTGTGGAAGAGCTCATGACTGTTGGGGGCTTTGCGGTTCTGTGACAGTACTGGGCTGGGCTCCCCTGCTGCTGCAGTGTGAAAGGAAAGGATGCTGGTTTCAAGTGAATGAGCGTGATATCTGAGTATTAAACGATGCCCAGATGTTAGAGCTGAAAAAGGAACACAAATCTCACCATCGCATTTAACAGACGGCGTCTTCTGCTCAAGGGCACACCCCCGGGGCTGCCGTGTGCACATCCCAGGGGTCCTCCAGGCCCCTCTGTGGAGAGCAGAACTCTTCCGGCCTCCCAGCTCCCACCCCCGCGAAGATGTTGGTGGCCTCATTCATCTTAGCCTGAATTAGAACCAGCTCTGGGATTGTTAAAGACTGAATTGGGCTTTTATATCTCTTGAGGAAAACTGTGGGAAGAAGACAGCCCGTGGTGGGTGGGAGGGGTGTGCCCAGGACGACCTGGGGAGCAGAGGCTGGCCGGCAGAGGCCGAGCCTGTGTCTCCCCAGTTAGAGAGATGGGTGCACGGGAAGACATCACAGCGTCCAGAGCCGAGGTGGCTGCTGTGCTGAGAGCAGGTGGTCAGGCCGGGCCCCTGACAGCCACCTTTGTCTGCTGTCGTCGAGGCCAGCGTCTTGCATAGAACCATCTGAATCCTAAAAAGGCAGGGGCAGGTCAGCGCCTGTCCCTCCTCAGGAAGCTGGTGGGGAGGAGTTCTGGTCCCCGCCGCGTACAGCAAGCAGGGAGACAAGCCAATCCCACAGCCGGGCTGAGAGCCCGGAGCCGGCCCGGCTCCACGAAGTGCAAACCGCCGCCGTGCAATCACAGGAAGGTACGAAAGACGTCTACACCCGTCCACACCAAGCAGCCCATCGCAGAAGGAAGCAAGGACCAGCGAAGGGCGCTCAGAAAGCCAGCAAGCTCCTCGTGAAGGGCAGTGGTGTGAGGCGGGCGTGTGTCCCTGGACCGGCCGAGGGGGGCCTGGGGTCCGCAGCCAGCAGCCCGAGCCCTGTGCCCCTTGGGGAGCTCAGAGGAACGCCATTTGTTTGAAATCGGGCACCAGGATTCCTGGCGTCCTCTGTCAGGGACACGTGAACTCCAGGGGGCCTGGAGGTGACCCCACTCACAGGAGCCCCCCCGGAGGGGCGTGAGCCTGAGGAACACGGCTGGGGGGGGCACCCCAGCACTTCCGAAAGGGAAGAGTGAGGGGGCGGTCTTCATGCCCTGTCTGTGTGCAGCCCAGGGGCCGAGGGGCTGAGCGGGCTCTGGTCACCCGTCCTCCAGGCTGGACAGACAGACACATGCTGCCTAGTGGGGCTTTTTGCATGGTGGCCCAAATGACATGCTCCTGGGGATAGAGACCCCGTTTTTGCTTTTTGCAATTCAGTTAAAAATGGCTTAATGTGAAGGGTTGTTTTAAAAGCCTAACTATAAATATTTTAAATACGTAACTTTTTTTATGAGTTGGACTTTAAAAAAAAATTATTTTGCTGTACTTACTAGATGAAGTTTTAATTTTGTTTTAGCTTTATTGGAGTATAGTTGATTTACAATGTCCTATTAGTTTCAGGTGTACAGCGTCGTGATTCAGTTATACACATACACATATTTTTTCTTTTTCAGATTCTTTTCCCATACAGGTTTTACAGCATATTGCGTCGAGTTCCCTGTGCTACACAGTAGATCTTTGTCGGTTATCTATTTTGTATATAGTAATGTGTCTATGTTAATCCCAAGCTCCTAATTAAATGACTGACTTATAAATGCCTAATACAGTAGATCGGCGGTCATAACTGTGGACTTCATTGGCTGGAGCGGAGGTGCTCCACTGTCTGTGTGGTGAACCTCTGATTTCATCCCTGTGAAGACCTGGGGTGCAGGTGGGGTCTGAAGGAGCAGCTCTGTTGCCTGCAAGCAACCGACCTGTGCAGATGCACGGCCCGCCACCGGCCTCCCGAGCCGCCATCCAGGGGACTCGGTCTTTGCCGTCCCCTCGGGCCTCGGGCGCTGCCTGCTGGTCTGTGCTGGGCCCTGCAGAGTGGCCTTTCCCCCAAGACAAGAACACTAATTTTGACTCTCAACCCTAGAGTAATCCAGGGGCATCTACCGGAAGAAAAAGAACACAGGAGTAAGAAGCACAGGAAGAAGAGTCCGTGGAAGCGTAAAGGGAGACGGAGGGGTGTCAGGACGTTCTTCAGAGGTTCAGGGAGAGGCCTGTGTTCGCCACGTTATTCCTGAGAGCAACCTGCGGGGTCAACTTTAAGGTCTCAGAGGAACAGATTAATTACATGGATTTTGATCCAAACACCCAAAGGAAAAATATACAGGCCTTAAAAAGCATGTTTCATCTGAAAAATGTTGCAGATGGATTTATTCACAGAACAGAAATAGACTCACGGACACAGAAAACAGACTTATGGTGACCAGAGGGGAAAGAGGGGGGAGGGAGGCATAAATGAGGAGGTTGGGATTAACATATACACACCACTATATGTAAAATAGGTAAACAACAAGAACCTTCCGTGTAGCAGGCAGCTATACTCAGCATCTTGTAATAACCTACCAGGGAAGATAATTTGAAAAAGAGTACATATATATGTATATGTATATATATACACATACGTATATGTGTAACTAAATCACTTTGCTGTACACTTGACACTGACATAACATTACAAATTAACTGTATTTCAATAAAAAAATTAAAATCAAGTTTCAAAAAATTTAAGGGTATGAATATGTTTATCTCATAATGCTAAGTGATAAAAGATGAATACGGACTGATTTCATCCCAATCCTGGTAAAACATATATGTAGCCGTATTTCTGTACTTATCCACTTGTACAATGAAAAGAGCCTGGAGAGGAATGCACAAAAATATTAATTGTGCCTTTCCTATTAAATGGTGAGACACTGTTGATTTATGTTTGTTTTTTACATTAATATAAATTTCTGACTTTCTTTAGTGAGAGAGAAAAGTTTTGTAATGAAAAAAATGTAATAATGCAATAATGTAACGGTGCAAATATTTTTGGGATAAATTCCACTTCAAGTTAAATTAATTAAACTATGTCTTTGTGAGCTCTGGGCTTGCACCCAGAATGCCCTCTTACAATCAGACCTGTGTCCTGTGGTGCGTGGCCCAGCGTAACTGCAGGTGCAGAAGGAACTCACCGAGGTCACGGACAGATCACGTGAGGATGCGTCAAGGACAGGTGGCACCTCTCGTGAGATTCTGGGAAAGTAAAAATAAAGAGCTTTCCAAAATCTTCCAAGTGGTACTTGGAGGGGAAAAGACATCTGTAAACACACTGAGACCAGAAGATGTGCGCCCTGAGGGGCCAACATATGTGGACCCCACTGAAGGCGTGTCTTGTAGGGGGACATTTGTCCACCTGTAGTGGAGTCCTCCCAGTGAAAGTGGCCAGGGCCTCACTGTCCCCAAACCCAAAATATGTCAGGAGGCTTATGTCTCAGATAAAAGTCCCCAATGGCATTCTTCAGTTCCTGAAATTAAAATTATAAAAATTAATGTTTTGCCTATGATGTAATTTTTAAAAAGAGCTTTAGTAAAGGAGTAAGAGGCACAGAATCTCCGGGCAGCTTGGGGAAAGTCTTCTCATCTTGCAGTCATACAACTGGTCCCTGTTCCCTTCAGGCATGAGCACCAGGCATCCCATTAGTGACCATGAAACCATCATGGCGGCTCCGCAAAGAGGGCAGGTGGTCCTGGGCTGGTCAGTAAATCCGCAGGCGAAAGGCACACCACCCCTGACCACTTTAGGACGTCATGCTTGATGATAGTTATAATTTCCCTTTTAAAAATGTATCTTTTCCACTTCATTGCATTCATGCCGGAAGTCCTCTTCTGTGTGATGCTTCTAATTATTGGCACATGTGACTATTTTACACTCAATAATAACAACAAAAAATGAGCTGAAAGATAGAAAGTGCACTGCCATGGGGTTTTGGAGCCCAGGTTGCGTTGTAGCTTTTGTCTCTGCTAAGCCGGACAGCCTGGGGTGGTCACTCACCCTCTCCTTGGTGCCTTAGATTAGGACAAGACCGTGGATATCATTTAGTACCGTGGAGTTGAACTTGTTTTTTTTTTTTTTACAAATGCAAAGCACAGACTAACCCATGGCACAAAAACAAAAATGCATGCAATGCACACAGACATATATGCTCACACACTCATTTATGACTCAAAAAGGCTTCATGGAAATACACTTAACACAGCTGTGCAACACACTCTTTTCCATCCTCTTCTAGTTTTAGATGCTGGTTTTGACCAACTCAGTTTGTGCCATGATCTGCATCCTGGCAAACACTGATGCCTTTACCTCAAAATGTGTAAACTGAGGTTCGAGCAAAAGCCTCAGTAACCGCACCAGTTAGCACGTCTTCTGTTACAGCAAGATGTTCAACCAGAAGATGAGCTGAGATGCTGGAGACATTTACTCTCCCTGGTGTGGTCCCCTAGGGCAGGGGGTTCTGGGCTTGGTGCTGCCTGAGACTGGGGCCTCCCTCTGTCTGCTCGGCCTTCAAGGTGGATGGGAGGAGAGGAGATGTCCCCTCAAAGTCACAGAAAGCCTCAGAATTTCCATGCCTGTGATGTCACCCTTCAAGGAAGACAGATGCTCTCTCCTGGCCTCAGGATTTTCGATAAACAAGCCCAAGGACAGGTCGGTCCAGGCTGAGCCAGACTGGACCCGGGTCGTGGGGAGGTTGTCATAGAGACCACAAAGGCAAGCATCTTGTTCTTGAGCTCCTCGGGTTACCAGAGGGCTCTGTGGACACGTAGGGGGTGTGTGCTGTTGGTGGGGGTGGGTGGGACAGGTGGAGGGAGTGCAGTGGGTGTGAGGCTCAGTGTCTGTCCTCTGTTCCCGTTGTCTGTGGGACCCACGAGGCTAGTGGGATTAGATATCTCCGGGACTCTCAGCAAGAGTTCAGATCTGCTATGATCCCACTCATGTCTGAAAATCTCGCCACCCTCCCAGAGACGTGTGCGGAGCAGGAAGGGATGCACTTGGGGACATGGCTGCTCTGTGGAGCCCCACAGCCCCGGGCGGCCACCGTGAGCCGCTGGTGATGTGGAAGCACAGCCGCTGCCTGTGCCTCGTGGATGTGTGCTCCGTTGACGCCGCCACTTCACCCTCTTCCCTCCTGGAGGCGCAACACCCGCCCTCCCCACCGACCACCTGAGTCAGACAAGAAGAGCTCAGCCTCCCAGCCCCAAGCCTGGGATCCCCAGTTGGTTCCCAGGGACCCATCCTCTCTTGGGAGGGAGAGGAGGTGTCCCTGCGCCAAGACCAGATGGACCCTGCCTTCCTTCTGGGGCTCCTGCACTGCCTTCTACCTGAAGACTCGGCTTTTCCACCAGCGGCTTTTCTTTTCTGCGTTATCAGGTTTATTTATGGTTTCTCTCTCCTGGATGAGTTTCATCTGTATGCAGACGTGTTCTAATGTCTCCCTTTTGAAACTAAAATAAATACCCCATTGTCTTGATCAACTGTGTCTATATTCAAAACATCTTCAAAAAATGGTGTCACTCAGTATTTACTTGGCCACCTCCATTCTCTGTGCCGAGTCCCCCAGAACGATGCTATGTCCCTCCCCTCTGCACCTGGCCTGCTCCCACCCAGCTCTCTGCATCCTCTATTTTTGCAAATGCAGCCCCCGGGGGTCCCTTTCTTTCCCCTTTTCTTCCGCCCTCTGGACGCGGACCCAGCAGACTTCTTGAGTGCTGATAGCTAGAAAGCACCGTCCCCTTGGGTTCTGGAATCGCTTACTTTCCTGTTGGCCATCTCCTTCCAGGCATTTCCGTGGGCTCCTCCTGAGTCAGATTCTGGGGCAATTCATGGGCTGCCTTCCCGCCTAGTTACACCTCCGCAGGTGACCTCATCCACTGGGCGACTGTAAGAGCATCAGGGTGCAGATGACGCCAGGTGTCTCCGCATACCTGCCCGTTGCCCTCTGCAGCGCTCCGCGTGGGGTGTTGGGTGGGCATTCCAAACCCGGAGCATCGGAAGGGGATCACTGATCTCCTCTGTCTCAAACTGCCCCACACCTTGTCTTCCCTTTGAAATGAACAGGACACCACCTCCCAGGTGCTCAGCCTAAAAGCCAAGGGGCTGTCTCTTTCCTTCGCCCGGTAACCTGTCTGTCAGCACATCCTGCTGGCCCTACTTCCAGCCTCTCTCCCGGATCCCACTTCTGGCCCTTTCCTCAACGACCACCCTGCTCCCAGCCACCATCTGCTCTTACCTGGATCACTGGAAAAGCCATCTGACCTTCCGTCTGGCTACTGGATGGTAAAGGCGACCAAGGAGGGCTTTTAAAAACGTAGGTCACATCACCTTATTCCCATCTTCGTGAGCTCCCAATAGCTGTCACTTGCCAAAAAGGAAATAAAACAAAACAACACGCACACATATACACCCCTTGCACCCTGGTTTACAAGACACAGCAAAAAGTGTTCATCTCATACACGGGAGGAAGGCCAACGCTTTACAGCAATACCCAGCTCCAGCCACCACCCAGCCTGGTGTGCAGTAATTAATAGCAGATGTGTTTTGAAGAGTTAGAGCCCTGACTGGCAGGACGTGTTTCCACGACCACTTCACCTGCGTTGTCCCAACCATCATGTGGAGTAAGTACCACCCTTATTCCCAGTGAGGAAACTGAGTGAAGATGGGTTAAGAGACGTGCACAGGTGGGATTCAGGGTTCAACCCGCTGCATGTCAGGGTCCCGGGGAGCGGACGTGGACGTGGAGATGGGGGTGCAGGACGTGCTCTACGCAGGGGAAGGGGCAGCCAGCCTCTGGGAGCTCGGAAGGAGGCTCGCAGGGGTGTGGTGAGGGGGCTTGGCTCCGTCCCGCACTCAACGGGCTATGGGATCCCCCAAAGGGGGTGTGACCTGGGGCGCAATGCTCTCCGGCCAGACGGTTCCCGGAGAGGTGGAGGCCGAGGCCGTCTGCAGGACTCAGTAACCAGGGAATGGTCCTCCGGTCCTCACCGGGCATCTGAGCATCACTGCGTCCACCAGGGAGCCCAGGCTGTGCCCTGCAGAGCCTTCCATGACCCGACGCTGAGCACACAGCCTCCCTTTTCTTTCAGTGTCAGCAGGGGAGGCGCCTGTGGGCAGTACAGGCTCCACTCCAGGGGCAGAGGGGCCACCCCCCGCCCCATCACTCTGCACAGGCTGGGCATGTGTTTAATAGAGTCATACCCTTTGCTCCAGAGCTGCCCGCCTGGCACTCATGCTGTCTTGCATTATTAACAGAAACCACTCAATTTTTTTTCCTGGGGGATATTTAAGGATTAATAAGGAGAGTTGAAAGGTGTGATTGGGTCTTGGGTAAAGCAGCCTTTGCCGGGGGAAACGGGTCCTTCTGCTGACGAGATGGATTTGGGTTTCCCGTGGACGTGCCCAAGGCCGTTTCTGTCTGGCTTTCACGGTGAGTTATGTTATCTGAGTCCGGGAAAGGGAAGAAGATGGCTCAAGAGGTTAAAAGGAGCAGAGGGAAAAATTGATTTTTCCATCCAAAATGTCACTGTTCATTGATAACAGACCACAGAAAGATTCTAAAAGCTCACGTGCGGTGTCCACCGCGGGCAACCGGAAATTGTTTAGCTTCCTTTCTAATGAAAAGATCAGGATTAATTAGCTAGCTAAACAAATTTTTATGAAATTGGATTCTCTGTAGCTACAAATGGATAACTGTAACAGCTTACCATTATGGCCTTGGCATGAACCGAACAAATACATGGAAAGCTAGGGCTGCAGAGCAGCTTGGAATGTAGACGGCGATGTGACCAGGGCGTGAATGAGGCCCAACGCCTTTCTAGTGATGGCGTTTGATGCTCAGGAGGGTGATGGGAGTTTTCTCACACTTCCTCCTTCTCAGGCTCTTGTGAGGAGGTGGGTGGTCTGTCTTGGACTCTTCTTGAATTCCCAGCTTGGGGCTCAGAGAGGCCTCATGGGTAGAAGGAGGACTTGGGGTTGTGTCTTGAAGCTGTGTTTCCATGGCAAGAATGTTATTTAATTTTATTTGGGATTTGAGGGGAAGCTGATGGAGATTTGAGAGATGGGAGCTTCCTCACTGCTGCCCTGGAGATGGACATCTCCAGACTCCAGAGGTTGTATTGGTACCCTGGGCTGTTGGCTTGGAGAGGGCTTCTCCAGGGAGCACCCCCATCTTTCTCCCGCACTCTACCTGATGTGAGTAGCTCAGAAGTCGACCAGGCTCCTGCGTCCTTTTCCCGGTTTTGTTGAGATACAATTGCCATAACGAGCCTCCCCCAACTGTTAAAGGCTTGGCCGCCAAGGCCCTCCACTGTCATTCTCAGGCATGCTGTTCTGGGACAGGGCCGGGCTTTCGGACACTTCCTTGTTCCGACATCCACCTTCACGTGGGTGGTTTCTGAGGCAGTGTTTAAAAGCTCCTTGTCCAGAAATAGTGATTTCTTACTCAGCACACTAGACAATGCTTAAACGTTTTCTATGAAATGTGCTTTAACGTTGCCAAAAGGTAGCCCTGCGTTACATTTCTGATAGTTTATTTTGTGGAAATAATTTCACCCTGAGCAGACTGACATCCGCACAGATTCACACGCTCCTGCTTCCCCCGCCTTTGTCAATGGCTCCCTTTCTCCCGGGGAGACCGAGGCCCTGTCCTTGGGTTCAGGCCGCATCTGGGGCCTGCGGGACGTGTGGACGCCTGATGGGCACTTGCAGAAGAGGATGCAGGAGTCACAGGCACACCTCGTGCAAGGAGCTGACCCACCCAGGGGTGCTCAGAGCCTCAAGGGAGTCAGGTTTCCTGAAAAGCTGTGTGAGCTACACCAAGAGGAAGAAATCCAAAGACCAGCAGTCGCGGCCGAAAGGCAGCTGTGACCTTGGCTTCTGCTGAAAGGCAGCGCGGCCAGCTCAGTGTCAATATCCGCAGCACGCATTCACTCTGCTCTGTCTTCTCATTTCCCATCTATTTCTACAGCTGGTCCGAGATGCCTACAGTAAAGGTACCTACCGAAAGGTTCGTACATTATGTAAATAAAATCGAGAACGTGGGATGTAGAAGCCAAGGCACCAGCCCCGAGGTTTAAGACAGGTCCAGGTGACCGAATCCGAAATCTGGAGAGAAAAAGGAAACCTGACATAGGACCCTCTCATTCAACTAATGTATACATTCTGTCAAGTCCCAGGCTCCAGGCCAGGCGATAGGGATGGAAGGTCCACAAGACTCATTTGCCTGGGATTCCTCCTAAGCTGTCCCTCTCTCCCCCAAAGGCAAAGCTGACTTGACTTAACCACATGGATGAGTGACGGTGGAGACCCTAGACTTCTACCCCTGTAGGTCAGGGAAGGTATTTGTTCCCCTAACATTTTAGAACAAGTCATCCTCATCACCTGGGCCGTGGAAAAACCCCAGTAGGGCACCCACCGAGCACGGGGCTGTGCGTGACGGGGCCCCTGTGAGGCGCCTCACCCTTTCCTGGAACTTTGCACTCAGACGTCCGAGAACACTCTGTCTCTGTGTAGGGCACAAAGCACGATTTGCATGATTAAAGTAGTTTTGAAAGTTCTAATGACGTCACCTGGGTGATAACGACTTGTCCACGTGGACTCATGGTGGGCAGGCTGTGCGTGAACGGGGCGGGGTACGCGGGACCTCCCTGCACCGCCACTCAAGTCTGATGTGAAACTCAAATGGCTCTAAAAAACAGTCCGTTCACATGCAAACAGCAGTGCCAACACTGTTCATTTTTTAAATTGAAGTATAATTGATTGACAATGTTGTGTTAGTTTCAGTGTACAGAAAAGCAGTTCACATATATATATATATTCTTTTTCAGATTCCTTTCCCTTATAGGTTATTACAAGATACTGAGTACAGCTCCCTGTGGTATAGAGTAGGTCCTTGTTGTTTATCTATTTCATGTACAGTAGTGTGTGTTTTTAATTCCAAACTCCTAATTTATCCCTCCCCTCCTTTCCCCTTTGGAAACCATATATCTGTTACTTGTCTGTGGGTCTCTTCTGCTTTGTACACAAGTTCATTTGTAACAACACTATTTCTAAAACCAAGACGTCCCCCACCGCGAGCTCTGGTCCCAAGTCCAGATCCTCACTGGACGCCCTTCCCCTGCGCCGTGTCTGTGCTGCCCCGTCAGTTCTGCTCTCAGCTATTGAACCTCAGATCTTTCCATCACGTGTCAAAATAAATACATCCTCTGAGTCACAGAACACCTTTATCATCCCTCATCGCCCGCAGACTTCACAGGAGCCCATACCTTTAGTCTCCACGAGAAAAAAGAAGGCTGTGATCTCCATATTGCCACACTTTTATTTACCTTATCTGTAATATAATTAATAGATGACTGAGCAGAGATCAAGGTGCTTTCAAAGAGAAGGAGACAGCTTCGTACGAAACTTGCTCTTTTGAATCAGTCCAGGACTCTATCAAAGCCTGTGTGATAATTTCATGTTAATCCTGGTGTTCCGAACCGGTATCTTTTAACCTGCACGTACCATTTTTAACACACTACATTTCAAAGGCGCTGAAGCCTGGCCTAATTTGTATTACAGAATTATATTATAATCAGCAAGCTGCACATCATACTGATTTCTTAAAATTAAAATGGAAGCTCATTATAAAGACATTCTCAGAGGTCTCATGTAGTCGTCTCCAAAGGGCTATGATGGAGAGACCACGTTCTCAAGTTAAAACCTTCTTGCTTCCAGCAGTCAGCTCCCACCGCGGGTATCTGGGTTTTGAAACTGCCTCTTGGCGGGGTTCGGCGGCCCCGTAGCGTCTCGGGTGCCCCACCAACAACGTTAACAACCACAGCTCATCACCATTTGAACCTCCAGTGTGTCTGCTTACAAATCCTCCTTTGTTTCATTTGAGCAAATAAGACACTTTTTACAAGTTTTGATTTTGTCAATATTACTGTTCCTCTCCTGGGTCCAGCTCGTGGGCTTTCCTGATCACTCATTACTAGTGTCATTCGTGAGCCAGAGGGGCCTTTATCCTGACACGTCTTCTGTCTAAGACAGAAAATCGAGATGCGGTTCGAGAGAGGACGGGTACAGCCGTGAAGGAGAGACACACAGCCTCGCGCTCCTGTGGGGCTCACGGCAGCCATGGCCACGTGGGGTTATGGACTCTAGGGTTCCTCGTACTGGCCTGGAGGTGGGGGGCTGTGGGTCAGGACCTGCTAACTCTCTTTTGTGTGGGTGGCCCAGGCGGCTCTGACAAAGCACCACAAACTTGGTGACTTAGAACAGCAGCCCTTTCTCCTCTCAGCGCCGGAGGCCAGAGGTCCAAAAACAAGGTGTCACAGGACTTTTCTCCCTCCAGCCAGGGGAGGGTCCTCCCTGCCTCCTCCAGCTCCTGGGGGCGCCGGGCACCCCTGGGCTTGTGGCCGCATCCCTCTAGTCTCTGCCCCCGTCTTTACTTGGCTTCTCTCCTGTGTGTCTGACACTTAAATCTCCCTCTGACTCACTCGTATAAGGGTACCTGTCATTGGATTTAGGGCTAACCTACGTGTAGGGTGACCTCATTTGGAGATCTTTAACTTAGTTACATCTCCAAGACACTTCATCCCAATGAGCTCACACTTATAGGCTCTGGGGGTTAGGACTTGGACGTATCTTCAGGGGCATTGCTATTCAATCCCACTGCACTTGGGGAGCCCTCTTTAGAATGTGAGGATGCCTTCCCGCTGTGGTCTGCACCTCTGGGGTCCTAGGGGACGTTCTCAGACAAGAGGACAGTCCCACCTAGCATCCTGGTGCATGGTGACCTCTCACGCCGTCCCCACCACAACTCCAGAATGCCCTAATGTAGAGGGTCACTACCTCTGTGTGGGGGCAGCAAGGTGCAGAGGACCAGTCACCTGAGCATGCATGGGGTTGCTGGGGATGGAGAGGACTTGTCAGAAGCCCACTTGCCGAGTCATTTTGCTCAGAAGACCTCAGGACTTTACCTGGCATCCCAGGCCATCCTTGGGTGCTGGGTGGATTTTCCCTGCAGACCTAGGGCCTCCTCTTTCTGCTTCACTCCCCTCCCTGCTTTAAGCTGTCTGTCCAGCCCCAGGACAGTCTATATACACCATACGAGTCTGATGATGTCATTCGCACTGAGGTATGTTGGAAGGTGGCCCTTTCAGAGTTGTTTGCTTTATAGACAAAGATATGAAGCTCTAATAGTGGAGTTTCACGTGTCACTGATTCATATCATTTTTCGGCAAAGATCTCCCTTTCCTGGTGCCCCTTCCCCACCCTCCTCGATGGGTACCACTGTGAAAGGTAGCAGCTCTTAGAATTGATCCAAAGAAGAACGACCTTGGAAACTGGTTTAAGTGCAGAATTCTGGGCTTCCTCCCACAGAGACTTCGATCTGTAGGTGTGCCATTTGGGCTGGGAATCCACACCTTATTTTTTTTTAATTAAAACATTTCTTAAACTGAAGTACAGTTGATTTACAATGTTTCAGGTATACAGCAAAGTGATACAGTTATACATGCATATATATGTATACGTATATAAACACACATATATATTCTTTTTCAGATTCTTTTCCATTATAAGTTATTACAAGATATTGAATATGGTTCCCTGTGCTCTACAGGAGGCCTGTATTGTTTATTTTATATATCGCAGTATGTCTTTGTTAATCCCAAATTCCTAATTTATCCTTCCCCCACCTTTCCCCCAAACCATAAGTGTGTCTTCTAGGTCTGTGTGTCTCTTTTGTAAATAAGTTCACTTGTATCAATATTTCAGATTTCACATATGAGTGATATCATATGATATTTGACTGACCTGACAGTATGATCATCTCTATGTGCATCCACGTTGCTGCAAATGGCATTGTTTCACTCGTTTTCATGGTGAGTAAAATTCCAGCATATATATGTACCACATCTTCTTTATCCACTCCTCTGTCGATGGACGTCGAGCTTGCTTCCATGTCCTGGCTGTTGTAAATAGTGCTGCGGTGAACATTGGGACGCGTGGATCTTTTTGAATTAGTTTTCCTCTTCTCTGGATACATGCCCAGGAGTGGGATTGCTGGGTCATATGGTAGCTCTATTGTGTTTGTTAAGGAACCTCCATATTGTTCTCCACAGTGGCTGCATCAGTTTACATTCCCACCAATACTGCAGGAGGGTCCCCTTTTCTCCGCAGCCTCTCCAACATTTAACATCTGTAGACTTTGGAGCCCTGCCCTGTCCTGCCTAGGCAGCGGGGTTCCCTGTGCCCTGGGAGGCCCGAGAAGAAGATGAGGGCTCTGGTCCTGGAGGAAGGGCTGCCTCCGAGGGGCCGTTCCTAACCTCAGCCCTGCCTTCAACGACAGATGAGGAAGAAGCAGAAGGAAGGGGAGAAGGAGCCCAGTTCTGCCACGGGGACGGGTCTGCAGGTGCTGCCCTCTTAGGACCAAGGGTGGCACCCGAGGGGGCGGGGGACCTACATCGAGGGCCTCTCAAGGGACAGAGGCTTCTCCCCACCCCCTCCCCACCCCCAACACCCCCCCAACTCCCGCCCCATCCCTGGGTTCCCTCACATGCAGCTCGGACCCAGGGCTTGTGGGACCTGAAGAAGTGAACAGGAGAGAGAAAAAAGGAAGTGAGGGAACACCTGGCCCTTCCCTGGAGGGAGTTGTGGGGGGAGGGGCCCTGTTGTGGGGGGCTGTGGGGGGAAGGGAGAGCCCCTCCTGCCTGGGTTTTGCCCCGTGCATCCCCCTGCCTCCCTGTCCTGCTGTTTCTGTTTCAGAATCGGGATTGAGCCTCGTGGAGTGTAGACCTGTGGGTCTCTTTTTGGCGGAGGCATCCGTGACATAGGAAAGTCCTTCCTGAGGGACTGAAAGCAATGATGGAGGGATTTAGTCCGATTGCTCTTGAAAGGGTAACGTTTAAGTGGTAAAATCTTGCACAGCATGGTGGCCGGTGGTCTGGGGGCAAGGTCCTGCTCTCCTCCCGTGCCCGGGCGGAGGTGGGGGGCCCTCTTAACTCAGAAGCACCTCGGGGCCCCCACCCCCACGTGGCGCCCAGTGGCCCAGTGTGTGCTTGCCAGCCCAGGCCTTCGAGGAGGCCCTGGGACCAGCGGCGGCCTCCTCGGGCCAGGAACCCAGGCCTGTGGGTCACGTGGTGATGGAGGCTGGTCAGGGCCCCTCTGCAGGGCGGCCAGCCGGGTCAGGGCGCCAGACCGCCATCAAGTTCTGTGAAAATCAAAGCAGACGGCGAAGGAGAAAAGACTGGAAATGATCGTGGCTGGCGAGGCCTTTGACTGTACGCACCGGCCCTGCTGCTCACCCCGCTACGTGAGCAGGCTGACGGTCCCCAACCCCGCCTGGAATTAGTAAAGAGCGTCCATGTGACGAGGGTTATCCCTCACCCTAGCAGGCTACCAGCGTAGCCAGTTAATTGAGAAACGTGACAAAGAGTAACCTGAACAAAGAGACGAGCAGAAAACATACCATTTGCCTAGAGCATCCAGAAATCTCCATCCTGCCTTGAGTCCCGATTCTGGAGGCAATTTCTCTGAGAGACACGGAGAGGCTGAAGGAGGTGGGGGCTGGAGAGGGGGTGTGACACGCAGACCTTGGACAGCGAAGCCAGCCCTGGGGGTGCGGGGGGAGGACACGGGTGCCTGGCAGTGAGGCAGGGCCCTGCTGACCGTGTGCCCTGTGTGCTCACCTGCTTCAGCATCCGGCCTGCAGAGAAGCCGTTCTCTGTGCCCCTCGCCAAGCACAGGTAGCTGGGCCACGGAGGCCTCCGAAAGCACGTGGGGAGCAGGATGCTCCTGGTCCCGGGAGGTTCCCGGAACCACCCGTCTCCCTGCATTTTGAAGCAGATAGAGGGGAGCGCTGGCAAGGAGAATGTCCCCCCAGCTTGCTTTCTTTGCTGGTGGCTGGACTCGTGCTTTGCCCGGATTTCACCCATGTGCACACCATTCACTCATTCAGGAGATAACACACGGATGGCACTGGGGACCCGGGTGGGGAGGTGACTGCCGCGGCAGGGGCTGAGGACAATTCGCCCCTGGAGAGCAGGGTTTCCTTTCCCTGCTGAGCCCGGGGCCACCCGGACCCCCAGGACACTGGCTCCCCTGAGTCACAACCTCCTCATGCTCGCTGCGACAATGATAACCCCCTCTGACAGGCTGCACTGCTCTGGTCCAGCAAGCCCCCAGCAAACCGGTACTCCACTAGGCCCTGGACGGAGGGCCATGTTGGAAGTTCATTGCTTCCATACATTTCTATTATCCTGTGGCCTCCACAAACCAGGCAGACGCCAGACTCCTCCTGGGATGCTGCCCAGGGGGTAGGACAGCCCCGCGCCCTTGGCTGTGTGCCCCGTGCAATCTTAGTCAGCAAGCCGGCTGGGTTCCCGAGGCGCTATTTTCCTTCAAATTAAGCAAATAACCAATTTCCTCTGGACAAAAACCAAACAGGTACAAATCTCCGCTGCTTCCTTCTGGTTCCATATCCCCTGTGGCTCCCCTGGGCTCCGGGCACCCCCGACAAGGGCTCACGCCTTCCTGCATGACCTGTGAACTCCTGCTCCTCCAGCCAAACCGCGGTCCTGCAAGGCCCCGTGGAACCCGCTGCAGTTGCGGCCGAGGCTGTGGGGTAGCAGGACCTTCCTCCCAGGCTCCTTGAGACCCAAACTGGTCCACCGATTTGGTTGGTTTCCCTGCAGAAGTGGGAGAGGATTCCAGTCAGAACCCGTGCTCTCCGCAGTACAGTCACCTCGGAGAACCCTGCAAACACAAGGGCGGCGGACACCCCCGAGCCTGGGGAAGGAAGAGGAGGGAGGAAGGGGGCTCCGGGGAGGATGGGGAAGGCTCCCATGGGGGGCCGGAGGGGGTCCTCAGGGCTGTGCCAGTGGCCGGTCAAGGTCCCAGGAGGCCCTCAAGGCAGCCCCTGAGGCTCTCCGGGGCCGCTCGGAAGCTCAGGTCTGTTCCCAGTGGGAGCCTGTGGGCTGCATCTTCGAGGCTTCAGGGCTGACTTCTGTCCTGTGGCTGGATTTGATTTCAGAACTACCCTCACAAAGCCTTTGTGATTCTAGACAGCTTCTCAGGCTGGAGCATCCCCACCAACCCCAAGCGATGCGTTTGGAATGTTCTCTGTTCTCCCCACCAAGACCAGTGCTGGTCCACGCCTTCCCTCTCCACAAGCCCCAAGGCGATGTCTTAGCTGCAGAAGCGGACCCGGCAGAGTCAGGGCCATTTGGCTTCACACCCGTGTGTTAACACCCCCCCCCCCCCCCCCCCCGCCACTGGGCCAGTCAATCCATCACCTGTCCATCCAGCACTTCAGCGGCTACTCATCACATGTTCGGCTGGGGCTGAGCACGTGGCTGCTGCCTCGGGAATCCACGGGACAGAGCTGGGCACCCAGGAGGCAGCCCTGCACCTTCTGCAGGGGGGCGCCGTGGGCATTCTGGCAGGTGTGAGAAATGCTGCAGCCGGTGGTCGGTTCCAGGGTGCCCACACGGGCCCCACGAGTAAGGGGCCCCGACTGTCTACACCTCTAAGAATGTGTTCACTGATGTCATAAAAGCTTGTCCTCAAAGATGGTCTCTCCTGTTCATAGATTCATGTCCATCATGGAAGAGAATGGTCATTCTCCAGTGTTTGCTTAAATTATCTTATGTTAGAATCTCGATTTTTAAAAACCTGTTGATTACCTTAACAGGGTTGCAGGACAACCTTCCGAAGTCCATGCCTGTGTTCCTGAGAGCACCATTTCCTCTGCAGTGCAGGCAGGGAGCCCAGGTCCTCAGGGCAGCTTGGCTGGGGCCCGTGGGGGCCCTGGATGGCCTCTCTCCGCCACATCCTTCTTCCACCAATGCCAGGGGACACCAGGATGATGCCTGAGGCTGTCCCCAGCTGTGGCAGTCAGTTCTGGTCTGCGCCCTGAGTCAGGAGGGCTGGGAAGGGGCGTCAGGGTGGGTGCTGTTTCCACCGAGACAGGTGGAAGCTTTTCGGCAGCCTTTAGTTCACAAGTGGGAGTTCAGAGAGCCCTCAACCCAGAAGATGCGACGTGTAACCTGCTAAATGATGATCAAAGACACTTTGTGTGAAAGATAAATGTAAGTGGAGATTATTGCTTTTCAAGGAGGCTTTCTCACAGTCCAGCCTTAGCTGCTCGCAGTAGAGGCAGGTGCTCTGTGTGATGGCGGAAAGGGCCTAGCATCCCCAGCAGCGGGGAGGCGAGGGGAGAACAGGTGAGGGAGGGCAGCTTCTCTCGGGTCCTGGGGAAATGGGCAGACTCCCACGGGCCCAACTGCTCCTCAGCCCACCCGTTTAAATACACAAGGATCTCAGAGATGGGGTAGACCTTTAGACGGGGTTTGTTCGCGCCTTCTCTGCTCCCCGCATGAAGGCCATCATCATGCTGCGCCGTCATCCTTCTGGAAGGGGCGTTTCTCCTCTGGGGAGCCGGTGCCGCCTTGCAGAAGGGACCAGAAGCAGACCGACATGGGTGGGAGGGCATCCAGCCATCCTCTGTGAGGGCGAGGCTTTGGGAAGGAAGCTCAGCACGGCTGAGGGCCGGGCGCTCCTGCCCACCTGAGCCCCGGACAAGAGGCTGAGCGGGGTGAGCGGTGGGGCAGCTCTCAGCACAGCCCCGGGGGGACTGGAGGTGCCCGGCAGACGTCTGTTCCCTTCCGCGTCTTGCTGTTCCCGGGGTGGAGGGAGAGGTCCTCACAGAGCCTTCGTGAGGGCTACTCTGCACTCTAGCACATCGTGGGCACCTTGGCAAAATCTCGGCTGTTTTCTGTCTCCTTCCTCAGGGTTCAGAGTTCTAAGGCTGCTAGCGAATCGCACTTGATCTAAGGATGTGTCTCCCGCCTCTGACAGCTCCTTTCTCCTCTCCTGTCTGTCTTCTCCGGGACAGGGTCTTTGGGACCAGGCATCGCTGTGCGCCATGCCTGCAGGGGCTCTGGAAAGAGAGGGCTCAGCTGCGTGGGCCCCACGGTCCCACATGCTGGCCCTGGGCCGCAGCGTTCGTTCCTGTTAGTCTGGTCACTCGGCAGATGGGGGCTGCACGTCGCAATTCCTGCTCCATCCCGGGGGCCGGAGGAGAGGCTGCCGCCACGCGCCTTCCCACGTGATGGGGACTCACCTCGAATTGCTCTGGGAGTCTCGGAACACAGAAACCCGTGGACGCTCCCGATGGAGCTTAGGGAGAAAGGAGGAGAAGAAGTGAGGGGACCGGGGGTGATGGGAGGGAGCCGTGGCGGCCGAGTCGGGCGGTTGGTCCAGGGCCTCGGTTGCCCGGCCCCTCCCCCTTTACCTGGAGCCAGCCTGGCTCCGCAGGTGTGTGCAACAGCACCACTTCCTGCTTCCTGTTTCAGGTAACCACAGACTTCCAGTCTTCGGGGGGCATTTACTACCTTTCAGGGGCTGACACTGCCCTGACTTGAGGACAGCCTTATCTTATGCCACTTGGAGCAATAATAATCCCTTCTGCCAGGAAGAAAGTGGGAACAGAAACCTCTCCATCAAGATCTGTCTCAGAACTGGCTGCTCTGGACAACAGGCGACTCTAGGAAAGGCATGAAAGTTTGCCCCCAGCCCCCGCCTCACCTGGTGGCAGCTTCACTGGCTGGGAGACAGGTCGTTGGATTGAGGGTGGGAAGGAGGGCGGGGAGAGAAGTGATGTCTTTTAGTTTTCTGTTGAATGAACTCTAATTCCGACAGCAGTTCATAACACGTTTTGGGGACACTCAAACAATTCCAGCTAAACGTTAAAATGGTGCATTGCCATTCTGGGACTGAAAATTGAAAAGCACTGCTACTTTTGCACTAAGTCATTATATGTTTATGACTTTGCTTCACATTGGGGTATAAACTCCAGTAAATAACTGTTAAAAGCAGAGTCATTTGCTCAAAAATATTTTATGAACATCATTTCTGGAATGGCTGAACTTTACGCTAGTGCTTTTCCCTTCTGTGGACCCGGAAACACTTTGGTTTCCTGGCTGTTACAGCACTGCTCCTTGCTGACGGCGGCACGGGCGCTGGCGGACCCGGCCCAGGCGCTTCTGGGTCTGGACAGTGCAGCCGGCCCGCTGCTTTCCTCACGGTTTTCTCGGAAGGACCTGGGTTGTATTCCAGGCTCAGGTTGCTTTCCCTGGGCGCTTACATCGGGGTATGAAGGTCGCAGCCTCCCTGGAGGCTCCAGGCCTCCAGAACCCACCATGGTTTTCATTCTTGGGTCAAGAATGGCAGGTTCCCTGCTCATTGGTTCTTGTGGGTCGGCAGCGTCTGGCGGACACGTGAGGTTCCCCTCCTCACCCTCCGGCCCTGTCTCAGTAATGACCGGGCTTGGGCTTGCAGGGGCACTCCTCAGAGATGCCGGGAGCATCTCCAGCACAACAGGTTGGTGGACAACGAGGAAACCCCTAGATGTCAACTCCAGGGGCCACCACGCAGGGAGGGGTCCCTGCTCCAAGCCTCCTGTCCAGCCCATCGCTGAGAAGAGCTGACTCTTGGGTGGTGTGAACCCGTCTTGGAGATGAGCAGGCTGAGGGGGAGGGGGCTGAGGGGCCTGCCCCAAGCTGAGCCGCTGGCACGTGGCAGGGACACACTTGTGTGGCCCTCGCTGTGTCCCCGTCATGGTGACAGGGTGTCTGAGAAGACGGCGCTGTCGGGGACCATCTGTCCCACGTCAGCACCACTTCGTTCTCCTTCAACAAGGCTGCTGGGCCCTGAGGTCCGTGGGGGCAGGCTGCCCAAACAAGGTGCCCGGCCAGCACTATCTCAGGCGCGTCCACGCTGCCGCTCGGACCTGCCTGTACACTCCAGGCTGCGCAGCACGTTCCTGAATCCCAGGGGATGCAGACAGACTGCAAACCAGCATGTGCTGTGTCCCTGCCTTGACTTCAACCTTGTTTCTTAAGTAGCCTTGGCCTTCGAATTGTAAGTGCAACGCTTTTTAGAAAGCAAGAAAACGTACACGGTCAGCGTTTCTCGCTGCCATCATTTTCCTTTCTCTACGGCCATGTCCAGGACCTGCAGCAGCCACAGGATCCTGCATTTGAATATTTGGAGCATCCTTGAGAAGGCCGTAGTAACACCGTCCACGGCTGGTATTACTCTCCCTTCCGCGTACCTGACAAAATACTTGCCGCTCTTTTCCTGCTCTTGCATTTGGGGACTGTTCTGCCTGGAAAGACAGCAGCATGGGGGTGCTCAGTGGTTGGCGCTCTGAGGGACTCCCCGAGTGACAAAGCCAGCCACCGCCTCCTGCTGTGACTCTCAGTCAGTGCTACACATCCCGAGAGCTCCCAGACCTTGATTTTCTATGACTTTCACCTTCATTTAAGGTTTCCTGAAATGCATAATCTTGGAGTATTTCTCACAGAGAGTCTGCTTTTTTTTTTCTTTCTTTTTTTCTCCAGCAAAATCTCATAGTGTTGGTCAGTGGTGATGACCGAAGATGGAAGCTTTGGGCTGGAAATGTGGGAAATGGGATGTGAAAACCAGTCCTTGTGGAAATCACAAAAAAGGACGCTGAGGTCCTTCCAACCAGGTGTGAAGGGGTGGCGTCCACGAGGAAGGCTGTTAGTGCCCGTTCAGTGTGGATCCATCAGATGATAACACCACAGATTAGGATGTCCCGCTTCCGAAGAAAGAGCCGAGGCTGCCATGCATCACTCTGGATAAACAGATAGCATGCCACCCGATTTCAGAACTATAAAATGCCGGAAATGGAGTTCCCAAAATGGGCTTACTTTGCACCAAAAAAAACCTGCTGGTTCATTGAGTCTATGTCATTGATTAAATTTTATCGTGGGAAAAAAATGCAACCAAGAGACTAAGTTAGAAGGAGGAAGCAGTTTTACTCAGGGAAACAAGTAGCGTTTGAGATTCTTTTTACGAACTTAGAATTGGACGCCAGTAAGTCATTTTTGCACTTTCATAAATTGTAATTTAGAAATTATCATTCCTGTTTTGTCTGTGCTACCTTGCTTACCACCTTCTAAGAGAGACAACCGTAGGAAATAGAAGGTAACGATGTACAGTTATTAAATTGTAAACGCTTCTTAGGTGGTAGATATCCACTACCCCTTTATCATCTGATCCCACCTCCACGAACCCTCAGGAGGTCAGTAAAAGAATACCCTATTCACAGATGAGACAACTGAGGCTCAGATTCAGGCACATCACCCCAGGTCTAGGTATTGCTGAGAACGTGGCAGCCTGGGAAGTGCACCCAGGTGTGTCGGCATCTGAAAATCGCATTTTTTCCATCGTATTACACATCTGATGAGACGCTCACATAACCCGCTGTGACATACCGCCATAAGTATAAAAGTACAGGGGACTTTGTATGTCGTGTGCCCGCATCTCGCTCTTCATTAAACCCCGGTGAGAGCTCGGTGACAACAGTGATTGGCTCTCCCGTCACCCGCCCAGTCATAACAGCATCCCTACATTCTCCGAGTGGGGAGAAGGACACTGCAAATATGGAAAAGCTATTCAACGCGTGCCTTTTACGGCCTGTCTAACGGAGATGTCTGAGTTTGTACATTTTTCATGGTCTTCATCTGAATCCCGGTAGTACTGCGGTGTCAGGGTCTCGCGCCCGGGAAACAAGTCCATTACCATTCTCAGTGGGTGCCACTTAGGCGCTTCTAAACCACATCTGTTGAGGTGAAATGGTAATTCCTGGGACATTTGGCAGACTCGTGCCTGCACAGAATGTGGAAGTGTTGGGCCGAAGTGAAGCCTGGAGCAGCCTGAGTTGTTTGAGGTGTCCTCTCCCAGCACCACAGCCAGAAGCATCATTGCCTGCTACCCATGGAGGCGCAGAACCACGGGAGCCCAGTCTGGCTCCCCCGTGGACCAATCGGATCCCGGACACATGGTGCTAATTGGATTCACAAATAGTGTGTTTTTCTGAGACAAAGCCCCACATCCTGCCCAGCTGGATCAGTGTGGTCGGGTACACGCCACGTCGCCCCACGAGGGCCATCCTGACAAAGAAATGAGAAGGTGCACCAGGGCCCCAGCCAACACACTGGAGAGAGAGGCTTCCTTCCACACCCCTGCCACTGGTCTGTCCCCCGTGGCCATTCCTCCCGGGCAGTCCCCTGCCCTGCTCCCAGCCTGCCGTTACAGCAGTAAGGCGGGGGTGGTGAGGGTGCCCCACGTGGGCAGTGGCTGAGAGAAGCCTCCCGGTTCAAGGGGACTAAAGCGAATTCTGTTTTCTGTGTATTATCCTGTCCATCGGATCATCGTTTTATTCATTTCTTGGTGGAATCAATGTAAGCATTCACTTTCGTATCCTTTTGAAATTGCATTTCACTGTTTTGACTATGAAAACACATGCAGGGCAGAAGTTAACCCTCCAGGCCCAGGAATTCTTAAATCTCAGCCTCATTCTCCGTTTCCCAGCCCGTGCTGTCCGTTTCTTACACGTCATCCATTCTCACGCGTTTCTGAGGTATCTTTCTTGCGCTTTTGACAAAAATAAGCAAGTCTATATACACACTCATTTATTTTTCTTGTTCAAAAGAGTAACAGGCTTTCTCCCCTCCTTTTTTCTCTTTTTTTCAATTTGCTTAAAGACCTATCTGGAAATCACTCCACGTCAGCTCAGAGACCTCCCTCGTTCTTTTTTCTGTCTGCATAGATTCCGGGGCGTGGACGGAGCAGCGTGTATTCAGCTTCCTCTCGCGGAGGGTCACCTGGGCTGCTTCACCTCCACCAGGAGACCCAGGAGGAACCTGCACTTCTGTGTGTCCGCGACGCACATGCCACTTCCCAGGAGGGATGCTTCCTGCAAATAGTCACCTGAGTCTAATCGTGAGGAAACAGAAGGACAAACCAGATTGTGAAACATTCTTCCAAAAAGTCAAGACCAGGAAAGACAAAACAACAAACAAGAGGAGCTGGGGAAGGAAGGAAATAAAGACACACAGCCACCGATCCTGTCTTGGGTCTTGGTTGAATCCTGGATGCAACTGAAAAACAAAAGGCTCTCATCGACGTTTTGGGGACACCTGAGGCCATCTGAACATGAACTGTGTGCTAAATGATGCTAAGTCTTGGTTTCACGATGGTATTGGGGTACTGTGGTTTGGGGGTCTTCTTGGATGGAGGATTTAGGGGTAGAGAAACAAAAAGGATTCTGAGAAAGAGATGACGTGTCCTGAGGAGAATACATCTGCTACATTATAGGTATTCAAGTTACATTTGATGAATAAGTGGGTGGAAAGAATGGATAAACATAAAAATATGTATAACAGTTAAAATGAAATGCAACACTCACTGCCTAACTACGGGGTCCTGGAGGGACAATTCACGTCTTCCTGTTCTCATAGGGACTTAAAAGGCTAACACTCCCAGGTGTTCAGGTCAAACGACCCAGGGCAAGGCTAAACGCAGAATGCACCGCTGGTCACCGGCTTGCGGCTCCTGGAGGCTTTCTGTCTCCTCCTCTCTCACCGCTCCCCTCCTCATCACGATGTCTGCAATTTATTTTCCAGCGGCTCAGGTAAAAAGTGTGTGTGTGTGTGTGTGTGTGTGTGTGACAATGACAGAAAGAGGGAGAAGCCAACAGAGACGGAGACCAAAAGAAGCAAACATGACCCCACACCAAGCATGACCCCAGCCTGGCAGCCCGGAAATCCGGGTGAAACGTCTATGGACGTTCACTGTGTTGTTTAAACAATGTTTTTTTCTCCTAGGTTTGAAGTGTTTCAAAATCAACACGTTGGAGGAAACTTTCTCTATTAAGACAAAAAACCCCAAAAGGGTTCTGCTGTTAGTTGGTCCTCCTCTTGCCACAGCACGAGGCCATTGGAGAAATCCTTTCATGGTCTCAAAATTCAGGCTCTTACTTTGGTCATTAATTCAAGCGGATTTAAGCAAGTGAAGTCAATTCTGAGCTAGAATGTGAGGGTCCGACAGTTTAGAACTTAGACCGACGCCCGCACTGGTCTTTCGTCTTTGCCTTTTCTCGGCTGTGTTGGCTCCGTCTACGGGTCCCAGGGGTCCCGGGGGCCGCGCCCCTGCAGGGGTGGGAGCTCCAAGCTTCGTTGCGGATCCAGTTCTAGGTTCCAGGTGAATCGCGAGGTTCCCCTTGGTGTGGTGAGGAGAGACCCTGTGTGTGTCCTGGCCTCAGATGTGTGTCTCCCGTGAAATCGGCCCCTGGGGTCCAGCCTGGAGCAGCCTCGTGGCTCCAACTCTTCCCAGCACGTTGGGGACCTGGGGTCCCTTAAGCTTCCCAGCGGGCGGGGCAGGACCTTGGGGTGACAGGTCCGGTGAGGACTTGCCCGCCTGTGCCAGGACAGGCCTTCCTGGCAAATCTCCCAGGAACACGGCCAAGCAGGACCAAGGGCAGGATGAGGCCGGGTGCCTGATGCTGGGCTGCGGTTCGGGTCCCTGGGTCCCCGTTCTGAGGCTGCTGAGTCTTGGTGACTCGGAGCCCAAGGCAGCCCCACCGGTCCCGTCCCCCAGACACCTGTATGAAGGGGCTACGGCCCCTGGAGACTGGGCTCGGAGGCAGAGGGAGCGGGGCCCTGGGCGGGGGTGGGGGTGAGGGGGGGCCAGGTTGCTCCCCCAAGGGGTCCTTTGTGTTCTTTTCGTCCTGTCCTCTCCCGTCCCCAGGGTCGCGAGGGTCTGTGGCACTCAGCTCTCCTTACAGAGCTGCTTTTCCTAAATTCCGTTCTCCATGTTCAGGGGGACGTCCGGTAGAACAGTGGATAATTAAATATCACGTTTCCTTAATTCTAAGGTGCTGACAATCATAATACACACCATTAACTTAATAACAGTTTTTCTGGAATTCATCCAATGTGACGCCAACAGTGCTTCCCAGATGCACCCTGACTTTAGAAACATTTTTTAAAAGCACGCGAACACAAGGAAATACTGCGAATTTGGGAAACGCTGGGTTAAATTAGGTGTGTCTTTCCTGTAGACCTTCCCAAAAACTGGACCTGCTCGGCCGTGCTGCTGTTTCCACCGGTCTGTGTTGGGCACTTTGTCAAATTCAAGTCAGCGGCGGGGCCTGGCTCCACCTCCCAGGGCCCTGGTTTGGTGCCTGCCCGGAGACCTTGGTCGCTCCATCAGCTGTCTGTGCGACGGTCCTAATTGCCCCAGGCCTGCTGTTTGTGAGCTGCTGTGACTCTAGGGCTGGGGGTCTGTGCATCCAACCAGCCTGACCCGCAGCTCTCCTCTCTCCAGGGAAAGCTGTGAGGTTCTTTGGTTTCCTTAGGGCACCCCCAATGCAAAACAGCCGCCAGGGAGACTGAGCATTGCGCCGCCCCCGGGGCCCCGGGATTGGGGACGATGTGCCTTCACATCCTTGTGCCTCCAGGCTTCCGTATCCCCAGCGCCTCTCAAGACCTCCTTGGCCCGCGGGATTCCAGCATCCAGGGCTTTTTCAGCCCTGCCCCCAAGTTCCTCCAGGTCCCATTTCTATGAGTCCCTGTGATCCTAAACCTGCTGGAAGGAGGCGCCCTCCCCGCAGGTGACACCCACGTCCTGGTGCCGCGTGGCCACAGCACGTGGACCCGCATCGCATCACCTGCGCAGAGACTCGTGGAGAGATTGTCGGGGACATGAGAGCTCTCGATCCATTTATCCAGCGAACACTGACTGGACGTCTTCCCTGAGCCCGGATCCGTCTGGGCTCAGACACCGGGCAGGGACCCAGCAGAAGGGGCATCTTGCATTCTGGGGATGGGAAACCTTCCAGACACTCACGGGAGATGCAGAGGACATTGGCAGCGCAAGAGCTGAGGAGAAAAGGGAAGGTGAGGGGGGATGTGGGGAGGAAGGATCTCTCCCCCAGTGGAAACCTGGACTCTGTTAGAGAGAGAGGTCCCTGCACTGCTGGGCCTGGGGGCCCTGGGGGCCCTGGGGGCCCTGGGGGTGCCTCACGGAGCGGTAGGTGTCACCTGCAGGCGCGACCCTCCCCACTCTGGAATCCCCTCTGTCCCACCGCCCTGGGGCGGGGTGGCCCCGGGGTGGGGGGCGGTGGACATTTTTGGGATCTGGGTCGGCATGAGATGGGGTCCCCAGTGGGTTCAGGGAACGCGGATGTGGTTTGTGCTGGTCACCCACGAGGCCACCCACGTGGGTCAGGCATGAGGACTCCGGGCCAGAGGGACCGGCTGCCAGCAGGTGCTTCTCGGGGGCCGTGCTGGAAGCCAGGTGTGCAGTTCCGGATGCCCGGGCTCCTTCCAGTCGTCGTTCGCACAGCTGTAAATGGAGGGGATCCAGGGCACCTCCACGCTTGGTCTGAACGGGAACGTGGGCCCTTCCGGGATGTTCTTTCCTGTGCAGCACATTCTGCTGTAGACACGCGATCCTTTCTCTTCTTTCTCTCTTTCTTTGTAAAACTGAAAATAGACGACGTGAATCTGCCGGAATCTGTTTGTAGGGCGCAGACTTGTTGCGTTGCCACGAATAACGAGCACCCCTGTGTGTGAGGGCGTGGTCCTGCACTCCCAGCACCAGAGGCAAAAGCCAGATTTCAGTCAGTCGCGCCACCTCACCCACCTCTCCTCTCCGTAGAAAGATGATATTACTGAATCATCGTCATAAGAAGAAGCAACAAAAAATGGGGAAAACCAGTGTTATAAACGTGTGGCTGCCCATTGATGAGCGAGATACGTGATCATTTTGGATTTTGTGGTATATGTGGTTCTTCGCAAAACTTTTCAAATGTGTAATTTCGTGTTCTCATTCCAAATAAAAATCCACTTTTGTGCCTATTTCTATTGATAATTCTGTGTTCTTTGCTTTAAAAATTCCCCAGCCCTGCTCCAGCCTTGTGTCAGCTGCTGTCACCCACACCTGGGACTGTCCCTGCGCGCGGACATCCGGGGCGGGAGCTCTCCTGAGAGGGAGAAGCAAGGGCCCGACGCCTGGACTGTCCAGCAGGCGGGGGGGCCCCGGGCCAGGAAGGATGGGAGGAGTGGGGCCGTAGGTGCATCCTGGGCGGGTGCCTGGAGGCTGCAGCCATGATTTGGGCTTTTAGGAAGAGAGCAACGCGGGTCGTTGGGTGTGCTGGGTCAGAGAAGTAGCTTGACCCCGTTTGTGTTTTCTGGGGGGTTCTGGCTGCGGCGTTCAGACCCCCTGGCTCTCAGGCTTATCCAGGCACTGCTCCCCAAATTGCCTTGGTGTTCTCGGAACAGCCCCTCCCCCGCCCCCGTGAGATCCAGAAGCTATTCATAATGATATGGAAATGACTTCAAACACTTCCCTCCAGGAATGCAGGGTCAGATGTGGCCGAAGGACAACCAGGAGGCAGCGTCAGTGCTTCTGAACCTGAGGAGGAAGCGTTGCCCTGACCCCGGCCCCCGGGGCCCCCGCAGGCCTCATAGATGCTACCTTACAGCAGGGGCCACAGACTCCGCTCTGGACACAGGGTGGAAAGGGCAGCGCCTCCCGCCGCAAATGCACACGCGTGGAATTGAGTCTGCTGCCCCACATCCAGGCAACGTCCCGGGACCCAATACACTTTGGTTTGAAGTTTTCACTTGTTCTGAGATAATTGTAGAATGCCCATACCTATGTAAGATAACACAGAGAGAGCCCCTGTATCCAGTTTCCCTCAGTGATACACATCTCACAAAACACAGTACAAAATCCCAGCAGGCGTCAGCATTGCTGTAACGCCCATCCTGCCCGATGACCCGTCTGGCCTGCACGCCTGAGTGTACCTTTAGTTCCGTACAGTGTGGTCACCACGCAGATTCCTGTGTGGACTCCCCCATGGATGCAGAAGCTCCGTCACCACCAGGGCTCTCAAGACACTGCCCTCTCCCGGCCACACCCTTCTTCAGCCCCGGAAACCAGCAGTCAGCTCCCTGTTTCCAGAACGCTGTCCTTGCAGGAATGGTGTCTAAGTGGATGAACAGGGCGTGTAAGCTTTGGGGCCTAGCGTCTCTTCACCCTGCATAAATCCCTTGAGATTCACCCAGGCTGTCACGTGTGTCAATACTTCACTCCTTTTTACTTCTGAGCAACGTTCCACAGGGTGGATGGGCACTTTCCCCTTTTATTTTAGAATTTTGTTTAATTTTTTATTGAAGTACAGTTGATTTACAGTGCAGGGCAAGACACTTTCTAAATTTCATTTCTTGTTATCACGGCCTCTGGGAAAAGACCCAGAGGACAGATTCCCAACACATTTTGAGTGACTTCAGCATCCTCGGGATACGTTGACCCCAACAAGGAAGGTCTCACTCACGAGACTACACACTGGAGGGCTCGTTTAGAAAAGCAAAGGGAACCCTGTGAAACAGCCCGAGTTGTAGCTCAGCGACTGGGAGTCACTGGGAGGAATGGGGACAACTCTATCTACTGGCCATTTGGGTCCCTGGGGCTTCCTGGCGGATGGATGCTACCTGAGACAGTGGCCTTGGGCTGCCCTGGGGACGAGGCAGTGGCCTCGCTGTTTCCATCCGCACAGGGAAGTCAGGATGCCGGGTTCCTTGCAGAACTTATGGGGAGTCTTTTCTCCAGAGGCCACCTGGTGTGAAATGGCAGGTTCCCTGGGGAATCAGGGTACAGTGCGTATCTATGGGGCGTGTGAATCTGGGGTAACTTTCTTCAGATGTGAAACAGTCCTACCGGTTTACTCCATCGCAACTCGGGTACCAGCACCCTCCGTTCTCTGAGAATAAATTGGTTAATTTTGCAGAGTGCTTTGGAAATGCAAAGTGCTGTAAAATGCTCACGATGTAAGAGGCCCCACATGTGCACGAGAAGGAACAGGCTGCGGGGGGGGGGGGCTGCGGTGTGCGGTTTGCCTAGTAAATTTCATGATTGCTTTTGGAAATTATGCTTTCTTATTTATAAGTCTTGTCAAAGAAATAAATTGAATGGAATCGCCAGATGGCCCTAAATATTGTCTTTATTGCCTAGAACCGTCTTTAGAGAGCTCTTGTTACAGGAACGGTAGCCCTTGAGATGGGGTAGCCTGGGAGGGAAAGGGACGCAGGCCTAATTCCAATGACTGTCACGGCCGTCTATTTATTTGCTCGGTGAGGTGAGGGGGAGACCATCTCATTTAGACTTATTAAAGGGTCCAAAAGTGTAACACTCTTCTAAAGGGTCACTATAAATATGCCACATACTGTATTTCACAGAGTTTATGGGAAAGGAAATTGAAATCTCCTAAAAATAGAATTGAATCTTGTCCAAACAATATTGGATACACCAAGCCAGTGTTTTTGTTATTACATCTAACAGGCTGATATTCCAAGCCCATTTTTATAAAACTCTAGTTTGTTTTCATAAATTTTGGACTTTCCTACAATTCTTAGGTTTCTTACAATTATCAGCCAGTGTGACAGTGTTTTTAAAAGTGAAAATGAAAGGCGTATTTGTGAGCAGGGCCGCCACCTCCTCCCGTCGACCCTGCTCGGGTGGCTGGCACAGCTCCTGGGATCTGGGCCTGGCCGGGCCGGTCCAAAGGGTCAGAGTATGAACACTGACTGGTCTGCATGCGTCCGGGGTCTGGGAACAGAAAGTCTGCCTCCTCGAAGCCCCACATCCAAGTCTACAGAGCAGACTTGTGCCCTGGAGGTGCCCCCCGCCCTCTTGTGACCTGGGGGGTGGTGACTTCCAGGAACGAGACAGAGGCAAGGAGTTGTGCGGAGATGTGGATCTGGCCCCAGCAAGCTTCTGAGCCACCTGCCTGCAAAGTTCTGTCACACGAGGAATGTTAAGCCTCACTCTGTTGAAGCTGCTCTTTGTAAGGCTTTGTTACCTGCAGCTGAATGCACGTCCTAAGATGGTTTATCTACTGGAACAAGTTAGGGAAGAAAGAGACGGTCAGGAACTACCGTATCATAGCATGTCTGTGCTTCAGATCAGACAAGTGGAGACGTTCTAGGGTACGCACAGCCCCATCTGGATGCTCCTGCCTCGACTGACGAGTGGAAGAAGGAAGGATGAGCCCTACACGCGTTCGTGTGTTCTCAAGGTAATGCCTAATGTCTGATCATCAGCCCCGATGCAGCTGAGACCAGCACTTTATGGGGCGGCTTGGCTCCACTTTCTTCTTGAAAGAGGCCTTAGTATCTACAAAGGAATCTGGTTTTCTTAGTTTATAGAGCTCTCCACCGAGCAGTGGTTCTTCAGCATGAGTGCTCCATATGCTCTCTGAACGGGGGATACACTTTCTCCACGATCCCTAGTGCTGACGTAAATTATTTTAATGTCTGCTGCTGGAAGATGTACACAAATAAAGCTAGTATAAACCCTTTACACTTGCCTTTATACACATTAAATTGAAAATTACATGCAAGTAAAGCTTTATTATCAGTCGTATTTAAATTTATAACATTAGCGTTGTCATTTTGTTTAAATTAAGTTGTCTCTCTCCCTGTGGATACTGTTTGGCCTTCCAGGGCTCTGATTCTTTTGCGTCAAACATACTCTGTGTTATGTGCTGACAGACCTCCTCATCGCTCTCCTCTCCCTTGAACTAGAGAGAAATATCCTTTCTTTCACCACGGTGTCGAATGGACCTTGCTTGTACAAAAGAATCACTGGTTAATAAATTCCGATTCTCTTTTTCTTATTAGCAGGCCCCAACCAAGGCCAATTCATCCACACACAAAACTCTTATAGGTCCTTACATTGTTAATTATAACTGAAACTCAAATGCAAAATTAAAAACACCTCTTAATGGGAAAGATGCATGGGTTTCCGAGAGCGTCTGTTCTGTGGACCCCTCCTGGTCTGAAGGACAGGCTTACCAAGAAACCATCAACCTGTTCTGCAGCGTTTGGGTCACAGCATCTAAAGGCCAACTTTTCTTAAGAGCATATGGATGTGGACTTGAATTTGTTTGGATGTCCTGTAGGAACATACTTCATTACATTTGTAAGGAAGTAGCTCTAGAATCTTATATGATGACGTATCCATGGCAGTAGGTTCCTTGTTGGGTCATCTCTCCGAGTTTGTTGGGTGCAGGGGGCTTTCGTTGCTGCAAAGCCCCAGGGATGAGATGCAGCCACAGCACTGAGTCAGGCATTGAGAAGATGACCATTGACTACTGGACATCTCCTCATACACAAATGCAACTGCTTTTAATCTCCCATTAAAAGAAATTTAACTGTCCTCGAAATACTCAGTTGGCTTTTTTGAGTACATAATGTGATATTGTGGCTTGAAATGAAAAGAAATAAGTAAAAGGGCACATGGAGAAAAAAGCACCCCTCTACTCCCAGAGCCTACACGTGATTCCTTGTCCAACAGCCAAGGCTGCTTGGTTTTGAACATCTTTTGGGAAATGTGTGTTTTACATTCAATCTGTACAAATGCTCTTACATGCGTGGTGATCGACTATGGGTTGTTCAGCCCCTTCACCTTCAAAAGTTTTCTAGTTACTACGTAACTTTATGGGTTGATATAGGGACCATATATTCACAAACATAAATTGCGCGATTTTTATGTTGAACAACTTTCATCCAGGGTCACACCTTGGATGCGCACCATCCCACACCCACGTGGGATATTCTCAGTACTTTCCTAAAGATGGCTTGATGTGCATTTGGGGTTTATGAATAAACTCCACCTTGAACTTGGGGAATCAGCGATCAGCAGAGGAGTTTGACTACTTATTCCATCTATGCTTTTCCAAATACTTGCCTGCTCAGTGTGACTCTGGACCTTCAGGCAAGGAGGACAAAGGGCATCCTGACAAGGCTGCCCAGAGCCACAGCCCGCAGCTCAGCGGCAGCTCTCAGGGGATGTGTGGGGGTGGGGGAGATGCCCGGTGTCCTCCCACCTCACACCTGCAAATGCATCTCTCTGGTCCATTTAACACCTGCCCTTCTTGACGGTCTCTCCCCGTCTTCAATAGGCTGTTTGTTCCACTTTCTCAATTGCTGGTTTAATTTGGTTCAGTTTTTGAGTCACATCCAGCAACGATTCCCAGTTTCTGCCCCTCGGGCGCACGCAGCATCTCCGCCTGCTGTGTTTGTGCTAGACGCCCCTCCCCCACCTCTCTGCAGGGCTCCCCCCTCCTTCCTTCCCTCCCTTGGGGTCTCCTCAACCTCCTCCTTCTCCAGGAAGTCTTCCCAGCCCACCCTCCTCCCACCCAGCTTGTTCCTCTGACCCCCTGCTGTCTCTGCTTCTTTTGTGTTTTTTCAGGACATGTAGAGATGATTTGCTTATTTGTATGCTTATGTTTTGTGGCATGACCTCTTCCTTCCCAGGAGAGAGGAGTCAGGCATCCTCGTCCATCCTGTCCCCTGACGGATCCCATGTACCTAGAACAAGCATCTCTGCCAAGTGAATGAGCACAGGAGTGGGTTTCCGGGCTAGCGGCCAGCGGTCCTCATGCCCCTGAGGAAGTCCCGGGGGCTCGCTTGGGCATGGCTGCCCACACAGCCCACCTGCCCAGGTAAGAGACGACAGGAGATGCCCGGGACGTGGCCCTCCTTCCCCCAAGTTTCCTTTCAACCTTAACATTTTAAATGATAAAACAGACTACTGGTGGGAGAGACCGTAAAACCAGGAAGGCTGTGGTGTTCAAGCAGAAAGGAGACTGAGGAGAGGGACAGAGACGGGGACGGGGAGGCAGCGTGTGTGAGAAGGGCTCCGTTCATTGTGTGTGCAGCCTCCCCTGTTTGAAGGCGGCTTCTGTGCATGTCACTCCCGAGCTGTTAGAAGTTTAGTCTTTGTTAAATTATTTAGAGCTTTTGGGGGCTGCCAATCAGGACAGGATTAAAGCTGGATCTTTCTTTTTTGGTCCTGTTGGTCTGCTGCTACATATTTTCAACAGCAAAATATCTTCAGGAAGCACCATTTCAATAGAAAAATAATTAGCATTTGATGAGATGAATTCTGCTGGGCGTGGTTCACCCGGGATCATGCAAGAGTTAGACTTTTGCTGTGGTCACTGTGAAAAGAAATTCTCCGTGGAATGAAATCAAGATTTACACTCGTCTTATTTCTCTACTGTTTTCTTATTATTTATGAGGCCAATTTAAGGCGAAATGTGCGTCCTATTAGATCAATGACCATATACTTAATTTGAGGTTAGAATTATTAGAAAAATCATTAGGAACTTATACACAACTTGTAATGAACTTGGAAAAGCATCTATGCGTAGGTCTTGTCTTAACTTAAAACGTCTTTTGAACACATTGCTTTAGGCAAGAAGAAAGAAGTCTAACTGAGCACCACTGACAGTCTTCACAGGGAGCAGAGACCATGTACCTCACTGGCCCTCACCAGCTATTTGTGGTGGACGGTACCTTATATAGTGCATTCCTAACCAAAATTTCTCACTGTGTCCACAAATTCTTGTAGTGTTAAAACTGGGTGGTTTATTCTACATGCTCAACTCATTCTGAATAGAGAAATTCGAAGTTGCTCAATACCCATCTTTTATGAAAATTCCCTCTGAAGAAAGATACCAGTAGCTGTCATTTCTTGAATGCTATGCTTTTTACTATACCTCCTCATTTTATTCTCACAGCAATAAAAAACTTGGATGTTATTACCAAGTACATAAAAATGGGAAACAAAGGCTCAAAGAGGCCCACACAGATCCAGCACCCACAGTTACTCAATAGACAAGACCTAAAATTAAGGCCCCCTGATGAAAAAGGCTTGATTCTTACCCACTGTGTACTCTGTTCCCAGAAGCAGAGGGCAGGGGAGAGGAGGGATGGCGCGTGGTTAATTATCAAATGCCGGCTGCAGATGGATGCTGTCACGGGTGTTTTTATATTTTTTCTCATGTGAGCCTCAAGGCAAGCTTGGATGAAAGATTATAATAAGCTCCATTTTCAGATGAGGAAGCAGAGGCTCAGAGAAGCTGAGGAACAGTCTTGAGGTCAGGCAGCCGGTGAGTGGCCGGGCGGGATTTGAACCCAGAGCTGCAGTGCACCGTGAGGGGCATAATTCAGCCCAGACAAAGGCCCAGGGGGTGGGGGCAAGAGAGGCTGGGCCTGGGAAGGGTCTAGATGGACCTGGCTGGGAACCGTCCTTGCAGAGCTATGGATGTGTTCTGAGTGGGCGGAGAATGAAGTGGTGAATGCCTGCATCGGACACTGACGGGGGTGGGTGTGGGTGGGGGTGGGTACAAGTGTCATTATTCCACGAGGTGAGGTGAGGTGAGCTCTTCCTCCAGCAAAGGAGTGGCGCCTTTCACCAGGCTTCTGATCACAGGAGCTGAACAGGTGGACAAGGCCCTTCTGGAGTCAGACAAAATCTATGGGCTCCAGACCTAAAATCCAGACCCATGGACCACACGATCCTCCTTCCCATCCTTCCAAGTGGGCCTGGAGTCCACCAGGTCCAAATTGCATGCTTCTATGAATTTAACTTAAGACAATTCAACGGGCGTACAGGATGTATGTGCAAAGAGAACTTTGGGTGAGGAGCCAAATTCTTTACAGTGTTGTGAGAGCTGCATTCCGGCTAAAGCACCGGGCATGGAGGTCAAGTTCACAAGGGCAGGAGCTTGCCATCCCGACCAGCCATTCCCTCTGCCACTGCCCAGTGCCTGAGCAGCAGTTCACTCATTCTGGGCATCAAAAATATTTGTCTAGTGAATGAATGAATGTGTCATACAACAGGTTCTTACATTATTTCATAATATATTATCATAAATGAAATCAGAACTGAATCTCTTTTTAATTGACGTATAGTTGATTTACAATATTATATTCGTTTTAAGTGTACAACATAGGGACTCAATATTTTTATAGATTATAATTCATTTAAAATTATTACAAATGGCTGTATTTCCCTGTGCTGATGATGTACTTTTGTTGCTTATTGATTTTATACCCAGAAGTTTGTGTCTCTTAATCCCGTACCCTTATCTTGCCCCTCCCCACTTCCCTTTCCCTACTAGGAACTACTAGTTTGTTCACTATATCTGAATCTGTTTCTATTTTGTTACATTCATTCTTTTTATTTTCTACATTCCATTGATAAGTGAAAACATGGACTGTCTTTCTTTGTCTGACTTATTTTAATAAGCATAATACCCTCCAGGTCCATCCCTGTTTTTGCAAACGGCAACATTTAATTATTTTTATACAAATATGATATAGTTCATTGTATATATACACTATGTCTTCTTTACCCCTTCATCTGTTGATGGACACTTAGGTTTTTCCATATCTTGGCTATTGTAAATAATGCTGCTATGAACATTGGGGTGCACGTATCTTTTCAAATCAGTGTTTTCATTTTCTTTGGATATATGCCCAGGAGTGGAATTGCTGAATCATATGCTAGTTATATTTTTAGATTTCTGAGGAAACTCCATACTGTTCTCCATAGTGGCTGCCCCAACTTACTTTCCCACCAACAGTGTAAGAGGGTTCCCTTTTCTCCAAACCCTTTCCAGCATTCATTATTTGTAGATTTTTAAATGATGGTCATTCTAACTGGTGTGAGGTGCTACCTCATTGTAGTTTTGACTTGCAGTTCTCTAATAATTAGCAATGTTGAGTATCTTTTCATGTGCCTCTTGGACATCTGTATATCTTCTTTGGAGAAATGTCTATTTAGGTCTTCTGCTCATTTTTCAATTAGATTGTTTGTTTTTTTGTTTTTGATTTGTATGAGCTGTTTGTATATTTTGGAAATTAAGCCCTCGTTGGTCGCATCATTTGCAAATTTTTTCTTCCAGTCCATAGGTTGTCTTTTTGTTTTGTTTATGGTTTTTTTTTTTTGCTGTGTCCTCCTAGGTTTTCTTTTAGGAGTTTTATGGTTTTCAGTCTTACATTTAGATCTTCAATCCATGTAAGTTTATTTTTTTATGTTGTGTGAGCACATGTTCTAATTTCATTCTTTTACTCTCTAGTTCATTCTTTAGTTGTCCAGTTTTCCCAAAATCACTTATTGAAGGGACTTTTTCTCCATCGTCTTCCTTCCTTCTGCTGACTTTAGACTATATTTGTTCTTCTTTTTCTAATTCCTTTCGATGCTAGTTTAGGTGTTTGAGTTTTTTCTTGTTTCTTGAGGTATGCCTGTATTGTGTTTTGTGTGTGTGTTTTTTAATTTTCATTTTTCTCAAGGTATTTTCTGGTTTCTCTTTTATTTCTTCATTGACCTATTGATTTTTTAGTAGCGTGTTTTTCAGTCTCCACATATTTATGTTTTACCCTTTATTCTTCCTGTGATTGATTTCTAATTTCATATGGTTATGCTAGGAATAGATGATTGTGTCATATGGTTATGCTAGGAATAGATGATTGACATAATTTCTATCCTCTTAAATTTGTTGAGATGTGTTTTGTGGCCTAGCATGTGGCCTATCCTAGAGAAATTTCATGTGCACTTGAAAATAATGTGTAGTGTGCTGTTTTTAGATGGAATTTCTTGCAGATATCTATTAAGTTCAGCTGGCCTAATGTGTCATTTAAGGCTACTGTGTCCTTATTAATTTTCTGCCTGGATGATCTGCCCATTAATGTAAGTGGGGTGTTAAAGTCCCCTACTATTATTGTATTATTGTCAACTTCTGCTTTATATCTGTTAATATGTGCTTTATATATTTCTTAATAGTTGCCTCTATATTATGTACATATATGTTTATGAATATTATATCTTCTAATTTTGATTCATCTATTATTATATAATATTCCTTTTTGTCTTTTATTATAGGCTGCTTTAAAGTCTACCTTGGCTGATTGGTGTATTGCTACCCCTACTTTCTTGTTGTTTCCACTGACAAAATAAAATTCATATTTTATGCCAAGATGAGAAAACATTAAACATAATTTTTTTCTTTGCCAGAGTGGACCTCTTCCCTCCCCTTTAGTGTGTATTGTGTTTCTGCACTAATCAGACCTCCTTAGGAGAGAACCTTCCTTCTTAATCTCATCAAGGGTCACAACACCTTCAGAGATAACCTTCCTTCTTCATCTCATAAGGGGCTGCAATGACCCATGACCCACTACTTGCTTTGTATGTGTAGACTTGTCTTGTGTAAGCTGTCGATAACATGTCATTTAATATATAGCCCTCTGTCTCAAAAACTTGTATAACTGTGCTTTGACCTCTAGTGGGTGGAACAGTTCTTAGAGCTTTCTGAAGGACTGTTCCTGGGTTATAATCCTAAATTTGGCACAAATAATATTTTCCATTTCTTTCTTAGATCAACTAATTAATTTTTTTCATTGACACCTTTTGCATGGAATATCATTTTCTAAATTTTCAGTTTCCATCTGTGTGTGTCTTTAGCTCTCTGAGTGGAGTTCCCTGTGCTATACAGTAGGTTCTCATTAGTTATCTATTTTATAGATAGTAGTGTGTATATGTCAGTCCCAATGTCCCAATTTGTCCCATCCCACTTCCTCCCTTGGTAACCATAAGTTTGTTCTCTACGTCTGTGACTCTATTTCTGATTTGCTAATAAGTTCATCTGTATCATTTTTCTGGATTCCACATGTAAATGATATTATATGATATTTGTTTTTCTCTTTCTGACTTACTTCACTCTGTATGACTATCTCTTGGTCCATCCACATCTCTGCAAATGGTACTATTTTGTTCCTTTTCATGGCTGAGTAATAGTCCAGTGTATATATGTACCACATCTTTATTCACTCCTCTGTCAATGGACATTTAAGTTGTCCTGGCTACTGTAAATAGTCCTGCTATGAACACTGGGGTGCATGCATCTTTTTGAATTATGGTTTTCTCCAGATATATGCCCAGGAATGGGATTCCTGGGTCGTATGGTAGCTCTATTTTTAGTTTATTAAGGAACCTCCACGCTGTTTTCCATAGTGGCTGCACCAATTTACATTCCCACCAACAGTGTAGGAGGGTTCTCGTTTCTCTACACCCTCTCCAGCAGTTATTGTTTGTAGATTTTCAGTCAGCGTTCTTATTACTATTGCTTTGAACCCTTTATCAGGTGAATGATTTATCTATGTTTAATTAGGATTTTGTCAAGGTTTTTCCCTTGTTCTTTATTTGAAACATATTCCTCTTGTCTTCTCATTTTGGATAACTGTCTCTGTCTCAATGGAATTAGGTGAAACATTAACACATCTGGTCTTGAAGGCATGTCCTTGTGTGGGCCTGTCCCTACGCAGTATGCACGTGCCTGGAGGCTTTGGTGGGTGCGCTGGATCTGAGGTGGGTACCGGCTGTGTCTTTGCCAGGGTGTGCTGGCAGCCACCACCATGGTGGGAGGCAGCCTGGAGTTGGAGAAGCTAGAGCTAGAGCCAGGTGCAAGCTGGGGCTTCTCCAATGCTCCATGGCCATCACCACCCCATGAGGGTGAGGGCAGGTTCCCAGGGGCTGGAGCAGAAGCCCGGAGGGAGCTGGGTTTCTCCTGGTGTGATCGCTTTCTCTGTCTTGGTTTGGGGTGTGGTTGGACCTGAGGCCTGGGGGCTGCACTTCTGTGCTGGTTTCGCCTTTTCCCTGAAGTGCACCCCTCGGTTAGTCTGGGTCAGGGCCGGAGGGGTTGGGGGCACACCCCCGAGCTGGTCTGACCCCTCCCACGTGTGCACAGTGCTGGGTGCTGGGTGCTGGGTGCTGGCGCTGGTCTTTCTCCCTCCCGAACATGTGCATTGACATGCACTGGCAATGGCTCCTTCGCCCTGGTCAGAGGCAGGGCTGGGGTCTGAGCCGACTCTCTTCCCGCTGTGTGCACATTCTCGCTGGTAACGGCCGCCTCCCACTTAGTGGGGAGCAGTGCTGGAGTAAGCGGGGGGCTGAAGCAGGAGCCCAGTGTGGGCTGCGGGGCTTGCTGGGCGGTCCTGGAAGGCCAGCCAGAGCCCTGGGCACTTTTTCAATCTGTGAAGACCGTTCTTTTGGCGAGTGGAATCTCAGTTTCTTACTGCCAGCCGTCTGATAAGCCCTGATGGTTCAAGCCGGCTAAGGGAGGGGGCTCGTCCTCCTGGTGTTGGGTCCTGGGCTGAGATACCTGATACATAGCTTGAACCCCTCTCTTCCCAGGGAGGGTCCCCAAACCTGTGACAGCACCCTCCTCTCCTGTGTCCCCTGTTAGGGGCGCAGGTCCTGACCAGATCGCTTCTCCTCTCTTCCTCCCTGACTCCGTGTGGATCTTTCTTCACAGCTTTGGTCGTAGAAGAGCCGTTCTGCTAGTTTCCAGGTCAGTTTCAGCGAGAACCTCTCTCTGTGATGTTGTAGTTTTGATGTGTTCGTAAGGGGAGCAAGTCCCGCCTCCCCGCGCTCTACCATTTTGATCTCTTTCCACCATAATCGTGTACATGTTGGTAAAGTAGGACCACTCGAGCTGGCAAACGAAGATGCATGGGGTATTCAGTTTCCAACAATTCTTTTTTGTATCAATGTATATGATCATCTGATACTTTCCCTCCCTCCCTCCCCATCTCCTCCTCTTCCTTCCTTCTTCATTTCTATTTTCCATCCAGAATCTTTTCATTCAATTGGTTGATCAATCAATTCAAGTGTCCCTTTACCGTAGGGTTCTTAGTTGGCTCATTCTGAAAAGTCGCTCCAGGAAGCAGGACACACCCATGCAAAGAAATGACCAATTTTATGGATGTCACGGATATTTTCCAAGGGACTAACGTTCAAGATGCCCACTGAACTCATGCTTCCTCCTGGGATGGGCTGGAAGATGGTTCACAGTAAGTTTTTCCTCTTTATCCCGGCCCGCTCTTCTCTTGAGTGTATTTTCTTCTGTTTCTATGATCTACATCTATGAATTATTAGGGACACAAATGGAAATTATACTTCCAAACTGCTGATCGTAGGAAAAAAAGATTTGCACTTTTTCATGGGGTTAGTTGATTGCTTTAAATGTGAAGTTATTTACTCAATTTTGTTACTTGTGAAAAAATGGTGTTTTGGAAATATGAGGAAAACTAATGAACCCACAGATGAGATTTTATCTGACCCCACTAGTGCAGGGTCGGGGGTGTTTCCTCCTTTATTTTTACTAGAGAGGGATTTAGACACAGCTTCCTCGACTTCAACTGCTGAGTGACCAGCGCATGGTACGTAGGGGTGCCAGTCCCGTGTATCCGAGACGCGTGGTGGTGGGAGCTCTGACGGACACACGGCATCCTCTCCTCAGTTTCAGATGGGATGCTGTTTGGAGCAGCTCCCGGATCCCCTCCAGGGCCGTTGCTGTTCTCTCTCCCGATCACGTAATCCATCAGAGGGAGGCCCAGTGACGTCAAACATCTCATACTTTCAAGTGTTTCCAGATATGAGAACAGTCCCGTCACTCTGGTTCTTCCTGGGTCTGTTCTCTTCAAGGAGAGAATGTGAAAAAAAAAAAAAAACCTAGCTGAGATTAAAATACGCCAATCAAGCAAACTTAAAAAACTTAAAAAATATAATTAAACCAAGTGCTGTGCTTCAGCTTTTATCAGCCTATGAACAGTTTTGGAAATGAGGAAGTGGCTGGACTCTGGCCGTATGCCCTGACCTTCCCATTCAGTAGACGGACGCAAATCCTGGACCTCTCCAAGCCTCAGTTTTCTTATCTGTAAGGTAGGATGGTAGGTGAGTACATGCTGTACCAGGTGTTGTGAGGATGGGTAAGAACACCCGTAAATGGCTTTGTCTAGTTGCCCAGCGCAGAATGAGTGGAATGTCTCTTTGGATGTACACGTAATGTTTGGAATGAGTCTGGTGAAGTGGAGAGTTTCATCCACGTGGTGGACAGCTTCATTACTGAGGTGTTACTGCTGTGAGGTCTGTCCAGGGAGCACTTGAGATGCTCCATGGAAGGTCATACCTGCTTGTTCCGCAGACAGCTGTCCTCAGGACACCAGGACCCCTACATTCCTAGCCAGGGGGTGTTTCTGTGCACACCGCTGCCTGAGGGTGGAAAGAGCCCTTTTGAGGTCAAGGCTGAGTGTCCTGGGATCAGTGACTAGGAAGACATCAATAAGGCCACCCAGTAAAGGGCTTGTTTGGTGCAGTCACGTCCTCTCTCCTCTGGTGGTACCTCTGGGCTCTGCATCCTCTCCAGGCCCGGGTGGCGGAGGGTCCTGCCCGGGAGAGCTCTGGTTGCTCCCTGGGTGGTTGGCTGATGGCTTTTTAATTGGACCCCAGGTCTGTTGACATAAAGGAGAGTCAACAGCCATCCAGTTTGTAGGGGGCGGAGGGCAGGAGAATTATTTTGCATTTTAATGCTTCCAGGGAACTCTCGTTAGTTTTCCCTTTTAATTTTATTTTCCTTTCCTGTTCAGGCAACACTGAGAAATGGTCTTAGAATCTTTATAACAGTAATTTTTTTTTCCAAGTTAATTTTGGCAGGACAAGAGTTGCTTTAGTCTCACTTTGGTTGATAAATGACACTTGTTTTAATTTTGTATTGTGGAGAATTGATTCAAGATGACTTGTAAGGTTTGGAACAACAGTGCCTAATGTGATTCTTATTTCAACTAGTCAAAAGTCATCTTGTGTGAGACTGTGAGGCCTTTTAATTTAGGTCATGTTACAGGGAATTTATGTCTGATCACGGGTAGTTCTGGAGTCATCCCATCAGGATTTTAATTTCAGCTCAGCACTTGCTGGATGGGCGATGTGGGGCATATAACCTGGGCTCCCCGGTCACCGGTTTCCTCATCTCTAAGTTGGGGTGTGGTCGCCACTGCAGGCTGCTGTGAGAGCAAAGGAGGTGATGCATACGAAGTGCTCACCCACGAGCTGGCGCCTGGCCCCTGGTACGTGGTGACAGACGTTTGCAGTCAGAGTGGTCTTTGGATTGGGAGTTTTTACCTCCATGGGCCTCTCCCTGTCTCTGCCTCTGTCTCTCACTCTAGGACTCTTGCTCAGCTGCATTGGTTCCTTTCGGTGGTTGGAAGTGGGTGGGGGTCTGCAGAGAAGGAAGGACACGTCAAGAACATAGGGTCCTGGGGCGGGGCCAGCATCCGAGCCAGGTTGCTGATTTTACTAGAAACCTTGCAACCGGAAGTCAGGTCTCAAAGTCCTGAAGATGGTGGCCTCCATTCAGTTAGGAGAATCTCGTATAAAAATATTAAAAATACTTATGACTGCATTTGACAGATTCTTTTATTTTTTAAACCCAACACAAATTCAGTTATCTGCCTATATGAACTCACACACCCCCCTCACTCACAGGGTCGAGGAGCTGTTTCCTTTGTCCAGGTTTTCCAACGCCCAGAGCAAGCCTGACATTTATCAGTGAGGTATCTCTGTGCCTGGTGAGGCTCTCGAACGTGAGCTCAACCCGTAAGCTCTGCCAGCTGGCGTGACTCAGTCAGCATCCTGGTCTTCTGGGAGAAAGGGCAGAAAGGAGAGATGAAGCCCACAGATCTCCCTCACCTGGGAACTGGAGACCCTTCTCTCAGCTGGAGGAGAGTGAAGATGCAGGGTGAGTTCAATTTAACATGTAAAAAACACAGCTTCAGTGCAGGTCATTGCTTTCACCAAGATCTGTTGTTCATAGACATCAGCCTTCAGATTTTGTAAGTGCAGTGTTTTCATTGTATGAACCTTGTCTTGCATTTCGTGAAACTGTTAGCTGCAATGCACAAAGAGATCCACGCAGTAAAATTTCCTTGAGAACAAGAGCAGAGTCTGCACTACTTCAGCGCTGAGAAGATAGCACTGTTCTGTTCTATATCCTCATCACTCCAGCCCACGTGTGAGGTCTGCTCCTGATGTGGACATGGAATGAATAAGAGGATCCAGTCTCCAGATGTGAGGAACGTGCTCACCTGGGTACCCTCTGTGGCTAATCCTGCGCCCCCTTGGATGCATGTTTCTTTGGGTGCTGCCTGCTGCATCCGAGTTGCCCCCGTGAACCGGCATGAAGGCTGAAGTCGGGGCAGCTCGGCTGTGAAGGTGCTCTTCTGTCAATCCTAGCTCCCCAGAAATTGAGGCCATCCCTCTGGGTTTCAATTTTGACCAAGTGAAATGTCAACTTTTCTTTTTTTTATTATCAGGAAGCCTTTTCATAGATTTTCACCCGTAGACCTAAGGTCACAGGAAGAAATACAGGGCAGAAAGATTAGACCAATACGTTCATTCGGTTTTGCTGAAACCGGTTACAGCCACCCTATAAATAGTTGGCCCTGAGCAACCTTGAGACTTTTGAAAACCCAACCATCAACTCCACGCAGGGTGCTTGGAGAAATCTTTGCTAACAAAATGTCATGATGTTGACAAACCTTAAGATGTCCTGGAAACATGTCTCCTCCTCTTCTCAAATCTAGCTCTCCTTCATCAAATGCCTTTTGCCTCCTACCAGCTGGGACTGGCCCCCCGTGCACACAGTCAGGCTTGGGCTGGGTTAGGAGCAGAGCACCGTGGAAAGATCTATCTGCCCATGAGCGCTGGGAGAAACCCTCCACCCCTGCCCTGGGGACTTCAGGCACCAGGCACCCAGGAGCCTCTTTCTCCACTAACAGCCCTGGGCCAGGGATGGGATGTGTCCAGGACCACGACCCCTTGTCTGCACCCCTCTATGCTCAGCTCTTCATGCCATGCCTGGCTTTCTCCAGCCTGCATGGACCTCTCTTTAACCTGGGCTACTACTGAGAAATTCATTTTTAAACTCTTTCAGCTGAAATAGTTTTGCTTTTCTGACTCAGTTACAACATCTTAAGGAAAGGAACCATAGGTCTTAATTATTTTACTTCTTTTTTTTTTTTTTTTTCTGTTTCTCTCACAGCATTGAGCTCGACACCCACAATAGGTGATACCTTTTTTGTTAATGTAGTCACTGAAATGTAACATATAGTGAAAAGAAGAAAGACAATAGAAAGCAGTGGGAGTAAAATGAACCCCCTGGGAGCCCATACTGCAGTTTAAGAGATGAGAATACCAGGACCTTTCATGGTTCCTGTGTTCCTTCTCCCATCCTGCCCACACCCCAGCTTCCAGCTTGAATTTTGTGGTTTTCATTCCCTGCTGTTCCTTGCAGTCCCATCACATATGGCTGTCACCTTAACCACATACTGTTTAATTTCCATGCTTTTTACTCTATGCAAATGCCCAGAATCAAACCTTAGAGAATTGTATTTTATTATTGCTTTTCTCCTTGTGGAGTTTTCCCCTTTTCTTTCAACTCTTAACAGCAGGTGTATACTTTCATCCTTCTGTTGTGTGGATACAGACCTCCTTTCACACCTCATGGTGATGAAGGCTCTACCTCTTGCTCCACGCACGCGTTCTATTACATTGAGAACTCTAAACCTCCAGGGATAAGTGGATGCACTCAGGCTTGGTAATGTCTCTGAATTCGCCCTTTCTCATTGATTTTGGCTTCTGTGAATTATCCTCTTTGGTGTGCATTAAACAAAATACATACACGTGTGTGCGTATATATATATATATAATTTATTTTATATTATCTTTCTTTTAGCAATTCTGTGTAAGGAGTGTTCTTAGGTCATCTGACCTAAATATTAATTGAGTAAATGAAAAGACAAGGAAATTAAAAATAAGCCTATTTTATGCCTCTATTTCAGAAAATATTTAGAGATGTTTCCAATATTTTGTTACAAAGATGTTCTCTGCAGTGTTATTTATAGTAGGGAAAGATTGAGAATAAACTAAACCAAAAAAAAAAAAAACTGGTTAATTAAATTAGGGCACATCCATTTGATAAATTATTATGCAGCCATTGCTGTTATGTTTTTGAAGAATGTTTAAAGATGTAAGATGATATTGATTTATTGTGATTTCAAGTGAGTTTAAATATCTCAATAAGGAAATACTTAGAGAAAACTTGAGAAAAAATGTGTCAGAAGTAAACAGGGTTTATTTGTGATTCACATGTTTCTGTGCTTTCAAAATTTTCTTCATTGGTGTGTATTTGTAAATTTGTAATCAGAGAAGATAAAGGGAAACAGCAAAGTGAAATTTCAAACTACATTAATTTAATACATTATTATCAGGCATCTACAAACTTATAGATACTGCAACAACACAGCCATCTGTTCATCAAGAATTGAGAGTGAAATTACAATTAATGGGAGGATTAAGGAATCGTATCTTCTGATTATAAGATCCCTCCCCTCAACTAGTAGGCTTAGCCAGACGGCATCTGCAGAGCTGAAGATAAAGTGTTACTGGTTCTCACTTCTCTTTTCTCATTCCCCAGTAACTAATAAAATAAGGTACTTTTTCAGCCAGGTGGAAAAAGCAGTAATTTTCTATTTCCAAGTGTCTCTGCAGCACCCCTCCTGCATTTCTGTCCGAGCCCTGGCTCTGCAGCTGATGGGCTGTGCACTCTTGGGCAAATTACCTCCTGTTCTGAACCCTGTACCTGGGATTGTCTCTAAGACCTACTTTGATTTTGTGACTTCAAAGGTGGAGCTGCTATAGAAAGCAAATTGTATTTTGTGATTATTTTTACCATTTTATATTGACTATAAAATAAGGCTCTCCTGAAACTCCAATTCTCCCTACAGAGTAGCCTTTTGGTTTCTGGAAATGCAGCATTTCACTGAATTTGCTGCGTCTAACAGTGCTTCTTCTCAGTGGAATTGTAGTTTAGGTTCGTGTGTGTCTGACACCGACAGCTTCACTGGTGGATGGCATCTAGTGGACACCACCATTGAGTGTGAGGCAGCTAAAAAGACTATAAAGTAACGGAGAGAAGAGAGTGGTCCTTGGGGACTCTGCCATCTGAGACAGGGGTGGGTGCAGAAATGAACATGGCTGCTTAGAGGTTTATAGAAACTTCCTTGGTGCCGTGAAATAAGTTTCACAAGGTTTTATGTCTCAAAAATTAAACGTGTTTAGCTCATGTGGCTCAATATCCAAAAAACAAACAACCCAATGAAAAAATGGGCAGAAGACCTAAATAGACATTTCTCCAAGGAAGACATACAGATGGCCAAGAGGCACATGAAAAGATGCTCAACATTGCTAATTATTAAGTAAATGCAAGTCAAACTACAATGAGGTATCACCCCATACCAGTTGGGTGTGAAAAAAAGTCTACAAACAATAAATTCTGGCCATCATCAAAATTCTACAAAAAATAAATGCTGTAGGGAGTGTGGAGAAAAAGGAACCCTCCTATGCTGTTGGTGGGAATGTAAATTGGTACAGCCACTGTGGAGCAGAGTATGGAGGGTCCTTGAAAAACTAAAAATAGAGCTACTATATAACCCAGCAATCCCACTCCTGGGCATGTATCCAGAGAAAAACATGGTTCAAAAGGATACATGCACCCCAATGTTCATTGCAGCACTGCTTACAATAGCCAGGACAGGGAAGCAACCTAAATGTCCATCAACATGAGTGGATAAAGAAGATGTGGTGCATATATACAATGGAATATTACTCAGCCATTGAAAAGAATGAAATAATACCATTTGCAGCAACATGGATGGACCTAGAGATTATCATACTCAGTGAAGCAAGTCAGACAGAGAAAGACAAATATATGATATCACTTATATGCAGATATACAAAATGATACAAATGAGCTTATTTACAAAACAGAAACAGACTCACAGATGTAGAAAATGAATCAGCAGGGACGGGTGGAGGGGAGGGACAGATTGGGAGTTTGGGATTGACACGTACACACTACTATACATAAAATGAATAACCAACAAGGACCTACTGTAGAAAAATTAAAAAAAAAAAAAACAAAGGTGTTTAAAATTAGTATAGCAAAATTCTAGCATGTATTACATTTAGACAGTGGACACAAGTGTGTTAATAATTTTCAATATGTTTGAAATATGTCATAATTAAAACAGTTTTAAGTTGACAAGAGGAGTCTGCTTGAGGTGGAGCCCCAGATTTGATGGACATAGCCACACCTGGCGGTAAGAGGACAAAAGGCACCTGAGGTTGAGCTGTGTTTACACTCGAGATCAGGAGATCAATAATCTTCCTGATGATCCCAAGCGCCGATGAGGTGAGGGATCCCAGCAAGTGTCTGATGCTCCTGCCAAGAGGGAACCCTCAGAGGCCTGGGGGTGGGGTTGGGAGGAACACTCCGAGATTGGTGCTCAGGCTGCTCCCTGGATAGCTGACGTCACCCGGGGGAACATCCTGGGGCCAGGATGGAGACTCCTCCAGGCAACTCCTGGAAGAGGAAGCAGCTCTTTAGAGCATTTTCCTCCAAAGCTAGGTCCACATCCCTCTTGCTTCTCTTTTCCCCCCAGCCCTTCCTAGTTGGTGAATTCCGAGAGGCACTGAATGATCTGTTGACGGTGCTTTCCTTCACTCCTCTGTCCTCTTATCTGGGCAGTGGAGACAAAGGGTTATTAATTTCTGACTTCTCGTTTAAATTCCATTACGTGTCTTCCAGAAGGAATCACAGCTCCTATGCAGATAGCTGTCAGCCAACAGACCTGCTTTTTTGACACAAGAGGTTCTTTGTCTCCTTTTAAAATATGTATAATTTGTACACAGTAGAAGATGTTTATTTGCTTGCTTTTGGTATGAAAATATTGAATTCTTACGCTAGGCTTGGCCTGGTCTTCCAGGTTCTGGTTAATTGGGACCTCACACTGTCATCAAGGCACAGAGTTCATTCGAGGAAGTGAAGAAACCTGCTCTCTTTGTTTCATGTAAAATTATTTTTCGATCTGGAATTTATCAGAAGTTACATTTGTGGCTTGTGCTTGCACTTTCACTATAAAAAAAAAAAAAAGCAGGTGGTACATCTTCCATTTCTGACCACTCCTGCAATTACCTTTGACCTCTAATTTAAGAAACAAAAGTACTGTGGAAGGATGCTATTGTTTTCTCCAAGCTGCTCATCACTATCTTCTGATTAGGGCAAAGGATGGAAATATGATCTACTATTAAATAATGCTCCCTGTTATATATCATGATATATTTTGATCTAGATGCAGAAAATACTAGATTTTTTTTTTCCCCTCAGAGAACGTAGCCTTTAGCATGCAATTATTACTTGACTAATTGGTTCTAAATTAAGTACAAAGCTGGGCTATTGGCTAATCTGGGTCCGAAAAAATGTGGTCATCAATTGTTTAGATGTCTCCTTTGATTGGCATCACCTATGTCCTAAATAACTGTGGTTTTCTTTGAGTCAATATTGCCTGCATTTATCATGCATGGAGTGGAAACTTCGGCATAACTGTTGGGATAATTGGGCATTGGGGATTGTTAGAAGTCTTTATTATGTGGAAATGCCTAAATAACATCTGTTCCAACATTCCTGTTCTTCTGGGCTGCTTTGTAGTTGCCATGTCTTCAGGGACCTTCAAACCAAGAAACAAAGAAATTCGATATAAACTGCACTTCATGTAAAGCCCTTTAAACCCATCAAGTGAGTGTGGCCTGGATCTGGGCTGGCCCGAGCCTCCGTGAGGAGAGATGGGCTTACCAGGGTGCTCCCTGGTTTTAATATAAACACTAATCAGAGGCTCTGGTGTTTCTACCTCCAGCACTAAGAATAACTTAAGCACACTTTATTTGCTGAAGCCCGTTGCTAAACGGATCTCTGACTCTCAACCTAACACTTGGGTTTTAATTCTGGGGCTTAGCTATGCAGAGTGGCTCAGGAACACTTTGTTTGGTTTAGTTTAGTTTAGTGTGATTTTTGCTCTTGAAATGAGGCATTTCTTCCCAAGAAAGGGACAATTTTTGGTGGAATGTGGAAAGGAACCGTGTTGCTGGCAGAGATGGGTTTAGAGGTTGCCACCCGGAATGGGTGGCCATCACCCACGCTGTCCCCATGCTCCAGGTGGCGGTGGATCTGAGGCCACACTTGCCAGCCCTGGGCTCCAGCATCAGGCTCTCAAGGGCATAGCACATTGTGGGCCTTGTGTGCAGCGGCTTGCGTTGATGTCTTGTCATGGTGCCGGGGCATGCTCACTGGCATCTGTCCTGCCCGGGTTCTGAAGGAACAGATGTGCGGATAGTGGTGGCCCTGGTGGGGGCGCTGGGGCTGCAGATTCTGTGAGGGAGACAAGTCTGCATGAGTGCGGGTCCCCAGGTTGGAGGCCTAGGGATGGGGAGAGGCCCCTGAAGTTTCCAGGGGGGAGTCTGGTTGAAGTGCAGGTTCAAGCTTCTTTCTCATGAGTTCCAGGAGGCCAGCCCACACCAAAGGCTGTTTTAGCAGCTCCGGCAATGGCATCAAATCAAATCTGTTTAAGAATCTCTTTCTCTACATTATGTCTAGTGGTGTTTTTCTCTGATTGAACCCTGATAAATATAACATGGTATGTGTGCATGTATGTGAATGTCAGAGTGTGTGGTTGTGTGTCTGTCGTGTAGGCTCTAAAGGACTTTTCTGTATCATTTTTTAATGTACCTTTAAACTTTTTGATATTGATTTTTTGGGAAATTCTCAACAAAGCCCTCTGAATCTGCCTTTTCCTCAACTGAGAGTTGCCAGGATGACCTATCCACCACAGCTGAGCCAACAGTCAGAGCAAGGAACACACCTGTTTTCTGACTTTCCTTCTGGGGTTGACATGACCTGGGAGCCCCAAGGACATAGACCTGGACCAAAGAACAGAACAAAAAACAACCAAATCAGGATATAAAGTGAAGAAGAAGATAAATACTGTTACATCATAAATTAATGGCCTGTGAAATGAAGAACTAGAACATCAAGAGATAGGACTTACAGGGGAAAAAGGTCAGAGAATTGCAGGGAAGATCTGAGAGATGTACTGTGAAATGAGTAGTGTTCCAGAGGCAAAAAAGGGAAAAGCGTTTAAGCTAATAATAGATGAGAATTTCCAAGCTAAGGAGATTGTTGACTGAACAATACACACATTTATTGATTGAAATAGCTAACCAGTATATGCACCTAGACATGTCTAAGATAAAGGGAAAAACTGAACAAGTTTCTAGGCTCAAGTACTCAGTTATTAACAAAACAGAGACATCAGGTGGTTATCAGTTTTCTCAAGTATAAACAGAGCAAGTAAAACACTGTGAAACACTGTACAACAGGATCATATGCTGTAAATTACAGGTGGCTCAGCAAGAGGAGTGCACGCCAGGATTTCTATACCCAGCCAAGCTATCACTGACCCAACAAGGTGGAAGATATTTATAGATAAATACAAGTCAGAGAATACACAGAGTGGGGTCTATATGAGGAAAGTATTCAAGAGGACTCTAAATGGATACAAAGGCATTTGGGTCAGACTTGGAGAGAGCAGAAGAGCCAGAACTGTTCCATGCTAACCCCAAATTGGCACCTCTCCCTCTCTTTCCCTCTGGATGAGTACATACTATCTGAGAATGAGTAATTGTATGCTAAGTTTTGTTTCTGGAAACAGACAAGACACACTCAGGGAAATTCTTATAGTGATCTAAAATAAAATCTACTGGACACTCTTAGCAAAACCTAGGAGTAATTATGTTTCAAAGAATACATCTTAGGGTAAAAATGTTCTAAAGGTGTCAAAACAACATTTTGTTTGAGAGGACATTGGGTGTGTATGGGGTTGCGGTGGGGGAGAATAGAATAACATGATTGATCATTATTTCATTTTCATATTTAAAGGCAATACATGTTTTATTGTGAGTGTGAGGAAAGAACAGGTAAGCAGGAGAGGAATAAAGAATAAGTAGAACTTCTAAATTTATGAGGGGGAAGGGGAATGCATTAAAGCAGCCAAAAAAAAAAAATATCCAGGGAGAGGGAAAAAGGGGGAAACCAAGTAAAATAAATAATAAAGTACAATTGAAGGGATGTATTCAAGTATAGGGATCCTAACACCACTCATAAAGGAATCAAATTCTTTGGTTAAAAATCAGAGACCGTGTGGTAAGCTCAAAAAGCAAACTCTCACCTTGTGCTATTAATGAAACTATTTTCATATCTTTAGTGCTTTATCAGAGCAACTCCCACATAGTGGATGCTAAGATCATCTTTAATGAATAAGTGAATCTCTGGAAACATCTCAAGCGTTTCTATTGAAATGCTTGAGATTTCTCTACTGCTTAGTGAGGCAAGGAAATAGAACTAAAATGTTTTGGAAAGTTTTCCAACAATAAGACTGATATAAAATAGTTTCTGTTTAATCTCCAGTTGATCAGTTAATCTATTAGCCAGAAGATCCAGCACTTCTTAACATTTTTTTACTAATTGAAATTTCACTACATGTAAAGCAGCCATTCTATAATTAACAGTGCCTCGTGAGGTGGTTTTGTTGTGTTTCCTGGAAAGAAGGGAGTTAGAAAAAAGACCAGAGAACTGTGATTCCATCCATCCATCTTATCATTCCTTATCTAGTCATTTCTTGGTTTCCAGCAAAAATGTGTGTTTTTGTTATGGTTCATTCTGCCTGGTTTGTGTCTCCTTCTCACAGTCTTTGTTTGCCCTCACCAGCTCAAGGCCCTCAGGAGGCTACTGGACCTGTGGTTAAGTGATTCCACTGGGGGACTCTCACACTGGAATCAGCCCCGGGTAGAGCACTCTTTCCTACCATTGGACCTGGAACGTGCTGGAGGTCTCAGCCATGGAGCCTACTCAGGGGCCCAATCTGGCTGCTTGCACCAGTAGCTGCAAGCTCCTGCAACGTGCCCTGTGAGGCCTGATCTGCATGACTGGGAAACTTTCTGTCATCCCAGAGGCCCTGAAAGCAAAGGGATGAGAAAGGGATGCTGTGGTATCACCTGTGAGCTTTCACTTGTCCTTCCTGTGTCTGGGGTGCCAGCTCCTCTGCTTACTGTATGGGAGGGAACTGGCTTTCTGGCCTGGAAGTCCCATCTGCTCCTCAGTTGGTGGCAGGGGCGCAGCCTTGGAGAGCAGGTCAGTGTGGTCTGCCCAGCTGGGCTTCCCATCTGAGCCCATCCAGATGCACCAGGAAAAGCTCTCACCCCCTTTGAGGTGGCAAATGGGCTCTGTTTTGCCCACCTGGCCAGGTGTGGCCCACAAGATGTCCATGCCAGCCACACACCCTGGAGAGATGGAAGCACTGGCAGGGGGTGGGGAGGGATAAGGTGCTATTTGCTGTGGGCTCCAGAACTTTGTTTTAAATGGCAGCAATGTGTGATTGACATGCAAGTGGCAGGAAAGAAACAAATGGGCTGCTTTTTGGCTTTGTGCGATTTCATTTTGGAGATGTTTCCCCAGTGTGCTGTTCTGGAAAAAAATTTCCACATAAACAAATTATTAGTTTTACCAGCCCTCCTTGTAAATGCTTTCCCAGTCCCCTCCAAAAGCCACATCTATATGAAGCAGGGATGCAGTTTAGGATTTGAGAAAAAAGTAAAGCTTCCAAATACATTATTTCATTTGAAATTTTAATGGCGCTTCCTTGGCTTTTACCATTTTTTCCCCTTGGCTGCCACCATGCTTTTCTCATCTGTTTAGGTATGGAGGCTGTATGGAAATTTCTAAGTAAAGGTAAATAAAAATAATTGTAGATCATTTTCTAGACTTTTTTTTATTCTTGCGGGAGTAATGAAGCACTCCACAAGCAACTCTCCAGGGTGGGGCTCTCCAGGGAGCTTTTTGAACCCAAAGGGATGTACAGAATACTGATGACCAGGCATGGGGCCATCCCTCCAGGAGACCCTGCAGGGAGGCAATATCTCACTGCTAAGAGTACCCCGTATCTGCTTAGCCTGACTCCATCCAGTTGCATAAAATCAAGAAAGGCTAATGAAGAAATGGAAAGTTATCCAAACAGCATAATTTGTTAATTAGGCATTGCTTTTGCCATGGCAGGGGTGGGGGGGAGAGTTCTGGATTTGGAGCTCTGTGGGGGAGGGGCAGAGAGTGGTGCTGTTTGAACTTCTCAGTTCCTCACTCACGGCCTCTAGTTGTCTAGGGAAGACCCTCCCCCCCCCATTTCCTGGTTGTGTTTCCCCCTGTCTGCTTTCCCTACTTGCATCCCCTCACCCCAACACCTTTACAGTGGGTGAGATATGTGCATTTCTATTGCCCTGTGATCTTACAAAAATTCGTACTGTTGTCTTGTATCCCTGTATTTATTTATTTTTTAATATTTACATTTATTTATTTTTGTTTATTTATTTAATATTTTTGGCTGCATTGAGTCTTCATTGTGGCACACAGGATCATCATTGCTGCACACAGAATCTTCCGTTGCAGTGTGCGGGCTCTTTACAGTGGTGTGTGGACTTCTCTCTAGTTGTGGTGTGCGAGTTTTCTCTTCTCTAGTTGTTGCACCTTGACTCCAGGGCATGTGGGCTCTGTAGTTTGCAGCATGTGGGCTCTTTAGTTGAGGTGCTCGGGCTCAGTAGTTGTGGCATGCAGGCTTAGTTGCCCTGTGGCATGTGGGAATCTTAATTCCCCAGGGATTGAAACTGTATCCCTTGCACTGCAGGACAGATGCTTTACCACTGGACCACCAAAAAGGTCCCTGTGCCTGTATTTTACATTGATGCTAATGGCATCACTGATGGGGATGCAAGATGGTACAGATCCTGGGGAAGACAGTATGGAGGTTCCTCAACAGTTGAACCTAGCATCACCATATGGTCCAGCAACACCATTTCTGGGCATATGCAGAGAAGAGTTGAAAGGAGGACTCAAGATTAAAGTCTTACTGAGCTCTGCCCACCCAGCCCTACTCACCATCAGTTCCTCCCATCAGGACGCATCCATGAGCCTCCTAGGTAGCTTCCTCCACAAGAGGGCAGACAGCAGGATCAAGCAGTATCAGCAGTATTTCATCTTGTGGAACTGAAAACCACAGCCACAGAAAGATAGAGAAAATGAAAAAGCAGAGGACTTTGTACCAGATGAAGGGACAGGATAAAACCCCAGAAAAACAACTAAATGAAGAGGAGATAGGCACCCTTCCAGAAAAAGAATTCAGAATAATGATGGTGAAGATAATCCAGGACTTTGAAAAAAGACTGGATGCAAAGATCAAAAAGTTTACCAAAGACCTAGAAGAATTAAAGAGCAAACAAACAGAGCTATGCAGCACAATAACTGAAATGAACAATACACTAGAAGGAATCAATAGCAGATTAACTGAGGCAGAAGGGCGAATAAGTGACCTGGAGGACAGAATGATGATAATCACTGATGCAGAAAAGAATAAAGAAAAAAGAATGAAAAGAACTGAAGACAGCCTAAGAGACCTCTGGGACAACGTTAAATGAACCAACATTTGCATTATAGGGGTTCCAGAAAGACACAAGAGAGAGAAAGTACCTGAGAAAATATTGGAAAAGATGACAGTTGAAAGCTTTCCTAACATGGGAAAGGAAATAGCCACCCAAGTCCAGGAAGTGCAGAGAGTCCCAGGCAGGATAAACCCAAGGAGAAACATGCCAAAACATATAGTAGTCAACTTGACAAAAATTAAAGGCAGAGAAAAGTTATTAAAAGCAACAAGGGAAAAATGACAAATAACATACAAGGGAACTCCTATAAGGCTAACAGCTGATTTCTCAACAGAAACTCTGCAAGCCAGAAGGTAGTGGCACAATATATTTCAAGTGATGAAAGGGAAGAAACTACAACCAAGAACACTCTACCCAGCAAGGATCTCATTCAGATTCAACGGAGAAATCAAAAGCTTTACAGACAAGCAACAGCTAAGAGAATTCAGCACCACCAAACCAACCCTACAACAAATGCTAAAGGAATTTCTCTAAGTGGGAAACATAAGAGAAGAAAAGGATCTACAAAACCAAAAACAAAACAATTAAGAAAATGGTACTAGGAACATACACGTCAATAATGACCTTGAATGTAAATGGACTAAATGCACCAACCAAAAGACACAGACTGGCTGAAGGGATACAAAAATGAGACCCATATATATGCTGTCTACAAGAGACCCACTTCAGACCTAGGGACACATACAGACGGAAAGTGAGGGGATGGAAAAAGATATTCCATGTAAATGTAAATCAAAAGAAAGCTGGAGCAGCAATACTCATATCAGATAAAATAGACTTTAAAATAAAAAATGTCACAAGAGACAAGAAAGGACATTACATAAGGATCAGGGGACCCATCCAAGAAGAGGAGACAATTATAAATATATATGTGCCCAATATAGGAGCACCTCAATACATAAGTCAAATGCTAACAACTATGAAAGAGGAAATGCAAGGCAGAAATAGAGACACAGATGTAGAGAACAAACATATGGACACCAAGTGGGGAAAGTGGGGAGGGTTGGGGGGGAATGAACTGGGAGATTGGGATACCAAATTGTACACTCTAAATATATGCTGTTTATTGTCTGTTAACTGTATCTTAATAAATAAAAAAAAGAAAGAAGAACTCAAACAGATATTTGTAAGCTCAGGTTCACAGCAGCGTTACTCACCAAGCCAAAAGGTGGAAACAACCCGAACATCTGTTGACAGGTGATGGATAAGCACCATGTGCTCTATCCATACAATGGGATGTTATTTAAACTTGAAGAGGAAGGACGTCCTGACACAGGCTATAACATGGATGAACCTTGAAGACGCTGCAGTACGTGAAATAGGCCAGTCACAAAAGAGTAAATACTGCATGATTCCACCTAACGAGGCTCTTAGAACAAATTCACAGAGACAGAAAGTAGAAGGGTGTTTGCGAGGGGTTGTGGGGAGAGAGGAATGGGGAGTTAGTGTTTAATGGATACAGAGATCCAGTCTGGGATGATGAAAAATCTCCAGAGATGGATGGTGGTGACAGTGGCGCAAATTTGTGAAGGCGCTTAATGCCACAGAACTGTACGTGATTAAATTGGTTAAAATGGTAAATTGTATTTTATGTATTTTATTACCTTTTTTAGAAACAAGATCTTTAATGGTAAAATGCTATAGATCTCATTCTACTTTAAAGATCTCTCTGTACTACAGAATATTCATGTAGACCATGACCTCTGACTGCTGCTTATTCAATGTTTCACGGTGTGCAATGATATTTTACTTACCTTTTCCCAAAGCATCGATGTGTAGGCTCCCTCCAACTCTGTCACCACACAGGATGCCATGGCGGGACACCCTGTATATGTCCCTTACGTTCTCCCTGCTCTCTGTCCCTGGGAGTGGGATTGCTGGGTTGGGTGACATACACACACTAAATTTAACTCAGTAGAGCCAGTTTCCTCTCCAAAGGGCTGTGAGCACCCTGGGACCCTTTCAAGACAAGCCGTTTTCCTTTTCCTACGTATCTGCCAATGCTCATCCAGCCAGCTTTCAAATACTTGCCAGTTTGCTGGATGCAAAGTGAGATCTTGCTCTTTTAACTTTCAATTCTCTAATGATTAATGAACTCAAGCATCTTTTCACATCTTGTTAACGTTTTGGGTTTCCCCTTCCTGTGAATTGTCTCTTCATGTTCTTTGCCTCCCTGTCTATTGTGTTTTTTCTTTTTGATTTATAGGCATTTCTTGCATAGTCTAGATAATAGGGTCCCTTGTTAGTTTTAGATATTGCAAATATATTCTCTCAATCTGTTATCTGTTGCTAACTTTGCCCATGTGTTTTTCATTAAAATCAATCCCTATTTAAGGTAATAAATTCAACATACTTTGCCTTTGATTAGATCATTTGTTTTCAATCTTTCTTGCCTCATGAAAATGGATTTTAACAGGTAAATTTGACTTTATGTACTATTCTAGATGCATGTGCACATTTTAAAGTATACTATTTTTATGTTGTTCAGTTCTAATTATTTCACAATTTCCTCCGTTACTTCCTTTTTTAGCAAAATATATATTGTTGAGATTTTAGAAACAGGGGAGCCTTTGCGTTATCCGGGCAGACCTTGGAGATACTGTGGCTTTGTCTCCAAATCACCTCTGCAATAAAACCATTATCAAGATAAAGTGAGTCACACAATGCTTTGGTTTCCCAGTGCACATAAAAGTTATGTTTACACAATATTGTAGTCTATTAATTGTGCAATTGCATGTCTAAAAATGTACATTCTTTAATTAAATAGTACTTCATTGCTAAGGTATGCTGACCATTTCTGAGCTTCCAGAGAGTCAGTCTTTTTGCAATAGCGACATCGAAGATCCCTGATCACAGATCACCCTGACAAATGTAATAATACTGGAAAAGTTTGAGATGTTGGGAGAATTGTGAACACAAGACACAGAAACACGAAGTGAGCAAGTGCTGTTGGGAAAATGGCACCGATAGACTCGCTCCACACAGGGCTGCTGCAACCTCTCGATGGTAAAAAACACAGAATCTGCGAAACGTGGTAAAGTGAAGCACAGTAAATGAGGTGTGCTTGTACTGAAAAACATAGTGAACGGTTTTATTCACTGCAGTAAGAGAACCTTGTCTCATGACACTGGTTCTTCAATATATATTGAGCATTCGTCTGTGGTCTGGTGTAGGGTCAATGTCTGCACCTGTTCTTTGCACACTCAAAAATAGTGCATCTCAAACATTCTGTGGTGAAGGACCAGGGTTTTTTTCAGGTTTTGTTTTTGTTAATTTTCAATATGTCACAAACCATTATTTTGCAAAGTTAAATACAATGAAATACTAGAAAATGATCATGTAGCTGGATGTCTCAGCAATAACCCTTGTTATAAGTTTGTAAACACTCTCAGTTTGCATATTTGTCTGATTGCAGACAGGGAAGAACAGCGGTGGGTGGGCACGAAGGGACCAGAAAGACAGTGTGTCCTCTGCTGGGCTCAGAGTTTCAAATAAAGTCACTTGAGTTTATGAATTACATTACTTATACAGCCTCTATCTCTGTCAATATTGGCATCTTTCAGGTGAAGGGGTGGGGTTTAAAATCTCCAATTGCTCATGTTTATATATGGATTTATCTTCTCAGTTTGCCCGTTGTTTTGCATATTTTTGAGGAGCTATTATTGAGTGTATACAGGTTCACGGTGGTCATAAGGTATTATTATTATAGCTTTCCTCATTTTCCCTCAAGATACTTTTGTCTTGATATTTATTCAGTCAAATGTTAACATTGTCATTACATCTTCTCATGGGTAATATTCCCCTGGTATGTATTTTTCCATCCTTCTGTTTAACCTTTCTCGATTCTTTTGGAATAATGGATTGTTTTTAGAAAACCCAGTCTGGAGTTTCTGATCTCCCTGTTGCTGTGAACCACACATTTTCATGGACTAACATTACCGGTATATTAGGGTTCATTTCTGCCCTCAACTCATGTCCCCAATGTGCTGTACGTGTTTATATTCTTAATTCTTCTCTCCTGTTCTTTACGGGACAGATGAGATGTAAATTATGTTAGAATTATACATTTTACTTTTATTCTTAGAGTGGTTTCCTAAAATTAGAATCCCATAATTATGTTTATTACTTTTTTTAACCTCAATTTTTCTGAATTGAGGTAAATTTTACTTACAATAAAATCGTGTCTTAAGTCTTTAGTTTGATGACTTTTGGCAATTATATACACCTCGGTGAACACCACCTCAACATAAGATGCTAAACATTTGCATTTCCCGAGAAACATTCAAGGTCCCTTCAAGTTAGTCTCTCCTACCCCCCATAGATGACAATATTCTGACTTCTACAGGTGTCTTTGCTGTCTTGTACTCCTGATAAAAGGAATTATGCAGGTCTTTAGTGTCTGGCTTGTATCGTTTAGCAACTGTTTAGAGATCATTCATATTTGCAATTATCAGTATTTTATTCCCTTTTGTTGCTAAATAGCACTCCATCCTACAAATATATGAATACACCATGATTTTTAAAATTCCATTCTTTTCTGGTGGACATTTGGGTTATTTCCAATGAGAGCTCTCATGTATAAAGCTGCTATAAATATTCCGCTACAGTCAGTTTTGTGGTCATACTTTTTCCTTTCTCTTGAGTAAATACCCGCCAGTGGAATTGTAGGTCAGAGGGTATATGCATAGTTAACTTCTTAAGAAATTGACTAACAGTTCTCGGAAGTGTTGTGCCATTTTACACTTTTTCTGGCAAAGCACAAGATTCCCAGTTGCTCTCCTTCTGTGCCAGCACGAGTTATCGGTCCTTTAAGTCAGTTAGGTATCTGTGAGATGATATCTCACTGCGATTTTAATTTTCATTTCCTTGATGGCTAATGATACTGAGTATTTTTCATGTGCTGACTCATACCTTCAAAGGTCACTTGCCAATTTAAATCTTTTCCTCAATTAAAACATTTTGTTGCCTCTTTATTGTTGAAGTTTCAAGAAAATTTGTATAAACATACCAGATGTATATGCTACCAATATTTTTTCAAGTTTGTGATTTTTTATATCCTGTCTCAGGATCTTTTGATTGGCAGATATCTTTAATTTTGATGAAGTGGAAGTTATTAGTTTTATTTTGGTAGGTTCTACCTTTCATGTCCAGTCCTAGAAATCTATACCTACCACAAGACTGTGAAAATATTCTGTTATGTCTTCTAGAAACATAGGTTTTGATTTTACATTTAGGTCTATGATCACCTTTGGATTAATTATTGTGTTTGGAGTGAAAGGAGATCCTGATTCACTTTTTTCCCCATATGCTTCCCTATTGTTCCAACAGTATTTATTAAAAATACTTTCTTCTCCCCATTGGATGGATGTGGTACTTTGGATAAAAATCTATTAACAGTATATGTGACCAGCTGCTTCCATCCTTCCTATTCTGTTCCATTGATCAATTTATCTATCCTTATGCCAATATCAAGTTGTCTTGTGGCTTTTTAGTAGGTCTTAAAATCAGATAATGTTAGACCTCCAAACTGTTCTTTCTCAAGATCATTTTCAATACTCCACATTCTTTACATTTCCATATAGGTTTTAGAATCAGCTTATCTATTTTTTTTAACGCCTCCTGGCATTTGGATAGTGTTTGCCTTGAATCTATAGATAAACATGAGGAACTCTGACATTCTGACAAATTTGAAATGTTCACATCTCTGTCAAACACAGAAGATTTTAGTGCATTCTTACATCTTTCTGATCGCTTTTCTTTTTGCCTATTCCATGTTCACTTTATGAAGAATTTGGTAACTCTAGTTCTGGCCGAATACAGATATATTCCTCCCTTTTCTTTTGTTCTTACCTTTTTATATGAAAGCTTTTACTCAATTATTTGATCACTCTTACTTTCCATCTCTTGCAGAACTCTTCTGGACTTACTTTTCTTTTTTTTAAATCTGGTCTTTCTCCAAGAATGTTTTAAAGGTGGATCTTTCTGTATCTAATCTTCTAAGGTTTTGTGTGCCTGAGGATATTTTAAATTGGCTTTCATATTTAAATAAGAATCTGATGGAATGTATAATAATAGTTTCCAGGGTTCTCCCCTCTTCATTAGTTTGAAGATATTAATTCATATTTTCCTGCATCCTGTTGCTACTGAGAAATCTGATTGAAAATGTTCTTCTTATTCTTTTGTAGGTGATCTGCCCTTTTCCTCTTGAAGCCATTAGAATTTTTCCTGTGTTTTGATATTCTTAAATTTCCCTACTCTGTGTCTAGGTGTGGGCGTCATCTTACATAACCTCTTTGGTCCCTTTTGAATATTTGTAACATCAGATCTTTCATCTCCATTTTGAACAATTTTTTCTATGATTTTCTATGACTTTTTTTGCTGTTGTTTGGACTTCCATTATGGGGATGTAAACATGTTTAATTCTATCCTTCTTACCTCATATTTTTTTTCTCTGTTGTTTCTATGTATCCTTCCTCTTCTGATGCCTTCTCAAGCTCACGTAGAGTTTCTTAAGCTGATTGTCTGCTTTACTTGTGTGTATTCTGCACATTCTCAACTATTGTGTTCTTTCAACCATCACCTTTTTCATCATGTTAATATATTTATATTTTCTAGTCTGGAGGTGAATGCTTTAGTTTAAAACTAGCTCTGTCACTCCTTCTTTCCTTCTTTCTTATCTTTTGCTTTCTGTTTTCTTTCTTTCCTCTGGTTTTCTGTTTGTAATTTCATGTCTCTAGTATTAGAGAATAACTCACTCATTCTCGCATTCTCTCATGCTGCTTCAGGAGCAGGTTTCAATCATGTGTCTGTTCTTTAGTGACTCTGTTGTGATCAAGGATAAGAGTTCACCCTGACCTCTTGAAATGTGCAGGCTTGTTGCGCTATTTTCATTATCATATATTTACATTTTACTTTCTTCCTCTTTAAAATTGTGTAAAATAAATGGAAGGTTTAAAGAGCAAAGAAAATCAACAAACACTATGATGCTAGTACAGGCAGAGAAGAATCCAATTCTACTGAGGTGCGGCAAGAAATGGAATCAGAACCTGCCCACATTTAGATAAATGGTGCGTCCATCCCAGCCTTCCACCTGGGTGATGACACAGATAAAATCCCAAGAACAGAGAGATGCCTTTTGAATTAATTATTTACTGTGTATCTAATCTTTCTCTGGTGACAGGAGAACATTTGATTAAAGTTGTATTTATAAACATTTTCCAAATTGTGATTGTTTCTGGTCTCTCCATTGATTGCATATTCACAATATATTGTTTTGTCCATCTTCAGAAGGCTACAGTTGAAAGAGAACTACGTCTTCCCCAGCCACTCTCACACCTGTTGGGGGAAGCTTGCCAATTTTCATGATATTATTAGAAGTATCCCTAAAGAGCTTAAGAGGGAAAAAATCAATTTTGGAAAATTAATAATTGTCTCACTAAATTAAGAAGTGTTAGCGTAAAGTCTCCATCCTAACGGGGGGGGGGGGAGATGTCTCGTTGCCAGGTGATGGTGAGATCTCAGAGAGCCTTTCAGACCAATCAGGCTTTGAGTTTGCCTGATTGGGCCCGGTAATTTTAAAATTTGCAACGTAAATGAGTACCCTTCATTGAGAAGTGTTATAGTTGCTCTTGCAAACCTATCAGTAAGGATGAGCAGAACACCGTTTTTCGCACGGAGACATAAGACAGGGCGAGTCCCTGAAGCGAGCAGGCGCGTCCAGCCTCCCCCCACCAGGACGCCCTCCGCACACAGGTCGGTGCCCTGTCCCCACCGTGTGCTCGCCTGGGAAACACTGGACCCTCCAGCCTGCTTCCCTCTTCATCCTGAATTTCCAAAGCCTTCAGGAACTAGGTCCCACTCAAACTCACTTTACAAATCAATGTTGCACATTAAAGATAAACAGAACTTATCCAAGGTTAGAATCTATAGGGTTAGGTAGATGAGTGCTTTTTTTTTTTTTCCTTTTACTGTTTGCTACACAATTTGGGAGACCTCAGGTGAAAGTATGATTACGTTTGAGGAAACGGAATCCAGAATCAGTTACACCCTTGAGAAGTTAAAACTGAGCTCTGATAAGTCCATTTAAAAGATTATATTAAAATGCAGAAGGTATTTTTTTTTAGTAGTACCTCTAAGGAAATACATTAAATTATATTAACCTGGAAATGTGTAATGAAGAAGAGTATTTACGAATGACAGCAGTAACCACACTTCTATGTAGAAAATAACCAATCACGAATAAAATGGAACAGAGGTAATAATCCCATAAACACAATTTCAGAAGCCGTTTTGTCCACAGTAGGATTTTATAGGAGAAGAGCCGTCTTCCTCCGTGCTCGCAGAGCGAACTCAGCCAAGGCCACGGCAGGTAGCGCATCACAGCGGCCGGGTCTGCGGCGCGACTGAAACTCCTCCACAGGCAGTCAGCGCAGGCACACGGCCACCCAGCTCCCCACCTCAAGCCGGGTCTTGTGCCCCTTTGTGCCACGGCACTGTGTGGAACTCAGCACACTTTTTTGTCTCGTGCCAGGCTTGGAAAAGTAGGACAACTGTAGGTTTGGACGAGGTCTTTTTGCTCTTTGAGTGGGTGGATTGTCTGGAAGTCTTTTCAGTCGGGCTCCGCCTTGGGCTTTTTCCTTTGTGATTCCAAAGCAAGGTTTGTGAGGAACACTTACTCAGAGATTTCGGGCTTGGGTGAGCCTCGGACACATGCAAACAGCTTAACATGCTGAAATATTCAAATAAATTCTGCAGAAGCATGCCGGCAGTGGCACCCGTGATATCTCGAATCTGCAAAGCTCACGTCTTAAGAACTGTCATTAAGCCTGGAATATCCTTAGCCAGCCAGCGCAGCTCTCATATTCCATATTTATGGCGTGCAGTAAACCCCTGCTCTGCTTTCAGAGCTGGTGGGAGGGTGGAAAACACACAGAAATGGGGTGAATCTGTGCCAAGGCAGTGGGTCAGGTGCAACTAACCTCACATAATCAGAAAAAGGTGGGATGCCCTGACGCTTTCCTTCCAGCCCTCCCGCTCCTCCTCATCACTTGAAAGAGATTTCTAAAATCAAGCAGCCAACACGGAGGGAACTTTATTGCTGATACAACTGTGACCTTGCAAGGTAATTAGCAAGCTTTATGCATGTCCAAAGGGGGCAGAGGGGTGGCCTGTAATCTTTCAAGCATTGAAATATCTCTTTTGGCTTAAAGAAAATTTTAATGAAAGGTGCCATTAAAAGGGAAGGCCTTTGTCCATCCTCGGAATGTCTCAGTGTGCGGCCTCTCCTGACACATTTAAATGCTGCCCCGCAGAGTATGCGGCCCTGGAGGTTCTGTAGCCAAACGCCTGTGTCCGTTTATCCTTTCCCTTCTCCGCAGGAACTAAGGACGAGAGCCCCAGGAAACGCTTTGGGCTGGAAACCCTGCCTCCTAGGAGCGGGGCCCAAATCACAAAATCAGCTCCTGGGGGTGGTCGGGTAGGTGGAGGTGTGGCCGCAGGTCAGCATCCCGGCCCTGCAGAAGTTCCCTGCTGACCCTGCGCCCACTTTCTCCCCTTCACTGTTTCATTCAGTGCTTTCCATAGAATCGGAAATTCCATCCACTAAATTCATTGATCAGAAAGTTTATTTCAGGAAGCTAAATGGACAACAGGCATCACTAGAAAGAATCCTAATCTAATGACTCAAATGGGGGAAGGAAACACGCCTTCCTTGGTAAAGTCACGTTGATTTACATTTCTAAATCACTTGATTCTACATTTTAAAATTTATTTTAAATGCCTTACGCTCTGGGTTGTGGCTATTCTGTCTCTTTGTCAGGCTGTCCTTCAGGGTGAATCTATTTGCATCGCTGAAGAAAAGTATTGCTTGAATACACCCTAGGCCGTAAGTGGTGAGAAAATGAAATAGCCTTCAAACCCCCAAAATATAAATCTCACACTCAAATGTATGTTTCTGTTCATTTAAAAAGACACTAAATGTAAAGATGGGACTCCATGCCCAGCTGGAGGACTGCGTGTTGGAGACCTCGGCTCACGGGGACCTGTTTCTGGTCATCTCCCCAGGGAGACACTGACAGCCAGACTCATGGGCCACGTGCCATGATCCCTCCAACGGACAGGGATGTGTTTCTGAAGGCCACCAGTCCACCCTCCCCTCTAAGTGCGTCCCTGGCCTACTGGGCGTTTGTCCAAGGGCTCTGGGGTGGGGGGCTGGTGCTAAGAACGGAGGGACAGAGACAGACCATCCAGGTTGGAATTCCTGCTCCTTCACTCACTGACTGTGTGAGCCACCTGGGCCTCAGTTTCTTCATCTGTAAAATGGACACGTCTCCCTCACAGGCTGGTCGTGAGGCCCCAGGACCTCAGTACTGGGGAAACACTTTGAGGAGGACCTGGGCCTGGGAGACTGTCATGGAAGCCATTGATAAAAGAAACAGAACATTATTAAAGGGAGGGCTTTCATCCTCGGAGGTCTGTTTCCTCTCCCTTCAGAGCCACGGTCAACAGACGCTGCACGCAGCCATCTGGGTTTGGCGTGACTCCAGCATTTCCAGGAGGGACGCTGGGACATGAATTCCCGGCCTCAGCAGACAGTCACTCCCTTCCAGCCAAGCTGCCCAGGACGGAGCCTTCCCGCGCTGGCCGCACGCCTCCGGAGCTGGGCCGTGGGGGAGGGAGGCCAGCTGCTCCTTCCTGGTGCCTCACGTTTCTCCTCCTCCTCACACATGTCCCGGCACCACGTTTTTCAATCGGGTGTGAGTCTCTAAGAGGAACGACAGGCCTGCGAGGGAGGTGTGTGTGATGTGGGATGCCCCGTGTGGACCACAGAGGCCCGCCTTGGCCCCCGTCATCTGCTGAGAGGCAGGTAGTAGACTCCAGGGACTCAAGGCCAGGGTGGGCTTAGGAGTCACCAAGACAACAGACTTCGAGGGTCTGGAATGAACTCAGATCTCCCTGGAGCCTTGCCGGGGACGCGGGCCAGGGCAGAGGGCCTGGACCTCCAGGACTCCCTGAGTCCAGCGTGTTGAAGGCGCACACAGGCTTGTTAGGCTGGACTTGGTTCTTAGCTAAAGAATGGAGGGAATCTAGAACACTGGTGGGGCCGTCCAATTTGCTGTGGGAAACAACACAACACAAAACAAAAAAACAAGCCTGGTTATGAGATGGGTCCCCTGGGTTTGCACCTGACGGAGTGTCCTTAGGGATGTGACCTCTCCGTCTGGTCTGCGAATGATGCACTGGGGAGTGGGCTGCCCCCTTGGGGCGTCTCCACAGTGACGTTGAGCTGCCTGGTGATGATTCCCCCTCCCCCTCCACATCCACGTTAGTGAGGGCACTAAACCCACGTGGAGCCTGCGGATTCAGTGTTTTACTCATCATAAACGTCCCACAGGCTGTTGAGACCCTCCCGCGATGGCTGTGTGTTTATGGTCGAGAAAGGCTTAGGGGAAACCTTCACACTTCAGACACCCTCCTTTCTCATCCACAGTGTCTGGCGGGCTTGGGATTTAGGGGAGATGCCGTTTACAGAGGAAGACTGTTTGTTATCAGAGTAAAGGAGAAAGGTTTGGTCAGAACCTTAGACTCTTTCAGAGAATGAGTTCACCTCTGCAAGCTCTCCTGCCTCAGGAGAAACGTGGGCAGGAAGGGTGAGGCTGAGGCATCTTTTTTGTCTTGGGGAACTAACTGAAACCATCTTTCCAGAAAAGGGATTCAGGGTAGAAAAGATGGGACAGAGCCTTTCACAAGAAGCTGGGGGGAGGCAGGATTTCCCCCCAAAACCTGGGATGGGAGGCAGAGGTGCAAAGGGCTTGACTCAACACTGGACCGACCCATTCCAAGGTGGGGCCACTTCTACCAGAACTGATTCCTCTGATGAGCTTGGGAAGATGCTTGGACCACATTTTGTACCAGTGGCTCAGACCGCGTCCTATGAGCCAGGGTCCTGACCTCCCAGCAGGGGCTGGAAGGAGAGAGCTCTGTTCTCAGGGAAACAGAGGTTAGGAGGAGGGGGAAACACATTTCCAAAGACATCTCGGAAGCATCCTTCTGTTCTTTGTTCCAAATGAGTTGTCTGCTTACTACTTCTCTTATAAGAACCTTAATTTGAACTTCAGAATTTCAAATTCAGCACAATATAATGTGTTTAGGTGATACGTAGTGTCCGTACATATTTTTGAGTCATTTTTTAAAACATCGGAACTTACACATTGCAAGTGGTGCTGTCTTTCAGTGTCACTCTTTGGGGAGATTTTGAGGGCATCCGTTTTCTGCACCCAAAGGACAGCAGAGGGTGTGGGTTTCCAGGGTCCTTGTTAAAGCTGCAGGAAAATGAGGGTAGTTACTTAGAAAGAATATAAACACGTAGAGGGGAAAAAAAAAGGAGAAATAGCAATCATGTCCAAGGAGAGAGCTGGCGATGGCCCTGGGCTTGGGTGGGGAGACAGACAGGAACCCGCCCCGTGTGCTGCCTGGACCGGGTGGGTCTGGGCTTCGTAAGAGGGGGCTTGAGCTGCTGAAAGGTACTGAGCAGAGCACATCCCCACGGGGCACCATCTCCAGTGTGGGGAGATGCCTCTGGAACAGGCATCAAAACCGCCTTGTGAACAGGCAGTGTCATATTGAAGCACAACTTTAAAAACAATCAAGTTTACAGAATCCCCCAGTTTGGTTACCACATCAGTGAACAGGCTTGGCTCTGAGTGGCTCCTTGAATCAAAACGCATCTTCCTCTAATGGGGTTTGCAAGCCCCTGAGGGTACTTACAGCACTTAATCTCATCAAAATCCCAGCCTTTTCATCTGTAAAAATATAACAACAACAAGAACTTAACCACCAAATGGAAACAAACAAACAGGCGGAAAACAAATGACAATTCTCTAGTATTGGGTAAATGCATTGAGATTACGTTGTGCTTTTTACACTGTCTGGCATGGGGTAGGCACTCCGTAAATGTTTACTTTCTTCTGATAGGCTGCAGACTCTGGGGACAACTCTAAATTACAAATTCTAAAAAGGTTTTGAACAACAGCAGGGTTAATGGAAAGAGGAGGCTGTGTGTGATTCCCGGGTAAATAATTACACCAGACCCTCCCCGCTTGCCCACAAACCTTCTGATCCACAGCTGTGTGTTTCATCCGTCACACAAGGATATGTACCAAAGTGCAGTTTCTGGAAGGGCTATGTTAGCCATGCTAAGTTACTTACATGACCTAAATGAACCACATGAAAGAAAAAAGCAAGATGCAACTCTTTATAAAATTATTTATAAAGCTACACAGTTGATGCAAGTGACTCAACATTCAAAAGATGGAAAATACATCGGCTTTTGCTCTCACTTTCATTATTCCTTTTTGTACCGTGAAAGTGAATATTAGCTAATTTTTTGATTGTGAGGCTATCTAGAGATAGGAAAACACTTACCTATTCACTCATGCATTTATAATGAGTCTAAAAATCAAATGTACTAAATGTTTCAGACTGAGTGGAGACACACTTTGCATGAAGCTAAAATTTCTTTTGAAAAAAGACAAGCGTTTCTCTGGAATGCTTTCCGAGATGAAAAAACACGACACGAAGTCTTATGGCGTTTCAATAAATGCAAAACATACCATACGTAACTTTTATTTTTCAAATGTGAAAAAGCCATCTGGGGGTTGTTTTCATACCTGCTCACGCCTCCCTCTGCTCACCCCTGGGTAACCTTTATTGATCACACATCCCCATAGCGTTCTGATATGAGGAGCTTCGCTGGGCGAAAAGGCCCTCCCGTCCCCCGGTCTGTAATTTACTGCCGTCAAAGGGCAGGTGACCCCCGGAAGCCGCGCTGAGTCTGTCTAACCACCGCCCGCAGCAGTTCTGCTCCTTGGAACAATGTTCTCCTAACCGCTCTTCTCTTCTTAGAGTTTTTCCGTGTTATAGTCTATTAAGGTTTTACTCTTACAATATTTTTAACTTTTTCCATAAAGATGGGCAATAAACACAAGAAGTACTGGGACCTAGGGCTGTCAGGGAGCCAATAGCTCAACATAATTTCTGAGCATACAAACACTCTGGATGGAGATGAATGGCCTTATTTCCATGTGTTTTATTGTTGCCTTTCACCTCTAGTGTAATAGCGACTGTTAGGATTTTAATATACGGACTGAAACCCTATTTGCTTCAGATTTGATGAAATATTAACATTGCTTCTGGAATATGTTTTAAATGTTGTGCTAACACGTCGCCATGAATTCCGTGAAGGAGAGTTGAGACGTACAGGTTCTATTCTGACTTCTCAGAGCTATTACCATATGTCATGGAAACACTTGAAATTTATGTTTTAAGACCTGTAAAGGCTTCTACTTAAATATGTTATTAATTTTTAAAGTTCTGTTTCAGAATAATCATATATTTGTAACCAGAAGAACTGTAAAAGAAATAAATTTGTACCCGAATTAGAGTCGTTTCTCAAGGAAGCAATGAACAGTGACTTGCAGGAAAGAGTTTTTGTTATTTTTCTGAGTAGACCTTTGTTTGCAGCTCTGTGGAAGGCGGCCACACCAGGGACTGTGCAGCTCGGCTCCCCAGACTTCTGTGTGGGATAATTTATTGCTGATGGAAAGAAAACACTGAGAGACTAGAAAACAGAAGACGGTCTTATGGGTGAATATGTCGCCTGCCCCAAATCCATACTTTGAAGTCCTCCTCCCCACTACCTGGGAATGCGACTGTACTTGGAGGTAGGATCTTTAAAGAGGTCATTAAGGTGAAAGTGAGGTCATACAGGTGGGCCCTCATTCAATCTGACAGGTGTCCTTATAAGAAGAGATGAGGACACACTCACAGGGGGCGGCCATGTGGGGATTCAGGGAGAGGACAGCCTCAGAGGGAACCACCCTGCTGACACCTTGACCTTGAACTTCTAGCCTCTAAAACTGTGGGAAGATACACTTCTGTAGTTTAAGCCATGTGAGAAAACCAGTCCAGCGGGCTACTTGTGGGAGTTGCAAGTTCCTTGGAAAGAGATACTCATTTCCAAAACCATTCGGATGTGCTATTTATATGAGCGTGGCATCTTCTCATATGTAAATCAAGATGTGGTGAAAACATGGAGAGACATGCATCCAGCCATTGGTTTCCTTGCTGGTGCCGGTGGAGGACAGTGTGGGGTCGCACTGTCACTTCTGTTTGTGCTTGCTGTCCAGTGGGGCGAGTGGACACCCAAGCATCTCTGTCCCGAGCGAACAGGGCTGTGATCAGAGAAGCATGGTACGTGCTACCTCCTCCTTTGAAAGATTCTTGATGAAGATGCAGATCACCATACGCCACCTTCGGACACACCTGAGCTGGGCTCCTGTGCTCCAGGTACAACCCCCTTCCATCCTCACCCTTGTGCTGAGGCGGGCTGCTTTCTTGCCAAAGGTGCTTGAGTCACTTCCTGCAAGTGCTCCTCTCAGTAGAAAACACCCCCTTGCATTTCTGCTCCACATAACTGCTTTCCACACAAGAATTGCTTTAAGAGCATCAAGACCTCATGTTTTTTTCCTTGCCGTCATTTTGGATTGTCAGGAAGCAGTCAAAAAGACCCAAGGTTTATATACTTGCTTCCAGGAAATAGCACAGTGTCAAAACAAAATGTAGCAAATCCTTTTATCTCACAGTTTAGCGTGGATTTCTGAAACCATATAAGCCTCAGAGAGCATCCTTGTAATTGTCATCCTTGGGTCTCTTGTATTAGGTTGTGTGAAGGGAGGCTGTGTGAACAGCTAACACTCTTGTACACTGGAAATGTGGGGAAACCTACATTTTCAATTTGTTAACCTTTTCTGGAAGCAGATGGGCTGTTTATTGTGATCCTATTGGAGGTTAGATCAGGTGTATCACAAGTTGCTTCTAAGGAGGAATACGAAGGCGTTCTAGACTGTATCTGACAAAGCATCGTGTTATTAGAAACATCACTGCTAAAAGGAAGCACCAAGAATTTCTGATCCTGGAGAAGGAGGGACAGCCTAGGATGAGCCCCTTGGGAGGGGCAGACGCACCCCCACAGAGGTGCCCAAGGTCGTTGGTCCAGGAAGCAGTGTCTTTGCACACGCTTCCTGCTCCCTTCCCATCCTCCAGCTGGTATTTGGGTCTGGAAATGGCTACTAATCTTCTTGCTGAATATTAAAAATAATGATACATGTTAATTTGATAGAAGGGAAACACTGGAACAGTTATCTCTATCAGAGAGAGGAAGAAAGGGTGAGTGTCATCTGCCTGGTGTCAGTCACCTGAGTAGCAAAAGCTCAATGAGTAACATGATTGGAAACAGTCTCATTTTCCTCAAGAAGCTGTTACTCAGAGGAATTTCTAACAGAATTGTTGTGCTTCCTGTCTCCATCCCTCCCACACTCACTGTTCTGAAAAAAATTGTCTCCTTAGAATATTCAGATTCTACGCACTTGAGATCAAAGCATGATGTCAATAAAAACGAAGCTATGTTTCTCGTGTGGTCAGAGCAGCCTGTTGACTTTCAATTCAGACCCTCTTGCCTTCTTGGAATTGTCATGTGCTTTCATCCCGTAGTCATTGGTTCATTAAGTAGTTTAAGGGGCCATGGCAAGGACGTCTCTTTAATTTGCTACTTTCATTCGATAGACTTGCCACATGGGTCAACAGCTACAGGACTGGAGGGTGTGGCTGTGAACGTGTGAACGAGGTGATGACCGCCTTTAGGCTGCACTTGAACCTCGTGGTAATTTTGGTTGTGCCTGGTGTGATTTTCTCATACGACCATCTCTTTGTAAACGTAACGATCTGGGATAGAAAACCGTGAGCTCTGAAAGTGAGTGATCGCTGCTGGTTGTGAAGCTCCCACATCAACCCCTGGCTTTTCACTCTTGGTGAGTCACCCTGGATTCGAAAAATATTTCCATGGATGGAAGCTGTTAGCCTCATTGGTGGCTGCTTCTCCACCGTGATTTTTGGTGATTTGATTTGATTTTTCTAAATGGCTGCTTGTATTATACACACAATCATTCTGTTCGCCTCTGGGGTTTGCGTGATACGAGGGCAGCTAACTGCTTTTGTTAGGGTCAGGGGTAAAGTGATATATTGTCATGAAAGAATTAGAGATCGTTGAGAAAATTGACCTCAAATGCTACTTTGTGCGCACTGCAGGTTTAGAAGAGTGTTGCCCAGCATTTATTATATTGTAAAGTTAGGCATCTGTCCCTACTTAAATGTCACATTTTTGGTTATTTAACACAAAGATTGCCCCGCTGCCAGGCTCTTGAAGATATAACCTGAGAGGCATCAGCTTTGATGCTTTGAACCTTGAAGGGTTTTTCTTCCTTTTTTGACTGTCACAACTACTTACGAGGGAGTTGAGTTTGACAGTTATAATAGAATGAGGAAAAAATGAGCAGAACACGGAGCGCTTAGGGAGTTCCAGAAGAGAGCCCAGAGTGATACAAGATTTGAACATAAATCCCCTTGAGAGAAGCTTAATGTACTTTGCTTTGAAAAAATATATATACCTGAGGATGGACTTAATAATTGTGGCTGGTCTGCATAACAGACTTCAGATGGTTGAGGTTTGGGGGAAACAAAAATGAAATCGCCTCTTCAGTGACATTTGCAACTACTAAATGTTTGTAGAGGTTTAAACCCAACCACAGTCTCCACCTACCCTGAGCTTGGTACCTTCCCTGCCACTCCTCCAACTCCCAGCGCTTGCTGGGGAAGGATTTGTACAGCCGAGGCTACTCAAATTTGTTTTTCTATAATTTTTCCTCTTTCAGCTAAAAAAAACGCAGGGTCACTTTTACTTAAAATCTTGGCTGTAGCTTATTGACATCTGTGATTGGCAAATGCTCTGCAGTCCACTTTATCGTGGCATGCATTTATAAATGTCAACAATATCACCCCAAATATGATGAAGGTTATATTGTATGTGTAGTATAGTATATATTGTATACTATAGTGCAGTGTAGTATCGTATAGTATAGTATAGTAATGCTGGTCCTAGTGCCTGCGTGTCTGTCTCCCCAGGTGGCCAGCTCACACCCAGAAACCCTCGAAAGCCTTCTCAAAGTCTTGAGAAGGACCCCCAAGACATACAATTTTCATGTTAACTAAAACATCTCTTTTTTTTGTACATGACAGTAAGTGACACACAGAAGTTAACAGTATGTTTGCAACAGGTGACCAGGAGACAAGGCAATGCAGTCACTGAATGCGTGGAAAAATTGTTAGTCGAAGGCAGCTGATGGTCCCAAGTCTATCCTGTAGTTACGACCCCCTGTCACTGTCATTTTGGCCTCCAAGTCGTGGAGACCCACGTTCAAAGAGCAGATTGATCCTTAAAATTCATCAGGCCTGGAATACAAGCAACGTACCCTCCTGGGAACTGGGGGACCCAGGACAAATAAGAATCAGCTCCTGTTCTCATCCGGCTGGAGTTTCACGGTGGGAAGAAAGAACACAGCAATTAGCACAGCTGAGGGGGGCTCAGGCAGCCTGCGGGCACAGAGGAACGCGCGGACGCTTGGGATTTCTTGGAGAAGGAGCCGGGGCAGGAAGAATGGAGTGAGCAAGGCCAAGCGCCAGCATTGCCAGAGGCCAGAATTGTCCGCCTGCGGCCAGTGGGCGCTTCTTCCCGTCGGACCTGATCCTGGTATGGCATCTCCTCTCCCTGTGAAAGACACCTCAGGCTCATCTTGTCTGTGTCTCACCCCAGACCCGGACTCAGCCGTTCCTTGGAGGTGTTCTGGTCCTTCTGAGTACCACAATCTGGGTGCTAGATAAATTGATTTGTGTTTCATCATAGAAATTTTTCAGGATTTGGAGGTATAGAAGTTATGCCTTGTACCACTTCAAGTGTAAGCGTACGTGTTCCCATAGCCTTGGCATCATTTAAAAGTTCACGGCTCAAAAAACACGAGTTTAGTAAAACTGTTTGGATATTTTGGTGGGAAATGTTATCTTACCTTGGAATATGTTACATTTGTATTTGGTGGTGGCTGCATTTTAATAACATTAATACTTCTTAGAATTTCAGCTTGGCAAAACTTTGTTTAAAATTATCTTAAATGGTTCACCTTTTTTAAAAGCCTACAGCACCTGGTATTCCCAGGCGGTCTCCCATCCAAGTAATAACCTGGCCCCACCGTGCTTAGCTTCCAAGATCAGACAAGGTGGGATGTGTTCAGGGTGGTATGGCTGTAGATGGTCCTAAGTATTTTAATTACCTCTAACTAATAAAGCTTAAAGTTAAATAGGCATTTAGGAAATGAATTTCCATTTCAGTAAGAAGAAGCAACACATTAATTTCTAGATACAACTGGTGCATACATTCTAGCAAAGACATCAGCGGGCAGATTTAGAGAAAAGAACGGGGCACGCGTGCAGCGGGGCGGAGCTGCGTCCCTGTTAGGAGCCATTTGGCAGCTAAGCGCCCTTGGGAAAGAGACTCCCCCTCTGAGCATCATCTGAAATGGGGCAGGACGCCCCTGCTTGGGAGAGGGCTGCGGGGTTGATGAGATGCTGTTCCTGAGGTGACCGGCAGCATGCTTGGCTCACGGAAATACTGAAAAGAATAAAAATGCATGACCTCTTCTGGCTTCTGGAATTATACACGGAATGTGACAATACATGAGGACACCTGGGCTTCAGTGCTTGCCCTGCCTCTAAATAGCGATGTGGCTGTTGACCTGTCCTTGGGTGTCTGGGACTCAGTTTCTAAACCTGAAAAGATTTGGGCTGGAACCACCAGATCGGAAATGCCCTTACGACTGCATATATACCTGTGTGTGTCTGCGTGTCTGTGTGCGTCTCTGTGTGTGTGCGCTGGCCCCCTGACAATCGTAGTTCTGAAATATTTCTCATCGAAAATGCACTGTGGAACTTGCTGCACGTCTGATCCGGCGGGAATGCGAATGTGGGCTGTTGGCTGGTCTGAAGGAAACTCCCAGGACAAACTGTATCAGTAAAAAGTCACGAAGGGTGATAATTCTTAATTTCCCTTTGCTTGAAATGTAGCCTGTATCAATTTCTTTCTTCTTTTCCCCTCTTTGGGAAGTCATTTTCTTGGATGTTGTAAGAAATCCACAAGAGCAACAGTGGATATTGAAATCCCTTTTCTCTTCATAAAGCTGCAGAGCTACTGTCTGCAGTAGAAAGCAAAATCTCATTTCCCCCTAGAAAAAGTGATCCCCAGGGAGATGTGCAAGAAGATCGGGCAGAAGGATGTCTCAGTCGATCTTTGAGGCCTCCGCTGTCTATCAGCCCCTTTCTTGTTTCTGCTAGCACTAAACCCTTAAAATAAGATTTTCCCTACATCCTAAAGTCAAGGGTTATTGGGGAAAAAAGTCCTTGTTTAAGGCTGCCATTTTGTCCTCCTAACCAATTAATCTCCACACCACAAATAAAAAAAAATAAATTCTTATCTTGTGTGCTAACCCCCAGAGAGGGGGTGTGTATTTTATGTCTCCCGTCAGCAGCTAGTTTCCCGGGGTCCCTGGCACTGGGTGACTCCCCCAACTTCCATCGGTGACAAGATGTAATTCACAGAATCTTAGCTATGCTCCAGGCCACATTGTCTCGGGGGTCTGTGGTCACTTTAGGGTGTGTCAACACCAAGCAGATACCAGGCTGGAAGTCATTAATTTACGATGTGAAAAGCAGAAGGAGAAAAGCATCTTGAGGTCCATGTCTTTCTTTCTTGCTGCCTTTTTGAGCATCAAATAAAGCACATTTTCTTTTATTGAATGGTTTTCTCTCTCAACATGGCTAGGAGTAATTCTTTCAGTAGAAGAGCGTTTTAAAAAGCAAGTTAACAAACACGGAGACTCCCGATACGCCTGGCTGCAGAGCTGCCTGCAGTCCTGATGCGCCCAGGCTGCACACCAGCTTGGAACCCCTGGGCCACCTGCATCCGAGGTTTTCTCCAGACCACGTACAATCGTAGAGGCGGAGGAAACATTTGAGTTCAACTGAAACTTTAGAATATTTGTATGTTTTTAAAAATGTGACCCACAGACATATTCTGTGGTGCCAGGTTTTAATCTGCCTGTGGACAGGATGCTTCCAGGACAAGTCATCCTTCGTCCCGTTAAGAATCCTTGTGTGGCAGGCCCTGTTCTACATACTGGGAGTATGTCGGTGAACAAAAGACAGAAATCCCTGACCAGTAATCATGATACACAGCAAGTTATAGTGTCTGTTTGAAGGTGCTATGAAAACATAGAGAGCGAGGCAAGGTGGGTGGAGGGCGTGTGATGGAGAGTGGGTACCACAGTGAAGAGGTGGCCAGTTAGGTGTCCCTGAGAAGGTGAAGTCTGCACAAAGATTTGAATGACATGAGGAAGTAAGTCCAGAGATATGAATGGGGAAAGAACTCCAGGTCAAGAGAAGAGTGATGCAAAGACCATGAAGTATTGGGGATGGCAAAGTGACCTGTATCCCTGGAGAATAGGGATGAGGTAGAAGGAGATGGGAGATGATGCCGGAGACCATTTGGGGCTTGGGGCCCCTGTGAAGACTTAACATTCACCCTGGGTGGAAGGAGGCCATTGTTGGGGTTTGAGTGTAGAAAGATGGATCTGACTTAAGTTCTCCCATGGATCAGACTCATGCAGTGGGCTGCCAAAGTGGTCCAGGTGGAGGCAGTGGTCACGCAGACTGAAGGTAGCAGAGGGAGTGGAGAGAAGTGGCCATAGTCCAGATGACGCTGAACCTCGAGCCAGGGAGCCTTCCCAATCAATGAGCTATGACGCGAGAGGAAGAGAAAAGTCAAGATCAATTCCAAAGACTTTGGCCTGAGCCACTGATAGGTGGGGTGGATGCTGATGGAGTTGGGAAGACTGTGGCTCTCGTGGGTTTGGGTGTGGTGCTCAGGAGTTCAGGTTTGGATGTGCTAAGCTTGAGACACCTGTTAAACATCTGAGCTGGGATGTCGAGTGTGAAGGAGGATGGGTGAATCCAGGGTTGAGGTAGGTCAGGCTGGGGATGCAAAGATGAGGTTCATTGGGATACAGACAATATCTAAATCCAGGAGATGAGAAGATATTGCCAGGGAACTGAGTCGAGACACAGAAGAGAAAACTTATGTGAAGACATTAGGGAAGCATCTTGCATGTCCCCACTGGAGCATGGGAGTCTGGCTACTGGTAGCTGAGGGAGGAAGGGCCAGGCGTCGCTCCGTGACCTGGGCTTCTACTCAATGCCGCTGCTTTCAGTAAGACAGCCCCGAGATGCGTCCTGTCACACAGGCTTGCTGTAGACCCTCCCAGACCACATGCCTCCACGCTTCACCAGGGTGGGGAGGGCGGAACTTAGCTGTTCCATGGAGAGTGGCTTCTAGAAGTCCATCTGCTTCCTGGCCGCACTTTCTGTCATTCCTCTTGTCTTCAGCTCCCACCCCACCCCACCGAGTCCCTCTTCCAGAGGAACCAGGTGCCTCCACTGTGGCACCTCCGGGGGTCTCTGGCCACCTCCCCTCCTGGTTCCACACAGCCTGACTCAGCCACCACTTACTCAGGTTTCAGCCGAGCGGGCCACGTCCGTGCTACTGATCTGTTTATTTTCAGTTCTATATTTTTCATTATTGTCTGAAATAATGAAAAATATCATTTCCGTTTTCCTTTTTCTTTCATGCTCCTCTTCTCAAAACATCCTTTACCTGTCGTGCTGGGCAGATTGTGCACAGGGTCCAGTGCTCCGTTTTCTACCCACTTTCCCTTAGGGTTAGAATAAACAGATGTACATGAGGTCCAATTTTCTCTTTTTATTGTTAGTAAGCAATTATCTTCAAGTGATTCCAAAGGAGACACGTACAAGATGTGCTCACCAGTGAGCCCGGTCCTCAGAGCTGGACCTAGAGAACAGGAACAGGACAAGAGGACGCAGCCCTCGAAGCCCAAGCTCAGACGGAAGAGAGCAGGGCTGTCTGTGGCGGCTGCAGGAAAATCCACTTGCCCCACTGTCTCCTCTGGCAGCCAAACTTCAACCTGAAATGTGATGCCTTTGCAATCCGCTCATTCCCAATTGACTTAGGGATTCCTGATTCCCGCTTGTGTTCAAAGATGCTTTTGTCCTTCCCTTAGCATCTTAAGGTGCTCCTGATGGGAGAATCCTGGCTCCCGTACCCTCAATGCACCTGGAGTCCTCCTAGGAGGCATTTTGAAACAGCCCACGTGATTCTAAAGGATTCTAATTGATTCAAAATCTTTTCTTACATTACACCAACATTTGTTCCCCTGTTATTTCTCCTTACTGGTAATCCTTCTCTTTTGGGGAACAATGTGGATTTGATCCATTCTGTTCTTCTGTCTTAAAATACTACTCAGTTCAGAAGTCAGACATCTCTGAGCCTGTGAATGAATTCATGACATGTTAGGGCTGCGGTAGCAGACAGGATACTTATCATCCTTGTATCTGTTTTCTCTCCTCTTCAAAAGGGAGATCACGCCTTGTCGTGTTCCAGAATAATGCATTGCTTGGGAAAATACAGGGGCTGTATAATATGAGGCGTATTATTGGGACATACGATTATCGTGATGCCACTCCGAGACGTCTCGCCTTTCTGGTCATCTCCTCCCCGATGTTCCCCTTCATCCTCAGCCTCTGTGAGTGTCACCACTCAGTACAAAGGAGTGCAGGTACTGTCCGGCCACTGCACATTCCTGTGGATTCGTTTTCCTTCTTTGTGCTGCTGCATCTCTCTTCCCTACTGAGAACCTCTAGGCGTTAACCTCTCTCACTCACCCCAACAGGTGCCTTTCTGTATGCCAGTCACAAGGACAGTCCTTCAGGTCACCCGTGAAAGCCCTGCTTTATCGCTGCCATTTCCTCTGCTTGCTGTGGCCACTCCTTGCCCCCTTTAGATTCCAGACCAAGTCCACCCACTGGGACGTCCCTGCAGGGAGCATCTCCCTGTCCTTGTCCTCTACACGTGCATGATTGCATTTCTGCAGCACAGTCCAGGTTTGGTGTTTTTCTCCTTCGAGGGCAGAGGTGAAGCCTAACCTGCTGTATTTATAAGGTTTAGCTCAGAGCAAGCTAAGGACTTGAGAGATGTGATTGTTACTTTTACGTGTCACCTTGTACCCTGATATTTGGTCAAATGGGACTCCGGGTAAAAGTGATTCTGGATGAGATTAGCCTCTGTATTCTCAGGCTGAGGAAAGCAGGTGGCCCCAGCCAATCAGTCGAGGCCTGAACAGAACAAAAAGGCTGAGTGAGGGGGATTGGCTCTTTCTGTCTCTCACTGCCTGATTGTCTGTGAGCTGGGACATTGGTCCACTCCTGCCTTCACAGTGGGACTCAGACTGGGACTTATATCGTAGGCTCTCCTGGGTGACCGGCTTGGTGACTGTAGATCCTGGAACTTTGCCACTTCTTACTGGTTTTGTTTCTCCGGGGAAACTTGACCAAGACCATAGATGTTTCCTGATGCTGGTGTGGCATATCTGTCCCCTGACTTACTGAGCTCTTAAAAAAAATTCTAAGTTTTTTTCAGAATCAGATTATAATTATATCATACATACTTAAAAAATTCAAGTGGACTGCTCTGTCATCAAACAAGAATGCACGGCGTGTCCCTAAATGAGGATACTTCATAAACGCCGATTTTCAAAGCCCCTGTCTACGAATAAGGAAATCTGGAGGACTGCATTCCCTCAAAGGTATTTGCAAACGTGGGGATGTTCGTGTCCCAGGATGGAAGCCCCTAGGACATCCGGGCCCCCTGGCTCCTGATACTTTACAGACCTCAGAAAGGTTAGCGCATAATTAACAAACAAAACTTGGGCACTTGGAGCTCCGGGTGAAGGGGGCTCTGGGATTATGATGCACGCATACAGGCCACGTGCTTCTTAGGGTGGTTCGGGCTCAAGAAAGAAATGGGTTGTGGGATTCAGATCACAGAAGGGCAGACCTGAAATTTTCAGAGAGGGCTTACGAGGGAACAGAGACGGTCATCAGAGAGAGCTGGGGGCCAGGCGGGTGTCAGGGCGGTGACGGTAGTGTGGGCTGCAGGGTCACATCGCGGGGCGACGGGCCCTCTGGGCTCAGGCCCGCCTGAGCCTCCACCCGGGCACCCGCAGCCCCTTTCCAGGAGCTCCACGCCAGTTTCCTGGTTGGGGAATTTCCCTGAGGTCCTGGCTGCTTCCTTGTTTCCATCTTTTTGGAGCTGATGGGGAGCTGGGATGGCAAAGCTGTCAGGAAAGATGGTGCCTCGACTGGAGGGGAAGCAAAGAGAAACACCAGTGTGCTTCCGATGCCATTTAAAAAACAAAACAAGCAAGAAATGAAAATGTATTCGAGAGGCATGTGTGCAGAAGAAAAGAATAAATTATAGCAGTCTGTGCTGAGTGCTCACAAAAACCCCTTTCAGAGCTCACCCTGACTCTCAGTTTACGGACTTTTAAAAATGGTCTGTTTACTCAAAACCACATGGTGTAGCCAGGACAGATCTTTCCTTTGTCTTAAAGTCATCTGAACAGTAAATAGAAACTACAAGTAAACAGCTAAAAAGCAATGAAATTTGCATTGAGACAACACTGAGACAGTATAAGCGTAGTCCTCAGGCATGACGTCACAGCTCGAGGTGCCCTTCCTGGTTCATGCGTGTGACCCAAGGGTCCTTCCTTGAGTGAGCGACTTCTTTCCCTCCGCTGAGGACCCTGAGGACGTGCATCCCTGCCACTCAAGTGCGACCTCGCTGAGCCTCCCTGTGGAAAGATTTGCCTTTGGAAACCGCAGACCATGCGATGGAAATGCTTCCAAACAGGACACAGGCCCCGGCGGGATCTGATCACCCAGCCACTTACGAGGTCCTCTCTGAGGTTCTGAGAGCCCCAGCCCCAGCAAGAGGCTTGGATGCAGCCTCAGATCTCAGCTCTGCGCTGCACACTTGCCCCTGGCCCAGGACCTCCATGGCGTCTGTGGGAAGTACCACATCCCCTGGGTTGAGTTTGGGCCACACTCATTCAGAAGCTCCTGTCCTGGTGAAGTGGGTGTTACCATGTCAACCTCCTTCCACAACCAGTGTGGACAGACATAGGTATTTAACCACTCGGGACCAGTGCCCGATGGAAGGGGTGCTCTTGGAGGAGCTTATGTGACATCGCCTGTCCCAGGCTCAGAGGTGTGAGTGTCGCTGCCCTTGTGTTTCGGGGGCGTGTGTTGACGGGTGGAGGACATGGTGTCAGATGATCTGTCAACACGGTGACACGTGTCGGGAGAGGACTTGGAGCTGCAGAAAGATCTGCCCTAAGAATAGACTCCCGGCTTGGCGTCATCTGTTAAAACACTGAGTTTCTTCTGCCAATAACTCTGCATCTTCTTTGAAGCTCTGAACACTGTTTTCTGAGGGTTTTCTGGTTACACTAATTACATGTTACTGAAAACAGAGCCTCTTCCATTGTGTGTGATGGAGCCCTGAAAATGTACTGCCGACGGGAGGGGCTCATGGTAAGAGTCAAGCCAATTCAACCTGGGGCCTACCAAGGATCCCCCAAAAGAAAATTCCTGAACAGGCGGTTCGGTGACTAAAGAGCCTGTCATCCTGTAACTGAGAAGCTGAAGGCCCCACAGTCGAAGGGGGCAGCGCAGACGTTGGGCCGAGGCTGCAGTGATGATGGCGGGAGGGGGTCCTGGCAGCCTCACCCCTGCATCTTCCCCTATGTGGCCGGGACTCAGTGTCCTGACCTTGTGTTTATGATTTTACCCCGCATATAACACCTAAGAGACAGCAAAGACTGAAGCTGCAGTTGAACACTTCTTTCTTTAAAAAAGCAAATTTTCTGTTACAGCATCTTCTAAATTTTAAATGAAAATATCATGGCTCCTCTTTGTAACTTCTGAGCTTGAGAGGACGATGTCGCCCAGCTGGTTAAGGCTTGCGGCAGAGCCCACGCCAGGCACACGGTGGGGGGGTGACTTTGACCAGACAGGGCTGTTCCCCCTGCCCCCTGCCGGCCTCACCATTCTGTGTGCACCCTCAGCTCCCCTGTAAGCCTGCCCTGGTCTGTGCCAACCTCCAGCAGATGAATCTGGACCCCAGACAGACACACACGTATGTGTGCACATGATGTGTGTGTGTGTGTGTGTGCGCGCACAAGGGCACATCAACAGATTCATATTTGAAGAAACTTTTAAAACAAAATGCAACTGTACCTTTTTAAAGCTGAGTAATATTCCATTGTATATATATGCCACATCTTCTTTATCCATTCATTTGTAGATGGGCATTTAGGTTGCTTCCATGTCCTGGCTATTGTAAATAGTGCTGCAATGAACATTGTGGTACATGTTTCTTTTGGGATTATGGTGTTCTCTGGGTATATGCCCAGCAGTGGGATTGCTGGGTCATATGGTAGTTCTATTTTTAGTTTTTTAAGGAACCTCTATACTGTTCTTCATGGTGGCTGTATCAATTTACATTCCCACCAGCAGTGCAGGAGGGTTCCCTTTGCTCCACACTCTTCCCAGTGTTTTTTTGTTTGTAGCTTTTTTGTTGATGGCCATTCTGACCCATGTGAGGTGATACCTCATTGTAGTTTTGGGGCATTTGTAGAGATGTGGATGGACCTAGAGTGTGTCATACAGAGTGAAGTAAGCCAGAAAGGGAAAAACAAATGTATATCAACACATGAATGTGGAATCTAGAAAAATAGTACACCTGAACCTGTTTGCAGGGCGGGAATAGAGATGCAGACGTAGAGAACAGCCATGTGGATGTGATGGGGAAGGGAGTTGGGACAAACTGGGAGATTAGAATATATGCACTACCATGTGCAAAACAGATAGCGAGTAGGAACCTGCTGCACAGCACAGGGAGCTCAGCTTGGTGCTCCGTGGTGACCTAGAGGTGTGAGATGGGGGGCGGTGGGAGGGAGGACCAAAAGGGAGGGGATGTAGGTGTACATACGGCTGATTCCCTTCATTGTACAGCAGAAACTAGCACAACATTGTAAAGCAGTTATACTCCAAAAAACAAAACAAAACAAAACAAAACAAACCAAAACTGTTTTCCCTTTATGTAAATCTCAGCCCAGGGGGTGGAAACAGCAGAACTGTGAGCCTTCATCTTGAGGTGAGCTCAGAGTTTCTGTCCTCCTGGCATCTGCGGGACCTTGGGCAAGTTATCCTTCCTCAGTTTTCTCACCTGTAAAAAGCAACGGTGTCTGCCTTGCCCATTTCAAAAGAACTTGAATGAAAAAAAGAAAATGAATGTGGAGGAAGATGCTTCCTGAGTTAGGAAGTGGTCCCCAAAGGAAAGGACACACAAGAGCCACATGGAGTCCCAGTGACCAGCTGCAGCAGTGTCTTCCAGGGGCTTGACCGCTGCTGGAGTCACTGTCACAGAGCAGGACTGTCCCCCCCCAGCTGCCCTGGAGTGATGGGTGAACTCCACGTCGCGGAGAGGCTTTCCAGCTCAAAATGCCCCTCATCAGTGGTCCATTTCCGGGGCTTCCCCAACACTCAGTGAGTCTGATGGACGGCGTCGGAGGGGCTGGCGGGATGGGGGGAGGGGAACGCGGTGCTGTGGCCTGGAAGGTGGGCGTGGCCATTACCTCTTTCCTTTCCTCTTCTGACCGCTGTAAATGCAGAGACCTAGATACCCACCTACTCTCAGAGCGGCGAAGCCACCTCCGTCACCTGCTTGTAGACCCAAGGTTTTGATTTGCACAAAACAATTCTGATGTAATAAATGCAAATATTTCATGGTGGTTTGTGACGGTTTCGGAAACCGCTTCCCGAACCCTGACACATGGCACCATCCCCACAGGCTGTCGCATCTGTACTTCAACATCTCTGTTAGGAAATGCAACCAGCACGGCAGCTGCGATGTCCTTCAAGGCTGTGAAGGAGGACTTTCAGGCAGAGTGTGCAGTACCAGTTCACTCAGAAACATCGAAAAACGGGAAAAGTTTACCTGCGGTCCTTAACTGTTTCTCTCGTCTAGGAACTGCTCTGCTGAAGCATCTGGTGGCCTTGGCCTTTTGGTTTGCTGAGTGGGCCCAATGCTTATCCACCTTCCATCAGCTGTCTGAGTGTCCGCTGAGGCTTGCGACGTGTCTGGTTGAAGAGGCTGGGTCTGGTGGAGGGTGACCTACACTCTGCTTCCATCAATCTGCCCCCAAAGGGGGCCCAGAGGGAGGGCACCCGGATCCCCCCCTCTCCATCTCTTCCTGACCGTCTCCTGTTCCCATCAATGTGACCCCAGCCTCACTTGGTCCCCTGGGGGGAGTGCACAGGTTGTTCCAGTAGCCTCGGCAGACCCGTTTTCTCAAATCAGCCTCAAGGCGACCCCGTCCCAGCAGCATTGGCCGGGCAGTGCCCCCTCCCCGGAGGTCGGAGTTTCCGAGTTGTGGGGCTCCCCCAGGTTTCTAAATGCTGCTCGTTCAGCTTCTGCTGCCTGTCCCCAGCCCCTGGGAGGGTGGCTGCCTTCCACAGTGTCCGCGGGGCTGCGGAACGCTCTCTTGGGACCTCCCATCTGCCCCATGAACACACTTCACGACACACTCTCCCTGGGAGCCACTGGTGTGGGTCTGTCTTCCTACTGGACCCCGGCAGGTCCGGGGCTCCCTCATCACAGCCCGGCTTTCCAGAAGAAGAGGTGGGGTCACCCCCTGCTCCTCTTCCTGAATCTGCCCACGCACCCCCACCACCACAGCCTTGTCCTGAGAAGGTAGCAGTAACCTGGCCAAGGCCAGAGCAGGATGTGGGCTTGTCTCTGTGTGTGTGTGTGTGTGTGTGTGTGTGTGTGTGTGTGTGTGTGTGTGTGTTGGGGGGGCAGTTAAACTCAAATTGCGATGGAGGATCAGACAAGACTGCAGTTGGGAGCATTTAATTATCCGTTAATCCTTCCGTGCTTAGAGAAAGGGTTTCTCCTACAGCTCACCTGGAAAGAATGTTCTTTAGTGTAAAACTCGACTCTATTCATAAAAAGCTCCCTTGGCTTCACTCTGGCAAATGCCCAGGTCTCAGTTACATGTCTGAAGAGAGCTTTACACAAATAGAACGAACAGTGTGAAAGTTAGCTTCAGTCTGTAATCTTACCCCCAGACTTTAGTGAACAATAATGACTGCAATTAAAAGCAAATATTTTGTACCTCGTGGTAAGTTTTCTGCCACCTGCCGGTGGAAGTTCTTCTCCCAGATCCACAATTCTGTAAAACTCCTACTCCCATCTGGGTCCCCCTTTGATGACGAGAACATCAACTAGCTCTTTGTGCCCTTGTCCCGGGGTTACACAGACCCGGCGCGCGGTTGCACGCCCTGTTAGATAAATATCCTTGCAGGCGTGTTTCGTGGACAGGCAGGAGTGGCCTGGCGCCGTCGTCCTCCCCGTTCCAGTGCTCAGAGATCCCAGGTGGCGAGGCGGTTTTGTGTCTGAGGAGTATGATCCCGCCGTCCTGGTCCGGATCCTCCAGACACAGTCTCGCCTTGAGTGCCAGCCACGCAGCTCAGACGCTGTCCATCAGGGAGCAGGTGACCCCGAAGGAGAGCGTGTCCGGGAACTGCGGTGAAGACTTTGTGTTTTGTAAGCTTTAAATGAGCTTGGAATATGTTTATACTCACAGAAGAGCTGCAGACATAGTACAGTCCCTGTGTCCCTCCCCCGTTTCCCTTATGTTAGCACCTTCCATCACTGCACATTTGACACAACCGGTAAACCAACGTTGCCACGTTACTGTGCACCACACTCCACACTTTACTAGGATGTCACCAGTTTCTCTCTAATACCCTTTCAGGGTCCCATTCAGAGGTCACATTCCATTTACTCATCCAGCTTCCTTACTCTCCTCTGATCTGGGACAGTTTCTTAGAATATCCTTGTTTTGGACGACTTGGAGGATGTGGGGAGAATTGGTGAAGTATTTTATAGAACGGCCCCCAACTTGGGTTTTTATAATGTTTACCTGTGGTTAGACAGGTAATACGGATGTGGGGAAGAAAGACCATCGGGGAAAAGTGACATTCTATGATGTCATAATAAGATCTATCGTCGATGAGGTTAAGTTGATCAGCTGGCAGTAGCAGTGTTTGTCAGGTTTCTATAAGGTGTCTCCTCCCCACCCCCCGCCCCCACTTTCGTCCTCTACTCTTTGGAAACAAGTTGCTAATCGCACCCACAGCCCAAGAGAAGGGAGGTAACATATCATCACAGGCAGAGTATCTACATAAACTGTTCTAATATTTCTATATAAAAGATTTGTCTCTTCACCCTCATTTATTTATTTATTTATTCAATAATTTACTTTCATCTGTATGGATCATGACTATTTCTTTTGTTCTTTGGTTTATAATCCGATATTATGTTATTTATCTTCTTCCTCAGACAGCCCAGCCCTGGCCAGCTGTGAAAGCCGTTTCAGGTTGTCTCCTGTATTCTGTTCACGTGTCCCTGTTCCTTTCGTGTGTGTGCATGTGTGTGTGTGTATCACAGGTTGCTACGAGCTGTTCCAGGTTCATCATGAATATTTCCAGTCTCAGGCCAGAATCAGCCATTTCTCCAAGGAGCCCTGGTTTCTGTTGTTGCTGGTATTAGACATCAAGATCTGGGCACTGGGTGTGCTCATTAATACTGGGGTGCTGCCTATTTCATTTTTTCTAAAGCAACTCAGCTTCCCCCACAGCCTAGGGGCTTCCTCTGCTACTTATCGGCTAAATGTTTGTGGCCTGACTTTGCTCTGTGTTCTCACCGCTTGACGTCTGTGAGTCCTCTGGGAGTGGGTGATGAAGACTGTGGGGAGGTGTAGGGCGTGTGTGTTTGGTTTTCTCACCCGGTGGCTTCTTCTTTCCTGAGCATCTAAAAGTCAGGCTGTGATTTATAGTCAAGTAACTAAGGTAAAGTTTAACGGTTTTAAGATGACTTCACACAGGTGCTGCCTGGGATTCTATTCTATTTGTACAAAATAAAATTCGTACAACAGAAACCAGGTGTATGAAGGAGAATGGTTGAAGTGTGCTGATTATCAGGTGCTTTGAACATGTTCTCCACAGCAGTAAATTTAAAGGGAATTGTGACTACTTTAATCAAAAGGTTTTTTTTTTAATTTTTTTAGATTTTTTTTAAAGCTCTTTATTGGAATATAATTGCTTTACACTGTTGTTCCAGCTTTTGCTGTGCAACAAAGTGAATCAGCTGTATTTATATATGCATCCCTGTATCCCCTCCCTCCCGCGACTCCCTGCCACCCTCCCTGTCCTGGCCCTCTAAGTCATCACCCATCATCGAGTGGATCTCCCTGTTTTATGTAACAGCTTCCCACTAGCTATCTATTTTACATTTGGTAGTGTGTATATGTCAGTGCTACTCTCTCATTACGCCCCAGCTTCCCCTTTGTCACCCCCCCCAACCCCGTGTCCTCAAGTCTGTTCTTGACATCTGCATCTTTATTCTTGCCCTGTCACTGGGTTCATCAGTACCGTTTTTTTAGATTCCATACATATGAGTTAGTATGCGGTATTTGTTTTTCTCTTTCTGGCTTACTTCGCTCTGTATGACAGTCTCTAGGTCTATCCACCTCACCACAAATAACTCAATTTCATTTATTTTTATGGCTGAGTAATATTCCATTGTATATATGTGCCACATCTTCTTTATCCATTCATCTATTGATGGGCATTTAGGTTGCTTCCATGGCCTGGCTATTCTAAATCGTGCTGCAATGAACATTATGGTACATGTTTCTTTTTGGATTATGGTTTTCTCTGGGTATATGCCCAGTAGTGGGATTACTGGATCATATGCTGGTTCCATTTTTAGTTTTTTTAAGGAATCTTCATACTGTTTTCCATAGTGGCTATACCAACTTACATTCCCACCAACAGTGCAGGAGAGTTCCCTTTTCTCCACACCCTCTCCAACATTTATTGTTTCTAGATTTATTGATAATGGCCATTCTGACCGGTGTGAGGTGATACCTCATTGTGGCTTTGACTTGCATTTCTCTGATGATTAGTGATGTTGAGCATCTTTTCATGTGTTTGTTGGCCATCTGTATGTCTTCTTTGGAGAAATGTCTATTTAGGTCTCCTGCCCATTTTTGGATTGGGTTATTTGCTTTTTTGGTGTTAAGCTGCATGGGCTGCTTGTATATTTTGGAGATTAATCCTTTGTCCATTGCTTCTTTGGCAAATATCTTCTCCCATTCTGAGGGTTGTCTTCTTGTCTTGTTCATGGTTTTTTGTTTTTTTGTTTTTTGTTTTTTTTGCTGTGCAAAAGCTTTTAAGTTTCATTATGTCCCAGTTGTTTATTTTTGATTTTATTGCCATTATTCTAGGAGATGGGTCAAAAAGGATCTTGCTTTGATGTATGTCATAGAGTGTTCTGCCTATGTTTTCCTCTAGGAGTTTTATAGTGTCTGGCCTTACATTTAGGTCTTTAATCCCTTTTGAGTTTATTTTTTGTATGGTGTTAGGAAGTGTTCTAATTTCATTCTTTTACATATAGCTGTCCAATTTTCCTAGCACCACAACATACAATGGAAAAAAAGACCCAGGCTGTCTTTTTTTCCATTGTATATTCTTGCCTCCTTAATCAAAGGTTTTACAAAACATATTTCCTAGATGAAATCTGCATTTATTCTTCTATTATTCAGTCACATATTTAGTAGCTCTTTTACAGACATGGCATTTTTCAATCAGAACTGACGGAGCATTGGTTCTCTGTGATGAGGGGAGTTGTTTGCTGATTATGGGCAAGGAAAACCAGCTTCTAAGTTTCTCCTTGCTTTTCCTCTAGTCATTTGTGTTATTCAGAAGTAAGGATTGGAGAAGAATGATGAAATATTCCTTAGCCCCGGAGCCCACGGGCCTCACCAACGTGAAGCTGAGGAGAAGAATCGTAAAAGTTATAACACTGTCTGATGTGAACGATCAGCCTTGTGTAGCATGTAGAGGAGTAGATCACCCCGATTTTTGCTATTTTTCTTATCTGAAACATGAATGTGCAGCACACTAAACACAACCACAGACTCTTTGGCCCTCTTGCCATCAAGGGAGGGAACTGTATTTCATCCCATAAATCAGAGCTGGCTTACAGCCCCCTACATCAGTACAGGGGACACTGCAACAGTTCTTGGCCCAGACTTGAAGAGAGATGGTGCCCTTAGATGCCCGTGAAATGTAACAAACTCTCTTCTTGCCTATGACTGGCTTCATACCATCCTTGGGGGATTAAGAAAAAGGACATTCATTTTGTATTCTGTGTTTTGTAGTTCAGATGAGGAACTTTAGCTGAGAGGGAAAGTTGAAGGCTGAAACTCCACCTGGAGAGAGAGGCCAAGGGGCACCAAGGGGTGAACCCAGGGATGATGCCATCTTGAAGGTGGGTATTCCCTTCCAGACTGACCAGTAAAGCCACGTGGATCAGAGACAAACCTCCCGGCTGAGCCCCTCCTGAATTCACAACCTACAAACTCATGAACAAAGTACAATGGTTGCTTTAAGCCATTAAGTTTGAGATAGTGCTTTTTTTTTTCAGAGCACTGTAAAGAATGAAAACACATTGTAAGCGAATAAAATCCTGTCTTCCAACCAGAAAGCTAAACATCAATCTATCAAATCCTGTGTGTGTGTGTGTAAATCATGTGTATGTGTCATGTACAATATATATTTACATATGATGTGATACATACAGTTTGAAATTGTGTGTGTCTGGGTGAAGCCAGAAAATAGTCCTTGTTATACTTTTTATCCCTCAGGTGCTGTAACAGAACTTCCTAAATCCTCTGCGTCTTCCTTACGCACAATGGTCCAATTGAACTTGGCAGTGCCGTCAGGAAAACTGCTGGTTTATCCTGGCTCTGACCTGAGGAATGGGCTCGCATCTTCGTGATGCACACAACGCTTCCACGGCTCTTGGAAGGCTTTTAGCAAGTTGTCCCTGGCCTTCCTGGAGGAAATGGCAACCTTGAATACGTTCTCATTTGGAAGGATGAAGACACATCAAAATCCCTGCGTGATGAGAAGACGAACGCCGACAATTCAAAACTACTATTAGCAAAAAGAGTTACAGCCCTTACATCAAAAGGTAAAGGAAAAATCTGAAGTCCATTTTCCATTTTTTTCTGTTAAGTGCAAATATTCACACTTAAATCAGTACTTTTATTTTAAAACCGTTCGATACCCCCCGTGGCAGTTCTGTGCTGGCTTCTGATGTGGCAACCCAGCCTCTGCCGTCGAAGTCACAGTGGGTGAGAACTGAAGGTCACGGACAGTGACACAGCACAGAGGCCACCGATGCGTGAACCGCCACCGGTGTGGACCAGAGCCAGGAGGGCTGCCCTCCCCTCGGGCTCGCCCCTCAGGACAACGAGCGTTTCCATAGAAATCAGAACAGACGGGCCAGGTGTCCCAGGTACCAGGGGAGGGCATTGTTCTCCAGGCCTTTTAATATAACTTGTTCAATCACCCAATTTCTTTCCACTTAAAAGTGAAACAGCTCTCAACTAAAGTTCTTTTCCAATCACATTATTGAAGAAATTACATATTAAAGTCCTATATGACTTCAAGTCTAAAAGTTTATATATATATATGTATTTTATTTTCCTAGGAATACAAATTGATGTACCAAAAGTCCATGGGTTGATTTTCCAGTACAAGTCCCTATTGTTTCTGTGATCTAAACGAGACTATAAAACTCCATCCCTGATAACAGGACTACCCTCCTAATTCTGCCTGGACGATAAATCAGTGAATCTACAGAAAGCACGCAGAACAGCAGTCCGTCGACATCAGCCTTTGTTTTTGCTGCATCCCTAGCTCGTGCACCCATTGTCTTAAGCTGCACAGACGGCTATAACAAGAACACCAGAGGCTGGGTGGCTTCAACAACACGTGTTTATTTCCCACCATTCTGGAAGCTGGAAGTCCGAGGCCAAGCTGCTGGCAGATTCAGCCTCCATTGAGGCCCTTCTCCTGGTTCACAGCAGTCCGTCTTCTCGCTGTGTCCTCGTGTGGCAGGAGGGGCGAGGGAGCTCCCTAGCCTCTGTCGTGAGGACACTAATCCCATCATGGGGTGGCGGCTCCACCCCCATGACCTCATCACCCCCAGGGCCCCACCTCTTGGTCCCATCACGTTGGGGGTTAGGTTTCAACACATGAGTTCTGGGAGGACACAAGCATTCGTCCACAGCACCAGCTAATTGGGGTGGCGAGAACCCCAAAGTCCTTTCTGGCTGCTCATGTCGTAAGGTTGCGAGTGACAGCAGGAGCTTGCATTGCTCTCGAGGAGTCGGCACCTATGAGCACCACAGAACCACCCAGAGGCAAGGCCTGCAGGGACCTAATCCCCTCTCACCTGGACTGGACACAAGGTTACAGGAGCGACTGTAGTGGGATTTACTTGCATTATGTATCTGAGAGCTGAAGTAGTCCACTGGTGTTAAAATGGCATGAAATAAAAATTTTGTTCAAAGTGAGTTTTCTCCGAGTGATGAAAGTGAAGAACTGCAGAGATTCCCCTAGCGGCAGCCCTCTCCTGGTTGGGGATATGTCCCTGGTGGCATGTCGCACGGGCCATCATGTTTAGTGAATGAGGATGGGGCCCACGCCCACCTGAGCTCTCCTTACAGGAAACACACCCTCGGCTAGAGAACCTGCTGGTCTGGAGCCACGGAGGCAGGGCTTCGGACTGAACTTTAACACCTTGGTCAGCCTCTCTTCTTGGCCTATACATCCTGGAAGGACCCTGTTTAGTGTTCCTGTGTGTGGTCATGAGGACCAGGGGAGGGAGGGCTTCTCAGCAAGGAGGGGCTTCACGGCTCAGGAAACCCGCAGGTGCCAGAGATGGTCACTCACCCACTCCTGCATTCTCTCACTCCCTGAAGACCTTCGCGTGTGGGAGCGATGGTCAGGCTGCAACCCTAAGCCAGGGCGGACAGCCTCCCCTCGTTGGCTCTCTGCTTCCTCGGGCCATTGTGCCCTGGGCCCGTTCCCCTGCGGATGCAAGCTGTGGTGGGTCCACGTTCCCTTCCCGCAAGGCACGTCCAGGGTCTCCGATCGCCAGGGCTGAGCTCTGAGTATCCTCCTGGGGTGACATCACCTCCTCTCCCCAAAGTTCCTCATCCTGAGTCGGAGCTCCTGGTGCCTGTGTCACTAGGACTGCTGAGCTAGAAAGAGCCCTTCGTTGCAGGTGGCGTCTCTTCCCGGATGTATGGGGCTTAACCTGCTGCCCCAGGGTCCTGGCGGAGAACGGCGGGCCAACCTCACTCGCGATCGGAGCTGCGGGAGGCTGCCCCTCTGTGCCTGAGACTCCACATCTTGACTCCTCGTAGCGTGGGTCACCTTGACCTAGAACTCTGCCCAGCGTTTTGAAGCAATGGACGGTGGGTTACCTGGGGAAGGGGCAGGACCGTGGGGTCAACCTCAGAGGCAGAAGAGTCAGTGCTGTTGGGAAATCTCTGCTCTCTGGCTCAGGGTCCAGATTTATTTATTCTTTATAATAGCCAGAGGTCAAAAGTTGCTTTTGTTTGCCAAAAACCCCCTCATATATATATTTATCCAATCAGTGTTCATTAAGTATTAAGTAGGGCTCTGTCACAGGTTAGGACCTGGGACTACAAAGAGGAGCAGACCCACTCTTCCCGCGCCGAGAGCAGGAACTGAGTCTCGGCCCCCTCAGACCCCAGGCCCCGCGCTGCGTTCACCCCCGGCAGCAGGTACGCACGAGACGTCCGCCCAATTCAGCAGCTCAGTTTTCCAATAACGGGGACGTTTCTGCTGGTTCCACCCCTACAACCTGCAGGCAGAGCACCCCGATGAACACGGCAAAAGCCACGGGCTGGGATGCGGGGAAATATTCAGAATGAAGGAGAGGGCCGATTCCGGGACAATGCCAGGGGCCACGGACAGGGGCAAGCGGGTCAGTAAGAGGATTTACAGGCTGTTAGTCACATGACCCGCTGTAGAGACCGGGCTTTGGGGAAGGGGTTCCCGCCTGGAGACCACCACCCACACCAGCCCGAGCCGTTGTATCGTGAAGGCAGGTGAACTCACGTGCACGTTTTTACCTGGGATCCAGCTGCACCTGCTGGGTGACCAGCCTCAACACCAGCCTCCAGGGAGGCTAACGGAAAACGCAGCAGAGAACAAGTTGCTGAATTTGATTTTTTTTTTTTTTTACTACAAACACGTTTTAATTACCTTTCTGTTGAATGCCTTGTAAATAATTCAGCAGGCTCAACCACGTGTTATGCAAATGTTAACCAAAATCACTGTTTTCAGCGGAATATGGCTGGAAATGTAGTCACAAGACAGCATTTCTAATTTCAGCTTGTTTTTCCATTGGTGTCCTGTGGCCATGAACACAGGGTTTAGCGCTAGTTCATTCACCCATCGAAACGGGGCTGACTAGCCCTCTGCTCTGTGTCAGGCCCTGGACTAGGCCTGGAGGCTATTAGGTCCCGTGAACAAGAGACCCTGGCATTCATAAGCTTCAGGTTGCAAACTCAGGTGGGTGCAGTGGCTAAGGGCCATCTGATGGCCAGTGGGAGACAGTGGGGCTGTGACCACATGGTCACACCCAAAAGAGGCCAGCACCATCTAGTGAGCTCTTGCCTGTAGACAGCAGACCCAGCAGGGCCAGACTGTGTGGTTTATCAGAAGAAGGTAGGCATTTCGGGTGTCATGTATACAATAGCTCACCTAAACAATCTTGGCAACTGATTGAAATGTGTCTGAAAGGGGCTGCTCCGTAGGTCAAGGCAAACTGGAAAGGAACTCTGGGGCCAGCGGTCCCTTAGAAAATTCTCTGAAGGGTTTGGGGACCGGCCACAGCCTGGGGCCGTCAGCTGGCACCTTGCCCGTATGTTTGCCACCTCTCAGTAAAGAGAGGTGGCAGTTTCCAGAAAGCAAACCAGTTGGGTCTAATCAGATTAATTCAAGTATCAGCATCATGGGTGTGTCTGGACCTTCAGGTCCATCCCGCCAGAACTGCGAGCCTCCCTCTGCACTGCTCTCTGTGTGGGGCTGGCAGGAGGTGAGACGTGCTTGCAGCAGTGCACAGAAGGCTCCTCGACTCCATCTCCATGCCGTGCTCCGGCTGAGCTAGGGCGGCTCGCTCAGCCTCTCCATGTGGCTGTCTTCCTTTGCGACGTGGCCACACAGGGTCCCCGCCCCATCTGCCCTTTGCTGGTCGCGGGGCTGCTGCGTACGGGGGGTGGGGGGCATCTCCAGGGTCCGATCCACGGACCTGGGGATAATTTGTTTTCTTATGGAGACTGTCGGCCTGGCAGCCCAAGCTGCATACGAAATCTATGTGCAGCTAATGATGAGAGCATTAAAGATCTCTTTTGGTGCTGGCATTTTATCCCCTGCTTTCATATTTGTAACCCTTTTTACTTCCTAATATCCCCTGTGTCTGGCAGTGCGTCCTAACCTCTGACACCAGGAAGTCAGTCAATAAACCCAGTGCTCTTTGATCCGCAGGATTATGGGATTGCTTTTTATGCAAAGAGAAACATCAGGATAAGCAAATACGGAAGGGAAAAACCCCTCCGGAGCAGGGGAGTTTGAAGACAGAGAAGAAACAATTCCAGAGCATTTGCAATGCAAACCCTACTGGACATCTGAGCCTTATTTATCAACAGCAAGAAAGCAGACCGGGCCCCAGACCAGAGGGGGCATTTCTGCGCCGTAATTCGGGATACAGGCAACCCTCTGCTGGTGATTTATAGTCAACATACTGCGCCCTGGTTGTCTAGCCTTGAAGACACAAGGAAGCACACACGCTTGCAGCCTTCTAAAGCAACAGTGCCTGTGAAGACCCAGCATTTGGGGATATTATTCCAACTCACACCCTCACGACTGACCTAACGGATAAAAGTGTCGTCTTATGGGCTGGGCTTCTCTATCTGTGCAGTGGAAGCACAGCGTCCTAACCACTGGACCACCGGGGAATTTCCACATCACAGGCTCTGCCCGGTGGTTACACATCTCACTTCCTGCTGGGGGTGCTTTCGTTCTCAGGGCAGGAGGCGTCCCAGGCGGACGGACTAAGACCTCGCACTTGAGATGGTTGGTGTTCTTTTCATGTGGTCTCCATCATCTTCTGGGAAAGCTCTCTGAGCCATTGTCTGAGTTGATGGGAAGACTCAGAAAATGGAAAATACCCACCCAGAATTTCTGCTGACCTGTCACGGGCGGCCTCTACTTTGACACTGCAGACATGTCTACTTCCTTAGCAGCCTTCTCCAGGCAGCCTCCTGGTGGAAACAGGTGTTCTGCAAATAAAACCGGCTCCACTTGCGTTTGTATTTCCCTGGTGAGAGAAGGCACAAGCCTTCATGGGTGGATATCATTTTGCCACATTACCATATTTTTATTACTGTGTGTTCCTTCACCTCTCACCCCTGTAAGTGTGGGGCAGCCCTGGGCTTCTCTGCCTCGGGGGACGTCTGGATGCGCATGTAGTCTCCAAAAGCCCAAACTCATCCCAGAGGCTACGCAGCCACCCCAGAAGGAGCCCTGAGGGAAGAGGGACCCAGGGTCCCGGCGCAGCTGGAGGGAGGGCAGGCCTGGCTCATCCGCCGCCTCTCCCCCCGCACCCCAGCCCGGTCACAGAGTGAGGAGGGACCTGCCCTGCTGCCCAGAGGACCCGCAGAGACCGTGGGGCCCAGAGTAGGAGGCAGGGACCGAAACCTCCGCAGGCTTTCCCTGCCCCAGGCACGGTTCCCAGGAGAGGGGCTGGGCCCCGCGGAGCTGGCGGGCAGTGGGGTTCGGGGGCGACCTGAGGGCGGGTGACAGGAAGCTGCGTGGAGCCTTCTCCGGGTGCCTCCCCCCACACTCACTGGAGTCTGTGCCCTGCGTCAGACCTGCACACAGATACCACCCGGGGAAGGGTGAAAAGGCCACAAGATGCCGGCTTCAAGTTTAAGACGTCCTGTGTCCTCAGAGGGGACACGGGGAAAAACGACCACGTGAAAGGGTCACGGAGTGAGCCAGTGAGTTGGGTGTGAATGGGTGGAGCTGGGGCCACTCGTGGGCTGGGTACCCAGGAGGCGCCTCCAGAAGGAGCCGCGTGGGTTTGGAGTCAACCTCCAGGGGAGGTGCGAGCCCCACCCAGTCCCAGCACCAGGAAGCAGGTCAGAGGCCGAGGACGCGCAGCCTCGTGGGGAACCAGGTCAGGAAGCCGGGCCCACCAGCCGGCACTGAGGACACGCAGGGCTCGTGGACAGTCAGCGTTGTAACTGCGGCCATTACTGTTATTTCCACGTAACTTCTTCAAGGAAGGCGCAGATAATGGTTTAAAAAAGTAGACTTCATGATCTAGATATTCTATTGAGTAACTGGATCAGAAATAATATTTCTGAAATTAGAGCTTCAAGTTACTCTAATTTCTGAAAAATTATAATCATTTGGAAAATATTTTTGACAGATAAAACATCAAACTTCATTACATATTTTAAATGATTTCATAGTAATTGCCAAGATCTATACATTAAGAGAAACATTTTTTCTCCATTAACATCTATCTATTAAATATATATAAATATGTTTAACTTCAAAATTATGCATCTTTTTAGGAGAATTGTATTAACTTTGCATTTGATTTTGAGCATCACTAATATATGTGTTGCATAATAGTATATGCAACATATATAAATTAGTATTAATTTGAGTAGGTGTGCCTTGCTAATGCAGCTTTATTACAAGAAACTATGAAATGCGACGTGCGTGGCTCGTAATTACTTGCTTGGTTATATTGCATTGACACAAAATAAGTGAATTTTCCAACAAATCTCAAAAGGAGCTCATTTTTAAGGAAAAATGAAAGAAGGAACACCGCTATTTGAAGCATATCATTTGCAAGAATCCACTCTAATTGTTTATGCAAGTTGCTAAACAATATTATTAAGAAAACACATCATTTCCGGTGATATGTTTAAACACATGTTCAGAGAACACCTTTGTCAGAGGATACAAATGCAGAAATAAAAACCACAAACCAAGGGCATGTGCCTTAATCTTACTTTTTCAGCCAGTTTTAAATAAAATCTCTCCCCCATCCTTGTCAAAGCATTAAATTCTAGAACAGGTGCTCTCAGATCATCAAACCCTCCTCGTTGGGAAGCATTTGATTTCAGAGACACTGTGAACACCTCAAACCTTCAGAAGCAAAGGATGGGGAGAGGGGCTGTCTACTGGCCGTTCTCCGTATCACTTTCAGAGGCAGGATTTCTGTAAAGATCCTCCTGACTCTTTAAAAAAGACAGAGTAAGGCAAGTTGCAGTCATTAGGGGCGCCCTGGGAAGGCTCTTCACCCCAGGGATGTCTGCGGGCTGAGGACCATGCTGCAGTCCAGCCCAGGAGCCCTGAGCACCAGCCCTGGCTTATCCCAGGACCATCCTCAGAGCCAGGGCTTTGCAAGAACAAAACACCCCAGGGCTAGGAATTTGCTAATGTGCTCTGAATCTTACTGTCTTCAATTTGTAAAATGAGAAGATTCTAACAATGGCAGTTTCAGTTTAAAATTCCTGGGGCTGATGCCTTCAGACCCATTTCCGCCTGAAGGCAGGGAGAAGTCAGCTGATAAGTGGTGTGGGGATACTGATGAACCACAAAATGGCAAAAACAGGAACAATTGTGCACCCACTTTGCTAAATACAGCAACAGAAATTACAGATGGATTAGTATTCCATTTCAAAACTGGAACCTGAAACCGTGGGGGTGGGTAAGGCCATTGTAAATAGTAACGTGGAAAAAATCAGCCACAAAGGGAAAGGCTGAGGTTTAACATCAAAAAATGTAAATTTTTTATTTGTCAAAAATATGGTAAAAATGCAAAGGCATGTGTCAATTTAGAAAATATTACAAATGAAGTTTAAAAATTTTAATATGTAAAAACTCAGAAAATCCATAAGAAAGCTAATTGAAAAAACTTAAAAGGCCGTGAATATTCAATTTACGAAAGAAGTCATACAAAGAGCGAGGAAACGTATGTAAATTGTTTAGCTGTGCCAGTAGGAAAAAAAAATGCTCACATAAATAACAGAGAGGTATCACGGATTGCCTGCCACATAGGGAAAAATTTACATGTTTAAATATTCAAGATAGAAAGAAATGTGAATTTTTATGCATGGATTAGGGAAATTGAGAAAAAAATTAATTGAAGATGTTGGTGATATTAGTGAAAAGAAAGTATTCTTGCACTTGGCTTCCTAAGTGCTACTTCTAGTGAGTTTTTGTAAATAAATCATCAAAGCAGCATACAAACCTCGAGTACAACACAATAACATCCAAAGCAGTGAAACAACTGAAAATGGCCTTTGCATTTAATGATAAAGATTCCCATCTGGGGACAATTGACCTGGCTGTTCTGTCTGCCAGAAATGTCCTTCCCTAAGGGATGTACAGGGATTTCCCCCACATCTCAGCTGGCCTGTGCTCAAATATCCGCTACTTGGGGATCAAACCTCCTTGCCCATCTGCTTGAAGTGACATCCTCCTGCCTCCCCCCTCAATTGCACCTTCCCCACCTCTTTAATCTGTCAATTCTATGAGCTGCCTCAATCTGTCAAAGTTTTTATTGGCTTATTTCAGTTTTATCTAGACGTCATAGAATTTGTTGATTAGCCAAATATCTGAATACTTTCAAGTATGTGAGCAGGCGAGCAGATGTCAAAAAGAATAGTCATATGTGTAAGTAAATTTTAGATATTGCCAATCCCAGGAAGTGAATTACACGTTTCTCTCTCTGTTCTCATCATATAGCTCTTATCGTGTAGTTGCCAACTGGTTAATTTCTTGAATAGAGCTACGTAATGCGACATTCTTTCCAAATTTCTTTTGTTTTAGGTTAATTGATTTATCTTTACAAAAAGCAAGGTTAGGTTGGTGACGGGGGGTGGTATATTATTAAAATTTATCATGTGTTTTCAGTTATGAGCGTGGCCATGCTGGTAGATTGGGCCAGTAGGGAAATCCTTTATCACGATTTGAAAATTATTGGAAAAGTACACGGAGGTGCTTGGTTCTTTTCATTACTTTTTCCTTTACTATGTCTTTGATTTTTGCATTTATTTGTCCATGTTTATTTATCTTCCAATTTTCCTTCCTGCTTCCTATTGAAACTTGAGAAGAAAAATCTGATTATGAAACTGCAGTTACACTACACAAGTCAGACGCGAAATAACCAGCTTAACCGAATTACTTCCATTTTGTTTGTTTTGTTTTTGCTTTAAACTCATCCTCTGTCTACACCTTCGTACATTAAGGTGCACTTTATTATTCGCCAGATGCTGTGCAGTAGAGCTTGGAGGGCAGATCTGGACTCAGGCAGGCACAAAATCGAGTCTGGTTTTGTCACTCGGGCAGGTTAATTAAACTGCCAAAGCCTAAATGTCCTCATCTGTAAAATGGGGTCAGAGCGCTGTTCGCTGCTTAAGCTGTAAAGACAAACTAGATGGTGTATATGAAATGCTTAGCCTTCGCCTGGACACAGCACACGCTTCACAAACTCTCCAGTAGGCTGTTGTGGGCCTTCCGAGAGAAAGGATCTCAGAACACCTCAACGACACTTAAAGTAGACGGCTGACTTTGGCACACAAACCTACAAGGGGAAGACACCAGGGGCCTGGAGAGGTTTGTAGAAAAACCCAACAGTCCCATTCAAGTTTCTGATTCACAAACCAGAGCCTTGCATTTTGTCCTGATGTCCAGACGGAAGATGTTCAGGTTTTCCTTGCACTGAAGGGAAAGGGGCACTGGGGGTCAAGTACAGGGAAAATAGTACTCTCATCTTGTTTGGGTATTAGGATAGTAATTCTTTGAAGATTTAGGAACTTTATTCAGAATTCAGTGACTATATTGTATTAAAGATACTAACTTACTGACTATTTACTCACCTTACTCATGTGAGGGTATAAGGACCTAGGGTTCAGCTCAGGGAGGGGCCAACACCACCTTGATCCCAGCATCGTGTGGGCCCCTCTAGCCCGTCAAGGGGGTAGGATTCCAAAAATAACTCCTGTTTTTCCTAGTGTTCTCAGGCTCTGGGACTCACAAACTTTTTTCAGAGTTGCAAGTCAGAACAGTGAGGGCTATTTCCATATGTTTATGGGAAAAACTGGATGTGATAGGAGTTTTGATTTCTCGTGGGAAAGAAAAATCAGCAGATAAGATGATGACATCTGAGTCTCACGTGTGTGGAATTGATGAATCGGTCGATGGAAAAACATCCACATCCCACAGGAAGGGCTTCCTTCCAAGAGGCCTTGATATTACATCCAAGTTAAGGAAACATTCGCTCGCTTATTCAGTTATTTGTGCTACAAAGTGCGAATTTGGTAGATTTGAATGTCTCAACATATCATAGGAACAAGAACAGCCATAAACACGTAGAAAGACACAGACCTGCAAGGGGAAGACACCACGGACCAGGGGCCCGCCTCCACTGCCCTCCCACACGCGGATACCCCCACGGCTTCCTCAGGAACCTGATGGAAGTGATTCTGTACTCTGATTCTACTTACACGTGACATCCTGAGAAGTCCTGTCCTGGGCCCTGCTTTCTCAGCTAAAGAATACACATTTCTAAGTCACCGGCCTGTTTTCTACAGGGATCAAAGTCTTAGAAATCAATCTGCATGTTGCAATTAACTGTATTTAGATACCACGTGTGTATTTAAAAAGGAATTGTGAGATTGTCTGGATGTCTTGAAGGGGGTGGTGAGGTTTTTCGTAAGAAAGAAAAGCTCACATCAGACCACTTCTGATGGGGTTGGACAGCCTCGCCCCTCACACCTGGTTCTGTCTGTGCCCTCAGGAGGCCACGCAGACTGTGTGGAATGTTGACTCTCAGTTACAGGGGCCCTGTTACAGGTGTGGGTTCCAGACCCACCGTGCACAGTGGCCCGAGGCCACGGCCCATCTCCTGGGAGCCCGGCCCGTGCTCAGAGCTGTATATGAAGGGTACACATACCCTGGATGCACAAAACATGACACAGCTGCCAGGAGCTCCCCACCCATCGGACCACGCCAGCTTCCTCCTCCCACACCCACCCCAGCTTGATGTGGGAGGGGGATCTGCCTCCATCGCCTCTTTGCTGGGGGCCCTCCTGCCCTCTGACCTTCAGGAGAAGGTGGGAGGCATCGGGGCTGGTGTGTGCGCTTGAGGCGTATTCCGTGGACCCTGCGTTTATGACGTGAGCCTCCACTGAAATCCTGGCCCATCTTTGGTCTAGGAAACCTGTCTTCATACAGAAGAGGGAGTGGGGCATCCTTCTGGAGCTCGGACAGCACCTGGCAGGTCTGAGGGACAGCGGGCGGCACAGGCTGGAGCAGGACACGGCCGCTTCCCCTCAGGGGCAGGAGGTCATTGTTAGTTTCGTGCCCCACGGCCATCCCTGCCCTTCGCGACCTATCCCCAAAGACATTTCCGACCTGACTGAATCAGAAACGCCTTTGCAGGTGTCCATATGCATTGTCTTCTTGCAACGTAGATGCTCAAAGCCTGCCTAAATCACAACCCCATAAAATGGGGCTAAGACTGAGGGTTTGCGTTTTCACAGCGTCTATTTCCAAAGCCATAAGAAACCTTAACATCTGTTTACCAGTGTACGTGGTAGTGTCTCTAACAGGATGACACGCACACTAATTTTTCAATATTTAGTTCAAATCTACATGGTGGCTCTTTCTAACATGATGATTCTGATCCTAATTTTTCAACAGTTCCCTAGGTAAAGACATGGGAAAAAATCTTCAACTCTCTTTTAAACTAAAACCAGCTTACAGAGTTTTGATTTACAATAAATAAATAAATAAACAAATAAATAAAAAACAGTTCTTACTTGAAAAAAGCAATTTGTCACAGTCTCATGTCCAGATTGGAAAAAAAAAATCCCCATTTACGAACATTAACTTTTTTTCAGCTTTTTGCTACCAGAGCTGATGTGTAAAGCAACACACCTGCAGTGAACTTCGCCTGGGAAGTCTCATTTCCAGACGAGGAAGCCCGAACAGGTGCCCCGTCACAGGAAGGCGGGCCCCTGTCATGGAGGGTGTCCCCTGCCGGGAGGCCCCAGGTTGCTCTATGACAGCCTCTCCCCTCCGGGTGCTTGTGGGTCCATCCTTCCCTCTGCGTCCCTGGCTGGGGTGCAGGCCGTGTGCTGCAATTCACATCATTGCCGGGACATTCTTTTGCATGTTCTCCAGACCCCAGTGCATTACAGTTTCGATCAGATCAGATGATTCCCATGGAAATTCCTGCCCAAGCAAGCTTCCTTCCTCAGAGTCCGGAAGGCGGCCCTGAGGGACAGGCCTTTTTAGGGCTCATTTCTTCATCATCACTGACAGTGACCTAAGTTGCTGCTTCTGAACCTTTGGGATGAGAAAACGTCTTCAAGAGTAATAACTTGATCCCCTTTTCCCACTCTTTTAGTTCTAAGGATAAAGCAATGAATGAAACAGTAAAGACTTCCTTTTATTTGAAAAGGTAAAAACTTTGCAAAATTCCCGATAAAACCTGATCTGCCTACGTACACAAACAAGAATATAAACAGAAAATGTGAGAAAGAGCCTTGTTCTTAAAGACTTTAAAAACCTGTAGGAATGCCACTGCAATGTAGTGAATTGTGGTAAAAACTGCACAACTTGCTTTGAAGCAGGATGAATCCCATTCCTCCCTTTGTTACGTAGTCGCCTTGCTTCTCAGAGTCCCGGATTCTGGGTCCTGCCTGTGACACGTGAAACTACTTACCGGAAAATCCTGGCAGAAGCCAGGAGCTCCCCACATGAGAGAGGGTCGAGTTATCCCCCTACTGTGGATCGATCTCTTCATAAAGGAGGGTATCGTACACACCCGGCTGTCATCTGGGTTTTAGGTGAGCACTCATCTCTCTCCAATCGGGGTCTTTTCCCAAATATTGAAAGGGCAGGGAGAGGAGAAGAACAAGAAGACCGATTGGAAGAGAAAAGGATGGCAAGTGTGTCCAACGTGGGGGAGGAGGGGGCTGTGGGGGTGGGAGGGTGAGGAGGAAGGAGTGGGGGTCCCTTGGGAGGAGTCGGGAAGACGGTGGAGGTAGCATTGGCAGTGAAGCCTGGAAACGGCCCGGCGCTCAGGTTTGGGGGCCCAGAAGTGAGCTCCACACCTGAGTCAGGTGTCCTGTCTGCAGCCCATGGAAGAATCCACAAGTGATTCTTTCTCAAAGATGTTGCCCTCAGAATCCCAGAGTTGCATGCTGCTTGCGGCTAAATGTCCCAAAAGGTGAGGCTGGAGGCTGTGCTCAGACACACTTGATCATGGTCTGTGGTCCTTTCACTGTATTAAATGTAGCAACAGTATGTGCTGGCATTTTGTTGAGGATTTTTGCATCAATGTTCATCAGTGATATTGGTCTGTAATTTTCTTTTTCTGTGATATCTTTGTCTGGTTTTGGTATCAGGGTGATGGTGTCCTGATAGAATGAGTTCGGAAGTGTTCCTTCCTCTGAAATTTCTTGGAATAGTTTGAGAAGGATAGGTGTTAATGCTTTAAATCTTTGATAGGATTCTGAAGCCATCTGGTCCTGGACTTTCGTTTGTTGGGAGTTTTTAAATTACTGATTCAAGTTCAGTACTGGTAATGGGTCTGTTCATATTTTCTATCTCTTCCTGGTTCAGTCTTGGGAGATTGAACCTTTCCAAGAATTTTTCCATTTCTTCCAAGTGGTCCATTTTATTGGTGTGTAGGTGCCTGTAGTAATCTCTTATGATCCTTTGTGTTTCTGTGGTGTCAGTTTTAACTCCTCCTTTTTCATTTCTGATTTTACTGACTTGGACTCTCTCCCTTTTTTTCTTGATGAGTCTGGCTAAAGGTCTGTACATTTTGTTTATCTTTTTAAAGAACCAACTTTTAGTTTCGTTAATCTTTTCTATTATTTTCTTAGTCTCTATTTCTTTTATTTCTGTTCTGACCTTTATGATTTCTTTCCTTCCACTAACTTTAGGTTTTGTTTGACACCTTTGAAGTCCTTCCTGGCGAAGGTCAGCAGAGCATGCCGAGTGACTCGCTTTCTAGAGAGCATGTACCCTGTTCCCTCAGACAGCTAATGCTCCCTGTCGGAAAGAGGGGAGGAGAGGCAGAAGATGTACCAGCCACCCAGCCACCTGAGGGTCTTGTTTCGCTTTTCCAGAGTAAAAAAGTTAGTCCTCCTCATTGGAGATTTAAAGTGAATGTAGAGATTATTGAAGTGATAGATAAACTGTACAAGATGCCTGTGTAGTGCTCTATTTTTCTTTAGGAATTTGGCCGTGTGTGTGATTTTTATCTCAGCAGCTGCTGTTTCACATACAGAAACTCACTCTTGACAGTAGACACCCCTACACTGGCAAGAAAAGGAGAGTTTCCCTCTGGGCAAAAGTTTTAAAGACTGAAATCTCTCCTTAATAGACCCATAACCTTGGTACTTGGGGATTTCCACCCCACCCCCATCATTAGGTAAATTTGCAATGTGAATTTTTGTTCTAAAAGATAAGCCTTTTTTTTTTTTTTGAATGGGCTGTAATTTGTACATTACTCGGCACTTTTTGTTTATGATTAAAAAATAGAGGGTGTGGCGTTGAAAGCGTGCATCACAAAATGTCTCTTTGGAGGAGAAGGTTAAGTCACCCACTCCCTTGGGGTACAGGTAAGTTCGATAGGACTGTGTGCTGACCTTAGCGAGCGGCCCTACATTTGTAAAACCCCCTCCCAGCCTTGGCTACAAAACAACCACTGGAAATGAAAATTAAAATAATTATAGAAGCAATAGGAAAGCATAATAAGAGAAAAAAACATTTTAAAGGAATTATTCAGGAAATATTAGCAGCCAACACTCTGGAAATATCCCAGCTCTCCTAATGGCATCTTAATATGTTCGAGTATCGTGTCATTGTTCAAAGATGAACGTCTCTGCATAGTATAAGTTCTATCATGGGGTGATATTTTTCTTTATTTAAGTGAAGTAAATGCAGCAATTATCACAACATAAAAAAGACGCTTAGTTTTAGTCTGAGGAAGGAGTGCTGCTACGTGATTTCAATGAGGTACTCCCACACATTTTTCTACACTGCAGACCGCCCCCCCCAATTACCTGAATAAAACAACTTATCCAATATATTAAAAAAAAAATTTTTTAGTGTGGTAAGGTAAATTATTTTTTTTTAATTTTTATCAGAGTATAGCTGATTTACAGTGTTGTGTTGGTTTCAGGTGTACAGCAAAGTGAATCAGTTATACATATACATACATCCACTCCTTTTTAGATTCTTTTCCCGTGTAGGTCATTACAGAGTATTGAATAGAGTTCCCTGTGCTGTACAGTAAGTCCTTACTAGTTATCTTTTCTATATATGTATATATGTGTATATGTGTGTATTCTATTCTATATATGTGTGTATATGTCAATCCCAATCTATCTAATATATTTTAAAGCACTTTTCATAAATCAGGAGGCAAACTTGTTTCTTTTACTTTCAAATAGGCTTCACAGAGTGCGGGGTTGTTCCTTTGCCTTTCCTGTGATTCTGTCACTTTCACTGACGGTGACCAAGGTGCCTCTGTCAGGGCTTTGGTGGTAGCGGAGGGGCAGCCGCCGGGGGGACGGGATGGCCCATGGCTGGGCCGGCCCTGCGACCAGAACGGCAGCAAACCGCCTCTGCCACCAGCACCTCTGAACCATCGTCACAGCCCGTGACGTGGAGCCCACGGCCCAGCCCTGAAACCAGAGTCTGGGGCAGAAGAGCTCCCGGTGGAAGCACCTCGTTCCCGATAAAGACCGATGGCTGGCGTGTCCTCCATGGAAAGGTAGGCCTCCAGGCTGGCCGTCCCGGGTCCCCTGTCACCCTGGGAAAAGCTAAACACTCCCCATTGTGTTTAGAAATGCTATAGCGGAGACTATTTATAAAGGACTAAACACAAAAGCACTTAAGCCTTCACTTCTCTGACGGAGGCTGAGCGCCTGGTGCCTGCACCCACATCTCAGGAAGTGCTGGCCTCTGCTGAGCTCAGCCTGCCATCCCAGACCCAACAGGGTCACAGGGGATGAGTGCCAGCCCTGGGCTTCACACTTCCCCTGCCCCAGGCCACCTCACTAAGCATCGCACCATGAGGATACAGAGGCCCGTGTCTCCCAGGTCCCAGACGAGGCCAAAGGAAATTGGAAAAGCTAAGGGGTTTCTCTTTCTCTTTTTCTTTTTCTTTTTCTCTTTCTTTTGTTTTTGGCCATGCCACACAGCAAGTGGGATCTTAGTTCCCCGACCAGGGATCAAACCTTTGCCTCCTGCCTTGGAAGCTCAGAGTCTTAACCACTGGCCCGCCAGGGCCGTTCCGCTAAGGGCTTTTTCTTGGGGTTCTCCCTGCTACCAAGAGGGGCTCCTGGGCCTGGGGACCCCTCACAGTAGCTCTGAGGAGGGGCATGGCTGTTTCCACCTAGAAGACCCTAAATCAGCCGGGGCAGGACCAAAGGCCACAGCCAAGCCCTTGGTCCCTGGGTTTGGAGGTGGAATCAAGGCCTATCAGTGACGTAGGGGGTGTGGTCAGGGGGCACCGAAGGGGCAACAGTGAGGGAATGTCATCGGTCCCCAACATCCAGGGAGCTGTGAGTTCTTCTGGTTCTGCATCACTGAATGAACACAGGTTGTAACTTGCTCTAACTCACTCAGAAGCGTGGAATGTCTCCCCCATCGCAACACGCTCCTTCACAATTCCATCCCACAGCATCCCTCATTTCATTCATGCATATTCATGTTTTAATTCTGCAGATGCTTAATCTTGAGGAAGTGTTTTCTTTTTTCTTATCTTTTCTTTTTTTTTTTTTTAACTATAAATGCTTCTTTTCCCTGAAGCACTATGGTATCCATCATGTAGAGATGTCAACAAAAATTGTATAATGTAGGCCCATAGTGTTTTTGTTTGTTTGAATCGTGAAGAAATGGCCCATGGGGGGATCTGCCCAGGAAATCCAGACGGGGCTTGGCTGCAGCTGGTCTGTGCCCTGTTCCCCTCGGGGCCTGGCCAGGGTGGGTCTGTCCTGGTGACCCTGTTCTGAGCTAGCTCCTGACTCGTGAGCAGCCTGAAGGTTCTGCAGATGCCGACAGGGCCCCGCCCCTTGGTCCTGGGGAAGTTGCATGAGGACCTGAGACTGTGTGTTTCCTGGGGCTGTTTCTCTCCCTCATGTTTCTTCCCACAGCTTGGGCCTGTCCAGCGGAACACCAGGAAGTAATCCCTTTGTTTCTTCTCTTGTAGCTGCGCTTCTGGTGTTGGGAGGGCAGGTGAGGGTTCTTACTACATGCGGGCAGCTCTGTGCTGCCTTCCAGGCTTCCAAAGACCCTGGAGGAGGATGAGGAAGAAGGCCCAGAATTCAGTTCTCAGAGAGGAAAAGAGCTTCGAAGTCCTGGAACAAAGCCTCTTTTATTCTGTTCAGAGGCCAAGGGGTGCCCACAAGTCCCCCAGTTACATGGCTGCTAACCTGCTCGGGAGAGTGGATGTGGGTCTGGGGTAGATGCTTGGGCAGGAACCATCTCTCTGGGGCAGGTACCCAAGTGCTCTGGTCCCCCGAGACCTCAGCTCCGAGGAGAAAGCCGGTGTGAAATGTCTCAGGAGACCTGGGAAATGGCAGCAGAGTAGGAGTGGGGACTGGGAGAGAAGGAGGTCTGTGACGTGACCTTACTCGTGAGAAATGGATTTGAAATTGAATTCTTGCAAGAAATGCTATATTGGCTCTTCCAAAATTACCTTGAAAGACAAGTAGTGTTACAGAGAGTAAAGCAGTTTAATCCCCCCAACCTTAAAATACTGCCTACATTCAAAGCAGTGAGTACGTGAGTTCTGAACTAAGCCTAGATCTAGGAATATTTGGTTTAAGGGTGAATGGTACAAGGTAGGTCTGTAAATGCAGGGCTGCTGGGGCTTTTGTCATGGCCCATGACTTAGCCCGCCTCTCTGCTAGTACGTATATTCCTGTTTAAGTGTGACCTGAAAGGAAATCAATCTGTCACCTCTTTTGCTTATTTGAAGCAGGGGACCCCACTTCCCAGGGAGGTGATTTTGGTTCCTGGTGGTCGCCTGGACCCCAGCTCCCCGGCGGGCGGTTCCTCCTGCCCTTCGGTCCCCTCTGAACCCTTGGTGGTCCCTCTCGGTGGCACTGCCACATACTTCCCCCAAATGAGTGCTGTGCGGGCAAAGTTTCTCAGACTCCTCATCCATTACGGGATGATTTTTCTCCGTCAGAGCCCTCGGAAAGTCAAACAAAGCCTGCATGCAGCTCAGTGCACTGCCGTGCTGAGTGCATCGCCGTTTATTTTTCTGGTGAAAAAAATAAACTATTACTTTGACTAATAACTGCATTGGAATGTGGCCTGGGAGCACCGTTCCGCACACGGTGCCAAAAGAAAGGGACACCACGGTCCTCGTCACCTACGGTCCCGGGATCTGAGGTCGTGCTAGCAGGGTTTCAGGCCTGGTCTGTGTCATGAGTGAAAGGGGTCTAAATATTTCAAAGTGGGAGAAACCATTTTGATTCCTTTGGGTCTAAAAACACACAAACAACTGCAAAGGTCTGTTATTGAAATACTTCACTCTTAGAAAAATTGTTGATATTTGTGCGTAACCTGTAGATAGCATTTAATATTTTAAACTGGTGAAAAGGCACACACAGACCGTCCGGCACAGAAGTGAACAGTGCACTGACATGAGAAGCATGCCTAGAAAACAGACCTTGCTCTAAAGGGTGCTCTTCTGATGGAGAAGAAGAAACTTTAACTGGCCCCCCCGCTGAAGGCCTGTCTTTCTTGCCAAAAATATGCCGGCAGGCAGCACATCTTCCTCTTCTGAAAAGCTTCACTGGCCATGTCTTACATACGTTTTTCATTTTCAGTTTTGTTTCTAGAAGAATCCCTTCTGAACTACTGAAAATGGGTCCTGATGTGAGGCATCTTAGAGGTGTGTCCTGGGTCTCGAGTGGGGCTTTTCTCTTTAAAACAAGACGTTGAACTGGCTTCTTTGTGTTCTTCCTCTAATTCGTCTTGTTACTTTACTCACAAATGTCACATTTCGCAAGTACACAGTGCATGCATTGAACAATCAGCCCCTTTCTGTATTTTGAGCTGTATACACCTTCCACTTAACATCTTCTATTAAAGGTTTTATGAATTATAAAAATCTAGCCATTAACACTCATAGCGTTGTTCATAGTAATTTCATAATCCTTCAAAGTAATCCTTTTTTGTTTGTGTTTCTATGTGTCTTTATGGAGTCTTTGGGTCAAGTTTTTGTAGCAACATTGGTTTTTAAAGTGACATGATATTTGAATGAATCACATGAGCCGTCAGAGTGGGACTCATACAATGTTCTCCAAAGTACCTTGTCCCACACAGAGCCTAGAATGAAAGGGTCCCCAGAAAGGCTGGCCTGGAACACACTGGTCACTTGCCCTGATCACTCCTGACCTTTTTTCTCCCCTTTCAGTGGTTTTCCATTATGAAGACTAACAAACCAGGAGTTTATCACATATCATTCCATTACATGTCATTCCTTTTATTTCTGACTTTTCAGTAATTCTCCCTGAGTCTCCCTATTTTCTGGTGCAGCAAACACTTAACAATTACTCGCCACACGCCACACACCTGCACGGGTACTGTCACGGGACCCTTAGCACCTGGCGGCCGTGTCTGTCTGATGTGTGAAGTCACTGCAGGTGGTGGAGCAGGTGGCTGGCCCGCGGTCAGGGCAGGTGCGGTGGGTCTCCAATCACACATGCTCTCTGCTCCAGGACCCATGATCCTGGAGTCTGTCATGCCAGGGGCTGCACATGCTGGGTCCCAGCGTCCTGGATACACCCAGCGATGCACGTGCTTTCTAGTCCTTCTGCCTTGCTGTGTTTCAGTGGCGGGAGAATGGGCTGCCGGATGCACTTGGAGCCCCTGGGCTCCTGAGACCCCGTGAGTGATTTCTGTGTCCCTTGACCAGAGTCGAGGCCACTGTGCTTCCTGGCTGCTGTTCCTGTTGCTGCCCCCGATGGCCAGATGCAGGGACAAGGAGCGGGCAGATGATTTCTGCGCTGTTCCCCTTGCAAGGAGGCCCACTGCTGCTGATACACTGGGTCCCCAAGTTCCCCAGAAACACAGCAGTAAGCAGCCAGCCCCCTAGAACACAGCGTGCGAGAAGAAACACAGATGGGAAAATTCATTTCCAGCAGCTCGTAACCATGGCAGAGATGATCGGCTGCAAAATAAACAGGATGTGATTGCATGGTCACCAAAGAGTGTACCTAAGTCCTATATCTTTGCATCTGTAGAAACAGGCAAAATTAGGACCATCGTGTTCTTGGGACATCCACGTAGCTTCTCTCTTAGAATTCACAGAAACCTAAATTCTAAAGACATCAAAACCCTCTCAAATTCCTCTGAAGGGGACAGACACTTAGCAAAGAAACCATGTATTTTTCTATGGGCATATATATAGATGGAAAGGTTGGGATTCCTTATTTGGCTGCTGTGCTTAGAGCCTTGACCCTGTATGCAGTGAAAGCAGAGCGAAGCACTGTCTGTAAAAGTTGGAACCCTGCAGCCTAGATTCTAGGAGGAAAGATAAAAGAGGTGTGCTGAAAGATACAATTTTGTGCAGAGTTAGGGAATCACCGAGGCAGAGAGGGACCGAGAGAAGGCAGAGAGGGTGGATGAAAGCACGTTGCCTGCCCATCACTCCCTGGAAACAGTGTCCCAGTGAGGGCAGGGGTGGGATCCCAGGGCTTTGCTCATTTCTGGCCACTTCCGCTTTTGTGTGCTTCTATGGGTGGTCCCTGGGCTGCGGTAAACGGACATTTTTGAAGCTATAGAAAGTAAAAAAAGATTCATGACTCTCATACTATAAAACGCAAGAAAACATGTTTTAACTTTTGAGAAATAATTAGAACTACAAGCCATTTTTTTTAGCTGGTCAATTAATGTTCTCTCCACATCAGGCCTGTACAAGAGCCATCTTCCCGCCCTAACCATGAGGGCAGCAACGGGAAACGCGAGTGTCTCCATCCTGCAGCACGAATGGGGAGATGGGTGCGTGGACCAGCTTCGTGACGCCGGCCCAGACACACACAGGATGCCCAGTCTGCAGCCCACACCTTCCCAAAGGCCTCGGTCAGGCCCCTTCAGGAACCCAGCTCTCAGGTGTTTGGCAAACATCCTTACAGAACGGCAGCAAGTACTCGTTGAACGGAAGTCAAGTCTTCAGCCACCAGCAGCCCCTGAGGAGTCAGGAGGCCGGGATGAAGCACGTGGCCACGGCTCGTGCTGCTGTCTTGGAGTAAACAGAAATGAAATCAGCCTGAGTGAAGACTGGCGGCGGGTCTTTTAAAGACTGTCCATCACGAATAGATTCACTTGAAAACCAACCCTGAAAATCTCCCTTCAACCAGCAGTCCGTGAGTGGGAGCCACCCTGTCACAGCAAGGCCATGCCCACTCGGTGGGTGACGGCCCTGGGATGACGGGGCAGGTGAATTCACGTGGGAGCCACCCCTGCTGTGTGGACCCAAGACGGTGGACCTCCAAGGACTGGGTTGGATTGGATTCTTTTTCACTGATTTTAAAAGTGATGTATGTGCTCCTTAAGCTATTTTAACAGCCGTGGAGCTAGAGGACCACGTGCCCAAGGGACTTTGGGGACCATTTTTCATGCAGCTGCAGGACTACAGGGGATGAGAGGTAGACCACTCAATTCAAAGGTATTCAAGGCTTCCCCAGTGTTTAAAAATCCTTTTCTGAAACTGTTTTACTTTGTAACTGGCTCTTTCACTAACAAAAGTATCCCCGTGTTTCCTTTTCATCACTATAGTGATACTTCAGTTCTTTGTGCTGCTTGTTTCTTTCCATACCATGTGTTAGATCAAAACCACTTTAGCCGGACACAGAATGGTTAATTGACTGTGAGCATGTGTTATATAAACAGTCGCTACTAGTAGCAGAAAAACTGAATTAAAATCTATGGTGTTGGTGGCCACAGGGCGTGCTTTATCTCCCAAAACAATGAAATAGATCCGGCTTCCCCGGATGTAGATGAGTGACACATAGAGACGGTCCACCTACAACCATGCGGCTAGTGCTGGGTCCAGGCTGATGCCACATTGCCATACAGTGGAGGAAATGGGCAACCAAAGTCCCAATGGCACCTGCCCAGAGAGCAGACCATCTTCAGAAACTGACAAACACATGCAAAGTGACGTGTGATGGAGAGGAAACATAGGGTGAGGCAGTAGCTCTGTGTCCTTGGGGGTCCAGAGGGATCTTTATGAAAAGTGGCCATTTTCTGGCGCTTGCTCAGAAGGGTGGGAATTTCCACATTAAAAAAGCCGAATGTCTTCAAAACATCCTCTGTAATGATATGAAACAGTATTGTCGCAGTTAATAATTTTAATTTTTTTACATTATTAATTAACGAATCAATGAATTTGCAGTAAGGAGAAACTAGGACATTAGGGGGTGTGGTAGAAAAACAAGATTAAAACACAATAATCCTTGAAAAGCTGCATTCTGACCTTTGAGTGTATATGAGCACTGCCTCCAGCTATATTTCAGAAACATCATGTCATGTTTCAGGGTAGCCCCAGTGTTTTCACTCTGGTCCTTTCATGTTTTTGATGGAAGTTCACTAAGTCTCAATCTTGCTAGCTTCTTAACACGAACAAAGATGCTTACTTGTTCTAGAGACGTGCTCCCCTGCAACACAGCCCTCTCCAAGACTCCTGACATCTCAAAATCCTATCTGCTCCCAGATCAAGCTGATACATAGAGAAAACAAAATCAGCAGAACTAAACTAATCCTTACCCAACTCTGCTCAGACCTCATCCTTATCAGCAGAAATTTAATGTATGGCCAAGAGAGAAAAATTATCGAAATTAGGACCTGTTCTCCTTGATGGTCACGTCCCCTATTGTAGAAACAGATTCTTGGATTTGGTCTCTCTTTTTCTCTTTTTTCTTTCATACAGACTATTCCCCAGAAAGACGTTTCCTGGCACAGTGAGTTGATTTTCAGCTGGCACCTGTTGGAAGAAACATCATTTACGTGTTGCATCAGAGAACATGCAAGGCATCCTCTCAGGACCAGAAAAGGCACAAGACTCTCCAGCCCAGTCTTCCTTCGAGGGCACTCTGGGGAAGGCCAGATCCTAGAGGGTTTCACAGGACACTTGCAGCCAGGAGAGTGGGTTGAAGAAAGAAAGTCAGTATTTTGTGGTGGGATTTCTGGAGCCACTAACCTCCTCCTATGCAGCACTTTCTGGGCCCCTCTGTCTGGGGCATCACCCAGTATCCTGCTCCCTGGATGCTTGCAAGGAGGCAGTCCCAGCCAGATGGGGAGCTGGGACCCCTCTGGGTGAGGGCCATGATGGTGCCAAAAGCTAATCCTAGAATTCAGTCTCCCCGAGCTTCACAAAACAATCTTTTATTCACACAGTGCACTTTGTTCTTCTTTCAAGTGGCTCCAAACTGGTGAAATACATGGTCGGTTTAGCCCAAGACCTTGAGGAACTGCTTTGGTTATCAGTTATCAAAATTTCCCTACTCTACGTACACTGTGACCTTCTGTATCCTTAAAGAAAAGTTCTGATGGGTTCACATAAGGAATCAGAGAGAACTGACTCAAGTGTTTTCTTAATATCAGTTGAAACTAGAAGTGTTAAAAAAAAAAACTCAAAAAAAAAAGTCAGTTTCAAGAAAGAGTCTGAAGAATTTTAAAAATCCCAAGCCTAGCTGGGCGTGTTCATCCCTCTTATGTTTTGATTGAGTGAATTCATGTCATTGGGTTTTGTAACCTCTGTTGTTTTACATTGCTACAATTCAGGCTCTTCTGGAGAGGGACCCTCTGACGGAGGACCCCTCCCCACATTGCCGCGGAAACTCCGGCCTGACTCCAGAGAGGCCTGAGCCATCGCCAGGTGCCTCATAGCCAAGCTCCTGGTCACCTTGTGGTCCCCCAGAGGCCTGTGGAAAGTCCCCGTTTCTTCTCCATGTCAAATGTCATCACCAGATGCTATGGGATGAATGTGTGTCCTGCCAAATTCACATGCTGAAGCCCCTCCCCGCCAATGTGATGATATATTTAGAGGGAGGACCTTCGGGAGGTGATTAAGTGTAGATGGGGTCATTGCCTTGAAAGATGGATTCGTGCCCTTGAAAGAAGAGGCAGAGGGACAAGAGCCCTTTCTCTGCCACATGAGGGAACACAGAGAAGGTGTTCTTCTCTTCCAGAGACAGGGATCCCTCCAGGAACCAAGTCAGCAGACACTTTGACCTTGGACTTCCTGCACCCTGAAATGTGAGAAATAAACATCTGCTGTTTAAGCCCCGCAGTCTGTAGTATTTGTTTAGTGACCCGAATGGACAGAGCACAGGACAGAGGCCACCCTCCCTACTGTGTCTGGCTCCTCCAGCTGCCTGGCCCTAGCTGCTCCGGGTCACCAAGAAGTGACAGCACTGGGGAAGGAGGGCCAGTGCCTCTGACCCGCCAGGCTGACTGGCTGGCTCGTAAGGCCATTCTCTCTCACCTGGAGGGCTTCCCTTTCTTTCAGGTGACCCCTCCAGGCCCTGTCCAATGAGGGTCCTGGTGGGGCTATGGCCCTGACTGCCGAGTAAGCAGGGTGGGGGGGCGGCATGTCTCCCCAGGCCAGGGCTCCAGCTCAGGCACGTGAGGCTTTATATCCCAGAAGGACAGAGAGCAGAATCAGGCACTAAGTGTCTAGAATGCGTAGACCAGTGGTGACAAAGTCGGGCAGGCATGCCGGCTGGGGGGTGCCCCAGTGAGGAGGAGCCTGTAGGTCCAGGTGGACCAAATGCCCACAAGTCCCAGAGGCTGGGGTCAGGGTGGAACCTGGGTGATCAGGTAGGTCGATCCAGCCTCATCGCTCAGAGGCTGTGATGGTTTTACCTCCTGGGAGGAGAGGGAAGTGAATAGGAACAGGAGGTGTAGGTGAATCTTGGAGGGTGGGGCAGCCAGAAGTAGAGGCAAGTGCTTGGAAAGAGACTCACATGCTTGACTAGACTAACTTCTCAGAGCAAGATGCTAACAGACTTTGTATGTATTCTGGGGACTCTTTCCCGTCTGCACAGAATGTCTGTAGCGACGGACCTTCAAATACGTGGGGACCTTTCTGTAACTCTGAGACAGTTGACTTCAGAGTATTACCTTGGGATTGATCTGTGATCCTGGGATGAAGCCCAGGGATGGGCTGGAAGCCTTATGTCCCTGCTGTGATGTTACACAAAGATCTTAAAAAGGCATTGTTTTCACTGTGGAATCCTTGGGGGGGGAGGGGTCTTTGGGGGGCTAGTGACATGGCCTTGGAGCCTTGGCCCTGCCCCACACAGCCATTAAAATGCCATCTGCCCTCCAGTGCACCTTTCGGTCTTTGTGGAAAATTCTCATTCATTTAAAGTGACACACATCTTCTGGCCCTACTGAAACAAGCATTTTTGACGAAGATAATACTTTCTGTGAGAACACCTGCTATCTAGTGGAGATCCACGTCCGTACAGACTGTGAGCATTTTCACAGCTTGGTCCTGCTATTCTGGAAAGAGAAAGAATAAGTGTGTCCATTGGGCTAGCCAGCAGACGAAAAGGTTTAATTTATTTTATTTTTTAAAATTGCTACATGGAGTGCTATCTATGCACTCCAGACATCATCAACTTGAAGATGTGACCTTCTCTTGAAATGGCTGGAATTAACATCAGCAATACACAATCCTTGGACGTAAATCACTCAAAGGGAGACCCCTGCAAAGGTTTTCTGAATTTTGAAATGTTAGCCACAGCCAATCACCCAGCTTACACTGCGGCCTAGTATGTACAGAATTGGAACTCAGTATGCTTTCTATTCTGATTTGTTCTAATAAAAATCTGCCAATCTAAGAAATGTACTTCATAACTTTTTTAACAAGTGATAAACGCACAACCTGAAAAACCCTAGCTCTTTGTGTAAATGGATAGAAAAGTTAAAGGAGAGGAAATTTTCAGAAATGAAACCCCTCCGATGGAAGTCAGGCTGGAAGGCCCCCCTGAAATAGTTGGTAGCTTTGATGAAATATGCTGGTCTCCTGAGCTAATTTTGTTTTTACTGAGATGCACGTCACACACCACAGAACTTACCACTTTAAGGTGTACCATCCAGTGGACTCTATTATATTCCTAAAGTTGTGCAATTTTCATAACTAATTCGAGCACGTACACCAGCCCCAAAGAAACCACCCATTTCCTCTTACAGCTAAAGTGCTTAGGGTGCCCGAGGTCAGCTATATGGCCACAATATTTCCTGAGAAGTTTTGACAATTTTCTGTAAGACACGAAATAACTAAATGCAAATAAGAAAGGTGGTACTGTGACTCGGCCATAAAAAAGAATGAAATAAGGCCATTTGCAGCAACATGGATGGACCTAGAGATTGTCACACTGAGTGAAGTAAGTCAGATGGAGAAAGACCAATATCATATGATGTTACTTATACCTGGAATCTAAAAAAAAATGATACAAGTGAACTTATGTACAAAACAGAAACATACTCACAGACATAGAAAACAAACTTACAGATACCAAAGGGGAAAGGGGTGGAGATAAATTTGGAGGTTTGGATTAGCAAATACACACTACTATATATAAAACAGATAAACAGCAAGGACCTACTATACAGCAAAGGGAAACATATTCAATATCTTATAATCACCTATAACGGAAAAGAATCTGAAAAAGAACACATGTATGTGTGTGAACACTTTGCTGTGCACCAGAAACTAACACAATACTGTAAATCAACTATAGTCCAATAAAATAATTTTTAAGAACCTGAAAATTTGTACTGTAAATTGTCTTGAAAATAGATGGAAAGCTCACAGAGGCTTATGGTGTAAACACTTAACATCCTTAAAGAAAGCCATTGTTTCCTTTCAGATGTCTGCACTTACACAAATGGCCAGCTAGCATTTAGTGGCGTTAAGGATGCTGCTGGCCACATCTCTTGGAGGCCACTGGATTCAAATGTTGCCAGAAATATTATCTTGGCAAATACTAAGTGTGTAAGAAACGCCATTAATGCTAGGAGAGCAAGACCTCCACTAACCAATAAGAAGTATAGATCACCCACTTCTGCAGCCGGGAGACCGTCTTCTTTGCCTTCTTTCTCTGAGCTGCCGAGAGAATTAATTTAATTCAAGTTTTGTTTCATCATTTCCAGGCAGACCACCCTCTGGGCATCCATCTCAGGCTGGCTATATCAATGGCAACAAAACTCTGACAGTTTGAAGCTTGCATCTAAAAACACACAGCGAGCGAAGCTTTCAAAAAGAGCGAGACATTGACTTTCAAAACAGCTCTGTCTATAGCATGCTATCTTGATAAGGGAACTTTCCAAGGAAGAATTTGATGGGTGGGTAGCTGAGAGCACAGCTGTCTTTCTGGGGAAAATCGCACATCTTCAGTTTCTATCCACTTGCTCTCAACTGAAACAAAACAGTGTAAGTGAAAGACAAAGCTCATCCTCTCCTGCGTCACTGTGGCCTAAGAGAAAGCATTTCTTATGCTCTTTAAATAAGAGAAGGTGTTTGGAATTGGAATCAACGGGAAGTCCAGCGGCCGCTGTTAGCGGGTCTTCATGAAGTCACATCCTCTACTAGGTGACTTGCGTCCACCAGCATCTTGGTTTCTCCAGGGTCTGGGCTCAGGACTAAACCCATCACGGGGCTGGAGCTTGCCCAGCAGACCAGCAGGGGCCATTCTGGAGAATCCTGGAAATGAACGCTATTCTGTTACATACTGATCTAGTGGTAAAATTTCCTAATTGAGAAATTTCCCTCCATTTGGAGGAAATTGACACACATACCAGGCACGGCTTTGGGGAGCAGTTTCACTGCCAGGGAGTTGATTTAAACAAGAAAAAGTCGAATTATCCTGCTCTTTTCCAACCGCTAGCAGCCTGGTTGCAGAGACCCCATGAAGACTCGGAGACATCAAATGAAGAAAAATTGGCCTTTGCCTCCCATCTTCACGGGCGCTCTTTACCCCCGTGTGCAAGTTCTCATCATTGGCTTGGCAATTGCGTTTAACATAGCTGCAGTGTCTGGCAGGATGGCGCGTGCACAGCCCAGGACGGCTGTTTCCACTTCATCCTTCAGCTCAGGGTTCTGGCCATGATCAGTCCTAAACAGAGCCCGCTGGGCTGGGGTGAGGACCACTGCCATCGGAAACAGGGTGGGAAAACCCGGGCTGCGGGGGTCACCCCTGGGAAATGCATTAGCTGCTGGCTCTCAGAGCCCCGTTTTTCAAAGCTAACACTCCAGGTTTTCAAAGAACAAACTGCAAACATGAGCTCACCGAAAGGAGGCTACCATGAACAGTTGTGTTTACCCCACCATGTGGTGGGCAAGTCGGTCAACACACATGGTTGAAATTGATCCCTTCATTACATCTCTCCTCTGCTTACGTAGAAACAGCCTACGACTGGTGAGAGGCGTGGGCTCTCCCCACGCGTATAACCCCTCTCCAGGAGGAGCTCCGAGGCCAGCAGGGCTCTGGAGCAGGTGCCCTGGACTTCCCATTGGTCTTGGCACAGCGGCTGGCTTCCTGGGCACTACTCAGAACCTACATCATTTTCCAAAGCCTCACACAGGAGCATCGAATTAAAAGTAACACAAGTCATGGCAGCCTCCTTAAGGCAAATGTCTAGAGGATATATCGGTATACCTGAGATGGACCGTTTATAAAATAAGTGAATATTTACAGAAAGCAATGAATCAGGAATTTGAATATGTGCTGTGTGGGTTAGCTGGTCCAAACTCAGACAATCTTTAGAAAAACTTTTAACATCACTGTAAACACCCCAAGAATAGGGTAATAGAAGCCAAGATGTGCTGTCTATGTCTTCAGTACCCGTATAGGCTGTGTCTAATACAGACCAATCAATTCTTAACCAAAAGAAGGGTTTTTTATTGTATTAAATAAAAATATAGGTTTGGAATTGGGCAGGCCTGAGTCTGAATCTTTACTCTGCTTTTGGTTAGCTGGAGGCTGAGTTTCATGTTTATCATGAGTGACATATGCAGTGATGTTATCTAGTTTGTAACTGTCTTGTGGAAATACTATAGAAAGTTCACATGCGCTTACATATAGCACCCAGCCAATAGGACTCACTTATACCCTCTGAATTCCCTCCAACCCTGTAGAACATCACTGAAACTTTTCTTGGTTCAAGTGCCAATAAAAACCTATTTATCACAAGTAGGTAGCCTCTGACTAAAATATGTATTTAAAGCAAAGATACATTTTCCCTTTTTGCAGATGCGGTCACTCACATAAGTGCCTGGGAAGGTTTAGTGGCTATTGGATGACCGGGTCCCCAGACTTTGGGGAACTCCAAAATGCGTGCCCTTCTGCTTTTGCACCTGCTACTCCCCTAACATGTCACACCGCACATGACTGAAGCTCACGGCCTCCATGCAAATAGCCCGGGTCAGCCCAGGCACGGAGGTAAAACATTGGAAATTACTGCCGTGTGATCTGGACCCAGAAATATGGAAAACTGGGAGCTGCCAAGGGGCTTGCAGGGCTCCCAGATGGAAACAAGTATACACAGACATTTCCCCTGGTATGAGGCGGGGAGGGCAGGAGGATGCAGTGAAACTCACAGGGTCTTTGGGAGGCTGTTCGTGACCCTGTTCGATGCACCACCAGCTCAGGGCTTGCCGGGCATAGTTCAGATCAGGAAGCCCCTTTGGAAAGTCAGGCTGCAGTCAGGCTGCAGTTTTTCCTACAGAGCAGTTGCAGAAGGAATCCTGGACCACTTCCCACTGTGCTCTGCGGAATTTTGCTCGGAGGCTCAAGGAAGAGACTGACCACGTGTACCACCCTCGTCTGCACATCGGTGAAGCAGCAGCCTCCAGACTAAGACTCGTGATGCTCCGGTAGGTCAACCCCGCCAGCATGTGCCATGCTTTTCAGGTGCAGGTGGAACCCAGGCCACTGTGACAGAGGGTGGACAGACCCATCAGGGCAGGTAGCGTCTTAGCTACTGCAGGCGGGGACGGCTCCCAGCTCAGGGACCATTGTCTGAGCTTAGCCAGGGCTTTCCTCCAGAGTCAGGACTCTTCTGCTGTAGAAATCCATCTCTGAGACAGGCTGAGAATAGGCACTGAAAAACATTTGCATGATTTTACACTTCTGTGATTTAAAAACAAAACAGTAAAACAAGAGGAAGAAAACACTGATGTGGTGTGACCGTTCTCCTTGAAACGCTGAAATCCTTTCCTGCTGGTGTTCAGTATGGCTAGTTCCTAAAACATACATGAGGCCGGAAGACACATTGGCGACTTACAGTTAGCATTTCAGCTAAGTCTCTGGGTTAAAGAAAAACAAGGAGTCATTACATAAAATGGATGTTTCTTTTGGCAAAATAAAAATATCAGCAATGCTAAAATTACACGGTTCATTTTAGCCAGATGCCAGAGAGCCCTTTTTAAGAAATGCAGTCCTGCTGCTGCATGAGAACACAAGCAGATGCTTGGTGGCAGTCCATTATTGGTCCATAAGTGCACTGATGGTGCACAAAGGGCGTTGTGGAGGGCTGCTCGCGATGCTGCCTGCCAACCGCCCCGCATCATGCAACAGATGGGACTTAAAGTTACCCTTAAATTCCATTCTCATTTCTTTTGACAAAGAGCTGCAAAGATAGCTACAAGAGAACTTCCAGGGGTAACTTCCTGGGTTTTTAAGATGCTAAAAGTTTATGGAGGGTATCGCACTAGAGCACAAAAATACTTAGGCTTGCCTATTACTTATCATCTTTCCAGCACTGGACAAAGCACTTAGTGGAAAAGCTTTTTTCTAAACAGCATGTTTTCACAACCGGGTCCAACCATCATTTCTGAGACTATCACCATTTTCCTTGAATCCAGGAGAGGGAAGCTGCTCTTAGAAGGCTGCAGGAGGAGGAGGTGGCTTTGCCTGAGCTGTGACATTCAGCTGGTGGGGCCTTTCTTTTTTTCATTTTTAAGTCTTTTCTTTGTCGTGGAAGTGTAGTTGATTTACAATGCTGTGTTACTTTCAGGTGCACAGCAAAGTCATTCAGATACATACTCTTTTTCAGATTCTTTTCCATTATAAATTACTGCAAGGAATTGAATATAGTTCCCTGTGCTGTACAGAAGGTCCTTGTCGGTTATCTATTTTATACCCAGTAGTGTGTATCTGTTAATCACAGTCTCCTGATTTATCTCTCCCCCTCCCCTTCTGCAACCATAAGTGTGTTTTCTATGTCAGGGGGTCTATTTCTGTTTGGTGAATACGTTCACGTGTGTCATGATTTTAAGCCTCATATATGAGTGATATCAAGTGATCTTTGTCTTTCCCTGTCTGGCTCACTTCCCTTAGGGGTGGGGCTTCCCCAAAGGGCCCATTAGCTGACTCAGGTAAGGGGTGGACCTCAGAGCTGGGCAGAAGAACAGGGAATAAATCCTCTTTGGGAAACTGGTCCTCATTGAACGAAACAGCCAAGGCAGCAGTGGTTACAAGACCAGGATTCAGAGTCTGTCAAACTTGGATGTGACATCCTGATTCTGACATCCTGGTTCTGTAACATCCTGACTCATGAGCGCTGTGACCCTGGCCCTGGCATGTCACTGGGTGCTTCTGAGCTTTGGGGTCCTGTCCTCGCCGCTGCATAATAACCCCCACGTCACAGGTTTGTCGGGAAGTGAAATGAGAACACATTCCAGAAGCAGAGCACAGGGTGTCCGGGGGGAGTGTGTGGGTGCTGTCTGTGTGTGTGTGTGTGGGTGTGTGCATGCGTGCGGGTGAACACACACCCACGGTTGCACATAAAATGACCGAATGTTACCAGTGAGGTAAGTATCTCCCATTCCAGAACCTCTTTCCTTAGCATAGCTCTCATTTCCCCTCTCAAAGACTCTTCTTCACAAATAGACAATTTTTTTTGTGACAAGGGTTCTCATCATGGCATTAAAGAAACAGTATTAGCATCGCCCAGATATTTCTAATCAGCTTGCATCTTGGGCAGGTCACACTTTTGATGCCCCTTTATGGAGACCCACGGAAAGGGGTAGGTTGGCACGAGTGTGAGCGGGTGTTTTTGTGACCTGACTCTCAATGAGAATGTTTTCTCCGTCTCCCTGTGATTATAATCCTGAACTCTGACGGCCACAGTCAGCTGCGGTCTGCAGCGTCCACCGGCTTACCCACTGCATCCGTCCTCTCGCCTTAAACCCAGTAGTATTATGTTCAAAAAATGGCAAACGCGATTTTCTTTTTTGGGAAGATTGGATTGATGCCCGTCTTGATGTTGAAACGCCCCAGAGGGGAGGTGGGGGATGAGAGCTGGAACCAGGCATCTGGCCCGAGGGGAGCGATGGCCGAGCCTAGGAAAGAGGCCACGTGGCTTCAGACCAACAGTATCAGTCAGTTCTGATTTGTCCCCTCTGTTTATGTGCCAAGGGACGGGAACGATGTCCCCACCTGCCAACCTGGTGGGCCTGCAAGACCAGTGTCTGCCGTGGAAGGGGTGTGTGGACGCTGTGGTGCAAACTTATGAGGAAACCTCCAGCAGGACAGGTAGGAAGACTTCTCTAGAATTATTTCACCATTGTTTCTTCTAGGACATGGATTTTGTCATCAAGATGCAAAATATTCCAGTAATTGTATGGGTATTTTGTGACCAAGTTGATTATTTTTCTCCCAAGTTCCCTTTACTAGATTTTAAGTAACATGAGAGTAAAATCTAAACTGGGCTTTTCTTCATCTGCTCATGATCTTAGTATTGGGAACTGAATATAGTAAAAGTTTACTGGAAGTTTGGTTGAATTGAATTACTAGCCACATCTACTTCTGCCCCTATATCCATATCTATAGCTATTCCAATATCTGCATCTGTATCTAATTATATCTGTATCTACCTGTATGTGTATTAACACTACATCAAATCATTATCTGCATCTATCTCTGTCTACCTATACTGATGTCTGCATAATATCATATCAATATCTATTTCACATCTATATCAGTATCTATAGCTATTTGTATCCAACTACATCAGTATATCCATGTCAGTATCTATATCATATCAGTATCTTTATCTGTCTATCATCTACACCTTAACCTACATGTACAGCTGCACCTACACCCACACCTATACCCACACCTACACCCACACCTATATCTACATTTACATCTGCATCTAACCTACACCCCCACTCAAACTTATATTTATACCTGCATCTATATCTATATCTACATCCACATCTACACCTATACCTACATCCACAACTACACCTACATCTACATCACCTACACTCATACCTACACCTACATCCACACCCACACCTACACTTACATCCATACCCACACCTACATCTTCATCTACATCCACACACACCTACACCCACACCTACAGCTACATATACACCTAATTTACATCTACATCTACATAAACAGTATCTTTACAAACTTCATTTTCATAAAAGTTATGGCCAAGGAAAAAGATACCAATTTCTAACAATTGGCTTTTTAAGAGTTTTTTTTTTCTCCTTCTCAATATTGATTTCAAGAAAAATAGGACCCTCTAAAGGCATGGAATTTCTGAGACAAGAAAATAGCAATCCTTCTCTTCCCAGCTGTCTGTGGTATTGAAGACCACATTTTATCCACATGTGTATTTTGGGTGGAGCTGCAAGGTGTGCTGGCATCTCACCTGAGGTTCACGACCAGTCCTGCCTCCACCTGGGTGATGTCTATCAACCATTGCTCTACCGCCCCACGCCCTGCCTTTCTGTCATGTCGTTAAAAAGTCTCTGCCGTACATGGAAGGCTGGAATTCTGGATCCTGGATATACTACAGAGCTTCAAGATGCATTCTGAATCTGCAGGACACCACCAAAAAGGAGAAGCAGGACTCAGGGAAACACAGAGACAGTTTTAGAGTTTCCACGGGAATTTAGGTGGTGAAGTTACTGATCCGTCTCTCGGGACACTTCCCCAGGAGGGTTGACTCCAGTTTTCCTCTCCTCCCCTCCCCAGAAGTCAGGATCAATTCCGTGAGCCCTTCACTGCTGGACACAGGGAGTGCATGAGTAGACAGGACTGGCAGTGTCTGGACCTGCTCTTCTCCGGGACCAGGAGGCTGCATAGTCCGTCAGCATCCGCCCAGGGCGCCCCCACCTTTTTCAGGCAGAAAGTCTCTTAAATTGAATCACTGTCATTTTCCTGCTCTCAGTGAGGCCAGAAATCACTAAAAACCTCATTTAAAGGTTCCATTCTCATTCTCAAGCAAATTTACAGCAGAGGTCAGTCCTTTTGTAAGATTGCTCGAGAGAATTCTTCCTCAGAACGGAGGTGTTTTTCTCCATTGTTGAGCCAACTATCTTCCATCAATTCTTCTCATCATTTCACTCCTCTTATTATGACCTTCATGGGGTAAAAGAAGCGCGGCTCTAACTCTTTTTTCTGCAAACGACGCCTCCCCGTGCATGATGTGGTTAATATTGATTATAAATCGCAATCAACGCAGCCAGCCCGGTCATCCCTGGCGTGCCTCACCGTGATCCAGAGTCCCTTTCCTGCCTTTCACCTGCTGCAAAATGTGCTTTGGATATTTCTTCTTTTAAAATGGAATCACCACTTCTAATTGTATTTATTGAGAGTCCAAAACCAGCAAGATGACTTTGTGTCAGTGACCACATCCAGAGGCAGAATCCGATGAGAGCTCCCCGCCGCTGACAGCGATTCCTGGTGATCTAATTTACCAGCAACTAGAGATAATTCCCTGCACGGCCTCTGGGGTCAGTTGAAGGAGAGCAAGGCTGGGGGTCACCTGCTCCTTTCTGATCTGCATTTTCTTGCCTACAAAGTTGTAAGATATATGCAATTTTGATCTAAGTCGTAAGATTCCTTAATGAGTTTGTGTACCGGTGTGCAGAATACAGGAGTGAATAAGAATATTGACAAGTAATGGCCCCTTTTCTCTTACAAGCTTTTCCAGTGATGCTAAATTCAACTTTGGTCACTGGGGTTTTAATGTTCCCTTAAAAACCCCTATCACCATTAGCTCTACTGAAGCTGATTTGATTGTAGGGACATCATTCCTGAGGCTATGGATATAGACTCTTCCCCATCTAGCTGACTTTAGCATAAAAATAAAATTGAATCATAAGCAATGAAATTTTATCTATTCAACTCTCTCCATTCTCAACTGGAGTTGATAAAGCTCAATTTTACCCTTTCTCCCTAAGTAGCATGAAATATATGAAATTGAAATTAACACGTCTCCAAGATGATTAGGCCACAAATAGATTTTATTAAATTTACTTGGATGGTGTCCTTTCCTTCTTAACTATATAGTGAACATGCTTTTGCTTATTATTAAATTACAGTCAGAGAGTGGAATGATTTATTTTAGTAAAAAGCTACCAAAAAAAGAATCTGAAAAATAATTCATATATGTATATTTATAACTGAAAATGAATGGATATATGTTTATTTATAATGGATATATGTTGTACACCTGAAACTAATACAACATTGTAAATCAACTATGCTGCAATAAAAAATAAAAAATTAAATTAAAAAAAAACAAAGGAAGGCAATGTGAGATAATAAGAAAAGCAGTTTGCAACAATATCAATAGTGAGAATAAGGATAACTTCTTATAGATCGATCCTTTACTTTAGGCTAAGTTCTCTGCTAAGTGCTCGTGACACAGACAGATTTGGGCTGGATAATCCTTATTTGATGCTGAGGAAGAGAGGGCCATTTGGCGTGAAGAACTGAAGCCTGTCCGTCAGCACCTGGCAGAGATCCACAGGGTCATGCGGGATGCAGAGGACAAGGAAGGGGGGTCCAGCCCAGGCAGGAGCTGCACAGGAAAAGGCATTTTCAGGGCAGGTGAGCAATCTGTGAAGGATGTGGGGGTTTGGGTGGACAGAGTGTAAAAGCTAATGCAGGAAGGCTGGGCGGTCCCAGCAGCCTCCAGTGTGGACCGTGGCCTCCCGCTGGCCCCGATGCTCAAGGTGAGGTCCCGGGAGGCCTGGGCGCCCTGATTTGGGCACTTTCTGCTGGCTTGGGGAGGTAGGATTCAGAGCCCTTGACTTGGGACGGGGTTGAGCTGTGGAGCTGTCTGTCCCAGCATCTCAGACGGGGACTGGATGGAAGAGGTACCGGGAGACACAAAGGGCTGGAGCTGAGAGGGACACATGTGTCGGCCGACCGTGAGCAGGGAAGGGGCCTAGGCGTGTTCCGTCCAGGCCCACGAGGGCAAGGTGAGGACCGGGCGGGCAGCTCAGGTCCCGCAGGAGACGGTCACGGCTCCCGAAGGTGAGTTTCCGGAAATGCCCTGGTGCATCGAGCCTGTGAGGGGGACTGCCAGCAGTCACTGGTTGGGGGTTGCTTGCAGGCTTGGAATTTTGTGCTTTTCCATGATTTCCACATTGTGAGGGAGAGCAGAGCTGGTGGAAATGATCCAGCCCATCACTTTATACTGAAACAGACACGAAACTAACACAGCTTTCCCATGGTGTGAACTGCTTGCTTTTACAAGAAGCAAAGGCACATCTCTGAGATCTTCCAGGAACAATCCTGAAAGGCTCAGTGAGTTTTACAAAAATTGATGAGTTTCCAAAACCGAGATTTATGCCGGCCTCGCAGGCAGGAGGGCCTCGTGCCCTGAGTGCCCTTTAGACAGGCTTCCAGGAAAGCATTTTGAACTTTGGGTTAAAATTGTGCAGATCAGAGTAGTTTAGAGTTGGATGGTCACCTCCGGGGCTGTGCATTGTGTCACAGAGAAATTCCGTGGCAGCCGAGGTGCAGTTTCCGCCTTTGGGCAGGTACCCAGCCCTCCCCGGATGCTGGCCACAGAAGGGGCCCGTCCACTCTCCCCAGCACTGAAGGTCAGAGTGGCACATTCCTGAAATGAGTGTGTTCTGATCAAGGTGCCCGGGGTGCCGTAGCTGAGTTGCAGACTCTGAGACTTTCCACCAACTTCTGAGAAGGTTCTGGGAACCCGCACGGAGAGGGGCTGACCTGCATTCCCAGGCCTGGCCGTCTCCCCCATCGAACGTGAGTTCATACCTGTGGTGGGGCGGGCAGGGGTACAAGCTGCCCCTCATCTTGAGCCTGAAGCCCTGGTTGGAAGAACCCTCTGCAGAGCCCGTCTGCCTGGGTCCATGCTTCCACAGGCCGCCAGCTTCCCAGGCAAAGCGCTGAGGCCTCTGCTGGGCCCAGTGCTCTAGGGAGTGTGATGGGACCGCCACACCCTCAGGGACCCAAGACGGTTCAAAGCCCTAGCCAGTTGAGGAGAGTGAAAGGCCATGTTCACGTCCCAGGATCAATTTTCCAAAGAAAATAAAGGCTTGCTCCTGGGGACTCTTGTCCTACTCACTATGATCAGAGTCCAAGGGGAAAATGCCACTCAGCGAAGTGAAGATCTAAACATGTTCGGGAGATCCGGGCTCCCAGGAACAAGCAAAGCCCCAAGCAATGAAAAAGTTAGTGTTTTCACAAGTGCAGACTTATTTCGCCATATCCTACCCGCATAAATTGTAGGCAGTCTTGGGAGATTTAATACATCAGAGAGGGGAAGTGCACAGTATGGAGGAGTCAGAGTCAGGTTCAAAGTCTGGCTCTGAATTTACCAGCTATGTGACCGTAGGCAAGTTACTCACCCTCTCTGAGCTTCTAGTTTCCTCCCTGGTAGAACAGAGATAAGAATGGAATCTTACAGGGTTAACATGAGGAGCGATGGAGAGACTACCTGTAAAACACGGAGCATGTCGCATGGCACTCAGTAACCTCTCAATGTATAGGAGCTGTTACCATGACGACGGTGACACTGATGCTTTACAGTCAGGAGTTTTTACAGAAAAGACAGTTGGACTCTTTACTCTTTTTTGGGAGAAAATTAGAGTCAGTGCCTATTGTGGAGTTTCACAGGGGTTTTAGATTGCTGCGGGAGAACGGAGAGAGGTGGGAATGGCTCCTGTCTCAACTCGGCAGGGTCTGCTCATCAGCAGGTGAGCAGAAGGTGGACGCCTCTGCTGGTCTCCACAGCCAGACAGGACAGGAAAGTGTGGACCTCGAAGGTCAGCGCGAAGGCAACCGTGTGGCTTGAAGAGAATGTGAAAATCATGTCCCTTGTAAAGCATCAGAAGTCGGACAGGGGGCTGATAAATGTGTGTAAGCAAATGTCTACCATCCAAATGTGAGATTTTAAAACTAGGGATACGTGAAACATGAGATTAAAGACATATATTGTGTTTCCCTATTTAAGGTTGAAAATTGGCAAAAGGAGAACACTATCGCCTTGTCAGAAGCAAAAAAGTTTAATTTTATTTACAGTGAGAGGCTAAGATGTTATTATCAAAACTGAGAAGCTCGTCTGGTCTCCTAACCTGAACGACCTGTCTACCGATCCTTTGACAGCTCAGTGAAGACCTTACACATTATATTTTAACAAATGTAGCCACACTTTTAGATGAGAAACATGGACTGATGATGGATAAACGAGATGGAAGAACACGTGTGTGTTGTCTAACATTCTTCCTGCTAATTATGATCTTTGATAGCATGTCCAGACTCAGAAAAAAGGTCAATGTTCTTGTCTGCATGGATTCCTTCACACGCAAATTTTTCACGTAGTGAAATCTTATATACATTGATTTGCACCTTTGAAAAGTACAATTCCAGACCGGTCTTGGTGTTGGGTAATTCCTGTGTTGCCCACTATGGTGGGAATGAACCAGAAGAACCTTTCAGTTCTATACGTGAGCAGTTTCTCATTGTATTTCTTGAGGTTTTGCAGAATTTTCAGTAAACAATCAGAGCACCTTCAAACTAAAAAAAGTGGAGAAATTTTCAGTAGCACTAAAATATCCCAACCTTTTTTCACCTCATGGTCTGGGATCTATTGCATGTACACAATTATACTTAAGTGGAGAGTGACGTTTCTGCTTCTGTTTAAAGCAGAAAATCGATGTGATTGGTATTTTAAATTACACATTGTATGAGAAACAAGTAAATCAGTGATTATTTCATTTGGTTTTGAAATAGCCCCCAATGGGCAGGGTGAGTACAAGTGGTAGAAAAAATTAAAGGAGATTATTTTTGTAAAAGGGAAAGACGCTATTTGTACTTATGTATTTTAACTTGTATGGATATGAAAATATGTGATTACCCTAAATTTACCAATGAAGACTTTCTTTGGTTGTTTTCTTCAAAGTGAATATTTAAAATATGTAGTCTGGCTGAAAAAGAGTATCTACAAGTAGATCTTGGAATATCACTATGAGAAAATTTCCCAGTAGAAAAAAATCTACATGGTAAATTATATAAAGCATTTTAGTTTATACAGCTAGATAAACTTTTGCCACATGTGAGAAAGAATAATTTCTTATAAGCAGATTTTGCTAATTGCATTAAGAATTCCTTATTGTTTTTCTTAATATGGCATCCAAGGTGGGGGAGGGGTTCTGATTACATTTTAATGAGGAAATTTGAGTTGACCATTGGGTCGACTATTTTAAGAAAAAAGATCATGATTAGGACAGACACTCAGTGTATGAGAACATACATACTTTTGAGATTATTGAGAATATAAGGAAAAAATAGTACAGTCTCTGGGAGTCCTGCTCCTGGAGAGGAAGTGATATGTTCTGGCTCTAGAGACCTCCAGGGGGACTTACTCAAGCCACCTTTGGCATCTTGGTGTAAGGTATTGACTTGGATGCAACGGGTATGCATAAAGGAAAGGAAATTTTTATATCAGGATCTGCTGCGGCTTCCTTCATATTCTCATAATAGCTCCTTTTTTACCTAAATATTCTCTCTAATGATGCCGAGAGCCTGCACTGTCTCCTTCAGTCACATTCCACACAACAACCTCAGTCTTGACTTCAAATCCGCAAGGATGACCATCTGCCTTCTTTTCCTTTATTTTCCTGCCTTCAATAATCCAATTCTCCCCCTCAAGCTGGCTTTCCTGATAAAGGCATTATCCACCCACAGTCACCTCTGTCTTTCTAGGAGGTCCTTCAGGGAGCCATGGTCCCCAAAACCTACAATCCTGCCCCACCCTTCCCTCCACTGGAAAACGAGTTCCCAGGGCCTGCCTCACTGTCCCCTCTCAAACAGAGACACGTGGCTCTTCCCCAGAGAGGATTCCTCGACCACAAAATCTCTCCATCTCCCTGCTGAATTCTACTCCCGTCCTGCTTTGTTTTTGTTCATTGAACATGTGACAAAGCACACTGCATCTCATCACAAATGTGTACCTGATGCTCTCCAGGTGTTTTGCTATAACAGAAGAAACTTTGCCTCTTTATTCACTGCCCTGTCCTGACCCTAAGACACCTCCCGGTGTGGGAACGCCCATTCCATAAAGAAGCCACAGGGTACCCAGTGCGTAGTTGGCGATTGACAAGGTCTGTCCATTTTTAGTTTTAGTTATGTAGAAAAAAAAAGGTTATTTCCTACAGAAAAATCCATACAGTGTTTTCATAGGGTAGGTCTGACCTCTGAGCCCGGTGGACAACATGGATGAATTCTGACTCAGCATCCCTGCTCAGATGGGTGATTCCCCGTAAAGGTGGAAACGTCCATTCTCCCTGTATATAAATGTGTACAGTTGATGCCGTGCAAGACAATGAAGCCACGTGTCTAAGGCTGCGTATCTTCATACGAGAACAGAGCCAGATGCTGGTCATGAAGCCCACTGAGGACTGGATGCTCGTGCCTCCCACAAATCCGTGTTGAAACCCTCATCTCCAGTGTGATGGTGCTTACAGGTGGGCCTTTGGGAGGTGATTAGGTTATGATGGTGGGGCCCCCATGACGGGATTAGTACCCTCATAAGAAGAGACCTGAGATCTTGCATCCCCTCTCTGCTCCGTGAGGACACAGTGAGAAGGTGTCTGTCTGTAAACTAAGATGAGGGCTCTCCCCAGGCACTGACCATCCTGGCACCCTGATTCCAGACCTTCAGCCTCCAGGACGGTGAGAGATGAATGTTTCTGTTGTTCGAGTCACCTTGACTGCGGCCACTTGTGAGAGCAGCCTGAGCAGGCTAAGACGAAGGCCGTGCACATTCAGCACCCAGGGAGGGGCCACACGGCTTCCCAAGGTCTCCTCGTATTTTGATGAATGATCCTGGTTTAAGGTTAAGTGGAATTTACGCTAAGTGACTTTTCCAGGAAACAATAACATTCCTTATCTGATTTTCCCCCTTACCTCTTGGCTAATGAAGTAAACTAATGGCATCATTAGTTACTATGAACTAAGAGACTCCAGCATATTTAATAAGTGATGTAACTCACCCTACATGTGCCCTCCAGCCAAGACCCTTTACCTTGGCTCTGGAATTCTACATTTCATCGTTGTCTATTTTGCACATTTGCTTGGATTTCACAGACGTTTCAAATAGCACGTGCTCAGGACGGAACTTGAATCTGCTCTGACATGACCCCTCCCCACCCCCAGGTCTCCGCGCCTTCCGAATGGCCTCTCTCTGCACCAATTGCATAGGTCAGGACCAGGGGTCCTTCCTTTAAACGTCCCTTTGTCTGGGCCTGGTGTTCAGTCCATCTCTGAGTGGGACCTGTCGGCCACAACTGGCTGCAGGGACTCAGCTCAGTCTCATCACCGGTGAAACTCATCCTACCCCACAGCCAGTCTTCCAGTTTTGACCTTGGCCATGATATTTTCTTTGTGGGAGGAGAAATGAATTTTTCAATCTTTTGAATATTAAATTTAGAAGATCTTTCTCTGGTGTATCCCACCCTTCAATTAATCCCCACTTCACTTTTAATAAAGAGGAGAACCTTACATGGCTGACATGAGGGCTCTGGCCACACCCTTCTTCCCCTCTGTGCCTTATCTTTTCCACCTTCTCAGTTGCTATTGTTGCTCGAATTTCACCAGAGCTGTCTTCATTCAGTTTCTTAAAAATGTTAAACTTCTCTCTAATAAAAGCATCCCCACACTAGCTCTTCTTCCTGGGGTCCTCTGCCCCCCAGGCCTCCAGGTCTGAATTTAAACATTATTTCCCCCACTCACCCCAGAGCTAGCTTGACCCTAACCCTGACACTTTGTAAATATTCTGTGTCCTTTACAGGATGTTTTCATAAGGTCTTATTGTTCCTTCATAGTATGGATCACCTCTATGAAGCTCTGACAATATGGGGATGTTTGTGTATAATATCTGTGCCTCCATGAGCCTGAAAGAGCATAAATTAACTACCATATGTATACTTAGACCAATGCCTGCTAACAGAGGGCACTCAACAGCTGGATGGGTGGATGGATGGATGGATGGATGGATGGATGGATGGAAGGATGGATGGATGGATGGATGGAAGGATGGATAGACAGAGAAACCCTGAAGGGATTGTAGAACATTTAGAGAAAAAAAAAACACATTTTAGATCATCTAAAGGAAATCAGACTTAATCAACAAGGAAACCAGAGAAAGATAATACACCTTTGCTCAATTAGTCTAGATTTACTCTATGTTCCTTCAAAACTATCTTTTATGTTTTTGGGCAAATAATAATCGCTTCTTGGAAGCTCAACAATATATTTTTCAGGAAAAGTGTAAGAAAACCCGAGGGCATAATGACTTAGCACGATGTTTCTTTAACACATAGGTCTCTGCAGTGCTGATTTGGGCATGTAACATAAGCACACAGGACCTTCCGCTCCCTGGCTGATACTGAAGGGATGCGTTTGTTGCAGAAAGCCAGTTTCCATCTGTCCCAGCCTCCCGTTTAGTGAGAACACGGGCGCCCTCCTCTTCTCCCAGGAGCTGTCACTTGTGCATTATCACTCCAGCCGCAGTTCAGATCCTTATCGCCTACTTAGGCTTGCCATGTTTTCATCTCTTACTCAGACGTATTTTTTTTTTCCCCTTGGCTGCTAGTAAAGGGCATCTCCAGGCACGCTTACCTCTCATATTGAATTGTGCATTTGTCGTGGTGGATTAGATTAATCAAAATGGCCTCAGAAGAAAAATCTCTATGCGTGCCTCCCAAACTCAAATAATTTCTGCCAGTCTTTATAGAGACACTACTTTCTGTAGTTCGTTCTCACATGCTGTGTTCATATATCTCATGCAGTTGAAGATGCCTTTATCTGAACCCTTGGTGGCTTGAATTTAAGCTACTGTTTAAACTTCTACTTCTTGCCTAAGTGAAGGAGAGGATTAGAAAAATGCTGTCAGAAGTGGAAGCAGGGGAGTTTTAAAGGACTTGTGTTCACTGGAGCAAAACATTTAGAGCATTCTCACTTCCTTCAAACCTTTGAAAATCATATGGTTGGGAAATTTAGTAAGAGCTTATTGAAAAAATAGTGAGTGACATTCTGAACCTAAAACACGAATATTAAAAGAGTTTACCAAGAATGTATCCAAATGAATGAATACCTTGGAGTATTTGCATTATTCTTTTGATCGTTACCCACTTCCTTTATCAAAAAAGACAAAAAGATAAAAAAGACAAAAAATTAACCAGCAGGATAATATATGAAAAACAACTTTAAAGATATTTCCTATTAGCCAAAAAAGATATTTCTGTGTTCTGTGTCAAAAGTCATAGAATTTTATATTTACATTTTATTTCAGTATTTGAAAGTGCTTTTTTTATTAAATAAAATGATCTTTCTTCTACTTCAGATGCAATAGATATTTATTATAGAAATAAGAAAAGTACTTACAGAAATAAGGTAAAATCACCTCTAATCCTCCGGTACATATATTCCCTCAAAAATGGGATCATAGAGTAATATATTTTATACTTTTTCACTTAAAATGGACATTTTCGTATGCTTAAAGTCTTTTTTTAATGACCTTAAATTTATACTCTATATTTTAATAAACAACTAGCTTGTTTCCACTTTCTTCTTTTTTATATAAACAACAATGAGATGAACATCTTTGTAGCTAGAGCTTTCAACACGTGTTTAACTAGCTCCTCATGAAAATTCCTGGAAATAAAATTGTTTGGACAAGAGTATCCATATTTTTAAAGAAATGTGACATCCCGGATTGCCCTCCAGAAAGGGTGCCCTGAAGTGTGCCTCTCACCACAGTGCATGCGGGTTCCCCAGTTTCCTCTCAACCTCTCATCAAAGAGGATTACAAACTCTCAAAGCGCCGATGGTTTGATAGGAGAAAACATGAAAATGAAATGTTATTTAAGATGTTGGTACTTTTTCTTTCATGAGATAACTGGCGATTTGGATGTCATCTATTAGTTTGTTCATGTTACTTGTTTTTGCATTGTAGTGTTGGCTAAAAGCAAGAACACTTTTAATATTATACTTGTTAACCCTTTCCCTCTGATGTATCACAGCATCTAAGTGCCTGAATCTTCTGCTACAGCCATGACAGATGAGCTGGTATTAGACTTACTCTGTGGAAATAAATAGCCATAAAATCAGAGAGACTTTATGAGACAACTGCGGTCAGCCATTGAGTACCACCATGCAGGGCTACAGTATTTGAGAGAAGCTTTCTCCCTGAGGGCACTTTCCAAACTCTTGTTGAAGGAGACAGAGCCTTGGGCTAGAGAAGCAGTTTCACAGGATGGCGTGAACAGAGAAGACAGGTGGAAACACTAAGTGACTGATTTGTGGGGTGGGCTGCTAGAAGTGAAGATGCCACAGAGAAGGACCCCAAAAATCTACATAAGAGATTTTTGTGGCCAACACAAAGGCTGCACACATGCAGGTAAACTACAGAAGACCTGGAAGCAAACGGCTGCTGCGAGGCTGAGAGCTAAGCAGAGATCTCAGCCCTGGGGAGAGATTAGAAGGTGCCTTGCGGGAGTGGAGAAACCACTGAGCTGAGATTTAAGAAAGGCTATGACAGCAGTTGAGCACCACGCTATAAGGTGATCCTGAGTGCTGTGCCTGCAGGGAAAAGGCAAAACTAAAGTAGGCTCACTCTAGTAAAGCCTGAAACTAAGCTTCAGGGGATCAAGGTGATCTGCTGGTAATCTAACTGAAGACAAAACAAAGTCTACTGCTCCCCTTAGGAAAAAACAAAGCAAGAAAACAAACAAAATGTGAGCACCTGCAATGCTTCATCCACGGATTCTTGCACATGATCAGAAATCATTAGACAAAGGAGGAGGAAAAATATTTGATCACGAAGGGACAAAATAACCAACAGAAGCAGACCCAAGATGATCCAGATATTGGAGCAGGCAGACCGACAAGGACTTCAAAACAGCTGTAATTAACATTAAAGATGATAGAGAAAAACAGGGAAAATGAATGAAAAGATGAGGAGTATCAAGAGGAAATTAAAACATATAAAATGAGCCAGATGGGAACTTTAGAACTGCCAAATACAATATCTGAAATTAAAAAGAACCCAGTGGATAAGTTTTGCGGCAGACTGGACACAGGAGAAAATAGAATTTATGAACTCAAAAGACAGGTGAACATAAGATATCTAAATTGAAATACTGAGAGATAAAAGACACAAAAACAAAACAGCTTGTGGGTGATACATATTATAGGCAAATAGTCTACCAAACAGAACCAGTGTGTGTGTGTGTGTGTGTGTGTGTGTGTGTGTGTGTGTGTGAGAGAGAGAGAGAGAGAGATTTAACAAACTGTCTAATGGTTTCTTTTTTGTCATTGTTTCCCTCAGTTGTCTCTTTCTGAGACTATTTCTTTTGCAATATCTCTGCACGTGTGGCATCTGGCATATTCTGTGTCAATACAGTGTAGAGAGATCACTTCTTAACATCCTAAACTGTGTCCTTCCCTGTAGGATCTGAGCTGTGTGGGCCTCCTTGCAGCTCCCTTGCCCACACTCATGGACCTTTTTCTTTTATCTGCAGGAAGGTGCTTCTCAAGACAACTCTCATTAGTTAACTGGTCAGAGAAAATTTCCAACATTACTCCACATTTAATGTCATATATAATTTAAATTTACACATTCTTGGCTTCCTGCTTCCCTGCTCAACTCCTATTTTTCTTCCAAGGACTTATTCCGAGCTTTCTTCCTCTAGGTCTTGCACCATACGTGATATTTGCGCCCTTTCTGCCTGCAAACAAAACTCCACTTTCTGTGTCAGCTGCTTCACAGCCCCTTTGCTTAGAACACAATAACTGGGTCAGGCACAGCACAGTTGGCCCTCCACATCCATGGGCTTTGCATCTGAATTTCAACCAACTAGTGGGTCAAAAATACTCAGGGAAAAAAATTCCATTAAGTTCCCAAAAGCAAAATTTGAGCTTGTCCTTTGCTGGCAGCTATTTATATAACATTTGCATTGTATTTACAACTCTTTAGGTGGCATTTACTTTGCGTTAGGCATTTAAAATAATCTAGAGAGGATGTAAAGGATATGGGAGGATGTGCCTCAATTATATGCAAGTACTAGGCCATTTTATGGGAAAGACTTGAGAGTCTACAGATTTTGGTATCCACAGGGATCCTGGAGCCCATCGCCGTGGCTTATCAGGGGACCACTGTAATCACTTTGTTCAGCTCATGGCATTTTATGTTTACAATATGAAAGTACTGTGCTGTAGTCAAGAAAATGCTCCAGTTAACTTCCACGTTAATTTTTCATCTACCAAGTTTTCTTTAAGCAGTTCTTTGACAGGCCACTCTTAGTAAACACTTGTTAGTTTTCTGCAAACATTCTGCCAACGTCTCAGAATCGAAATGGTGTGTGGTGGGGGATGGTTATGTGCCTTCCACTGCCAGGAGTCTTGGTGGGGGAGGGATGAACGCATCTTTTCCCCAGCCTGGTGATAGATGGGCACCCGATCTGAGCTCAGCCAATGAGGTCCCCTCCTGTGATCTTGCAGCAGAGGCACCAGGGCTGGGGAAGTGCCGAGGCGGCTCATCACATGGATGCAGGCGGCCCAGACATTTCTTGCTACGAGACTGTGGCTGTAGTTCCTGTGTTCCGGTCCCACTGAACAGTGGTGAAATTGCTGAGCTAACTCCCCAATATCTTTATTGTAAAAGTCCCTTTGCTTATTTTGGACATTCAGTCTCTGTTATTTGCAAATAAGAAACCCAAGAGATTAGTCCCAAATGGTCCCCCTTGAGACACTCAGAAACCTAGGAACTACCACTTATGGGCCACTTTCTTTCTATCTTTTTTTTTTATTGAAGTATAGTTGATTGACAATGTTGTGACAATCTCTGCTATACAGCAAAGTGACTCAGTTATACACATATTGTATATATATTCTTTTTTTTTTAATTTTCTTTTCCATTATAACAGGATATTGAATATAGTTCCCTGTGCTACACGTTAGGACCTTGTTGTTTATCCATTCTAAATGTTCAGGCCACTTTCTTAGAGTGAATATCATTTTACTTTACAGTAAATTTTTGAAATCAATATTTGCCTGGGTTTTCTGTGATTCGTCACATTAGAAATAAAACTTTAGGTTTGTTTCAACTTATTTGGTATTGATTGGTTGTACATGTACATTGACAAACATATAATTTAAGAAATGGTGAGAAACTGTATCTCACCATCTGTAACTTGCCACATTTATATTAAACTCACTACTGTGTAATCTGTTTATTATTTTTCTTTTTTGGAAACTGGGCCAGTATTTGGTGTCTCTGTTGATCTGGCCCTTTTACATTTTCTGTGTGTTCTTTAAAATTTTAGAAAGTCTGTGACTGCAACTGTGACTTTGAAACAAACAAGAAAATGAAGAAAAAACTCCCTCAAACTTATTTCCCTGGAAATCATCTTAGACTGGTAAAAATTTTATCCTAAAAATGTTTCTTTGTTCTGCCATTTCCAGGTTGAATATTTTAAATTTGCCTGGAAGGGATGAACTTTCCTGGGGAGGCAGTTTGTGTAGGAACTCCAAGCTACATTTCTATTTTCCAAACAGTGGCCCTTCTAATCTTTTTGTTATTGTTGTTCTGCTACTACAAATGTATTTTTTAGACACCTTTTTGTTAACTTTAGCATTTTTTGAAGAGTGGATCTAATTCTTTAGCTTGTAACCACCTTACAATCAAGAAAAGCTTTGAAAACAGCAAATCATTGCTTAAAACCTAAGAATATGTTTCATACTAAACATTGCTGTGTTAGGTTTACCATTTATGCTAAAGAAATTCTTTTTTAGAAATTGTATGTATGTATGTATGTATGTATGTATGTATTTATTTATTTATTGGCTGTGTTGGGTCTTTTTGCTGCACAAGGGCTTTCTCTAGTTGTGGAGAACCGGGGCTACTCTTCATTGTGGTGTGCAGGCTTCTCATTGCAGTGGTTTATCCTGTCGCGGAGCACAGATTTCAGGCGTGTGGGCTTCAGTAGTTGTGGTTCGCGGGCTCTAGAGCACAGGCTCAGTACTTGTGGCGCACGGGCTTAGTTGTTCCGCAGCATGTGGGATCTTCCCAGACTAGGGATTGAATCCTTGTCCCCTGCATTGGCAGGCGGATTCTTAACCACTGTGCCACCAGAGAAGTCCTAAAGGAGTCTTTGGATTAGAAACGAGCCTTGTACTCAGATAAAGAAGGAAATGGGAACACAAGACTTATCACTGGGGGCCACACTGGCTTGTAGTCTTCCTGCTGTTAGAATAGAAACATGACAGGCAATCAGTGTCATTTTATTTAATTTTCCCACTAAATCAAATTTTATCAACAAGTGGTTTTCTTGCTCTGAATTTCATGGTTTAGCAATGTTTAGTGCCAAATTATTATTCTTTAAGAATGTAGGCATAAATGCTATTACTAATTTGTGAAATGTTAAAGGTAATTTTAACCCCTTGTTTTTTAAAAAAAGATTGTCTGGAAAGCCACAGTATTTCAACTTATTAGTATATTTTTAGTGCTTTGAAACAATAATTGAATAAATGTGCATAGCAATCCTAAAAGTGTTAAGTTTCTCAAAGCTTTCCTTTCGGTGAACAGTTACAAGAAGCCAGACCTTAAGTTCACACTGAGAACTTCATTGTTTCTATGTCTTTCTTGGACAATCAGTTAAATGCTTTCTTTCTGCCCTTGGATGAAACATCTAGTATACTCCTAAAAGAAACTGAAATAAATATTTACATCCCTTTGAGATTTTATGAGGCTGTGACCTGTGTTATAGACCAGTTAACCTATAGCAGAATTGTCAGAAAAATTATCTCATCTGGTTACAGTGGTTATTGAAATATAGCCATATAACCTTGACATTTGAAACATTTCTGCCCAACTAAATCTTAGTAGTAATTTCCTCAGGGAGTGCTTTAAAGTAAATACAAAATAAATAGACATAAAAGAGAAAGATGACGGCACATAAACGAATAGTGGCTGATGTCTTAAATATCTACAAAAGAGGAAAAAGATATCACGCCAGTCAAATCATTATGTTATCCTGAACAAGTAATTAACTTACACGTATAGGATGGAAGGGCCCTGGATTCTACAGGGCGACTCTTACCTTTCTGATAATAATTGCGGTTTTGCCCTTGAGCCCCTGACTAGTGTGATTCTTCCCAGTATCACCCGCTTTTGAGACACTGTAATCTTGGTTGCTTCTATAGCTTTCTTTTTGACAGATTTTGCTCCGGTGAAGTTTCAACCCTAATCTTGTGATAACGGAAGGATGTGTGACATTCTGGTGTCTGGGGGACAGGGTGGGAAGAAGCCCCCTCTTGTCTCCCAGGAAGGACAGGTCAACCTGGAGACAGGGTCTGCAGTGGACAGAGGGACATCCACCTCTGCAGAGACCCCTCAACAGCCCACCCATAGCTCATTATAGGGACTGCCTGCCATGCGGTCATGGCAGATACAGTTCCTAATTCTGCAGAGAAGGGTCCAGTTAGGGAACAAAATGACCAAGTCATCACCCCTCCTGTCTGACCCTGTAGACTCAAGAGGAAGATAGAGAACGTCTTATACAGGTCAGCCTTTGGATTAAGTTTCAAGGAATATCACAGGGTCTGATTGAAGGATGAGGATATTGCACTGAGAACGTCTACAGTGAAATTACAACCTTATGGACAATGTATGAAAAACCTAGATATTGATACTCAAAATTTATTTTTATATATACAGTTTAGAGTACAAATTATTAAATTATTTATTTTAAAGTATCAGTATTCTTTTTTTTAATTTTTTTGGCTTAGAATACAGTGTGAAGTTTACTGAATTAAAATGAGTGGTGGGCATTTGGCTTTTTCATTTTTTGTTATTCCAATAGAAATAATTAGGGCCAACAGAATGAAACTATGAAGAGCTAAATTTTATTCTACAAGGAAAATACTCAAAATAAATATGTCTTCACCAAAATTGAATAAACTACCTCAAAAATCCTCATTTCTGGACATATTCCACTTCTAAATTTGGGTAAATAAATTTGTGGCTACAATTCTATTTTCCATGTGTGAACAAAATAAATGCATTATGTAATTATTTAACTATGTTTCAATTTTAATAATTAGCTAAAGCTATTCAACAGGTTAAGGAAAAATCAATCAATGAAGTAAATTAGAACAGTTTGTATTTTCTGATATGAAACTAATAGAAAATTGATAACTTTTAAATGCTGTCTAAAATTACCACTGATCACAGAGCTCCCTGCTCCTCAGGGAGCCGTAGAATTTCCTTCCAAGTCCATGGCCATGTTTTTAGCAATGTATCCTGATGGGATACATTGGTGGGAAAAAGATAAACAGATAACAAAGCTTCACGCATAGGAAATAAATGGAGATTTGGAGTAGGAAAGAGAAAAGAAGAAAGGAAAGATGGGTGGTAGAGAAAGGCTCAGCATGACAGGAGGAGGTGGGTGTCCTGAAAGAAACGTCAGCCCCTGTGGGGGGACTACTGCATCGATACCCTTCAATCTCCAGTCCCGAGCGACGTCGCCAAGCTCAAGGAGGCCCTGCAGGAGGGTGTTCGGCAGGAACCCAGTTAAGAGGCTCGAGGGGCAGCGTGGGGCAGAGAGGTGGGTCCAGGCAGGAGTGAAATCGAGCCTTTGTTGGGGTCAGAAACCAGAGGAGAGCTGTACAAATCTTGGGGCAAAAACTGCATTTCCCATTAGACAGAGACTAGGGAGTTGGACTCGATTTGATGGGACTCCCTAGGAGAAAATGGTTTGCACTGATATAGGGACTGAAAAAAAAAACGTTTTCTGAGAAAATTTTTAACTTCAAATTTAAAAAGTTAAAATTAAGATCATCTAGACGCGGTTGATTTGGAGGGAAATATTTGATCACATATAATTCAGTAAAATATTTAAACTTTTATATGCTCAGGTAAGCTTGCAAAAGTTCTAAAATTGAGTGACTATCTTCATAATGTATCTTCTATTTTACACATAAAAACAAGCATTTTCATACTATTTCAGACTATCCAAGTTACTGTGTTGATTCCTCACAGTGATCTTGGGGAATACACAAGCTCATTTCCAAATTTGAGATGAATAAGAAGGTATAAATGATACTGTGCAGAGTCATTCCCCAAGCGTAATGTAACAATGAGAAGGCATTCTGGATTTTCTACATACGTGATTCAGGATAGCATCCCCCAGACCCGCTACTGTAGGCGCTAGGCTTACACAACCCATGTGCCAAGTGTGCTTTTCAACTCAGCGGTCTTGTTTCTCAGCCATGGCTGTGCCAGAATGTTCTTCTTAATCGAATATTCTCTTTCTTACATAGAGGGGGTGCCATCTATGTTGTGAAAGGACCAATGATTTTTAAAGAATAACAGCACATCAACACACCTAATCAAAAACAAACTACATGTGTAATGATTTCAGTGTCTAACTTTCTTTATTACAAAATTTATCTCTGCATCTTTTTTTTCTTTTTTAATTTTTTTTTAAGATTAAAAAAATTTACACACATATCCCCATATCCCCTCCCTCCCGTGACTCCCCCCCACCCTCCCCGTCCTGGCCCTCCAAGGCATCTCTCATGAAGTTGATCTCCTTTTGTTATACAGCAACTTCCCACTAGCTATCTATTTTACAGCTGGTAGTGTAAATATGTCTATGCTACCCTCTCACCTCGTCCCAACTTCCCCTTTGCCCTTCACCCCAGCCCCGTGTCCTCAAGTCCATTCTCTACTTCTGTATCTCCACTCTTGCCTGTCACTGGTTTCATCAGTACCATTTCTTCAGATTCCATATATATGTGTTAGCATACAGTATTTGCTTTTCTCTTTCTGGCTTACTTCACTCTGTATGACAGACTCTAGGTCTATCCACCTCATTACATATAGCTCCATCTCATCCCTTTTTATAGCTGAGTAATATTCCATTGTATATATATGCCACATCTTCTTTATCCATTCATTTGTAGATGGGCATTTAGGTTGCTTCCATGTCCTGGCTATTGTAAATAGTGCTGCAATAAACATTATGGTACATGTTTCTTTTGGGATTATGGTTTTCTCTGGGGTATATGCCCAGGAGTGAGATTACTGGGTCATATGGTAGTTCTATTTGTAGTTTTTTAATCTCTGCATCTTGATGAAATGACTTTGAAAATCCAACTTGTAATCATGATATGTCATTGTAGATGTATAGAAATAAAAGATTGTGTGTGTGTGTGTGTCTAGAGTGTCAAAAAAAGAGAGAAATCTACCTTTAATTTTCAAAAGCCACTTGTCCCTCGGCATTTTCTTTGGCCTGCCTGACTCATAATTAAGGATACCATCTTCACTCTCCAGCTATAAATACAAAGCATACATCAATATCCTGAGGAAAGCTCTGTAAGTTTCTTCACAAACAATATTTTCACAGATTTCTAAAGTCGGTTGAGAAGCAGACCTAAGAAAATGATATTCCTTTGCCCGACCTTTCTTGGGTTTAACGAAAGTATCACACCAGCCTTTCCAGCAGGTGCATTGATGCTTGCAGTGATTTTGTATTTTTTCTACCTACAGGTGATTATTTTTTATTAACCTATTTTATAATCTCTCTCTTTAGAAAAATAAGATATCAGCCTGACTTTTGTAGTTGACAGAGTGGGACAGCGCCTCATCGTCAGCTTTAATTCTGCCATCGACGAGCTTTGGTAAAGCGCGAGGGACGTGTGTATGACATGTATGACAAGCACACAACGGCGCACTGACTGCAGTCATTAAAAACTGCTCTGCATAGGCCTCTCAGACCTAGTGTTCAACTATCAATACATTGTGGGGAAATTCTATTATTTTTAAACCTTTAAAGAAAATCAGAGTGGTTTGTTTAAAAATAAAAGTAATACCCAGTGACAGGGCAAGAATAAAGATGCAGATGTAGAGAAGGGGCTTGAGGACACAGGGTGGGTGGGGAAGCCAGGACGAAGTGAGAGAGAAGCATTGACATATGTACACGACCGAATGTACAATAGATAGCTCGTGGGATGCTGCTGCAGAGCACAGGGAGATCAGCTGGAGGATGGGTGATGACTTAGAGGGCTGGGATAGGGAAGGTGGGAGGGAGTCGTCGGAGGGACGGGATATGGGGATATATGTGTGGGTGCAGCTGATTCACTTTGTTGTACAGCAGAAACTGGCACAATAGTATAAAGCAATAATATTCCAATAAAGAGCTTAAAACATAAAATAAAAAGATAAAAGGAATAGCAGATCAGCATGGATGGACCTAGAGATTACGATAGTAAGTGAAGTAAGTCAGACAAATATAGGATGACATTGCTTATATGTGGAATCTAAAAAAGCGATACAAATGAACTTATTTATAAAACAGAAATAGAGCCACAGATGCAGAAAACAGTCTTATGGTTAGCAAGGGGGGATGGAGGAGGACTAAATTGGGAGATTGGGATGGACACACACGACTCTATATAAAATAGATAACTAATAAGGACCTACTGGATAGCACAGGGAACTCTATGCAACACTCTGTGATGACCTGTATGGGAATAGCATCTGAAAAAGAGTGGGTTTTTGTCTATGTATGACTGGTGCACTTTACTGTACCACAGACACTAACACAACATTATAAATCAACCACACTCCAATAAAAGTTAATTTAAAAAGTGGAAATAAATACTTGGAATAAGAAAATAAGCACAGAATGGTGGCATTCGGTTACCTGAACCCTGCCATCACCAGCGCTCAGGAACAGGAGTAATGCTGTTTCTCAGACAGCCCTCAACGTTGCGTTCTTGCGCTGCCTGTTATCAAAGGTTCCCACAGGCTAACTCCAACGTCCAAATCAGGTTCTGGTGCAGCAAGAGCCCAGTCCTTGTCAGCACCAGCTCCGTGGGCTGATGGGGATGAGACACAGGAGGTCAGGCGCTTTCCTGAGGCTGTGCAATAAGCCGGACCCTGCCTTGAGAGGGATCACCGGCTCTGCAGGTGGCCTGTTTCCAGACAGTCACTTCCCACCACCTACGGTCACCTTGGTAGTGGGTGGATGCGTAAGTAAAAGCTGGGGTCTTAGATAATATATTTTTACAGATACATGGATGTTTACTCTAGAGCAATAGACCCAGTTCTGTGTGTGGTTGAACATCTGTTTTTGTGAGCGCCTTACATAGCTTATGGATATTCCAAAAAATTCAATACGATTGAGTATAATCAACATTCAAGCACTACTCAGCCCGCCGGCGTCTCTGAACCCACCGTGTTGTCGGATAGCCGAGAGGGCACGCCCACTGATGTTGGCCAGCTGTGGACTCTGTATCAGAAACTCAAGTAAGAAAGAGACCGAAAAGGAAAAATGAGGTTGAGTGTTTAGTGAATGAACATGTAGCTCTTACCACTGGGACAAGGTGGCTTTTTGTCGGGGGGATCTAAGTGACTCACCCATGTTGATAGTCCTCAGACACAGGAGACACCTTTAGCCCCCAAACTGGTTTACTGTTGGATGGTGGGTACCAGGCCAAAAGACCCTGACATTTTAATGGGCTTGACAATCATCTATTTGAAGGTTTGTCTTTGTTTTAAAGACTAAGTTGAAAGGATGGTTCATGTATGCTATTCACGTTTATCACCTAAAACCCATGAAATAAGCGAATTTGGGTTCAATAACCACCATCCATTACATCCATACTTTCTGGTAAATGATGCAAATCCTGATTTCTCTTTAATCTCTGTTTTAATTTATTTTTATAACATACATTATATGTTATAACGTGCATATGTTTTATGTAGAGGGTTTTAGTTACATTTTGGAGGAGTATTCATGGTATGGATTATAAATAAATACCCTGGAACTTAATCTCTAAAAAAATGGAATTAAAAATCAAGATATTTAATGTATTTTAACTATAAAGGTATGACCAACTGTAGTAACAGTTACATAAATCTGTCACATATCTTTAATATGGAATTTTATAAAGTCATTAAAAGGAGAGATTTAGATAGTTTTAATATCATATTGATCGGACTATAATATAATAGTAAATGGAAAAACCCTACATACAGTACGATTCAAAATCCATTTTGAAAATAAATTTTATGTAAAAGGAGAGAGAGAAGAATATCTCTCAAGATGTAAATACCTTCTGAGTGGAGGGATTACAAGTAAAATTAGTATTTGTCTTAAAATTGTTTTGGTATTTCTATATTTCCAACAATGAGCATTTATCATTGGAAAAATATTAATGTCCTAAGCACAGACCAAATTTAGTTTGATTTCCACTTACCCCTTGCTAATGAAATTACAGTACATGTGACACATTTCTGGAGCTTCATGTTTGCTCTGAAGGCATCTTTACTAACACATGTTTTTGTTTCTAAGAATATCATAAAAATGAAGGGAGATTTAACTATCTTTGATGGGATAGTCAAATGGTACAAGCAACTTGAGATCAATGCTTCTTAAGTTTAAAATAATACTAACATACATTTTATTAAAACCAATTATTATACTTAGAGAAGCTTCATGACAATAAGCTGTATCTTTTTCCAGCTTTGAGTTATAATTGATATATAACATCTTGTAAGCTTGTACAAACTGTTGGTCAATGATTTAGGGAAACATAAACAAGTTATCACATCCAAAGTGTTATAATGGCTACATCATTAACCTTGGCTGGAGGAAGAGTTAGTTATAATTTATCACTGCCTGAAGAGGATGTGTAGACATACTCCAATTTTGCAAGTATTTGTTGAAGAAACAGGAAGAAACAGGAAACATTGCATGGTGCAATGAATACATCTTCTTTTTTAAAAAATTTGTTTTATTGAAGTGTAATTGATTTACAATGTTGTGTTAGTTTCTGCTGTACAGCAAAGTGATTCAGTTATACACATATATATTCTTTTTCATATTCTTTTTCATTATGGGTTGTTATAGGATATTGAATATATTGATAATTCCCTGTGCTATATGGTAGGCCTTGTTGTTTATTCATTCTATATGTAATAGTTTGCATCTGTTAGCCCCAAACTCTCAGTCCATCCCTCGCCCAAGCCCCCCTCCCCCTTGGCAACCACAGGTCTGTTCTCTATGTCTTTGTCTGTTTCTGTTTCATAGATAAATTTATCTGTGTCATGTTTTAGATTCCACATGTAAGTGATAGCGTATGATTTTTGTCTTTCTCTGTCTGACTTGTTTCACTCAGTATGATCATCTCTAGGTCCAACCATGTTGCTGCAAATGGCATTATTTGGTTCTTTTTTATGACTAATACTCCATTGTGTATATATGTATTATACTACATCTTTCCCCACTCATCTGTCATTGGACATTTAGGTTGCTTCCATGTCTTGGCTCTTTGAGTTGTGCAGCAACAAACATCGGGGTGAATGTATCTTTATGAATTAGAGCTTTTTCTGGTGCAATGCATACATCTTGAACGAGTTTCCCTTTGGTGGGAGCATTGTCAGGATTTCAGTAGGAGGCAGATAGCACCTGCATGTTGGGTAAATGGAGCCCAGTTTAGCAAAATGACTGCACAAAGCTGTGGGTGGTGTGCAGGGACCCAGAGGACATGTAGTGCTGGTGTCAGGGGGTGAGGGTCAGAGAGGGGGCCCCCTGGGCTGGGAGCCCACCCTCTGATGGGTGGATGGCTTTGGGAGAACAGCGCGGATGCCCACGGGGTGGGGAACTGGGAACAGACCCCCGGTCCCCCCCGCCCCTGCCTGACTCCTCTGAAGGCCTGACCTGACCAGGAGCCCGTCTCTGCAAAGCAGGTAAAGAGTGGGTCAGAGTGGATCTGAAGAGCCAAGGGGTAGGTCCTAGCCCAATAGGAGTGCAGGTGAGGACAAGCCAACCAGGCCAATAGGTACTGCAGTCACACACACAGGGGAGTTTCTTTCTTCCTCAAGACAGTCCAGTGAAGGCCCGCTGCAGGGAGGGCGGAGGCAGTGGCTACTCTGCATCTTGTGGCTCTGTCACCCTCGGGGCCCTGGGGCGTGGCTTGCTCTCCTCTGTGCTCAGCCAGAGTGTGCGATTCAGCGGCTGAGCCTGGGGCAGCGCACACCCCACCCATTAAGATGAATCTCAGGAGAAAATGAGAAAGTCATCAGGGAAAACAACAAAGAAGTGGCTTAGACTAGAGCTCACTAAGTACTTTTGATCTCTCTCTTCCATCAGTAAAAACAAAAATCTTGGAACTCCGGTGTGTGCATGCGTGTGTGCACACGCCCATGTGTGAACACGCCTGTATTCCATCCTACACATGGTATACAAGGTGTGTGTATCCATGCATATCTAGGTAAAGAGGAAGTTAAACAGGAATAAAATGCTTATAATCCTTTTCCAGTCTTTCTGCTCACAATTACTGATGAAGGCAAAGAAAAACATGATGCTGTGAGTGTAGAAAGACTTGGAGCCTGTTTGCTGGGGGCAGGGTTGGGGGAGGGGTTAGGACCCTGCCATGGGCCCTTGGTCCTCATCCACCTACAGGCATCTCATGGCCCCTGGTCCAGAGGGCCTTCGTGGTCCACTTCTGTATGTTTGGGACATGATGATTTCACCAGGAAAAGGGATGGGGATGAGATTACTCAACATGTATAGTCTTATGTGAGTGTTTCATTCCCTGTGCCCCCACTTCACAGGGCTATTTTGAGGATAAGATGAGATGGTGCATTTTATATGCCTTTATATGCCATTTTATAGGCATATAAATGGTGCTGAGATGACATTATTATAAGTCCAATTTGTCTGGAGTACAGAATACATGCCAAATATAATGGGAGAAAACCCAGACAGGTCAGATATTAGGAGGTTTTCAACTAGAGGCTCCAAGAAGAGCTAAGTGTGCCGTGGGTTTGCCATGAAGAAGAGTTTTCTGGTGGGACGGGTGCTGAGAAGGGATGATGGCAGCAGGAAGGTAGGGTTCTAGCAGAGATGCTGCAGGGGGGAGGCTGCGAGGGAGGGCCCTGTGAAGGAGCCTCTCCTCCCAGCGGGACTGGGTGGGGAGCAGGGGGAGGTGGAGGCAGGACGGTCATCCTGAGTGACTGCTGGCTGACATGCATTTACCCAACTTGGAGGTCAAGGAGACCTTGGCCAAGAAGATAGTGTGTTTGGCTCTGGTCTCTGTCAAGCTCTGCTGTCAAGAGACGAGATTTACTACCTGCATTCTCTCAACTGCAGACCAAATCTACACCCTCTCATGACTGTTCCCTGCAGAACGACCCACATCCTAGAGTCCTAACTTGACTGACCAAACCAACGCTCCACCAGGTGTGAAGAACCCAGGGCGGCTGAGAGTAGTCCTGTGGAACGTGCATGGCCCGATGCTATGAATCCAACCCAAAATTACTTCCTTGTTTTCTCTCCGTGTCTTTACCTGAGTAGGACTGAGATATAAGAAAGTTGAGGAGGACAGTGTGCAATCAGGCTTGTTACAGTCAAGCAGAAAGGCCACCTGTGTCTCTCTAATGACACCAGAGCAAATGCTTTGAAGTCAGCATTTGATTAAGTGTATTATTATAAAAAGAGTACTGGTTCCCCCAGCAAGTAGGATATTATACACACATCTGGGGCTTTTTTAATAATAGCCACATGGACTGCCAAGGTCAGTAATGCTGCTTTCTCAGGTGGACTTATTAGTAATATGGAGTCCTAGAAGAATGAGCTACTGACAGTTTAAAATAAAGGATTTACTTCTGCAGCGTGTCACGTGGATACAGATTAGTATTCTGGGCTCATCTGGGGCATGGAGAGATTCGGGTCTTTCATGTCTAAAAATCTCACGATCAGGGACAGATCTTTTGCTAGCCCTGGAGTCAAGATGGAAAAAAAGCTTCACATATGGTTTCATCACTGAGTTTTACTGTAAGACTGTGGGAGGAAGATCTACACTGCCTTTTATTTCATTAAAGCACACTGGCTTCTTTTTTTCTTCCTTGACACTTTAAAACATTAACATGGAAATGTTTTAGGATACAAGCTGTCATTAGACCATATGTTTTATTTTTCCAGTGGGACAAAACATTTTTAGAATTTTCACCCCAACCCTCGATTGGGCAGAGTTAAATAACTCTGGAAGAAAAGAGTCAGCTTGGAATCATCCACTTCATTCAAAATAAGCTTCCTGTATATTTAGGTACTGGGACGTTTAGACTATGACCGCCATCCAAATTGAAGTTAAAACATTCTTCTGATCCTTCCAGCATGGTTTTGTTCAAGACAACACCACCCTGTCATCACTGCCGTGACTCTCCCCAGAGTCCAGATGGCTTGGAAGGACCGATGTCTAAAATGGGTTGACCCTCTCCCCATGGCTCAAGTCCTTTTCTTCAAAACTTTGACGTAGTGAGAACAGACTGTCTGAAGTCTTTCTGGGCACACTCTTCTGGGTTGCCTTTAATGGACTGTGGATTTGGGGTCTCCCTATCATGATCAGATCTTTGTAAAGGTTCTCTTTCTTGTGAAAACACTTAGCACAGAGCCTTGCGTATCTAAAGGGACTTGAATCTGAGCTGAACTTGTCCGAATTTGAATTAAATGGAGCAAATAGTATATGATATTTGTTTGCCCTATAGCATAAGTATTATAGCATGTAAGATTTACTAAGCTGTCTGTTTCCAAGCACTAGTAAGCAGCTTTGTTCTTGGAAGAACTTAAAAAATGATGTATGAGGAATTATGAAGTAATGTAAGATTAAAACATGCAACAAAATATTTAGCTAATTTCATTGATTTTTCCCCCTTACTATTGAATATGTACACATAAAAAGCATGAACAAATATGTATTAAACATTCAAAATTTTTCTATTTTTGACTTTGACAATGTGGTAAAAAATACGAGATTGCATTCTATTCCCCAAGAAACGTTTATTCTAATTAGAGGAGTAAAACATAAGCATGAAAAAGGAACAAGTACAAAAACATCAAAGCTAAGTGTCTGTAATCTGGGAATGAAGTGAACCTCATTTGTATTTAAACCGTAACACAAATATTGGGGAGGAAGAAGGGTTGACCTTTTAGAGGTGAAAGGCTCATTAATGTGTTTTTCTAGATTTAACACTAGAAAATAAGAAATAGCTTAATAGTATTATTTAATAGGTACTGTTATGAATTTATAATAAATCAATTAAAACATTTATAAATTTAAGGTGTAATACTATTACACAGTAACAATAGTTTCAGCTAATAATAGTGACAACAATAACAATAGTATTTATTAAATGAAATACTGGCAAACAAAACAGTGTCTCTTTCATCCTTTGCTCCCAGTAGCATTTTTTTCCTCCTTTGTGAGTGAGCCAATTCTATTTGTGCCCTGGACACCAGGTCCTCCCCTTGGTGAAGAACATCTCTCCAGCAGGTCTCCCTATATCACTCTTACTCTTCTGGACTGTTCTATCAGCAAGTAAACGTGCTGTTCCCAAGCCATACGGGGACTATATTTATTTACTCTTAAAAAGAATTGCTGGTGCAAGCTCTCTTCACTTTCTTACTTCAAGACGTGCTATGTTGTGGGAGAAATATTTAGGGGATGCTGGATTCCAGAGACTACAATTCACCCATCATCTATGCATCAATCATCTATCTATCCATCTGTCCATCCGTCCATCCATCCATCCATCCATTCAACCATCCATCTATCATCTATCTATCCATCTACCATCCATTCAACCATCCATCTATCATCTACCTATCTATCTATCTATCTATCTATCTATCTATCTATCTATCTGTCTGTCTATCTATCTTTCCATCTAATCAGCTATCATCTAAATTTCTACTTCAGAAAATTAAACAGTGATAGTATTTGTACATAATTATCTCCAATCTTCTCCACATATATGCAGTATATATTATTACATAAGTAATTTGTGAATTTTGTTATTTTTAGAGAACTTAGAATATTAGAGATACTTTATATTCTGTGATTTCTCCCCCAAATATGGCTCATTCTACCTCTCCTCTACCTCCTCCTACTACTGTGAATGTGTGTGTATCTTTCCACATCATTTTTAATGCTTTTATATGCACAGTCATGAAAAATTTAGAGTACTGATCTGCATGTTTTAAACATACACAGTATCACACTGTCTTTATGGCTTAGCAGTTCGCTTTTTGCACACAATACCATGTGTTCTAGGATCGTTCCATGCCCATGACTCACGCTTCTCATGTGTGCTTTTACCTGAGAATGTATTACCTCTATTTATCCTTCTTCTGTAGCTGTCTATTCATTCATTTCACATTTTCTGTTTTTTTTTTTTTCAGATAGTACGGATGCTAATATGTATACTTTTGTGGAATTGCTGGGTTATAGGGAATGTGCAGTTTTAATTTTCATAGAAACTGCCAGAATATTTCCAAAGTGGCTGGATTAGTCAGTTACACTGCAGTATTATCTGGCAGCGGACACGTGCAGAGCACCGGGGCGCACGGCGCACGCGTCTGCGCTCACGGCGGTGTCGGACTCTCCGGGTGAGGCTCAGGCTTTCTTCAGCATCTTCACTGCTGGGTCCAGGATGCAGGGGTCGTGGCTGCCGGGGCATACGCTTCTCCCGGACCCTTGTGATGGAGACAGAGGGTCAAGTGAAAGGTCCAAGGGGGCTGTCACTCCAGCCTGCGTTCCACCCAGATGAGACAGGTGGTCCATCCGACATCTGTGGGCAGAGCCCAGCACTGTCTCCAGGCAACGGCACAGAGGAGAGATTCTACTTCGGAAGGGGACAAACACCCCACGTGCGCCCGGTGTCACACGTGTCCTCCCAGCAGTAGTGATGGGGGTGACTTTTTCTAGCAATGCTCTACCTTGTGGACTGCACCTCTTTTCCCAATGTGAGGAGGGAAAATAAACTCATTGCCACGAATTTTGGTTCCTTTGCTTACTGGTGAGGCTGGGTTTCTTTTCATGTGTATATCCGTTATTTGTATCTTATTTTTCTGCAAATTCCTTGTAAAGTGTGCATTTCCTGTGTTATGTGGTCTCTTCCTGCTTGTAGGAGGTATTTTTTTAATTGACACATATTGTAGATACTATTCTTCTATTATATGTGAAGCATCTCTAACCTTGCCCCCACCCCCAGTCTTTTACTTGACTTTAACTTTGATTAAGGTACCTTGTCACAGAGGAATTTTTAATTTTAAAACGATTATATTTTTTTAATCTAATTTTTGTATTTTTCTTTGGTGATGTTAAGACTATGTGGTTATGAAGATAACTTTTATGTGTTTACACTTATTTCAGATTTGCTTTCCTGACGTAGCAGTTGGTGACACATTGAGACTTATTTGTGGTGTAAGACAGTCATGTAACTTTTAAAATGACAGGTGGCGAGCTGCCCCTCCATCCTCCGTTGACGTTTATTACCTGGTCCTTCCTTTCCTTCGCTGCTTTGAAATGGTGATTTGCCCAGACCCCAGCTCGGGATGTGCTTGGGTTCCCTCTCACTCGCTCTTCTTCCCCTTTCATGTGTCTGTTCTCCTGTGAAGTGTCACTGTGGTTATCTGTGTAGCTTGTTGATGTGTCTTGATAGCTGGTAGAACAAGTCACTCCTTCCCCTTCGTTTTAACATTTTAAATTGTATCAGTGACTTCTGGCTTCTGCTTAGGAGACAGAAAGCTGGAACGATGTTGCTCCCATCCACAAACAAGAGCAAGCTAGAGAATCTCCTAAAACATAATTTTAATGTTCCTGTCATAGAAGTGAGGTTTCAGGGCAACCAACTTACGTAAAATCTAAGGAAAGATCAATGTTTCTGCAAAAGACTTTATCTGAATAAAAGAGAAACAAAAAATCAGATTCATATTTTAGGAAGGGCAGTGGTGTGTCCAGGTGTCTGAACTGGGGTTACGGTTGGAAATGGAGCCATGGACATGAACCCAGTGTCACCAGTTAGGAGTTAAGTGTGGGGAAGGTAACTAGGGGTGCTCTCGGGGTCACATCTGTGGAGCAGAGGAGTAGGAAGCAGGACTGGGAGGGAAAGAAGCTGAGTTGCTGTGCAGCCCAGGGAAAGGTCTTGGAGGACCCCATGAAAACCCTGGAGCCAAGAAAAATGTTCAAAATTGTCCCTGTTGGGGGCTGGGGGCCACGTCTTTCTAGCCAAGGCAATCCCAAGGGAAACTGCCCATCTGACAGGTGAGACATTCTTCCCTTTAAACTTTTTTGAGGTGTGCTCCCCCAGAGTTACTGCTATAAACATGAAACTTTTGTGTCTCTCCCAAATTCATATGTTAAGTCCTAACTCCCAGTGCGATGGTATTTGGAGGTGGGGCCTTGGGAGGTGGTGAGGTCCTGAGGGTGGGGCCCCATGAATGGGATTAGTGCCCTCACAGCCAAGCCCCTGAGACCTCTGTCGCCCTGAGAGGACACAGCAGGAAGATGCTGTCTATAAACTAGTGAGAGGCCCTCACCAGGCATGGAATCTGCCGGCACCTTCACCTTAGATGTCCGGCCTCCAGAAGTGTGAGAATTACATGCCTGCTGTTTACAGACCCTGCAGTCTGTGCTGTGTTGCTGTAGCTGCCCCAATGGAGAAAGACAGTCACAGTTTGCTCCACGAAGGCCTGGCAAAGGAAGAATGACCCCTCAGATAAGATGCAGTTAGTCTCACCTAAAGACATCATTTGCTGTTGTAGGAGACTGGCAAGTGTGCGAATGGCTTGTCTTGTGCTCATGCGTGTCAAACAGGGGTGGAATGGGCATCCTTCTCAGGTGAGCTTGCCTGCCCTCCTGCACATCACTGCTCACCACGCCCAGCAGTCACCTTCCTGGGGTGAATTGTACAGCCCAGGTGTCCATCACCTGTTTCAGGTGATGCTTCTCACTCTGCGTTGGGGAGCAACTCGGAGGAGCCTGTGCCGTCAGAGGGTGAAAAGTGAGCAAGGAGGACAAAGTGTGATTCTTTTAAAACTATTTCAGAGACAGAAGTGCTTGCTGTGAACCTTCCCACTCAAATTGTTGAAGGGACTGGCTTCGGGTTTAGAGTGAAGCATCTTCTGTTTTTCTTCCTGGTCCTTTTTTTTCTGAATGGCTTCTTATTTGTATATTAAAAATGATTTAAAATCCTAAGACGAGAAAGTATCAAGTTGGCAAGAACTGAGGAATCCACGGAAGTGTGTGTCTCTAGATTTCCCCCCTCTGGCACCTGTGACCTGGGTGAACTATTTTATCTTCAAAGGTTCCTAGTCATCAGGTGGTACTGCACCTGCTCAAACAAACTCCAGGACTGAACCAGCGTAGGGAGACTTCCCAGCAGGCTGAAGACCAATTCCAGGTTTTGGGGGAAACAAGAGGGAGAAGTAAATTGAAAAAGCTCACCTGTCATCTTCTTGTGTGTGTTTAGAATGGTATAATCTGTAGGAGAATGTTTTTGGCTTTAATTGATGAGGGTGCTAGCAAGCCCATGAGGAATTCAGCACCTACTTTGCATCAGATGCTGTTTTAACCCTGGAGGCCCTGACAGGTCATCAGGATGATAGATAGGGAAGAGGAGAATGTTGCAGAGAGGAGGTGACACACAGGAGGGAAAGGGAGAAATTACAGTTTAATTCTCGTTCCTGGCAGAGGTTAGGCACCACAAGTCCCTGGATGAGTGCCTGCTGAGCCACTGCTCCCGGGGAACCCAGGGTGAGCCCCCGAGAGCCTCTGGTCACAATGTTTTCATCGATCCATCCATACATGACCTTGCTGTATGTGTGTTTCTGCTTGAATGCACCTTATTTAACAGGTACTGTTGGTTCATTCAGATAAAAATGTTGAAACCTGGCACTGAACGGAAAGCAGAGAAGAAAGACCCTTGTTTAGAGTTAGGGGATGGTAAGAAGTCAGGCTGTCTCCTGGTCCAACCTGGGAATGGGCCCTCAGGGGGGCTCAGAGGTGTTCCTGCTCTGCATGAGCCCAGCTCTGCAAGTGATCAAAAAGCCCTGCGTGGTTAGTTTGGGGGTTAAAATCACTTTCAGAGAGTAGGCTAACCCAAATATAGAATCTGCAAATAGTGAGGAAGGATTGTAGAGTGGGCATCCAGGGATAACCTGAGTGACAGCCAAGATCTGGTCTCTCACGTGTGCCCGAAATCAATAGGGGCCGTACTAGAATTAGGCAACATCTGCCTTATTTGCTTTCAAAATCGGATTTAAACAGTCTGTGTCCTTACACTTGGAATGTCCGAGTTTCTGGCGAGTTTGCAAAGATGCGACTCCGTAAATAGCAGGACCTGGATCAGGAGGGAGGGGAGTTGGTGAGCTGGGCAGGATCCCTCCTGCCTGGACCCCACACAGATGTGCTCAGGAGACCCCGTGGTCCCCAATACGGTGCATCTCAGACCGCGGGAAGCTTCAGGCATTCTCTCCGTCAGCCTGCGTTTATCCAATGAGGATAAAGAGAGGCGCGCGGGGTCCCTGTCCTGTGTCTGTGCCTTTATCTCATCATTTTTCTCCACTTTGGACTATTCCCCAATCCATGTTCATTATTCTGAATAATGTTTAAAATCTCAAAAGTCCCCAAAGCAGTACATTCTTTCCTGAATTCACTCTTTTTAGGATTTGTTAGGTACAAACTTTGACTATTTGTATTCTACCAGAAGAAAAGCAAATGACATTTCTTCTCTACATATGAGCTCATCATTTTTTAGTTTCCATTGGATTCTGTTTCTTATCTTTTCAAACCAAAGTAATTTTAAAATCACCACCTATTAAATTGATTAATAGGAACAATTACATTATGTAACATCATGAAACGTTGAAAGTAATGACTTTGACAATATCAAACTTGAGTTCAGCATTAAAGATGATTCCACAGTTTTTTTTATGTATTAAAATAAAATTTAAATCCTGCGCCAAAAGAAATATTGTAGGAAACTCAGAATTAGTTTTCTTTCTTTCCATGTTTTTTTTTTTTTTTCAATTTTCACTCAGGCGGAAATATGCAACAATAATGAAAACAGAAAAAAATAGAAAGGCTGCATTTTAAAAATGTATGAATATATTTGACAAATACTTAAGCACGTAATACCTCTGATGATACAGAAAGAAATAATGCATAAACCCTCTTTCTGACACTCACATCCTCAAGGAAGAGAGACTTGTAAACGTTAAAAACCATACATCTATCGGATACACACTTTAACAGAGAGAAAAAAAAAAGTTGTCAAGGCAGCACCACAAAGATAGATCAGCTGTACATAGCAATGTGAGCGGAAAGTTTGTTACTTTAATTTTGGCTCAGGGCACAGACCCTTCCATGAATTTTGGGTTGGTGAAAACTCCCATTACCCATAACTGCACATGGCAAAACAATATTAATTATATTAATTGATAAAAATCAGTGTAACTGAATTTGGTTCCTTGAAGCTTGTCTTTGCTTTGGTCTTTCTTCAACAACGTACATCCTTCGATCCGGTACCTTTCACGGGATCCCCTGCACGCGGTCCCACACATGCACGCATTTCCACCATGCAGACGGAGTAACTGGTCTAGCTCCTGCAGAGTAAGTCTTTTCTCAAACATTTTACTTCCTTCTTTTACAAAATTGCTTGCACGTCAGTTCTTTGGAACTTGCTCTGTGTATGGAAACAATTTGAGTAGACTTGGAGCTTGGGTTACAGCAGACACAGAAAATTACACGTACTGGAACAAGCCACCTTGGTTCCTATTGAAATGCCCCTACATGAATGCTCCCTGGGAATCCGTTTCCTCGGCTACTCTGTCATCTGGGCTGTAAGAGCCTCGGCTCTTTAGGAACCTGAGCAGATATTGTGGCTGCGAGGACGGCTCGCTGTTCTCACATTGTTTCCTGTGCTGGGATGGGGAGCATTTTCCCAAGCAAAGCATGAGGCAACGCCAAGTATTTTCACCCCCTGCAGCTTCTGACAATGGGAACCGTCCCCAGCTCGCTCATAGAAACAGAGGGCTCTTCCTCGCTAGCTCACTGCATAATGCATCCAAAAGACGGCTTCAGGATAATAAATGGTCGGTGGCTGGAGCTCCCGGTGAATCCCAGGGAAGCCCTGAATGTGCATAGATCACCCCGTGGGAGCCCGACTGGGAGAGTCTGGACGTGAACACATCACAGCCTGGCTAAACCAGAACCGTCTGTCTGGGGAATTCCAAGCAGAACAGGGGATGTTCAGCCAGTGTGTTTTGCTGTGACTCTTGTCTTGATATGCAGAAGAGAGGAAAGCTGCAAAACACGGTGCTGGGTCAGAGGGGGTACTTTCTTTGTCTTCCTATAACCCTTGGAACAGAACAATGACCTTGTCGACCCAAGTGTGATATGAACTTAATGGCTGTTGATGTTCGCGTGAGGAAAAGCATGTAAGTCACATCATGTAAGTGCAAAATTCTAAGGGATGGTTCTAAGCTTAACAAGTGCCCCATATAGGACTCGTAAAATGGGTTAAGTGTTTAACATCTTTTCTGAAGTTCATATTCTAGCCCAGCCTTCAGCGAGGGGTGAAGGTTAGTTGGTTTCCATTCAAGTTCATTGAAGGCTGCTTCTCATTTTCTATCTTCCCCTGCCTGGGTCCCAGGACCACATGCCTCCAAACCCAGAATAGAAGTGAGGACCAGGGGAGCTGGCATTTCCAGTCAAGGAGACAGTGTCCTAATGATCGGGACACACAGAGCCCCATGGAAACTGAGCAACCAGTCAATGACACAGGCGGTGGGGGGGGGGATGCAGGGGCTGCTCGCAGCGGGGGGTTGAGCCTGTGGTTAATTCACAACGTGCCGGGCAGACGGGGATGTGACTTGGCCGGAATCCTTTGGCCAAGAAGTGTCCTATTAAGATGGAGCTCCTGACTCCATGATGGTGATTTCCACTTTAGCTGATTTTGTTCACATGGAAAGATGCCCCTCGAATCGCATCAGGGATTCTCTTTTCCCTGTAAAAAACCACTCAGTTCTATCAGGGTTTTGATGTTCTTAAAGGTCTTCGTGGTTATTTTTCGTTTTCCGGTGCAGTATTCAGGGAAAGCTTGGATGTGGCCACGCGTTTTCTTTACCACTTGCTTAGCATGGCCCCTTTCGGGCTGTGTGACCTTTGAAAACATCAATGGTGCTGATTTTTGAATGAAGTTAGGAAGTTTTGTCCCAGCGAGAAAACTTACATGCTGAACCTCATTTTATTTTTTTCTCTACAGCATTTGTTTTTTTCCCTGGCATCTTCATAGAGAGGTGTATTGGTGTTTATGTCTGGATTTTAGAGAAAATATATTAACTAAATTTGCCTGGGATTCATAAGATAGCTGTAAATAAGCCCCCTGACAGTTGTTCTTTAAAATTCCCAGCCCTTCCGAGGAAATAATGAGGGGCCGTTTTTTTTCCACTGGCTTTCTATTCAAAATTTAAGATTTTCCCTATTTTATCAAAGCAGGGAGAAAACAGCAACTCGTTCCTACTGATAGGACCCATCTGAGAAACGCGTCCATCAAACGTCAGTGGAGGTGCAGGCCGCCCGTTGGCAGAGGAGCTCCCCTTACCTCTGGCAGCTACATGATGCATTTTGTGGCTGTTGAGATTGAACTCAACGGTGGAAAAACGGAGGATATTGAGTCCAAACACTAACATGGGCTCTGGAGGCCCCGCTGCAGTCAGGGTCCAGTGGGGGCAGAGACCACGCAGAGACGAGAAGGGGAAGATTCAGTTTCAAGAATTACTAGCTGTACTGGAGAGTTGGCATCATGGGGGCTTGGCTAGAAAGGGGAAAAGAAAGCTTTAAGAATAGAGAAGGGAAGATACGGGGGTGGCCCCAGCTCTAGCACTGAAGATGCAGCACGGGGGATTGGGTGAGTCTGGAAGAGGTCCATCCCCAGGGCAACGTTCAGACCTGATGGAGAGGGTGTGGCTGTAACTCACGGAATTCGAGGGGATATTTGCTGAGCCGGATGTTTAGGGGGCTTAGCAGGACCCTCTGGTGTCATGGGAGCCATCAGCCGGGAGGTGCTGAGCCTCGGAACTCTTGGCTGCCCACTGGGGATCCGTGGGATGCCCCTGAACAGCTGGCCACACCCACAGCAAGAGTCTGGTGCCTGCCGCAGGGCCGTGTCGAGAGAGCGCACCCCGGAACCGGGGAGAGAAGCCCCTTCCTCCTATACCTACTGATGAAGTTACTTCTGTGCCAAAGGGAAAATGAGGAATGTTGACAGGGTCTCCTCCATCATTGCTGAGCAGGCAATGAAGCGTGGACTTGGACCGGAGACTGATGAATCGGTGTCTTTCCACCCTCTCTCACTGGTCCTTTGTCTGGGAAAAGAAGTGGAGAGTTTGCCAGGTAGCTCCTCTCCCTGGTGCAATGGGAATCTTGGATTTGGACCTCATTGTTAAGACAAGCCCAAGTCCTGCACCTACATGCCAAGGTCAGAATGAACTTTGTTTTAAAGTAGATTAATAGGTACACGTGTGTAAGAGTAATTTGTTTATGAGCAATGTGGGGCCATTTTGAGAAAAGTCTGTAAACATTTTACTTGATCAGTTGTGAATGGAAGTTGGACATTTTCCATCATGGGGTTTTGCACATAAAGCAATTTGGGAGTTGGCTTTAGCACAGAGCCCCAGGTGGGTTACCCCAGCATGCCAACAAGTAAGGCCACGCTCATGTGGCTGTAATCATAAAAGCCAACACATTGATGGACAAGGGGACATTAACCAACATAAATCCCATTGTCCAGGACCTGATGAAGTTCTAGGAATGAAAGACAACAGGTGACAAGGTAATTGAAATCCTCATTAAAAAAAAAATTGTTTCCTTGATGCATTTCAGGAAAGCACTTTAGGGCGATCATATCTTCACGGAAACTTAGTCCTGGGCTTGCACCAAATTGGACAGAAGAGACTCCCAACAATATCCCAACTGAGTAACTAAAATTGAATTAAAACAACCAATGAAAATGTTGAAAAAATGATAGGGAATGTGAAGTTATAATCAATCTTTAAATCACAGACTTGTCATCTGAAGAGTAGCTCTAAAGCTTTCATCCCTACAGACTCTGATTAAAAAAGTTATATAATTTTTGCTTGACTGTGACCCACACAGCATGGAAGCACTAACTGTAGGACCAATTTTAGACTGAGTGACCCTCTGCAATGTGGAGAGCTTGGCCCATCTTTTTTCTGCCTCCTCATCTCCTCTTCCAGCCCTCCCGCCCTCTCCCAGCTGGTTACCAGGCAACCATCACACTCAGAGGCTCAGAGGCCACGCCCAGCCCCGCCGCCACACTTGCTCAGGTGGTACTATCCTGGGCTGGGCGAAGCCAGGGCAGCATCTGACGGTGCTGGTAAAGCGTCTCTAAGTTACTTACTGTCACAGGAATTGAATCGTGTTTGGATTCTATTCTCAGAAGTAAAGCTGGAAAATTTCAGACAACAGCAAAAAGTCAGGGGCTGGGTGCCTTTTGGAAGGAGAAGATTTTTCAAGACATCTTTAATCTCAATTTAGGGGTTATGTCTCCACTTGGGAGATGGGTCTGTTCAGCAGTCTCCCACCCCCTGAAGCCGGAACAGAAGTCACTGCAGAAGATCAAGTCACAAGGGATGAGGGAGGTCACCTGGCCCCTGGCAAGAATCCTTCCAACAACACCTCCTGCCTGGAGTTTACTCCATTTTGGGGACCCACTGGTAACTTCTCGAGCAATATTCCTAAGCTGAGTTGCAAGAAGAGTGATGGAGATTTGCCAAGTGAATAGGAGAAAAACATGAATTTTTATCTAAAGCATTCCTAGCCCAGGGCTTCCCAAACACTTTGGACCCATAAACTCCTTTTGCAGTAACATCTAATGAATCCCCTTAGGAATTTTCTCTTTTATAAAAGTATTTCATATGTTACATAATATAGCAGTGATTTAATTTTAAAAATTCTTTTAGTTCAGAATATCATTAAAATTTTATTTTAATTTTGACTTGCATGTAGTCTGTAGTAATGGTTAAAATTTAAAGATACATTCTCATGTTTCCCATTTAACAAGTACTATATTGTTTAATTTATTTTAAATTAAATATTTATGCATTATTAACAATAATGTGGCAAAACGTGACATCTTGTTTAATTTGATGTCAAATGATATTAAGAAAGAGATGACCTTTTTTTAATTCTTAATTTTGTTTTATTACACTTTTCCATCAGAGTATATGAAATCCCCTAAGTCACAGAGGATTTTACAATTTTCACAAGATATAAGAAAGCTACAAATGGAAAAACATTCAACAGTTTGTTTACATACAAGTGGTAGATACTGTGTTTACAAACCAAACTATATCTCATTTTATTTACATTTTATTAAAAAATATTTTAAACCTCTTTATTGAGAGGTATGAGTGACATAGAAAAAACTATACATATTAATGTACAGAATGTGATGAGTTTGGAGATGTCTGCACCTGTGAAACATTGCCACTGTCTGTGCCAAAAACTTGTCCCTCACCTTCAAGAGTCTCCGCCCACCTTTTCATGTATGTATGTATGTATGCATGGGTGGATGGATGTATAGATGGATGGATGGATGGATGTATAGATGGATGGATGGATGGATAGATGGATGGATGCATGGATCTATCTATCTATTTATTTTTGTGGTAAGAACACAACAATATTTGTTCTCTTAGCAAATCTTAAGTGTGTATACAAAAGAGTGTTATAGCTATAGACCCTCTGCTGTATATTAAATCTCTAGGACTTACTCCTTGAGCATAACTGAAACTTTGTACCTTGGCTAATACTTCCTCTTTTTCCTCTCCCCTCAGCCCCTGGCAACCACTTTCTCCTTCTGTGAGTTCAACTATTTTAGATTTTTTATGTAAGTGAAATCATTTAGTATTTGATATTTCTCCAAAGAAGATATAAAAATGGCCAAAAGGCATACGAGCATGTACTTAACATCTTTAATCATCAGGGAAATGCAAATCACCAGTTAAGTTGGCTGTTATAAAACAAAAAACAAATGAAAAGACAAAGATAATATGCCTTGTATAGAGAAAAGGGAAACTGTTTGCACTGTTGGTGAAATGTAAATTGGTGAAGCCACTTGGAAAATAGTATGGAATTTCCTCCAAAAGTTAAAAATAGAACTATCATATGACCCAGCAATTCCACTTCTGGGTACATATCTGAAGGAAATGAAATCAGTATCTCAAAGAGATATCTGCATTCCATGCTTGTTGTAGCACTATTCACAATAGCCAAGACGTAAAAGCAAATTAAATGTCCAATGATGGATGAATACCTAAAGAAAAATGTGATATATACACACAATGGAATGTTATTCAGCTTTAAAAAAATAAAGAAATCCTGGTACTTGAAACAATATAGAATTAAACTGGAGGACGTTATGCTAAATGAAACAAGGCAGACACAAAAGATATAGATGAACTTTAAGTACAAGTTATGATATCAAACAGATATAAAACTTGCTATTATATCCTGCTATATGAAATCTCTATTTTGAGCTTTGTATAATCGGTTGGTTCACTTTTAATAATCTTCATATTATTTTCCAATTATGATATATAAGGAAACTTCAGTCTATTATTTGCAATTTCTTCCTGTTACTCATTTCAGGTGTGATTAGAATTTTTTCCAAACTAAAAAAGCAAATTGAACATAAATAATCATGTTAATTTTTCTCACATTGTCTTTGAAATGTTAAAACAATCTTGTTTGAATTTACATTTGTGAAAGTCATTACTTTCATCTGACTGTGCTTTTGGGTGTTTTCTCATCTTAGTAAGTGAAATGCAAATTCTCATCCCTTTTTTGGTTCAAAAAGTTTTCTTCTAGATTATCATTTTAAGTCGATTCTCTCACTCTGTTCTTTCAGCCTCTTTAGGAACAGATTTTATCAATATATTGATCTCTGTTTCTGCTCTCCACATCTTACTTCTCTTTGAAAATTTTAATCATTTTGCATATTTATTCTATTTTTTTGAACTTGTCATTTATAACACTGATTCCTTTTCCCTTGGTGTTGACTTAGAGCCATAATGATCGTAGTATTAACTTATACTCTCTCATTTTTATATTTCTTATTTTTTCTTTAGTTCTTCTGGCTTCTTTTTTTTAATCTCAGTCCATTGTCTTATCCTGACACATTTTGTAGACTCCATGTGTGGTTTTCTGGAAAATATAAAGAATTTAAACAAATATCTATTTCTCTATATTCTAATTTTACTAACTATTTACAATATATTTTACAAACTATGTGCATTCCTCCTCTTTGTGGAGGTTTTTTTCCTTGAATGACAAGAGTTTCATCTAGGTCAGGCATTTCTTCCTTGTGCAGATGGATTGTGTTGGTGCTCTTCTCTCCTCAACAAAGAATCTTTCTCTTTGTCATGTCAATAGAATTTATAATTAATAGCTCTGTAGGATGGATACTTCCTTAATAGTGTATTATTTTTATGCCCTTAAGGGAAACTATAAAGCAGAAGGCATTGACAAAGGTAACGAAGGACGTGTTATAGTGATCAAAGCTTCAGCACAAAGCAGATAAGACAATTCTAAATTTGTATACATCTTTATAATGTACCGTCAATGTATGTAGAGCAAAAAATTACAGAAGTAAATGAGACAAAAACAGGGAGCGCCATAATCATGGTCGAGGAGTTTAATACAGTTTTCTTATGAGCAGACAAAAAAATAAGAACATTTTAGAAGATATAAAATATATGAACAATCGAGGTATGCAAAGTACGTAAGGTTGAGAACATACGATTTGAGCAAAATTATTAAGAAATTTTACCTAAACTTTATATGATGTGTGTGCATATACCACAGTCAACAATGGTGGAATATGCGCCATATTTGAGCACAAATGAATATTTATAGTTTGTCATGTGCTGGTGTGTTAATTTACTATTGCTATTAAAATGCTGCCTTAGAGCCAGCACAGTAGAGAGGGGCTGGGGGACCCCCACCACACCAGGGTGGGGTTAGATGAAGGGAGAGGGTGGCGGGAGCATGGAGCTGCTGGGGTCACATAAGGAAAGCCTCATGGGCAAGTGTCAGTAAACACGCAGCACATGTACTGGGAGCCCGTCCATGCTGGACTTGTCAGTAAGGATTTCCACTTCCTTCCCCAAAGCATTCCTGGAAGTATTATAGGCAGAGGAAATAGTGGGCAGGGAATAATTGTGTGTGTGTTTGTGTGTGAAACTGAGCCAATTATAAATACAGCACACAAATGTCTCCAAATTTAGCATTTTATTTCCAAGTTATAGTATCGTAATAGCTCCTCTATAAGCAGAATAAGTGTGACAATAATACGACAAGTTTGGTACAGCTAATGATACAGTCTGTGGTACAGTCTGGACAATAGCTAACATCCATAGACTTCTCAGAAATCACTGCTCAACTATTACTTTAGACTTTTAATATACATCCATCTACCTCTCTGTCTCTCTCTATCCATCCATCCATCCATCCATCCACCTACCTAGGTACATAGGTGTCTATCTTGATCTAGATATATCAATACACACATTCTTTTGGTCTCTCCATTTGGGTGATTCATTGGGAATCAAATAAACATGTTTATATCTAAATGGATTTGTTAACCTCTCATAGGCGGTTAATCCCATTTTCAGTCTTAATCCCAACATCTTTGACCAGCTGGTTTCCAAAGGGTCAACCTTTCAATGATGGTTCTTGTTCAGTTTCTTTGAAGGAAATTCCCACCCTTTGCATTTTTAGATTCAGATTATTGTTCGGCGTTCTGTGGAATCTTATACAAATGTTCAAAGAATATACATATTTATTCTTATGTTTAAAACTACTAAACTGGCCATGAAAAAAAATCAAATTTCTGTAACAACAGCAGCAGAATTAAATTATTTGGATATTAAGGAAGCTCGGCCATGGTGAGCTTCAATGTGGTGGGAATAATGTTGAAGTGTGTTATCCCTCACAATGAGCATGTCTTTTATTTTTCCCGCTGCTTTCAGAACTATCATATCAATGAAGCCTCCCAACAATTCTGGGAGAAGGGCACTCTTTTACCTGCTTTGCCAAGGCAAACATTTCACTGATGATGGCTCTGTAGAAAAGATTTACAAAAATAACCGTAGCTTCAACATTCAAGGGAGAACAGAGCACTCTTTCCACTAAGAACTATAAACAAATTTAAGACCAAACATACGGTCTTTACGTCTTAATTTCATTAAGTTGAATCAGCTTAGATTGAGTCTACAGTGCCTTTTCCTTGGATAATTTTCCCCATCCAATAATGAAAAATGAATAATAATAACAGTAAGTAATGTCTCCTACTCATGGGTTCTGTGCCAGGTGTAGGGCCAAGTATCTCATGCAAGTAGAGAGCATCAGTGCTCTTTATCTGACGGCCTGGATTCTCTTTTATAGCCACTATGCACCATTGGCACATTTTAAACTGCTGTAACAAGAGTGGTTGGAGTTATTCAGTTGGTAAGAGATGATCTATGTTCCCGTCACAAGTGGAAGGCTCTGCAGACAACGTGCTAACCACTGTGCCCTCTTCCTGTTACTGTGTCAAGGTCACATAATGCCAATGCTGACTCTCAAATGATTCTGAAATGAGCTTTGCTCCTGTCAATACATGTAGATGCTAGTGCCCTGTCCTCATGTTCATTTACAAATGTTAAAAATGTACAGTTTACAGCAGCATTCCTCAAATTGTGGTCCATGAATACCTGCATCAAAATTACTTGGGAATTGGGTTAAAAATCCAAAATTTGGGGCCTTATCTACTGAATCAGATTCTCTGGAAAAGGCACTGATGTTTTAGCAGACATCTTGGGTCCTTCTTACCACACTGAAGTTTGATGGTTATTGCCTTAAAGAAAACCTAGGAAATTGCAAGGAAAATATGATTTAAAATGCAAAGTAATGCCTTTATGTGAAACCATAATCCTTTTTGTGGACTATTTCGTTTCCCAGTTAAAACAATTAAATTAGCTTAATGTTGCTTATGCTGCTAAACATCAAATAGTGTATAAATATTCAAGGCCACTGAACACCCATAGAGTTGAAATGATGGCAACCAAACACCACCGGAGTAAAATCATTTCATAAAACTTGTACAACGTGAAGTACCTTTAAGGGCCAGGTTCCAGAGCACAGACTGTGGCGTGTTATCAGAGAGATAGCTGTGAGGATGACATGACGCGGCTTGTAAGGAGCCTTCCTCACACCCGTTCTGCTGGCCTAATCAGCATCCCAGTTTGCACACCGGCACTCACATCCCTCCTGCAGTGACAATGGCCCTCACCAGCCAGACTCTGATGGACTTGGCCTTCCTTTTCCTGGGAGACTCAACTGGTCCTATTTGGCTGACCCTGGAAGGGACAGGTGTTTACTCACCTGGACCGGGGATGGTTAGTGGACTTTATTTCCTAAGGACCTAAGTTTATAGTGATCTGTGGTGGGACCAATACCATACAGGCCATTGTTATAGGTTCCTGTTTAGAAATGATTCATGTCAACGACTGTCTTATTAGATCTGTACGTATTAGCTCCTGACAATCGGTTTACATGGGCACTGGCCGTTGCAATCAATCAAAGCACCACTGACCCTAAAACGGCAATAGTTTTATACCAGGGAAAAGGTATTATGCAATCTTAACCCCAGTGCAGCCTGGGGCCGCACCTCCAGGTGACTCTCCCTGGAGAACTTTCCGTAGGTTCACGTGTGTGTGGGTCAGTCTGATGCATGATGGTGAAAACCACACCTGGATGATCCTCGTGGTTATGAAATTGCTTTCTTTTATGTGATGGATTTGTGTAATTAGATAACAAGCCAAAAAAGTAATATATTTACTCACACATTGCCCACATAATCCCAAACAAGCACGAGGAATCATTTATCCTTTTCTGAGGGGTCCAGTTTCGAGGAATGAACGAAATATCCGTGTGTTGTGTTCCAGTTGCAAAGCTACCTTTCTCATATTTTTCAACTTTCTGAAAATTAACTTTACTTCTACTGGTGCACTTTTTAAAAGTTTTCAGCTGTTTCCACTCCCCAGCCCTCTGCTGGGCACTCGTAACTGTAGTGAGCGTTTTCTGCTGGACATGGAGAACCACACACAAAACGACCAAAAGAAAGAACACAATCAACCGGCACCGGCACCCAGGGGGTCTGAGATTGACAGCTATAAATCGGTGTCATTGGACAGCTTTAAAAGTCAAGAGAAGGAAATGCCTTCAAAGTCGACACAAGTAACCTTTGGCCTCTCTTGTCTGAGTATTTTCGAACTGAATTTTTCACCATTTTCAAAAATCTAGACTGGACTTAGGCTCCGCAGCATAATTATGGGAATGACATGTATTGTGTGAACAGCAACATCATTACTTGCTGCGTAGCCTTCGAAGACCCTCAGGAGCAGGTATTCAGTGTTTAAAATATAATCACTTATTCTGATTCAGTTTAGAGGCTCTGAAGCCATTTACTTGTGGTTTAGATTTATTTTATCAACAAATCACGTGCTGACTTCATCCTCAGATGTTAGAAAAGCGAGTCATGGCCACATACCTGCACATTCTTGGCTTTTTGTTTCTCTAGAACACATGCTTGATGAACTTGTTATCATTAAGTGCTGGGCTTCCCTGGAGCTAGGCGACATCTGGATTCTGGATCTAAGTTTGAAGTCCCTCCAAAGCCTTTTTAGTTACATCAGATAAAATTTCACCTGTGCAATTCCAAATCTCACCATCCTTCAAGGGAACATAGTGTTATGTTTCTTTATGGTGGTTTATGCTTTTTAAATATTAAAACCAAACATTACCACTATAAAAAGACTCTTACAGCCATGGGCATTTTCCCCGGTAATAAAATTTTACTTCGTTTTATAATTCCTTCTGCAGGGGCATCTCTGGGATCTCAGAGAAACTACTGACCTAGAAACATAAGTAATCTGTAATAGGTAGAAAGGGACTGAGCTGTTCAGGGCTAATAACAAAGAACTAAAAGCTGTACGAAATTTGAATTGAGTATGAATTACCTACAGAAAAAAAATCTTCATAGAAATACAGGTACAACATCATCATTCTTTCAAAAAGACCAGTATCTGCTGGATCTTTAATATATTAAACTTTATTAAACTATTTCTTTGATAAAAAGTAGCAGGCAATAGCCCAAGCTTCCTGCAACTGGGTCAGGTACTCGCAGCAATTTCCCTCCCCTACACAGGTAGTTAGTCAACTTCATGACTTGAGATATGTGTCGTTCCTTTTGTCCGGGATCTCATAATCAGGGCAGCATTCTTTTCTTTAAACTTTTTATTTTATATTGGAGTATAGTTAATTAACAATGTTGTGTTAGTTTCAGGTGTACAGCAAAGTGATCCAGTTCTACATACACATGTATCTATTCTTTTTCAAATTCTTTTCCCATTTAGGTTGTTACATAATCTTGAGCAGATTCCCTGTGCTATACAGGAGGTCCCTGTTGGTTATCCATTCCAAATATAGCGGTGTGTACATGTCAACCCCAAACTCCCTAAATATCTCTTTCCCTCCCCCACCTCCACGCCCCCAGGGTAGCATTCTTTAGAAATGCATTTTCGGGGTCAAAAGTAGCATTCTGCACAATGAGAATTCTAGTTCTCCCTGGTGGTTAAAAGACATTGACACAGATGCCAAAATCAGGGACTGCCCCTCTGAACCGAAAAATCCTTCACAGCATGTCAATATTCACCACACCTCTGGAAGAGTTTCGCGGCCCCGTAAACATCTCAGTGGAGCACTTTGAACTTTAAGTGGGGTGAATTATTAAAGAGCAACTACCAACTTAATTTAACTTTTATCTGTACTTAGTAAAGGGAGAAGAAACCCCTTTGGAGGCCGTGAGGAAGTTCATTCATGTGGGAAAACACTCTTTCCCCTGAAACCCGTCTCAGATGGACAGACAGGACAGCCCTGGTGGGAGGGGGTGCAGTGTAACTGAAACATAGTGAGATTGTCACTGCAGGCTTTCCTGATATGCCGTGCTGACTGGCGCCAAGGCCCGCTGTCCACAGGCAGGCAGAGCTCAGGGGGTGATGCCTTGTCCACAGGGACCCACTGCCCGGGCAGGGGAAGCCGGTACACTTGGACGAGAGGATTGCAGAACACGAACTTACTTAAACGTTTATGGAGTCGGTGTTAGAGAAGGAATCGGTGAGGTTGAAGGATGGACGGGGGCAACCAGGGAGCTGAAAGAAGAAGCATCTGATAGCCTTTTCAGAAGCGTGTCCTCGTCCAGCTGCCAATAAAGGACGGCTTGGTGGGCGGTCATCGTGGGTGATGCAGGTGGAGCTGCTGTGTCATATTATGAAACCACGTGGAAGGAAGGGCTCATCAAGCCCAGATGCTCGATGCCCAGGTGCTTATTTCTTTGGTGGCCAAAGAGCCACCCTGTGTAGGTGGCTTTGTTCAGGGCAGCCATCCTTCGGAGGCAGCTTGACCCCACAGGTGCTGGACCAAATCAAGCCCTCCTTCTACCTGAAATTGATCACAATGGGAAATCCCCAATTTCACCAACAATTCTGTAGGTATCCCCTCAGCAGATATATTATCTGTGGGGAGAACATAGCAGGGAAATATACTTGAGCGGGAAGTGGGAAGGTGGCTTGCCCCATATTTTGGACTGAATGGTGGCTCCAAAAGATGTGTCCACATCCTAACTCCTGGTGCCTGTCAGTTGACCTTACTAAGAAAAAGTGTCTTCGTAGATGGACTTAATTTAAAGACCGAGTTAGAGAGATCATCGTGGATTATCTGGGTGGGCCCTGAGTCCAAAGACAAGCATCCTTAAAGAGACACACAGAAGACATAGAGAAGAAGGCTGTGTGAGCACGGAGGCAGAGATTGCAGTGATGATGCCAGAAGCCAAGGGATGCCGGGAAGAGGAGCTGCGGGAGGCAAGAAAGGAGCCCCACCCCTAAAGTTTCTGGACGGTGTTACAGCCATGAGTTTGGACTCCTGGCCTCCAGAACTGTGAGAGGAGAAATTCCTGTTGCTTTAAGTCACCAGCTTGATTTGTTACAGCAGCCACAGGAAACTGGTACATCCAGAATCACAGAGCATGACGGAGGGACCATGTTGTGGTTTAGGAGGAAATGATGGAACCACCCAAGGAGCCCTCTGCTCAGGGCCTTCCTGGGGGGCATCTTCCTCCCACTCCCTCATCATAGTCTGGTGATGCCAAAGCTGCCATCAGATCAACCAAAGCAGTTAAAGCTTTTTTTTTTTTTTTCCCTAAAGATAGACCACATGTTTGAATAAAGAATTGATTTCAACATTGATGTTTTAGTATGTTTCAAAATGTGTCATAATTTGTATTGAACCCTTAGCAGAACACTTTTTTAATTTAAGTAATTAGGGAATTATTCATTTCCAGAAACTAAAAATCAATTTTTAAGAAATAGTTGGTAGGATGTTTCTTTGTTATCTTATTTCTGGTTGTAAGAGTGAGAATATAAAAAGCTGAAAAAAGCCTAAAATTTTAACTCCAACAGAAAGATGACAGGAAGAGAATTGCCGAGAACGTAACTCAGTGACAGCAAAAGCCCACGTAGGTATTTACTGAATAATTGGGTGGAGGAACAAGAAATGTATTTTTGTAATTTTAATATTGTCCTCTCTTCCAGGTAAATAGACAGCATCTCTGTAAGATCTCTATTTTCATGATGCCAGGTGTGACAGTTGTTTTTATTTTGAAATTGCACCATTAAAATTAACTTCATTATCAGATGAGCTACAACATTTTTCTGAAAACCAGCCACATTCATCACTTTTCTGTTGGGTGCCTTTGTTCACGTAGCTACGTTTTATCGTCTTCTTTCTCCTCCTCACCTGCTCACTGACAGAAAGGTGATAGAAAATTCTCTTTCAGTGCCTCTTTCCACTTACACATTTGCTATTATTCTGTCTTTTATTTGAATGTTTCTATTGTATTTGTAGATTGTTTTGGAGTCTTTGTAATATTTATTTCCAATTAAAAATCATCATTCTGCAGATTTTACAACACTGCAGACGATGCTGAACTACCTCATTTCTCAACTCATGATGCTTTGCGCTGATTATTCACAGGTCGACAAAAGAGGCTCTTGAAGTAGAAATACACAGCCCCCCTAAGCATCAAGAAGCGCCTCTTGGTGGTGTCAGCCTGTCTTGGCTGGAAGCAGCTCTGTATTCAGGGGGCAGGCCTGCTGCCGAGTGCCCGTGTGAGGCCCACAGGGCACAGCAAGGACGCAGGAGCCGCCCGCTCAGGAGGCTGCGGTAGGAGGGAAGCAAAGCAGGCGGCGCTGATGGAAGCACACGCAGCCGGCTCACCACGCTCTCTGCACGTCGCCCGGGCGCCGGGAGAGGCTTCTCAGTCCCCACAGGGGCTCCTGTTTAGCATGGCAGCCCTCACCCAGGCGTAATAAGCCTTTTCTTGACAAATGATTTGTTCCAAGGCTTGACAAGTTGGGAACCAAAGTGGTCCCGCGCGAGTTTTTTAGAGCCTGAACCAGACAATAATTTTTGGAAAATAGGAGTGAATACAGTAAAAGCTTTAAAAGCAAAAATAGAACGGGACAACAATAACAAAAAACACTCTACAACAGGTCAAAATTTATGTCATGTTTGAGCAAAGAGATTAAATAGCTCCTTGTCTTTGGTCATGGCTTTCCTGATTAATCATAATTTTAATTTATTACATTTATTAATTTAATTGAATTATAATTATTATAATTTTCATTATACTACATGGAAAATATCCATGGAAGGATGACAGAGTTTCAGGTTATATAACTTAAAGAAAATTTAATGCAAAGAACATACCTCATTAAGTAGAGGGCTTGAGCAATGTGGTGTCTTGACTTTATTAGTGCTTTTAGAGACTTTTGGAACATGTCAGACTTAACAGAGGTCTTGAGACACAAGAACTTTACTGAATGTGGATTTTCACCAACTCTGGTCTCCTCCCACACCTGCTGGGAGAGGCCATCATAAATCCCTTGGCCCAACAGAGCAACAGATTCCTCTTCATATTTTAAACAAGCTTTGTTTGGATCTACATCGTGGATTTCAAAACAGTTGTCAAAACTACACCAAGAGATTTTAGCATCTCATGTATTTATCTAATTTTTGGAAGAAGCCTCCAGGACACACCAGGATCTTAGGCACCTTCTCTCTGTCAATGTTGACCACCTTCATGGGTGAACATCTTCATGGGCTTTATGGGCACTTAGCATGCAGTCCAGGATCTGACCCAGGTGTGTAATTCCTAGTCCTACAGGCTGGGGCAAGGGTAGGAAGCAGACAACAGAAGACCTGTGGTTGGGGCAGGACTGGGGTGTGAAGGGAAGAACACCACGGAGGACTTTCAAGTTCAGGTGGGAGTGAACTTGGGACCATTCCTGGAGATGCAGATGCTTGGAGGCAGGGGAAGTAGAGTCTAGCCTCCATGGGAAAGGCCGTGCAAAGCCTGAAGTTACCAACCCCAGGGATCTCCTCCGCAGTGCTCGTTGCCTTCTATAAGGTTTCTTGCATCTATTACCTATGCAGTTACATGAAAACATACTTAATTAGTATATCAGGCTACAGAAAAAGGGGTTAAAATGCAAGTATTTGTGTCTTTCCTATCCTTCTCCCATACCTTCCTGCTGTAGTTTCTTGACCTCACCTCACAGCCCAATTTACTTTCGGTATTGGGAAAACTAAGGAAACAAAAGGGAATCTTTCCACATTCTGTGCAATGAGGAGCATCTCATCATATCTTACACAACACAGTAAGTCCCTACACGTGAACTTTCAAGTTGTGAACTTTCAAAGATGCGAACGTGCATTTCGTCCACGTCAGGCATGGGTGAAACTGCAGCCTGCCCTCCATCTCCTGTTGCTGGCCGTCCTTCAGCTCTACCCTCTCCCACCTCCTCCCCCTCCTCCAGGCAGTAACTCTTCTTGCCTGTTCACTCGATGCCGCCCCGTATGCCAGCTGTTGTACTGGACTACTGTACTTTTCAAGGTACTGTACTGTAAGATTAAAAATGTTTATTTTTTTGTGTTTTTTATGTATTATTTGGTTGAAACGTATTATAAACCTACTACAGTACAGTACTGTATAGCCGATCGTGTTAGTCGGGTACCTAGGCTAACTGTGCTGGACTTACGAACAAGCTGGACTTTTGAACACACTCTCAGAATGGAACTCATTGGTATGTACAGGACTCACTGTATTAGAGACTGAGATCCTACTTAGTTTTGAGCCACCAATGCAAAATAGCAATTTGCTTTTTAAAATTTGAAAAAACAATACCATTGGATTTGCTCTATCAGAAATATCTCAAGAAGACAGCAGTGAGCTGTGGTCACTCAGACCTGTATCCAAATGACCACTGGGCCTCTTCCTTTCTGAATAACTGTGGTTTAGCTTTTTCTCATCTGTAGCAAACACAGTACATGTATTCAACAAGAGATAGGTGCCTCAGGGAGAAATGAGCTTTCCCATAATTCACACCGTTTAGATTAAGAGCCCTCAGTGAATTAGAAGCTGATTAGAAGAGGGTGGGTTTGGCTCCTATGTCATGAATCCCTAACTTGGAGAGACTTTTCTTTTTGTATTTTTATACAGAGTCAATTTCTTTCTTTATTTTGGAAGTTATTGTACTGCCTAGCTGTAGTTCCAGGAATTTAGAAAAACGTGGATAAACACTAGTAACTTTGAAGGGTGATAAAACTGTACTGAAAAGGAAAAGTCAGCTTCATAATTATGTTGTTGGCATATAATGCTCTGTTTAATCGCAGTCCCAACCAGCATGACAGATTTCTCTCCTCTCCTTAGGTGGAATTTCACATGATGCGAGACTGTCGTCTGCATTACGTAACAAGTCACGACGCACGTGGTCGCGTTGGGCTCACAGCTGTATACTGAGGGGCTGGTGACCGCCTGGCACAGCTGACGCATGTGGGCAACCTGGCATCTCTCACACTGGCCGGTCCTCACAGAGATCAGCCACCCAGCCAGCCCTGGTGCTGGATAGCAGCCCGACACTCTCTGGACACGTCAACCCGTCTCTTTCTGAAGGCTGCTGTTGGGGTTTCCTGGAGAGAAGTCTGGCTCTGCTCTGGCTGGTTGAGAACAGACCCAACTTTCAGGGGGCCCATGGCTGAGGGGCAATGCTGCCACCCGTGCCCCACAGTTGGCTTCCTGCATTCTCTGCCTGGGGGGTGTGTCTGTGTCCAAGTGCATCTGCTGCTGTGACAAAGAACCCGAGTCCCGGGGCTCCCCCTCCATCTCTCAGCCCAGTTCAGGTGGGTAGCGGCGGGAGGCCCTGCCTCCCAGGAGACTTCCAGACATGGCTCTTCCATCCTCGTGAATAATGAAACCATCCACATCATCACTTTCTAGGCCAATCTGGGCTCTACAAATTCCCCCGTGGCTAGTTCCTTAGCAGTGTCTTTTCATGCCACCTGCACCCCTTCTGCACATTCCTGAGAGGGAGTCTGCTCGAGGCCCACATGCCAGGGATGAATGAAAGCGGAAGCGAGCCCAGAGAGCAGCAGGTGCATAAGTATTTCTTCCTGGAGAGATTTGTGTCTCCCACACTTTGCCTTTAGATGATGGCCATTCAACTATTTTGTTTAAATCTTGCATCATGTCTTGACCAGAGGAGGAGACATCTCTGCTCCACGTTGAGCTGGTGTCCCTGGCATTAAAGAAGACACCAAAAGAAAGATCCATTTCATTCCTGGGTGATGACAGAGGCCTGATATGGAAGCAAACAAACCCTGAAGCATGTTGTTTCTTTGATGTGGACAAGGAGGTCGCCTCCCAAATGTGCTCATCGCGCAATGCATGCTCTCTATGCTGGAAGAACTTGATCTTCAGCAGTGTCTATTAATCAGAAGATCAAACAGAGCAGGACAGCATCATCTTTTTTTGGTTTGTCTTTGACCTTTTTTCCCAGGTAGGAAATCGTGGAAGGTAGAGGTCTGATGTGTCGTGAAGGTGTATTTTGTTAACAAACACCCATGAGGACCCCTCAGGATGCCCGGAGAACTCTGTCTCCTTGTTAATTGCCTGGAGCCTGCTGACCGCTGCCCTTGCTGGGGGCAGGGGTAGGGTGGGCTGGGGTGGGGTGGGGCTGGTGGGCTGGCTTTAAATGTGGGGACCTGTGGGCACCATGAAAGCGGCCAGGGCGGCCAGGCCTGTGTGTCCTCGAGTGCCCGGAAGCTCACAGCCTGCGGGCAAGCAACTCTCCTGCCTCGAGAAAGCAAGTTTTGCTGTCAGCGCTTTCTCAGAGAAAATGCATTTCTGTTTCAAGTGGGAAGAGAAAAGCCTCTATGAAACAGATGTGTCTGTGTGTGTGTGTTTATAGCAAAACCTAGAAGAGTCTTTCAAACTCCAGCTTTTGAATTGGTGGCAAATACAGCAGATTTAAAACAGGTGAAATTGCAGGCCTGCCATCCAATGACAGGAACCGTTGGTGCAGTGTTTTCATTCTTTCCTTTCATAGACGGATGTGAACAAATTTTTAAGATGGTCTCTTCTGTGTTGACTGTTGGCCAACGAAAGCCTCAAAGCCCTGGAAGAAAGGGTAGGAATGAGAAGCCAATCCCCGGAGACCTAATGGACGGAAAAATAAAGAAAAAGGAAATCCAAGCTCTGTGTGTGAGGATTATAATAAGGACAGAATGTTTCTTTTTTGAAAGGCAGCTCAGAGGAGTGAAAAAGACTTGCAGGGGAAAGAAACCACGAGATCCTTTAATGGATGGACAGGAAGGGACTGGGAACTTTGGAAAGAAACCAGTAGCTCTGTTTGATCTTTTGGAAGAAGAACGGACGAGAATCTCAGGACCCCTGGAACAAGGCGTGATTACCAACTGCAGACGTGGCTCCAAGCCTCGAAGTTTCCCCCCTAAAACTTGCAAACTTATCTCTGCATAGGCTAGGGAGATTTTAATTCAGCCTTGCAACTTGGGAACAGGGCTGCTCTGGGAGACCTAGGTGGTGAAGCTGCTCTATTTTGATTTCAGCCATTTCCCTGAACTTTCTGTGTCCCATTCACTCAGAAACTGGAAACCCATGCTGTTGCGGCCTTTCAAGAGGACTTGTCTGCTTCACAGAACTAGTGTGCATGTTTCTAACTCCTAGAGAAAGGAGCTCTGACACTGGGCCATCCCCAAAGGAAACGTTGTCTAGAATGTGACCTTTTTATTCCTTTCCTAACCTTTTCTTCACTGAGTTAACCTGGTAAACTCAGCACAAAGGACTAGCCCAGGTCCAACGTGACGCCCCCTGGATGAGGGGTCTATGTTTGCACAGGCCTTTCTCAGCAGGTGCATGCGGTCAGAACACCCGTCCCCTGCAAGGCTAGTCTACATCACACTCATCCTATGGGCACCCTAGTCTCGCTGAATGAATCCCTTTCTGCTCTTACTGGCTGGAGGACATTGTACTTTTATATCTCAGAATCTTAACACAGGTGTACCTGGCTTGTTTTGCAGGTCACTGGTCCTCGAGGGAAAGGAATTTGGCACTGGTTAGTTGCCCTGGGGGGTCTAGAAGGCATTGAAGACCTGCTACTATTATGGGATGGGACGCATCAGCTTCTCGTCTTCCTCAATGGAAGGTTTCCTTAAATAACAGCTGTGGTCCCTGAAACAAGGTGACTCTCAAAGGCAGGGGTTTGGGAGACCAAGTGGCCATGACAGAGAACAATACGGCGGGCGTGAGGGCACGGGGAGTGGGCTGGCTGCTCAGGGCTGTGCTGGGGGCCGATAGAAGAGGTCCTGAACTCAGAGTCTCACGTTCAGGCTCAAAGTGCCGTCAGGGAACCGGGGACTCTCTACATCGGTGCTAACAGCTCCCCGGTTATCAGGCTGCCTTAAGGCTGAAGAACCCAAAACCAAACTCAAGGCTGAAGCTGTAGGTTGACAAAGGACAAGGTGCATTGACTTCACAGGCTCTGCAGGATCTGCTGTGAATGTGGGGTCTTTGACCAGCACGGAATGGGCCCCGCAGCATTGGAGCGGGGACGCGTGAGAGGGTTCAGATGACACCTTACGCTGAATCCTCACCCTCTCAGCTGGTTCCAGTGTCTACCTTGTGAATTATAATTAATTATAAACAGCAGAACCCAGGCTAGTGGCCTTCACATTTATCCAAGACTCTTAGGCATCCAACGGCCTCCTGGGGAGCCCACACTGCCCATTGCTGGCTCTGCGCGAAACTCACCCCAGCGATGCTGGCCCGGGGACCTCAGAATCCCCACCACTACACTCTCTCAATGGTGACCTACCTCCCCCACCAGTTTCCCAAAGGTGGTCCCACTGGGCGCCTGCTCCCTCACTGTGGGACATCTAACTGCAGCATCCCTATCACACGGTCGCAGGAGAGTTTGGGAAAGCATATTCCCACCTCTACTCTGGGGAGGCAAATACGTGATGTGAGAAAACCCCCAAATGTAAGATGGCTGCTCGAAAGATGCTGGGCAGCTCTCAAACCAGGTGGGTGCCCACTGGCGCAGGCACCTACTTGACCAGGTCGGATTTGACTGTCAAAGGCTGGGCTGTCATCCTTCCGTGACTCTGCAGGCAGATGTGTGAGTGCCTTGTGATGTTCGGAGGGGTGGTCCGGACAGAGCCTGTGCTGAAGACTGCATGTTTCCAAGAGGTGAGAGCGAGGTATACGACCACCTGGGCTGCATACCTGGTATGGGGTACAGGGGTGTCCTGCTGGGAAAGCCTGAGCTGAAGTGACCGATGCTGGCTCTGGGGACTTGAACTTTGCGCTCTTTCACTGGAAGCCTGCAGCTGTCTTGTGAGGTAGGAAAAGCCTACCTCACGCACCTGCCAGCATCTTGCAGGACTCTGAGCAGCGCTTCCCAGGACATGTGATCACTCCTACTGGGCCCAGGAGTCACTAAGTTGCAGGCGCAGGTGACAAATAACTTCCCTGTTAGACGCCTGAGTCTCAGGACGGTTTATTGTCCCAGTAAAAGACACATGACCCCATCACACACCCAAGCCTTGTAAAGCAGACACACTGGTCATATCTGCTCCCAAACACTTGAGTTGATCTACACCTGGTATACACCTATTTCATCGAAACCTATTATTATTAAAGCATGAGTAGAATAAAATTTAATGTAAATAGGTCCAAAAATCATAAGCATTAAGATATTAAACAGATTTCTACATAGACTCCGTTCTGGAATGTGTGTCCTTGTGAGGAGCACGTTGTAATGGTGGAAATATTTTTCTTTTTGCTGTTGATCCTCAAAATACAGACATGATTGAGTTTTTGAAAAAAATACACTTTATAAATAAGATATGGGAGCCTATATTTTTTAAACTTCTACCATGATACTTTTGCTAAGGTAATAGAAGAGAGACAAATATTAGCAGAATCCATTATATTTTCACAATATTTAATTGTGTTTAGGAACTGCTGAAACATTCAGTTTTCTTTCTGGAAGTAATCTGATTCCTGAGTTTTAGGAGGATGTCTTTCTTCCCTCCCTCCCTTCCTCCCTCCCTTCCTGACTTCTCTCATTCTTACGTGTTGACAAGGGAAGTATAACAGATATTGAGTATAAGATTGTAAATAAGATCTACTCTCCCGTCTCCAAGGAGCATACTCTAATTGGAGAGAAAGACAGGGTGATGCAAACTGCAGCAGAGGTAAGATAGAAATTAGCAGACTGTCAATAAATATGACTGAATAATGCAGTAGAATCTGATGAAACCATGGGGTGGAGGTGGATGGTAAGTGTGAGGTTGGACACAGGGGTTTCTGTGTCACCCTGCAAGCCTCCCACAGGTGCAGCATAGCTTAACACGTGCCGCAAGGGACCACCTTGCAGGTAGGGTTTCCTCCCTGAGGCCCCGGGTGGGAAGGGGAGGACAGTTCACCTTGGATGTAGATGCTCTTGTTGCTACTGATCTACTTACCTCCAACCACTCCCAGTCTCTGTCTGCTGTCTGTGGAACTCTTTGTAACAAATGATGTTCACCACTGAAAGTCATTTTTTAACAGAGTGTCTTCTGAACTCACAAGCTGATGTGTGAGCAGACCACAGGTAGACAAACATGCAGAACATACATCTCTGGGTTTGGCTATGGACGGTCAGTACTGGTGACTTCAGCGGCCACTTGGTGACCAGGCCAGACTCTGACGTCCACGTGGCCAGCCTGGATCAGGGCTGCACACCTCCACGAGGTGGTCGATGGCATGTGTATAACCTGCAGACGGCCTCCCGTAAAGACTTCAGCCTGAAACGATTTGGGGAAAAATATGACGTCCAGGGTGTCTGCTGGGCTTGGGTTTCTCCCTCCAAACGCTCTTCCGAAGGGACCCTGAAGCCTGAGCCGTGGCGAGGACAGCTCAGCTGTGTCATTTCTTGTTTTTCCTCTTTGTTGCTGCTGTAAATTAAACTCTGCTGGAGAATGAAGCATTTCATATTATAATAATGCCTGTCAGTTTTTTACTGTGCAGGATAAAATGCCAACCCTTTAACTAACTTTTTAAAAATAACAAATACTAGAAACTGTTCTAGGATCTTAATAAGAGCACGTTGCAGTGTTCCTTCCTCTTTTAATTCCGTCTGTGCTGCTCCTGTGTTATATATTATCTATCTATCTCTATATAATTGTCTTGGTGGAACATTCTATTTTGGGAACATCATTTGAATAATAACTTGAACTCTACTCATCCAGATTTTCCTGTCATTTCTGTAGCATATATGATTGTGACTGAAATTTAGATATCTCAAAAAAATGCCTGAGAATGTCAGGGTACTAATCAGGAACACAGCAGATTCAAGCAAAAAGCAATTTGGTTTCAAAACAAGGAATCGATAAATTTAGAAAGTCTTCGTATGATTTCAGCTCTGGGTGTAGCAATTAACTTCCATACGCTACCGGCTTTGTATAATTATAATATATTATGTAATACTGTATTTTTTTATGAGCTCACCTCCTAATAGTAATACAGATTTATATCTTGCTCCGTAGCATGTAATGTACATGAAAGTAATAAAACTGCATTTAAATACACATTTCATAACTGAGGATTATCACACCATTATTCCTGATTAGGAAGCCTCGTGCCTGTGGGTGAAGATGGATGTGAGCTTGCCCTGGTCTGGTTTCCGAGGATCCAAACCCCAGCCCAATAAACCCTGGATGGATTTTCCAGGTTGAAAATAACAATATTGGTTTTTGTTAATGAAAACTAATAATAACTCAGAGAACTACTGATTTCCCAAGTGGGTTTGGAAAATCATGGCCACGATGCCCCCAGGGAGTACAGAAAAGTTTGTCCACCCAGCCCCCCCCGCCCCCGCTCACGTGCCCATTTGCTCTGAGAAGATGGTGTACACTCAGGACGGTCCTGGGTTCCAGCTGATCCCAGAGGCACCGGTGCCTGTGGTCTGGTGGGAGGAGAGGGAACTTCAGACTCCCCAGTTTGATCCTTTGACGGGAACTTTTTGGAGGGTGGGGACACCAGTACAGGGACAGGAATCCAAGGTGAGGGCAGGCCTAGCAATGGCAGCTGACCTCCAGATCGGGGCTCAAGGGTAGTTGAGATATTTTTGCTTCTCAGATGGATGTTCTCAGCATATCTAGGAAGCCACCCTTTTGACCGGGTCCTGACTTGCTGGGGCAGCCTTCTGGTTTTGACTTTTTACAGTGAACTGTGCCAACTGCATGTGTGTGTGTTTTACACTGATCACATCATGGAGTTATCATAAAATCTTACTTCATCACATCAAATGAAAATATACTCCCTCGTGAAGCATGAAATTGACTGAACCAAGCATGGGTCCAGAGTTCTAGGGGCCTGGGTTTTAATTCTGATTTAAGCATAATTTGTTCTCCAATCTGTGGATGAAAAATGTCACCTGCCATCAGTAAACAAAGGATGTAGGGTCATCAAGCCATCAGCCCTTGCAGCCTCCCTGGACTGTACCCTGAGGGGATTCAGGATGGAGAAAAGCAAAACCCTGGCCCCAGGTAGCTGAAGTGTGTATCAAAGGAATGATTTCAATGCGTCCAGTCTCTTGCATCCTCCCATATATAGAAAAGTGCTAAACTCATTAATTTGAGATGTCTGGTTTTCTTTAATTAACAGTAATCTTTTGATGTTCCAACTACCTGGTTTTTGTTGCAAAACTTCCTATATATGCTGGGTCCTCTCTTACCTCTTCCAAGCAGTCGCTCAGAGCTATCTGTGAGTCTGTCTCCTGGGCTTCAGTCCTCAGAGAGTCTGCTGAATAAAACATCATTCTCAACTTTTAGGTCGTGCAATTTTTTTTCAGTCGACACGTCTAAATGCAACTTGGTAATCCCAATACTTTCAACATTTAAAGTGCTGGAAAAGCCCCTTTCAGCTATTAATTTTGTTTATAGATACACGTGTGCTGAAAATAAACGATTCTTCAACCACAGAGAAAATGAACAGAATTTCTTAAAAGTTTAGATATAATTTAAAAAGAAAAACAGAAACTCAATTTACAACTTCATGTGGCATAAAAACACCGCAGCTAATTGAATAGCCAGGCGTGTGTGTTTTAAAATTAAACCGTTTTCACACGCTCTCTTTAGCACTCAGATAATCTAAGTAATGTTTTGAAAAAGCTACTGCCTGTTCAAGAAGGCCCTTCCATGCTGGAAAGACCCCCGTTTTGTCTCATAAGGGAGTGACTCCGTGTCTGTCCTCACCCTCAGAGGGGCCATCACCGCGTCCCCAGAATGACCAAGTGCTGCATGCGATGCCCTGCAGGGACGGCAGTGAGTGCAAGTGGGCTTGAAGGGCCAGCACGGATGTTTACGGAAAGAAAGCACTTTCCGAATGAATCTTCACCTCGTAACACTCATATCTTAATCATGTTGCTTGCAGCTTTGTATCACATATAATGGAATTTTATGCCCTTGAATGACTCCTGAAGCTGAATGTTCAGAGTGCAGTTTTGCATTTTCCTTCCGGTGCCGGGAAGCTATTCAAATCTCAGTTCTTCTGTAACCCTGCCTGGACCTCAGACATGGAGAGACTGTTCAACGCACATCAAAGACTCTGCTTGTTCTTATTTGTTTGTTTGTTTGCTTTTGTTTTTGTTGTTGTTGTTTTAATTCTTACACTGCCTTCCTATGTTTTCTTCCCTATTCCTCACTGGGAAGCAGTGATTTCTGCAGCGCCCTATTCCTTTCCGTAACCGTGCTTCTTCTGTTACACTTAATTCGCTGCTTCTGATCTTCTGCTCAGTGGAAAGGAGCTAATTGAGTTTATTAGAATTGTGTGTGAAAACAGTACATAGATGCCGCCTCTTGGGAAAACAGTCTGGCGGTTCCTCAAAAGTAAAACATAGGATTACCCTGTGACCCAGCGATTCCACTCCCCGCTATCGCCCCAAGAGAAATGAAAACTCACGTGCGTGCAGAAACTTGGGCCTGAACCTCATAGCAGCCTTATCTGTAACAGCCAAAATTTGGAAGCAACCCAAATGTCCATCCACTGAGGACTGGATAAACAAAATGGATGTGGTACATCCTTACAGTGGAATATTATTCAACTACAAAAACGAATGAAGCCCTGATGCCTGCTACAGCATGGATGAACCTTGAGAAGGTGATGCAAAGTGAAATGATTCAGTCACCAGAGACCACACGTTCTATGATCCCACTTGTACGAAACGTCGAGAGGAGACAGAACATAGATGAGTGATTGCCTGGGGCTGGGGATGAGGGGCACTGGGAGGGCAGGGGTGTGGTAGGTGAAGTTAGGGGTTTCCTTTAGAATGGAGAACAATTGACTTGGGTGTTGGTTGCATCAGTCTGAATACGCTAAAAACCACTGATGCGCACAGTAGTGAAATGTGCGGTATGTACGTTATATACAATAGAACTGTCACCAAAACAGAACAAGACGGCACGCACCGCCTGGTGGGGGGGTCTGAGAAACGTCGTGGTCCCCCGCGTGGCCTGGCCTCCTCGCCACTTACTTTCTGACTTTATTCTCTGGCTACCTCATATTTCCTCGGAAGTGAGTCCTACCGCTTTTGGAAAGCTAATTATGTTTAGACAAAGACGGTTTGTAGTGTTTGCGGACACATATTTTAGCCCAGCAAATGGGAAATCTCGACACTGAGTTCTCAAGATGCCAAATCAAGGTGAGTGGGTTTGAGGGACATAGGAGAGGGGAAGCTTTCTGGGCCTGGCTGAGACGGGTGGGGAGGGAGGGGCAGACAGCAGCCCAGAGGCACCCCCGACCGGCTCTGTCCCCGGGTCGTGGCCCCGCACCCCGGCCGCAGGGTGCCTCCACTGCCCGGCTTCCTGCCTCCGCCCTTCCGGTGCCACCCGAGAAATGGGCGCGAGGCAGGCGGGTAGTATACGGAGACTGAAGGCTGAACCAGGGGGCCTAATGTCATACGCAGACCCAGAAAAGTCCAAGCCTGAGCTTCAGTAACGCACAGATCGTGCTGACTCCACTGCGATGCGTTAACTAGTAAAGACAGGGTCCATGAAAAAGGAAAGCCGTGCCCCGGCTGGTGAGCCGCGGGCCAGGGAAAGGATGTCCCAGTCAGTGTGGCCGGTGGTCCTGCCCGCCGAGTGGCAGAGACCGGGCGTAAACACCATGCCTCAGGACCACGCTGGCCCCAGCTTGAAATAAACGGAATTCTCCTGGGACGCTAGCCCAATACTGAGAAGAGACAAACAGAAGGTCAGAGACGGACAGGCTCCAAGATGGTGCATTTGTCCTTCTGGTCACGAGAGGAAGCGGATTCAAAACGTACATAAAAGCCAGGTTGAAAGTTGATCAATGTTCAAGGCCATCAACCGGCATGAGATGTTACATTTAGGTCACTTTTTTAAAAGAATGGAAACAAGTAACAAATCAGGAGATTATTAGGCTAAAATGTCGAGAAGTAAGTGGCCCTTGGCTCAGGGCTGAGAATTTTCTGATCAGGCAGCCTTGCAAAGGTACCGGTGCCCTGGGAGCCGGAACGGGGACTCTGGCACCACTCCGATAATTTCAAGATAACAGTGAGTGTAGAGACGGCCGTCACAGGCTAATTTACGGCAGCAGCAGCAGCAGGCGGGAAAAGAAAACCCTCTGCGGATTTCCTCTGAGACAAGAAGAATTTAAATTAAAAAGGTTCTTTATAAATATGAAGTGGAGATGAAGATGAAGATGAATGGGCAAAGGAGGAGAAGAGCAGAACAACACAATGCTAAACGCAATAGTAAAAAAAAAAAAAAAAAAAAACCAAGAAAAAACCAAACAAAAAAACCCAAACCGCAGGCACCTCCAGGTATTTAAGAGTGACGCTGGGACGGACCGTCTCATTTTCTCCCTTCCTTTTGGCAGTTTCTCAGCCCGCAGTAGATTGAAGAACATAGGAATAAGCATCTTTCGACCACAAACAGATGTGCTTGATAAAGAAAATGTCAGCAAAAATACTAAAGCAACGTGTCACAGCAGCTCTCTGACAGATAGAGGGAAAAGGTAAAAAATGTTCTATCATGTCCGACAAGGTGTTCTTTTTGAGATTTAAAGATCACTGTGCAACTTTAAACGTTTGTCACTTTGGCTGTGACTGCAGCTATCTGGAGCTTCAGAAGAACTTTATCAGCTCGGCCGAGGGGGGGAAAGAAAGCAGCCCGCGCCCATTTATCTCAGCTCGCTTCCCTTCAAAGCCAACAAATAAATTACAGTGTACATTTGATACAAATTGATTTCTTAACTCAAATAACAATGTTGTCCTCCCGGTCGGGCCATGTGTCACTCATTCGTGAGCCTGAGTGAAAGCCTCAATCTGCGGGTGTGACAGAAACAGGCCTGGCACGGCGCGGGGAGGAGGTTAATCACCCGGAGCCGGCCTTTGTGGGCCCCGCGATAAGCGAGCGGCCGCCCCGTCACGCGCCGGGTCCATCAGGGTTTGTTCCGCAGCCGCCGGGGCCTGGGAGCTGCCATCCTATTTCATGTAGGAAAATAAGATGGGGCCACGAGGGCCGGGCCTGGGAGCCCAAGTGAAAGGAGGCTCACGGAGCATCTCTGGCTGATGTTATCAGCCGCTGGAGAAATGACATATTGGCAGGGGCTGCCGACCGGCTCCGCGCTGAGCAGGTTAATAGGTTGGGAGGTGGGCCGCCCGCTAATTGGATTTGCCCCGGCTTGATAAACAGTGGCGGGCCCGCTGCCAGAGACACAGACTCAGGGTGGCTTTTTCTTTGTCTAAATGGAAGCCAGGAGAAGAAGGAGGAAGGCCGTCCTTTTGAAGCTGAGGTGTCTTCCTCAAATTCCATCCCCACGAGCCAGGAGTCGCCCTCGGAGACAGAGGTGGTCGGGTTCTGATTCTCATCAAAGTGTGTTTAACCTGGCCGAGCCCTGGCAGGAGGGGCACATCAGAACTTAAGAGGCCGGAGAGCCCGCTGGAGATGGGGAGGGAGCTGGCGGCTGCATCCCTGGCCTGGAATCTGCAGGCCTCTGGGACTGAGCTCTCGGTGAATGTCCTCCTGATGGTGCTAAGAAAGTGGTCCCTTTCCCCTGCTAAAGAGAAAATCTCACAAATGATGCCTTTAATGGACAGGAGGCATACACAGGGGTGTTGTGTTTGTCAAGTGGTCTTCACATTCATAGGACATTCCTGGGCTTTAGAAGAATGAGAATGGGATGGAATCTCACCCTCACCCACAATCCCCACATATCAGGGCACCTGTGTGTGTATGTGTGTGTGTGTGTGTGTGTGTGTGTGTGTTTTAATATTTGTTTATTTATTTTTGGACACACCACATAGCTTGTTGGATCTTAGCTGCCCAACCAGGGATCGAACCCGTGCCCCGAAGCACAGACTCTTAATCACAGGACCGCCAAGGAGGTCGCCACCTGTGTTTTTTAATATTAACCAATATTTAACTTTGACCTTGAACTAGAAAATATGGAGATCTCAAATGTTAACATGAGATCTAGTGCAATCACTGATACTTTCAACTAAGATATACTATTTCCGTCATGTTTAACGTATTGGAATTGAGTGGTAAGTTTTGATTGTGTTATTTATTTGTTTCACTTTGCGTATCACTTTACATTCTTCTACAAAGCATCTTCACCATTGAAAATCTCCATTCTAGCAATTTAGCCTGTGCCATCTTGGGCTCTAATAGTGTGCTATCCCCAGGAGAGAAGCAGCCCATAAGCAAATGTCCAGGTGACAAATGTAAACTTTTTCCAATATCTTTGTCTAGGGACCTTGAAAATGCCCTGTGTTAGAGATGTGCAACGTAGCCGATTCATACAAAACCAGACCACGTTCGGCAAGATTTTCCTAGCGGGTACATCAGAGAATGTGTGTGATGGAAATCATACGCAGTGTCTATTTTCTGCTGCCCAGAAATATTTATCCCAGGAGGGTTGCAATCTCAGGGCTGCCCTGGGGTTTCAGAGGAGGAAAGAGAAGGGGTTAAAGATTCGCCGTCCAAGGGCTCGCTGTCACGTTGATTTAGATGGAGTCTATTTGGAAATCTGGGGGCCTCACTCCACACTTGCTTCTTGCGGGTGAGTCTGGGTTAGTTGAGAGACACTTACAGGAGTCAGGAAGATGGGAAATCCTGCTCTGTTTCCGGCACAGGGGCCTTGGAGGAGGCTGCTGAGCTCACATGGCTTCCATCTTGCATCGTCCAGGCCACAGGTCACAGTCAGGGTAGTGGCTGAGAGCGGTCCTCGCCTGGCCCCCCAGAGGCAGCAGGGGGCTGAGTGGGGCGGGAGTCCCGTGGCCATCAGGCTGGTCTCCAGAATGAGTCATGAACCAACCGGGATACTCAGTCACTCAGCTTCCAGGGGAGGAGCCGGGAATGTGGGGAGGGGATTGCTCTGGGTGGCTCCTCTGGGCAGGGGTGGAGAAGCAGGGGGCTGGGTCCTACACACACGGTCACATCCCAGAATGCGCCCATGGGATTACCCTGCCTTTAGTACAGGCAGCATCCCACGTGGTTAACAGAGCTGCAGATTTCACAGCCTCCATTAGGTTCCCCAAAGTTAAATGGGTTGTAAGTAATGCTTTTTGACCTTTTGAGAGAGTAACTCTATCAATCTATGTATCCAAAAACATGTTTTCACTGCCTGCTACGGGCCTCAGGGTACATCTGGGAGTGGACAGAGACTCCAGGGCTCAAGGAGCTTAAGTCATAGCCGAGGAAGACCGTTGACATCGACTATAACTTAATTTAAATGTGGATAAAACAGTGTGTGGGCAGGCCGTGAGTGCCATGTGTTAAAATAATTAGGATTGGGTCAGGATGGTGGGGAGTTTGGGGCAGCTGTGCCGTTTTAAGCAGAGTGGTCAGGGTGGCCCTCCCAAGAAGGGGCCTTGACCTGGAGATTGGGAGGCGGGCGCTGGCTGGGAGAGGAGTGACCGAGGCAGAGGCAGGAGGATGAGCTGCGGGGTGAGAAAGGGGAGCCCAGTGCGGAGACCAGGAGCGGAGGATGAGGCAGGAGATAAAGCAGATAAGATAAGGCCAAGGGTCCAGGACTTTCCATGTGAAGTGACGTGGGAGCCATTGGAAGCTTTTCAGAAGCAGCCTGACGCCTTCTTACACGTAGAGCCCCCTCCAGCTGCTTGGTTGGAAATGGATGGTAGGGGTGAGGATGGAGGCAAGGAGGCCATTGGGAGGCTGTGTCTTCAGCCTTGAGCAGCAGCACAAGCAGTGAGCAGTGGTCCACTCGGGATGGATGGAGGGGGAGGCAGTCCAGCTGAACCATCAGATGTGGGCATGAAAGCAACAGAGGGCCTGGACCTTTGGCCTGAGGGATGCGCAGGCTGGAGGGGCTGCGAAGGGAAAGTCGTCAAGAGAAGCAGGTTTGGCGGAAATACCTGGGAACCCCGTTACAATGAAATGTTCATCTGTTATCATTAGATGTTTTCGTAGATGCTTGGAGTGCAGAAGACAAGCTGAGCTAGATGATATGTCTGAGAGATGGCATCCCTGAAGTGTGTGGGGAGCCTCAGCACTGACAAGATCACTAAGGGATGAGACTGAGACCAGAGGAGGAGGTTCCACACTCAGAGTCTCTGGGTGGCGGACGGGTCAGGGCTGGTAGGACAGTGGGCTGCAGGGTCCTCGTGGTGGAAGCTGAACCAAATGCGTGAAGGGCGGCAAGATGCTCTCACTGGCCAAGAACAGGGAGGCTGCAGAAGTGACAGATGGACCTGGTTACCTGGGGGCACCCAGACCTTGTCTGGAGCAGGTGGGTGGCGGGAAAGCCCATCTGGGGCAGGCTGCACAGGGAATGGAGACGGAGCAGAGACAGAGCTTCCAGGGGCCGCTGGTGGCGGGGGGCGGGTGGGGGGGGGGGCGAGAGGAGGGAATTTGTTTTTTTGCTTTTAGGTGGAAGATATAACAGCAAGAACTGAAGGAAGTGATTCAGCAAAGGGGGCGCCTCGGGACCACGTGGTGGGAATGGCTGAGCCGCCAGCACTGTGCTCCCAGCTGTGTGAGCGGCTACACTTGGCATTGGGGGGAACGGGGGACACAGAACAAATGCTTGTCCCCTCGCTCCTTACTGAGAACTGTCAGTGTGTGACTAGGACCCCCGAAGCAGATGCCAAGGCAGACACAGGAGGTTAAAGAGCCCAGGCCTCCCGGCATCTTTGCCACGGTCAGACCACTAAGCAGGCACTGGGAGGGGAGGGGGCAGAGGGGACAGGGCAGAGGGGAGGGGGCAGAGGGAGAGGGCCGGCGGCCAAGGTCCTCTTTCACTTGGTACTTCCATGTAGCATCAATGATATAAGCGATCCTTACAAGGTGGTAACTTGCATCTCAAATTCATTGTCAGTTCAGTATGCAGATGTAGAAATCTGAATTCCATTTATTTCTTTCTTTTGCCTCAGTGATTTTCAAAGACCTTGCCTGGGCCATCCTCTCTTAGAAGCAGGCATCTCTAAGAAGGCTGAGTGTGAGCTCGTCAAAGCCCAGCTGCTCTGGCTGCAGGCTGGGGCGGGGCTGAGCAGCTCTCTGGCTTTGCCGAGAAGCCCCCAAGGGCTGTACCTCCCTGCTCCAGAGCCAGTTAACACTCCCTGAGCCCTGGGCATCTTCTCTCTCCTGATGTCCGCAGTGTTGGAGTTGTGAAGCCCCAGGTGACAGACACGCAGGCATCTCTCTTGCTGGTCACCAGTGCCCACAGCCTGCAGGCAGCACAGGGGCAGTGCCCATGCTGGCGGGTGCCCTTCACAACTAGGACGTGGTGAGTGTCATGGGACCCCCCCCACCAGAGGTGCACTGAAGGCAGTGCTTCCCAAGAGAGGGCACGGGGCGGGGGTGCAGACTCTGCAGGAGCTCAAGCCTGGAGGGGAGGCGGGGTTCACAGACCTGCCTGGACCCTGGGAGGGGTGGGACCAGGAAGGCAGGGAATGGATGGAAGGGGCTCCAGGCTTGGGTTGCCCCCCTGATGGAGGCAGGGTGAAGCACCTGGAGGGTTGTGCGGGGCTCGGAGAGACCCACCAGCCTGGCGCTTAAAAGACTCAGCAGGAGGGGTGGGAGGGAACCAGACTCTAGAATCTGTCGGAGCGGTCAGGGTGACCTGCATCACACAGACGCCTCACCTCTGCCACCCGGACCGCACCCTCACCCAGGGAGACACCCGTGGTCCCCTCCGTGGGCACAGAACGCTTCGTTACAGCACCGAAAGTCCTCTCTCCAGCCACGTGTTTGCCTAGGGGAGAGGGGCACAGCCCGCTTGTTTAGAGACGGTCCGCTGGTGGTGTTGCCGTAACAAAGTACCACAAACCAGGCGGCTGAAATAACTGAAATTTACTGTCGCACAGTCTGGAGGCTGGATGTCTGAGACCAAGGAGTCGGCAGGGCTGGTTCCTTCTGAGGCTGAGGGAGGACCTGCCCCAGGCTTCTCCCCTGGGCTCTGCTGGCCGCTGGTGATCCTTGCTGGTCCTTGGCCGGTAGCTGCATCACACCCCCACCTCCGCTTCATGTTCACCTGGCATCCTCCTCGTGGGTCACTTTTCTCATGTGCTATTGGATTAGGGGCCACCCTACCCTAGTATGAGTGCATCTTAACTAATTACTCCTACAGCAACCCTATTTCCAAATCAGGTCACACACTGGGGGTTAGGATGTCACCATCCAGAGTTTTGAAGGACACGACTCAACCCATAACAGTCAGCCAGAGCTGCGTGCCCTCCCTCAAATAACCGATGGAATGAGTCAGTCTTCTTGCCCCAGGATCAGAGAGAAATACTTGCTAATACCCGGAGAGCGGTTGCCACACCACAGGTGTTGTTAGATGCACCTGACGCATTTGTAACTTTAATCATAAGACCCACCCCTTGTAAGAGAGGGATGGATTTCACCTTCCAGATGTGGAAATGAAGCTGAGGCTCAGAGAGGTTACGTGAGTTACTCAAGGTCACACAGCGAGGAGTTCAAAGGCAGGCTGAGGCTGCACAGCCACCCTGCCTCCTGAAGACACAGATATAAGAGCCATCCTAAAGACCTTGCCCCCTCCTGCTGGGGAAGGCTTCCTGCTACTTGCTGTGCTGTATACATGCACCTGGGGTGGATTTAACACTATCGCGTTGCTTTGAGGCTAGTGTGTTTTTATATACGAAAACAAATCTTGGTGCAAAATCGGTGTGTGTGTGTGTGTGTGTGTGTTTAAGAGCATTTGTCTAATTACCTACTAGAGACGTTTTGTCCCCAAAGCAATCACGGTGCTGCGGATTCTGCTTATTCCGGGTGTCTGCTGCAGAAATGGAAAATATTAAATCAAGCCTTGCTCTCTGGCAAAAAGAAAGTATACTGAATAAAAGGCAATATTATAAAAAGTGTTCTGCAGCAGAAAAGAGCACGTCCCGTCAGGATAAAGAAAGAAAAGAAAACAATTTAAACCAAACTTTGCTTCAAATTAAAATGCAAGTTTATTTTTAAAGAAAGAAAAATCACCCCTCACTATAAGTGTGTGTCTGGGACACAAACCTCTGATAGAAAATTGGCTCTGCCTTAAAATATTTTGTGTATAATGACTTCTTCCTTTAACGTTTTGAGAGTTTTATTATCTTTGGATACATATCAACACATCATAGATGCAAAAGGGAGCAGCCTGTGGGTACCAGAGAGAATTTTCAATAACATAATTACAGTGTCGTGGCCAACCAAGCCATCCTTCCTCTTGAATTACACTCAATGTGGACAGACTTTCTAAAACTCTCGTGTGTGTGTGTGAGTGTGTGTGTGTGTGTGTGTGTGTGTGTGTGTGTAATCTGCCTTAGTCTGCTCAGGCTGCCTTAACAAAAGCCATTGAATAAGTGACTTAAATAATAACAAAAAAAATTTTTTTGCACAATTCTGAAGGCAGGAAGTCCAAGATCAAGGGCCAGCGGTTTTGATTCTGGGTGAGGGAGGGCTCTCTTCCTGACCTGAAGATGGCTGCCTTTTCACTATGTCCTCACACGTCAGAGAGAGAGAGGGAGGGAGGGAGAGGGAGAGAGAGAAGAGATGGTGATAGAGTTAGGGATGGAGATGGGGAGAGGGAGAAAGATGGAGGAAAACAGAGAGATAAAGGGATCAGTATAGGGATGGGGGGGTGGAGATGAGAAGAAGAGAAAGCCCTCTTCTTATAAAGATTCTAGTTCTGTTGGGTCAGGGTCCAACCCTGATGATCTCATTGAACCCTTATTACCTTCTTACTGCACCACAACCACATTGGGGATTAGCGCTTCAACACATACATTTTGTGGGGACACATTTCAGTCCATAAGAGTGTACCTATAATGTTTAAAGGATGCATGTATCCACATGTGAAGGCTGGGAAATCACTTGGCGAAGTATAATCTGCACAACATTTCCTGATGGGGTCCAAATTGTTCAGCACAGGAGGAGACAGCCATGGGGTTTCTGGAAACTTGCATGTGGGTCATTATAATTCAAGAGCTCTTAACTTGTAGGTAGCACACTTTGAGATGTATCACCTCACTCAATCTGCCAGCCAGGTGAGCAAACACTTTTAAAATCCCCCTTGGGAACCTGCCATGTTGGTTTTGGGCCCCCCAACCCTTCCCAGTCCAGAACAATCTTAACTTACTGAGGTTTTGGTTTTCTTTGAATAATCTGTTAGCCGGTATTGGTCACTTTAACCGATTTTACTTGCTTGCTTGTTTGTTTCTTCCTTTCTATTGAATGCCACTATTTCAACTAACCCTGTTTCAACAATATTGAACCCAAATTTCTAGGAGTAGCATCTGTAATTGGATTTCTTAGATGTAAAAATATACTAACCACAATACCATGTTGTATTGATACTTTCAAAGCTCTTTACAGTTTACAAAGGCTTCCACACATGCTTTCCAAGTGTAGTTCTAACTTCACCCCCATGAGGGAGGGGTCCTCATTGCTGTTTGCCAGGGGGGCGCCCAGGATGTGGGGAGAGGCGGTGACTTGGAAGAAGCTGCTCCACAATCAGGGATGGAGGTGCAGCTTGGGCTTTGGATTCCAATGAAGGAGAAACTGTCATTTGGGATGAAATACAGCATTTTATTCCCAGGTGGCATTTGAGATCTATTTCTAGTACCTTGTGTTTTCAAAATACACAGAAATGACAACCTTTCAAAGAAAAGCGTAAAGAATGGGGTATTCTTACTCTTTAGACAATCGTTGTTGTTACTGGTTTCCTATCAATGCTCTTCCTTTGCCACCTTGTGAGATGATTCACACCCACAGAAGAATTTCTCTGCGATTGATTTGTGATCATAGACGCTCGGAGGTTGGAATGAAGCTAATGTATAAGTTGTCAGTCAACACACTAGGGTTTATCCTGTGAGCAGAGTCTTTATTTTCTTCCCTTGGAAAAGAGACACACACACTATAGCAATATTCTGGGTCAAAGAATTACAATGATTCTGTTTAAAGTGTATAAAGGAGCAGAGGTCTGGCCACGTAATATTCTGACTCTTGATGCTGCCAAATCTTATCTGCATTTAAGTAAAAGAAAGTCCCTGGACTGAAGGCAGAGCCCCTTCCTATTCTCACACCCAGGGTCGCCCCAGGGTCACAGGGAATGCTGCCGTTCTCGTGTTAGCCCAGGTCACAGCCCGTGTCGGGGGCTAACTGGACCCACCTGGACCTCTTACCATCCCCTGTGATTGAAAGTTTGGGATTAACAGATACACACCACTATCGGTATATACAAAATAGATAACCAACAAGGACCTACCGTATAGCACAGGGAACTCTACTCAGTATCTTGTAATAACTTGTAAAGGAAAAGAATCTGAAAAAGAATACATATATATGTATAAGTGAATAACTTTGCTGTACACCTGAAACTAACACAATGTTGTAAATCAACTATATAGAAATAAAAAAGTAAACTTTTTAAAAATGATCTAAAAGGGAAAAAAATTAAAATATTTTAAAAAAACAGCACTTGAGAACAGGCCCCCTTCCAGTCCTGGACTGCGAATGACCTGCAGAGTGTCCTCCCCCAGGACCGCTGACCCCTCCAGGCAGGAGGAAGACTCAGACATCGAGGGACACCTGTGTGAGGCCAGGACAGGGATCCGTGAGGAGGATGCAGACACACGGTATCCTCTCTCCCTCCTCGGTGGCCTGGGGACAGCAGGGACGTGCACTGCACTTCAGAGTTTGCAGAGGACATACACGCTGCCTGGCACTGCAGCCTGGGAGGTTCTGACCTTCTTTGGCAGGTGAGTGATTGGCCTGGCGGCCCAGACTCCACCCTCAGTGCTCACTTCCCTCCCCCAGAGCAACCATTCCATCGGGACAGCATCCCCATCACAGGGGTCCTGGATCTATGTGCACAGACCCAGGGCTGGCTTGTTGCCAAGTCACAGGGAGCCAGTGGAGAGAACACACTTGTACGAGACAGGGTGGTGAACAGTGCGGTGCTGTGCCAGGTTCCTAAAGATCGCCCCATCCTAGAACAAGTGACCGGAAGACTCAGAAACGTTAGCTTCAGAGACAGGACCCTTGGGGTTGGCAGGAGGCGCTCTTTCTCCAGAAGCATCCAGTAGCGGTGGGGTCCCCGTGGCAGAAGGATCCAGTCCCAGCTCAGCAACCCGGCCCACAAACCCTTTCCGTCCCGCCCTTCACCTTTCCACCCTCGTTTCTGGGTGATTCCTCACCAACTCTGAGCTTCCGCCCAGCTCCTCCTTCCAAGCCTGCCTGAGAGGACTGCTTTTTGGGAGTCTTCTAGGACCTTCTAGATGAGACATGTTTCCCACCACTTGGGTCCATGAGCTGAATTTTCCTCTAATCATTTTAATCCAGCTGTACTGCCATTGACTTAAAAACAGCAGACGTGTCTCTCTGGTACTGAACTGTGACTGTAGGTGATCCTTTGCTGTGTAACAAATCGCCCCCAAACCCAGTAGCTTTAAACAGCAATGTATTCTTCTCCAGCTGGTTTGTCCTTTGTTCCAGGGTCACTCTGAGGCCCCTCCCGCTGGGAGCTGGGCGAACTGTTCCCGTCTTCAGCTGCCTCTCCCCCCAGGGCCTGGAACAGCCCATTAATGTCTGCCTTGGGCGTCTTCACGAGCCCCACGACGTCACCTCTGCCACCTGCTCTTGGGTAAAGGAAATCACAAGATCAGCCCACAGTAGGGGGAGTTCACTTCACTTTTAACGTGGGGGGCGGAGAGCCCATGCAGTCTGAGGCGGGCGCTGCTGGGGGCTGTTTGACACGTTGATTACAGATCCCATTCCCGTCTGGCTGACAACTGTATTCTCAGCAGCTGCTGAAGCGCAGCTCACAGAACAGTCAATATTAATCGACTAAATGGAAAAACATGTACAAGGCTATGGTCCCTGCAGGGGCTCAGGGAGCACAGTGTGACTGCAGGAGAGCCGTGCTCCAGGAGTGCAACGTCCCCTCAAATTCATGTGAAATCCTAACCCCCAATGTGATGGTCTCAGGAGACAGGACCCTTTGGGAGCTGATTAGCTCGTGAGGGTGGAGACCTTGTGAATGGGATCCGTGCCCTCGTAGGAAGAGGCCAGAGAGCTCCCTCACCCCCTTTCCACCACGTGAGGACAGAGCGAGAGGACTGCCATCGGCAACCTGGAAGAGGTCCCTCCCCAGAACCCAGCCAAGCTGGCACGGTGATGCTGTCCAGCCTCCAGAACTCTGGGACATAGATGTCTGTTGCTCCTAAGCCCTGGTCTGGGCGGCTTTGTTGCAGCAGCCTGAATGGACCACCGCTGGGGGGCCCTGCCTTGGGACAGTAGCCCAGAAGGAACCCTCTGGTCCCTCAGGTTCTAATCCTCTCACCTTCTCTGCGGCTGAGCTGCCTTCCCAGACACGCGTAAGTCACACGCCACTGAATGTGGTAGAGAAAGACGTTTTTACGGAAACCACTATTAGTCTATCTCGAGCTTCTTCACTTTGAACTCTACTTCTTTGGCAGAGAGAACGAATGCTCAAGTTCACGGCAGGGCACTGACCGGCGCGATGTCCGCTGCAGGAGGACCGGGATGGGTAAAGGGCAGTGCCCCCGGCGGTGGTGTTCAGGATAATCACTAGTTCGTCGTCTTTGATCAGCATCGTTCATTCCCGTGGATGTATATGAATGCGTCTGGGTAACCACGTGTTTTAAATCTCGGAGTTTTGCATGCATAGCTTTTAAAATCAGTTGGGTAGCCTCACACTAAACTTCAGCTGCCTAAGTGTTTTCGGCAGGGGCTCTGGCAGTGGACTGTCAGTGGGCGAGGACCCTGCTCCCAGGTCATCCTCTCATGCACGTGTCGTGTGGCATTCAGGTACTCCTCCTTCTTGGGACTCACTGGTCATCGTCTCACCTCCACCCCCTCCATGTGCCCTCCCCGCTGCTGGGTACCTGTCCCCTCAATTTGGGGTTTGGCTTTCTCTTCTCAGCCTTTAGACAGTGTTGTCGCAACCACTCCCCTCAAAACAAATCGGGGCTCCTCATACGGAGGCACCTCTGCTGCCCGTGTGCTGGTTTCCTGTGGCCTCTGTAACCATGACCACACTCTTACTGACTGAAAGCAACGCACGTTGGTCTTCTTGCGCCTCTGGAGTTAGAAGTATCATGTGGGTCTCACGGGGCTAAAGTCAAGGTGTCTGTGGGGCTGTGTTCCTTTCTGAAAGTTCCTGGGGTGGGACCTCGCTGGTGGTCCAGCAGTTAAGACTCCGTGCTTCCACTCCAGGGGGCAAGGACTCCACCCTGGTCAGGGAACCCCAAGGGGGGCCAAAAAAAGACAAAAAAAGAAAGTTCTAGGGGAGAATCCGTGACCTTGTCTTTTCCAGCTTCCAGGGGCTGCCCGAGCTCCTGGGCCCTCGTGCTTCACCTTTAAAGCCAGTGTGTTGCATCTCTTTGTGCCTTTCTTCCTGAGCCCCGTTGTCCTGTGCTTGACCCTTCTTCCTCCTCCTCTCTCACTTTTAAGGAAAGCTGTGGTTATCCACCTGGGTCGTGCAGAGCAATCTCCCATCTGAAAGTCAGCTACTGGGCAACTTTAATTCCACTGACAGCTTAACTTTTCCTGTGTCCTGTAACCTACCATCTTCATAGGGTTTGGTTTGTGTGTTTGTCTTGGAGGGAGGAGGGGCTTATTCTGCTTACGTCATCTCCTTGACTTGTGTGCATCTCTGTCTAGACGTGCTCTGTCCAGTACAATCCAGGGTCCATGAAATAGATGTAAAAATTCAGTTCCTCTGTTGCACTAGGCAGAGTTCAGGTGCTCCATGGCCACCTGGTTGGTGGCCACCATAATGAATAGTGTGGATACAGAATATGTGTGTTTTCACATAAAGCTCTGCTGGGCGGCAATGCAGACTGCCCTCCTCCAAACGCGAGGGCAGTGTGTGGGGGCCCAGTGCTCGGCCTGCCCTGGCATCAGACTGGCAGCCAGTCAGTATTCACAGAATGTATGAATGAATAAATGATGTGTGCAGTGCTGAAGCAGAATGGAGTGTGTTACCTTTGGCCTCTTGTTTCGAGTCGACAAGCACTTGTACGGATATCTGCGGTGGCCTGAATTCCATAACCTCAATGTATATGGAGAAAGGGAATCAGATTTCATTTGTAAATTATTTTAACTGACTTCAGCTATAGGTTGAAAAAGGCAGTTAATCGTCCAAATGGCTAAAGCAACCAGAGGTAGACAAAATTTGCCATTTGTCAATTGCCAATGGGCTAAACGTTGCCTGCATTCTTTCTCTCAAAATTAGATTTTTTTTCTAAATCTGATTAAGATTTCTTCTCTCTTGTGTCTTTGAAATTCTGCCAGGCCTCTGTTTCGGAGCACGTGGGGGTGTGTGTGTGTGCGTGCACACGCAGGCACTGGTGCTGGTGATGGGGAAAGGGGAGGCAGATAGTTTAAGCCTAAAGGGTTTGATTTAAGAGGTTTCATCTTCCAGGCAGAGGAAATGCGTCTGCCATCAAAGTGAGTTCCTTCACTGGAGCTTGACTTGACTTCTTGCTAATTCATGGTGTGAAGCAGACTTCAGATGACAGGCACGTGCAGCCCAGTGACCGTCCCCAGCTGTGCAGCCAGGCCGTCCCCTGGCGTCAGCAGCTTGTGAGGAAACAGAAGAGGGTGACGTGGCGGGGAGGGGAGACACTGCAGAGAGAACGGGTGGGGGCGGCGAGGTGCCCGGGGAGCTGGGAGCTGGGAGCTGGCCTGGGGGCAAACTGGATGCTTTATTCCAAAGATAAGCACCTCTACATCCACACAGCATCTCTGTGCCCTCTTACGTAATCGTGAGATAATGGGAAAATATATATATTTGGTCTCTGCCCCTGGTTCCCGGCACAGAGCTCCTACACCCCTTGTGATTTCCTGGGTGACTTTTGAGGTGACTCTGCGTGGGCTCCTGGATGGGGGCTGGTCACCAGAAAGACAGAGCTGTGATTAGAAGCCTGGAACTTTCAGCCCCGTGCCCCACCCTCCAGAGAGGGGAGAGGGGCTGGAAATGGAGTGAATGGTGGGCCTCGCTTCCGTGAGGAAGCCTCCGCAACATCCCAGTAGGACGGCGTTCTCTGGGCTCCCAGGTGGGAGAGCACAGCCATGTACCCGGAGGGGATGCACCCCAGCCCCACGGGCACAGACGCTCCCGCACTTGGGACCCTCCCAGAGCTGGCTCTGTGCATCTCTTCACCTGACTGTTCAACTGTCTCCATTCTCACATCCTTTAATAAACTGGTGAATGTAAGGAAGTGTTTGCCTGAGTTCTCTGAGCCGCTGTAGCAAATTAAGGGACCCTGGCGGGGGGCTGTGAGATCTCCAATAAGCCGCTGAATTGACAGACGTGGGGGTACCCTGGGGACGTGCTACTTGCCACTGGGATTTCTGAAGTGGGGGCGGTCTCATGGGACTGAGCCTTTATCCTATGGGATCTGATGCTGTTTCCAAGTCGACAGTGGTGGAACTGAGTTAGGACACCCAGCTGGTGTTGTAGGATTGCTTGGAGTGGGGAGAAAATTCACGTATCTGGTGTCAGAAGTGTTTTGAGTGTGACAGTGGCTTGAGCGTAAAGGAGGCACCCGGGAAAGAACTGTCTATACAACAATGTAAAAAGTATGCTATGTGAACCATTCCTGAGGGAAAAGAGACTATTTTTAAACGGTTTTTAATGCAGATACGATTCCGCATTGCCCTTTTTCGGTCCATCCCAGCGGCAGCCAGAGAAGAACCAGAGCAAACGTCCTGCGATTTCCTGCGAGCACCGTTGCCCTGGCCGGGGTTCTCAGAGAATGTTAATTAGGGACACCACCGATGTCCCCCACAGATAGACGCCCACGCTTCTTTCTAACCACTGTTTTCTCAGGACGTGATCTTCTGTGATGCTCTTTGAAAAGCATGATATTGTTTTTGTTGAAAAGTTTTCTTTTCTCAACTTTCTGAGGAAAAAAAAATCAACTGCACGCTCACAGACTGGCCCCATTTTTTAGGCAAAACAAACGGTGTGTTTTCTCTTCCCACAACGAGACTCACTTGCAGCTGTCTCGGCAAGCAGGCCGTGGCCAAGAAAAGCAAAGCAGCTTCCCCGAGAAGCAAAATTAATTATCTCTATTTGCTACAAACACAATATTTTATGCATTAAGGACACCATTAATATATACAAACACTCAATGTTGTACAGTATTTTATTAAATTCACTTATCTTGCCCTTTCACTTTATTATTACATTACAGAATAAAAAGCGCTGCTAACATATCTTGTGTCAGATAATTGCATTTCTTTTTCTTTGGCTTTTTTTCCCCTCCTCTCAGAAATATAGCTCACTCAGAGAATATCCAAAAGAGATATTTCAGATTCAGATTCAACTAAAATTAATCGAGTCCCTACCACGCACCAGACACGGCATCGGGAACATTTATACACGTTACCTCATTAATGCGCAAACTGTCACCAGACCCTGGTTTTGCTCCAAAGCACAGAGCTGTGAGGCGGCTTCCCTTAGGTGATGCCAGAGATAAAGAGATTCTAGCTCCAAAATAAGGATGTTGTTTATGCCCAATGCATCTCCTTCGCAGATTGTTGGAGGAGAGCTGGGAATTTACAAAATTGTAGGGAAAATATTATTACTTACAACTCCGTGACAACAAACAGCCCAGTTAAACCATGGGCAAAAGGCTTGAATTAACATTTCTCTAAACATATACATGTGGCCAATGAGTGCCTGAAAAGATTCTCCGCATCACTAATGATTAGGGAGCTGAAAATCAAAACCACAATGAGATACCACTTCCTACCCATTAGGTACTTCACACCCGTTTAAAAAAAGAAACTGATGTTGGGGAGGATGTGGAGAAATGGGAACCCTGGTGCATCGCTCATGGGAATGTAAAATGGTGCAGCCGCTGTAGGAAAAGCTGTGGCCGTTCCACAAAAAAAATAACAGAGAATTACCACACGATGCCATAATGTCACTTCTGGACATGGATGCAAGAGCATCGAAGTCAGGAACAAGAACAGATATCCGCACATCCATGGTCATGGAGTCATGTTTCACAATAACCCAGAGGTAGAAGCAACCCACGTGTCCACCGACAGATGATGGACGCACACAATGTGGTACGTGCACACAGTAGAATATTATTCAGTATTGAAAAGAAAAGAGATTCTGACACACGCTGCAACATGCACGAATCTTGAGGACGTTATGCCGAGTGAAACAAGCTGGTCCCCAAAAGACAAATTGTTTTTCCACTTCTATGAACTCCCCAGAGTCTCAAAGCCATGGACACAGAAGGTCAAATGGTGGTTGTCCGGGACTGGGGGAGGGGAACGGGGGAAGGTATTGTTTAATGGGAAAGGAGTTTCCGTTTGGGAAAATGAAAAGTTCTGGAGGTGGATGGTGATGATTATTGTACGACAACGCGGATGTGTTTAGTGACGCAAAACTGTGCACTTAGAAACGGGTAAAATGGTAAATTGCACATGATGTATATTTTACCACAATAAAAATGATTACTTATGTAAAAGCTACTACTGCTAAAGTTTAGGGAAAAAAACCTAGATTAGAAAGCATACTGTAATATAAAATGATGGGAAACGGACGCCTTTCAGATTTACAGATCTCCGGAAAACCAAAGTGGGGAAATAAAACTGTGAGTTATTTAGTTGTCTATTTAAATGACAGCTTAAATGGTGTGAGTAAATACCAATGATCCGATGTATAGAGATTTTAACGGCAGCAGCTGCTAATTCATCCCCGGGGGAGCTGGCGCCGTCTCTTCCATCATAACCAGGCAATGGGCTGACTCTCCCAGGGGCCTGCTTGCCTGCGTTCTCCTTCAGTTGCAAGCAGTGCTGCACCACAGATCCGTTTCTTTCTTTCTCCTCTTCCTGTTCCGGCTCTCGACTCCCTGCTTCCTGCAGGAAGCCCCTCATGTAAGCCCACTGGGTGGCAGGAGGGGGCAGGCCCCTCCTCTCCTCTAGACTAAGTTACGGGGTGCTGACACCCAGGTCACCATGCCTACATGGCGATGACAGGAACCACCCCGCTGGACGGACGCTGATCTAACAACATGGCCTGGGTGCCCAGCGAACAGAGAAGGGACAGCACGGCCCCGTTTCCCTTCCTTGTGTGTAATCTGGGCAAAGGCAGAGGTGATATACACTGGTGAGCCGTACCTGTGGTGCCTTGTCCTGCACACAAGACCTTACGGTGAGATCACTCCCTTAAGGGTACACCTCCCTCAAGTCAAATGTTGGTGGAAATAAGCATCTCTGTACCTCAGGTTCAGTTCTCTTCTCAAATGCTTATTTGGTGCAAATGGATTTTGACAACAAAGAAGGACTTGGGCCGTTAGCTTCAAGAGAAAGAAAACTCCACTGCTCAAGATATGAAATGAAAGAGCCATATTCCAGGTGGCATATCCGAAATTGTGGGGGGAAATGCCGGCCGACGGGCCAAGACAGAGGCAGCAGCGACAGAACCGCGCAGCAAGGGCAGGGAAAGCTGAATTCCCACAGGTCCACGGCAGGACCTCGCGTGACAGATTTGTAATTTACTGCAATTAATTACAGAGAAATTCACTCGCCTGTTGGTGAGAGTGTGTGCGTGTGCACGGATGCACACACACACACATGCCTGTAAGTAGTTAGGAAATCTCAGGTGCTTATTTTCTTATTTTTTGGTTATGCCATGTGGCTTGTGAGATCTTAGTTCCTCAACCAGGGATTGAACTCGGGCCCGTGGCAGTGAAAGTGCCAAGTCTTAGCAATACTGGACCACCAGGGAATACCCTCGGTACTTTTTGTTTCAGGTGATACACGAATTCAGAACTCAACGGCTAACATCTTTGGCCTTTCCACAGCATTGCTCAGGACATGTATTTATTATTTTAGGAAGAAAGTTGACCTGCACTGAGATATCTTCACCCTGCATGTGACACTTCTCTGCAGGGGTCCCACCTGCGTCCTACTGGGGCTGCTGAGCCCTGCAGGAACAGGAGGCCACTGTCCTCCAGGGCTCTTGGCTGGTGTCTGTCCAGCCAGCATCCTGCTGTCCTGCCTGAGTCGGGCTCAGACTCCATCTCTAGGCGTTACAAACACACTCTTCTACTTATCACAGGCTGTCACCTCAGCTACCTCACATCGCAAATAAGAGAACGCGCTGGGGGAAGGTGAAGATTATGCTGAGAAACAGTGAAGTGGGGCACTTTAGCTTCCAAACTCCTGTGTGAGGGACCCCCACCAGGCAATGTGAGCTTGGGAATGGGAAGGTAGCCAGTGCTGGAGGTCTTATGACCAGATGATGGTCAGGTATGAAGTGAGAATTGAAAAGCAGAGGATGGAGAGGGATGCAGGTATAAGATGCAGGTATATGAGGCAGTGGTCCACACTCTTACATCTAGTCACCCTCGAAAGAGAGGAGGTCTGGAGGGTGAGCAGGGGGCACACAGTGTCTGTCATCCAAGTTGACGCCCCTTCAGTAAGAAGTAAGCATTTTTCATCGTGTCAACTCTTCTAGCAGGAAAGGATACAGCCATGCAGGCGGGGGACAGGAAATGGGATCATAGATCCAACCTTACTTCTCATTTTGTCTACATCTGCACATGCAAGATAATTTAAGACCCAATTAAGGTAATTTGTTGGGGATGTCCCTGGCAGTCCAGTGGTTAAGACTCTGAGCTCCCTATGCAGGGGGAACATGTTTGATCTCTGGTCAGGGAACTGAAATCCCACATGCCTCACAGTGTGGCAAAACAAAAAAGATAATTTGTTAGTCACCATATAATCAATATTTTATTTCTCGTAAAAGTTTATATTATAGATTACAAGATTGATGTATCAATTTAAACCCACAGTACAGCGTTCAGTCTGAATTGTCCAGACAAGTTTACCTGACTTTGGACTGAGTTGATGAAAAATAGAGGACTCTTTACATAAGAGTGAAATACGACGAACCTAGTTCCCACTTCAGAATTTGAGAGTAGTGTTTTCCTGGTTATTTTCCCCCTCTTCCTGGGCATGAGGAGCATTAGTGATGGGTAAAAACAAAGTATAATGGGACCCACAGGAAGGCAGTGCTGCCACTGATAAGAAGCCACATTTCCATCTAGGAAACGGGTTGAGGCTGCAAAAGTGGCTCACGTGTCCCCCCCCCGAAAAGTTTGTTCTTGCTGCCGTGAGTGTTTAAAGCCGGCAGTGCAGCAGTTTTTGGAGTCTGGTCTAGTTCATTCTCATCCCCGATAATTCAGAAAACACAGGCTCCATTCACTTTAAAACCCCACACTGACACACCCGTTAGAATGGCCCAGATCAGAACGCTGACTGCACCCAATGCTGGTGGGAGGGGAGTAGCAGGAACTCTCGTCCCTGCTGATGGGGATGAAGATGGTGCAGCTTCTTGGATGAAGGTGGTGCAGCCTCTCTGAAAGACGTTTTGGTGGTTTCTTACAAAACTAAACGCATTCTTAACCACATGGTTCAGCAATCTCACTCCTTGGTATTTACCCAAATGAGTTGAAAACTTATGTTTACACAAAAACCCATCTAAGATGTTTATAGCAGCTTTATTCATAACTGTCAAAACTTGAAAGCAGTTAAGATGTCCTTCAGTGGGTGAACAGATAAAGAAGTTATGGTCCATCCAGACAATGGGATGTTATTCAGTGCTAAAGGAAGTGCGTTATCAAGCCATGAAAAGACGTGAAGGAAACTTAAATACGCATTATTACCTGCAAGAAGCCAATCTAAAAAGGCTACATACTGTATAATTCCAACTATATGACATGCTGGAAAATGTCATAGCTGGAAAATATTCAGAGACAATAAAAAGATTGACGGTTATCAAGGGGAGGGGTGAGTGAACAGGTGATGCACGGAGGGTTTCTAAGGCAATGGAAATACCCTGTTTGGTACTGAAATGATGGACACACGTCCTTCTACTTTTTCCAAGCCTCTAGAATGTACAACACAAAGAGGGAACCTTCATGTGAACTGAGAGCTTTAGGTGAGGTGTCAGTGTAAGTTTGTTGACTGTAACACATGTACCACCTGGCGGGGGGATGCTGACATTGAGGGGGGCTGTGAGTACCTGGAAATTGTACTTTCATGTAATTTTGCCGTGAACCTGGAAGTACTCTAAAAAAATCAATGGAAGATTTGAATAAACACTTTACTGAAACAGATGTAAGAACGGACAATAAGCACATGAATATTTGCTGCATACCATTTGTCACTATAAGAACATGATTAAACCCTAACGAGACACCTCGGCACCTGTTAGAATGTCTAAAGATGCTGGAGAAGAATGCACAGTCCCAAGTGCTGGCGCATATGGGATCCACTGCAGCTCCCAGATGTTACCGGTGGGGCTGCGACATGCTCTGATCAGTTTGGGAAACAGTTGGGCAGTTACTTAAAAAGGTAAACATACACTTACCCCATGACCCAGCCATTCCATTCCTAGTTATTTGCCCAAGAGAAGTGAAAACATACATACAGACAAACACCTGGACACAAACGTTCATAGCAGCGCTCTTCATAAAGCCGCAAAGTGGAACCACCCAGATGTCCAGCACCTGGTGAGTGGATAGCGTTGTTTGGTGTATTCACACACGTCATACTACTCAGCTAGAAGAAGGGGCGGTGAAGCCGGGGTGATACCCACAGACACACACACCATGGGAGATCTCACGATGCTAAGTGCAGTAAACCAGGCACGAAAAGACACCAAGTGCATGACGCCACTTATGTGACACTCCTGGAAGAGGAAAAGCTCGGGGGACAGATGTCAGTTCTGTGGTTGCCAGGAGCAGAGGGTAGGGGGAGGGGTGCTACCCAGGGCAGGAGCAGGCATTGTGGGTTTGAGGGAATTGTGCTGTGTTGTGGTTGTGACTGTGGTGATGGTTACACAACTGTGAACATTTGTCCAAACTCGGGGGCTGTGACTCTATGCTTCAAGAGGTGATTTTGGTGTATGTAGATCATAACTCAGTAGATCTGATTTTAAAATATTGAATTAAGAGACAATTCTTCCCTAATTAGATTCAATTTTTACAAGTTCCCTCTGGTATAGGACCAAGTGACATTGGCTGTGCAGAGCTGAGTGGAGGAGGGAAAGGTGGTGCCCGGGTGCAGGGGTTTTCTTCCCCGACCTGAAACTGCACAGGGGAGGGTGCAGGTAATGTCAGAGTGATGCTCTCCAGGCGCCACAAGGCGCAGGTGCCGTGGTGGGGGCCCGCATAGCCGGGTGAGGGGGTTATACCAAGAAAAGCCCGGATGTCCTCGGAACTAAAGGCGGGCAGCTGCGAGCTGGTGAGGCTCGGCGTGGGCGCTGAGTACCCTCAGCTGCTCCAGCAGGGAGCTGGTGCCCTTCTCCCCGCGGAGCTCTGCTCACAGCCGGCTGTGTGCGCCCGAGAGATGTTAGATTCTGCTCAAGTCCAAGGCCACATCTTCCCATTCCAGTTCCTCCCCCAGCCTTCCTGTGCCTTCTTTTTGAAAGTCAGCCTCCTCTGGGTGCCTTTGGACCATCCGAAGTGATTTTCACACAGAAGGGTTGACACTGTAACAAATCACCCTTCCCTTTGTGTGAATTTTTTTAAAAACCAGGCAGGAAGAGACAGCGGAGGTATGTTTAATGTAGTACTGAAACTTCGAAATGGCTACATAGTGCCTGTTATGTTTTGAAAATTCTAAACCCTAGATAAATTTCAATAATTTTTACTTGTGTGAGACTATGCTACTCCAGCGTGAAATAGCACCGTCAGTTTTCAAATGAGTGGAGATTTTACTTTCTCCCTCTTGAAGCCCCCGTGACGCCCACCACCTAGGTGCACAGGTTCACGCCCACAAGCGCACACACGCACACACTCACACGCCTGTGCCCACAGCACCCACATTCTTCACTACCGCACATCTATTGTCTTTTTTGGGTCATCAGATTCCTAATTTTACCATCTGTGGTCCACGCTAGTTACCAGGGAAGCCCATTCAAGGAAAAGTCATACTTTATTACCCTTTATCAATCAATGAAATGAATTTTATTTTGCTCGTGCTATAAAAATTGCAGGAAGGCAAGAGGAAACTCTGGTTGCGGTATCTGCTGGGAGCCGCTCTGCGCGTAAGCGCAGAAATGGCATTTATGAGCCCAGTGGCGTGGAGCTTGAGGAGTCAGATTCATGAAATTGGTCGAGATTTGGATTAAATTTAAACCATTCTATACAGCTCTACTTTTGATGAAGGCTGTGTGTGCAGTGAAAACCTCCCATTTGAATAGAACCGGGGTCTTTAAGAACTTTGAATGTGCGCAAATCTAAATTGAGCTCGGAGCTTGATCTGGCGGTGAGCAGCGGGCCAATTCACATTCAGCATTAAAGCACAGGCAAAGGAGATAGCACGCCATCCTTTTAAATTTTGGCTTTGGATCAGAGTTTATAAAAATCAGGATCAACACAGAGACAACTCACTCCGTTTTACTTATTAAATTATGAGACCAAGTTTCTAAACAGAGGAAGCCAGTAAGACAATTGAAACCAACAAAAGAGGGAAAAACAGAATTCCATGTGTATCCATCCACACACTCACCCCTGAAAAAGAAAAGCTTACTAGGCAACACAGAGTGGCCTTTTGGGGTCCCAGAAGCAGGGGCTTCTCTTTTTTGTAATAGTACCCAAGGACGTTTGATTATATAATACTTCAAAAAAAAAAAACAAACCTGCGTTTGATCTGACTATGCCAACTTAGTCTTTGCCCTGTACGTACAATTCCACATTTCTGTCTGCCACTGTTCTCTTTTTCTCTGATTATCAGCAGACGTGAATGGTCCACTGTAAGCGTCGGAGCTTATTTTAATATCTTTAAGAGATTCTCATCTTATTCTCCGGGAGTCACAGGATAAGAGATGAAGTTATATGGTCCATGGCGAGGCTGAGTCTCTTCGTGTCAGAGCGATTCTGGGACAAACACTGGAAGAGGCTTGGCCTTAGTGCCATTCGCTGCCGAAGCCAGTGGGCAGACACACAGGCAATGGGGCCCCCAGAGGATTTGGATAACACAGTGTCCCAGAAAGAGGACCTGGCTCCAGACTCCTGATTACACGGATGGTGAGGGTAGGTAAGAAAATTTGCTTTCAAAAGTTGCCCAAACACTGCAGTTTATAACCTTTTTCTATAAAGACATGCTCACTTCATCTCTAACAAGATTCCGTGCTGCTGGGCCACTTCCGGGGGACCCCGCGGCGCAGAGTTCTGTTTCTTGCTTTGTTTCCAAGCATGACGTTTCCTCTCTGGTCTGATGCCCTCTGCCTGCCTCCCGGTGAGGAGCCAGTCTGTGCCTACGTGCAGCTGGGTTTCATGGGGATTCAGGCATGGCATCAAAAACGCAGGCATTTGGAGAAACAGAGGCACCAAACTCAACACAGAGAGCAGCCCCCAAATACAAATAAAGTAAAACATATGTAGCACATCTTACATCACTCAGCCATAAAAAAGAAGGAAATAATGCCATTTTCATCAACTTAGATGGACCTAGAGATTAGGACCTATCATACTAAAGACCAGTGTCACATGATATCACTCACGTGTGGGATCCAATTAAAAAATGACATAAATGTACTTATTTATAGAACAGAAACAGGCCTACAGATATCAAATTTATGGTTACCAAAGGGGAAATATGGGGGAGGCGATAAATCAGAAGCTTGGGATGAACATACCCTGTTATATATAAGACAGATAACCAACAAGGACCTACTGTACAGCACAGGGAACTCTACCCAATATTCAGTGATAATCTATATCAGAAAAGAATCTGAAAAAGAGTGAATATATGTATATGTATAACTGAATCACTTTGCTATACACCTGAAACTAACAACACTGTAAATCAACTCTACTCCAATAAAATTAAAAAAAAAAAACAATTAAAATAACTGAGTCATTCAAAGACCCAATTATTCTGTAACGGAGTGCTGTTGTATCCTTGGGAGCTGGAAACTACACACAGACCCCTACAACTTTATTCAATAGTAGACGATTGCGTCAGCCTTATTATCTTGTATGTGACACACAATGTTAAAAAACTCTTAATACACGCAAAAGATATATATTCACAATTCACTGGCAGGAGACATTCCAACTTTGGAGTCTGGGGTGTGGTTTCAGGAAGAGATGCATTAGATCCCGTTTGGTAAGGAATGGAGTGGTGGTAAGGAATGCTTTCTGCTAACATTGGAGAAGCCCCATAGCTGCTTATATCCTTCCTTGTACAGATGCTGTGGCTGATGTTCAAAGAGGTCCGTGCACCTGCTGGGAGGCTGAGTTAGGAAACCATCAGCTCTCAGCCTTGCACATGAAGGGCTAGTCATCGCGGACGTGGATGCAGACATAGGACCGACCGTTCAGCCACGTGGCAGGAACCCCGCGCCTGGCAGGCAGGTGTCTCTCCTCAACAGGTTTGCAAGTTAGCTCGGGGTTTGTAATTCAAGAGAAAACGGGCCCAGTTCCCGCCCTGGAAACCACGTTGTCTCGGGACCACGGGGACTACTTCTGAAATCTAAGAGAAGGAAGAGGCATCCCTGAATGACAAGGGTTTGTGAAAAGACAGGGGTCTGAAAAGCAGAGGGCCGTGAGGGGCCGTGCAGCCGTGAGGGTCCGTGCACTGGACTGGCCTCTGAGACCTGGATTCCGCTTCTCCTGCCAGTGATGGGAATTTGGTTATTATGTGATCTCCCCTCCTTCTCAGTCCCCCCATCTGAAAACTGAGAGCACTATATTAACCTTCCCCAGCAACATCTTTAATAGTTTGTTTGGCGAATAACTCACCAATCCCCAGCTCTCAAGTTTCTGCACGTGATGTGGACATACGGGTCATTGCTGCTGCATTTTCCTCTGCTTCCCCTCTCTGCACATCAAGCACGCGCCCATTTTCTTAACAAAGTCCCCAGGAATGCAGAGACATTCATTGCATTTATGCGCTCCTTCATTTTCTCACATGTGGACAGCTGGCTTTTCCAGAGGCCACAGGACTGTACTATCCCAGCTGATTAAGTACAGAAGCAGAGAGAAAATGGGCTGCCTTCCGTGAAACCATACAGGAGAAAGGTCTGCAAAAATGTAAAACTATGCCACTCTTCTCACTATTTTCTTTTATGCTTTGGAAATTACTTTTCTTTTTTAATCAAAGTATAGTTGATTTACAATGTTGTGTTAGTTTCTGCTGTAGAGCAAAGTGATTCAGTTATACATATATATACACATATTCTTTTTCATATTCTTTTACATTGTGGTTTATTACAGGATGTTGAATACAGTTCCCTGTGCTGTACAGTAGGACCTTGTTGTTTACCTATTTTATACATAGTAGTGTGTTTCTGTTAATCCCAAACTCCTAACTTATCCCTCCCACCCTTTCCCTTTGGTAACCATAAGTTTGTTTTCTGTATCTGTGAGTCTATTTCTGTTTCTTAAATAAGTTCATCTGTGCTGTATTTTAGAATCCACACATAAGTGATATCACATATTTGTCTTTCTCTGTCTGACTTACTTCACTTAGTATGATCATCTCTAGGTCCAGCCATGTCTGCTGCAAATTGCATTATTTCATTCTTTTCTATGGCTGAGTAATATTCCATTATATATCTATCTACCACATCTTCTTTATCCATTCCTCTGTTGATGGACATTTAAGTTGCTTCCATGTCTTGGCTATTTAAACAGTGCTGCTACGAACATTGGGTGCATGTATCTTTTCAAATTATGGTTTTCTCGGGATATACGCCCAGAGTGGGATTGCTGGCTCATATGGTAGTTCTAGTTTTAGTTTCTAAGGAACCTCCATACTGTTCTCCATAGTGGTTGCACCAATTTACATTCCCACCAACAGTGTAGGAGGGTTCCCTTTTCTCCACACCTTTTCCAACATTTGTTATTAGTAGGCTTTTTGATGATGGCCGTTCTGACCAGTGTAAGGTGATACCGCACCGTAATTTGGATTTGCAGAAAAGTGTTTTAGCGCATAAAGATGTGTTATATAGATTAGTGCGCCATGGTTTCACTTTTATTTTTTTATTTTATTTTGTTCAAGCACTTTTATGGTTTCACTCAGATTAATGAATAGATATTTAACACTTTTCTCAACTTTAATTTTTAATATGATGAAAATTAATAGATTAAACCCATATAAATGAAAGCTTTTGTGATCTTCAATAATTTTTAAGAATATAAAGGAGTCCTGAGACCAAAAGTCAAGAGAACTACTGGGCTGGCGAATGGGTATCATTTTATTATTAACCTAACCAAAGCACCACTTTTATTAGGCAGATCAAATGAAATAAGCAACATGACATACCTTATTGATGTCTAATCCCTGGGTTATCTGTTATTAAAATTGTATACTATTGAATACAGTAGATGTTTGTTTCTGGGAAGTATGCATTTGTCATTTTTGCCATAGATCTAGATGTTATTACAATTTAATAACAAAAATACTTATTCAATAATGATTTCTATTGGTTAATATGTGACTAAATACACATCAAGCAGTTCTTTTTTATGTATAAACATATGAATTTTAAAACTTTATGGAGAAAAGATAATGTAATAATTATTCATAATAAATCATACAAATAATATTTGATTAAAAGGAGAGACTGTTCAGTGTAAAATAAAACAAAGAACGAAAACCTTAGAAATGTTTCATTTTCTTAAAAAAATGAGCAAGGGAGCAGAGGAAGCCAGTCTGCAGGGAAGAGAGGGAAACAGAATTGGGAAGAGGAGCAGAGGCAGGGGGACGCCTGGGCTTCTGAGTAAGAGAGGAGGGCGGGCGGAGGGACCCGGGGGCCCAGGCCCAGGTTCTGGAGTCCCGGCCCCACCCACTGGCCCCGTAACCAGTTCTGGGTGCCGCCTCTGTGGCCTTCTAGTAAATCTCAGTCCTGGTTCACCTGCTTTCTTTTAAGAGCATAAAAGAGTTCTGACTCCAAAATTATGAAAACTGTGAGCTTCTCACAATTTACACAGTGTCTTGGCGTTTTTACAACCCTGCATACCTAACTGTGAGGTTGTTGGCCCCAGGAAAAGAAAGAGAAGGAGGAGAAAGAGAGGCAGAGAGAAAGGAAAAGAGGAGCAGGGCGTGATGGGAAGGGATGGGGAGGGAGGGAAGGGAAGGCGCGGGGCAGGGGCGGGGGGTGTTGGGAAAGACTTGACTCTCAGCCCTGGGGTCAGGCCTTGGACCCTTCCAGAGCCAAACACAGCACCAGCACTAGATCAAGATCTTGATGGTCAAATATTCTCCAACCCTTTTTTCCTTGGCAGTGCGTGTATTTTAAGCGAGTTAGTTTTTACAGATGCTCTTCTAACAATAGCTGTTCTTTCTTAAAACCCTCAGGGGGAGTGCCACAACTCCGACAGGAGCCGGCCCTGGGTTTTGTAACAAGAGTGTCCATCCTTTCCTCCTTTCTGGACTGTCCAGGTCGCCTGAAGCTTGAAGACGCACCTGTGTCTCTGCTCAAAGGCCAGGAGGCCTCCTAGGAGCGGCCGGGACGCCCAGCCCCACTGCGAAGTGCCGCGAGCAGGGACAGTCCTGTGACCGGGTGGGAGCTCTGCTGAGCCAGGCCTTGCTGGGGGTCCCCCTCCCCGGCTGAGTGTTGTAGACCCCCGATGGTGGCTGCCCTTAAGACCAGGAGGGTTGAAAGAGAGAAAGGCTGCCTCTGAGGGTCTCAGGGTGCAGGTGACAGGGGTGAGGCTGAAGGGGAGAGGGGAGAAGAGCCTGCCCGCCCCTGCCCCCAGCCCAGCTGGCTCCCACCTGGGCCTTATGCTCCCCTTACTGGGCCTTGTCCAGACTCTTCTCTCACATCCCTTCAGTCCCCTACCCCTGTGCACCCCAGGCATCCTAGGACGTCCAACCCCTAGCAGATCTCGGCCACCCCTGCCCACGCGGCACCCCCACGCCCATTTAATCACCAGCCTTGGGATTCAGCGCTGAGAGATGTGAGTGTCAGAGACCCGTCCTTCTCGCCCCCCGAGAGCAGAGAAGAGACCAGGCTCTGCTGCACCCACATGTGTGGTTTGTCCCCACCCCCAGGATGTGAGGCTCTGGGATGTACAGTGTGCCATGCGCTGGTGTGTTCTGGGTCCCCAGAGCCTGGCCGGTGGAGGGCATCCCTGACCTTGGAGATGATTGGGACTGGAGGTCTCCAGCCGGGCCCTGGCACCTCTAGCCTCTCACCTGTTTGAGCTCTACCTGCTCTACCTTGTGGAAGCCAGTGGCCACCTGCCTGCCCAGACACCCTCCCAAGATGCCCAGGGCCTTCCTGGGGCTGCATGACTCCTAGAAATGATGCCAGCAGAGAGTGAAGGGTCATGGACACAGGGGAGCTGAAGGGACCGAGGCGGGAAACAAAGAAGTGTCCCCAGGGGCTGAGCCAAACGCCGGAGGGTGTCCACAGGGAGCTCGGAGGACAGACTGGAGGGCTGAGAGGGATGGAGGGCTGGGAGAGGCGGAGGAAGGGAGAGGTCCAGGCAGGCAGAGGAATGCCTAGAGGAGAGAGCAGTCAGCGGAAGTTGGTCGTTCCCAGGTCGGCATGGAGACATCTCCGGCTGGGCGCCAGAGCCTGGACCTGGGCCTTGTGAGGAACGTCTGGATGCAGCCTGCGGGTGGATGCAGAGAACACACAGACCATGGACAGAGGAACGCAAGTGTGAGTCGGGAGACACGCCCTCCGGCTCCCACTCACAGCTTGGTTCTCTCCCTGGACAGGTGAGCCTTTCAGTTAATAGTCTGGGGTCTCCAACCTGCTGCCAAGACACCACGGAAGCCCCAGGGCACCCCCGACGTGGAGAGCAGGGTGCAGGAGGATGGACGCCCAAGCTGGGGGAGGCAGAGGCACCTGGAGGCTGTTTCTACCAGGGTGGGGGATGGGTGGACTGACCAGTGGGCTGGCCAGGGCCCCTCCTCCAGCCTTGTGTGTGCATGGGTGTGTCTGAGTGTGAGTGAGCTGGTGAGAACTGGAGTGTGTGTGAGTGAGGGCAGGGCCCTGAGACTGCGTGCCCGTGTGCATGTGTGAGTGCACTTGTGAGTGGGTGAGTGTGAGCGGGTGTGCAAGCCCAGGCCCAAGAGGAGGGGCCCCCTGCTCTCTCCCACAGGCCCCTCCTGCCGGCACGCGCAGGGGTCTGACGTCGGGACGTGATTATAATTATGTGCCCAGAATATTCCTCATTAAGCTCTGAAGAACGCTTGCCAAACTCAGGATATTTTGTCTACAATGGCTTACCTTCAGGCCTCAGGTGGTCTCTGAGTGTTTAATTTAAAATAACAAGGCAACATCCCCGTCGTGAGCATTTTGCCGTAGAAAAGGGGGAGGAAATGCAAACTCTGTCCGGTTCAGCTGGTCGCGGGGTGGGGCAGCTGCCTCTTGTGTCCGTGATTGACCCCTGGGCTGGTGGGCAGAGCGGGCAGGTGAGGGGGCCGGCATCCGGGCGGACCCCAACCCAGCGGGCCCGCGGGGTTGGTGGTGAGCCCGGGCTGGGGACCTACGGGCTTCCGCAAGGGTAGGCCAGCCTGTGCACATCTGCGTCCCTCTGGGCCAACTGGTCCAGCGGTTACGTGCAGAACGAGCCGGCAGGCCCTTGCTGCTGCTGTCAGCTGGGGTCAGGGCGGTTCCTCAAGACGCTCGCCCAGGAGACCCCCCACGCGCGCCACGCAGAACCTGTGTGCGGAGACCCCAGGACAGGCTAGACACTGAGGTTCTGTTTGGGGAGAGCCGGGGGAGGGCAGGTGCTAAACGTCTGGTGGAAGCAATTTCATGGCCAAAGAATAACATCTGTTGCTTAAGCATGATCGTAGAGTGGCTGGAAATGTAATAAGATTCGTGGTTCTGTTTTAAGTAGATTCATTTTGTAATATTTTCTTTTCACCCCCTGCATTTCATACTCGGATTTAGACTTGGGAATTGCCTTATAAAGTCACGCATACGGCTCTGTCTAATGGCCCCATGGAACGTGCGGCCCGACCAGATGGTCACATCATCTGTCCGTCCTGCAGGCCGCCCACCCCTTTGTGGAAGCGACGTGTTCTCACCTCCCTGCAGCAACTGGCCAGAAGGGGCTGGTGCTCACCTTCCAGCATCTGCCTCAGAGTCTGTAATCTCGGGGAACACACGCATTTGTACCGGGGGTGACTGAGTCCAGCCTTCTATTAAAATATCTTTAAGGTAAATTACGGGTAGCTGAAATCACCTATTGCCTACTCTAAAGAGGGTAAAGTCGTTCGCTTTCTGTATATCGCTCTGGTGGCTGCAACAAAATACCACAGGCTGGGTGACGTGAACAATAGAAAATGTATTATCTCACAGATCCAGAGGCTGGAAGCGCACGGTGGAGGTGTGGGCAGGATTGGTTTCTCCTGAGGCCTCTCTCCGTGGTTTGTGGACGGCTGTCTCCTCCCCATGTCCTTATGTGGTCATCCATCTCTGTGTGTCTGTACCCTAATCTCCTTTTCTTGTAAGGACACTGGTCGGATTACATTAGGGTCCATCCTCCTGGCCCCATTTCACCTTCATTACCTCTTCAGAAACCCCATCTCAAAAGGGTCAAATGTGGAGGTGCTGGGGGTTAGGAACCAACCTATGGATTTAGGGGGACACATTTCAGCCCACCGCATCCTCCAACAAGAGGGAGGGTACCCACAGAAGAGTGTTCGGCAGAATCCCAACACAGACAGTGTTTTATTTCTACGAAAAGCCACTTGCCACTTGCCAAGCCTGCAGGAATGAAACCACGTGGTGACATCAACATGGTGTTTCCTGCTTATAACTTATTCAACGGCCGGCACTGGTCTAAGGATGGTAACAGAATACTAGAAAGAAATGTGTTGTGCTGGTCTTTTTTGCAAAGAACACCAACTGCATGTGGAATACAAGAGTTGCCAGCATCTACTAATATATAAGCTATCCTATTAATTAGTTAATTAGTCAGGAGAATTCAGTTGTCAGCTTACTAATGTCTCCTAATGGAACCTGGACCAAACTGAATACTGGAAAGGTAAAACGATCCCAAATCAAATAATTCCACAGGTATTAACTTAATGTCTTGCTTTTTCAAAGTTTGTTGTTACAGTATCTTCTGAGTTTGGTGGCAAATGTGTCCCTGAAAACTTGTACGCCCAGATCTAGACTCCAGCTGGCATCTGTCTTATGGATCGCATGAAGGGTGGCTTCATCAAGACAAGCATCTTTGCTAAGATAGCAACTTCACCCTAAGGCAATCAGGGTTTTCATTTTAGATTTTCTTTTCTTTTCTTTTTTTCCTTTTCTTTTGTTTTTGGCTGCGTTGGGTCTTAGTTGCAGCACATGGGCTCTTTCATTGTGGCACATGGGCTTCTCTCTGGTTGCGCCACATGGGCTTAGTTGCTCTGTGGCATGTGGGATCTTAGTTCCCCGAGCAGGGATCAAACTCGCATTCCCTGCATTGGGAGGTGGATTCTTAACCACTGAACCATCAGGGAAGTCCCTAGATTTTCCTAAAATGAGATAGTTGTGCTTTTTTCTTGGTCTCTGCCGGGGAGAGGCTGATAGGAAGGGAAATCTTGGTTTCAAAAGGACAACTGGTCAAATATAAATTTAACCCTTTGGATTTTCTGGCTTCTTGGTAAAGAATGTATATATCACAATGGAGACTTTGGGGATAAAATGAGAGAACGTGTCTTTGAAGGGCCAGACTGGTGGAGAGCCACTGGGAAGCTTCCAGCCTGGACCACAGTGTGCCTCTGGCCGGGGCCGCCGTCTTTGTTCTCTCCCTCAAATCTGTGGGAGAGTTAAGGTGACTCCGAGCTCGTTTTTCATAATCGTTCCCACGTGACAAACACAAATAACATAAATATTCTAGCGAGGCTGTGTTTGGCCTGAGTCTCCTTGTATTTGTCTGGCTGGGAGTGAATGGCTGCTGTTCGGAGAAGTGGGAGGAGCCCCTGGCCTGGGGCAGGCCCGCTCCTGTTCCTGGAGGATGGAGGGCGGCCGGTGGTGAAGAGGAGGCTGCAGGATGCAGCTGAGGAATGTCACTTGTCCCCAGAGCACACCCTGCAGGTCGAGTTTGTCAATTAAACCATGAGGCTGTGGTGTGTTCCATGCTGGTGGTGTGTCACAAAGGTGGTCTTTTGGTCACTGTCTTCTGTCCCCTCTGCTCTGCCTCCTCAGTGAGCCCTGGATTTGTAACCCCGAGCCGGGGGCGGGAAGCTAATTTTCATCTCACGTATTCCTCATCCTCCCATCCTGAAAAGCATGTAAATAGAGTCTATATCTTTTCAAAAAGAATGCTCTACAAGTAAAAGGCAGTGGACAAGGAAAAAAATGTTAAAACACTGCGCAGTGGGCGTGTGGCTATTTACAGTTGGGGGGAAGGCTGCTTTCTGTCACTGCCGTCTGAATGTATAAACCTGACTTGATCACCTTCTGAAGAATTTATGAATCATGCTTAATAATAAGCTTTAGGCACTTCTGAGGGAAGCATCACATTTTGAAGCTACAAATGTCCGCTAAATAGCTCATGGGAAATGACCCTGCATCCCATTAGATGCGAAAATCTGCTGCTGTAGGACGGGGTGTCAGAGCTAAACCACTTCAGTCTCAACCCACTTCAAAATGTCAAGGAGCCTCCACTTAAACACTTGATTAATCTACAAGGACCAGAACAGACAGCTCCTTCCCTGGGAAGGGGGAAAAACCATGTTTTTTTTTTTTTTCATGGAGAAACTTTCTCTTTGCACTTAAGAAAAAAAAAAGAAAAAAAAAAACCCTCTCTTTTTTCCCCCTGTCTCTCATATTCATTATTTTGTGTCTTTAAACAGGCTTTTATCTGACTGTTATCTCTTCCATACGCCCATGGCCAATGCCAGCGTCTTCCCATTTTACAAATCTGCCCAGGTACAGGCTTTATCTGACTCACACCGGCTTACTATTTTCCTATTTAAATGGCTGATGCTGAATCAAAGTCAAATGTGAAGGTCAGGAAGATGGTTTTGCTGCTTTGTGATTGGAGACACAGACAGGGCTTACTCACAGAAGAAAAGCAGCCCGAAAGAATAAAATTCCCACCAATTGTCAGTAGTACAACCTATGTTGGAGTGATTTGGGCTCTCCATTGCTTTGTCTTTAATTATTATAAACAGTAATACGTAATCATTCTATTTATTATACATTATGTATAATTTGTATTGATAATACCATTAATAATTTATTTGTTACACATATTATAATTAACAAATTAGAATAATCATTCGGGTAATTTGAATTTTAAATTAAACTAGATCCCATAGAGCCTGCCCAATAGGTATCTTATTTGGAAAGCATTATAGAACCACCGTAATTCCCACAATTACAGCCACCATTATATAATTATCATATTTCCACAGAAAACAGATTAGTTCCTTATTGCTTGTTGCTTTGTTCTCGGAATTCCATTGTTCAAAGTTGTCTAGACATTTAGGCGAAATGAAAACGTGGCCAGTGTTTCCTAGGTATTTCACACTTAATATCCCTGTGTCCTTCAGAACCCCTGCGTGTTAGGCGTGTCTGTGAAGCCAGGAGGAGTCCGGAGGCTCTGTGGGCCTGCCTCTCCTGGGGAGTTTCTGTCAGCTCCCACGGGGGAGGGAGGAGGCTGCCCTGGGTCCTGGCTGCCCCGGGTCTCACCCTTTCGTACCTGCTAGTCATTTTGGGTTTTGAAGTACGCTGCACATTTTTCTAAGAGGGTAGATTTTATGCTGTGTTCTTACCACCATATAAAAAATAATAAAACATTTTTAAAAAAGGGAAAGCAAACGGGGGGACCCCAGGCACCTCTGGGAGGTGTCGGCAGCGTCTGTTCCTCAAAGGCGGCGGGGGCGGCCCGGGTGTTCCCCTGCGCGTTTGCAAACATTAGGTTGCGCACATGAGCCACCTGCGGTACTTTCTACGCCCGGGACCCCTCTTTAGAACTGTTCCAAAGGGAGGCCGGGCCCTCAGGTCACCACGGGGCGGGCAGCAAGCCGATGGCCTTGAGTCAGCAGGATAATAGCCCCCAGAGGCCCCTGGCGGCCAGAACTCAGCCCCGGTCTTGTATCCCCAGAATGAGAACCCACCTCCGTGAGGGAGTGAGGGCTGCGTTATGGAGACTCGGGGCGGGCCAGGCGAGGTTCGGGCAGGACGGGCCAGCACAGCACACAGCAGAGGCTGGACCGAGTGCTGCTCCAGCCAGCGACTCCTGTCTCTTCTCCACACGTGTCTCTAAACACCCTGCTGCGGTGAAGCAGCCCTCAGCACGTCACTCTCTAGCGGGCCGGGCCTGGGCTGTGCAGGTGGGGGGTGGTCCCCTGGAGGCTGGGCCCTGGGATGCAGGATCGGCCTGAGGCCCCAGGAACAGCTGCCAGGACGGGTGAGCCCATACGTGGTCCCCTCTGTGGGGATGGACTTGGGGTTCTCTGGGCCTCCCCACAGACCCACATGGGGGTCCTCGATGACCCCAGAGGGCAGGGAAGACCCCGCTCTGCATGCTCTACTGCCTTGCAAAGCCTCCTGCCTTGCAAGTGGCAGTGAAGACTGCCTGGATGCTGCAGGACTGAAACCAAGCTGCTGGCCTGGCCGCCCGGTGCCGAGGGCCCTGGGGACCCGAGGTGGCCGTGCGCCCGGCCCCGGCAGGCCTGCCGCTCCGGCCACCTGTGCTCTGAGTGTTGTCCTTCCTGTGGCCTCCTCTCTCTGCACAGACGTGACGGGGCAGCTGGGCAGCCACGAAAAGCTGTGTTTTCATTAGACGAGGCTAGTCACACGCAAGGGTGTTTTTTTACCTCTGTTCTCACGGGTTGGTTACATGCTGCTGGATTTAAAGGGTTTGAGGACGTCTGTGTTGTGGTTTGGGGATTTTATTAATGTGAACAGACAGCAGTCATGTTGGAGTGTGATTTATGTGGAGGTGACTGTCGTATTCCTTTCTTGGATGATGAGGTGGCTTACAGACACGTTACACTTAGGTGACAAGGCATCATTCTCTAGCTTATTATCAACAGAACAATTAACAGAGACTGAACTTTGCCTTGACAAGGTGCTTTGCTGCACAGTGAGCACCTAATGGGCACCACTCGGGCTCTGCGGAACCAGCTTTAGCTTGGGGGGGTGGGGGTGGGGCGGCCCCTCGTCCCTGCATTAAATGGAAGAGAAATGTCACCTTCGTCGTGAAACAAATAGCCCATCTTTCCCTCATTAAGGTAAATTCCCAGCCTAGTTGCATTGTAACAGGAACTGAAGTCCAGGAAACAGTATTTTCTCATCGTCGTGACAAGGGCCTCTCACAGCCGGTCACCTGCCATCCCAAGGCCAGCTGGTCTCCTCCACCGCAGAGAGCAGCCATGCCCCCTGCCGGGCAGTTTCCCGCCTCAGGCCCCCCCACCAAACCAGCTCACAGCAGCATCCCAGCATGAGAGCTTGGGAAGGCCCCTGGCTCTGCACGCACAAAGGGACACAGGCCAGAACGTAGATGCCAACAGAATTCTGACTCCTGGCCTTGGCCTTGCAGAACGGAAGCCAGTGGGCCTAGAATTCTCTGGCCTCGGTCAGTGACCTCTGCCCCCGTTTCCAGCTCAGCGCCAACCAGACAAAGTCTGAAACACGCCCCTAACCAATCACTTAAGATGCCCACCTGGTGGGCTGCCTCTAACTTCCCCAGGCCCCAGCCTCCATCCGGCCCACCTGAAGCCCCTCCCCACTCCGATTCACCCCCTCTCCTCCGCCTGCCTTTGGGTGTCTGCCAAAACGCCGTGTGGTGGCCGAGCCCCTCGCCAAGGCCACTCTGAGTAAACAGCCCCTCCCACTTGCGTCTGGGTGGTCTCCCTGACTCCCACTCTCCCCAGAAGGCAATGATCTAGTGAGGGTGCAAAAGTGCTGCCTGCTCGCCCAGCTCTGCTGTAGGTACTGCAGGCCGGACACAGAATCAGCATGTCTGACCATCGAATGATCCCACGTCCCCTGCTCTGTGTTTCCAGAGATGAATTCCACAGGGCAGGCTGCGTCCATGTGGCCGGAATGCCCAGGATGCTGGACTGGGGTCCGTGAGAATGGGAGTGCGATATATTCTGCATCGCTCACTGGTACAATAGCTGGAAGACACCTGCAGAGGAAGATGTCTTCCAGCCGCTGCCCCAGCCCAGCGATGATCACCCAGCACCACACCAGATGCCCTGCTTTCAGCATCTTCACTCACTGGTCTGAAAGATGCTCTAATCTTTTCGCTTCTTCCCTTGGCTCTTGGGTGTGATTCAGAAAAAAAATTAAAGCCTCTGTCTTGTTCCTTTCAAAAGACACAGACTGATCCCAGGGGACAGCTGACCCTCAACCCCTCAGTGGTCTCAGAGGCCAAACACCCCACTCCCATCCCGGGTCCCACACATCCAGAGCCTGCCTGCACCAACACCAGCCCAGGACATTGAGATTCCTACTTACATGACCCAAACAACTGGAATCGTTCTACCCTGTGACCTCCCTAGGTCAGGACAGGGTTCTCCTGGAGATACGGCCCAAGACTGTTAACTTTTTCACATCACGTGGCATGTGGACCTGAGTTATGTGAGGTGAGCCAAAACCAGCAGGTCTTTCTCTGTGAAGTTCATGTTTCATCATCTTGATCTGTGGGCCTCGATGCCAGCTTCCTCTCCACTTTTGCTGCGAGCTGTTTCCTGTGAGTTCAGATCTTCGTGCTGGCCTGGGATGATCCCCAGGGGCAGTGGAGCATCCAGCCATGACCAATGTCCATAAGGCAGGATGCCTGGCTCCAGGGAAGTGCCGCCTCTGGGTCAGCCAGGACCCGGGGGTGTCACCTTCATCCAAACACCCACACTCCTGCCGTGAGCTCCGCAACTCAGGGGCACAGATGGGAGACACTCTCTAGAGGAGAGTTGTGTGTTTGTATATTTAAGTTGAAGAATTCTTTGAAATAAATATTGACAAGTAGTGTCTCAGAGAAAATAAAAAGTATGACATTTATGTGGGATACTGCAAGGGGCCATTACTTCACTGCCATTATTGTTTTTGTGGAGATGTTGCACTGATTGAATTTTGGACCAGTTGGGCTGAGTCAGTAAATGCAAGTAAATTCCCTTGTCTCCTACTCTTCATTCCCCAGAGCTGTACGCATGGTGAACAAAGCAATGTAGGAATAGTTTGCAGTGATTTGGAAACATACTCATGACGTGGGGATAGTGATACAGTTAGAAGGCAATGTTGTCCTTGGCTGCTCAAGCTGCCATAACAAAATGTCACAGACTGGGCGGCATAAACAGCAAACATCTACTTCTCACAGTTCTGGGGGCTGAAGTTTGAGGACAGGGTGCCGGGGTCATGTTCTGGGGAGAGTTGTCTTCCTGGACGGTAGAGGGTGGCCTTCTCACTGTGTCCTCATGTGGCAGAGAGAGAGAGAGAGATCTCTGCTTTCCATTCTTATAAAGGCACTAATCCCTCCCCAGGGCCCCACCCTCATGACCTCATCGAAACCTAATCACCTTCCAAGGACTCCTTATTCAACACCTTCATATTGGGGCTTAGGACTTCGACATAAGAATTTGGTAGGGGGGAGGTGAGGGACACATTCTGACCACAGCAAATGTCCATCACAAAAATGTATGTGAACAGTGGAGCCTAAAGGAGAGAGAATATCTGAGAAAATAGATACAAACTGACAAAGGTTGGTCATGTTGGCAAAAGCCCTTCATCCTGGCTGTGACCTCAGTGAGCTTCTGCTCCGGGTGGTCTCTGCCTTGGAGGATTTTTGGCCCCTCCCCCAGCTATGCTGTCTCACTAATATCTGATTTTATGGTGACAACTGAAGTTCTGTCAACACCTCACAATTTTAATGGTGGACCCATCCCCAGACAATTATGTTACCTCCTGTGTGTCAGGCGTTTGCTGGGCAGCGAGGTGCAGGGTTGAGTCGGGGAGGACTGGGGACCCACTGACAGGAAGCCCACACAGCAGAAGCACCCAGCTCTCACCAGAGCCAACCTAGACCAGCAGCGAGATTTCCTACAAGGCTTTTCTTCCAGCTGGTGCTGGAGATATCATCATATTCAAAAGAGGATGAGTCAATCCAAGGTGGGTGGGGGGCTGGTTGTTCTGTAAAGTGTTATGGAAATAAGACCTAAAATAGCAGAGCCCATCCTAGCACTTCTGGGGAGAGCAGGTCAGAAGACATGCCCCAGGGGAAGGGCCCTGCGACCTGGAAGGACACACTCTTCTATGCCAAGCTGGTGTGTGAGATCTTCAAGTCACACATGCATGCCCCTTCCCTGGTCCCTTGCTCGCATTTGGATTATAATTGGCCACTTGTGCCATTACCCCATGGGGGCGGATAGGGCTGTCCAGAGCAGGGATGACTGGGTCCTAGCAATGACACTCTTCTGAAAAACTTTGGGAATCTACTTCAGTTTTGTGCATTTGTCTCTTGAGGTTGGTTGAACTGAATTAGTCTCAGGGACGTGGCGCTGCTCATGGGGGTGGCTGACACCATCACCCTCCTTTTCTGTCTTTTTCCAAAGTGATCACTTCTGCCTGTTCATCTCCCTGGCTGCCTTTCTGTCCTGAAGACCCTGTCAAGACCCTCCTCTCCTCCTGCAGAAGCCCTGGTCTGGACAAATGGAATAGTATTAACTGACCAGAGCTTGCTTTCTGCCTGTGGGCAGGCTGAAGGAGAAAACACAAGTTTGTCTTCTGTCCTCCACACCCATCCTATCGCTCATGGATTCACACAGATGGATAACTTCTTCCTCCTCGTCCCCTCAACCAGATGCTACCACCTCTCCTAACTCATATACTGTAGCTTAATGGACCCCATAAAGACTGGCCTTTCTGTTCACAGCCACTCATCTGTCTTTCCTTAGCTATTTTTTTTGAGAACCACTGAGTCCTTCATTTCCTGTATCTTATTCTCCCGATGTACAGAAAATGTTGATCTTAGTCTCTGGAGTTTGTTCTTTTTCTCTTTAAAGAGAACATTTAAAACCCTATTGAACTGGTCAGTGACGTCAAAGGGACACTTGCTGGCCTTTGCATGCAAACTTCCAACCCTCACCAAGAGAGCTGCTGCAGGTCAGGCAGACCTGGGTTTGGTTCCGCCACTAACTGGGGGTGCGTGCTTGAGCACTTTACAGGGCTTGCCCAGGTTTTGCTCCAGGATAATGGTCCTTCCCTCATCGGCTCATGATGTCAAAACTAAGCAGTCCCTACAGAAAGGATCTAGTGTGGGGTCTGCCCCTACTCAGGCCACTGCACACCTTGTGCAGGTTGTGGGGTCCATTGTTGGAGGGAGTGACAGGGATGTGATCCTGCCTACAGTTCACTCCTAACTCTTCCGGATCCACAGAGAGGAGCCTGTGGACTAGCCATGGCCCTGCATTCACTCTAACGTTCCAGCATATTGTCTAAGAAAATTACATACAAGAACCTCTTCCCTACTCCCACTTAATATCAGGAATCCATTTCTCACAACCAGACACTCTGCTAAACGCTAACAGGGAGCCTATATCCAAACGCTGCACACTGGAAAAATTAAAGCACATGACAAATCAATCCCAAACCTACAACTAATATTATAAAACTGAACAGAAATACAATTAAACTATCACATGTGGTTGTAAAATGTTTTAAACATTGTTTCCTGGTGTCCAATTAATATGTTAAATAGTCACTCTTTTGCATCAATGTCTCCTTATTTTAATTGTAGTCAATTTTCTCGCTCAGCTCACTCCTTTCTCAATAATTGTGTCCCTTTTTTTTTTTTTTTTCCAAACGAGAACTAGGCAAACATAAAATCGAGCTACAGAAGGTGAAGCAGGAAAACGGCTGGTGCAGATGTCCCAGGGCAGGGAATGGCTCACCCCGAGGCGGGCGCTGTGACACCCCTGGTCGCAGATCTAAGAGTGCACATCTTCTCTGATGGCCTTAGCACACTTTCCACACAGACTCCGTGTGATTTTGCTGAATGACTAATTGTGCTGGGAAAGTAGCTCAATAGTTCTCTGACACGTTGGTTTGTTAAAAATACTTCCTGAGTTTGGAAGATGGCATCATAAAAAATGTTTATATCATCACGGGTCAGAAAATATTTACTGAAAAATATATACATTATAAGAAATGAGGTCTTAAAAACCAAGAGGCAATCCACAAGGAAAGCATTAACAAATACATATCAGCACATTTTGCCATGTTTTTTTTTTTTTTCCAGCATTTACTATTTCATTCTTCTTTATTAGGTGGTCCCACTGTGATATGGATTAGAAATAAAATTTGAGAAAGATATAAGTATAGGCCCTGCTTTTGTAAAGTTTATGCTTACAAGGAAAAGGAAACAAAAAAAGAGTTAAAGTATTTTCAAAATGTACTTTAAAAATATTGGAAAATAGACTAAATTTCTTTCTTTTAGAGTTGAAAAATTTAAGTAAAAGACATATTTATAATAAATTGGAGTAGTGTAAAAATGCAAAAATTAAAATCTCTTGTATTCATTCCTTGTTTTGCTAAATTGTCAAAGTGGCTGTGGGTGTGTTTCTGTCCGCATCTGGAAAATATCCCCTACACCTAATGCCATGTTCTTATAAACATATGTGTACTATATATATAAGAATATGTACATTCAAATAACTTCTATATGTATATTCATATATGCATATAACCTGATTTTTAAAAATTTGACAATATGTAGTTTGATTCATATTACCTGTGGGCTTAGGTTACTTAAAAATATTGGAAACTGTGGGACAACCACTAAAAAGTTGTTAAAAATAAATATGAGAGATAAAATGCTAAGATCTGCTAAGAAAGGAAATACAATAGAATCACATAAAGTTCAATTAAAACCAGAGAGGACAGAAAAAGAGAGAGAAGAAAGAAGCAAAGAACAAATACAACAAAAAAAAGATAATTACAAATCTGGTAGAAATAAATGTGCCTGTATCAATTACTACTTTAAACATGAATGGTCTCAATAAATTAACTAAAGACAGGGATTGTCAGAAAGGTTTTTCAAAATGGATTAAAAAACTCTATTTTTTGTCCAAAAGAAGCCAACTTTAAATATAAAGGTTTACAAAAGTGAAAATTAAAAGAATGGAGAAAGCCATACCAGGCCAATACTAATTAAAAGAAAGTTGGAGAAGCTGTATTAATTTCACACTCAGAAGACTTCAGAGCAGGGGAATTTATCAAGGATGCAGGCGTGTGTTATATCCTGATAGCAGGGTCAGTTCTCCAAGAAGGCACAGCAATCCGACATCTGCACGGACCTAACCGCAGGATACTGAAACATGGGAAGGGAAACTGGTAGCACTGAAAGAAGAAATATACACAAGCAACCTTGCCTGATGATTTTCACACCTTCTGTCAGGAACAGATCAGACAGACAGAAGACCGGTAAGGATACATAAAATCTAAGTAGCGTTATTTTATTTTATTTTTTAAAGATTTATTTTAGTATTTACTTTTATTTTTGGCTGCATTGAGTCTTCGTTGCTGTGCACAGGCTTTCTCTAGTTGAGGACAGCAAGGGCTACTCTTGGTTTCTGTGTGCTGGCTTCTCATAGCGATGGCTTCCCTTGTTGCGGAGCAAGGGCTCTAGTGTGCAGGCTTCAGTAGTTGTGTCTCGCAGGCTCGGTAGCTGTGGTGCATGGGCTTAGTTGCTCTGTGGCATGTGGGGTCTTCCTGGACCAGGGGACCCATGTCCCCTGCATTGGCAGGCGGATTCCTAACCACTGCACCAACAGGGAAGTCCTAAGCAGCATTGTTAATTGACTTCTCCCAACTGACTTTTATAGAACGCTGTATCCACCAGCAGCAGAAGACACATTCTTCTGAAGCGCAAATGGATCAATTAACCACGATAAACCACTTTGTGTGTCATAAGCAGACATTCACAAATTTAGTATTCTATAAATCATACAAAGTATGTTCTCAGTTCACATGGAATCAAACTAGAAATGAATAACAGAAAAATTGGTTGAAAATCCCCAATTATTGGGAAATGAATCAATACCTATCTAAATAACCTATGGATCAAATAAAAGTTTCTTGGAGAAATGGCTGACTTAGGGCTGGTGGGAAATATTTGAGATGAACCCTGAAAGTCTTAGAGTGACAGAAAATAAGGACGTGCTCAACACATACACGCGTGTGTACATGTACACACACACACACTCATGTGCACATCCATGCACATATACGACATGAGGGTATGTCAAAGGGACACAGGAGCTAAGTGAAAGAGCTCACGATGACGAAAGCCATTTTCTTTTGAGGAACACAAAATAAAGTAGCGTTGGTTGGATTATATCCCAAAGTGTAAGTTGAATATTCATGGCCCCACAGTGGTATAAATAATTGATTCAATAAGTAAATAAAGGAGGAAAATAGACACATATCCAATACAGAATACCTATAGATAGTTTCTGTAGCTACTCTGCTCTCTGGAACTGGAGCATAGCACCCTCCTCCTTAAGTCCTGCAAAGCAACCTCCTTCCAAAGGGTACAGTAAGGGGGGGGGTAACCTTACAGTGGAGAAAATACAAATGCTACCTCAGCCAGGTAATGAAGGTCAACACCAGCATTGATATGTCATGTCAAAGGCATGGAGTCTTGATATGATGGCTTGAGAAAGGCACTTACCTCTGAGGTCTGCTTGATAACCCGTAGCCCAGCCTAATCATGAGGAAAACATCAGACAAATCCCACAGAGGGACATTCTACAAACTAGCAATCGGTACCCCTCAAAACTGTCGAGGTCATCAAAAACAAGGGAAGTCTGAGAATCTCATCTGGCATGTAATCCAACACTACTTTGTTTTGCGCAGCCAAGAGGTCCTTAAGGAGACATGATGACTAAATGTAAGGTGGAATGCCAGATGAGATCCTGGAACAGAAAAAGGACATCAGGAAAAAACTGAGGATACCTGCATAAACTATGGGCTTTTGTTACCAGTGATGTATCGATGTTGGTTCTTTATTGTGACAAAGGTGGCATACTAAGGTAAAATGTTAACCATAGAAGATGTGGACATGTAAGAAGTGTCTATAATATCTTTCCAGTTTTTCTGTAAATTTAAAACTTCTCAAATAAAATTTCTATCTCGTAAGAAATCTAATTGCTGATTTAATCTTTCTATAAGAGTGAGTAAGAGCATCTTCCCTATGAAGACAAGCAAGATGGGGATCATGTGTGGAAGTAAAGAGCTAGAGGGAAATAGATCACTTCCAGCCACCTCCCAGGAGCCTTAATGTGATGGACATTCGTACTTGGTAAAGATTAGCACTTGCAAATTCACAGGACTTAATTTTACTTGATGCTGATAAAACCCTCACTGCCCTTCGTAAGTTGCTGGTGCTGTGGTACTGTCTCTACATAGCTACATCAAATAAAGAATAAGTCAGAACTGGGCCTCAAGGTAATGGCATTTATGAGTTTGGAAAGGAGTCATAACAGAAAAGATAACTTAGCAAGGATAGTCAGTGAATAGCTGGAGTATCTGAGCTCCTTGGGCCAGTTTAAGTGTTTTAGAGGGGCTGTACCCTTCCTTCTCAATTACTCAAAGAGCCTGTGTAAATTAGCAATTTCTGCCAACTGAACTGTTCACCTCCAAAGCACCAGTTTATTTAAACTCAATTACTTACATGACCAGGGCCAGTGATTTCTAAAAAGGAGCCTCTCATCTCCCTCGATAGGTGTTTTGCCAAAACTCAGCATGAATTTTGTTTTCTTTAAAAACTACTATTTCCATATAATTGGATTAACCCAGCATGTGACTATGGCCAGATGTCGAAGTTTTCCTAGATTGGATAGATCCCTCATGTGGCTTTTCTGAGGCTTCTCTTGTAATATCCTGAAAGTTAAAATTGAGGCATTGGCTAGAAATAACCTTCAAGTGTCCTTAAGAAGTTACAACTATTGGTCAGAAGGAAAACAACCAAGGGCTCAATTAAAGTTTCAGACGTGCAAGTAGCCATGGTCAGAGATCAAGAAAAAATGGGTTTATTAATTGCAGCAACCTCTAATTTTGCTAAGACATGTACAAGGGAAAAGTAATTTTCAAGTAATTACGAAATTCACAAAAGCCCAGTTTTTTCTCCTTGGAAAAAATATTTCGAATACTACAAATCCAGCTACTTTCTTTCCCCAGCAACTTCCATCTTTCTCCTCTAAAGACTCAGGGCTTCAGCCAAGCAAATAGCTAATAAAATTCTACTATGTGTTGCAAATGGGAGGGTTATAACAGTGCCTACCCTCTAGAAACTTATTCTAGAGCAGGAAATATAAAAGCACACAGAGAATTCGACGTGCAAAGTTCTGTGAAAACAGAGGAAAGCATTATTTTAAATTCAGGGAAGGGATTAAGGAGCTTTTCATGGAAGAAGTGACATTGGAATTGGATTAGACTTCTGAACCTGAGGTGATATCTTCATTTTGGAAGGTGGCGGGTACACTTTGTCTTCACAGCATTGTTGAGCTTCTGTTTGGCTATTTTAATTCTGTTGGGACGTTGAGAACTAAACCTCTTTCTGAATTTCTGTCCAAAGTTGAGATTAGCACATCCTTCTTGGGACTGAGAATAGAAACCTATGCTGAGTAGGAGCAGGTACAAGCTTTTACAGGTGTAAAAACTTCAAGGGGCATCTGTAAGACCACGCACAGATTTTTTTGAGGAAGTGGAAGCTTCTCTTCTTGAATGTTCAAAACACACCATTTTCCATCACAAGGCATTTGGAACTGCTCCCTGGTCCACCCAGTGGGGTTCCAACCTTGATGTCCCCTGGGACCCCACACACCTTTGGAGACCCTTCCTCAAAGGTAACCCTGGATGGTGTGCCCTCCTGAGGGGGATTCCCAACTAACTTTCTAGCACCTCCCATGCCTGACTGCTTGTCATCTTTAGAAGGCTTAAGGACAACCAAGTCTGGTCCATTTGGTCAGCAGCCCCTTTTCACGTGGACAACCTCAAGTTCCATCCATGTAGAGGCACCATTTTGCCCTGAGGGGCAGTCCCTTTCCAGATTCCTTGTTGTCCTCTCCATGACTGACCCCTTTTCCAATTTCTTTTCCTTGAAAAAGTTTCAGGCTTGCTATTGAAACCCAGCTTCTCTGCATATTTATTCTGTGGTCCTGGGCATGCTATTTAATTCTCTAAACCTCAGTTTCTTCTTCTGTAGTATGATAACAATGATAGCTCCTGACTCACAGTACTGCAGTAGGAATTCGATGAGATTCCTCTATTTTGTGAAACACACTTTGTAAAACATCAAATGCTGGCCTGGGCTGCAGCTCTGTGGAGCCATGTGGACCACCTCAAGTGAGGGTAAGATGCTTCCATTTCTGGTCAATTAATGCACCTGCCAAAGGTGTTTGAGGCATCAGACATTGTGCAAACATATTTTTGCTTTATTTAGTTTATGTAGAAACTAGTGTACTTATTTTTAATTTTTTAGGTAACTGCATATATATGTGTGTGTGTGTGTGTATATATTCTTTTTCAGATTCTTTTTCCTTATAGGTTATTACAAAATATTGAGTATAGTTCCCTGTGCTGTACAGTAGGTCCTTTCCTTGCTGGTTATCTATTATATATATATGTAGTAATGTGCATCTTTTCATCCCAATCTCCTAGTTTATTCTTCCCCCACTTCCCCTTTGGTAACTACAAGTCTGTTTCCTATGTCTGTGGGTCTATCTCTGTTTTGTATGTAAGTTCATTTGTACCTTTTTTTTTAGATTTCATATATAAGTGATATGATATTTGTCTTTGGCTTACTTCACTTAGTATGATAATCTCTAGGTCCATCCATATTGCGGCAAATGGCATTATTTCATTTTTTTATGGCTGAGTAGTATTTCATTGTATATATATACACCACATCGTTATTCATTCCTCTGTTGATAGACATTTAGATTGCTTCTATATTTTGGCCACTGTAAATAGCACTGCAATGAACACTGGAGTGAACATATCTTTCCGAATTATGGTTTTCTCCAGGTTTATGTCCAGGAGTGGGATTGCAGGATCACATGGTAGCTTTATTGTTAGTTTTTAAAGGAAATTCCATACTATTCTTCATAGTACCTGCACCAGTTTACATCCCCATCAACAGTGTAGGAGGGTTCCCTTTTCTCCACACGCTCTCCAGCATTTGTTATTTGTAGACTTTTTGATGATGGCCATCCTGACCAGCGTGAAGTGGAACATCACTGTGGTTTCGATTTGCATTTCTCTAATAATTAGTGATGTTGAGCATCTTCTCATGTGCCTTTTGGTCATCCGTATGTCTTCTTTGGAGAAATGTCTGTTTAGATCTTCTGCCCATTTTTTGATTGGGTTATTTGTTGTTTGATATTGTGCTGTATGAGCTGTTTGTATATTTTGGAGATTAACCCTTTGTCAGTCACATTGTCTGTAATTTATATAGACACTGGTATGTTTAAATGGTACTAAAATAATCACCATAAGAAATTTGTGGAGATTTATAATAACATTATCGATTGTTAATCTATATCCCAAAGTAGCTGAGGGTCAGGTTAAATTAATTTCACAAGCTAGAGTTTAATACATGCAGAATTTGAGCAAAGAAGAATCAACTTCCCTAAGATGAGATAAGGGTTTATCAGCAGGACATGAAATTGAGTGAAGTGAGAGGACTGTAAATATTTTGGTTGACACAGCTGGATGGGTGATTTGAATAGAAAGTCAGGACATGGGGCTAGTCTGAGGATGTTTGGGAACTGATATGGTTTTAAGAAAATATAGATTAACTTTTTTCTTTATTTTGGGAAAGAAAGCTTTAGCAAGGTCAAAGCCTTGACATGTGACATTTTACCCATCCATTGATGAGGCTAAAAACTATGTAATTTGAAGAAAGACAAACCTGAGATAATTTAAAATGGATTTCAACAATTTCTGCCAAAAAACAAGACAAAAGAAATTACTGTAGATATAATCAAACAAACATCAACATTGGAAAAAAGAAAAAAAAAAAAAAGAAGAAAAGCATGCAGTTGCTGCTGGACCAGTCACTCCTGTTTCACTGTTCATATGAAAGACCCATCTGACCATTAGTTTCAGTGCAAGAAGGGATGAGCGGGTGAAGAGTGGCTCACAGCTCTGGAACTGAATCCAGCCCGGGCTTCTAAATAGGAAGGGGCAGGAGAGGCCAGTGTGGTCAGATGCTGTGGGCAGACCGGTGTGGCTGAGAAGTGGGAGGTTTTCAAAACAATAAGAAAACAGTCTGGCAAACGGTTCTTTACCTGAGATGCAGAGAAGATCTCTAGAGGAGCTCATGGTGCCCCGCTGCCCCCCTTCCTCAGCACCCACCACCCTCTCCAGACTTGCCGTCCACCTCCCCACCCCATTCCTGGTCCAGACACAACTCTGTACCTTGGGATGTGCTGCCCCCTCTTCAACCACCACTTGGAACCCACCTCCTTCAGAAACCCTTCCCAGGGCATTTTGAGCTGGATTTTCCAACCTTTCTGCTTGAATATCACCTACTAGCTGGAGTCATGGTTTCTTTTCTTCTCTTTTTCTTCTTCATTGGAGCATAATTGCTTTATAGTGTTGTGTTAGTTTCTGCTGTACAACAAAGTGAATCAGCTGTATTAATACATATATCCCCATATCCCCTTCTTCTTGAACCCTCCCACCCTCTATCTCCCACCCTCTCTCTCCCACCCTCTATGTTGTCACCAAGACTTGAGCTGTTCTCCCTGTGCTCTGCAGCAGTTTCCCGCTAGTCATCTATTTTACACTTGGTAGTGTGAAATAAGTCATGATTTTCTTAACTGGCTCTCCAGCTGCAACGAGAGCCAGGAGGGCAGGGGCTATGTCTTACCCATTCCCCATTCAGGGTAGGGTAGGGTAGGGTAGGGTGGGCCCACCCACCCCCATAGCAGGAATAAAACCGCTTCTTGCACGACTGACTAAGCTTTAGGGTTATCATGTTGTGGGTGTTGATTTGCTACTTCAAAAGCACACACCCTCTGGGCTTGAGTTCCTTCCCACCCATGTACCTGGCGTAGTCCTGCCCTGCCAACGTCTGGGGAGATATGCATCTTCTAGAAGCCAGGCTTGTGCACACGCAAGGCCTCTGGAAGCTGGCATGCGCACAACCGTTGCGAGCACATCTGGCATTTTTCAAGCTGACTCTCCTTTCCCAGACGTTTTCAGTTGAGTTGAGAATATTCAGATTCCAGAGGAGGTGCCAACAGGCCTGTCACATTCATCTTCAGATGATATCTGCTGAGAATTTTTCAATAACATAATGTGTATAGAGAGCGTGAAAAGGGGGGTGACAGCAGGATTATGACATGAAGATGCTACAGCCGTGCAGGGAGACTGCTGCACAGAAAGTTTGGGGTTGGTAATTCTACCTGATGTGGTTTGTGTCTCGGAGAGAGGACAAAACTCACACCATGTCCTCGTGAGCTGGATGCGGATGCCCGCGTGGTCCAGACGCAGACGCCCGCAATGGTGTGGGAGAGCCTGGCTGTGCTCCTGCGATGGCTGGAGCACCCGGCACAGAGAGGTGGGAGAAGGCAGTGATTCCTGTGTGCATGCCTCGCGTTTCCTCCTTTCTTCTCAGCGCTTCATGTATGACTCAGTATTACTTACTTTGGAAGTCCTGTGGAATTTTTGAGTTCCCCCAAAAACTTGCTAAGTCATCAAAACAAGCAAGAATATTTTTTCCAGCCCTTAGAATATATAATCTGGGTCTCCCTGAAGACAGAGATGTTGGGTTTCACAATGGATATTGTGACCAGACTTTAGTCAGTTTCCTCTGAGTCAACTTCGCCGTGAGGTTTCCACCTGGGCCCCACCCTTGCCAGGCTTACGCAGTCCAGTTGCCACAGGGATCCCCCTCGTCTTTCTAAGAATCCTCCTACATTTGATGTCTCTTCGTATTAACCTTCTATTCAATGACCCTTTCATTCTGCTGGTTGGCTGTAAATCCCAGCTGTCTTCTCTGTATTCAGAGCTGAGTTCCATCTCTCTTCTCTATTGCAATAGCCCTAAATAAAGTCTTCTTCACCATTTTAATAAACGTCAAGGTAAATATTTTTCTGTAACAATTGGTATTTAAGCTTATCTCCTACCTTCCTCACAGATGGGTTTTCTAGGTTTTGACTGTGCTGGGAACATTCTCTACTTGTCCCAGTGACCTCACTACCGAACCCATTTGACCACACATCTGGCCTCAAGGACAGACTTTTTCCATATTTTTTCTACGTGTCATCACACTGATCTATGTCATTGTTTCAGCTCCTGGGTATAAACTTAAGCGTACACTTGAAGAGGATACAGTTTTCACAGTAAGTCTCTGGTCTTTTTCTAAATCAGAGAGCTTGATGGCAAATAGCATGAGAAGCGGCCTCACTTCTTACAAGAGAAGAATAAGCTCTACTAGTATGTGGAGCGTCAGTGTTTAGGAATAGTTACGGGTAGTGTGTCACTTTTCCCACCTCTTGTTTGATGGACTAATTTCCGGTTGTAATAGGATGCCAAGCTAACTTACTATATAAATGTAAAAATGGATTTTGCCTTTTATTTTTGTCTTTTACAGAAAATAATTTTAAAAGCTATTTCAGGACGATACAAAATATTTGTCATCTCAAGGTAGCGCTACATGCACACACACACACTACCACCACCACCCACCACCACCAAATACTCCTTCCCAAAATATATTTTTTGTTCTAATTTCTATGAGGAAATTATTTATAATAGAATGGGAAGCTTTTAGCTTTGGCTGGGATTTTCTTAAATTGGTGGCATCACATGGTAGGTAATATTCCCTATATTATTTTTAAGAAACTTAGATAATGTAGAATTAGAAATATAAAGCAAAAATTCAGGGTTATACCAGAGTTGAAGCGTCAATCAAAAGCATCTCTTGAGAGAGATGGTACTGCTCTTGTGAAGGTTGTAGTGAAATTTTCTAGAACTCTATTAAATTAACGTGAGAGCTCTTAAATAAACAGATTGCTAACTTACTACCCTTGAAAATTCTGATCGAACGGGATGTGCATTTTAAAAATAAGGTTATCTAATGATTCTCATGATGAGACGACCTTGACAGCCAACGAACTGAACAAGGTCATGACTAGACCACAAAACCACATCCACATTCAGGGAGACCTTGTCGTTTTACTTCTAATAAACTTGAGTGCAAGTCTGAATTATGAAATATTGGTCATTTACAGTTTTCAGATATCTTAGAGATGTTAAAAATAGTACAAACCAATGGTTTTCAAACTATGCTTTACTCCAGAGAACAGGAACTGGGGTAAAGATGTGCAAAGGTGGGAGAAGCAGTGGTGAAGGATGAGTCAGAATTCACTCACAAAAAAGGAGCACCCTTAGTTATTTATTTTTATAGTGTTCTTCCACAAAATTCTCTTCAAATAAATGGTTTCCCTACTTTAAAAAATGTCTGAGACCAATGACAGCGCAAGTATTTCTCAAATTAGGTTGAACTGCAGATTCTGATTCCGTGGGCTTAGGTTTGGCTGGATATTTGCATTTCTCACAAGCTCCCAGGTAACATTGCTGCTGATGTAAGGACCAGTCTGACCAGCTGGGATCTAGACCAACACTGTCCAGTGGAATATAATGGCAGACACATACCATACTTAAAATGTGTCTGTAAATCCCCAGGTGAAAAATTTTAATAGACTTCATGAAATCCAGTATAGCTCACATATTATCAATTCAGCATGTAATCATTACCAAGTGTACCACCAAGATATTTTGCTTTCTTTTTGTGTATGCTAAGTTTTTGAAACTTAGTAGACATTTTACAGTTGGTACATCACAGCAGGTACGTTTCAGTTGGATTAGTGACATTTCAAGAGTTCAACAGCCACATGTGCTACCATCTTGGACAGGGTGGCTCTAGATCAAAGCCTGACCAAGAGTCCAGCGCTATTCAACAGCATTTCAGTAATGGTATGGTCAGCCACTCCCAAACATTTCAAATGTCACGAAGTCTGTTGCCTTCTAAAGTTGTCCATTTATCTTCAGCCAGCTTTCCTCCCCCACCCCCTCATCTAGGTTAAAATTACTCTTATAGCTTCTGTTCACTGTTTCCAATCCTAGTTCTTCAAGTTGTGTAGAATTAAGCTAATCTATTTTTTAAATTAATTAATTTCTTAATTTATTGGCTGTGTTGGGTCTTCGTTGTTGCACGGGCTTTCTTTAGTTGCAGTGAGCAGGGGCTACTCTTCGCTGTGGTTCATGCACTTCTCATTGTGGTGGCTTCTCTTGCTGCCAAGCACAGGCTCTAGATGCGCAGGCTTCAGTAGCTGTGGCATGCAGGCTCAGTAGTTGTGGCTCGCGGGCTCTAGAGCGCAGGTTCAGTAGTTGTGGAGCATGGACTTAGTTGCTCCATGGCATGTGGGATCTTCCTGGACCAGGGCTCAAACCCATGTCCCCTGAATTGGCAGGCATATTCTTAACCACTGCACCATCAGAGAAGTCCCCAGCTAATCTATTTTTGACATCAAGTATTTTCAAATATTGGGGATTTTTGTTTTGTTTTGTGTTTATTAGAACTTCTCTTAAGCTACATAGGTCTAATTTATTTCTTCTGACCTGTTGTTGAGGGTTTTTGTCCAATTCTTTTTTCTCTGTATGTAATTTTGCTATGCCCCCTTTAAATTCAGAGCATGGTGACTTTCTAGCTATGAGCTAGCCAGGACAGAGTCCTCGTTTTAGCCGTTATCTGTTAATGCAGTGCTGGGAGGGGCAGTTCAGCACTCCTCAGAGCAAGGTTCCCCACCCCAGGGGCGACCTACCTCTCAGAGTTGAGGAGCTCCCTAAGCCCCATTGTCCAAAGACCACTGGGATTACATGGGCTTCATCCACTCCTGGTAAGTGCCACTGTGTTACACTCAGCTCATGGTCGCAGCTGGAAGGACATATTTGATGCTTCATCTATCACCCAGGGAAATCTTATCACTTCAAGCTTTAAGCCAGGCAGAAAAATTAGGGGAGGCTTGAACTCAATGCCCATATCCGAGTGGTGGCAAATTCCAGCTTGGCCTTGAGCCAATGGACCACATTCTCGGGGAACTGTTTTCAACTAGTGAGGACTCTAAATCACATTAACGTGGCTGTGTTTCTCTCTCATGTCCGGAAGGAAGGTAACATTTGCAATCGTTTTGCTGACACCTGTGCTTAACTATGTCTGCTATATTCCTCATCTAGCAGTCAGTAATCTTGGCTCCAAAGAAAATGAAGTTCTCTTACGTTCTTAATGGGCCTGGGTTGACACAGGGAGTAGCTGCTCCTTTTCCATGTGCTTCTGGGTCATGCCTGTCTACTTCTTGGTCAGGGTTGATGTCCAGTTCTCTGCACTACTGTTGCCAAATCTGCCTTTCTCTTGTGTACAGTCGTAACTGCACCTGTTCCTTTTGTCTCCCCCAATCTTGTGCTGTTCTGTGGCTGCTCAAGACCATTTTCAGCTTATCAGTGATGTCCTTCCCATCTTCTCTCAGCATCCCAGGACGTAATTCGCCCAGGCCCAGAGGTGAGAACTCATTTACGGAAGTTAACCTCTTCCAATCTATTTATCTAATTTGAACTCAATTCCCTGTTCCAATACTTATTTGCTTTGCATCTTCTTGCCCAAAGTATCTTTGACCTCAACAAAGAGGGTGGCTAGATGAGAAGCTGAGGAAGTCTGTGTCTTTCAATTATCTGTGCAGCAATAGCTAGAAGTTCTTTTCTTTCCACCACTTTCTTGGTCCTACTTGCTCTTCCACAGAGTCATTCCATGACTATTTTATTGAGCGGCTCCTACATTCCAGAAACCATCCTAGGCACAGGGGGCAAAGTGAACAAAACCAACCAAGTGACTGACGCTGAGATCTTTGATTGCAGGGCAGGGCCAGCCACACAGAAGCTGGAGCCAGGCTCCTGGGGGTGCCAGGGTCTGCTCAAGGACTCTGAGGATAATTAGATAATTACTGCAGAAACCAGGAGCTTTATACATTAATGGGAGGCCTGCGTGGAGGGCAAACACTGCTGCTCATTTGCCATTTTATTTCTCTGGGTCTATTAAGATCAGGGTTCCTTTAGATCGAGAACACAGATTACCTGAAATAACCAGTTTTATGATTTTAACATTGAACTTCCTCATCCAGTATAACACTTGAGTCAAGATTTGAATTTTTTTTTTTTACTAATTTTTTTTTTTTGGCCATGTTGCTTCTTAGTTACGGAACACGGGATCTTCGTTGCAGCTCACGGGATCTTTCATTGCGGCACACGGGCTCTTTGCTGTGGCATGAGGGTTTTCTCTTCTCTAGTTGTGGCACACAGGCTCCAGGGCTCATGGGCTCTGTTGTCTGCGGCACATGGTCTCTCTAGTTGAGGTGCGTGGGTTCACGAGTTGTGGCCTACAGATCTAGTTGCCCCGTCGCATGTGGGATCACAGTTCCCCGACCAGGGATTGAACCTGCATCCTCTGCACTTCAGGATGCATTCCTTACCACTGGACCACCAGGGAAGTCCCAAGATTTGAATTTGAAGTTTGGAAATGGTTATTGTTTGTTTTGCAGACATCATATATAATGAAATCAAATTTTCATAAATTTGTTTTCAAACTTTGAGACCCACAGTAAAATGTGATATAAAGTCAAGTAATAATGTGACAGCCACCAAAAATCGCTTTTAGCAATATGTACTTTTTTCTTGCTAAAGTTTTTTAGCATTTATAGAAAAAGCATTCTTAAAACAGAGTTGAAAGGATATTGTCAAGTGTCCAAAATAGCTAATTTTTGTGGTTTTTTATTCATTAAAACATTTCCTGAAACTTTTGTGACCGTATGACTTCAGTTATGCACCAGTTTGCAGTTTTATTCATTCAATGCCAAAGAGCTAAAGTCTGGTTCTGGACCCTAATTTTATAAAGCACAATAGCATATAATTCAAGATATCACACAATCACTCAGTTGATAATTAATATGCCAATATCAATCACAAAGTAATAAACCTGTGTGCCTTTCCTCATATCATAGATGAGAAAACTGTATGGTATATTAACATTATTCTTTTGGGTGTTAGAAAATGTGGAATTGATCAAAGAAAAGGGAAACAACAATTAACTCTTTTAAAAAAACAGTTCTCTTGCATTCTGTAAGTATGAGGAGTTTCATTTATTTTTTTTTTATAAATTTATTTATTGGCTGTGTTGGGTCTTCATTGCTGTGCGTGGGCTTTCTCTAGTTGTGGAGAGTGGGGCTACTCTTCATTGCAGTGCGCGGGCTTCTCAGTTCAGTGGCTTCTCTTGTTTCAGAACAGGGGCTCTAGGCTTTGGTAGTTTTGGCACGTGGGCTTCAATAGTTGTGGCTCAAGGGTTCTAGAGCGCAGGCTCAGTAGTTGTGGAGCACGGGCTTAGTTGCTCTGCGGCATGTGGGATCTTCTCGGACCAGGGCTGGAACCCGTGTCACCTGCATTGGCAGGTGGATTCGTAACCACTGCACCACCAGGGAAGTCCCCAAGAGTTTTATTTTTGAAGAAAAATTTGGCCTTTCAGAAAACACAGAGCGTCCTATACCATGGTTATGACACAAAGAAGCAACATCGCCAGGCCTGTAAGACAAATATTTTAATCCTCAGTGTATGTAATATCCACTGCACCCAAACTGCACTCAGTAGCATTGTTCATTGCAATGTGATGTCTACACAGCGGCCCAGGGAAGAGGGGTGGGTCCCCCTGCCCTCCAGGGAGGCTCCAGAATGTCAGGGCAGCAGGGAGAGGACCAAACTCCACCGAGGTGCGTGCTAACAGTCCTGCCACCCATCCTACTTCATGACCACCAGAGGCCGGCAGCACCGTCTCCTTATTTCTTCAGAGGAGCACGGCGATGAGCTGGAGAAAATGTAAAGAAAAAAATACCTGCATTGGAACCTAAGCACATTTAGAACAAACTCATAGTCCCAGGCTTAATTAATATAAATAAGATTTCCCTGCACATGTGATTTCCATGCAATCTGAATGCTTTAAAGTGTAAGTGTGTGTCTAGGTGTATAGCTCATAACCTTCTGTCCACGGTGCTTTAACTTGCTTGTCTGCCATGAGAAGCTTGATATAAAACGTGTCATTCTTTCCAGAACATACTGTTTCTGTGGCTAAAAATAATGAACCCCACATCTATAGAAAATACCTCTGGCTTGTCTGCGTGACTCTGTAGTCTGCATTAGTGTGAAAATACGCCCAGCTCAGTGTTATCAGGGAGCGAGACCGAGATAGCTGGATAGATAGAGAGATGGACAGATAGAGAGATGGATAGATAGAGAGATGAAGAATAAATTTTACCTTCGGGGAACTTATAGTGCATTTATTCAACTTCAGCATTCCTTGATTTCATTAAGGGTCAGAATCCGAGTACACAGCGCATATGTGCTGGATACACTAACTGTCCAAAACCTAGTTTGGTCAGCGTCCTTTCCATGAGGCTGGGCGCCGCCTCCGTGGGGGTCTCACGGGCAGCCGGGCGGCAGGTGCAGAGCCGGCCCAGCCTGTCCAGAGGGGCTGGGCGCCTGAAGCCCCATCCTCCCCACGTGAACCCAGCGTGCTGATCACGGAGAGGCTGAGTGGTGTGTGTTCCCGAGCTCGGTTTATAAATATTCTCTCACGTTTGTGGACCACGTTCAAAGGCATTCTTAATATTGCTTTCATTTAATTCTGGCTTGGAGAACTGTGCCTGCAAAATCGTTTCCCTAAATCCGTGTTCGTAGCTTCTTGCAAACAAGGGGTGGAGACAGAAAAAATGTCAGTTATGCTTTTCATATTCACAAACAAGAGCAGGGACAGATTTGGAAAGCAAGGGAGGAGAGGTTTAGAGACAGAGACCCACGTGGCTCACACATCAGGGATGCAGGATTCAACCACACATACAGAAAATCTCGTGACTCAGGTTTGTTCTTTCTGTCTGCTTTGCCCACGCCTGCTTCTTTTTAGGAGCCAGAATCCACTAAACAAGAGATGATGCTTTAAGGCCAGGCTGACTGGAGGATGTCAACAGTCCCTTCCTGGAAGGCTCAGCCCGGGAGCCTCCCCACCTTTCCCTCCAGGGCCGACTTGGAGCCGAGGGGCATGGCGGCCCGGGCAGCAGTGGGAGGTCGGGTTCTGGGGCAGGAGGACCCTGGGCTCTGGTCTCTACTAGCTCTCGTCTGGAGGCACCTGCCCACCCTGCCGCCTTTGGCGTCTGGGCCAGTGTGACTCCTGCCTGGGTCTCTCATCTCCCACGTGGGCAGAGCTCCTCCCTCGGCCAGGCCCCTGTAAGGGACCCGCCACGGGCTGCTTTGAGCCCCTGGGCCTGGGCCTGGGCAGCAATCTGCCCTCTTCTTCTGGAGTCTTCTGGCCCTGCCCCAGCAAGACCCTCTGTCCTGCTCCCCAGGGAGCTTGTGGCTTGGGTCCTCACCCACACCCGGCAGAGCCCAGGGAGGCTCAGGGGATGTCAGCTGGAGGGGCCCCCAGCCCCTTAGAACTGGCAGTGCCAGGTGAGCGGGGCAGCCCCTCAAAGAGGTCCGAGGGGAGGGGGAGGGGCTCCTGTTTCCTCTGCCTTTGGGGCTCCTTCCCTTAAGACTTAGTTTCCTCTCTGGACTTTGAGCCCTTGCCTCCTGCCTCCTTCCCGCCAGCCTCCTTCCCGCCATCTCCCCGCACTTTGGTGGGGGGTCAGTGCCATCCGCCCCCTGCCTGGGGCCCATCCTGAGGCTCCATCCGGCCTGGGCAGGTGAGGGTGTTATGATGATGGGCTTAGAACTGTCTTCTCTCAAGACCACAAATCGGCTTGCTGAGCCAAGTGTCTGTGAGGACCTCTTTGGGGACACCAATCAGGGTCTGTTCCTCTGTGATCATCTGTGACAAACACCCACCCTCCTTGGGCACAAACATGTCCCTGGGAGATGAGCTGATGGCCATGTGCTCATCATGGCCCAATAGAAAAGCACATTTTAAAATCAGAAATTCAAATTCATTTTTATACAATTTTTTAAGAACTTTTATTGAGATACAGTTAACAGACAATAAACAGCATATATTTAGAGTGTACAATTTGGTGTCCAATCTCCCAGTTCATTCCCCCCAAACACTCCCTGCTTTCCCCACTTGGTGTCCATGTGTTTGTTCTCTACACCTGTGTCTCTATTTCTGCCTTGCATTTCCTCTTTCATAGTTGTTAGCATTTGCCTTACGTATTGAGGTGCTCCTATATTGGGTGCATATATATTTATAATTGTTATCTCCTCTTCTTGGATGGATCCCTTGATCTTTATGTAGTGTCCTTTCTTGTCTCTTGTAACATTTTTTATTTTAAGGTCTATTTTATCTGATATGAGTATTGCTACTCCAGCTTTCTTTTGATTTTCGTTTGCATGGAATATCTTTTTCCATCCCCTCATTTTCCGTCTGTATGTGTCCCTAGGTCTGAAGTGGGTCTCTTGCAGACATCATATATACGGGTCTTGTTTTTGTATCCATTCAGCCAGTCTGTGTCTTTTGGTTGGTGCATTTAGTCCGTTTACATTCAAGGTAATTGTCAATATGTATGTTCCTATTACCATTTTCTTAATTGTTTTGTTTTTGTTTTTGTAGGTCCTTTTCTTCTCTTATGTTTCCCACTTAGAGAAGTTCCTTTACCATTTGTTGTAGGGCTGGTTTGGTGGTGCTTAATTCTCTTAGCTGTTGCTTGTCTGTAAAGCTTTTGATTTCTCCCTCGAATCTGAATGAGATCCTTGCTGGTTAGAGTATTCTTGGTTGTAGGTTCTTCCCTTTCATCACTTGAAATATATCATGCCACTCCCTTCTGGCTTGCAGAGTTTCTGCTGAGAAATCAGCTGTTACCCTTGTGGGAATTCCCTTGTATGTTATTTGTCGTTTTTCCTTTGTTGCTTTTAATAACATTTCTCTGTCTTTAATTTTTGTCAGCTTGACTACTATATGTCTTGGTGTGTTTCTCCTTGGATTTATCCTACCTGGGACTCTCTGTGCTTCCTGGACTTGGGTAGCTATTTCCTTTCCCATGTTAGGGAAGTTTTCAACTATAATCTCTTCCAATATTTTCTCGGGTCCTTTCTCTCTCTCTTCTCCTCCTGGGACCCCTATAATGCGAATGTTGGTGCATTTAACCTTGTCCGAGAGGTCTCTTAGGCTGTCTTCGGTTCTTTTCATTCTTTTTTCTTTATTCTTTTCTGCATTGATGATGATCACCATTCTGTCTTCCAGGTCACTTATTCGTCCTTCTGCCTCAGTTAATCTGCTATTGGTTCCCTCTAGTGTATTTTTGATTTCTGTTATTGTGCTGCATATCTGTGTTTGTTTGCTCTTTAATTCTTCTAGGTCTTGGGTAAACTTTTTGATCTTTGCCTCCAGTCTTTTTTCAAAGTCCTGGATCATCTTCACTATCATTATTCTGAATTCTTTTTCTGGAAGGGTGCCTATCTCCTCTTCATTTAGTTGTTTTTCTGGGGCTTTATCCTGTCCCTTCATCTGGTACAAAGTCCTCTGCTTTTTCATTTTCTCTATCTTTCTGTGGCTGTGGTTTTCAGTTCCACAAGATGAAATACTGCTGATACTGCTTGATACTGCTGTCTGCCCTCTTGTCCATTTTTATACAATTTTTAAAGCTTAAGCTCCATTTACAGTTATTACAAAATGTTGGCTATGTTTCCCGTGTTGTACAATGTATCCTTGTAGTTTATTTTATACATGATAGCTTGGATCTCTTAGTCCCTCACCCCTATATTGCCCACCCCAACTCCCCACTGGTAACTACTGGTTTGTTCTCTATATCTCTGAGCTTGTGTCTTTTTCGTGGTATTGAGTAGTTTGTTGTAGTTTCTAGATTCCACATACAAGAGATATCATATAGGAGTTGTCTTTCTCTGTCTGACTTATTTCACTTAGCATAATGCCCTCCAAGTCCATCTATGATGCTGTAAATGGCACAATTTTGTTCTTTTTTATGGCTGAGTAGTATTCCGTGTGTGTGTGTGTGTGTGTGTGTGTGTGTGTGTATACACATATATACATCTTTATCCATTCATCTGATGATGGACACTTAGGTTGCTTCCACATATCGGCAATTATAAATAATGCTGCTATGAACATTGGGGTGCATGTAATGATATCTTAGAAAACCATATTCTTGATTTGATATATTAGTATATAGACACGGGCAGAAATATATACACATCATTCAACAATTTTTTGTAGAGTAACTATTGTGGAATAAGCCTGTTATTGCATTGTAAAATATGAGGTTAATAAGGGCAGTGAACTGTTTTGAACTGAATTATAATACCCACAGAAGCACATATAAGCCCTCCCCCAAGTGTCAGCTAGTTTACAGTAAAAGTTTTTATTTTGTACAGATACATGATTGCCGCAAATATTAAACAAAAATTTCCTAAACTTTAAAGGCTTTCAAACATACTGCTCTGGAGGGATTTAGCAGTCAGGTGATTAGAGGATATTCAAAGGGCCGATATTGAGAAAAAGGAACACGTAGCTTCAGTCCATGGACACTTTTGATTTAATTTCAAACAGAAAGTGCAAACTAAGCCCTCATCTTTGGGGAAAATCATTGCTTTGTGTCCAGGGATGGTCCCAGATAGGACAGTCTGAGTGGATCTGCGCCTCTGTTTGTGGTGACCTGAACTCCCCAACCCCCCACCCCCCAGACACTCAGTACCAGACTCTGAGCTGGATGGGAACGTTACATCCTCTGAAATTCTCCGCCTCCAATCATTACGCAGACATAGGAAGGTGTGGGTGGTGGGGGGCTCATCTCCTACAAGCTAGGTCACAGCAGCCAGTTGGGAGGCAGAATCAGCCCACAGGAGCATCCTGCTTTGTTTCTGATAACTCATTAGCCCCTAAGAAAGCACTTGTCACCAGCCACCCTGCCAGGATTCCTAACTGTCTGCAGAGAACTCTGGCCACTGGAGCTTGGAAACATCCCAGGCTGTGTGAACAATGGCTCTTGAAGCCGCCTTGCCACCCACTGCCCTCCAACCTCTCCTGCCCTTCCCACTGGCAGAGAGGCACCGTGAGAAAGGAAGGCTGTAGGGAAACGCTACGGAAAACATTTCCCGGAGCCAGGAGGCCGGACTCTGGCTATCAAGGGTCATCATGAGGCAGTAATCCCTGGAAATGCAGTCGTTACCAGCAGTTAATGACGACTCTGTTGGTTAACAGCTTGACCTGAAGCTCAAGATTGTTAACACTCCATCAAACTCCTTGTTAAGCGCACTGAGGTTTTATGGAAACACACTCGGATCGCAGCTGGAGAGCCGTGCAGGCCTCGGGCAGCCCCCGGTGGCTCATGACCGGGGTTTTTCCATCAGTCAGAGCACCGGGCGCATTCCATCGTGTTTATGTGATAGCTGTTAGCTGCCGTGGAGGGTGCCACCGCGCCTAGGGACTCCACGGGACTCGGGTTCAACTGCTTCCCCTCCCCCTGTGTCAAAGGCATGTTTTGTTGCTGATGTTACTGTCTGTTATTCACATGGGTGACGTTTTCACTGCTACGGTTTCCCAAAGGTTTATTTCAATTCTTTTTTTTTTCTTTTTTCTTTTTTTTTTTTTATTATTTTTTGGGGGTACACCAAATTCAATCATCTGTTTTTATACACATATCCCCGTATTCCCTCCCTTCCTTGACTCCCCCCCCTCGAGTCCCCCCCACCCTCCCCGCCGCAGTCCTCTAAGGCATCTTCCATCCTCGAGTTGGACTCCCTTTGTTATACAACAACTTCCCACTGACTATCTATTTTACAGTTGGTAGTGTATATATGTCTGTGCTACTCTCTCGCTTCATCTCAGCTTCCCCTTCACCCCCCGCCCCCTCCCAAATCTCTTAGATGTAAGAGACTGTGCGAGAAAGGTGGGGCATGTCCGATTGATTCTGGGATACATCCCAAGCCCACTCCATCCCGGAGGCCAGCTGCAGGGGGAGCCCCTCCTGTTGTGCACTTGGGGGTTTCTCCAGGCCCCTCCCAGAGCTTCAGGCTTCTCTTTGGGGATCGTAGACCATCCATTCAAGGCCTGCAATCAGAAGCAAAGTTTGTAGTTCTCCACCAAGAGGGAGACTCTTTATCTTGAGGATGCTGGGTTTGCTGGACCACATCCTGGAGAGCCCACGGTGGGCACTTGTCTCTTCCCTCTTTGACAGAAATGAGAAATGAGAGGCAGTGGGTGAGAAGATCAAACTGCCTGCAGTGAAGTCCTGGACCCATGGGGAGAAGGGGAGGGGTGAGTGAGCTGCAGATCGAGCATGTTCCCATCTGCGATGAGACCCTGGAATTCGCCATGATCTGCACGGAACACAGGACTCCCTACTCCCTCCCCATCCCTAGAAGGAAACACTCAAGTGGAGGGACCCACGTGGAGCTGCTCGGGTCTGTCCCTCCCGCACGGAGTCGACACAACTCTGTGTCCTCCACCTGCTAAGTGACGACCCGGGAACCCACCCCTTTGTCGGGTCTGTCTGCTGGCCCGGAATGGAATCCATTATCATACTAATGCCCGGGGCTGCCAGTGCCCTGGTGCAGGAGGAGGAGGGCAGCCTCTGGAACAGGCGGCATTCAGAGCCCCGCGCAGATGGGCCTGGGCCCTTTGTTCCTCCCACCCGGGAGGCTGTTGTGGGAAGCAGCCAACCTGCCTCTGTCACCGTGAACATGGTCGCGCCATTGTGTGCTTTTAATTGTTACTATGTAGGTGGAATCCGAGAGGTCGCTGTGGGTATTGAGTACAAGAGCCCGGAGCCCTTCGCCAGACCAAACACATGTTCCGGGCATTCAGCCGCCGTCACCTTTTGCTCAAAGAAAGATCCTTCTGACAGAGCAATTAAAAAGTATGATTTATTTACAAAACAGTCTATAAGGAAGCTCCAGAATGATCTGTCTCTGGCACTTTCCCATGTGGCTATCCTAACAGATTCTTCTACAATGAAGCAATTCTTTGTGCTCCTGTGATATCGAGGCTGGTGGACCACTAATTAAAAAACTGACCACCACCTGACACAGAGAGAGAGAGCAAGCTACGGCATCGCATTTCCAGTGTTTGAAGCGCCTTCCCCGGCTCCGGGCCCCACAACCACGATCGTGGTGCCTGGTCCCACAGAAGACGGGGGCATCTTGCGTGACAGCAACCACGGTGTTGACAGTCCGCGGTCTGCATTTGACAGTCTGCTTTTATAACTTCAATAATGAAGTGGACTATTTCAGTTTATAGAAAGTACATTTTTACTGTGGCTCATGGTTGAGAATTAAAAAAAAAAGAGTGAGTTTATCTTTTATTCATTTTTTCGGCTGAGCTACCTGGCTTGTGGGGTATTGGTTTCCCTACCAGGGAATGAACCCGGACCCTTGGCAGTGAATCGTCAAGTCCTCACCACTGGACCACCCGGGGATTCCCAAGAGTGAGTTTACAGTTATATATTTGTAAGTCAGTCAGGGTGGAGACCTGGATTGGTCCCGGGCCCAAGGTCCAGACCCAACCCTGGCCCATCCTTCGCCTGCACCTAACATATCCCTTCCTCTGTCCAGTCCCGCTTGTGCTGTCAGCGTGTCCCGAGTCCCAGAACCTCCCCAAGTCCTCTGGGGCCTCCTCCTGGACAGCTGGGAATCTGTCCTTGTGAAGGCCCCTGCCCCTCACCACACGGCCTTCCTGCCACCCCCTTCTCCCGGGGTCTCTAGAGCCTCGAGTTTGGGTGGATCACAGCACTAATGATGTGCATTGCCACCTGAGTTGTTTTGGAGAAACTTACTTCTCCCCTCAAGGAAGGACTCAGCAGAAGGAAGAGCCTCCTTCCTCCCTGTTCTCCTCCCGCATTGGCATGGACCTGACCTCGGCAGTCACACCGGGCCACGGGACACCAGCCACAGGATTCCTTGAAGCAGCCTGGGTGTCGGCTGGAATGGCTTCACCTCTGAAACCCCGAGACCCGGAATCCCTCTCTCCGGACACAACCTTGCATTTTTCCATCTTCTCTGCAAGACAACATGCACAAAAAATACTGGACCTAGGAATCTCTTTTCCACTTTCCAGAGGTGGGCTAGTGACCGTGAAGAGAGGATGGATCTGAAATGGTCTTAGACGCCAAGCTGGCCCGGGACTTCACGTCTGTTTTTCCCTTCATTTTACCATGTTGGAGTCTGAGGTTGACTACTGCGGTCTCCTGATGGGGGTGTGGGAGTCACCACCCTTGGGAGCTCACAGTCCCATGGGAGAAACCTTAGTCACTGCAATCGTAACTGATGTTCTCTGGGGGGACTGTCTGACCCTGCTCCAGGGAGGGCCTAACCCACCCACCCGCGGCCTTGCTGCCCTTCCCCCGTCCTTCTGAACCATCCCCTAGACTGCGGCTCAGATCCCCTTCGCCCGACGGCACCCCACACTGCGCAGCACCTGCCATTCACGTCCTGGAGTCACAGGTAACCCTGGTGGGTACCGCTGATGTCGGTGTCCACCCTCCCTCTTTCGTAAGCTGCTCGCTCAGGGGATGCCCAGGCTGCAGACCCAAGGCCCTCTTCACAAGGCTCATCCTCCTCACCTTCTGGCCCGAGGTTTTGAAGTGGACTGACCGGGAGTCCCCTACCCTCCGCTACATTTTCCAGTGAGGCGTGTTCACCAGGGGCATTTTCCTTTCATTTCCCCACAGTGGTTGACCGTGGGACGCCCCCACCTGCCCCTGGGAGCGGGCCCCTCCCATCCTGTCCGCTGGGGCCTCTCCTGACTCTGGGGCACCACGCTCTGTCCCTGACGCATCCCCTTCCCTGCACTCGAGTCCAGGTTGACTTTCACTCTCTTCTTCCCATTGTGTCTCGTGTGGTCTCATCCGCCCCCGCCGTCTGCCACCCCCTCTAAAAGAAGGACCGCCAAGGGACCAGGTCTTCTCTGAAACCCCCGGCTTGGGCCCAGATTCCTGCTGGACTCTCCCAGAGTCACAGAACCTCAAACAAATTGTGCCCAGAACCGCGCCTGTCACTTGTCCGCCAAGCCCCTGCCCTTGCTCTTGAATCTCCAGTTTGTATCCACGATGCTCTGGTCCTCACTCAACTGAAGCAGGATCTCGGGTCACCTTGGATTCTGCTCCTTCCTTTCTTCACGCAGCTGGTGAGTCACCACATCAGGCTGCGGCCACCCTGACTCCTCGCAGTTTCCTCCTCTTCTCCACGTTCTCATAAAAGGCTCACCGTTTCCTGCCTGAAGGGTGGCAGCAGCCTGCCGAGGGGCTGTCCCCACTCCATCACGTCTGTCTTGTTCACCTGCACCTTCATTCCATCAGTGGCCTCTCACCTGCGGACAGGCGCCCTGATGGTGCTGGACGGGATGATGGCCGGCCGGTCTTTGGTCCATGCTCGCTGAGATCCCACCCCTCCCATCTCCCATCTGTATCTATCCCACCTCTCTTCATCTGTGCTGGTACCAGAAATGTGAGAGGAGCTGACAGAAACAGGACCTGCCCTCAAGGAGCTCACGCCCCCGTTGGGGAGGTGGAAACAAAGTCAAGTAATCAGACGTGACAACGTGATCATGGTAAGTCACGTGTGGCAAGACAGAGAGGCAGGGGTTGTGTGTGAAAACATACGTGAGGAGCGATGGGGTGCAGTGTGAGGAGGAGGTCCCGCCAGGAAAGTCCAGGTGCGACCTGAGGGGTGGGGATCTGCTAACCGAGGAAGGAAATGGGAAGCTGGATTCCAAAGACGGGCATGCGTGAGCGAGGCCTGAGCGGAGGGCCATGGCTCAGCAGGGAGCCTGGAATGAACTGGAGGTGGGGGGGCCCAGGGAGGGGGAGGAGAGCCCCCATAAGGAGGCTGGAAGACGGCCTGGGCTGGTTTGTGCAAGGACTTTGTCCACGCGACTCGGGTTGGGGGCTTCAGCCTTCATCCCATATCTCTACCATCTTTCATCCTCCAGGAAGAAGGATTTTATGCAGAGACATGCAGCTTTCAAAGGCCTCGCCAGGGGACACTTGGTGTTGGTTTAGGGGCTGTGGTCTCAAGCTACAGCAGGTGAGAAGGACAATGCCTTTTCTGCTCCAGCAAAGGCCAAGTTCCTGTGATGGAAATCCCACAGTGATGGTCCTGGACAAAGCCAGAGGGTGACCTGGATCAATTACTCAATACTTCTAGTTCTAAGAACATCCGTGCAAAAGTCTGCAGAATAACTGCATCATTTCTCCAGGAAGCTAGAGCACTTTCTTCTCCCTGTTACCATTTCCTCCCTTGCACACTTGTTGAGGACAACAGGACCTCAGCAGTTTCAGAGATCCTTGGACAGGCAGGGCTGCCAATCAGCTGGCATCATGCTGTGGAGACCACAGGGCTGTGGAGTGGGGGGCATGGCCAGATAAGGTGCTGGATCCTTGTCTGGGACCCCCAGACTGACCTTCTCTCTTAGGGGACACCCAGACCTCCAAACCAGTGATTAATGTGCAAGTGTAAGCTTCCCTCTCCCTGGAAACCAAATTATAATATGTAGTTCTAATGAAGACATGAACTCAGCAAGATAGAAGAAAGGCAAACCAAAACAAAACTCACCTTGACTATTTTCCATATGTCTTAGTCCATTCAAGATGCTGTAATAGAATATCACAGACTGTGACTTGTAAACAACAGATTTTTTTTTCTCATGGTCCTGGAGCCTGGAGGTACAAGATCAAGGCACTGGCACCTTTGATGTCTGGTGACGGCTGCCTTCCTGTCTTCACATGGTGGGGGTCAAGGGAGACCCCTGGGGTCTCTTTTACAAGGGCACTGATCTCGTTCACGGCAGCTCTGCCCTCATGATCTAGGCACCCCTCAAAGGTCCTGCCTCACACTGGGGGTTAGGGTTTCAGCATATACATTTCAAAGGGACACAAACATTAATTTATAGCACCATCTATTTTTCCCCTTGACTTTTGAGTTATCAGTACCTGATTGAGTTTGCATCTACTCTCCTTAATATTGCCAATGTGATCATCATTACACACCAGAAGGCCCATATGAAGAGAGAATCTTGTTCTGGTATCTTCCATGGAGATGCTCGACAGTCACGTAGGGTGGGTACCACCATGGACTTCGGTTCCCATCAATCATGTAAAAGTTGTGGCTATGATCATTTGTTTCTTTGTGTTACCATAACTTTAAAAAAAATAAGTTTCAACCATATTTTAAAAGTTTTTAAAGTGTGTTTGTCTCTTGATCACCTGTGGGGCATAGTATCATAATTCTCTATCTCCTTGGCTTCAGGACGGATACTGTTTTGTACTATCTCAGTAAAATGGATGCAAAACATGATGCAAACAAGAAAATGAACCTGAAACCATGCAAAGTTCAAAGCAGCAAGGCTTGGTTCTCTCAGAGGATGAAAACTTACCCACTTCCTTAGGGCTAAGTGACCCATCACGTAACTGGGAATTAGGACCCTAATATGTAAGACTTAATGTCTCTTGTAGAGGGGGGTAAACCAGTTTCAGACATGTGAATAATGCCACTTAAAAAATAGCTCTATATTAGAAATCGTTCTTAAATGAAATTTATGTTTAAATCCATTTCAAGGTCCATTCCACATGGTTTCCTGGGAAGTCTGGGTTGTTGTGTGTGTTTAGTTTTTAGTGTAAATAAGCAAAGCTGGAAACGTGGGGAAGTGATCTCCTTGCAATAGTTCATTCTTCTGTGTCTTAAACAATTGCTGATGCGCTGCTGGGGGATCCTGGGTCGGGGCCCCACCAGGACAGGTGTCCCGAAGCCTCCAGCTCCATCCAGAAGCCCTGGCCATCCCCGTCCTGGTCCCTGTCTTATCAGTTCCGTCGTGCTGTGGTGACACTCTGTCCATTCCTTAGGCAAGCAGAGCCAGAGAACTGAAACATGGACAAGATAGACATTAGCAGAGGCAACGAAATATAAGAAACGTGAAAACTAAGGGGCTCAGCGCCTACATTCGAACTCGGAACTTCTTTGTTCAGCAATGACATTCAGTGCCCCATGACAAACATGTCTAAGGAAACGAAGTCTAAGTGCTCGATTATGTTATTAGCATTTCATTCCAAATCGAATTTCTAGGGAAAAGAATTGGCGATTCAAGATCAAGAAGCCTCCAGTCAGAACTGAATAATCTGTGGCTTTGGCCTTGATACCGGGTGCACAGAATGTCCTGCCATGCTCGTCACATTGGGAAGGCATCAGCACCCTCCCCAGGGCTCAGCGTGAGACGACCTTTGCTCCCATTCCTCCAACCTCTCAGCTGAGGAGGCAGCCTTGACCTTGACCGCACACTCACAGTCCTTAGGCTTATCCAATTCCTCCTCCCCTGATTCTCTGCTTACTTATCCAGCCTGGATGGACTCATCTCTGCATCTGATCAAACTGTTACGTCAAAAACACAGGACGTCTGCAATGGGCAGAATGTATCAAAGGAAAAGCGTGAGTTTAAAAGAGGCTGTTATCTGTCCACATGTCCCTGGGCTGGATCGGTGTGGCTGGGGCAGGCTGGGCCATCAGCTTGTGCCCGAGGAAACTTTGCAGGCGAAGTTCATTCACAGAACCCATACACTTGGAAGATGCCAGCTCAATGCCACACTCACGGACACAAGGAAACTCATGCTTGAGGCTGAGACAAATGCCAAGCTGGAGGGGGTTCAAAGGAACAGGGTGACACTCCCAGGGTGTGGAACTAGGATGCCCACAGCCCAGTGGCTGCCGCCTTTGTCCATGGCTTCTTGCCTGGGACGGGGCCTGGGTAGGCCCCACTCTTGCAGAAATTTCTCACGGGGCGTTGACTTTTTCTATACAATCAAGACCCAATCATAGTGGGTTGAAAAAATGTGTCAGGTCCATTTCTGATATAGTGAACCACATAGTGGGAGCCAGAAAACATAAAGGATGCCATTGCCTCAGGACAATCCAATTGACCTGTCTTTTGTGGTTTCCCCTCATTTCTGCCTGTGCCCGAAGGCACCCCAACAGCCTTAATATACAAGGTCCCAGGAAGAGAGGACTGCCTTGGGGGTCTGCCGAGGGCATTTCTGGGCCCCGGGATGGAGAAGATGTTCTTTTGCAGGAGGTTGCGTGAAGAGCTGGAATTTAAACTTGTATTAATTACTCCTCATAGTACAGCCATCCCCAGGGTCACCGGGCGGTGCTGTGGGATATGCGACCAAGATGTCACCGTCTTCATAACAAGAGCAAACACACACCTTGTCATGAAGTGGAAGCTTTATTTAAACTTCTATTTGGAAGGTGGGGAGGGGGCAGCAGGGAGCAAGGAGAAAAGAAGAGGTGGGAGATGGTCCCACGAGGCAGGAGAGGAGGAGGAAGGCCCCCAAAGGAGGCTCTGTGACCGTCATTTTGCCTGGTATCGGCCCTTTGTCATGATGGAGTCAAGCCTCCACTCTGATCTGGTCTCTGCAGGGAAGTAGGTGGGTGGACCGTCACTGGGTCTCCTCACTGCACCTTCCAGAAGGGCCTGATGCAGGGTGCACCCGGGTCTTCAGGGGGACACAGCGCAGAGGAGGTACACAAACCTCCCGGAGGAGAGTCAAGACACAAAGTCGGCTCACGTGATCACGGACGCAGGCAAGGCCCGTGAGGTAGGGGTGAGTCCGCGGGCAGGAACCAAGACAGCCAACAGCACTCCCGGCAGAGGGCAGGAAGGGCCCAGTGTCCCGGCTCCGAGGCCCTCCGGCGGGTGGAGCTGCCTGTTACAGGAGGAAGGGCCAGCCTTCTGTTCTGTTCAGTCCTTTCAGGGCTTGGGTGAGGCCCACCCACGCGGGGGGTCAATCTGCTTACTCAGTCCACCCATTCAGAGGTCTGTCTCCTCCAGACACCCCCAGGATCATGTCCGACCACACCTCTGGGCCCCCCCATGGTCCAGTCAGGTGGACAGAAAATCCACCATTTCAGGGGGCAGGGGGAGGGGTAGAGAGGTCCTGCTGGGGCCTGGTGCTCCAGAAGGTTCTGTCACAGCTGCAGGTACACAGAAGTCAGTGTGAGCCCCAGGCAGGACCTCTGACATGGGGCTCTTGGCAGGAAGCAAGGAGGACCCCCCTGAGGCTGAGGCAGGAGCCCCGGTGGGAAATCTGCAGTGAAGACACTGGCCATCAGGTGGCCATCTGAGGACTCAAGCAATGCTTTTCTTTCAGAATTAAATTAAGAGAACAAAACAAAACAGAAACTGAACTGGACCTCGCTGGGCCCTCCCAGGTACAAAAGGACCCCCCCACCCACCTGCCACCTTCTTGTTTAAAGAAAAAAGCCTTTAGTCTCCTGGGTCTTCCAAAGAGCAAATTCAAGTGGTTGCTAATTAGGGAAGTGAAGGAACGCAGACACAGAGGGACAGCAGTCGGGAAACAGTAGTTCAGATGATGAAAGGGTCCTGAGCCTCCTCCAGGGTGCACATGATGACCTGACACTGACCTCTGAGTTGTTCTGCAGGAACCGCAGCACCCACCCAGGTGGAGGATGGGAACCTTGTGCTGAGACCCCAGACCGGTTCGAGCCAGAAGGCTGATGACTGAGATTCTGGAAACACCACCCTGTTACCTTGCCACCAACCCATCAGAAGAAAGTCACACACCCTGTGGCCCTCACCCCAAATGTTACCTTTAAAAACTCTTCCCTGAAAACCACTGGGGAGTTTGGGTCTTTTGAACAGGAGGCACCCATTCTCCTTGGTGGCCCAGCAATAAACCTGTCTCTGCTCCAAACCCCGATGTTTCAGGTTGTTTGGCCTCAGACCAAACAGGCACAGACTTGGGTTCAACAATAAAACCTCCCTTCATGGGCAGACGTGCTCCCTTCCATCAGACCATGGGAAATCATAGTATATCCTACTTCCTTCTTTGACTTTGTTGCCAGGGAAATGTAGAATTAAAGCCACTGTAACTAAATGACAACATATATTTCTGATAATCCTCTTCTGTCCCTTTCGGTGTTTTATAGCCGTTTTTAAATTTCCTCTTAAAGATCTTATTATGTGTTTCCTTTTTGTGTAGGAAATGAGGGTATGAATCATAAAACCTCTCAATATTTCTGTGTATATCGGCATGAAGCTTGTGCTCTTCTTTAAACATTCAGCTGTGTCTTCAGGAAACAGCTTGGAAGGGCATGAGTCAGAGCCAGGGTTTCTCCCTGTGCAAGACCAAGAGTGTAAGACTATCAGGACACAGTGACTCTTAATAAGGGGTTCAAGCATGAAACACCATTCACACTATCACTCTCATTCTTTACTAAGTATAAACATATTTTTTTTTTTAATATGATCTGCTCATATTTTCTAAGCTCTTTATTTGGCTTCATCTGAGTAACCCAGTAATGTTATTTCTCTCTCTCTCTCTCTCTCTTTTTTTTTTTTTTTTGCAGAACAAAGGCACTGATAAGTTCTGCAGGATTCAGCCCATTCTCAACATTGTGCCTTGACAGCTGGCTTGCTGGGGGCCATTGGAGATGATGCCAAGGAGGGCAGGCACAGAGAAGGCTGGTCCACATGCTGTTCTGCATGGACCAGCCCCCTGGGGAGCATGGGAAAATCCCCCAACTTTGCAACCTCTTTGCGTCCTTATCTGCAAACTGAGGGGTTTGCAGTACATCCTCCAGATGTGCTCTTTCCACCTTTAGCATAATTTAGAGTTCAGTGACATGTGAGCAAAGAAGAAGAGAGAAACTGAAAATCAGGAAATTTAGTGGCAAAAAGAATTTACGTAGTGATCCTGATTTGAGATTGCCACTCAACCTTGGTGGCAAAAGCTATAAACCAAAGGCGAGCATCATTTTTGGCAGGCATGCCCGTCTCCGGTGCTGGTGGAGGATGCTCAGTGCCTGAAGTCACCACATTTCCCAGGGATCAGAATATCCTTCCTCCACTACTGTCATCTGAACATCACATCTTTGCTTAAAATTCTGACAGCTCACAAAATGCAAATACCCCTGGGGTAAGATTGTGGCATCTTAGCAAAAATGAACAATCTGTTAAGTTTAATAAAGACCAGCTTGGAGGTGAGGGTGGAGGTGGGATGAGGGCACAGGGGCCCTGTCTCTTGACAGAGGAGGGTGAGGGGATGAGAGTAGGGGGCACAGAGGAACAAATCCCCATCCCCTACCCACCATGATATTTTACATGGGAAGCGCCCCACCCACCACCACATCTTCTTCTCTCTCTAGTCTTACGGCAGTTTAAAAATAAATGATTCTTTCCCTCCATGAATGTGTGATCCTTGCATGCCTAAATATTTTGTCAATTCATCTGGTAACAAACGGCTGCCTATTAAGTCAATTTGTTCCTCTCACTTCAAAATAAAGTCTGGATTTAGACCACTCGCGCTACTCTTGGGAGAGTGTGTAACGGAGGTTTCTGTAGGTGGAAAACATTCTCTCCCACTATAACATCGACATGTGAATCGTGGAACGCACAGCTTTATTTTCAGACAGGGTGCCTTGTGATTCACATTAATGTGCAAGACTTTTTATTCTAAAAAGTGGTAAAACAAGGATGTCAGCATCCATGTGTTTGTCCTTGGTACACAAGCTGGACCATACAAGGTGGGAACTGAGAGCAAAAGGACCACGTGATTACTCCAGTCTCCAGATGGTTAAAGAGGAAACTCTTCTCTTCTTCCTCAGAGCTTTCTCAGAAGGAGAATTAACTTTCTTAAGGCACATTTGTGTTTTATGAAAACATTTTTTTTCTTAAACAAGTTTTATTTTGGAATTTCCATGGATGGTATGGCCACAGGGATGCACACAGATCCAAATAGGCAATTTCATCTAAGAATTAAGCAGGAGACAACCTTGCCCAGGCTAAGTTCTGTGTGTGTGTAGGTGTGTGTGCGTGTGTGTATATGTGCATGTACGTGTGTGTGTGTGTGTGCGCATGTGTACATATTTAGTATCACAGTTACATCTAACCTTGCCCTGATGTCAAGAGCAGAGACCAACCATGTGCTCTATGAGAAATGTACCAAGAGGCACATACTCTAAATTTTCCTCCTAGAAAGTCCTGGATGTGATGGAGAAAGGAGTGGCTGGCCCATCTAGCAATGGGTTCTTGTCCCAGGGCAGTGACTTATTAACTATCAATCATGAATGATGTCACGTCTCCCACACTCACTGTCCTCACACACCAAACAGTGGAGCTGTAGTGCACAGCTGCTAGCAGAGGACATGGGAAAGTGGATGAGTCCGTACTAGGCCAGAAGTCCAGGGCTCATCACCACTAACCAAATCACCATCTGAAGGGGTGGGAGATGAGAAGGGTGCACGTCTCAGCTGCTAGCTTGATGTCTGGATCTACCTGCTTCAACTATAGCATGAGGGAGAGGAGAGCCAGCTGGGAGCCGAGGGGAGGACCCACCCCTCCTGCAGCCAGCTGTGCAAGGGGCAAGATGCCGTGCAGGGCCTGATGTTCACACACAGGGAGGAAGTGTTATTACATCATAAGACATCTTGGATAAACTCATGAGATGAGTCCACTGTTTAGAGGGGCAGAGCTACATGGTAGAAAGAGGAAGCTGGATCCCTGTTCCAGACATAGGTTCAAAAGTGTTGACAAAAACTTTAACCTCAGTCTCTTCATTTCTAAAATGGGGATGGTGTTATCTTCCTTAAAGGATTTTCAAAAAATTTATTAAAGCATGAACTACATAAAAAATATTCAGCACATGATATGATTTTAGTAAGTGATAGTTATCACAACACTGGTGGCAAAGTATCAGTTAGTTATGGTGTAACAAACATCCCCAGACTCAGGGACATCAAACAATAAACATTTATCATCACTCAGACACCTACAGGCTACCGGGCCAGCTTCTGCCTCTGTGATCAACCAAGGGTTGATGGGGGTGGCCCGTCCAGGCTTGTCTTAACTCCTCAGGCCAGGAGGATGAGTTTCTCTCCAGAGGTTAGTCTGGGTTTGCTCTTACGTCAATGCTATTGGGCTCCAGGAAAGAGAGAGTGTGTGCACAGCTGTTTGAGGCTCAGAACTGCAAGGACATCACTTCTCCTACTTTTATTGGCCAAAGCGGGCCATGAGGTCACCTTGGTTCAAAGCGGGGGGGGGGGGAATAGAGGCCCCCATTTAGGGACAGAGAAGCCAAGCCACACAGCAAAGGCAACACACAGAAGGGATGAGACAAAGCCCCTTAGAGTCAGTGCACTGGACACGGATCTGGTGACAGTGCTGCATGTGGCTGAAATTTCACGTGGTGATGAGTGAAGTCAGTGCCTCCGGCTGGTGCTTATAAAAAGAGTGGTTCTCAGACTTCCAAGGCAGCTTCTTCTCTGCCTCTAAGGCATGACTGTCTCTCATTTCCAAATATGACATGGAGGTAGCTACAAAATAACAGCATTTTTAACCTATCGACTGATGTTTCACAATGAAGATTTTGATGCAAATGTTCATGATATTGAAAAACATGCCAGAAAAAGCACAATCTTCCACCCAAAATCACTCCATCATAAAGCATACATGATGCTCACAAACAGATCTCCTCATTTGTCTTTAACATATATTATTAGTCTCTGCTATTTAGGGTGGCTATTTTGAGAGAAAGAGAAACATTGCATGAGCACATTTACCATGACTTAGGTCTGAATGGTAACTTCTTTAAGACTATATGATTCTTTTAAATTAAAAGTTTCCGCCTTTTACAGTAAAGGATCAAAAAATTACTGGAAACAAACTCATGATGACTCTTGATAAGAAGGCAGAAGACGAATGCAAAGGATAACTGTTCCTGCATTGGTAGTGGCATAGGTGTAACTTAATTAGCTTTGTGGAAAGAGCAGGGCAGATGGTGCAGATGCTGCTGGGACCACGGTGGCCATCCCAGCCTGGGCTCCCCTCTGGGCATCTGGCATCCCTCTCCATAGCTTTCCCTACCCTTCGAGCCTGGAACTGAAGTATCTTCATGACATATCTTAAAACTGGCGCTCTGCTTTGTTTCTCAGGCCCTTCAAATGCGGAGACAATGTTTCGAAGATGGGATTCTGAAACTTCAGAACTTGCAGACCATGGGGCACACATAGATGTCTTAAATATCTTCAGAAATCATTAAGTCTCTCATCAGTGCTGACGGACAGCTCTAATACATTCCTACATTTTAAGCAGACTCCATCCCTCACGCACCGCCCCCCTCCCGAAGCCGGGTGGAACATCTATTGTCAAATGCATAAAATAACATTAGAAATGCAGACTTGAGGTGGCCAATGGTAATGTGTTATTTAAAACTTATGAACCCAAACGAGGGCTGATTTTCTCCAAATTGAAATTTATAGTTTCATTTCAGAGTGCGAACCTGAATACTGATGGGGCTTGGGCGAGCTGTTATAAACTGGCTGTGGAAACAAAGCAGGTAAAGCACCCGGCACGAGCAGCGATGACAGAAATGCCTGCACCGCTTATAAAATATTGGGTCCTGCTACCTATACTGATGGCTACAAACTTGGAGCAGATTTTGTGTGGGCGATGTGCAGTTAGTATTGTATCTACTTTTGTACCGTGTGATTTAAATGCCAGCAAAATAAAACAAGGAAACCATCGGTCACTGTCCTTTTTATCTTCCAGGCTGTTAAACAGATCCCAAGAACCAGAAGTGTCATCTTTGAAATCTGATTGCCCCTCTATTAGATCAGCGTGTGATTGATAGCTTGGTCTGTCACTTTGGCAAAATCGTTATAATATTAGAATTTACTGAAGTTGAAATTCAAGCCAATTTACCTACAAAACATTAAGGGTCATAGATTCAAATCAAGCAGAATAACCTGTCTTCAAGGGGCCTGTGATCTCCAAGCATGAATATGGCTTTCTGTATACTTTAAGGTGTCACAGTGCAACATGTGACAATTTTTAAAAAAGACAATACAAATGAAATAAAATAATACAATAAATATATAAAACAATAAACATAAAATACTTAAAAACAGAAAAAATAAAAGAAGGGAAAAAGCAAAAAAAAATGGAACAAAATAAAACTATATCATGATTGAACTCTGAAAAATAGGAAAAAAATAAAAAGGGTAATTAACTTCAACTTGGTAGAGTAATAATTTAGGAATTCCTGAGTGTTTAAAAAACCCTAACTCCTGTTCGCTAGAGAAGCACCCGGCCCCCACGGAGCGCAATCCCCTTGTGGCTGTGCTTGAATGAACCCATCTGTGGTCCCTGTCCTGCTTCTGAGACTGTTCTGGAACGGATGGCCCGTTTTCCCTCTAAATGTTCCGTGCGCTTCTCTGATGGACTTGCCTCCGAGCCTGCCTGTGGCCCTGGCTGAGGTCGCAGTCATGGGGATGCTCGAGTAAAGCGGTCCCCGCCGCACTCTGCCATCAGGGGCCTCCCTGCCTCCCTCTTCGTGGGACGGGCTGCGTGGCTGCAGCGTGGGTCCTGCTGGGAAGGGCACTGCAGGAAGAAATGCAAAACAGGAGAGGAGGCAACCTGAGGGCTGTGCCTGGGGGAATGGGTTCTCCTCGTGTGAAAAACACACAGACACCCAAGAGACAGCAACAAGAGCCTCTGCGTCATAAGGAAACAGGCAACCCCCAACCTCAAGCTCCTCGTGCGGGTCAAAGGCACAGCGTGTTGGCCTCTGGGGGCCCTGACGCTGGCCACTGCAGCACAGCTGTTTCCCAGGTGATGCTGACTTGGGGCGGCTGCCCTAATCCCTCTTGAGAGAACTCACCAGGTCATGACGCAGTCAAACGGTGGCGGTGGGCAGTGTAATCAGGCGATGAGGACGGCATCCCACCTGCCGCCCACGTGTGCACCTGACCTAGCAGGGGAGCCCAGGGGGCTCTGGAATGCCACTCAGCGTTAGAGCACCGCGGAAATGCAGTGACTAACCACCTTTGCTCAGGACTATGGCCACACCCTCAAAAAGACAGAAGAAAACGGACCCATACTTGTTAAGAACTCCAGGTGCCCGTCTCTCCTGGTGGGGAGCCCCCAAGGGGCCGTGAGGCTGTGCTGGCCAGCTGGGTGGGTTCCCCGTGCACGGCTCCTTCCCGGGTCGCCGCCTGGCCGGGTCTGTCCCCCGCCCCATTGGGCTCTTCTCACACCACTTCGTGTTCTTTCCTCTTCTCTGCTGAGCCAACACCCAGCTGTCTTGTAATGAAATCGGGGGTGATCATCTCAGAACATCACCGCCCTCACAAGGCTGTCCATCTCCCAGCCAGCGAGAGTCAGCACTGGGGCTTAAGCAGGGACCAGGGACGCCCTTCACTCTGCGACCTGGCTCCATGGCCTGACCCCATTCCATGATGGGGGGACAGGAGGGAGCCTGAACTGACCACTGCACTGGAGTCCGATTCCTCCTGTCTCTTCTTTACACGTAGGGTTAGAGGCAAGAATATTCTTCTTGAGGCCCGCTTTCTTTTCCTCCATTCTACAGTATTTTTCTTTAGGCTATTCGATATTTCTGTTACAACCACCCTGGGAGTTTAAAAATGTGATGAAAGTTAGAACCTTCTCTACATATTATAGCAAAAGGAACACTATTTTGAAAAACCTAGAGTTACATACACAAGCAGAGTTGAATCCCAAAGTTTGCTGGGATAAACAGCTGTGTGATGTTGGCAAGTTTTATAACTTTGACATGCCATGGTTTTTTCTTTTCAGCTGTAAAATGGTGATAATAATATTATCTGCTGTAGGGACTGTGCTGCGTAATAAGTGAATACTTATGACATTGGTATGTGTATCTCTCTGTGCTTGAAAGCTGTTGGTTGTAATTATTAAAAGTATAAATATTTGTATTACTATTTTGTGAAGTTTCCAAAACAAGTCACTAAGCAACCAAAAACTTCATACAGATGAACACATTTAATTTAATGCAAGAGACGTGTTTCAGTCAGAATTTTGAAAATGGAAATCGTGTAATTATTTGCTCTTTCAATCATATAATTCTGCAGTCTTTAAGCGTGGAAGAGTCTTCCCTCTGGGTCACTATCTCCTGCAGTCTTTTTCTATTAAAAATTAGAGTTTCAACATCACTGCATAAACTTTCATTGAAACAAAAGATCCCAATTGTAGTGCTTCAATACTTTATTATTTGCTCCATTAAAACTATAAGCTCTATTATAAGTCCCTTGTGATCACAGGCATCACAGGAAATATTATTTAGGTGGAAGTAGAAGAAATGGCCTTTTCGTATGTAAAAATGGTCAAATACCGGCAATTTCGTATGGTTTCAATGAACGCTTAATTTGTGAAATGCACAGATACATCTTTTTTCTTAAAAATTTGATCATCTAAAATAACTAAAACAATTTAAACAAGACAGTTTAAAAGTGAGTGTGTTTTGAATGAGCTGCAGACAATCCCACCACATATACATCATCACTGTGCATTGAGTAGCTGCCTCGTTTAGGGCTGAATGAAATATTTATGGTGGACCAAATAAAGCAGCAATGTAATGGCAAATTCCTATATCTGGGGACATTGCTGTCACTGTGGGCACCCGTGAAATAGCTCTGGCCTAATTTCCTCTGACTTTGGATGTGTGCAAATCACAGGGAAATGTGAACTGACTACAGCCTGAGAAAATCAGCAAAGACAGAAAATCATTGCAAATCAGAACCTTATCAATATTTCACTAGGCTAAGACTAAACATCTTACTCCTCCATAAACAGAAAGCTGTTTTCTTGAAACCATACACTGGGATTAAAAAAAGGTTATCACAATACTGTTCAATGCCTAGAGTTTAAAGTAGACCTCCAAATCTATTGTTTGTATATATCTGCATCACATGAAATGAAAATGTGCCCGTGCCAACAGTATCTCGGGAAAATAGAGCTATTTTTATGGCAAAGCATTTATGTTATGAACTGCCTACAATGTACAGAAAGAGTTGTGTCTGAACCTGTTGGAATCCATCCTGATTTTTTCTTACTAGGGTGGCTATGACCTAGAACCCACCAGTAGTGTCATACCACATTTCCTATCCTTTCTGACACCAGAAGGGAAAAGAACATTCCTTCATGGCCTGTTTCTAAGTTTTTCTTAGCATCCCCACAGTAACAACCTCAAAAACAAAACAAAATACATAAACAAGAAGTGACCTTTAAACTAAACCCTAAAAAGAGCGGATTATCAAGCCTGGGGTTTGCACCAAGAAATATAGTCTCCTGCACAAAAAGCTTTGGAGATATAATTCTTCATTCTGTGATAAATTTCCCTTGGATAGAGGCAAATAAAACCAAGAAAAATAAACAAAACACACCAATTAAGGTTCAGCTTCCTACTTCACATAAACTGAGAGAACATTGATAAATTTTGCCGTTCGCTGAGCTTGGAAGGCTGATGTTTTGCTTTGTCATTTGAGTTTTTGCCTCAAGGAAGAGGAAAAAAATTGCTGCCAGTGTTTATGAAAGGGAGTGGAGGGAGTCTGCAGAGGACGAGGTCTTAGATATGTCAGAAGTTTGGTTAAAATTAAAACGTTCTGTTATACAACTGCAGTCCAACATAAAATAAAAAGTTAAAATAAAATAAAGTAAAATGTTCTGGGCAGGAAAGGGTGGTCAATTTAGGGAACACACAATTGCAAGAAAAAGCATAATTACCCAGGAGACAGGAGCTAATGTACATACACACACACACACACACACACACACACACAGAGGAATCTGGTCTCTCTCTCCCAGCCTCAGAGTGCACTAGAATGTCCTCCCGTCCAAAAACCTGCCTCCCACCAAGTGCTCCCTGGTCCCTCTTCTTTGGTGAGCCCCTCGCATTCCCCAAACCCCTGAGCCCCTCACCCAGCTGGAAGGTTCCGGCTGAGGGCAGGGCCCTCTCCTTCTCAAATGTAAAGCCACATTTTAGTCCTTTCTCACTAAGTGCCCCCACTTCATGCCTTTTGTCACCCTCTCCTTTGCGACACGCTCATCCCATCGCCTCCGTGTGGCCGCCCTCTCCTCTCAGCTCTCCTCAGACCCTGCCCGCCCTGCCTCTGGTCCCCTTGGGCTCCCGCTGGGCCTCTGCCCTCCCTTCTCACACCCTCCCTGGGACCCTAACCCGAGTCCATGGTTCCTCTCATCATACAGGCTCGTGATCTACCAGCAGAGATTTTTGCACCTAGCTGTGTCCCCAGGACCAGTTATAACTTGAGGAGCCCAACGTGGGAAGGCGTGGCCCCCACTACACCTGTTAAGAATTTCAAGGTGGCAATGGTGGAGCAAAGCGGAACACGGGTCTTGGGACGGTGCACGTGCTGGAAGTGGCCCCCTATTTGCAGTGGGATCAGTCTCTGCATCGGGGAGCCTGACCCAGAGGGGGAGACGGGGGTGGTTAGAGGAAGTGGTGGCCCTGGGAGCCAAGATGGCGGTCAACAAGGCTGTGCCCAACCAAACGAGATGAAAACCAGAGGATCGGGGGGGGGGGGTCTACGGCAATAAGAGTCACCATGGCCCAGTTTTCAAGCTGAGCTGGCTTCACAGTCCTAATCCACTGATTGGAGCAAAGGCTGGATCCCTGTGAAGAAGACAAAGTTTGGGCACATGGGGTCAAAGGCTGAAAGTAAGAAGCGCCCCACTCACTGTTGCTCCCAGGATCCGGGGGGTTTGTGCCCCTCCTCCATCCTCTGCACCTTCAGGTTCTGTGGGTCACGAGGTCATGGGTCCCGAAGGGAACACTTCCTACCAGGAAACCCAGAGACCGTTCATTCAACCCCGCACTGCCACTGCTCTCCCACCGCTTCAGAGTTCTGATGCTGCTGGACCAGCAGGCAAGGGAAGGCTCACCATCCTGGCAAGAGAAGAGCTGCCCTGACGTCCAGAGGCGGGGATACCGGTCTGGCTCATTGGCCGCTGCTTTCCTGCCCACTCTCGCCTTTGAGCGGGGCGGCACCTCCACCACGGCCCCAGGAGGGCGTGTGCCAGCAGCGGTACAGACCGGGGGAGGGGACTCTAGGATGAAAAATGCCGGGGGCAGCAAGGACGGCCACCTGCAGCAGCGGAGGCTGTGGTCCGCCCCCTGACCTCCCTCTTGTAAGTTTTCCCAGGAGGCTAGAATCTTGGAGCTGCTGTTTTCAGTGGGATAAACTCACTATAAAACAAGTGGACGCAAGGGGTACAAAGTGTGGACTGCAGTGGACACCAGGTGGTGGATTTGGATGCACCACCTCACATCCCCAACAGGGCCAAACCCTCCATCCCCTCGGCCTGGGTCAGGGCTGCTGCTCCCCGAGGGCTCCGCCGGAGTCCAGCTCCCCGGGAATTGTGCTGAGCTGGGACAGTGCCCGGCACAAAGTCCTGCACCCTCCCCAAGACAGCGCACGATGCCAGGTCCGTGAGGGGGCCCAAAGGCCGGGCCCTCTTTCCCAGTTGGCACTTTGAAGAATCATCCCAGCCTCCGAGCTCCCAGGGCTAATCAAAGCCTCGACTGCGCTGGTTCTGCAGCACAGCCTCTCCCTGCTCAAGTCAGCTCCCTCCCCTGCACACGCCTTGTTCCTGCAAGACTCCCTAGGAAACTGTCTGATTTCACATCTCAGTCTCAGACATGGTTTCCCTAGTAGCCTGACCTTTGACATGTCTCTCATTCCTTCCAGACCAATAACTGCATTCACGTCACAGCACAGGGGAGCAGGGAATTATGTTTCCTGCTCTGGAACGAGAGAGGTTACTAACCAAAAGAAGTGCAGATTTCTTCCAACACAAGGAGAACATCCAGGGATGACCTTGAAGGCATTAGACTAGGAAGGGCAGAATGTACATCTGCACAGGAGAGAGTTTACTGACGTGGGAGCGGTCCTTGTTACTTGGGGCTTAATATCTGGACTAGAATCTTAATATACTTGCCACTTGGCTTCTTGAAGCATGGACCTATAGATGAGCTGGCATGAATGGAGTAGAGAAGCTGGAACCTCCCTGCCAGGGTGTTGAGATGAAGGACAGAGGCTTAGGGAGGTGGTGCTGGGAGGTGAGCTTATTATATGAGAGCCCCTGGTCAGATCTCTCCAGGGCCTCAGAGTGGGCTCCTTACCTAGACGGGTGTCTTTGAGAAGCTCAGTGGTGGCTCTGAGCCATAGGTCTGGGTTGCCTGTAAGAGATGCCGACATGAACTGAGAAGCCCAGGTACTAATGGAAAGGCTAGAATGCCCCAACAGCAAAGCTTAGCCGCCAGTGACAAGATGAGTGTAATTCTGCAGCAGAGAGAAAGCATGGTGGCCAGGAGGGTGCTCTAACCTGGAAAAGTCAGGGAAGATGCTAACGGACATTAGCATACCTAGGGCTGAGGAACGGGGCCCCAAATAGGGTATGGTGTGATTTATACAAGAAAAAAGAGAGAGAGAAAGAGAGGGAGAGAGAGAGAAAGAGAGTGAGCTTGGAGCAGACGTCAGGATCGGCCCTGCATCAAACCCATTTCAGAGCTGGCCCAATAGATCCAGGATCCGCCCTGCTGTTTTCCCCTGGTTCCCAGTGGAATTGAGCTAGAACTCCACTTTTCTCCTGGATCCTAAACAACCAAGATGGCATTTTGGTAACCGTGGCATTGGTGAGCTCCTGCTACGTTACCAGTGCTTAACTTGTATTATAGCGCTTAATTAAACCCTCACCAAAACCTTCTGAGGAAGACACGATTATACCTGTTTCCAGGTGAGACACTGCGCCCAAGGTCAAGCATCCTTCCATGGCAGACTGGCATCTAGCTTCTTCTGGAACATGGCTCTGAATTGAGATTTGCAGTCAATGCTGATTTCTATTTGTTAAAATTAATTTTTCAGACTATGATTTGCTTATTTATTTTAGATTTGTGGTTCTGTCTGCAACTACTTGAAAATTACAGCCACCCTCTGGAGATACACAATGGCATGTACATTTTGTCTTCTCTCTCTGCATGTCCTACTTACGTCAGCTCACATTTCTTCCTTTTGTAGAAAAAAGTGTAGGCTTTTCCAGCTATTTTTAAATTGTGCCCCAAAATGAAATTAAATATATTTTCTTTAAAATGTTAGTTAATACTATTTCTTTTTTGTTCTATTTGCTTTTTACCGCTAGAATCGAAAAGGGGAAGGAAACATTTCAAGGGAAAGAGTCAGAGCGTGAAGATTTCCTAAAGAGAAGTCTTGTTGGAGGCATGTCCACATTTTGTCCAGCAGACTTGCCACAAGGCATCATCCATTGTTAGAAGCGGGCTTTTTGCAAAACACCTTGCACATCCCCAAGCGACGGGAAGCAACACCGTCTGGTTCCCCTCTACAACTCATTCTATTTTCCCTAAATGCTGCTCCCCTTGGCGCCCTCTCTGTACTCCGTGTTGATGTGCTCAGCTTCCACCGTCTGCATTTCCTAATAAAGGCAGGACGCAGATGAGCTCTCCTGATAACACCCTTGACAGTGATCTCGGCCACGCTGGGGAGGAGTGGAGCCACGCGTGGGTGTACAAGTTTGGAGAGCCTCATGCCGAGATGGAGGGAGCTGATTGTGATGATGGGTATTTCTGGCTTAATCTTCCAAAGCTTTCTTTTTAGGAAGTGAATATAGAAATAAAGCAGGCTACGTATATATAAGTATATGTGTGTGTGTGTGTGTGTGTATCCTATCTATATATATATATAGATAGATAGATATATCTGCAAGCAGGCAAAGGAGGAGGAAACCTCGAGGTGTGGAGTCCTGTAATCACAGCACAGCCGACCTGTCCGTGGCTAATGTAAGGGTTATGGGATACCATAATCCCTCCCCTGAGCTCCTTTAGTGCAGCCATGATGACTAAATTTCTTGTGTCTTATCACACTGTCACAGGCTGGAACCAGGAGAAGGGGCTCTGAAGAAAGCACAGCATGGAAACGAGAAATGCGATGATCAGATTACCAGCCCCTGGATCTGTGAGCCGGGCCCAATCTGACCAGAGCAGGCTTGATTCCAAACCCATGGGGTGACTTAAACCCCATCCTGGCCCCCTTCATCCCAGCACAACACTATTTTTAAAAACCCCAGACATCCTTCCAATCACGATGGTGTGGTTTTCTCTTTTTGCCCTGGTCTACCTGTTATAAATCTTCTAGTGAAAGAGACCAGCCCTTCTGGAACTTCGGGGGTGGGAAAATCAGATGGATCTCACATTAGAAATCCTCCTTAGAAGACTGAATATCAAAAGCGGTGCAGAGGTGGGAACCAAAGCCCCTTCAGGAAGTGTGTGTGTCTCACCCGGGTTTTCCTGGGGCAGACGAAGGTGGGGTTCTTGGAGACACAGAGCATTCTCATCGCTCCCGAAGCGTCTGAACTGTCTCCCTCCACAGACACAAGACCCAGCTGTGTTCACAGCATCTCTGCTTCTTAGAGGGTCTGCCTGTTTTCCACTTTGAAGGGGAACTTATTTTGCCTGTTGAGGTGGTAAAGATTGCCTGGTGTTTGATTCTCACTGTGCTTAGTCCAACAGTGATGGCATGCATGGTCAGTAAAATAAATAGACCTGCATTACCTTTTATGATCTAGGGAAGTGCAGAGCACAGGATAGGGGGCACAGTCTCTACTTGAAGTGTCACAGAGACCCACGTTCAGAGTCATGGAGAACCAAGATAACACACTGCCTACCTGCCATGTTCCTTACAGGTTGTGGGACTTTGAGCCAATCTTTCATAAGCTTGGGGAGGCTGTAGGTGCGTCAAGGTGGGGAACACGTGTTCTCTGGTCCCCTGGCTATTAAGATAGATGCAACTACAAGAGGTTACTTTAAAAAAAATGGTGGGCAAAGGTAAATATGCACGAGGACTAGGGGAACCGGGCTCTGAGAAAGAAATTGTGTACTGAACATGCAAACCAGCTGAGAGAAAGAAGGGTTGCAACATCCTGGTGGAGAACTTGGAGAAGGAGATCGGATGCTGAAATTCACCCCCAAAATGGCCACTCCTGGAGTCTGTATAAGGAAAAGACGGAAGGAAGTGAGGTGATGCCGGGGCACAGGTCTCAGAGGTAGTATTGGAATGAAAGCAAGCTCATCAGGAAGCCAAGAGAGGACTCGCTTCCAAGAAGGACGAAGATGCAGGATGCTGGTGGGAGGCGTGAGGAGCACTGGCTGTGGAAAACATATGAAGAGGACACATTTGTGCGGGCGAGGAAGGCAGATTTGAGTTGGGGCCACAATTTGCTTCTTGAAAATCAGTTTGATCCTCTTGTGTTTTCAAGGTGAAAGGAGAAGACCACTGAGGACTAAACAACATTTTGAAATCCGTAGGAAAAATGGCAAGAGAGAAATGATGGAGTGGGTCTTGACAAGTGGAAATGAGAGATGGGAAAAGTTAACAAAAGTACAAATTTTAAAGTTTTAGGGACCAGATCTTATATATTATGATTAATTTATCTAGAAACATTTTAGTTTTCTTAAAAAAATTAGAACCTACTTTAAAGAAAAGTGATTTTTCTCTCAAGAAGATGTTATCTATAGGTGAAAGTATAATGATTGCTTTAATATCATCCAATATAATATTCATTAAACATTTCATTCAGTTTTGAGGGACTGATTTTCCTTTACCCTATTAATCACACTGTCCTTGAACTAATATACAGATTAGCCCCATGTGAGGAATAGTTTACAAGTTCAAGTAAAAATTATTAGTTCTTGGTAAAATATCAAATATGATATATTTGGTATTTGTGAAACAGACCTAGAGAAAATTTGGAAAAAGCCATCTTCTCAAAACTTTAAAAAGTGTTATCTTTTTGTTTTTTTTAATTTATTTTTTATTGAAGTATAAACATTATCTTAATGCAGAACAACAAAAACTTGGCAGATTTGCCAACTGAGGGAACAGTCATTAATGCTAGGGGAAGAAAAACACATATATTGAAATAGATAATGTCCATACATTGTATAAAGCCTGCCATGTTCTTTTATAAAAGATAAACGGCAATAACATAAAATAAACTTTAGATCAATAATAAAACACAAAATGTCCAATCTTTTGAACTTTTCTCATTCAGTCGAATCCCACCGACCGCAGATTTCCGTGGTTGCATGTGCTGGAGTCAGCCGGGCACTTTTGTAGCTTCCTAACTGTGCGGTCAGGGAGCTGCAGGTTGGAACCCAGCTCCGGGTGCCCTGCAGAGACCTCTGGAATGAGCAGCGCCTGAGCCTCCTGGTGCTACGTCATCACCTGCGGAAGGGGGTGCAGTGCTGCGCTAAGAATTGCCTCTAGGAGCCAGCGGCGCAGAGAGATGTGTCCACGGATACGGGCTACCATCACTCATGAGGAGGCGTGTGTGTGTGCGTGTGTGGTGTTAAAGGGAACTCTTTGCTGTGCACAGACATAACTGCATAATTGCTCTTTCTTTGTGGCTGCATCTCCTTGGAACTCTGGGGAAAATGTTTGCATGCTTATCGGTTGGTCCAGACAAAAAGGGTTCTCCTGGGGGGTCTGCATGTGTATAGACCTAGGTTTCTCAGCCTCTGCGCTCTTGACATTTTGGACCAGATACTTCTTTGCTGTGGAGGCTGTCCTGTGCACTGTCAGATGTTCAGCAGCACCCCTGGCCTCTACCCTCCAGATGCCATGAACACTTTCCCCTCCAGTTGTGACAATCAAAAATGTCTCCAGACATTGCCAAGGGTGCCCAGTGGGGCTCATGGCCCCCAGTTGAGAACCACTGGCCATGGGCCCTAAGACAAACTGGAGACAAAGTACCCCCATACTTCAGTGTCCAGTACTTAGCTGTAATCATTCAGTCAGGTTGCCTCAGAGAACAGCCATGTAGCTTTGCATCCTCAACAAGAAGGGGCCTTCTGCAGTCCTAGGATGACGCACACTTCGGCCCTGACCTGCCTTCACGCAACACAGGCTGTCGGGGACGTGCACAGTGACGTCCAGCAAGCTGGATTCAAGTGCCAACCGTCTGTTTCTGGGTGGAACAAAATCGTCTTTAAGGGCCGCAAATTATTGCTTCCATCCTTTTTCTTCCGAAACAACTCCGAGGTGTTGAAATAGGGGGTTTCTGAGAATGTGGTGTGACCCCCAAATAAAGTGTAGGAAAATACAATGTGAGAGCCTCTGAGTCTCCAAGGGCAAATGGAGGAGGTTGGGGTGCACGGCTCTCACTCATCCGTTTGTGAGGTGAGCCTTTGCTGGTCCCCGGAGGTACCATGTTGGAAGAGGCAGAGTTCAAGCCTTCAGGGAAGTCAATCAAGACCACTGAGTTTGTTGTCCGTATAGGTAAGGACCAAACATGCTTCTCAAGACTAAATACCGTTTAGATTATGAAGACCTTCTGTAAGCAAACTTTCTTTAAACCCTGGCATTCTCCTGTGTGGATGTTTCTCCACTACTCAGACTTTTAGTACATGATGCAGCCAATTGTTTAGAATCTTACAGTTAAGACATTTCTTAAACTGGTTTATACATCTTAAAAACTTTTTTTAAAGGTTAGATTGCATGCACAATGTAAGTCAAAGTATAAAGTGATTTAAGACGAAAATACCCTTTAAAAAAGAAAAAAAAAAAGGCTAAATGGAAAAGAAAAACATTATCGAACTGGATTTGTAACATTTTTCTCTAATGAGCTGGTATAATGGTCACGCTAATATCCTAACTCTGATTGTAGTAAAGATGAAAATGTGTGCCTGTTATGTAGGATTTGTTCAGTAAAGAAAAAAAAGTGAGGAGACTGCAATTCAGAACATTTAAATCAACAGTGAATTCAATTTGTAACAAAGTCTTGGAGAAATTCACTCAAACAGTTGAGAAGAAGTTTGTACTTCTCAATTATCTCAGAAAATAGAAAAGCAGAAGCAAATGTTTTGGATAAAAAATATGTTCTTTCACACAATGTTGTATATTCAGAGGGATATGTTTTTCATTTGAACAATTTAGTATCCTTATATCTAAACAATATCTGTAAAAAGCCAATATTTTAAAGAATGAAACTTGCAGGAAGCTCTATGCATTTGCTAATGAATACCATAAGAACATTTTATGTTGCTTTTATGTTAATAGGATTCCACTGTACTGCCTAACCCTGCTTATAATTGTACCTTAAAACTAATTTTTGAATTGATTATAAAATAACTTACTTTGCAAAAAATCTTGAAAAGGACTAATTTTACTGTTCATCTTATATTTTAATGCATTTATTTTCATTTTTTTCTTTAATAATAAGAAGAGTTAACATTGAAAGAGGGCTTGGAGCATCTTGTATATTAAATTATTCACACATATCCTCTCTTGTAACATACACAATGATTCTCTGAGGTAGGTAACATTAGTAAAACATCATACAAATATATGTTTTTAAATACTTACTGAAATTCTTATCATAATAAACAGATTTATACCTTGCATTTTAAACTTAATGTTGATGCTATTTTAAATATATTTTATTTATTTAATACTATTTTATTTATAAATTTATTTTATATTATTCTGCTATTTGAATGGACTCTAGCTAAACTCTACTACTGGACATTTATATTTCTACCTGTTTTCTCCAGTTCATAATTCAATAGATTCTCCAACACAAATCTTATTGTTCTTCTTTGATTATTTCAATCTAAAATTCTGTATCACACAGAAACAGCACACAAATATTTATAATTGTCAAAAACTGACAGGAATTAAGTTGTTTTTCAATAGAATGCATCAACCTTTTGTGGTACATCCACTTAATGAAATATTCAGTGATTAAAAAGAAATAAACAGCCTTCAGAAAACAAGTTTTGAAGTTTTCTTAAATGCATAAGAAATACATTTTCTTAGATGGATAAGTCTTAAATGTATATCGTTAAGTGAGAGATACCAATTAGAAAAGGCTACAAAGTGTTTGATTACATTCACATGACATTCTGGAAGAGGCACTACTGTAGAGATGGTTTAGAGATTAGTAGTCTTCAGGAATCCTGGGGCTTGAATAGATAAAGCACGGCGGATATTTTAGGACAGTGAAACTATTCTGCATGAAATTGATATGGTGCATACATTATACTTTCCAGGTGTCAAAATCTATATAACTGTACATCACAAAGAGTAAGCACTAATTATGCAAAATTTAACAGTTCATTTAGGAGGTAGAGAAATGCCTTGTTTGAATGCATAATATTATCGGAATCTAACTGTATTACAAGTGTACGAAACCACATCACTGAAGGGGGAGGAGCGAGAAAGTGGTGACCTACACATCTCTGGGAATGAATGGAATTGTAAGACTGAAAGCACAAAGGAATGGCACATAAGCACTATGATGTAGTTGATAAAGTTGTTTTCCACAGGGATATATGCTAACAACTCTGGAAAAACTATGCACATCCACCAGTATTGAACAGTCATATAAAAGGATGTGGATGGTGGGAGAAAGTTTTCTTACTGTTAGAGTTTTCTTACTGTTGGAGTGGGAGGTTACAGACAAGCAAGGAGAGGGCTAAAATTATCCACATGTAATGGATTAGAGTGGGAGATATCAGTATTAACCCATATTTAACTTGGTATAGATACAGGTAGGGTTACCCATAGAAATGTATATAGGTGTAAATACAGATAAGTATGTATACATAAGTTGGTATACACTCCTATGTTTCTTTGCTGAGAGGGCCTGGAAACAATGTCACCCCATCAGCAATGAGAAGGGCTAACACTAAAATCTTGGTTTCTCATACCATTCTCAGGGATATTTGGAAAGTAGCTGGTTCTGGGACTGGGGCAGGAAATAAACAAGATGAGCCTAGAGTATCTTACATTAATCTTACATCTTATAAGTACAAAAAATAAGGAAGTGCTCAAAGGAAAAGAGTCTACGTTGACAGAGGTATGTCGAAGGGACACATAGCCCACTGCAAGCACCAACAGTAAAATCTGGAACAATTTTAACAACAAAATAAATATAGTAGTATTGTATCATAATCAAAGTATGAAATAAATAACCATGAGTCCAAACTGATATAAATGAATGAAAAATTAAATGAGCGAACAAACAGACAAAGAAGTAAGTGTGAGATCATAGAAACATCTCCTGTGCAGAAGAATTCCAAATAATTTATGTAGGCATTCTATCCTAAAGGAGGTGAAGTATAACTTCCCACACAGCAAGTAGGAGCTGCACACAGTAGCATCATTCCAAAAAGCACAATATGAAAAGGGAGAGAAAAAGATTGACTTTATAGTTGAAAAACTTGATTAAGAGCCTTAAGTCATGAGGATAGTATTTACCCTTACTATAATGTAAGGAGAATCTCAGTTTACCTCTGTGTACTCCTCTGTCAAACCCATCACCCCATCTAATCGTGAGAAAATAGTTAGACTAATTCCGATTTAGGGACATTCTACAACCTACCTGACCAGTGTTTTTCAAAACTCTCAAGGTCATCAAAAACAAGGTAAGTCTGAGAAATTGTCACAACTAGAAGAGACATAGCAGCTAAATGTATTGTGGTGTCTTGAATGGGATTCTGAAACAGGAAGAAAAAACCATCTGGTAAAAACCAAGGAAATCTGAATAAAGTATGGTCTTTAGTTAACAATAATACACCAATATTCATTCATTAATTGTGATAAATTAGTGTAAGTTGTTAATAATGGAGGAAACTGAGCATGAGCTACACGGAAAGTCTCTGTATTATCCTTGTTATTTTTCAGTAAAAGTAAAACTATTATAAAATAAGAAAGGTAATTTAAATAACACACTTGATGGAACTTAATAATGGATTTAATAATAGAACATTGGAGTCTACATAAGAATGAGTCATTAATTTGAATACAGGCCAATAGAAATTTTCAAATATGGAAAACAGAGAGACTGTATATTGAAAAGAAGTAAATGCATACTCAATGACCTGTGAAAAATATTTTTTCTATAATATGTTTAATTTTAGACCCAGAAGGAGTGATAGAAATTGGAACAAATGAAAAAATTAGTGACAAAAAATTTCCCAAATTTGGTGGAAAGTGTCAACTTAGACAACCAAGAAACACATGACTCCCAAGAAAAATAGAAACAAATGGAACTGAACCTAGGCACAAAATAGTCACACTACTGTATACCCAAGATAGAACAAATAGCTTAAAAGCAGGCAGAGAAAAGAAAAGACACATTATCTGCAGGGAAGCAATAAAACAAATGATGGCTGACTTGTCATCAAAAACAACTGACATCAGAATTATACAATAAATTTTTAAAGTGCTGAAAGGAAAAGAAAAAGTACCCAGTCAAAACCTCATTTATAAATAGAGGTAAAGGACACGTTTTTCATTTGAGAGATAGCTGAGAGGTTATGTAGCCAGCAGATCTGCACTACAAAGATTGCTAAAGGAAATTCTTCATGTTAAAGGAAAATGAAAACAGATGGAAAAGAGAACAATAAACGGTCATTTGTGGGTGAACATAAAAGACCATCTTTTAAAAAAATATTTGAAGACAAATTGTAAGACCCCCCCCCAAAAAAAAACAACAACCAGCACTGTGATTTTTTTTAATGAATGTACTTATAAAATAAATAACACTCACACAAAGGACAAGAATAAATGTTATTTTACATTTGAGACTTTCTTACATTTCACTTGAATTGGCACATGCCTCCTCCATGTAGGATGTGGTGAGTTGAGAATGTACATAGTAATTTCAAAAGAATCAGAAAATATAAATATCTGTAGCTGCATATTCAATAGAGGAATTAAAATAGAGCACTTAAAAATATTACAGTAACCCAAACGAATCCAGAAATGAGAGGAAAAAACAGATGAGACAGCTAGAAAGGCAATAGCAAGATACTAAAAATAAAATAAACCATACTGATAAATTAATTATAAAAAGGCATTATATATATAAAAAGGCACATATGTGTATGTAATTATAATTACAACTACAGGCAAAAATTGGCAAATACAACTAAAAAATGTAAGAACCCAATTGTTTGATGTCTAAAACAATGCACTTTATTTTTAAAATTTTTTTTAAGTTTTTGTCCATGCCACACAGCAGATGGGATCTTAGTGACCCAACCAGGGATTGAACCCACACTCCCTGCATTGGAAGCACAGAGTCTTAACCAACTGGACCACCAGGGAAGTCCCTAAAAGAATGCACCTTAAATGCAATGGCTAAGATACCTTAAGAACGCTAAGATTACATTGTGAGCATAAAAATGCTGCTGTGGATAGACTTAATACCAAAATAAGTTGATTTGAGGACAAGAATTATGACCAGAGGTAAAGAGGGGCATACCACAATAATAACGGCACCAAATTATCATATAGACATAACAATTGAAAACGTATATGTGCATAATAGCAAGCTTCATGTACATGAATCAAACAGTAACAGGACTAGTGGGGACTATAGTTAATTCACAATCAGAGATGGATATTAACACCCTTTGCTCAGCGTTTCATAGTCTCTAGACAAACGATCAGTAAGTATGCATAGATACACTATTGGCTCTCTAGATTTGAGTGACAGATTTAGGATGTTATATCCAACAAAGTACACATTCTTCTTAAATATACTCGAAATGTCATCAAGATAAACCATAAATCTGGTCATAACATAATTAAAGTATTGACAATAAAATATCTAGATTATTCTCATTAAGTCATTAGACAAGGAATAAATCACAGAAGAAATTAAGAAATATTTAAAATAAATGATAATGAAAATGCAACATAACATTTGTGGGATTCAATGTGAGCAGCTTTTAGAGGGAAATGTATGTATTAAAATGCTTATGTTAGAGAAGAGGGAATGTTTATTATGCTTACTTTTGAAAAGGTGAAAGAGTAGGTGGAAGAGTAAGAAGAAAGAAGAAAATCAGAAAGGTAAGAGCAAAAATTACTACAATAGATAACAAGAATAGAAAAATAATTGAAAGGCAAAAGTTGGGCTTCTTGAAATTATCATTAAAATTATAAACATTTAGCAAGACAGGTAGAGACATATGTAGAGAGATAATGAATTAAAGTATTATAAATGAAAGGAGAGAGACACTACAAACCCTACAACCATTCAAAAGTTAACATAATAAATAATTGATGCCAATGAATTTTACAACTTGGAAAACATGGAGACATTTCTTGCACAACATAATTTACCTAAACAGATTCAAGAAGAAATAATATAAATAGACACATATATACATAAAATTAACTACATAAACAAATAAAAAATCCCCTCCAAATAAAGTTCCAGATTCAAATGGTGTTCTCAGAATTTTTTCAACCACTTAAGAAATATATAACACACATATTATTATTAATATTTTTACAGGGCATTAGAAAGGTGGCTATTCATGTAGCTTAAGTAGAAAAAATAAAACTCTGTATACATTATTATAAACAAAAATTCTAAGGACTGTACATAAGTGTTACTTGAACTAATAAGTAAATTAGGATACAATTTAGAATGCAATGTCAACATACAAAAATTACTGTTTCTTCTTGTACCAGAAGTGAACATTTATGAATAAAATTAATAAGCTATTATATATAAAATAAATAACCTACAAGGATATATTGTACAGCAGAGAGAATATAGCCAATATTTTATAATAACTTTAAATGAATTATAATCTATAAAATACTGAATCACTATGTTGTACACTTGAAACAAATATAATACTGTAAATCAACTGTACTTCAATTTAAAAAAGAAATAAAATTGACAAAGCAATGCAATTTATAGTAGCATCAAAATATGATATGCTTTAACATAAATTTAGCAAAAGGTATACAAGGTTTGTACACTGAAAATTTTAAAATATTGTTCAGAGAAAATAAAGAAGATCTAAATAAATGGAGAGATATACAATGTTCATGGATCAGAAAACTTGATATTTTTAGGATGTGAATTCTCCTCCCAACCAATCATTTCTATGAGTTTGAAATGAAAATCTCAGCAGACTTTTGTGGAAATTTTACATGACTTAAAAAATTTATGTGAAAATGCAAATGACTTTTATTAGGAAACAAAACAGCAACAAAAAATGACATCGTGAATGTAAACAGCATTGTCAAATGAATTAATTGAAGTTTGTTTGTTTGGTACTGTGTCCTCAAATTTAATGGAGGACATTAAATGATGTGCTGTATATACAAGAAGAAAACCTCTAAAAAATAATAGTAGTAACCAGAACTTTTTAAAAATGAAGAATATAATTGGACTTAGAATATTTAATTTCATGGCTAAGTGTAAACTACTGCAACCAAGTCTTATTGATGTAAGAATAGATGCTTAGGTTAATGGAACAGAAAAGATAAGCCAGAAATTAATATGCACACATGTGTTCAAACGCAGCAAGATATTTCAATGAGAAAAGAATCTTTTCATCAAACGATGCTGGAGAAACTGTGTATTCTGTACACACACACACACACACACACACACACTGGACATCACTTCTTACCTGATACTTTCACATAATCCTTCTACAAAATATAGACTCATATGTATAACATAAATCTATAAATTTTCCAGTGGAAAACTAAAGAACAGGAAAAATATACATTAAAAACAAAACACTGTCCCCTACCTTATAGCTTACACAAAAAATAATTTGACATGGTTCATATACCTGAATATAATCTAAAATTATAAATCTTTTAGGTTAAAACATAGGATAATATTTTCATGGCCTTGGGGTAAGCAGATATTTCTTAGAAAGAAAACAAAGGAATTAACCACAGAAGAAAAATAACTTGATAAGTTGAACTTCACCAGATTTCAAAAGTTCTTTCCCTCAAAAGATATTTTTGAGGAAATGAACTGCCCAGTCACAGAAAGGGTAAAATATTTATAGTATGCATGTTCATATTGTATAATGATGTTTTATAAAGCAATTATAAAAAACAAATGACCATAAAAACCAGACATATGACTTGAACATTCCCTTAACAAAGAAGATAGATAAAATGACCAATAAGTCCATGAGAATATGCCTAACATCATACTTTACTAGAGGAAATCTAGTATGTATTCAAGCACCTTGGAATAGTATTTGGCAACTGCCAATAAAGTTAAGCTTATAGCTATTTTCTGATCCAGCAATTCCTCCCAATATGTTTACTCAAGATAAATGAGAACATGTATCCACCAAAGAACTTGGCTCAAGCATGTTTATTTTGGCTTTATATGTAATAATCAAATACTGGAAATAAGTCAAATAGCTATCAAGAGGAGAATGGATAAACAGATTTGCTGTATTTACGCAATACCTATAGTACTGAGTAATAGAAAGAATAAACGTCTAATACATATTTCAATATGGATAGACTTTATAAACTTTACGTTGAGTGAAAGAACACAGATATAATACAGAATATACTGTATGACTCCATTCATATCGAGTTTAAGACCATATGAAGTAAATCCATGTTGACAGAAATCAGAAAAGTGATTGCCTATGGCATGTGTGGCAGGCGTGAGAGAAATTTCTAAGGTCATGGAAATGTTCTAAGTCTTGACAAGGGTATAGGTTAAACATCGTCATGCATTTATAAAATCTGTTTAATTATATGCTTACAAACCCCTCATTTACTCTATGCAAATTTCACCTCAGTAAATTAATAAATTTAATTACCTCTCTATTATTTCCATGATACAGACCTGTGTCTATATTACCTCACATGATCTATTTCTTGTAAGATAAAAGAATTGATACACAAAAGTGTAGTTTTCTTATATTTCAAACTGTTTTTCTTCATGAATTTTTCCATCATTTGCCTATAAATCTTGGTGAGAAGTTAGTCACCATTTTATATGTACATTTTACCAATGCCAATTTATTCTTTTTTGTACCACTTATGTTTCTAAAATTTGAATTCTACTTTGGCATTGCTATTGCTACTTTGTTTGCTAATATACTTCTTAACTCTTTCTTTTGCAGTATTTCTACTTCTATATTTTTTAGTTTTAGGGTTGTCTCTTGTTAATAGGTTTTAGTTGAGCTTAATTTATTTTTTAATGTGACTAATCATTCTGTATTTGTTTTCATAACTGATCATTTGAATTATTACCTTCCCTTATGGTTTATTTTTATTAGATGCTATTTTTGTTTGCTGTTTTGGCATCTAGTGATTTCAAGGGTACAATCCTAACTATTAAACTAAAGGGTGCCTACAAGTTAATTTTCTCCTGTCAACATAAAGAACAAAATATTTTTTATTATCCCTATAACACATAAGTTGAGAACTCCAGGGCCCTTTCACTTGTTGACCCTACTTTCTTCCCACTCCACTTTTCAATTTTCTTTGATGTTATAGTAGACTGAGTTATTTTAAACAATGTGTTATATTTATATTTTCATTATTCTTTTCAAGCCTTTATTTGGTGCCTGTGCATTATAATTTTGAATAGGATACCCTCCTGCTGTTGGAGAATTTGGAATCTAAGCCTGTGTTTCCCAACCTCTGGGTTTAAAAACTGATTAAATTAACAGTAGTTGCTGTCCATCATGCAGATTAAACATCAAGGGCACTGAATCCCTTCCTTAAAATGTATTAGATTACTTTTGAAGAGTAGTTAAACAATTCAAACTGCATGTGGATTTTATTTTAGGTGAAAAAAAATGTGCTTGTAGAAGTCACCAATTTCCAAAAATATAAACTGGCGCCCAGAAGTTCAGACCATATATTATACATTAAATGCATCAACACAAAGTCACAGGGCCAGAGGCTGGTGTCCCAGGCTGGCATCCCTGGCATCTCCTGAATGTGCACACACCCCAGACACACAGCAGACACATCGCCATCAGCCTGTTCACTACACAAACTACAGCTGTAACTACCATCTGCATGGCTCAGAGGAGCATCCTCACTCACAGGTAGATATAAGGAGACATTGAATAGGACACCCGTATGGGAGGAAGAGAGGTGGAACCTTGCTAACAAAAATAATAGCTTAAGAAAAATCCTCCAGACTGAAAAAAGATGGAAGGGAGTAAGACATGAAGATCACCTTTCTCCCCACAAATACATCAAGAAAACATCTACTTGTGGAAAAGCTCCTAGGGGACACCTTCCAAATGCTGACCTCAGACCTCCAGAAAGGCAAGAAAATTCCCATGTAACTGGGTAGTGCAAAAGAAAAAAAGGAAGAAAGAGATAAAGGAATCCTGAGGCAATGTGCCCCTCTGGGAGGGATCTGTGAAAGGGGGAAAGATTCCACACACCGTGAAGCCCCCTCATGGGCAGGGATGGATAGGGGGAGCTTTGGAGTCCCCAGAGGAGAGAGCAACAACAGGTGTGTGGAGGACAGAGGGGAAAGATTCCCTCACTGGATCCAGGCAGCACCTCGTCAGCCCGAGACACTGGTCTGCTCAGATGTGGTGATGGGTGTGAGCTGGGTGCCAGGCTTGGGCTTCAGAGAACAGATGCCAGAGAGAGAGCTGGGGCCGGCTGCAAGAAAACAGCCTGGGGGGAAAGTGCACCAGCTAGCTGGGAGGGAGTTTGGGGGAAAGCCTGGCCCTGCTGGAGAGGCAGGAGACCTTTGTTTCCGGATGCTGGAGAGGAGCTTGCTGCTCTGCAAACACACAGGCTGCAGAGCGGCGCCTGTGCCAGCACCACCCGTGACCCGTGGCTGCTAAATTGAAACACAGAGCCTGTCTCCCACCAACGTCACTGCCAAGGGTCCTGTGAACAAGGCAGGTGCAGCCCGCCAGCGCCGGGGGTCCAGTGTTCGTGTTCGGGAGAGCGCCCGGCACACATCAGGCTCACGTGACCTCTGCTGCTGCAAACACTCCTGCAACTTTCAATTAGACTGACATACCCCTCCCTCCCCGCTGACCTGAATTTGCAAATGAGCCCTAATCAACCTCTCGCTCCCTCTTGCCTGGGTGGGGAACGAAATTCTGAGAGAAGCCCACATGCAAAGAAGGGACCAAAACCAAAACTGATCCCAGAGGACTGTAGGATCAAAGAAGAGAAATGGAAACAGCCACAGGAGGAGCAGATTTAATACCCACAATAGGCTTGATAGACTCTGCAACTGTGGATCACCTGACTAGACGAGTGTTTCTACAATAAAAGGTGTAGACTTAGGGGGCAACTGTGGACTGTGGGGGCAAATACACACAGGACTAATACCAGATCACAGTCTGAGCTCTCCATAGTCCTCCCCACAGCAGATACAGAGACCTACCTGGAAGTACTGGAGGACTTCCTGGTATGTTTGACTCATTCCTGGTTTTATGTATTTGTTAGTTTAATCTTTACTGTATACATTTTATGTGGGTTTGTGAACAGGTTTGACTACTCCCTTCTTTGTATTCTCTCTTTCTCTTTTCTTTGTTTTCTCTTCTCCTTCCCTTCTCTTCTCTTTTTGCAAGTGCAAGTGTGCACATCTCCTTGTGTGATTTTGACTGTTTAGAGTTGCTTTTACCACCTGTCTTGAGGATTTGTCTGTCCTTTCCCTTTCTTCCTGTTTTTTTTTTTTTTTTTTTTTTTTCTTTTCTCTCTTTCTACCTCCTTTTTCTCCATGCTGTGCAGCTTCAAGGGACTTGGTGCCCCGGCTGGGAGTCAGACCTGGACCTCTGAGGCAGCAGAGCTGAGTCCAGGACTTTGGACCACCAGGGAACTCCCAACCCCATGGAACATTAATCAGCAAGTGCTCTCCCAGAGGGCTTATTCTCAACACTAAGACCCAAATCCAACCAAAGGCCCACAAGCTCCAGTGTTGGATACCTCAAGCCAAACAATTAGCAAGACAGGAACATAACCCCACCCATTAGCAGACAGGCAGGCTACAGTCACACTAAGCCCACAGATATACCCAAACACACCAGCAGACGTGGCCCTGCACATCAGAAGGGTAAGATCCAGCTCCACACACAAGAACACAGGCAACAGTTCCCCCCACCAAGAAGTCTACACAATCCACTGGACAAACCTCCCCACTGGGGACAGACAACAGAGTTAAAAAGAACTATGACCCTACAGCCTAAGGAAATAAGACCCCAAACAGAGTAAGTTAAACAAAATGAGAAAACAGAGAAAGATGCAGCTGATGAAGGAATGAGGTAAAACCCCACAAGACCAGGCAAATGAAAACAAGATAGGCAGTCTACCTGAAAAAGAATTCAGAATATTGATAGTAAAGATGATCCAAGATTTCAGAAATAGCATTGAGGCCCAGAAGGAGCAAATGAAAGAAATGTTTAACAAGGAGCTGGAAGAACTAAAGAGGAAACAAACAGTGATGAACAACACAATAACTGAACTCAAAAATACTCTAGAAGGAATGCAGAGCAGAATAACTGAGACAGAAGAACAGATAAGTTACCTGGAAGATAGAATGGTGGAAATAACTGACACAGAGCAGAATGAAGAAAAAGAATGAAAATAATTGAAGACAGTCTCAGAGACCTCTGGGACAACATCAAACATACCAACGTTTGAATTATAGGGGTCCCAGAAGAAGAAAAGAAAGGGTCTGAGAAAATATTTGAAGAGATAATAGTGGAAAACTTCTCCAACATGGAAAAGAAAATAGTAAATCAAGTCCAAGAAATGCAGAGTCCCATACAGAATAAATCCAAGGAGAAACACACCAAGGCACACATTAATCAAACTAATGAAAATTAATCACAAAGAAAATATATTAAAAGCAGCAAGAGAAAAACAACAAATAACATACAAAGGAAAACCCATTAGGATAAGAGCTGAACTTTCTGCAGAAACTCTGCAGGCGAGAAGGGAGTGGCAGGATATAATTAAAGTCTTGAAAGAGAAAAACCTACATCCAGGACTACTCTACCCAGCAAGAATCTCATTCAGATTGGACGGAGAAATCAAAAGCTTTACAGACAAGCACAAGTTAAGAGAATTCGGCACCACCAAACCAGCCTTACAACAATTGCTAAAGGAACTTTTCTAAATGGGAAACACAAGACAAGGAAAAGACCTACAAAAAAACCCCAAAACAATTAAGAAAATGATAATAAGAACACACATGTCAATAATTACCTTAAATGTAAATGGGTTAAACACTCCAACCAAAAGACACAGACTGGCTGAATGGATACAAAAACAAGACCCTTATATTTGCTGCCTACAAGAAACCCACTTCAGACCTAGAGACACATACAGACTGAAAGTAAGGGGATGGAAAAAGATATTCCATGCAAATGGAAGTCAAAAGAAAGCTGGGGTAGCAATACTCATATCACACAAATTAGAATTTAAAGACTATCACAAGAGATAAGGAAGGACACTACATAATGATCAAGGGAACAATCCAAGAAGATACAATAACTGTAAATATCTATGCACCCAACATAGGAGTACCTCAATACATAAGGCAAATGCTAACAGCCATCAAAGGGGAAATCAACAGTAACACAATAATCTGAGGAGAATTTAACACCCCACTTACACCAATGGTCAGATCATCCAAACAGAAAATAAATAAGGAAACACAAGCTTTAAATAACAAGTTAGACCATCTCAACTTAATTGATATTTATAGGACATTCCATCCGAAACCTACAGAATACACTTTCTCCTCCAGTGCACACAGAACATTCTCCAGGATAGAACACATCTTGGGTCACATATCAAGCCTCAGTAAATTCAAGAAAATTGAAATTTTATCAACCACAACTCCATGAGACTACATATCAATTACAGGAAAAAAACGGTAAAAAAATACAAACACATGGAAGCTAAACAATATGTTATTAAACAACCAAGAAATCACTGATGAAATCAAAGAGGAAATCAAAAAATACTTAGAAACAAATGACAATGAAAACATGATGACCCTAAACCTGTGAGATGCAGCAAAAGTAGTTCTAAGAGGGAAGTTTATAGCAGTACAATCCTACCTCAAGAAACAAGAAAAATATCAAATAACCTAACCTTATACCTAAAACAATTAGAGAAAGAAGAACAAAAAAAAACCCAAAGTGAAGAGAAAGAAAGAAATCATAAAGATCAGATCAGATATAAATGAAAAAGAAATGAAGCAAACAATAGCAAAATCAATAAAACTAGAAACTGGTTTTTTGAGAAGATAAACAAAATTGATAAACCATTAGCCAGACTCATTGGGAAAAAAAATGGGAGAAGATGCAAATCAACAGAATTAAAAATGAAAAAGGACAAGTAACAGCCAACACTGCAGAAATACAAAAGATCATGAGAGACTAATACAAGCAACTATATGCCAATAAATTGGATAACCTAGAAGAAATGGATAAATTCTTAGAAAAGTACAATCTTCCAAGACTGAACCAGGAAGAAATATAAAATATGAACAGACAAATCACAAGCACTGAAATTGAGACTGTGATTAAAAATCTCCCAACAGACAAAAGTCCAGAGTCAGATGGCTTCACAGGTGAATTCTATCAAACATTTAGAGAAGAGATAGCACCTATCCTTCTCAAACTCTTCCAAAATATAGCAGAAGGAGGAATATTCCCAAACTCACTCTATGAGGCCACAATCACCCTGATACCGACACCAGATAAAGATGTCACAAAAAAAGGAAAATTACAGGCCAATATCACTGATGAATATAGATGCAAAAATCCTCAACAAAATACTAGCAAACAGAATCCAACAACACGTTAAAAGGATCATACACCATGATCAAGTGGGGTTTATCTCTGGGATGCAAGGATTCTTCAATGTACATAAATCAATCAATGTGTTACATCATATCAACAAATCGAAGGATAAAAACCATATGATAATCTCAATAGATGCAGAAAAAGCTTTGACAGACTTCAACATCCATTTATGATAAAAACTCTCCAGAAAGTGGGCATAAAAGGAAGTTACCTCAACATAATAAAAGTCATATATGACAAACCAACAGTCAACATAATTCTAAATGGTAAAAAACTGAAAGCATTCCCCCTAAGAACAGGAAGAAGACAAAGGTGCCTACTCTCACCACTATTATTCAACATAGTTTTGGAAGTTGTAGCCATAGCAATCGGAGAAGAAAACAAAATAAAAGGAATCCAAATAGGAAAAGAAGTAAAATTGTCACTCTTTGCAGATGACATGATATTATACATAGAAAACCCTAAAGAAGCTACCAGAAAACTGCTAGCACTAATCAATGAATTCAGTAAAGTAGCAGGATACAAAATTAATGCATAGAAATCTTTTGCATTCCTATACACTAACAACAAAAGATCAGAAAGAGAAATTAAGGATACTCTCCCATTTACCACTGCAACAAAAAGAATAAAGTACCTAGGAATAAACCTGCCTAAGGAGGCAAAAAACCTGTATACAGAAAACTATAAGACGCTGATGAAATAAATCAAAGAGGATACAAACAGATGGAGGGACATACCTTGTTCTTGGATTGGAAGAATCAATATTGTGAAAATGACTATACTACCCAAAGCAATCTACAGATTCAATGCAATCCCTATCAAATTACCAATGGCATTTTTCACAGAACTAGAACAAGAAATTTTACGATTTGTATGGAAATGCAAAAGACCCTGAATATCCAAAGCAATCTTGAGAAGGAAAGAAGGAGCTGGAGGAATTAGGCTTCCTGACTTCAAGCTATACTACAAGACTACAGTGATCAAGACATTATGGTACTGGCACAAAAACAGAAATATAGATCAATGGAACAGAGTAGAGAGCCCAGAGATAAACCTATGCACATATGGGCACCTTATCTTTGACAAAGGAGGCAAGAATATACAATGGAAAAAAGACAGCCTCTTCAATAAGTGATGCTGGGAAAATTGGACAGCTACATGTAAAAGAATGAAATTAGAATACTTCATGACACCATACACAAAAATAAACTCAAAATGAATACAAGAGCTAAATATAAGGCCAGACACTATAAAACTCCTAGAGGAAAACATAGGCAGAACACTCTACGACATATATCAAAGCAAGAGCATTTTGGACCTACCTCCTGGAATAATGGAAATAAAATAAAAAATAAACAAATGGGACCTAATGAAACAAAAGCTTTTGCACAGTAAAAGAAACCATAAACAAGACAAGAAGACAACCCCCAGAATGGGAGAAAATATTTGTCAATGAAGCAACTGACAAAGGATTAATTTCCAAAATATACAAGCAGCTCATGCAGCTTAATACCAGCAAAGCAAGTAACCCAATCCACAAATGGGCGGAAGACCTAAATAGATATTTCTCCAAAAAAGACATGGCCAACAAACACATGAAAAGATGCTCAACATCACTAATCATTAGAGAAATGCAAGTCAAAGCCACAGTGAGGTATCACCTCACACTGGTCAGAATGGCCATCATCAAAAAATCTAGAAACAACAAATGTTGGAGAGGGTGGGGAGAAAAGGGAACTCTCCTGCAATGTTGGTGGGAATGTAAGTTGGTACATCCACTATGGAAAACAGTATGAAGTTTCCTTAAAAAACTAAAAATAGAGCTACCATATGACCCAGCAATCCCACTGCTGGGCATATACCCAGAGAAAACCATAATCCATAAAGAAAAGTGTACCATAATGTTCTTTGGAGCACTATTTACAATAGCCAGGACATGGAAGCAACATAAATGCCCATCAACAGATGAATGGATAAAGAAGATGTGGCACATATATACAATGGAATATTACTCAGCCATAAAAAGGAATGAAATTGAGTTATCTGCAGTGAGGTGGCTGGACCTAGAGTCTGTCATACAGAGTGAAGTAAGCCAGAAAGAGAAAAACAAATACCGTATGCTAACTCATATGTATGGAATCTAAAAACATGATACTGATGAACCCAGTGACAGGGCAAGAATAAAGATGCAGATGTAGAGAATGGACTTGAGGACACGGCGTTGGGGGGAGCGCGAAGGGGAAGCTGGGATGAAGTGAGAGAGTATCATAGACATAGATACACTACCAACTGTAAAATAGATAGCTAGTAGGAAGCTGCTTCATAAAACAGGGAGATCCACTCTATGATGGGTGATGCCTTAGAGGGCCAGGACAGGGAGGGTGGGAGGGAGTCATGGAAAGGAGGGGATATGGGGATCTATGTATAAATACAGCTGATTCACTTTGTTGTACAGCAAAAACTGGCACAACCGTGTAAAGCAATTACATTCTAATAAAGATATTAAAAAAAAAAGGAAAGAAAAATCCTCCAAGTGTATGATATTTAACAGATGAATGCTGAGGATGAGCACCCATCTGCTCTTCTCACTTGGGCTAGCAGCTTCTCCAGTGTCACAAAATGAACCAGTTGCTGCATTTGGGGTCTTGACTTTCGTTGTTGATTTCATCCACATAGATGTCGGGTGGTCAGTTACACCAAAAACAACAGTTTTCTCCTATTTCCTGTATAGAGAAGAAATCTGGCTAATATATGGTGGTTTTTGGGTCCCTCCTCTGTGTCAGGTGGAATGCGGAGGGTGGCTCCAGATCTTCTAGAAAAGGAATTACACATAAATTACTCATTTGCTAACAGAGTTAATATACTAAGTGTAGTCTCGTCTATGAATGAAATAAATCACTGAGTATATATCATTAATAAAGACATATGAAACCTTTCACATTATGTCAAATTACTAGAATTAAGAATCTTGAGAGAGGGAGGGTGAGCCAATAAAACTTGAATATGCTAAGTGATCATTAGAGCTGGGTGTGATAATTGAAATTTGCTTTGCAGTAATTTCATTAAAAATTCATAACTATTCTGGCCTTTCCTGTCCTCTCTCTGTCACAGTGAGGAGTTTAACCCTGTTGGTAAAGGATGCTTCAGATGTGTACATGTTGTTGACGACAAAGCTGAAAGCAGGAGACAGTGACAAATGGGAAGGAAAGACACAATGCATATTAGCTAAAGTGCTTTCTTTGGACCCTGAGTTTCTGTCTTTTCCCAAGGAGTATGTATGTTCCTACCATTCAGTTTGAAACTCCTGGAGAAGCTATTTTTTTTAAATTTATAATCTCATAATGCTTTATACAATGCCTTGTGTAATATTAAATACTTATAATTATCCTAGAGAGATTAATTACACAAACTATTACACCTCTTTTGATGATATATTATCTATTAAATTATTATTTTAAAACTACACATGTGGGAGAAAAATAATTGTCATTAATGTCTTCTCCTCTGAAGTTTGCTCTGGGAAATGTGAGTAACAGACACGCCGTGTACAAACACCCAGTGTACATCGATTTACACAGAAGTTTCTATGGCGTATTCTTTCAGAAAGGTGTCTGATGTCATCTTGTGGTCACCATCAATTCATGAATTCATTTCCCAAAACTTCGGGTGTTGAGTCTGATAAATGAGTTATGATTTAAATTCTTCAAAATGCTATACTTTGTGTTAGGACAGGTCTGTTAAATTTAAACTGCATTTTGCTGAATATATTTTCCTTTGAAAACTAGGTCCTGTGTGTTTGAAGGACAATTTGACCATGTGTTTTTAATCCATTTAAGATTAGCTTACTAAAATATTTATTTGTAAGAGCTCTTAGAAGTTCAAGAAGGCTTATGAATTTGATTTACCAGCCATTTGAAGCTTTTATCTCAAAAAAGGATATGTCTATTTGTTGAGACCAAACCAGTTAGAATCTCTCATGGCTGGGTTTTCCATAAATCTAGAACTTGCAAATGTTTTGATGCATTCTAAAAAATTTAATATTCATGGTCATTCTCATCGTAAGACTTTAAAAATTAGATTCTAGATTTTATAATTATATAGTGTACTAGATACCAATCTATTCAAATCACCCAAGAAATGTGTCCTAACGACATTCCTGTATTAAAGGAACAACTTTATAATTACATACCATGGAAAGCAGAGTGCATCCACTTATACATTTCTTAAATGGGATTTTAAATGGTAAAGTCTAGCATTCAACAGGTTGATGCTATTTAGGAAATAATAGTTCATAACCCAGATTACCCTGTTTAGCAAAGAATAAACAAAAATTTATTTGGCCCAAACTTGGATTCCACTAATTTGCTTTTGGCTTCATATACACTTGCAAAAAGGATTTCTAGAACAGTTGATATCTAAGGGGCATATGAATAAAAGGTGGAGAATTATACTAAATTGTATCACTGATTTTACTTCCTAAACAAACATCAATCATCAAACCATCTTAGAAAGTTTCAATGAGTTGGAGCCAAAAATATCCAGTACTCACCAAACAAAAATCTAACATAGATTCCTTACATTGTTTATTTAGGTGATTTATTTTTCAACCTCTATAAATCCGGGGGGGAATATGCAGAATCCTGTCTGTGGGGAAAGCATCATTCTATGGGTTACCTCCTTAGGGGCAGCATGTAATGAGCTGGAAGAAAATCGAATTACTCTCCAACAGCCATCGTTAATGTAATTTTACAAGACCTAGGAAAAGTCTTCAATGCCAACTATGGACTTGGCGGACTCTTGCAGTCATCTGCTCCTCTTTTAACTCTCCACCTTCATGGAGGACATAGGCATTGATGGGCACTTTTCTTCACCTATTTTCCTTCCCCAGTGTTCATGGAACCCTTACATTGACTCCTCTCTACTCGCCCAACCACAGAAGGTATTCTGACATGGGTACCACCCGTGCTGCACACACCACTCTCCCAGTTCCTTTTGGTTCATAAGGTGTGTCTAGTGTAGTTGGCAACAAGAACGCTGCTCCGTCTACAGGCCCGTGGTGCCCAGCTCAGGTCTCTGAGCTCTGAGCCGCGTTTCAGAGCATCCTCAGGGATTTTGTATCAGCGTCTCTTTTCCTCTTGCCCAGTGATAATTCCAAACATTCATGGTGCTGTTTGCTAATTAAGAAAATCGAGACCCCCTCGGAGGAGGGATTGGCCCGTGCTGTCTCCTTCCCAGCACTAATTTCATCTGCACTTACTGTTCCTTTCTTCCATCAGCTTTTCCACCGATGATGGTCCCTCTGCCGAGAAAGCACCCCCACTCCTCACCTGTGTAACCCACTCTGCAGGAGGGTCCTTCATCACCCTTGTGTGTGCGCTCCTGGGACGTGCACACCTGCACTCTTGTGTCATAACAGGGACCCTTCGTCCCGATGCTATCAGCGTATAGATCGCTCCTCAGTGCACACTCCCCTCCAAAACACCTAAGCCCCTCAATAGGTAGCGTTATTTCATACTCATCTTTGTATTCCCTCACTGCCAAGCAATGATGCTCCCAGTGTTTATCTCATGATGCATTATGAGGACAGAGGTGTTTAGTGAATGAATGAAGGATGGGGTCTTCTTGAGGTCAAGGGGATATTGGCACTCTTTGAGAAGCTTAAAGCCTCAGAACAGATTATGAAACATTAATGACTATATTTCTGGAGTTAAGAATGCCAGTTGTAAAGAAATTGTGTTTATTTACTTACAGCCACACCCAAGTCACCTTTCTGCAGGTCATGGGCTGCATGTCGGATTGCTAACTCTCAAAGTCCTCCAACGTTTTCTGTTATCCTACTTCAACAGAGGTCTTCCTCAGCTTTCCAGTGCATTTTTCTTCTCTCTGGAGTTTCTTTCTGGGCTACCTGATCCAATCTCTTGATAAATTCTCTGCAGGTATCTCAAATTCATACCCCTGGCTTCAGTTTCGCCCCTGATGGTCTACCTGCTAAATACCTCTAACTGGATGAACAGAAAACCTCTAGCTCTCAGTCCATCTAAAACACAACATATGATCCTCCCTGTAAAATCATACCACTCTTCTCAGTTTCCTGTCTTGGTTAATGACGTCCAACCAATGAAGACAACTTACTCTGCTCCTTTCTTGTATTTTACATACGATCCAAGCCATCCTGCCCTTTAGAAGACATGTACCCCCTTGCTCCTGCTGTGCAAGTTCGGGCCTGGGCACGCATACACTCCCATGCCCCACATTCTGCCCCTTGCTGTCCCAGAAATGGAACCATCTTTGGTGCCCCACCCAGCACGTGCCAGTTCTGAGCCGGTGCTTCCCTTTCTGCCTCAAGGCTCGTTTCTCATCTTCTTTTGTCTAATTTTCCTTCAGTATTCGGGTCAAAGACCACATCATCCAAAGAGTCTCTGAGTGTTGGCCTCGGTGCACACACAGACACATCCCATCTCTATTATAAGAACATCTAAATGGTCTTTCCTCTCGAATTAATTTCACAATCAACTAAGGTCACCTTCCATCCCAGTTGGCACAGATATGGGACTTTTGGTGCTAACCCCAGCAAAGCTCAGGGAAAATCAGGGAGGCTGGTCACTTTCTAATTAACTAATTATTTCGTCCATAAAATGCTAACGTATTGAATAGATTTCATTTTCACTGAAGTTACCACTATTGGATACTGAATTAATGTCATAAAAGTGGAATGACTGTTTTAATCTACTGCCAATATCTTGTAAATAAACCTATGCCATTTGTAGTATTCAATGTTATTTTAATGTTTTCTAATAGCCTTGCAAATAGCTTTCAAAAGACTCATATGCTCTGTGAATATTCTATTTGGATTTCCATTTTTCAATCAGTTTTGCTCCTATTTAGTACTTCCACAATGATTCCAAAGTTTCCTTGTTCCTCTGGCCAAAGGAGTATAAAATTGAGACTCCCTGACAGTCAGCAGTGCATCAAAATTTGCTCACGACTTTTTGGCAGTCTCATCAAATCATTTCTGTAGTGGCGTGGAAAAGTTTCAAATAGTGTATAAAATAAGTGAACACACACAGAACTGTGTGTTCGATTGTCCCCATCATGCAGTCAGTCATCCCAGAGGTAGCCCTTGTGAGGGGGGAGGGAGACGATTCACAGGAGAAGTCGGGCAGCCTGGTGGTTAAGGACACAGGGCGAGTTTCCTAGAGACTTGGGCCTGAGTCCTCGGGGACCTGAGTCAGCTCCAAAATGCCTCTGAGTCCGTTATGTCATGTAAAATCGTGAACAACAGTATCTGCTCTTCAATTGCTAGCATAGGTGCACGGTGGCCCATACCTATCTCTTGGGTGAATGTAACCCTTAATAATCTTGCGTGTGTTTGCATAAAGGGTGTTGTGAGGGTTAAAGCCAGTAACCACACAGGGTACCTGGTAGGACACCTGCCCCGGAGAGAGGTCAGCAAACAGTGGCTCTTATTCACAGCAGCCTCCACATCTGTTCCCTGATCTTCCTTAGACCTGGCAGGTGGAAAGGTCCTAGAAGCAGTTATTTGAATGTCTCCATTACAAATACTATATGTTTGGATTACTTTTCACATTGGACAGTTTCTACTTTTAGCTGAACTCTCTAAGTTTATGTGCACAACAGCATCATAACTACACCCGTAAGAGATTGTCTATCCATAAACTATATCCATTAAGAGCACCACAGCTATAGGTGTTGTACAATCGTTTTCAAATCATTCCTCTCTTTGTTTGTAGTCTATGCTATCCAAATACATAGATTTGATTTGATTTTGTTTTTGTTTATTTAAAAATGTTTAGTAAAAATTGTATGTATTTAAAATACACACACACAGCAAACACATAAATTTTAGACAATACTAGTCTGATTAGTACTTAACACCTTAAAACTCCAACAGGTCTTCTTCTGATAGTAAATACAGAGTGTTCTGTATCAATGAAGTTGAAAATGATTGGAGTTGCTTTTGTAAATCAGAATTTAAAGACGGAATTGGGTTCTAATCTTGACATAATGATGCTCTGTCTATAGATTTTAGCTGACTGAATGGGTGATGAAGGAGGTATCTGGAGCTTTGTGTCAGAAAAAGCCACAAGCCTCAGGAGGAAGACCGAGCTACTTACGTCTCTCCATGGCTGTTTCTGACTCACATATAAATGCCAGGTTTGCTAAATTGTTTACACACTTTTTAAAGGTCAGGTCCTTTCCTTGAGTGTCACTTGGCCCCTAATTTCATTGTTGCTCCTGAGATTTGTTTTTATTTTTTCTTTTTCTTTAAGTTATTCTGCTTAAAAAAAAAAAAAAAAACTGACTTGCTGTCTGTGATGCATCATGTTTCTACAAAGGGAGAATATTATTTTTGAGTCATTGTTTGGGAAACTTGCTATCTGGCCTCACTCATTTATAACAAGCACGGATGTGGATTCCATACACGGAAAGGAGATAAGCCACCTTGTTGCTACAAGACCTCCTTTCTGAGTAACTGCATTTTATAGTGCTAAGCAGATTCACAGGGACACCTACAGGAGAAGAACCACTGACACTCGTCTCTGATGGGCCTGCTGAGTGTGCAGAGGCAGTTTCTGTGTGTGAGGCTCTGATGGAAGGGAAGAGAGAGACCAGAGAAGGGAAAGGGCAGAGGAAGAGAGAGGGATTGCAGAAATAAGCACCTGGCTTCTTGGCACAATATAATAGTGTAAGTTATGTAAAGTCTGGAGATAAGAACTTAATGGCATGTATATCAATGACGTGAATTAAATTACACATAGAAGGAAACAAATACTTAAACATTGAATTTCGATGTAAACATTGGCTGGAAACTGTGAACCCTGGGAAGATGAGGACACACAGCCTCACCTTGGAGGCAGCTCTCATGCAGGCAGCAGGTGTGAGCACAGCGTCAGGATGGAAGACCAGAAGGTGTACGTTAGATGATGTAGAAGAGGAATTTGGGGAAGAATTTGATGCTCAGGCAGGTGGCCTTCACAGTTGCACTTTCATGGCTGAACAACAATGAAAAAACTGCCCCTTTTGTTCAATGGAGACCTGTGTGCCCCCACCCGCACCCCCAGACAGCGGGCGCTTCACTGCCTGGTGGCTCCCTTGCGCTTACAGTGCTTTCTGTGTAGATGTTTCAGGCTGTATACAAGAGATGTTAGACCCCAAGGGGAAAAGAAAGTTAAGGTTCTTTTGAGGTGTCTGGTTTCTGATTTCAGAGGCACTATTAGCCATATCTTCCATGTATACGATGTAAGGTAAGTTGCTGCAAATTCACAACCACGTCTGGTAGGGGAGTCCTATGTCCTGGTACTTTAAGAAGAATGAAACCTTGTATCCACACATCCAAAGTAGTTTTGAGGCTCTACTCTGCCCTATTAACACAGCCCATAGGCTATTGAAGAAAACAAGTTTCCTGCTCTAGAGATGCTTGGGTAGGTGCTGATACCAGCGACATGAATATGAAATGGCAAAGGAGACGTGCACCCTGTAGTTCAGAACGCGCCCTCTGCTCTGCTAAAAGATCTGTCCCTCACTCCTCACCCCCCACCTTCTTTCTCTTCGTCTCTCTCTCTCCTGGTGAGCGTCCAGCAGGGCTTCTGCAGCACACCAGCTGGCACGAAATGTGGCCCTGGGGTAAGGGTGCTCTGGGGCGTTTTACCCTGACTTACGCTGTCTGTAGGACAACCGGGGTGGGGGGCACTGGGTATGACTTACATCCTCACCGATTCTTTTACTCCCCAAACCTCTGCTTTTTGTTTTCTGAATTTGTCTTGTTGGTGACATAAGTATAATTTTTTTCCCCATCCAAGGATCCTGTGAAGAGCAAACGACAGGTCACACCTGAAAACACGTAGGGGACAGATACCGGAAGAAGAGTCCAAGTGGATAAAGGTTTGGGGCTGACCCACAGGCACCGTGACCTTCCCAGGGAAGCGTTTTAGCTATAAATGGTAACACTTACCTCTAAAGGGTGTTGTGTGGATTAATTCAGATCCTATAATTTAAGAATTTAGTACCGTGCCTGGCACAAAATAAACACTCAGTCATTGTTGACGGTTACTATTTTCTTTATTTTGCCCATGTGATTGCTTATCTCCAAATACACGAAAATTACAGCTGCTAACATAGCTCCTGGATAACCGAACCAACCATGATCATATTTGAAAAAAGGGGGGAGGGGATTTCCACACACAATTGCTTTTCTTCCTAAGTTTATCCCAAAGCTGCTTTTTCATGCTAAATGTCCCCTTAGGATGTTTTTTCTGAAATTTTTTTCTTACTTTTAAAAAGGATATGTTTTCATTGTAGGAAATATTTTCAAACCTGGTTCTTACTGTTTTTACTGCTGAGAAACCTACAGGCTTTCACTAGTTATACCTGGTTATTAAAATTCCTTGGAAAATATTTTAATGGTCACTATTTCAACTCTACCCTGTTGATTTTACTATTCCCTTATTTTTGTATTTATATCTTCTCAAATTTTCTATTAAAATAATGGTACGATAAAATCACTGAATAGAAATACTCTCTTATTTCCATTGAACATATTTCTGGAAATGAAATTATTGCTTTTACTTGTATATGTATGAATTTTTTTAAATGTATACATTTCTGGATACATTGCTAACTTGATTTTAAGAAACGTCATATCAGTTGTTATAGTAACAATGTCTAAAGGAGGCTGTGTTGCCAAAGCCTTCCAGTGCTGAGTATGATAATGTTCACACTTTACTAACTTGATATGTTGACCGTTTGTTTTTGTTTTGATTCATTCTATCACTGGCAAAATTAAACTAATTTTGTGCTTATTACCATTTTTCACTTTCTCTTCTGTAAAATGTTTCTTCGTTTTATTTCTTCCATTTTCTATTGGGGATTTTAGTCATGATCTTATAGGTCGCTTTTGTATATTAAGGATGCTTCTATTGTCACATTTGTTACAGACATGTCTTCATATTGGTTTTTCACTTTTAATTTTATTGTTGCTATATATGTGTTTTAAATGTGGTCCTCATTTTCTGAGGCGTATTACTGGTTTTCTTCCTTAGAAAAAGTTTCCTCCTCGAGAGATGAGATGATTGTTTGACTCAGTTCATTTAGTTTGTGTGATTTAATTTTTACATATTTCTCTGTAATTTAATTAAATGTACTTGTGTTTTAATAAGAAGCAAAGATACCTTTTATTTAAAATTTTAAAACCCCACAAGTAGCCCTGTATCTGTTTTATGTCTCGCTCAAGTGAAAGGGTCAGCGTCGCACTTTTAAAGTTGAGCAGTCAGGCTCCATGCTCCAGGTAGCTAATTCTCAATCGGGTTTCATACGTGTGTGGTCATTGTCGGCCTCAGTAACCATTTGAAAACCAACAAGTTAGGCTGTTTCCTCAGGTTCCAATGCAGCCACTATGAAACCACTCCTAAATTGAAACATATGGACTACAGCTTAGCTTCCGAGCTCTGGTCCCTCTGGCCTTTCCAAGGCTGTCCCTGTAGCCCAGAGATGTGCCGTCAGAAATGTGCCTTCTCAGCCCGAGCCGCCTCGTCAATAAGCTAATGGCACGAATCGGTGAGAAAGATCTGGAGGAGATCTTAATTAAAGAAACAACTGCTAATACAAATTACGTGTCCGATGTATTGATAGAGCATCAGGGTGCCGGTGGGCGGTGGTGGGCAGGGACCGAGTCCCTCCATTGGGTCCTAGTGTTTGCACCCAAACAGATAAGGGAATATTTAATTGATCGGGGGATCTCAGACACACATCCGTAAGAGGGCAGAGCCGCCAATAGATTTATTCCTATTTTTCTTCATCTTTTCCCTGTGAAAGTGTTGGTCAAAGGCTTAGACGTCTCTTTCCCTTCTGTTTAAAACTGAGACATTAACTTAGACTTTCTTATCTACCTAAATAGCCAAATAGTAAAGTACGTTTACAGTATGACTTGAAAAAGCTCATTTTAGTTCTCTTAGCATCATGCGATAATGGCTTTCTTAATGAGCCAAACAAATGTGTCGTTAAGAAGCTTCATAAACCTTTGCTGTTCGTACGAGAGCCTGTTCCAAGCTGTACCTGCACATATAAATGAGAAAGAGGCATCGTTTCAGAGAACTGAAGATTTAAAAATTGACAGGGTAAAAATAAAATAAAAGGGGGTGAGAAGTGTGCTAGAGGGAGAAGAGGAGGGCCTAGGACCAGGGGAGGGTGCGGGAGGTGAGGGAGGGAAAAGAAAGAGGCAGGCGGAGCGGAAAGCCCTCTGTCCTCTGGCAGGACACCACCGCCATTGCAAGTCGATAGCCAGAGTTCCCAAGTGGTTTCCTCCGAGACGTGGCTTAAAGAGGCGTCCATCTGTGCTGTCAGCAGTATTCAGCGGAGAGCTAATGGACCTTCAAAGATCAATATGCAAACCTGCCCGTTGTAATGTCTCAAACCCACTCCTCCAACAGCCTCTGCTGGCCAGAAGGAGCAGCTGATGTTAAATAACCCATTTCTAACCGCCACTCAGAAAGGCACAGATGCTATGGTGAGAGGGGTATTTCTCTTCCCCTTGGTTCTTTAATTGTGGGAAAAGACATTCTTCTCTAGGAAGCTGGAGGGGAATTAGAAGGGCAGCTTGGCGGTTGCCATGCTGTGCTATCTTATATCCATGTCAGTGTTTTAACAAAGTCACGAGCATCCCCACTGTCGTCTAGAGCTGTGTTGGAATGAGAGCAGGGAATGCAGGTCTGACCTGAGACGTTTCCAGTGAGGTACCACTATTGTTTGGGCAAGGGAGTTAGGAACTCTCCAAATAGAGCAAGCATTTAGAGAAATTAAATTCAGTTTTTAGGAAAGTCACCATGACTTAGAAGATGTTAATGAGAGTATAGCTATGATGATTAATTAAATTATATTGACCTTAGGGCAGAGATGACCTTAGGGCAGGAAATGTAGCAGAAATTTAGGATTTATTTGTGTGACATTACACTGATATTAAATGTGTGCAATCAGGTACCTTGTCACTGGTTATTTTTGAGTGCCTAAGTGGCCTTGTTTTCAAAATTTTATGAGACAGTGATCTATCTGCATCCAGCCACAGACTCATAAGGAGGGAACAGGGAGGGACTCTGTATTCAACTGCTGTTTTACCCTCCTTCCTTCCTTGGGGAATTAAAGGAAATAAGTCTGAGACTAGGCATATAGCAACCATCCACATATTTTGTCATTAATTCAAGATGGGCTCAAGTTCATTTTTTTATTTGATAGAAAAATAGAAGGGCTGCTGAGCATTTGCTCCATGGCTTGTGTTGCTAGTTTATTCTGCAAATGAGAAACCAAGGGAGGGTGTTTGCAGATTGCTATTTGTGAATCTATGCACACAGCAGAGTGTGTTTCCCTGTAGACTTAGAGTTGGAGGGTGAACTCTACCTGTGTGATATACTGGAAGGAGAAAATTCTGTCCCTAAGGAAAATCATGTATCTTTTGTACACATATGAAACAGGCATTGTACATTTAAGAAGATTGAATATGCTCAGTGGGTCTCCTCTTCTGAGTACTGAGATTTAGATGCAAGTCATGTATGAAGCTTATCAGCACTCAACTCAGCAAGATGCACAAGCTGTTGCCACCTATTAAATAACATAAACAGACAAGTGAACATTCAAAGTCTAAAGCCACTGCCAGCTGACATTTCCCTGTGCCTGGGAATGGTATCTGTGTGTGTGAATGCTCTCTTATCTGAAGTCTATGGACAGGAGGGCTGGGTTGAGTATTCAAAGATGGAGGTTTAGAACCAGTTCAGTCAAGTCAAGTCACCTTATTACTCCTATTATGGGAGAGAACACTCCCTTTGAGATGACATTTGAATTACACGGGTGTCAAAGTTCTGATGTGAATATATAAATTCAACCTGTTAGGCTCAGAAGTGAGGCAGGAGATGAGGTTGATAAACACGTTATGTCTCCATGGTAGTTCCCTATATGATTATTACCCCAATAATCATGGAGCTTGAAGGTCTCAACCTCTGAACAGTCACCTCTATTCTACAGCACCTCTTCCTCTTGGACTAAGCCCACAATGACCTTAGAAGTTAAAGAAGTGCTGGACACAGCCTGGACATGCTCATGATGTGGCTGGTGACAAGTGCAGATGCATCCAAGAGGGATGCCTCCATCCCTTCCTTATAAACCCTCCAGCCACAGACCACCCCAACCAAGAGGGATGGGCTGGCAAAGAGGACATGGTATTTGGGGGATAAACTGTTTAAGGAAACAACCACTCTAATCCCACCTAAACCTCTGTCCAGATCTCAAATTTAGAATAGGCATTTCATGGGTAGATGTTGCCAGCTAGATGAGGCAGCTTTTAGTACATTAGCACTGTTTCTGTTGCTTTCAACATTCAGTTTGAATACACATCTCAAAAGAGGGAAATTGAGCAGAAGAAATAAATGTTCATTGATCCCTAGAAACAAGTCATTTCTGATATTTTCAGCCCATGAGGAACCATGTTGGATGTTACATCGATGAGGTCTCTTCCTGGGAGTTTCAGGAGAATGAGGAAAGATACGTGTGACTGTTGTTTTGTTTTCCAAATCTGCAACAGCTAAGGGCCAAGCTTGACTGCAGCCTGTGAATCAGTTAACCATACCAATCTGATCAGGATGTTTCTAGAGTCCAAAACAAGGAGGCTCTGGATAGTAAAAACTGAACCCTGTCCTCATTTCTGGTTCTGCCTCAGATGTGGACACATCATTTCATTCCTTAGAGCCCAAGAACCCCACCATTAAAGATGTGCACAATGGTAATAATCCCTGTCATCATGTTCCATGAAGAAAATGTATTTACTCTTAGTGCAGAATTAATAGCTGCAGTTTATGTGTGTATATACATAAACACACGTATCACGTTGAGCTCTTCACAAGAAACATATCATTTAAATGCACATTGCTATTACTGTTTTGTAAATAATTCAAGAATGAATAATGGCTGTCATAGGAAATATATATATATATATATATATATATATATCCCTTATGCATTTTGTAATCGGTGATAATTAAGGTGTGTATATAATTTGTGTTTACATTGGATGATTCTTTTCCTTATGGTTTCTGTTATTAAATACAAACTGTAATTTGGTATGGGTTAATTTGATGATAATTTATTTCAGACCAGTTGAGTCCTAAAAGTATGGCTAAGGAGCCCAGCTGCAGGTTCTAGATGAAACAGCAAGTAAGCAATGAGCTGACAGATACTCGCGGAAGAGCTGTGATTGCCTACTGCACCCAAATTATCTCTTATGTGGCATTGGAAAGAGTATTGGGTAAGTTTCCCAAATCTCAACTGTTTGAGGGTATCCTTCCTGGGGTGATAGCTCTGTGGTTTTGTGTTGAGTAAAGGGGGCATTAAAGTTAGGGGGTCTGAGATCTGTCTCCACTATTGCAGGGCAGGAATGCATATCAGGATTAGAGCTGACCAATAAATCAATCACCAATCAATAAATAAATACACACAGAGAAACTCACCATCAGATTCATTTATATAAAGCCATATAGCTAGCTTGACTACTCACCCATGGCAGAAATAAATACCAAGAATCCATGCTAAAACAGCTGTATAGACAGGGAGGCTTGACTATTATGAAGACCCAGCTGAAAACTCCTGTAGGCCAGTGACAGAATTTAGTGCTTATTAATCAAACCTTCTTCTTTCAATGACAGCTTGGTGGACCACAGTCCACTCTGAATTCATAGAAAGGAGCAAAGGCCATCATGGTGTTCTGTGCAGTGATACGTATTTTGTACCCTCATTCTTCTTCCCATAAGAACATGACTTCCCGGGCAGAATTCTCAGGGACAGAGCAAGCCCATACTTAGGAGAATGTGAACATCTCTGGCTGATTAAAGGATTGTTTCTCAAGTGACCCAGCCATACTCACACACACACTTCAGAGACTCAAATGCCTTGGGACACCCCCTACCATTGCTGAGAGACATCACCCTCCTGTACCCAGTGACTCAGGGTTGTCATGTGTATCTGGAGGTCAGTGAAGGAGTAGTGGTGACCTGAGACCCAGCACTTGGGGCCCTGAAGCCACTCCAGCCTCTGCCAGAGACCCAGCTAGTGCCTAAGCACAGTCATGGTGCTGCAACAGCAAACAAACACTGCCCCACATGGATGCCGCCACCTGGGCTTCCCTATTGGGTTTGTTCTTTATGAGTCCTATGATCAGCTCAATTTCAGGTGAGGAAACCAATGCTGAGGTTAGGGGACAAGGTCAAGGTCACTTAGGGCAACCTGCTTGTGGGTCACATAACAATTTCTTAAAAGGGGATCTCCATTTCTTTACAAATTCAATGGATTCATCATAGTTTTTAAGGAAACTTCAGATACACTGAAAATATTGTATAGGGTGTCGATTCAGATAAAATACACACTCGCACATAAATACATACTCACACACAAAATCTCCCCAATATAACAAAAGTGTTTTTTTTTTTTTAACCTCACTTCACCTTTATTTCAACTGGCAAAGGCAAACAAGGAGATCGTGCGTGTCAGCCAATGTCTGAAAAAAGTATTTCTACCCTTTGCATATAGTTTTAGCCCCTGAAAAGAGAGTTCAAGTGTGTCTTTAATGTCTTTATTTTGTAAATAAAATATCGAATTGAACTCTATGAATGAGGATTTCTTAAATACCGGTGTATTAGCTACCCACTGCCAATGAAAGGTGTGGAAAGTGAGAGAGATTTCCAAAGAAAACGTCCCCCAGCCCCACTGCCAAGGCATCTGCACCTGACCAAGCATGTGGGCCTGGAACACGGGACAGCATCACATGTTTTGTACAGCGAAGACGTGGCGTGAGGACTGAGAGGTTCCTGAGCCAACAGGCTGAGGTGCCAGCTCCCAGCCCAGGCGGTCTGTGACTCCAAAACCAACACCAGTTTTACCAAGAGGGCACTCTTTCCTGGCAGCATCCACAGAAGATGGATCTGACTCCGGTGGTGCAGCCGGGCATGCACTGCAGGGGGTGGGGGATGAGGGTGGGGGTGGGATGGCATTGGAGTTTTGTGCTTCGAACACGTGTTCTACAAGACGTGGCTCCTCTTTTCATTTTCTGCAAGGTTTCTACTGCTTCTGCCTGGAAGAGAGAAGGAGGGCTCCAGGGCTCAGCCTTCTGGCCCCTGCTGTTGGACCCCTGGCACATTTTGCAAGGCAGAGCCATAAGGTTTCTCTGGCAGGTGTGGGCACCATGGGAGAGACAGGGCAGTGAGCCGGGTCAGCCCTGTGCTCCAATTGGAGGCAGACGTTCTGGGTCCCCTTTCTCCATCTCATGGTGTCAGCCAAGCCGGCAACAGAGGATGCATGGCTTCTGCTCAGAGACAGTCAGTTTCTTCTTCTAAGCACACCCCACAGGTGAGGGGGTGTCCCCATGGGAAGCTGCAGGTGATGCTCCCATGCTTCAGGAGGGAGGGCGTGTTTCATAGAAGTGCTCCTGACCACATGACAGCTAGCTGCTGCTTTGGGTTAAGTGCCCAGAAGGGTTAAAAGCAGGTGTTATCACCTTCTATCCACCCCTTCCCTCTCCTTTCCTATCCTGTCCCATCCCATCCCATCCCATCCCAGTCTCTTCCCTTCCCTTCCCTTCCCTTCCCTTCCCTTCCCTTCCCTTCCCTTCCCTTCTCTTCTTTTCTCTTTCTTCTCTTCTCTTTCTCCTCTCCTCTCCTCTCCTCTCCTCTCCTCTCCTCTCTTCTCTTCTCTTTTTATCTCCTTCCCATCTTTTGGTCTTTAAAATCACTAATAAAATCTTAACCATGGCAGCAGAGATGAAGGCAGTTTAAGGAATCAGCTCCAGGTTGTCCTGGGTGGAGCCCTGAGTGTCGAGGTCTGGGGGTCACCAGCGGGTCCTGGAACCCTTCACTTGTCTGCGTTCACATCTTCTCTCCTCATGGCCTGGACGCTTAGGCCCAGAGGTGGGTGGCACTCTGTCCAGCCATGTCCAGGAGTGAGGGATCATTTGATGATCTTCACAGTTCATCAGGCTGAGCACTCCCAAGAGTCCGGCACCTTTAGGTCCCTGATGTTTCATAACCACTTTTCTGATGCCTTTTCCTGCAGGATGTGTTTTCTGTGCCTCATGTGTTGGAGTGTGGTGTGTGCCTAACTAAAGAGACTATCAATAAAGAACAATCATCCTTTCTTAACTACACATATGATCGTGCCACCTAATGAAGCAGTTTCCTTCATGGCACACATCTCACCATTGGATCAGTTCTGGGCAAAGACTGATGTAAGCAAAGGGAAGGGGGAAATTGTTCACATTAATTTGCAAAATGTGGCAAATGTGAGTGACTTCTCACAAGTTCTGTGTATCCACTTGTAGATTTTACAAGTGAATTTTAAGAGAGAGAGTGGCATGTTTCTTATTTCAATGTTCAACCCGAGAAGTGGCAAAAAACTTTTTCCTATCTCGATTGAAATTAGTGCTTAGGTATATTTAAGTGGATGCTAGGATTAAACACAGATGTTCAAATGATAGCAAAATGCGACAAGTTACAAAAGTGATGTATTGCCTTAAGTGGATGTCCTATGAAATAAAACACCCAGAATAAATATCTGTGATTAATAATTTTCCAAGATTGTTTAAAATATATGTTTTCTCCAGCTGAAGATTGTAATCTCCTTGCAGCCAGGGCTCAGGGTTTGATCCATCCTGGTGATCGGAGTATAATAACTTTTCCATATTATGAAATCAGCGACTGAACACAGCAAGGGGGAGATGACAAGAGAGCCACCACCACATCTTTCCAGAAAAAGTGGGGCACACAACGACCTGGCGTTAGCATTTTACGAAATCTTTCCTGTGCAACGTTCTCATTAGTAGCCATTCAACATTTCTGCAAGTCACAATCCATTGCTGTTTTTCTGGTGGTCATAAATGGATGGATGAAAGATGATATTTAAAATGATCAGAAAACCTCTTCTCACTCCCAAAAGGCTATGGATATGAGAGTAAAAACCACTTTCGTATCTTTGATTTAACTCTTTAGGGAGAGAAAGAAAAAAGGTCTCCAAACACGTCCCAGAGCTTCGTAGAGAAAGAAATAACGTTTGCAACTCAAATACTCAGTTCAGACTTGCTTCATTGGCAAAAGCCACTAGAAACTTCCTCAGGAAGTCATCCCCTTAGATGCCTCACCGTACAATAAGATACGGGAAGCTCCTCATATTACAAACAGAAAAAGTCCTTTAGTTGTTTCTGGGAGCAGGTGGGAGGGCTGGTTCAAGGACAAAACCGACAGGAGAGAAAACGGAGCAACCACAGCTCAGCTGAGCTCTTCAGCGGTCCCTACATCCTTCCCTTAGAAGCTGGTGAATTCCACCAACCGCGTGCTAGAGCCAGGTCACCGCAGGCTGCTGTGTCCAGTGATGGCATCTGCACACTGAAAGCTCCAGCAGTCGCGCCCAGGTAGTTTGTGAATGTCGCCCTGACCCAGAGAAGAACAGAACTTCACACACACGTGGCTTTAGAGGCGCTTATGAGCCGGAACACAGGGTGTGTTTCTACTCAGCCCCGCACTTCCGAGTTCTGGGTTCACATGGACCCTCTGCAGGGGCAAGCGGGGCCTCGTGAATTCCAGTTCGTCCTTTGATTCCCGTTGTGCTTCATGTTCTGGAGGGAAGTGGCCTGGCTGCCAGGCGGTGTCCATGGGTGGGGTCCACAGGTTTGCTCTGGACGGATCAGACGGTCACTCAGGGTCAGCAGGTGCTGAGACTTGGAGAGACACCTAAGGTCTTGAGCAGGTAGAACCGGCTGGGCTCAGACACCCCTCACCTATAGCACGGTGTGCGGGGCCCACACACTCCACACGTTTTATCGCTCTCCTGTCCAGAATGAGCAGCATCGGTTGCTTTGTTGGATAATTTCCACGAGATAAGACGCTCTGATGTAATATGCACAAAGCCACCATCCTGGGCTTCAGCCGGGGAGAGGCCGATGGTAAACCTGGGATGTCCCAAGCTCCATAGTGCTTAGAGTGACAGCAGACGCATGGGTGTCCCTTTCAGGAAGCAGCACCACCTCCGTCACAAGCTGCAGCCACCTCTGACAAATTGGATGCAATCAAACGCCTGGTATAATCCTGATAAAACTCCAGGAACAGAACTCTGGGCAAGGCCTGGGTAGAATTTTTTTTAATTTTTTTTTCAGACAGCCAGATGATTCAAAATAATGGCCATCAGACACTGGTGAGGAAGAGAAATGGCGCGACGTTTAACAGAAAGCACTTAAATGCCACACGTCTCGATAATGTAATATCTCCACAACTGTTTCTGTTTAAAGCTAATAAAAGTACACATAAGACGTTCCCGTCCTTTCCTATCAAATTTATTACTTTGAGCGACAAAATGACAAAATGATTAGCAGTTAATAAGGCCTTGGCTTAAAAGATTGACTGACATTGCATTACTCATTTAATTTCCGCTTCTCTGAGCTTTTTTTCCCTCTTCCTTCCAGCACGGAGGGAATTAATATTATCACATCAAAGGCTTTCCTTTAAATGGGGAGAAAAATCATTTAAAAGGACACAGGCTGTGATTATTCAAACTAGGTTATTTGCACCTTGTATATATAACAATATCATGGTACAACTTCATTTCACTCAAATTGCTGTCAGTCACTAATAGGAGAAATTTGCTCCCATTTTATCAGCACCGTTGTGTGGCGTCTGATGGGGCAGAGGCATGAAATGAAAAATCTGATAAGAAGCATATGAACTGAGAGCCGGGCCTGGCCCACGTGATAGATGACAGACCTCTAGACTAATGCTCAGTATGTAAATTCTTCTTCTCCCATCTTTCTCCCCTTTCCCCCTTTCTGCTCTTTGTTTCTCCTCCATTACAGTTTTTCTCAAAGCACTGTACACCCGGAGAGATGAGTGGCAACCTCCGTGGGATTCAGGATGTAATTAGATGACGCAGCCTTGGTATTTTACTTCCTTTCCTTCTGAGCCTTGGCAGACAAATTATACCAGGGCTGATTTAATACTTAAAGAAGTATGTCATCTTCCCATAGAATTGCTGTATCCGTGGGTGAAATTACGAGTGACCCAATGCTTGGCCCAAGTACCAGCCAGTGATCTATGAGCATTTAGGTCTTGACAGATGGAGGTACTGCCCTCTCTAGCTGCCTCCGTGTTAGAGCGTGCATGACAAACAGTCCGCTTGTCAAATGTTTCTTCTCTCCTCTAACAAAACAAGGGTGGGGCTTGCTGGCCAGTGAGCGGAGGGGTGCGAGGAGAGAAGGGAAAGCTGACTCCCGCGTGCAAGATGGAGCATCCATCACACAGGTCAGGGGGCAGAATCTGGGGACCAAGGCTCCCATAGGATTACATCCGGGGGGTCCTGGTGGGGGAGTGGGGAGGCCGGCAATCACGTAAGATGGGAACAGAGTGCCCCATGTCGAAAGGTTGGAAGAGAGCCTTGTTCATTCAGGAAACTGCAGAGGGAAATTAGTCCAGGCCCTGGTGAGAAACAGTGCTTCATGTTGTGCCAGGGAGATAAATTTCCCCCTGCCAGCTCCAGCACACCGGCCCCTGACAGGACACTGCTGTGCAGGGTTCATTAAAATGTCCAACTCATAGGAAATTTTACAAATTTATAACACTTCCTAGGGATGGCAGGGTCAAGTTCAACGGGCAGGAAAAAACAGTCAAATAGCTCAGGGAATTATTCACGGATTACTATTTCAACAAGTTAGCATTTTTAACAAAAATTAAGACCACTGTAATTGTCTTTGGGATTATAACACTAAATCAGAGAAATAGACCAAAGTTATTTTCCCCGGTACAGATCTCCGTGCTTGATAGGCAGCATGTGGAGGAGGTAACAAACCTTGTGCTGCCAGTAAGCTCTTAGCCAGATCGTGTTCAAAGGACTCCTGAAAGGAATTGATGCCTGCCGCCACCAGGAGGACGCAGGCTGCCTTCTGAGCGGTTCTAGATCTCGATGTAAAAGGATGGATACGTGCCCAGGAGTAGAATTTCTGGATTATATGGTAATTCTATTTTTAGCTTTTTTGAGGAATTTCCATACTGCTTTCCATAATGGTACATATACACAATGGAATACTACTCAGCCATGAAGAGGAACGAAATAATGCCATTTGCAGCAACATGGATGGACCTAGAGATGATCATACTAAGTTAAGTAAGTCAGACAGAGAAAGATAAACACCATATGATGTCACTTATATGTAGAGTCTAAATTATGACACAAATGAACCTGTCTATGAAACAGAAGCAGACTCACAGACATAGTGAAGACTTGTGGTTGTCAAAGGGAAGGGGGGTGGGGGAGGGAAGGACTGGGAGGTTGGGGTTAGCAGATGCAAACTACTATATACAGAATGGATAAACAACAAGGTCCTACTGTAGAGCACAGGGAACTATATTCATTATCTTGTGATAAACCAGTATGGAAAAGAATATATGTATACATAACTGAATCACTTCTGCTGTACAGCAGAAATTAACACAACATTGTAAGTCAATTATATTTCAATAAAAGAATCAAAAAAAGGAGGTGGGATTGTGGTTTAATTGTATTTTAATGCTACAACAGGATTTCCCTACTTTCTTCTGATTTACCAGAACGGACTGAAGTTCAAAAAAATACTGCCTTCCCATGGGAACATGTATTTTCTTCAGTGGATCTCCCTTCTTTAGGTCTGGGGCCACTCTCCCAGTGTGTATAAGTGCTAAGTAGTGATGCTTGTGTGAGTATCAGAGCATTTTGTTTAAATGTACACCTGGCATGCCCATGTCTTGCTCCAGGGACCTCTACAACAACCTTCCTTGTTGAACAAAGGTACCTAACAGGGCATCAATAGTCGAGCTAGTTTGAGATCAACTCCAGGGGTCACAGAAGACAGAAGAGCATCTCATCTCATAAATATTCTGTTCCAGAAGTCTCTCCTTGGGTTAATACCCAAAATATATGAGACCGCTATAACTCAGTAGAAAAAAAAAGGAACCCCATTAAAAAATGGGTAAACAACTTGAATAGACGTCTCTAAAAAAGGCATAGAAATGGCTAAAGGCACGTGAAAAGTGCCCAGCATCACCAATCACCTGGGAAATGACAGTCAAAACCCCGGTGATATATCACATCACAGCTGGTCAGAGCGGTCATTATTGGCAAAACAAAACAGAGCAAGAGTTGGTGAGGATGTGGGGGAAAGGGAAGTCTTGTTCACTGCCGGTGGGAATGTAAAACGGTGCATAGTACGGAGTTTCCTCAAAAAATTAACCATAAACCTACCACATGAGCCACACAGCCAGTGGGATATTTATCCAAAATAATTAAATCGGACTCTTGAAAAGATAAGCGTGCTCTCACGTTCATTGCTGTGTTGTTCATAATGATGCAATGATACGGAAGTACCCGACGTGTCCATTGTGGATAAGGAAACAAAACATGGAGTGTGTATACAGTGGGATAGTATTTGCCCTAAACAGGAAGGAAGTTCTAACAGATGCAACGGCGTGCATGGTCCTGAAGGACATTATATAAAGTGAAATAAGCCGGTCCCAGAGGAACAAATACTGATTGATTCTGCTTACGTGAGGCATCTAAAATCGTCAAACTCACGCAAGCAGAGAGTGGAATCACGACCGCCAGAGGCTGCGAGTGGGGAGCTTGGGCCGCTGGTGTTCGGTGGGCCTAAACTTCCCGTTGTGCAAGATGATCAGGGTCTAGATTCCTCCATACATCCTACGGCCTGCAGTTGACAACTCTGTGTTACACCCCTGCCTTCGTGAAGAGGGTAGATCTCCTGTGACTGCACTTGCCACAGAAAACAAAGCAGAGCAAAAGAACCATGGGTGAACACAAAGACTTTCGGAGGTGATGGATGTGTTTATGACCTTGATTGTGGTGACGGTTTCAGGGGTGTGTGCAGATGTCCAAAGTCATCAAATTGTGTACTTTAAGTATGTGCAGTTTCATGTATCTATTAGATACATGAAAGAAAGAAAGAAAGCTGTTGAATACAACAAAGGCCTTCAATTCACCTGTGGCCCACGTAATTAGTGACACTTGGGGTTACTACTGTTTCTGTTTCAAAGGTAATCATTTTTGGAGAAGAAATAATCCATAATTTTAATCAAAATGATTTAAATAAAGTTTAATATTCATCAAAAACATGGTATCCAAACACATGTATATATGTACTTTCTGCATATATATACATACCTTCTCTCCTTGGGTTAATACCCAAAATATATGAGACCACTATAACTCAGAAGAAAAAAAGTCATATATATATATATATATATATATATATATATATGACTTCTATATATAAAAATACATTGAAAATCTTGACTAACTATTGGCCTAGCTGTTATTCCTTAAGATTTCAGACACACGTATTGGCACCTGTTTACTATAACATAAATCTTGTGTTCTTTATAGATTTTGAGTAAGTGCTGTGATATTTAATCAGGAGCTAAGCTACACGAAAACCATCATCTGGTCAGAAGAGTGCGGTAGAAACCAGATCTCTGTAAGCCTCCAATCTGTTCCAACAGCACCTTGCTGTCCACACCCAATGCCTATACACAATTTCTGTAAGGACAGGACAATGAAACAATCAAGTTTCATGAAAAAGTAGACAGAGATATAGAATTCACATTTTGAATAAAAGGAAGTGAAGCCTCCCCGTTTGTTGAAGCCTTAAAGAGACAAGGGGAGACTGCCGGCGGTCCCCTGAGCCTGTCCTTTGCCCTCCCAGGGGTGGCGATGGAGAGAGTTCCTCTCTCAGACCCCAGGGCAGCAGGTGGAAGGGTGCTGACAAAGCTCCCTGTTGCCAGGCATGGCTCCAGGAATCAAGAAGCGTTCTTAGGCTGAAACACCTGCAGCAGGTGGCCTCAATTGCCAAACTCTAAAGAGTCGGATTTCAAAGATAAAGCTTTGTGTCCAGATGTGACAAAATTTAAAATGGTTTCAAATACAAGAGTTTTGGGTTTGTTTTCTTATGATACGGAGAAAGTTCTTAATTATCCAGTGTAGGTACTGAAAGGAATAACTGTCCAAAAACAACCATATCGCTTCACAACTGCTTAGACGCGTAGGACTGATCATGAAAAGTTCAGAACGTTCTCTGAAGTCCACTCTGAACTGGAAGGTGAGACTGTGGGGCTCATGTGACCTTGGCCATTCTCTCCTGGACCGAAGTCACCTCTAAATGGCTAAATTCAACAATGATGACTCTTCTCCTTTGTGTTATGCTTCAAAGTTTATTAACTACTTTAAGATGCGTTTTCTCAACCAAGACTGCTGTCCTTTCATAAAGTCAGATGTGACAACATGGGGACTTAGAGGCACACGCAGGAAACGTCTCTTTCCAGGAGGACCAGGAGCAAGTGGGCAGGGCTTGAGACGGTTGAGGTGCATTCGCAACACCTGTCAGGAAGTAAGTCCTGTTGTCACCTCAGTGTTTATGATCCGTCCTAACAGAGATGTAAAACACACATCAGTCTAGAATGCACTGGTCCCAGAACCCATCTGAATGACACTTGAGAATTAGGGGGTCAGGGAGGAAAAACCAAACCAAGGAGAGCCTGGGCGTTGCTTTGGAAACGTATTTAACAAGATGCTCTGGGTGGGAGCGTGATGGGCTCCATGGTAGCCTCTAACACGGTGGAGGAGATGGAACTGGACCGGGTCTCAGAGCCAGGGACTATGATGACCCTGGAGGCTCTGGCATCCAAGTCCCACAGAAGCTACGGAGCTGAACTCCAGCTGGGACTGAGCTGAAGAGCCAGTCAGAGGAGCGGCAGGCCCCCTGCAGGAATAGCCCCAGGACAGCAGAAAATAAAGGGGGCAGTGGTAGCTGAGGGCAGAGGCTGGGGGGGGGGGTGGTCTGGGGGATTGTTTGTTTGTTTGTTTGTTTGTTTGTTTTTAATAGGAGCTACTGCAGAGTGTGGGATCCCTGGTGGAAATGACCTGACGTGATAGGGAGGATGAATGATGATGCAGGAGAGTGAGAGGATGGCCAGAGGAAGGCAGCGTGAGGGTGGCCACTGGGGTTGGTTCCTATGCCTGGAAGCGAGGCTCCGTCATCCCGTCCACCCTACCCTGCAGATGCTTGGAGCTGTAGAACCTGTGTGTCTGGGTTTCAACATGTGTCAGGGAGAAAAAGAGGGAAGAGAGCTGCAGGAGAGACGTCCGGCGAGGGTGCCTTCAAGTCTGGTGTAAAAAGGAGGAAAGTGAAGAGAGGAAGGGGCTGATGAAGGAGAAAGCAGTGGAGATGTTCCAGCCATCAACTGGACCATGGGTGTGCTTAACCAAGCCTGCTGCAAGGGCAAAACACTGTGGTCAGAGAGTGGAGGCTGGAAAATCTGATGGGAGAGGTTATCATCAAGGGTGACAAAGCATACAGGACACCCCTTTGTGTAGTGTTTAAAATACTGTCGACATGAGAGACGTTTGTAAGTCTCCTGTTTATTCTCTTTCCAGGAATAAGTGGCAGCGGATTTTAAAAACCCCAAAACATGGCCTTATAAAGAAGGCAGATAATGAGAGAGGGAATTAATATCTCAAGCAATAGTTTCTTCACCTTTCTAGATATTTCAACTGTTCTAGAAACTCACGCCTTGTAGCCATAAATCTCCTAGCCTGAGTCATGATAATGGCACGAGACAGTAGGTAACAGTTGCTGAACAAGTGAAAAATACTGAAAGAACTGTTTTGTGGCCAATTAAACACACCCTGCATTTTGAGCATCACCAGACACAGCGCTGAAAACCGTTGAGGGTTACGGTGGCCTAGATATGTTTCCTGGGAGTTTCACAAAAGTGTTGATCAAGGATCTTTTTCACGTTAGTAAATTCCACAAGATCTGCTTCCCCCCTTTTCCATTAGCTAATTTGCTGTCACCTGCCATCCCAGGAATGCAAATCAGCCCCTTCCAGCCACGCAGGGTAGGCCGATTGCTCCTACAACCCCGAGTTTTCCCTCTGGACCCACCGGCGTTTCTCGGTCTTTTCAGCTGTCACATGTGGTCCCTGGGCACCCAATCTGTTAAATGAATGAGCCCTCGATTGTTCTGTTTGGCCGGCCTGAGCTGGCTTGGCATTTTCTGCCACCGGTCCCCATCCATTACCGATGTGCGGCCCGGGTCCTGACGCTGTAAATCATCAGTAGACGGGTTGCCCTTTCTCCCTCTGAGAGCCGGGGGCCCCCTCGCTTTGCATCCTTGCATTTATGTCAGTTCAGCCCTCGAAGAGGCTGTTTGGGGGTCCAAGTTGAATTTGGCTTTAAGTGAATGAACCACCTGTTTCCTTTGCTATGAGTCTTTGACAGACCTGGACATAGCTTTAAGTTCCAGTATTGGATATTTCATATAAAAGTTCAAAGCCCATCAGTGTGCAATGCTGACATTGCACATCAGTCAGGGATACATTTATTCTCATCACACACGAGCTGGGTGGGCAAAATGGAGAGAAAGCACTGATGAGGGGATTCTGGTACTGGGTGTCCTGAAAGCCTGCTCACTTGGACTTTGTCTTCCCCTCTGTTTCATCCTACAGACTCCAGAGTTCCTTGAATTTGTGATTTCATTGTCACCTCTACATGTGCCTTTATGTGGCTGCAGTTCTCATGTCCTCCCATAGGCATGGGCTGAACGATCGTACAGTAAATAGAAGCCCCTTTCTGAGGGCTCGTTCCGGGCTGGTCTCTGCTGCAGGAACTTGACACACTGTTCTGGGTTTCCTGCTCGACCCCTACCACACCCCCAAGGCAGGCCATCCTGTTCTGCACATTTTACAGGTGGCAACACAGAGGCTGGGAGGGGCTCCGAGACTGGTCCAAGGGCACAGACGCAGCAAGGGCTGCAGTGGAATCTCACCCCACGGCTGGTTACAGAGGCTCTGCTGCAAACCACGTTCATACGGAGAAGACGCCCAACGGGCCACACATGGAATGACAGCTGCTCTGCTCCTTCCGGCCACCAACTCAGCAAGTTGGCTTGGCACATCTATGCAATTTACCTCTTCACTACCTGGAGCTTGGTTCAGGTTCCAAATGCTTCGATTTTAATCTGGGTACTTTACATCAAAATGCCTTTTCATTTTGTGTTGATTCATCCGATTACCACGTATTAAACAGAGTCGGGAAGTGATGTAATTTACTATGGCAACATTCGGGCCCTGAATTTGTAGAACGTGACCCTTACACAATCTTTAAGGAAAACATCCATTATGAGTGACAGAGCGCATGGGAGGGGCTCTGAAGCTTCCAGGTCAACCAGCCGGGAGCTGCAACAGGGAGTAAGAGGTGGGACTGCTGGTGGGGAATGAAGAGGCAGGACAGAGAGTTTGTCAAGACGGGGAGCGTGGACCCCGGCTGTTCCAGTGGGGCTGCACGGGATCAGATGCGCCTTCTAGAGCACGTCTAAATGGAAGGCACACACACCACACACATGCACATGGGCGCACACACAGGTTCACGTGGATGTGAGTGTGCACGCCAGCTGAGGGCACACGAGGGCACTCACTGCGACCCATACACAGACATGCACACACCTCATGTACACGCAGTGGCGCACATGCACACCATGTATGTGCTCACACACGTATACACTCACACGCTGCTCACAGCAGTGCACAAGGAAAATGATCAGAATAACCTCGGAGTTGCCATGATTTCGATGCAGAGGTTTAAAATCGCTTCACTGATGGATGTCCCAGAGAAAGCATCACAAGAGTTGAAGAGAAGGAAAGGGCCAGCACGCACTTGCCCGTCTGGTCTGCTCCCTGGGTTTCTTGTTTTCTTCACTCTGGGGGCAGGTGTCCACGTCTGTCGCGGATTCACCACCCAAGGAAGCCCAGGTCTCTGCAATCGGTTTCTTTTTGTCATTTTCATCCACATGAAATTACCATCCAGCTTAAGATGTTCAGGGTATATAAGCCCTAAAGTAATTTTTTTTTTTTTTTGCAAAAGTAATAAACTCCTGTAAATCGAGACAAGGAATGCCACCTCCCACTCCCACCTCAAATTGCTCGTGTAATGCCATGGATCTGTGGTTGTACCTTGTTTTAAATTCATATGTATTCATTTCATAAAAATAGTCTATATTTTATACTGATAAATTTATCAATAGAAAAAAGATACTACACAAAGAGATAAAAAATTACCTGCCAAAATAATGATTTATGCTGGTTTTGAGGCTTCCCCTCTCTTATTCATGTGCATAAGCCTTTTTTTTCATTTTGACATTTACTTCACATTATAAAAATGTCCTCCTGTTTTGCGATCTCTCCATCTGAATAGCAGGTGGGCAGGAATAGACCCAAGTCAGGGCTCCTGGGTCTGACTGCCTCTGTCAAGATGCAGCCTTGTCGGGGGGGAAGACTGCCACCTGGGTAGATCAGAGAGGTCAGGCAGGCCCACGGGCACCAGCGAGGGGACAGCTCACCACAGAAGCTCCAAGCTCTGAAGGAAGAAACAGTCCATCTGTGATCACCTTCCTTTCCCAAGGCTGATTGGAATCAGGGCTGTTCTCTGTTGACTTGAGTCATGTTTATTTGGAAGATCAAAGGCACCGTGAAGCCATTGATATTAAATTGGAAGAACAAGTGATTTGAGCATTGAAAAGGAGGTGGCAGGAGGGGAAGAAGCCAAACAAAGCCTGCAGGAGGCAGTACCTGTGCCTACATCTGTTTTCCCACACGAAGCTTCAACGGTGACTCTAAGTTCAAAGTCATGGGGAAGCACATGGGGCACTGCAAGAGCCTGCCTGGGGCGGGGTAGTGGGTGATCAATGCAGGCTACTGGCTCCATCTGGAGTGAGAGCGTCACGGTGGGGGCAGGGGGGATGATGGAATGGGGTGAGAAGGAAAAGCCTGAATCTTGAATGCAGAGGAGTCCCGGTGGCCCCTGGTAAAGACGCTCATGTTCAAAGAGCTGATGGAGCTTTTCTGGGGACCACAGTCCCCCCCATGTGATCTCGACTGTAGCGTCTTGTCTTTCTTACCTAAGCTCCATCACCTAATGTCTTTGGGTACCGAAGCCCAGGTAAAACCTCCACTGCAGCCAGGCCTGCATCTGTATGTAGAGTGGGGATCAATCTCAAACCATGGTCCTAAGTATGAAGGAAATAGAGCTCTCTGCAGACACTGCTCCCATCTTTTTATCGAATCTTCTTCACCTGGGATGGCAGAAACTTAAAGTTGTGTCAGACACTATCATCCCAGCTTTGTGTCTGTGTGGAGGTTTATAGAGACCAAGACGTGGGGGGTTATCTTGTCCTCGGTTATCTGTCTCCCTAGGAGGGTGGGGGGTGGGCAACCTCGGTCCAGGCAGGTTGTTATCAGGTGCCCCTCCTGCGGGTCCTCTCTCCAGTTTATGCCCTGCGGCTTGGTCCTGGAGGACCCTCTCCACACACAATCCAACTCTGTATAGATCTCGATTCCTCCGGCACGAAGTGTTACCAGGGAAGTTCCTGGGCCCCATCCTGAACACTGCAGTGTTTCTTGCTCCTCAGCAAACATGCCCTCCACTGTTTCCATCATTGTCCTCCTGGCAAACATCCCAAGCCCCTCTTCTCTGACTGTGACTGGTCTGCCCCATTTACCTTCAATGGTGACTTTCTGAATGAACATCAACCCAAGTCTACTCTACTTGGGATGGCACCAAGGAAAAGGGGGCAGTGCTGCAGGAGGTTTCCTACCCTGGGGGCCTGCTGTGTGTGTCCTAAGGCAGCTGCCAGGGCTTTGGTTGCTGTGTTTGCACAAACAGCTCCAGGAGAGCTGGGCTGTGTGGTCTCACTCACCCCCCAGTTCTCAGTGTGGACAGAGCAACAGGCTTTGCAGATGGTAGGAGGATGGAAAAGATTCGCCAAAAGAGTCTAGGAGACTCCACTTTGTAAATGTACATTTATTGCTCTTAATTCATCTCTACCCTCTATTTCTAAAGTTGCCTTTAGAGCCTAAACTATGTGAGATACACAAATAGCCAAAGCCAACCCATAGGTTTGAGGAGCCTGACTTCCATCGCCTCCTCAGGCATTGATGGTGGCAGGACACACAGGTGTCAGGTCCCCAAGGTGACGTCACTCTACTATTGACACCTTTCAGATATGGTCATTCATCCAGGGTTGGAGGGACTGATGGCCGTGCCATCTCAGGCAAGCATCTGCAGGCTGCTTTTCTGTTTTATTTTCCTAATTGCTTTTCCATTTACTCTACTTTTTCTTTCTAGGTTTATTAAGGCATATTTGGTGTACAGAAAACTCCACAGAATTAATGCAAACAATTTGGTGTGTTCGGATCTACCGTGGTATTGTCATCCCCATAGTCAAGGTGACAGACATATTCACCACCTCCTTAGGCCCTTTAGGTCCCTTTGTTTTTGGTTTTGTTTTATTTCTGTGGTAAGAGCACTTAACAGGAGATCTACCTGCTTAACACATTTTACGTGCACAGTACTTACTGTTAATTGTGGGCAGGATGTTGTCGGCTGACCTCTGGAAATGACACACTTTGTATTCCTACAACTTCTGCCTGTGGATAACTTCTACCCTTCCGTGTTCCTCTCCCCCGAGCCCCTGGCAACCACCACTCTTGTGTCTGCTTCTGTGCACTGGTCTATTTTTCATAGAAGAGGAATCATGCACTTTGTCCTTCCGCGTCTGGCTTCTTTCACTGAACATAACATCCTCCAGGCCATCCACCTTGTGGCAGGTTTTCTTTGTTTTTTAAGGTTGAACAATATTTTGTTGTGTGTATAGAACGACTTTTTAAATTGAGTCCACACAGCACTGTGGGTCTCGTGTTCTGATCAGAGACTCAGGGTCACAGGTGACAGACGCAAGAACCACGGGATAATCCCATGGTCACAACAGTGTGAATCCACAGTCGTCATGGATCCAGGATGCTGAGAAAGTCACAGTTAAAAATAATAGGATTTACTGAGTTTTGGAGATGTTGATCAAAACATAGTGAAAATATAGACTGCATTTAGGCCTAAAATCTCATTGTCGTACACTCTTAAGGAGCAGTTTTAGCTTTTTTTTTCCTACCCTGTGAACACTGTGGCTATTGGCTTCAAAGGGCTGACTATGACCCCACTAGGTGTGGACTTGGGGTATAGGCGGTGCACCCCAAAACCCAGGAATTTTCCTCCTTCTTGTCAATTCTGACCTACTAAAGTCAATCTGCTTACTGGAAATCCCACTGTCAGGTTTGGGATCTGTGGTGTTTACATTCTGTGTCAAAGTGGTTGGGTGATAGTTCCCAGTTATTTAATTAAACACCAGTCCAGGGTTGCCGCGGAGGTATTTTGTAGACATGATTAACTTCTACAATCAGTTGTCTTTAAGGTAAGGAGGCGATCCTCCTTAATGTGGGTGGGCCTCATCCAATTCCTTGAAGGCTTTAAGGGAAAAACTGAATTTTCCTGGAGAAGAAAGAATTCTTGAGCCTCAAGACTGTCCCATAGAAACCCTGCCTAAGTTTCCAGCCTGCGGGCTGGCCAGGTCCCACAACTGCAAGAGCCAGGTCCATAAAATAAATCTCTGTCTGCTCCCTCTCTGTCTCTATCTGTATCTCTGTCTCCAACTCTGTATCTCTGTCTCTGTATCTCTATCTCTGTCTCTATCTGTATCTCTGTCTCTGTCTCCATCTCTGTCTCTATCTCCATTTCTGTCTCCGTCTCTGTCTCTATTTTTGTCTCTGTCTCCATCTCTGTCTCTGTGTCATCTGAATCTCTATCTACATCTACATCATCTGTCTCTGTAATTATCTTTAACTTTACACCTATCTCTATTTTATATCATCTCTACCTACATCTATAGCTATATCTGAATCGTGAGATAAAATTCATATTGTATGGCAAGACAAGAAAAAGTTAATCATAAGAATGTTTTCTACCCTTTGGCCCCCTCTCTCCCTGTACTGTGCATCGTGTGTCTGCATTAGGCGTCAACCAGACCTCCCCCTTGGCAGAAATTCCTGTTCAACCATAAAGAGCAACATTCTCCCAGCATCAACGAGAGCTCCTTGAAGGTAATGTTCCTTCTTGACCTTGTAAGGAGCCACACGGTGTTCCACCACTTTACACTTACAGATCTGGGTTGTGCAAACTATTTACAGTATTTAGTGTACAGCCCTCTGTCTCAAAAAACCTATATAACTGTGCTTTGACCTCTAATGAGCAAAAGACTTCTCAGAACTTTCTGAGAGTCTGCTCCCTGGTTATAATCCTCAATAAATTTTATTGACTCCAATAAAATTTCCCCTTTCTTTCTTAGATCAACTGATTAGTTTTTGTTGACAGTGTAATCTGCATCATCCATATCTCTCTTTCCCTCTTTACCACTCCGTATACATCTATATTGTCTACATACAGACACATTTGTTTCTGTACCTATATGTACACATCCTGCTGGTTCTGTTTCTCTGAAAAGCCCTGAAAGACACAGGGTCCGTGACTTAGTCCTAACAAAGATCTAATTCAGATATTTCTAACATTTTCCACAGAGAGCATCAAAAACTTTGGTCATCTTCTTTCTCCTGGACTTAGAGAGGCTATTTCTCTTATCTTCCTCTATTTTCTTCATATTTTTAGTTTTTTACCTGGCACTCTACTACTTTAGCTTGTGTAACACATAGTAAGCTATGTAATATTTCCTATATATCACACTATATCCTATTACACTCTACTGTGTTGTGCGTGTGTGTGTGTGTGTGAGTGTATGCCTACTGTTTGTCCCCATAGCAGGATGGGAAGGTGTAGGAGGGCACGGGTTTACCCGTTAGTCTTCTCCGTCATGTCCCGTCACCTAAACTCCTTCTTGGCGCAATGCAGCTGCTCAGTAAATACCTGCTGAAAGAGCAGAGATGAGGTTTACAACTCCATACATATTCCTTTGATGTGCAGATCCCATTACCCTGCACACAATGAAGGAAACAATTCACAAGGCTCCTTGCCTTGTCTTACAACTACCTTGCTGAGCAGTGAAAGTACACCCATCACTGCTAATGCAAAAATAAAAATGTCTCCAAGTGGGGTGGAGGAGGAGGCCCCACCAGGAGAAGGGGTTGGTCTGCTGGGGGTTTGCGCACAGTGAGCTGGATAAGTAGAACATCTGCAGGGTCATGGTGGGGGGTGCCGGCCCTGATCTAGGAGCCCGGGTGAGCCCAGGCTCCTCCAGGTACTGCTGTGTGTGGGTTACCTGCTCTGTGCCTCTGTTTCCCATCCTAAAAGGGTTAGGACACGGAGGGACCTAGACGTGATCATACTAAGTGAGGTGAGTCAGACAGAGAGAGACGAATATCATATGATATCACTCACAGGTGGGATCTAAAGAAAGAATATAAACGAACTTATGTACAAAACAGAAACAGAGTCACAGACGTAGGAAACAAACTTATGGCGACCAAAGGGGAAAAGGGGGGAGGGAGGGAGAAATTAGGAGTTTGGGATTAACATATACACACCATTATATATAAAATAAATAAACAAAAGGACCTCTTTATAGCATAGGGAACTATACTCAATACCTTATAATAACCTATAATGGGGAATAATCTGAAAAAAGAATATATAGATAACTGAATCCCTTTGTTGTACACCTGAACATAACATTGTACGTCAACTATACGTTAATAAATAAGTAAATAAATTAATAAATAAAATAAGATAAAATAAAATAAAAGGGGCTAGGACAGCTCCTGCCACAGAGGGATGGATAAAGAGAAGGAGCTGGTTAGCAGATGGCCAAGACTCAGAGCTCTGCCTGGTTGGGCCTTCCTACAGGGGAGGGAGCTCTGCAGATGTCAGGAAGGACAGCTGCTTCCGTCACTGTAGCAACCCTCCCTCCTCCACCTCCACACCTCCAGGACCACCTGTCAGTGGTGTCCAAACTCGGGCCACAGAAAATTGGGATCGTTATGTAATAGTCACTGAATCTTAAAACAGTGCTTTAGTTTTCAAGGAATTGCTATTCATTTTACTTAGCTGTGGTGGTGGACTAACCTGTTGGTCAGTGCACTTCATTCTTTACCCTCTATCCTCAAATTGAAAAAGTTCGTGAATTCAAACTTCTCATCACCAGCTCCAGGCTGGATCACAGTCTTCTAGAGGAGCATCTGTTCTGTGTTTAGCACTTAGTGAGGTGAAATGCAGTTTGACATGCCAGTTAAAGAATATAGGATGAATTAGATAGATAGATGATAGATAGATAGATAGATAGATAGATAGATAGATAGTTATAGATAGATAGATATAGATAGATAGATAGTTTAGATAGATAGATAGATGATAGATAGATAGATAGATAGTTATAGATAGATAGATAGTTATAGATAGATAGATAGTTATAGATAGATAGATAGATAGTTTAGATAGATAGATAGATAGATGATAGATAGATAGATAGATAGATGATAGGTGATAGATGGAGGGACGAACAGTTACATAGGTAGAAAAATAGATGCATAGATGATAGATAATAGATAGATTCATACTAAGAACATGGCAGACCCAAGGTCAGTCTTCAGTACTTGAGTTTCCTGTCACTATGTAGATCTCCACTGTAAAATGCATCTAGAATCATTTGTACTCTCTATTTTTAAACTGCAAGGTGCGCTTCTTTGAAAACTAAATCGATACTGCGATGCGTACTCCAGTCATTCACAGGTCATCACAGCCTCTTGTGTTAAAGGTGTTGAAGCCAGAGCACCCCTCCTAGGTCTGCCCATCCCCCATTCCTGGCAGTCTAGGAAGAATCTGTCTCACGTGATACATTTTTTAAGCCTTTGAACAAAGACATATAAATGCATAATGCTATAATATTCAAATCCTTTCTCAGCACAAGCTTGCAAATCTGTTTTCAGTGTGATCTGATATTTGACTTCTTGAAAGAAATATATAAATAACAAATTGACTAGGCATAGATATTTATCTTTGCCTTGACATATGCAAAGCAATAGTTTTAAAGTAATAAAAGGCCAGACTGAAAGTTGAACTGTAAAGATGTGACATTTGAGAAAAGATGCCAAAATAGTGGATGAGCATAAGAAAAAAAAGCTGTGGTTTCCAAACAGTAAGAGGGCTTGCCTCAAGAGACCTTTGGGTGCTCTCTGTGATTTGCTGCTAGAAGTCTGGTGGTTTACTTTCATGTAGTGGTCTTTGGCCATCCGAGCATGGGGCTAGCTGTGTAACCGAAAACTCTAAACTGGAAACTGAATGTCCTCAAACTGCCAATCAGGCCGCCGTCCAGCAGGGGTGTTTCTCTGTGTGTGCAAAGCTGTATTTCACATTAACGCCTCTCAGGTGAGCGTGGAGTCCTTCAGTTTTATCCACAGGAAAAATGTGCCAGAGGACAAAGAACACGCTTCCTGAGACACCTGAGAGAGAGCCGTGCAGGTGAAATCTCAGTGCTGCCCCTGACAGCTGCCTCAGTCACTGAGAGACACTGTCTCTCCAGCCTGTAGCATCACCCCAAGGCTGGGCTCTGAACCCCTTGGCATGGAGCTTCAGGGAGGCCCCCACATGCAGAAGCCCTAAACAACTCAGGGCGCGTCCCCTGCCAGAGGGTGACAGATCCATCCCCCTCCCCCTGGCTCTCTCTCCCCACTCCCCCCTCCCGCCCCCGCTCCCCTCGCCTCTGTCCCACCCTCACAGCGATGGCTTGGGGAACGAGGTAGGTGAGTCCTGCATGCATCCCCATCCAGCTGGCACCACATTTAAATCCCTTCACCATCAGCGCCCCTTGTGGATTTTCACACGGGGACAAGGGTGGCAGGGTAGGGAGGGGACCCCTCCCAGGACTCCCCGTGTGGCTGCTCAGTGCCCTCCCCGCTCCCCTCACAGGCAGGGGTTGGGGGTGATGTCTGGGCCCAGGGAGGGCTGGAGGAAGGGTGCCCAGGAGCACAGAGGTGCAACGCTCAGAGCCAGCCCAGAGATGGGGGGTGTTCCGGCAAACGTAACTCCTTTTTGTTTCTACTGAGATTTGAGTCATCAAAGATCCTTGACATCTCCTACCCTTCACTTGCTTTATGTCTGGATTGCAAAGGCCAAGGAGCTGAGGCAGGCAGAGAAGGACCTGATCACCAGGAGGGGCCTTCGCCATGGGGGACTCACAGTGACAGAGAGCTGCTTCCACCAGCACTGATCACCAGCTGCCAATGGCATCTTCACCCACATCGAGGTCTCCAATCTCACAGTCTGTCACCTCTCCACTGACAGCCTTGAGGGGTCCTCTTTATTTAGATATCTTGGTAAAGGTGAGATATCAACTAGTTCTGCCAGCAAACAGACTCTCGGGGGTTTCCCCCCCACCTTATCCAGGAACTCTCCTTTAATACAGAGATTCAATCGTGGGCAGAAGTATCTGCAAAATATTTGTAACTATTTTAAGATCAAATACCATTATTAATGTCATGTTGGAAAAAGGTAATTGCCAGTGCAGTGGCCCCTCTTATAAGTTCTGGTGCTTTTACTTCTTTGCAAGGTTTTACTTTGTGATTTAACTGCAGGAATCTTTGCTTTTGAGTAACTACACCCTGTTCCACATTCCCTGCTAAACGGATGTATGGGACGGTAATGGAAGAAACAGGCCCCCGCCTTCTGTCTCTGAGGCTGGTTCTGTTCTTGCTGGAAGCCCAGCAGTTCTTTCTCCATTATTCCTTCCTCCTTTCGAGATGGTCAGAAGCTACAAGCTGGTGGGACCTCCTGCCACAGGTTCTGGCCACCACCATGATCCAGCGGGGATGTAAGGGCCTCCATTGACCGCCCTGGCTGGTGGAGGCATCACTCATCTGAGAACAGAGCAGGTGAGAACCAGGTGGCCGGCAAGTCAGTGGCCCAGGTATAGCGAGGTGGGGAGGATCACAGGAGGCCGGGCAGAAGGCTTGGCCCTGTGGAGTGCAGGCAGAAATGCCTTTACCTGCAGGGGTTCTCAGGTCTGTCCTGCCGATGTTTTGGCTCCATTTTGTGCGGTCCTGGAGAACTGCATTAAAGGGTTTTTCAGGTATTAGCAAATAAAAAGCAGCTCATGAGGAGGAGAAAGTGCTGCTCGGTAAGAAGCAAAGGTCCCTCACAAACTCAGTAGAAATGCCATCTGGGTTTTACGCCCTCGCGGAGTTACACAGGCAGTTTCAAGATGATGTATCAAAGCGACCAGGTGAGCTTAAGTTAAAATTCATACCCAAACAGAATTTTTTTTTTAACAAACATTTTGTGTGTCTGCTAGATGCCATGCTATGGCCCACTGAGGGCCCTCCACCCACCTCAGAATCATTTCTGAGAAGGAAAGCGCATCAGAACACATCATCTATTTTAGGGAGATTTTTATTAAAACACCTAGCAGGTAAAAGGAAAAAGGTAGTAAATTTCCAATGAACTGAAATGACATTTCTTAATTATGACAAGTCTAGGGCTGTTTGTCCATAACCCTTACAGAGATTTCTAGTTTCACATTTTCTGGGGAAGGGGTTTCTTGCTTTTATTCAGAATGTCTTGCTTTTATTTTGAAAATTTAAAAGGGAGGGGAGGATAGTTTTTGAATGAACGAAAAGGTGATTTCATTATCGATTCCTACTCCACACTGCGCGCTGCTGATTTCCACAGAAAAGGAAGACAGAGGTCTGCAGCAAACATGCGCTTCCGTGGCCTTTTTGGCAAAGGGACACAGGCGATGTTCCCAGCATCCTTTACTCCTCTTCCTCTCCCACCCGAAGGTCTCTGCTGTGTGACCAAGACAAAGACAACAGCCCCCTCCTCAGGGTCCTGGTCCACTCAGCCCTGTGGCGCCCCCACTCCTGCAGTCCCCGGGGGCCATCCTATCACTTCCTGCCACAAACAGGGTCACCTCTCCGCCTGGCGCTCCCCTGAGCCCTGCTGTTCAGGGTGAAGAAGAAATTCAGAGCTGTTGAATGATGATAGGGCAGTGAATTAAAAAAAAAAGGAAGAAAGAAAGAAAGAAATTAAGTGCCGGCAACAACCACAAAATAAAAGGTGGGGTGGGTGTGGGAGAAAGGGATTCCTGAAGAATGCGAGAAAGATAAATAGGGCCTGGACTTTGTTTCATTGTCAGCAGCACTCTGGGGTTATTTGAAGCTCTTATTTATGCTCTGTAAGCAGAACAATACTGGAGAAGAAATGATTAAATACCAGCTCCGCAAGCAGCAGACATCTCATTGTGGCGCTGGCCTCGCCACTGGGTGGTTTTGATAAAGGCAATATGAGTTGATAACTGATACAGTTTGCCAGGGAGTCATCTGGGGCTGCTGACAGCTCCAGCCCTTTAATAAAATCATTAGAATGTAAATGTTTTTATTGCGGAATAAAGAGCCTCCAGCGAAGTTGACACCGCTCTCCCTCGGCTGAATGGGAGCTCCGATTAGCATTCAAATGATATCATGATAGGCTGGTTATCTTTATTAAAATTTTTCAAATCGAGTCTTCATTTTGCATGATTGAGTTTTAAACAAATGCAATATCCAGTCGGCTGGCGAGCTGGCCCGAACACTCCTGAAATAATTAAAGTGCTGCTTTCGTTTTTTTTAAACATGTGTTTCATAAGAAATGAATTGGATTTGCTATTTTAATATGACAATATCTAGTTAGCTTTGCATAAAAACAGGGATGTTATAGCATAATTATTGAAAGTGTACAGCTTTTAAACATATGTTTCATAAAGCTGAATTCAATTTTCTGAAATATGACGATACCAGTCACTTGGTGAAGTGTGGAATCAAGCGATGGCTTGATTATTGAGATCAATTCTGCAAAAGTCTTGGTAGTTGATGGCAGCCCAGAGTGCTCTTCTGTGGTGTTTCCGAAGCAAGAAGTCTCTCTTCCCTGAACATCGTATCGATACCCTGACCCTGACTCTGATGGATGGAAGGGACTCAGTATACACTTTGATCACAGGCTCTTGGTCAGGAAGGCATTGATTACCCAGAACAAACTAAACGCTCATTAAGAGCTAAGAGACTCTTGGGTGGATAAGAGCAAAACGGCCTCGTCTCACAGTGGAACCCTTTGTCAGTGGAAGGCAGGTCGGGTCCATTTCACTTCACATCTCTGGCAACACTTTGCCCTGAGTCTGGGCATCCTTTTTCCGCACTGACCATTCTTAAAAGTCACATCATGTTACTGAGTCAGCAATTGTTAGCAAGACTACCGTGGGTGGTTCTGGGTTATAAAGGGCTGGGAAAATCAAAAGAAATATTCCTTAAAAATATGTCCCTGGAATAATTAGGGTGTATTCTAAAAGTCAGACAGCTACAGAGCTGACCTCCTTTGAGGGGGGCCATCTGAAAAGCTGGCAAATCGTGGTTTGTCTGCAGCTTGGAGTGGGAGTGGTTGGACCACTCCACTTTAACGTGAGCTGCTTTTGCTAAGCATTTTTTTGCTGAGATAAAAACATATATGGAGATGAATGACAATGTATTTTGTCAACCTACATTATCACACTAGCAGATTCTGAATTTTGTAATAGTATCTTTCTAACTAGGGTGTAAATTATGAATCAGATGATTAATTGTTAGGCAAATACATATTGGTTAGTACAACTAATAAGGTCAATATGTAGATAATAAGTTAGGAGTTTAGAAAATTTGACATTGGATTCTGAATTGGCATATATGCCATGCCCTAATCTTCCTAAGTGATGATGTTAGAACAGAATGTTGAACATTCAGGGCAAATCAAAACAAATCTGTTTCTCACAAAATCACTATCACACAGAAGAGGTATATTGGCTGTCAAGATAGAAAACAATTCTTTCCAAGGATACTCCTAAGGAGAGGTTAACATTTTGGAGCTGTAGCTGTTACAGAAGAATTCTTAATACCCTTGCAAAGGACAAAACCAAGCACGATCTGTAATCCCGTCTGGAAAACAGCTGGCATGGTCAGTTGGGTGTTTCTACCCCACAGAGAGGAAGCCAGGGCCGGGGCGTGATGATGATTCAGAGAAGAGAAAGGATTTAGAAAGTCCTTTGTGTCAGGGTCCTCCGTTGAGGGTCCTCCAGCCTGTAAGCAGCTCAGATGGAGACTGAGAAACCAAAATCTGATGTGATAAAGTGAAAAATGACCCTCCTTCTAAAAGTTTGACCATGATGGAGGAACTGGGAATTGGAGCAGAAGCCACCACTTCAAAGTAGGCTGCAGGAGGGATTGCAAAGCAGATAAAACCTAGCAAAACAATAGAATACCCATCACAGATCATCTGAGCTCAAAGTCCTTAACCCCAGAGTGCTCAGACCCCATGTTCTAGGGTCAGACCACAGAGTGATGAACAAGTAACTCTGCTTGGACTCATATTTTCTAAAATAAGACCAGTGATTGTACCAGCAATACCTAGGTTTACAGATTCTGACCCTTCCCTGCCAAGATACCCTGTGAGTAACTCTGGTTCTTTAAACGTCACTTGCAGCCTTTTCTAAAAACCTCCTTCTAGTTCCTGCAGTGTAAGATGTCCCTCGCTGCAGCAAGTAACATACTTATGGTGATTGACTATAGGGGGTCTTGACTGATGGCCATTGATGTGAATCTTATTTTGGGAAGCTTAATTCTTACCATTTTCTCAGAATTTTCGAGGAGGAAAGATTCACAAATATACTGGAATTTAAAAGGCCTCCTCTGGTCCATGGGGGAAGATAATTAGGTGAGCTACACCACCGTAGTCCAACAGTCCCCTGGCTGCCGGGGCCCGGGCACTGGTACTCTCCAGGTGGGGGGTGAGTGGGCTGTTACCATCCACTGTGGGTAGGAATTATTTCTCCTGAAGTGCTCTCAGCCCCTGACAGAACACTGCTGGTTCTTGATCAAGCCCTTTCTGACAGCTGGGTGCTGAGCTATGTGCTGTAAAAAATGCTCAAGGTGGGAAGAGGCCCCTGACTTTAAGGCCAGAGAGGAAACACGCAGTGACCAGTGCTTGGTGTGGGTCCTGCCTGGAGGTGCTGTAGAGAATGTGAGTGTAGCCTAGATTTTAGCCTAGAGGGCATCAAGTTACCTGCACTCAGCAATAAATGAATTCAGAAGGAGAAAGAAAAGACAACTGGTGCTGTAGACTGGATGGACTTCAATGTCAGTAATTTCCTTAATATACCCAAAAAGCATTTAATAGGTGTCTACCTAAATGGTCCAACACCATCCCCGAAACCCAATTTACCAATCAGGACTTCAAGTACTTATCCGTAGTTCTTAGTGCTTCTAATAGCTTTTCCTTTTCTTTCTTTGATTTTTTTAATCATTGACTTTTATCTGGCCGTATTTTGAGAGCTGAGTTTTACGACTCATTTGATTAATGTTGGCCACCTGTTGCATTAATGACAGTTCACCTTTAAATTAGGGAGCTTTCAGAGGAAAGGCTATTTTATCCTATTGCAATCTTTATATTAGACATTTTATTATTCAAGAACCACAAAGAAATTAATGAAAACATCTGGAAATATGATCCAGGTCTCTTACCTGCATCAGAATTTTGGGTTTTCTTTGTTTGGAATTTCCCTCCTTGGAAACTCATGGTACCTGTGTCTGTACCAATATAGTATTTTATTTTCAGTTTTTTTTCAATTGCCTGCCTTAAATTGTTCACTTTCAGAGTAGAGCTAAGTTTTGGGGGAAAACACTTTGTTACCAAAAATGGAAATACAATGAGTGCTGCCTGGCCTGCAGCTGATCTTGTCCATAATCTGTGGAGTACAAGTAACTCAACTCCGTACAGTCGAGCGAAAGCAAAGAGGACAGAGACAGAGACTAGGGAAAGGAGACTTCCAGAGCCAAGAACCTCTCCTCCAGCAGAAAATGTGTCCATTGCCTTCAGAGTATCATATTCATGGAAAGGTGATATCATCTCAAAAGGATTCACAGTGTTTAAGTCAACAACAGAGATATGAACTCAGCATCGTCCACGGTGTGATTTTCTCAGACCTCAGGGCCGTGGGTACCATTCCAGGATAACAAGCCCCCTCCTCCAGGAGGTACCAGAGGAATGGCCCACAGGTCAGTGGGATGAACAAGAAAGGCCCTTAAGGTTCTGGTCAATAATGAGAGTCTATGATAATTTTAAATAGGAACTCCAAATGTTCATCTCGTGTTTTATTTAAGTGGATGCTGGTGACTTGATATCCTATTTAGCCTGTGAGTGGAAGGATCCGAAGCCACACAAGTGAGCACCTGGCCTTTGGAGGTGGATGTTGAAGGCACAGGAAACTCATGTGCTTCCTATCTTAAGGAAAGGCAATCCACGACTCGTTGCAACGTCTCGTTTCATTCTATTTTTTCTGTTAACACACACATGATAACCACACATTTGAGTCTGAAATCAGGACGTATAGCCACGTGCACAGTGTGCCTGTTCCACCTCATTTCTAGGTCTCACAAGAAAGACTCTCATAAGAAAGGCCCATTTCTCCTACCTGAGCCCCGGACCTCCTCCAAACGAGTGTCAGATTTTCCATATTGATGTCATCAAATGCTGGCAGTCTCGGCAGTGACAACACTAAACAAATTGTCAGGGTAAGGAAGGGTTTTTTTTTTTTCTTTTCTTTTCCCTTTCAAACAGCTGGACTTAGGAAAGAAGACAGGCATGAAATTTGTGGGTAGATCTGTTTCAACAATGGCAAGAACTACCAATTGTGTAATCCAATTTCAACAGGGGATTTCTCTTTATCTTAATAACTAGTGAAATGGGTGGACCTCAAATTTCATTTCAGTTTGGAAACACGCCCGGCATTTTGGAGATGTTTATCCCAAACTCAGCCAACTATATAAACCTCTCCAGGCCCTAAAATCTTTCTGGGAATTGCACCAAAGCAGATTTTTTTGGTGAGATTTCTAATACTTCCGGCTTCTGGAACAGCCTCCCGCATAATCCTTCAGTAATTCAGCCTCTAATCCAGACCAGAAGAAAGAACACAGACAATTCTGGAAAACAAAAATAATGAACCTGTAGGAACCTATGTCTCCATTTCAGATAAAGTTTCAAGGAAGTTCTGTCTTCAAATCACACATCTCTTTCTAAACTTCAGTGAAATTCTTTTCTTGGTGTTTGTGTGCTTAAATCTCAGAGCATCAGGAAAAGAATATGTCCCAACATGGCCGGATTCTTCAACATAAGGAAGGGTATGAGTACCTAGGAATCTTAACATTCAGGTTGCTATTTTTGCAAAGTGTCTCTTCATCTTCTGCAATCTTTCCCAATTCCGGAGATAAGCGATTCTATGCAGGCTTCCCGTTGCCCCAGGAAATTCACTTTGTCATGTGGAAAGGAATATTAAAAACTTCTCCTGACAGCCAAGTTCAGGCTTCTTTGCCAGAGCTGTGCTTAATTTTGAGGTGTTTTCAAGTCTTTGCCGACTTAATTGTGCTCAAAGGCATAAGAATGTTGAAAGTGCAAAGTTGTACAAGTGCCAGTAAGGATGGAGTTTACGTAATTGGAGGTGGCAAAAAAACAGACGGGTCCCACGAGGCAGGGGCGGGTTGCTGGGCCGTGTGAACAGATCTGAAGGCCAAGCTTGGTGCCAGGGGTGGTGCCGTCCAGGGTATTCTGCAAGAGAGAAGGCTCTGGCTGCACTGGAGGGGTGTGGAGAGAGGGCGGCAGCCCCAGAGCCACAAGTCAGCCGCAAGTCTGTTCTGGGAGTCCAGACTATAGAAGGCTACTCAATCCACAGGTGCATCTAGAAGCTGCCGGTCCCTCCACTCTACCCAGAATCAGGTTCATCCTGGGAGCTACCTGTGCTGCCCGGGAAATTCACAGGAGGTCTCGAGGGAGATGAAGATGGATCGCCTTGGGGAAAGACCCACTCCCTCCACCCCCCCATCGCCAGGGATGCATGTAAGCCAGGAGGAGAAAGGCTTGGCTTCCGTATTCCTTGAACAGCCAACCCTGAGAACAGTGCATCCTTTGCGACTTGATTATCTTCCTAGGCATGTTGCCTTGCAAAAAATACAGTAGACACACACACACACGGGCATGCACACATACAGGCACACACACAGGCATGCACACCCACACAGGTGGACTCAGGAAAGGCCTCTCATTCATCTAGGTTTAAGAAGGGGTATAGTAAATTTTGAGTCTGGAATATTTATACATAACTTAAAATTTACTATTTTTATCGTCTTTAAGGGTGCAATTCTGTGGCATTAAATGCATTCACTTAATCTATATTGCCTGGTATTGTCCTGCAGCCATCACAACAATCTATCTCTCGAACTCTTTTCATTTTGCAAAACTGAAGCTCTGTCCCCATTAAACACTAACTTCCCATCCCCCCTCCAAGCCCATGGCACCCACCTTATACTTTCTATGAATTAGAGCATGCTGGGGACCTCACATGGGTGGCATCATGCAGTATTTGTCCCTTTGTGTCCGTCTTCTTTCATTTAGTGCTAACGTTTTCAAGGTTCACTCGTGTTGTAATATATCTAAGATTTTCATTCCCTTTTAAGGCCAAATAATATTCCATTGTATGTATATAGCACATTTTTTCTCATTTATATTTATTGTAAAATATTGACTCAATTCCCCATGTTGTACAATATATCTTTATACCTTACTTTATACACAGTAGCTTGTATCTCTTCATCCCCTCCTCCTATCTTGCCCCTTCCCCTTCCCTGTCCCCACCAGTAACCCGTTTGTTCTAGCAGATTTTTTGAGCCATTCATCTGCTCGTGGATGCTGGGGAGCTTCCACGCTGGGCTGTGGGGGGGGGGCAATGCTGCTGTGACCGCACAGGTTTATGACCACAGTCCAGGCCCCTCATGCCCTGTCAAGAGGAGGCCACATCCTGAAGTTACTTTTTCTCTTCCTTAGTAACTTATTGAAATAGTCAACTGAGGTATGTGTCCATCAATATGCATACTATTTTGTCTGCTCTAAAGCTAGCAGACAGTCTCTATTGCCTGGTTTTGTACAAGATTCAATAAGCATATGTCTATAGTTTAAAGAATGAGAGAGAGAAGGAAAAGAAAACCAGTATTCTAGCAAAATGGAGTTGAGAGTTGAAATATGATTTCTACGAATGGTGCCCATAATGACTTTCATTTTTATTTTATTTCCCTGGGACTATCTTACCTGGTACCAGGGACACAGTAAACTTAAAATTAATTGTGAGTGGAAGTTTTCAAAGTATCTTTTTTTTTTTGAGGAACGAGGGCTCCAGGCCAGGGTGGGCCCTTTAAGAAGGAAGGTGCTGGGCCCCAGGATGTGCAGCCATCCTGTTTCAATTACCGAGATTTGAGCTGCAAACAGAGATATGAGGCTCAATTCTGTAGCCTGGGCTTTACTGCTCACACACGTAAACCCCGTCTGGAGACTGGGTGTTGGTGGGGAGGTTATCCAGGCAATCCCTGGGGCCGGACGGGCCACATCTGTACCACATGGCTCCCTTCAGGACCCTAGACTGGGCACCCCACAGGCAGACAAGGGTGGAAGGGGAAGGAAGCAGGGATGCTAGGGCTGGAGATCGGGACTCGGCCTCTAAGGAGCCTGAGCGGGCTGCCTGGCTCCTCTCTTGGATGATTGTCACCCGGCCACTGGTCGCACAGGGTTCCGGGCCCGGGTGGTATGAGGTGGTGGTGCTGCAGTCCAGCTGTGCACCTGGAGGAAAGGGAGAGGGTCTCAGAGTGGAGCAGGTGGTGGCCTCTTCCACGTTCACTTTACCCACTGCTCTGGGGAAGTGGCTGGGAAACAGGACTCTTCCCACCCAGGGGATAGTAATACCATCAGGGGGCCTCTGGGTCTCCAGACACACCTGTGTTTTGCACCAGCTTCCTGCAGATTTGCGTTTCCCCAGAGCAGCCCTTGTTGCGCTGTGCGTCTGAGGTTCTCACCAGCTTCCTGCTCCCCGTGGACTCCCTGATTCCCATCTTCCATCTTGCTTTTTTCTCTCTGCTCTCCTTTTTCCTGTCCTGTCTCTGGCTCTCCTGGTTCTGTAAGGTCCCCAAGGTAAGGAATGCGTATGTCGGCCCAGTGGGAGCCCCACGGCCCTTTCCTTGCCAGTCTGAGGCCAAATTGCGTGAGAAATGTCACACAAACGGCTCTCCTCGGATTGCACTGGAAACAGTGGCTGCCCTGGAACCCATGAGATTCTGGTTCAAAGTCTAAAGGGAACAACCAAGCCTACAAAGTCACAGTTGCTGAGACGACGACGCTTGGTCCACACCTGGGCTCAGCTGCAAACAGAGCCGGCTCTGCCTGGCCCCACGCGGAGAGCTGCTTTGCAGTCCCTAAAAGTCTGCTTTCCCAGAAGCCTGCTTTGCCAACACAAACCACAACAACACATGAGCGAAAAGAAAAGTTCTCTGTTTCATGTTAAAGAGGACAGATATTCTATTATTGATTCAGAAAGGAAATGTGCTGAGGGCGAGCTCTCCATGCAGCTGAAGTGAACCCCGGGGACAGCTTACGGGATGGGATTTGAGCGCGGCTGCAGAACGGAAACAGATGTTGTGCTTCACCAAGAGAAAAAGAAAAAGTTTGCATTTTGGGTCAAAGCAGCAGCAGGCTAACACCTGGACAAAAGATTTCCAAATGAAAGTGCGCTATTGTGTTTGTTCTTGCGAAGGGCGCGGGGAAAGGGAAAAGGTAGTTGCTCTCACCCGTGGTAACAGGATACGTGTGAGCCCCGCGCGGCTCCAGGAGGATGAAAGGAGCACGGGCAGCCCCACCTCATGTGATGACGGGAAGACACGTGGATGAGAGGACCACGGGAGGAGCAGCTGGACGCCCGGTCCGTTTTTATGCCTGGAGTTCCTGTAGCTACACGCACACCCTGCTCTCCCCGCTCACATATTTAAACCCTCCCCTGCTTGGGCAAGTCAACCCGTCAACAGGCAATTTCTTTTTTTTAACTTTGGAAGACTCTTTGCCTTCACTCATCTGTCACTGCTGTCATCAGGACTCCAAGTATTTCACCTGCAGCTTGCAATGTGCTTACTCAGGCCTTTGATCCCAGCCACGTCCAAAGAGCCTGATACGAGTGTCATTTTGCAAAGAAAAGAATCCCCAGGGAGAGCTTGAGGAGATGCCTCTGTTTTTAACCCTGCTTCCAGAAAGAATTAGCCGCCAATGCGTCCACTTAGTGCCTTCGCTTCTCAGGTGAAAGGATCACTTCTGATATCTGAGCAGGACACAGAGAATATTTCAGAGATGAACTTGAGAATCACTACGGGGCTTCCAGAGTCTCGGGCTGAGTGGACCAGATGGTGAGCAGGTGTAAGCAATCTTCCAGTCTCCTGGTCAATGACTGAATTTCCTGTACATGTTTGCTGCCCATCAGTGGATAGAACAGCCCCTGGAGCAGTCCCTTGGCACATGGGAGCGCGGCTGGCAGCTTTTTGGAGGCCCCCTGTTTGATTTGTGTAAGGCGTGTGCCGTCTTCGCCTGCAAAGCCGGGCCTGGGTCAGTGGCTGCCTTTGTCTTGCTGGTGTGGACAGAACCTGGTCTCTAGAAGAGAAACAAGGGTGAGCAAAGCAGGGAGAAATCAGGCATCCACCCTGGTCTTGTCCTGCCTTTTTAGAGGGGGTAATTGAAGAGCATGTGTCCCTCAGCTGTGGGGAGAAAGATTTTTCTTTCCAAGCTCTCTCCGTCAACCCTTGTCAACACTCTCCAGGGTTACCCCCATCACTGTGGACGGGAAAGACATTGCTGACCTCACCTCCAACAGAACTACATGCTCCTCCAGCCCTGGATCTGACCTTCAAACTGGGCAGCATCGGTGACCCAGGAAAGGATTTCAAGGGGGCACTGATCACCTCAGGAGCCCCCAGAAGGGGCGTCAGCTCAACCACACACTCCATTCTCATAGTAAAAACAACCACAAGATACCCATGCTTAAATATCAGACGTGAGGGTTAAAATATTTTCCATTTGCCATATCAAGTCTGGACTCTTCCACATGATTCTGGAATTAAAAGAGCTACCTTGCACACTGGTACCCTTGGACAAATAATCCCAGATATCTGAATAACCTAAGTCATTGGATCTGACCGATGGAGAGCTGGCCTGCAGTGGGGTGAAAGGGACCCCAGGATAAATCAGTGGCCCCAGGGACCACAAAGACCAGATCGTGCAGGGCAGCTGACACTTCGGATGAGACAGGCCATGCTGGGTGCTTTTGCTGGACCGTCCACAACTCAGATCCGGCTGCAGCTGTTTTTGCGGGTGAGAAAAGCGAGGTTTAGCGCCTAAGATTCAAGTCCAGACCCATCTGGGTCCAGAATGAGAGCGAGAGTTGTGCTAGATTCCCGGAATCAACTGCGTGTGTTAGTCCTACAAATGAAAGGCTGGCAAAATATCAGGATTAAGTCTGGTCACATTTTTAGCTGTGACTCCCCCGCCAATTCAGGTTCCAAAAAGAGCATACAGGGCACCTCCCATGAGGAGAAGAGTGAATGGAACCTCCTCTCAGAGGCCTGGCAGGAGATTCTGCTAAGAGAAGCCACCAGCCCCCGAGAGCCCGTCCCTGGGCTCAGGGCCTCACCGGCTCTGCTGTGTCTGCAGGCCAGACACCCCTCAGCTCCCTGCCTTCCACACCCAGGGGCCTGGGAGCCCTAGACTCCCCCAAAACCACAGGGCTCAAGCTCTAATTATTTTAATCATCTGCCCCAGAGTGGGGAAAAACACATTTTGTAACAAATAAAGTGGTTTAAGATACTGGGACTGAAAGTTTTTATTTCTTGAGCCCTTGCAGATCCCAAGCTGTCACAGATGCACGGCTTTCAAGAGGGTCTATTTGGCTTCAAAACCGTCTGTTTCGGTGACTTTGCTGACATAATACTCTGTTAATTCTCATTCCCAGCTCCTCTCTGCCCCTGACATGAGGCTATCTGAGGAGGGCCAGGCTGAGGTCGGGGGCTCTTTCGTCTTCACCAAGAGTAAAATGTGACAGTGAGTATCAAGGAGGCTTGGGGCTGCTTGGGAAGCTGATGAAAGATAAGGAACCCTGTCTCTGGACCCTCCCCGCAGAAACAAGGGGCCCTGGCTCTTGGTGGGGTTGTGGGTACCACTCATAAAAGCGCAGGCAGAGCCAAGGGTGGCCCCGGTGGGTCCACGGGTGGGTGGGCTTGGCCACACTCGGCATCCGGTGACCTTTGGGCAAGCGCTCGTTTGACCCGAGTCAGAAGTGACCGCAGGAACCTAACACAAAGGGAGGTAAATTGGCAGAAAAACCCAGCGTAACAGAGCCGCGCACACCCTGCTCAAGGGGACTCCGGAGACCAGCCAATCCATGAGAGAAGAATGGTACCCCTCGAAGGGCCCGCAAGATTAATCACCGCCGCGATGCAGATTTAGCACGTTAGGTGAGAAGATAAATGTGTAAAAAGCTGTGTCAAAACCCATGGTGTGGCCCACACGACAATTCAGGGTCAGTAATTGAACTTCACTCTAATTATCCCGGGGAGATAATATTAACTTACAGTCGAGTGCGAGCCGGCGAGCCCATAACTCATCACTGCATGGGCAGCTCATCGCATTGCGTTATTGAAATATGATGGCCCCATTTTTATCCTGTCATAAGGACAACTGATGTGCTTATTTTCTTTCTCTGCGCCTCTGGGGGATGATGAAATAGTAAGCAAACGTTCTTTCTGGTGAAAGAGCAGCACTTTATAAGGCCGGCTGCAGCTCTGAAAAAGCACTTGCAAACTCGGAGACGGTTTCCCAGAGCAGAGGCTGCCCCTGGGTCCATCCCCTCCCCGGCCACGGGCCCCCGCGGTGCCGCTGTCAGCAGCCCTGGCTTCCCTCCACGGCCCCAGGTCCCTCTGCGCCCAAAAGCACGATTCTGTTACTCATTTCTTGGGATTCTTAGGCATCCAGGCCTCTTTAATTTACTGGTGTTGCCGGGTGGAGTGTTTGGGAAGGAGCAGAGGTTTATTAAAAACTGAAGTCTGCTTTTATTGCCGTGTTTATCCGTCAGGCTTCAGAAGTCTACACCCCCACTTCCCGCTTCATCTACCACCTTTTTTTTTTTTTTTCTTTTTAAACTTTGCTCCCCTTGGTGGTATTTTATTTTTGTTTGCTTCACAGCTTTGTATTTGCATCCTGAGAAGGGTTCTTAATAGGTTACAGACAAAGGCAGGGAGAAAGGGCTCTGCCTCAGACTTTAAGATAAAGTCCCATGATTGAAAGCAACACTGTTTTTCTGGTTTGTTGGAAATGAGGCTGAAGAGTGTGTTTTAGTGAGTCGGAGAGAAGCGGAATCCATTCTAAAATGCAGAAGTGGTGAGAAGAGGCCTGGAAGCAGCCAGAAGCTCTCTTCCAGGCATCAAGGAAAGTTCGAGGGTGGGTACAGGGTCCCCACGCGCTGAGCCCCTGAAGAGGCCTGTGAGAACAAGTTCAGCTCCAACCAGGAAGCGTAAGTGGGAGTGGGGGCGCCTCGATGGAGAGGCTGCAGGGAGGACGGGATGCAGGGAGAGAGACGGCGGCCCGGCTCTTCCCCAGAGCCCCTCACAATGGGAAATTAATGGCCATTTTCATTCTCGGGGAGAAACTGGTACATAAAGGCTCTCAGAAGCCCTCCGCCCTCCCTCTGGGGAAGTTTATCCACAATTCGACAGTTTGCTATTTTAATTGAGAACAGAAAGCCAGTGCAGAGTCCAAGATCTCAGGGCAAAGAGGAAGGTTGTCTAAAGTCATCTCCCTTGGTCCCTACCCTGGACTTTGGAGGGTGGTGGCCGCGGGCAGCAGCGTCCGGGCCGTTGTTGGTCAGCAGAGGGGGGCTGCCCTCCCCAGGGACCCCTCCCTTGGGGACGCATTCGCTGTCATTGTTTGATCTTAAAAAGGGGCTCTGAGAAAGCCTTCGATGAGAGGAAAATGTAGTTCCATACTGATCGCCGGGCCCTGGTTTCTGCCTGGTTTCTGGTCCTAGCCCAGGGAGTTCACGGAATACAGGACGGAGACAACTTTTTTAAGACAATTCACAGAACGGACTGAGCCTGATGCTGCCCGTGTATTTGGAGTTAGCGGGAAGGCAGAGTGAACACACTGACTTATCAGAATCCACATGGACCCTTGAAGGCAGGGACACCGTGGTAAGAGGCTCTCTCCTCTCAATTATTCTGATTCCTGGACTAGATATTCAGAAGGAGATCATTCACTCATAGTCACTGCGTGCTGGTGCTGGCTTTCAGTGGGGGATGAAGGACTCTCCATCTATAATTCTTCTGGGGTTTTCTGGTCAGCCATCGCCTTAACACAGGAAGAAACACACAGAGCAAAGCACCTAGGAGCTGCAGGTGATAACTGCCCAGAGAACTAGGCTTCGTCGTGGAAAAGAGATTAAAAAGCTCCTAACATGAAGGTCAGATTCAGATGAGCCGAGTCCACATGGGGACCGAAGATCCTGGCCTTTCCGTGAAGAGCGGAGGACTGGGGGTGATGGGGCATCTATAATCTGCATTCGTGGCTCCTCCCAGGCGGCAGGACTTTGCTCGACATTTGAGCATCCACGTGAAGGGAGCCGTGGGTGAACTTGAACGAATCTACTCACACAAACTGCCAGTTCCACTTAGAACAGCCCCAAATCATCCCCCAAGTTCTGTCGACTCAAAGTCGCTTTCACAGTTTCTTAAAGATAATTTTAAAACATCCGCTTTCTTTAGCGATGTCTCAGCCAGCCAGGAAGACAAAACAGCACTTTAAAAAGACATTAGTCCGTATTTACATGAAAGATCATGACAGCCTGGTAAAGCATTACTGTCTGTAAAGTGTTATATACTTTAAGGGTCCTCATAATTTATGTTTCAAAATTTTCTTCCTACACATTTGCAGTGTATAATGGAAGTTTCCTATGACGTTTATGAGGAAACAGCTCTGATCTGCCAGCCAAATGGTATGCAACGTTGTATAAATTACAGTCTGAAATTTGCTCTAATGTGCGAGTAGTTCTGTGACAGATTTTTCTCCGAGAAAAATTGAAAGGAAATGTGCAAACGTATAATCCGTTACTAAAGGTGAGCCTGAAACAGTACTCTCAGAGAACTCCGCGTAGCAGACAGGCCAACATTTATTTGGTGGTTTACTCTATCTATTCAGCCTGGACTCTTTTATTTATAGAGACTCTAGCCAACAATGTTAGCCATCTTAGTGGATTGTATCAGGCAGTGTTCTTCAACTTTGGTTCAAGATAATAACCGTTAACTGAAATCACATCCCTACCTCATAACTCTACTTCCTTCAGTTTACCTGAGGTCAGATCACCTGGAATAAGGGGGTGTCTCAGCTCCCTTGAAGCTAAATGTGACCACGTGACTAAGTCAGGTGAGTAATGTAAGTGTAAGTGCTGTGTGGCAGCTGTGGGGGAACGTCTTTTACAAGAGGGGACGTGTGCCTTTGGCATCTCGTACTTCTTGCTTCCAACTCACCCCTTGGACTGTGATCTGATCACCAGAACACCTCCTGGAACCCGTGGGGGGGCCCAGCCCAGGGCACGGAAGAACCCCCAGAGCCTGTTGTGGATCATCACCATCGGAATGCTTATATACATAATTTCTTTATGCAGTCCTCTGCTGATAGGCACTTAGGTGGTTCCCATCTCTCAGCTATTGTGAGAACACGGGAGTGCAGATATCTCTCCGAGATCCTGATTTCATTTCCTTTGGGCATAGAGCCAGAAGTGGAATAAGCCAGACACAGTAAGAAAACCATTGCAGGGCCTCACTTACAGGTGGAACCTGAAAAAGTTGAACTCATAGAACCAGACGGTAGGATGGTGATTACCAGGGCCTGGAGGCGGGGGAGGGGGGAGATGTTGGTCACAGGGTATAAAGTTTCAGTGATGCAAGATGAATATGTTCTGAAGGTCTGATTAACAGCCTGGTGCCAATAGGCAGTAAAGCTGGGTTGTATACGTGAAATTGGCTAAGAGAGTAGCTCTCAGGTGTTCTTACCACACAGAAAAAGTAACTATGTGAGGAGGTGGGACTGTCAACTATCTTGACTGCAGTAATCATTTTACAATGAATATGTATATTGTAACATCACGTGTCCACCTTAAACATATACATACACTTTTTATTAAAAAATATCTTCCATTCAAACCTATGAGTCTCTGTTACACAGGTCAACCCAATCCTTCCTGACCCAAGTTCCCATGACGTGGTTATTTGTGGAGCAGAACTTTCCCTTTTCTGTTTCTCCTTCCTCTGCCTGAGTCTCTCCCTCTCTCTTCTCCTGCAAGTCCTGCCTCCGTCTCTCTTCTCTTGTTCATTCTCATTGCCTTCATCATATCCCTTTCTCTCTCAGTTCCTACTTAATCAATAGTAGCCCTTGGCATCTCTTGATTTCAGGATTCTAAGAAGATTGTAGAATGGATAGTTTACCTAGTGCAACAAGTCTCCATAAACTCATGGCTCTGGCACATATATAACCTTTCCCTTGAGTACTGTGTTTTTAAATGTGCGCATTGCCATTCAGAAGATAAGCATTCAGAAGAAGAGCCCCTGACTTCAGACTATACTACAAAGCTACAGTAATCAAAACAGTGTGGTACTGGCACAAAAACAGACACATAGATCAATGGAACAGGATAGCAAGTTCAGAAATAAACCCACACACTTATGTTTAATTAACCTACGACAGAGTGGGCAAGAATATACAAAAGATGAACGACATGAGAAAACTGAACAGTTACATGTAAAAGAATAAAATTAGAACATTCTCTAACACCATATGCAAAAATAAACTTAAAATGGATTAAAGACCTAAATGTAAGACCAGGTACTATAAAAATCCTAGAGGAAAACATGGACAGAATACTCCTTGACATAAATTATAGCAATGTTTTATTGTATCTGTTTCTGAAGCAAAAATAGAAGCAAAAATAATCAAATGGAACCTGATTAAAGGAAAGGAAACCACCCACAAAATGAAAAGACAACCTAATGAATGAGAAAATATTTGCAAATGATATGACAAATTGGGGTTAATACCCAACCTATATAGACAGCTCATACAACTCAATATCAAAAACAAATAAACAAACAAGCAACCCAATTAAACAATGGGCAGAAGAGCTGAATAGACATTTTTTCCAAAGAGGAAATGCAGATGGCCAACAGGCACATGAAAACATGCTCAACATCCCTAATCATCAGGAAAATGCAAATCAACACCACAGTGAGATACCATCTCACACCAGTCAGAATGGCCATTCATCAAACACACACACACACACACACACACACACACACACACACAACACAAATAAATGCTGGAGAAGATGTGGAGAAAAGGGAACCCTTGTGCACTGCTGGTGGGAATGTAAATTGGTGCAACCACTATGGAGAACAGTATACAAGCTCCTCAAAAAACTAAAAATAGAACTACCATATGACCCAGTAATTCCATCCCTGGGTGTATATCCAGAAAAACAAAAAACAAAAAACACATAAAGTCATCCAAAAGATATAGGCACCTCAATGTTCATAGCTAAATTATTTACAATTGCCAAGATATGGAAGCAACCTGAGTGTTCATCAACAGATGAATAGATTAAGATATGGTGTATATACACAATGCAACATTACTCAACCATAAAAACTGAAAAATTGCCATTTCTAGCAACATGGATGGACTTGAAAGACATCGTGCTAAGTGAAATAATGCAGAAAGAGAAAGACAAATACTATATGATCTCACTTATACGTGGAGTCTAAAACATACAACAAACTAGTGAATATCACATGAAAGAAGCCGACTCACATTTATAGAGAACAAACCGGGGGTTAGCAGTGGGGAGGGGGGAGGGGAGAGGGGCAGGTTAGGAATAGGGGAGTAAGAGGTAAAAGCTATTAGGTATACAATAACTTACAAGGATACATTGTACAACATGGGGAATATAGCCAGTATTTTATAATAACTATAAATGGAGCATAACCTTTAAAACATGTAAATCACTATATTGTACCCTTGTAACTTATATAATATTGTGCAGCAACTATACTTATTAAAATAAAATAAAAAGAAGGTTAATAAATTAACCTAGACACACTTTTTTAAAAAGGAGCAGAACCCAAACTCCCCTGCCTAGAGAAACTGGGCACCAAGATCTTTAAGCATGGTGTGTCGCCCTTGACCTGGAGAGGCTTCATGAGGAGGTTATAGCACCCTCCTTAGCTCCTGACGGCACCAGGTAGAACATCCAACATGTATGAGATAAGGCACCAGCATTCACACCTGTCTCTAATATCACACTCCTGTTCTAAAATGCTTGTGTCTGTCTACACAGTGCAGCCTAAAATGGGTTATTTTCTTCTCTTGTTTCTCCCATTGAATGGATTCTTAGAAGTGGACTGGCCATGGTTCACTGAATGTCAGTGCCCTGCTTCTGACTTGTTGGCCAATTTTGTTTGAACAAAATAGAGGGGTGTACACACCTGAACATGTATACTTGGTGATAATGGTACACATTTTCTACATCTGTTTTCAATTCTTCCACAACGAAAGTTTCAGCAAAGCTCTAAGTTGTAAACGCCCAAGAGAAAATCCCATGTTTATGGACGGGATCGGGGTGGGGGGGGCCCGACTGAGGGTCCCTGAGGACAGGGGCTGTGTCTCTTCTGCTGCTGTGTCTACACTCCAAGTTCGAGGGTGCACAGAGTCGGTTCCCGAGAGATCTCTGTTCAGTGAATGAAGACAAGAATAATGAAACATCTCAACCAGTTTGCTGACCTTATCATACATTAGAAAGTATGCAGAAGAATATTCAGAAGAATTGGACTGATTAGGCTTCAGTGAGGGTTGATTTAGTGATGTCTAAGTGTTTAAATGATAAGCTGTTTCTGAACACAAACAAAAAAAAGAGACAAGATTAGACATGTCTGTACCCTCAGTTAACCAGATGTATGATTGCCTCTAGATTCTGGAAACTCTCCCAGGTAAAGACAGAAGACACTGCTATAAATTCGTAAAATGAAAGATCTTCTGTCATTAAACTGGCACTTCACTCACATCAATGAATTCAAGTGTAGAACCGTTCCTCGTTATCTCTTTTTCCCCATGCCAAATTATCCTAAAATCATTACCATTATTTTAAAACCACAATGAAACCAGGATATGACATGACAGTTTAAGGGAGACAATATAGCTTAAAATTTGGCATTTAATAATGACAAATAGTTTTCCATTAAAATTAATTCTGTTACATTACATTGTGTTCTATGTCAATTGTATACTTCACAGACATTTTCTCAAAGGTAAGAATCTCAAATGCCATGAATATCTCAAAATCAGTCAGAAGAGTAAAATAAAAAAAGAAAGTGAAGAATTAATGAAGCAACATTTGCAGGGTTTACAGCATTCCAACCCCTCTTAAATATGGCCCAGTCACTTGAAACAAAACGTTCTTGAAGAGGTTATAGGTCACACCGAGGAGATGTAGCTGCGCTCCTTGCTTTGATTTCGTGTTCTGTTGAGTAGGGAGAGGAGACCTGAAGATGAATTTTGAAAAGAGAAATGCTTGGTGCCAACAGCGTCACAGATAAAGCACTGGGAGGGTTTGATGGGCACAGCCGAAATTGTCAGGGCTCTCGTAAGCAAACTCTAGGGTAGTGGTCAAGGTTTCAAGGGGCAATTAGTACCTGAGTTAAACCTGAAAGGATGTAAATGATTTAGACACAGGGGCTGAGAAGAGGATAAACAAAGACAGGCAGGATCAGAGGCAAGATTTTGGGAGGTGATCCCGGGGTGAACCAATCAGGAAGGAAAGGAGGAAAGGAGTGTTGATTAACAGGGTACCAGGGAGGCACTGCTAGGGACTCTGGGGGTTCAGGCTCCAGGGCGGTCCCCCGGGGAGGGGAGCTGGGGTTTCCCCTCTGACTCCTTCAGGTCCCTGGCTAGGGGGGCTGTGCCCGGCTCCTGGGTGTGAATTACACCGCCCGTCCACCTTCCCTGGGACCTGCAGACAGAGAGGTCCTCGGGCAGACTGTGGCCAAGGTAGCAACAAGCATCCTTTAGGAGACCAGCGGGTGCTGAGGGTTAATGGGCAGGGCATCCGTGGGGTCAACAATAGTCATGAATAAAGTCCAATTCTTTTAGAAGATTTCCTTTTTGAAAGAATATAGGAAAATGACTTTTAAAAAGTAAGGGGACTTTTTTCTTATTGTTTTTAGATGAAGACACATAGTCCTGGGGATGAGCCCCTTTTCTGTCTCTGTGGGTTGCCTACCCTCAGATCAAGGGTACTTGCGAGCAATGTAACAGTATGAAAAAAGCCAACAGATCTAGAGGACGTTTCCAGACTCCAAACTCTTTGCATCATAGAGAGTATACAATACAAAAATTACCAGGTTTGGAAAAATCCAGGGGAAAATGACTCATCATCAGAAGGAAAAAAAAAATCCATAGCATCCCCACAGAAGGCAGAGATGTTGGAATCAGCAGGCAGAGATGATGGAAGACCTATTATTCCTACGTTCCGGCATTCATGGGGGAAAGGTGGACACAATTGGTAACCACAGAAGGAATCTTAGCAGAGAAATGTAAACTGCTCCGGCTAGGAGTACAATGCTTTCTGGGGACCTAGAAATCAACGTTCAGCAACCCCAAATTAATCCCTCATTTGTCCAAAAGACACTTAGCCAGAGTCTGTTCTGTGCAGAGTGCATTCAGGACCGTGGGACACAGGGATATTGGATAGTTTACATTCTGGTGGGAAGGCGTCTAATATATTACTACCTAAAGTATAATGTCAGGCAATAATTACATGTGCCCCAGGAAAAATAAACAGGGTGAAGGGATAGAGATTTTCAAGGGATGCTATTTCAGATAGCCATTTCCTGGAGGCAGAAAAAGCCCTCACTCCCAGGACCATCAGGCCGGTGTGGACGCCCGGTGCCAGGAAGGGGAGAGAAAGCCACAGGCGGAGCTGGGGACAGCAACCAGGCTCCTGAGTTACCGCTGAGCAGTCGGGGTGGAGTTTCCCCATTGGCTCCCCCTCAAGGTACCTGTTTGCTTATACTTTTGTACAGTCGCGGGGCTGGCAGGGGGCAGTGTCCCTCCCTTGTCTACAATCAGGTGGGAAAACCTCGGGCAGAGCCAGCAGAGTTGGGTGACATGCCCCACAAAGTCAGTTATGTGACATAGGACAGCGGGAGATGTGTAGGCGTCTCTTACTGCGACCCAGGACAGGGAGGGTCAAGTTCTCGTATCAAAGGACAGGATGGTTAGTTTACAAGAAATAGGGCCCAGGTCATTCACTCTGGTGTTGTAGAAAAAAAAGTGTTTCCATGAAAAACAGATGTAGGCCTTTGGAAGGCAATTCATCCTTTCGGTAAAAAGATGTGTTTCATTTCAAGCATTTTGCAGCAAAGTGGGCTAAGCTAAGAAAAAAAGCATCTCCTGCAATCTCAGGAGACCCTATCTTTCCTCCCCGCTCCTTCCATGTCCCCTCCTTACTGCAAGACCCCCTCCAAAACCCAAGTGCACGCAGGGCCTCTGGTCACGGAGGCCCCAAAATAATGCCAGAGATGAGGCCAGGTCATGGAGATGAAGACCAGTTACTTCCCAGAAGGTCGAATGTTGGGGGCAGGCCGTCACCACCAAGAGCCGGAAAGAGGAGAGAGAAAAAAGAAGGAGGCGGGGAGAGGAAACAATTCACCTTGGAAACAATTACCTGCATTTGACAACACAGAGAGTCCAGGTTTTCCCCGGAGTCAAGAAGAAAGTGTGCAGGAGGAAGGTGGGGCATCACTGCAGCAGGACGGCTTCCTTCTCCATCCCAGCCCCAGCACCAACTTGCAGGTCCTGGTGCAGAAGCACTAAGATCCACCTTCCAGACTTTTTCCTTCACTGGGAAAAGCAGGGGATACACCTGTAGGATAGAGAGTAAAGATTTATATGAGTGAAGCAGCAGATGCAGAGCAGTGTACTCACAGGTGTCTTAGAAGTCTGCGTGTTCGCCCCAGGTGTCCTCCGATGTGAGCACATTTGTGGCTTGTTTCATTCCTCACCTGCTCCAGGCCAGGGCCTGGGCCACTTCAGAGGGAGCTTTGCAGAGGGTGTCAAAAGTCCCCGATAAGCTGGCCATCCTCTGAGAGTGTCCTCGGAGGCTAGCAGAAAGGCAAAACAACCAGCAGTGCAGAAAGAGGGACCGTCTTGGAAGAAAAATCCCTTGTCTAGAAAATGGTGGTTGTCTTGGCTTGAAAGAGGCCAACTTGCTCAAAGAAGTATTTCAGCTGCATTGGGAGAACCAGAGTACTTTGAATTCACTTCTCGGGGAAGTTTATTCCCCAAGCTCAGTCCAGAGGGATCCCTTCCATCAGACGGTCCATGTATTCCAAACCCCCAGCTGGTCCTTGGTGCTCTGATGACTGTCCGGGGGCCGTCCTGCAGAGGCAGGCAACCCAGGGCCACAAAGGTGAATCAGAGAGAGGTGCCACTAGACTGGCCATTCTTCCCATCACTCCCTCTGTCCCTGAGAATGGTACCTTTAACCTGTCCGAGGCTTAGTGTTTTCAGCCATGAATTTGGGACTTACATGTGCCCAGGGCCCTTGCCAACAATGACATGGATGGCTGTCTGCTCTCTCAAACCTAAACCAATTTGCTACAACTCTCCACCCTCTGCAGCTTCTCGAGATGAGAGAGGGCCTCCTGACGTTTTGTCCCCTCCAGTCATCACTGAAGATTCCTCGAAAAAGCAGAGCATATTCAACTTTGGACTCCCAAGGAGATGGTCCCAACCCTGCTGGGGAGACATACCTTCTGTCCTTTCCAGTCGGCTTCCATATACATTTTTCCTCCCAGGTCCTTGAATTGTTGTAAAATATAATTGAGAATCTCAGTCTTGCATAGTTTGTCCCCACTTTTTATTGATTAGAACAAAAACCATGATCTTTTCTGAGGCTTAGAGAAGTATATATGTGAAACAAAACCCTATACATGGTCCAGGTAATGTCTTTGTCTCCATATAGGAGTAAAGTCATAATTTAAATATGATTCTTCCTACAATTACCAAGTACTCCTGGTTTTACTCTATGTAAATATTTTATAACTTTTGAAGATTACTTTTTCTACTCCAAATATCCATTTATGTATAAATTCCAGATTCTCAGAAATTACCTCATCTCCATTAATTTATTTCCTGAACCACCCAGAGTTTAAAGTTAAACACTGCACAATGCAAACCGATTATTACAGGTTTTTAAAATGACAAGCTGTTTTCAGAGACATGTTTTGAGCATCTAAACGCACATGAGGATTAAAGAAAACAATACGGATGGTTGAAGAAACAATAGCAGAAAACCTGTTGCATAACACCTGGCGATGGAAGCTTGGCAAGACTGTGGACGGACAGGGCGTTATTTGAAGCAGAGTAAAAGCCATGGAATGTATCATGTCTTTGTCACCTAACTACTGTAGCCTACTTAAGATAGGAGATATACTAATAAGAGTTTAACGTAAAGTGATCTATTTTCTTAAACTTTGGCTCTATGACTTCCATGGTCAGTATGTTTGCAATCACTGGCTGGTCCCTCACAGGGATCAGAGGCTGGTGCATTACCTACCCTGTTGCTGTTTGTGACTTTTGGAGTCACAGCTCATGCATCACAGAAACTGACCACAGTCAGTAAACGGAGCATCTCTTCCCTTCTGTGCTCACATGAGCTGAACCGGTTTCATCTCTTTGGGAGAAAGCAGCTCCGTTTACATTTACCGACAGGTACGTATAAAAGCATAGCGTCAAGAAATCCATTTGCTCGTCAATAAAAGTTATCATGATGTCTGAAATGCCTGATTTATGGAGCGTCTGCTTCCCCCAGATCCCCTGCTGTTTGCAGTTAGAAACCCAAGGGAGGTCACACAGTTTACACCAGGGGGTATAGCAGTGCCACCCAGATGGTCTCCGTGACAACGCCCATTCTCCTCATTTAAATCATGAACACGATTGGTGGAAAGTGCAGGCTGTACCCCTCACACACAAAGGAAATGACACACTGCAAAGAACAAGAAGGCAAACACTACCAGGTGTTGTGACCTGCTTGCCGTGAACGCCTGGTCTTAGATTTACTTATTTAATGTTCACAAAGTAGCTTTGATAAAAGGTCCAGATGGTTAAGATACAGAAAAATGAAAATGCTTTGTGAAGCCTGTTGGGATAAGGAAGCCTTCCTCTCGGTGCTGGTGGTGGCCACGCGCTTCTGATTGGGGGCTGCCCTACATGGCCCACCCCGGGCCAGGGGCGGTACATCACCCGAAGACCATCTTCAGTCTGCAACTCGAAAAATTCCTCTGCTGTGTGCAGACACCCTCCGTCACCCCAGCCAGAGGCCCTGCTAAGGGCCCACAGGGAGCTAGGTCACCTGCCAGCTGCCATCCAGCAGGGTCAGTCAGCTCAGGGTTCTGGGTGTGTGGGGGCTGGGGGAGGGTGCTGCTGGGTGGGGAGGAGGGAGATTCCTGAAATGCATGCAGCAGAGGTTAAAATGCAGCTCCTTTCTGTGTGCAGGGATTGAGATACCAAACATTGAAACTTGGGACAGGCAGAGAAGCAAAATGGACGTTTCCTTCACACAACTCTTTTGGGGAGGGTGCGGGAAATGATCGTGTTTTTAAGGAAGACCCGGGAGCTAAGAAGAGTGGCCCCATAACTTGAATTTGCTGAGTTCATGGACTCATAGCAAAAGCTTGACATGAGTTTTTCTAGGGAATTATGAGATGGTGGCTGCAGAGCAGTCAGGGCCGGGGGTGCTCCTGGGTGACCTCGTCCTGCAGGCTGGGGCCGGAGAGAACGTTTTTAAGCCCATTAACTCTGAGCACTGCTGTGCCGAGGTCTCTCTCAGACATCTCCTCTGTCCACAGTGGAGTCAGATAGTCACCTGCCTCTGATGTTTTCTGGACTTGAATGCCAACTTCCACCTGGCCTCATCTGCCTGCAGGGGGAATGCTTTGCACCTAAAGCCTGTGCCACACCAGGTTCCTGCAGAAGTTTCTTCACATGGGACTCCAGCCCCATCCCGCATCCTGAGGCCCACCTGGAATCCTGCAGGGTCAGTGTCGGTCAGTATCACCTGTGTCGCGTGCGAGGTCAGCATCGCCTGCCTCACAATATAGGATCACTCTTGGTTTCATTGCTCTCATGCGATAGGGTCAGTATTGGTTAGAATCTTCTGCATTATACTGAAGGTCCAGTATTGATTAGTGTCATAGACCTCACACTGCAGGGTCAGGACAGGTTCGTGCCCACAGCCTTCAGCGGATCGAAGGTGAGAATTCCTCTTATTCTTGGTGCCATCGTTGGCCTGCCTGATTGCAACCCTGAGGGGATAATTTACATAATTTAAAAACCCGACATGTGCTCTACGTGGAATCCAGAAATGTGTAGTGGTTAATAGAATCCCCTCACCCATTAAGGACTAGACGGGATTTGACGTTCGCTTGGAGCTGCCGGTGGAGGAGGAGTTGAAATGACTGAGGAGAAAGAAAAGGTTAAAACAGAAGAAGAGGCATTTGAATCTTAGATGAAAGTGTTACCGTGTCTGCCTGGGGTGAACGGAGAATTATCACCGGTAGAAAATCTGAGACATTCTTGGCACAGGGATGCCCGAGTCTCCACGTGAGCCCCTGACCTGCAGCAGGGATGTGATACCAGCTCTCTCAGCAGGAAACTCCATCCTGAGGCCAGCCTTCGGCTCTGCCTTCTCCCTGGATGTAAGGAGTTCTTCGTAGCCCTTGAAGTATTGTTTTATGTCTGTCCAGTTACCTTCGAAGGAACGGAACCGACCTGCTTGGTGATTTCTGCCTGAATCAGGGTTAAACCACGTTGGTGTTATGGATGGTTATGATGCCTGTGGTCCTGAGGACGCCTCATTATATCCTCGTATTCCCCGCCTACCCTGTTCAGTGGATACTCTAGAGTTTATAAAATGCTGCTGCTCTGTGCCAAGTCATGAGGTCACAACACAAGGAACGGTGTTATAAACTATGGCTAATGACTAGGCGGTTCTCCAAATATGCTCCATCCTGTCTTAATCACAGGCTGGTCCCCTTGCAAAGTAGCTGCAAGCTGACCCTTCGCTGCAGCATGATCGCCTGACAGGAGGCGGCACACATTGAATCCTGGGTCACAGGCTATTGCCCGGCTTGGGTAAGCAGCTCAGCGGGCCAGTCTCAGCAGCGTCCTCCAGAGGAGGGGGTGTTGCCAGGGTTAACTGGAACAGGTGGAATACCACACATGCAGAGCCTGCAGTCTCCCCCTGAGGGGACAGTGGAAAGCTCTCAGCAGATGCTGCCGGTGACGGCTGGAGGTTGTATGCTACTTTGGTACATGTGGACAAGAGCAACACAGTTCAGTGGTGTTAAATAATGCAGCACAGTCCTGACCGCTGACATAATGGGCTGACGTCTCTTAAAACTGGGTCTCCCTACCTCACGGCCCACCATGCTGGGCGCTTAGGCCCTCTGGTCCCAGGCAGTCAATGCTGAAGGCTGAGTACGTGAATCGATGAACGGGTGCCAGTCCCCGCAGGTTTGAACTTGTAACTCTCTGCGCACCATTCACAGCCTTTTACAACTGAGGTTAACTCTGTCACGGTAGCACCTTCCAGGCTGCATTTTGTTGTATTTTATTGTATTTTCATTTATTTATTTTTTAATAGATTATTTATTTATTTATTAGCTTTGTTGGGTCTTCATTGCTGCATGGGCTTTCTCTACTTGCAGTGAGTGGGGGCTACTCTTTGTTGCAGTGCTCAGGCTTCTCCTTGTGGCAGCTTCCCTTTTTGCGGAGCACGGGCTCTAGGCATGCAGGCTTCAGTAGTTGTGGCACACGGTCTCAGTAGTTGTGGCACAAGAGCTTAGTTGCTCCGAGGCATGCGGGATCTTCCCAGACAAGGGATGGAACCCACGTTCCCTGCATTGGCAGGCGGATTCTCAACCACTGCACCACCAGGGAAGTCCCTGCATTTTCTTTTGGATTTCAGAAGATTACTGCTATTGTTTTGGTTAACATCCCCAGTTTCTTGAAGTGTTTTTGTCACGTGTTGGATGAATAATGATGAGGTCCCATCACGTTCATTACAAGGCACGTTAGACCCTTCTGAACTCAGAGGAGGACTCAAGAGAGAAAAAAAACAAAAACATTAGGGTTAATTTAAGCATTGTTTTTTGCCCATCCATTCTAATTTTTGAAAAGTTTCTGGCAGTATCCTTGAAAAATTTACATACATCCTGAAGTAACGCACGTCTGCCAGATACTAGTAACCAAACAGGGTTGAGAAGGGCCTGGATATTAAACGTCAAAAATCGAGGTTAATTATAGGAAATCTGACAAAACCCTAAACTGTCTTTGGAGAGGGGAGGGAAGGCAGCCTTTTTGACATTAAAATGGCTCAGACGCCTTGACTCTGTCAATCAAAGACCCTCTGAATGGCCTGGAATACATTTGCCATTAGTAGCGCTGCTGTGGGCAGCAGCTAGAGGACATTGTGTTTTCAAATGTAAATATCTCTGGCATTTCAGACATGTTATAAATTTTGTTTTCCATCTTAATGTATCCAAAATCACCAATGCCTGCTGTTACCATAGGTTCTATCAAGGGTTTTTTTAAACACTGGGATCATGGCACAGGGGATTTGTTTGGATCTGGTTTTCTTTGTGACCCTTGTGGGAGGGGGGATTAGCATATGTGAAAGGCCAAAGGTGTCAGGGACCAGCTTGCTGTCAGGGTGCTGCCCAGGTCTCCCTCCAAAGGGCTCTGGGGATGATTCCCAAGCACTGAGTCATTGTCACTATTATTGTTTCTAAAAATAGCTCAGCATCACACATCCCAGCCATAAGGCTGCTCAGGATTGCTTTGCTATTTTTTGTGAGTAAAACTGCCAATCAACAGGGCACCCAATGGCCCAATCTTACTAACCGATGTTCTCTAGCAGTCGGACGGCCTTGGGATTATTTCAGCAAAACAGAAAAAGTAGAAACTATGCCTATTTCTTTAAAGCAGTTTAAAAGCGACACGTGAGATGTCAAATAACCCTCTTGTGACATCCATCACTCTGTGTCCAATGCACATCCTCGTGACAGTTAGTTTAATTTCAGGAGAACATTCTTCCTCTCCTAGACATATACCTTCAATAATTAGCTCCACAAATGGCCACTTTGGGGTCTTCAAGAGAGAGATGGAGCAGACACTTACTGGGTATCCAACACAAAATCCAAGAGGGATTTTTAAAGCAAGTAAATGTAATCACAACGTGTGCACATTTTACTATTCACAGTAGCAAAGCCACGGAAACAACCTAAATGTCCATCGATGGATGAATGGATAAAGAAGATGTGGTACATGTATACAATGGAATATTACTCAGCCATAAAAAAGAGCAAAATAATGCCATTTGCAGCAACATGGATGGACCTAGAGTTGATCATATTAAGTGAAGTCAGATGGAGAAAGACAAATACCATATGATATCACTTATATATGGAATCTACAATATGAGAAGTGAATTTATTTACAAAACAGAAACAGACTCACAGACATAGAAAACAGACTTGTGGTTGCCAAGAGGAAGAGAGCTTGGGGGAGGGATGGAGAGGGAGGTTGGAGTTAGCAGATGTAAGCTTTTATGTAGAGAACAGATAAACAACAAGGTCCTACTGTAGAGCACAGGGAACTACAGTCAATATCCTGTGATAAAGCATAATGGAAAAGAATATAAAAACACATGTATGTAGAATCACTTTGCTGTACAACAGAAATTAACACACCATTGTATTATAAAACAACTATACTTCAATTAAAAAAAAAGGACACTTTTCTAGGTGAAAGTAAAAAAAAAGGAATGTATGCATATTTTAAAGGGAGAGGAGTCTGAATAATGAAAACTCATCTTGCAAGCACACCAGTTCGTGTGTTCTACATCTTAGCAATCATGGTTTCTCCCAGAAAAGTTGGTGACAGAGAATTCACTCGTCAAACTTCTAAAGGGATGGATGAGAGATGAGACCAGGCGGAAGGAGACACTTCCTTCTGTGAGGCTGACACAATGTCAGGACAGGGGCATGAACGTCCCACCCCCGAGCTTCCTTCGGTGGGTCGGGTGCAGCGCGGGGAGTCCCTATCCCCCTCCCGTGTCCTGGGGGAAGCAGAGCCCACCTTCCCATTCTCTCCCTGCCCTCACTGTTGTGCAGTTTCCTCGCAACTTTTCATTGCAAATGCATCCGAGGAAGTTGCAGGAAATAAACATTAAGAGTGAAACTTCTTGGACACCGCCGTTGAGTTTCCTTGCGCTTTATACCTCAGAGGCCCTGTCTGGGCCACTTCCGTGAGCAGGGCTAGGCAGGACTCACGAGATGGGGAGACTGGCTCCAGACACCAGGCTGAAGAGGCGTGGGCGCATTGAAGATGCTCCTCGGGGGGACGACCCAGCCACCTGCCATCCATGCCCTGATCTGTCATTTCACAGAAAATTCTGGAAGCTGTATTTTAGAGAGTGGATTTCACTGGGAGCAAAAGAGATATGATTCAACCCTCTCCTATGTGGAAGTCTGCAACATTTTCAGAGGTGAGCTACTCTCCTTGGACACACAAAGCTATGTGTCTGTGACCAGGCAATCTGGATCTGCTCCTCGTCCTGGAAGATGAGGTGAGTCTTTAAGACGCACAGGTCTATTAGATCCCGTGCCTGCCCGGCTCCCGGGGGGCATCTATGCCAGTCACACTGTGCTGCTCCGGGTAAGGTCTCTGATGATGGGGCGCGCTGGACTGCCGCCTCCGAGCAAGGGCCGTCATATGAAACGAAAACAGTGCCTTCATTTTGTACAAAGCTTTTACACTTGTGGGCTGGGGAATGTGTTTTATTAGCTTATGACCCACCTGGCACTTCAGACCCTTAAACTGCTACACTGCAGAGAGCGATTACACGGCAAAGTCTCCGAGGATCACTTTAAGAAGTGAATGTTCCCATGCAGGGAAGTGAAGGTGATATAAACAAATGGTACACGTAGACAGCGTGCGCGTGTGTGTATCCTTCTCTAAATACACGGATTTGTGCAGATGTGTACACGTGCGACACATTTTAAAATGAAAAGACTCGGGGCTCTTCTTGAGATCAGAGTGTACATTTCCTTCTGTTAACTATCGAAGCTAATGCAATAGTATGATTTTATGACTTGTACTTTGGGGATGACGAATTTGCCTGTTTGTAAGGACCGTGCCAATCATGTACTTTATCCCAGTGTTCCATCTCACGTCAGCGCCTTTCCACTCACGGAAGGGAACCCGCCCTGCCTCAGGACGTGGATTTGGACCCTTGTACCCACCCGCTCAGTGAGACAAAGCTGACCCTCGTGTGGTGCATTTAAACTCGCACAGAGTAGAAAATACTTGCGATGTCAAGGATTTCTCTGCAATTTCGTGATCTGTTAAGCTAGAATTTTCAGAGACAAGAAAATAAGATAGATTTACTATGTGCTGTAATTGAGCCCAGCTTTCAACCTATTACTTCTTCTGAGTAATGAATAGCATGTATCTTTCCCAGAGAAATTAAGGATAAAATCCAGACGCTCTGAAGCATTCGCTCCTCCTTCTACCTGAACTGAAGTTCACCTTTCCCCCCAGGCTGTTATTCCAGAAAGGAATATTGATCAAACAGTTTTAGTACCAAATTGATTCACTCAACCCTAGAGACATAACAGTTGCATCTGTGTGAAAAACAACCAGCTCTCATGAGTTAAATGTATCTTTTACACACAAGTATTATTACTATGGAAAATGCCCACATGGATGTAATTTTTTGTCTTTCCTGGATTTTTTTCCTTAGACCATCTCAATAAATCGAGTCATTGTTTCAAAGCCCTATTTGTAAATGTTGGAATTTTATTTATTTTCCACAGCTAAAACATATTTACATTATTTATATATGCATTTCAAAGGCATTTTATTTTGTAGGACAAAAAATATTCAAAACAATTTTCACCCAGGTATAGTTTCTGAATATTATTTTATAAATAAATCTTCTCATTTGTATTTATATTATCTATAGCTAATAATAATTTTAGAGAATTTATTTTTATAGTAGCTATTATTAGCAATGAAAAAAAATAGTTGAAAACTAAGTGGGGTAATTTTTCTGAGAATTCCTATGTAAAAATACTTACATATGTCTATGAATTAACTCAGGTGGAACCCTGACTGAAAACACAGGGGAAGTTTTTATGGCTTCTTTAGTTCTCTTATCTTTTTTATTTAATAAGGGGCAGTTTTTCATTTATTGCTTTTGGGATGAGAGAGAGAAAGACAGAGAAAGGCAGAGACAGGGTGGAGAGGGGAGCGTGATGAATGGGGCTGGAGCAATTGAAAAGCTGTCAGTTGCATAGCTTAGCTTTCCGGTGGTTCAGAAAGGACTAGAAACGAAACACAGCTGTATTTCACTCACATCAGAATCACTCACACTGCTTTGAAAATCCAAGGCTCGTGAAGTGACAGCTGCGTTGCACCCTAGTGGCTGCAGGGCCACCTGTGCAGGTGACGATGGTGGGGTGGCAGCTGCCCAGACGTGCCATTATCTTGTCTAAAGAATTGGGAGGAGGAGTTAACCAGTTTTCGGACATTTTTCACAAAAGTGAATGTCTGGAACCAACTCGTTTTGCTCCAGCTGTGAGCTATGCAGGCCGGCAAATGTATCAAAGTTTCGTTCCCAGAGATTTCGTAAGGATCCAGATGAAGGTCTCTCGAGGGGCCGAGGATGGAGGCTTGTGGATGGGAGCATCTCTGCACTCGCAGTGGACGAGGTCTGGGGTGGGGGCAGCAGAGCTCACCCTGGGGCCTGCCCGGGCTGGGATCCCTCCCAGGGGAAGTTTCTTGGGGAAGCGTTATGGTTCTCTCCCTCTTTTCTTCCCCTCCCCTCCTCCTGCTCCTCCTAATTCTTCTAATTCTCTGTCTCCTGTCTCCTCCTCCTCCCTGTCATCCTCTAGCTCCTCCTCCTCTTCCTCCTCTTCCTCCTCCTCCTCTTCCTCTCCTCACCCCTTTTCTTTCTCTGCCTCCTCCTTCCAATTCTTTAAACTTGAATTAGGAAAAACATCATGTGATAGAATGAATAATGTTTATAAGAAGAGCTTCCTTCCGTCTGGGGAGGAGGAAGCTTGAATTGGCCCCTTTTCACTCATGCTCTGACGATGCTGTGCTCTCCCCTAAAGCTCTAACACAGGCACCCTGATGCTGTTTTACAGCCATGATGAGTACCTGTACATCACATGATGGGTAGGTGATGGAGCGGTGATGGGGAGGTGAAGAATAGCTACAGTGAATCCCTCCACAGCAGCCCTATCTAGCCACATGCTGCAATTCAGCAAAACAAACACAAAAAACACCTTCAACTACAAGCAAATAAAACATTAAAACATTTAATTCTATAATCCTATAAATTATCATCTATTATCATGATGAAAATTAAGTGGTGAACCATGGTTAATATTTACTGACCAATTTGTAAGTAAAAAGGCACAGATAGATTGGAACGTCACAGCTTTTATGTAATAATAGTCAGGCTACTAAACCACAGCTCTGATGAAATCTATATCTATCTCATTTCCATAATGATTTCCAATGATTTTTGTGAGAACATTGAAGATATCAGTGGTTTTTCAGATAATGTGCAATCAGTATTTCCTAGGTTATATGATATATTACATGTGCGATCCTTCCAATTAAAAAAATTATCTACGTAGGAGTTTTTCAAATATGTGGATGGAAATGAGTGGGACCAACTTGTCTTATTCAGAAAAGACCTTAAATGGAATATGGTATTGATATAGAATGCACGCCTTTCCACATAGCACGGAGAGGGGATGCAGACATTTCACAGGAAAGGAAAAGTTCTGTATGTTTTTCCTGGCATGATTTACTAACTGTGGAAGTCTTGTTGAACTTTATTTAGTCCATTCATTGAGGAAATGTTTTTTTCCCAAAGAGTTCATTTAAAAATTAAACAAATATTTGTCTCTGTCTGACTTACTTCACTTAGTATGATCATCTCTAGGTCCATCCATGTTGCTGCAAGTGGCATCATTTCATTTTTTTTAATGGCTAACCAGTATTCCACTGTATGTATATATATATACATATACACACACACACACACAACATCTTCTTTACCCATTCGCCTGTCAATGGACACTTAGGTTGCTTCTGTGTCTTGGCTATTGTGAATAGAGCTGCTATAACATTGGGGTGCATACATCTTTTCAAATTAGAGTTTATCACTTATTCATGGAATCTAAACAATGATACAAATGAATTTCTTTACAGGACAGAAATAGACTCACAGACACAGAAGATAAACTTTGGGCTACCCAAGGGGAAAAGGAGGAAGGGATAAATTAGGAGTTTGGGATTAACAGATACACATTACTATATATAAACCAGAGAACCAATAGGGGCCTACAGTACCACACAGGAAACTATATTCAATATCTTGTAACAACCTATAATGAAAAGGAAGTGGATATATATATATGTATATATATGTATAAAATTGAATCAGTTTGTTGTACACAACTAACACAACATTGTAAATCAACTATACTTTGATTTAAAAAATGAAAAAAATGTTATCTCTCATTTTGTAGCTGAGATTGTCCAGTTTTTAGAACTGGGATAAACTGAACACAGGACAGGAGAGAAGGGTCTCAGAGGACCCTTCCTCAGGGGCTGAGTGACAGAAGCACCTACCTCTGAGCAGCTCCTCCCAGCCCCTGGAGTGGGAAGTCTGTTCTTTGGTTTCATCTGCTTTTCCCCTCTAAGGAGAGGCTTGAGTGCTCCAAACAAGGACCGGGAGCAGGGAATAGCAGGCATCCCAGCCCTGCCTCAGGGCACAGGATCTGCAGACACAGATAACATCTCAAGGTAAAGGGCTTTGCCTTTAGCACCTGCAGGGAGCTGGCGGGTCTTTTCCTTTCCCACTGGTCTCCGCATTGCCTCCAAGAATGCCAGGCTCCAGATGCTGGCACCTCTTGACCCCCAGCCAAAAGCCAACCTCTCCCCCATCTCCCCAATAGCCCTCTTCCTCATCTCAGCTTGGCACCATCAGGTCTCAGAAGGGCTGCGGGAGTGTGTTCAGCCCAAGGAAGGCGGGGTGGGGGTGAGGGGCGGTGGAGGGCAGAGTGTGGACTCTATCCTTCCCCATTCACACAGAAACGTGAGTGGAGAGCTGGGTGAATGGGTGGGAACATAGACAGCTCACTGCAGTATTTCGATTTGTTCTTCAGCTATTTGTCAAAAGGTTAAGGAGATTTACGGACCAGCCTGTATAACTTTATAACAAAAAAGAGGTCCCACCTGCTGTAAGTGGGAGATAAATACAAGAGCAAATACATCAAGAAAGGTGGTCACACCTTCAATCACCTTCCTAGCACAGATGGGGCTTGTACCTGCCTGACAAACTCTGATCACCAGGAAGAAAAACAGACAAGATTCTTCTTATCCTTGGAGTTACTTGGATTTTAGCGTTTAGTAAAGGGCTTTTTTTCTATAAATTCAGAGCTGGTGTAAAGGGACACGTGTAGATATGTCATTTTCCTATTCAAAAAAAAACACAACAATGCCAAGTATTTCATCAAAACATTATTTTTTTCCCTGGGACCAAATTCAAATTCATGGTCTTGGTATAAAGTGGACAATAACATCAATTAGTATTTTACAATACTGTTTGAAGTTGAAATTTTTATAACAAATATTGATAAAAGTAAGGGGTGTGGGTGATGGGGTGTGGACAGTTTGTTTTCTGATAACCTAAATTATATAGTTACAAAAGATAAATGACTAGCCTGACCATTAAGTTGTGTCTCTGAAATATTGATTTTTTTCTATTAAACTCCTTTCAGTGGCTAGATCCTGGTCAATTCCTGTTCAAACTTTTTATGGTGAGTGCATGTTTGTTTCCCTACAATTTGTGTGTTAAAGACCTGACTTCCTGTGTGGATGGACATGGCGATGGGATCTCTAAGGAAGTAATTAAGGTTAAGGGTGGGGCCCTGATCCAGCAGAATTAGCATCCTTGTAAGAGGAGAAAGTAGAGGGCTCTCTCTCCAGGTGTGCCCTGTGGACAGGCTCTGAGGACAGGCGAGAAGGTGGTCTTCTGAAAGTCAGGAAGAGAGCCTTCCCCAGAACCCAGTTCCAAAGGAACATTGACCTTGGACCACTCGCCTCTAGAACCGTGAGAACATGGATTTCTGTTGTTTGACCATTCCGTTTGAGGCATTTTTTTTTTCCATCTGAGGCATTTTTACAGCAACCTGAGCTGCCTAGTACAGTGAATGGACAGAGTGTTATTTATCCATCCTGCTGCTTACCCATCTCTGACACTGGGATGTAAGATCCTTGTGGTGGAGATTTGGGTCTTATTTGCTAAGTGAGGAATCCCTAGGGTCAAGAATACAGCTTGCACCTGGGTGATGCTCTGTGTCTGTTAAGTCAATGGACCTTCCAGGACCACTGCCTGAGCTTCCCCTGAATGTGCTCGCTGGGGCCCTGACCCGTTACTGATGGCCTCTTCTCCAGGCTGCCCTTTGGCTCCTGGCTCTATTTCTGCTGGAAGCCGTTCCTTTGGTCTCCTCACTGCCTTGACACGTGTGCATTCTTCCCATTCTATTTCCATTAGATCATTGTTGCTAAAGGTCCCCATCACTGGATTTCAGCTATACTTGAGAATCCATCCGTAGGCACATACTTGTCATGTTTTATAAGTTCTTTAAGAAGCCAACCGTGTGCGGTCTGTTCTTGGATCTGGTTCTGTCATCTGCCGCAGTCCCAGGAGGTAAGTTACTTCATCTCTCATCCCTCTGCAGCCTCTCATCTCCGAGGCTGGAGCTCTGCCACCTCCTGGATACACAGGGAAAGTGGCATTTCGTGCGTGTGCAGCTGGATCCTGTGTGCACACAGCAAGTGGGGGATTCCTGAATGTCACCTTCCTGTGGTTCTCACCCTCTTTTCCCACCATTCCTGTGTCTTCTCTTAAGAAGCCACATGATCCCAGTATCCAAGCTGAACCTGAATGAGCTGGGTCTTGTTGGGTGTCACCTGGCTGGCAATTTAGGTAATGAAAAGGTCTTATCTCCTTGAGTGTGTTACTGCATCTTTGAAACATGAGCGATTACCATCAGAAAATAATTTACGTGTGAAAACTTCTAACAGATCCTATAGGTGAAGTACTGACACTTCTCTTACAGAGGGAGAAAGCTGGCTCAGTGCAGAGACGCACAATAAAAATGAAAACAAAATCACAGCTCCACTGTGTCCACTAAGCAGGTGGTGGAGCGAGGGTGGATGGACGTCTTTCTCCTGCCTCTATTCCCAGTTTCTTCATCACAAGCTTCAGAGGCAGACACTCTGCTTCCAGGAGCATGTGATTGTCCGGGCAGAAAGGCAAGGAAGGAAAGACAGTTACTATTCATTATTCATTCATTTTTCTTTACTTTAAAAAATAAATGCTTGTTCAAAAAAAAAAATAAAATAAAATAAATAAATGCTTTTGAGTTCCATGTGAGGGAAGCGTGGAGGGAGCGTCCCGTGAGGCTGAGTGAGAAGAGGTGCGTGGGGGCCGTGTTTGGGTCTCCAGTCCCACCCCAGGTCCTGCAGGTGACCCAGGAGGACAGGGGTGGACTGGAGGGGGAAGAGGGCTGAGGCCACTCCAGTCAGCACAACCTCGGCCGAGCTAACAGGACGAGGAACTGCCTTCCAGACACAGCGAGAAGGCTGAGAGGTGTGGAAGGGTCACTTCAGCCCTGTCCAGGTCTCAGGAGGGCTGCCCAGAGTGGAATCTGATCCTTTAGTTACAGGCACAGGTGGCAATGTATCCTCAGGTGCAATCAACAAACTCGCAAAGCAAGGGCAGCCGGTGGGCTGCGGGAGCTGACCAGCACGGCCCTGGGAAAGGAGGCTCTGGGAGAGTTTGACAGCATCCTGATCCCAGCTCTTACAGGAAAACAGGAACTTTACAGACGGACCCAAACCTGTGCTACAGACTGAAGTCACCATCGTCACCCCCGTGAGCAAGGAGGGGGCAAAACCTCAACAGACAGCGGTGCTTTCCCTTAATAATTACCTCACTTCCGTGATAACGGCCGTTCCCCTGGATGGCCGCATGCGGTTCTCTTCCTGAGGGCTTGTCGGTGTCCATTAGTTAATATCGTCATGGTTGGTGATGTGCTGACATGGCCCTCCACCTGCTTTCTTGTGCAGCTATTGATTTCTCAGCTGTGAGTAAGATCTGTCCCACTCACTTCATCAACATGTGTTATTGCCTATGTGTGGCAATGACTCAGAAGTTCAGGTCAGGCATGCACAGCCACTGCCCTTGTCAATGCAGGAAAAACTCAAGAACGTGTGGCCAGACCCCAAGAGCACCCTCGTGGTGCCTGCAGCATCAGCCTGGAGGTTAAGACACTGGAGTGACCACGGCTGGGAGCTCTCCAAGGGGGTGATGGCAGCGTGCCTGGGAAACACTGAGCTCAGAAGAGGCTGTGGCTGCTTTACCATGCGTGACTCTTTCGGACCAGACCCAGCTAGCGCGACCTGCGTTGACCATCCAGCGCACATGCCTGTCACTTGGTGTGTCTGTGTCCCTTGCTGTGGCTTTGAAGAGGGGCTCCCTGTAGATTTCCACCCACCTGAAGGTGCAGGAATTTGGGAGTTTCCTACAGTCTTAAGCACATGTGCAAACAGTGAAAAAACTTGCTGTTTACCCCTTTCTTTGCTGCATTTACATTTACTCTCTCAGGTAAACCCCTCAAGGAGGATGTTAATATTGTCCACTTGCACAGATGAAGAGACTGATGGTCACCCTGTCACAAACGGTGGACCTAGACCCAGAACGTTCCACTCCCTTTCCTTGCATATCGGAGCAGAGAGGGTGGTAAAGGCAGGGGCTGGCATCGCCTCTGTGCCCCTGGAGACCAGCCGTCACGTGGCAAAGCTGAGCCTGGCACAGCGCAGGGCAGAGGCGGGGATGTTGCCGCGGCCTGTCCACATCTGGCTCTTCCACGCTTCGGCCTTGACTTTTCCCTGCTGTGGGTTTGGCAGCTGTATTGGAAAATGGAAGAGTATCTATGAAGAAAAAGACACGCGTTTGTCCAAATGGGCAGAAACCTCTACCCCAGCCCGGAGGAAGGACCAGAGTCCTTGTGTGTCCATGTGGTCCCCTGTGATGGGCTGACCTGTGTTGGGAAGAATCAAAGTTCAAAAGGAATTCCCAATAACTTCCTGACGTCTTCACAACTCTGGTGCTTAGAATTTTAAAAGCTCAGTTGGAGGAGCTTTTAAGACTGCACCTTTCCTTCAGCAAGGAAATACCACGTGTGAGAGTGATACAGCCCATCTCTGGTCAGGCACAGGTATGCAGGGGACCCGGATGCCATTGCAGGTGTGCACGTCACCCGGGCTGGAGGCAGATGCCAGCTGGGGCAGTGGTGCGAGGCGGTGAGAGCAGAGTGCCTAGAGGTCCAGGGTGGAACCAGCCCACTTCTCCAGTGGCTTCACACCACACTTAATGAACTAACCAAGTCTGACTTAGTTCGTGAGGGTGAGAAGGAGGGGCTGCCGAGCATCTCCGAGGCCCCCCCCCCACACCTGGGCATGTTCAGAAGGTGGGAGGAGCCTGCTGTCAGGAGGACAGTGCGCACAGGGCAGAGGAATACGGGCCTGGGGGCGCGGAGGGATCCCCCTGCTTCCTGATTGACTGGTAGACAGCCCGGCTCCCCCGGCAAAGATTTAGGACCATGCCGGGGCACGGAGGGACGCTTCTGCCCGAGATGTGAGAGAGCCCGTGCCGACAAGCCTTTGAAAGAGCAGTCACGGCAGCCGGGGCTGCACCCGACCTTGGATGTGCCGGCACAGTTACTGCCAAGAAAAGTTGCTTTGACAAGTTCAAGACCCTTCAGATCCAGTCTCCTCTCCGGGTCTGAGGCATTTGCTATCAAGAGGGGGTAGAGATGCTGACACGGTCGAGATAACATAGAGCAGGGCCCTTCCCGGGGCATAAATCTCAATGAGAACTTGGGACACATTCACTGGATTTCATCACGGTGCTTTTTTTTTTTTAAGCCCCTGTTATTTGCATGATTAAGGTACTCTCTCCTGACCTTAGGACCTGTCAGGAATCAGTATGTTGCCTTAAAATGATTTCAGCTTTGAAACATTTGACCTATGAAAATATGTTCATCATTTAACGTGTTATACAAAGACCTTCCCAACTTAATGACACATTATTCTTGGGCTGCCCTCTAGGCAACACTCAGGATGTAGAGGAAGAGAAAAACTAAAGCCTGTGGACACCGGATGTAGTCACGCTGAAATATTTCTTACTGAACTCCATGCTGTCATAAAGAACATACTGTAATTAATTATAGAAAGAGGGGAGTGAAAACATTCAACATCCACAAATAGGGAGGGGCTGAAGGTACTGAAATACCTATTCTGCTTAGGTATATCTCATACTTCACTCTGCTTTCTGTAAGATACTCTTTCAAAGAACCAAGAAAACTAGCTGGCATGCAGTAGACACTCAGTAAACCTGCGCTGATTTTGGATAATTACTACAGCACAACACAATTCCTTTTGGATGACCTTCTTACCAAACACAAATATATTTTTAATTTTAGTATCTTGCTGCTAGAAACAAGACACACATTTTCATCGACAGATAACTGTTTGTTAGGTCTATTATATGGAACAGATTTAATTAATTGCAGCACTCAAGCTCACTCATATTTACCAATGGCCAGATATACCCAATCACCCCCAAACTGAGGAAACAGACCAGTCTACCTTTGGCGATTTATACACCTTAACTAACAGATTTTCTGAAGTTGTTCTTTGATTTCAATCTATCAGAGTTTTCTCTGGGAGGATGAGTTCACATACAAATCGGCTTGTTCAACTGATGCTTGGAGCAGAACCTGGGAGGGAAGGTGGGTGTGAGCGTTCCTGAGGGTGAGAGGATCTGTTGTTATCTTGGAGGTTTGGAGGGGGGGACTGGAGGCCTTGTCTTCCCTGAAGGGTGAAGGGTAAGGACACCTATGAACTCTGGGGGGAAATAGGATTTTGAAAGGTCAACCCCAGTTGGGGAGGGGATTTAAGAAGCCAGCCAGCCTGCAAGGGTAGAGGACAAATCGTGAAGAATAAAATCATACTGAAAGGTCACTGGACTATGAAACAAGGCAGGGCTCATTTGTTTTGGAAGGGCTCAAGGTTTTGAAAGCAGAGTGGCACGTTAGCGGATGTTGCCGAATACCACGTCTAAGCTACCATGTCGTCTCCAGTCACGCCCTGGAATCACTGTGAGTATTCACGGCCTCTGTTTTCCTTTTCTGACCTTCCGTGTTTGCTTGTTTATGGTCTTTATTTTCTCATCACCTGAGCTGGCAAAAATGAGAATGTGCAGAACAGCATTACGTTATATTTTCCTCACAGACATCACACGAACACTGTGATAACAGGTGAAGCCAAGATGGAAGACTGATTGAAAAAATACTACCAAAAATACCACGTCTGCACAAAACCCTTTAAAACACCGAACACTTCCCCAAGACCCGATAATTGAAAAATAAGAAAAATAAAGTACAAAAGTCATCTGTCATGAGGTTTTTAAAAATGAAATATTTGCAGCCCCATTCCCATCATGGTCTGCAGCTGTGTATTCCTCAGGCTGAGGCCAGGGGAAAGCAAAACACTCCTTTATGTTAACGGAATTCAGCTTCTTGGGACCATTTCCTCTTGGTTCTTTTGTTCTTCATAAATTTTTACTTGATATTGGACTATAGTTGATTTACAATGCTGTGTTAGTTTCAGGTGTACAACAAAGTGATTCAGTTATGCATATACATGTATCTATTCTTTTTTCAGATTCTTTTCCCAACTGGGTTATTGCAGAATATTGAGCGGAGTTCCCTGTGCTGTAACAGTAGGTCCTTGTTGGTTCTTTAAATCCATCGCCGTTACGTTACGTGTCACTTTCAGCGTTTGAGAGCAGTGAACCCCCCAGGAGGGAACATCCTCGGATGCCCGGTTGAGTCTAGCCTGGGATGAAATAGCGGCAGAACCGGTAAGAGATGAGCACAAGCAGCCGTTTGAAATCGTGTCGGCTGCGGACGGAGCGCACACTGATACTTAGGCAAAGATTTGGAGAGAGTGTCGGTTCTCAGCCAGCCCTGAGCCTCTTTGCCGCTTGGATCCAGCCAGGGGGATCATCACGTGTTAGTCCAGGTGCTGGCCTTGCCTCTCAGGTGTTTATTGGGAAGGTGCCTGTCCAGGTGGAGGGTCACAGGTTCAGTCCTTAAAATAAGGTCTCCGGCTTGCTTCCCATGTATGTTCCTCCTTTAAGTCGACTTACTTGAGTGGTCCCGGCCAGCACTGGGGCCACTGTGGTGAGGCTGAATTGTCTCTCCCAAAGATGCGCTGACCTGAGTATTTTGTCCTATTTTCTACTTGTTTCCTGAAGGAGGACTGGGCTGGCTCAAGTTCCCTCCTCACAACCAGGGGCAAGATGTGACCTTATTTGGAAATAGGGTCTGTGCAGATGATATAGTTAAGATGAGGTTATTAAAGTGGGACCCTAATCCAATATATCTGGTGTCCCCATAAAAATTGGAAATTTGGGCCCAGACACGCACCCACGGAGGACACGCAAAGACTGGAGTTCTGCGGCCACGAGCCAAAGGACATTGAGGGTGGCCAGCAAACCAGCAGAAGCCAGGAGAGACACCACGGACGGATCCTCCCCAGAGCCTTCAGCTGGGCACGGCCCTGTCGACACACTGATTGTGGACTTTGGGCCCCTAGAACTAAACTTATGTGGGCCTCTGTTAGAGCAGCGCCAGGAAATCAACACCCACGGGCATGAGGAACTCGCTTTCAGAGTGAGAAGCTTCGTCCTGCGAGGAGAGTGTCCTGGGGATGCCCAGCTGCTTTGGGCGCCTGCCTGTGACCTGCCTCTAGGACAGGAGAGAAAACCGCACTGCCGGGTGATGGACTCTGTCTCTGCAGCAGCGGGCAAACCCCTCCTTTCCCCAGAAAGTCTGTGGTGGGCAGAACCACCCTGCCTTGTTCCTCCTTATCCAGAAAAAGCTCCCAGTGGCCTCAGCATCCTTCACCTTCCACAGCGACGGGGTCACCAGCCTGCTGAGGAGCTCTGTTCCCTCCCTTATATCCTAACCAAAGGACGGCTTTCACCTGCCCGAGAGTACCTTCTGGTTTGTGAAAGGTGACGTTCAGGCGGTCGTCGTCAATGGGTGAGCAAGCCTCAGAACGCACAGGGGACGCAGGTGGCTGGGACCCTCGGGCGGCTGAACGAGTGACACCGCGGGGGCTTTTCTTAAACTGCAGGACACATGCACGGCATTCCTCCGGTCCCTGAAAATTGTCAACGCCGTAAATGACAGGCAAACAGGGAGGCCTCACATCAGTCATAAATTGAGGGTTACTTGATTGTAAAGTCATGTTTGAAACTCACACACGGGAGGCTGGTTTCCAAAGCTCTAAAGCGCATGAGGGCTCCGTCTCCGTGACGGTCCTGAGCCAGGGAGATGCGTTGACACCCGGTAAACTTAGGGATGCACTGGTGTCCATGTACAGGAACGTCAGGGCGCGGGGAGCCCTTGCTGCCCAGGGATCGGGACCTGTCAACCCGGTCCTGATTCTGCTGGGGTTTTATTTGTAGGCGGGGGGACAGGCAGAGCTAAAGTGAATGAATTCCAGCGCTTTCTGTGTAAGGACAGTAAAGATTTTGTAAAAAGTCATCTTTAAAAGCAGAATACGAGTCTCTCACCTTCAGCAAATGATATTTGTCATGCCCGTGTAGAAGCAGCTAAAGAGACCCACTAGTAGGGTAGTTTAGATGAAAAATTGATCTCATTGATTGCTTTGGCAGTTGCCTAATCGAAAGAACTAAATTCAATTTTCTTAAAACGCACCGTCTGGGGTTGAACACCTCTCTCATATTTGAAAAACGCTCATGAACTCAAACACTAGGTTCAAGCATATCTGATCTCACGTCACCTCAGGTTGGCTGAGAAACCAGACGGAAAGTGTTTCTCCTTCGCCAGCTGTTAGGAGAGCCCATGATAATAAATGAAAATGGTCCTGAGTGATGGATCCCCTCCAGGGGCCCAGGGCCCGTCAGCCCAATGCTGCACTCACTCTGCTGCCTACAGTTCCTGTCCTCCTCCTCTGTCTGTTATCCGCCCCAGCCAGCCTGTCTTCCTGGACTGCCTGTATGATGCCCGAACACCTGCGCAATTCCGGGGATGCTCCCAGAGGAGGGAAGGCATCGTGGTGGCGTTCAGCTGCTTGTTCTGGTGTTGTGTGGTTCAGTCCCAAAATGCATGGAGCGACGTGGCCGTCGTTCACGTCTGCTTCTCCCTCACGCCGGCCGTTGTGCAGCTTTAATTCTATTTCCAAACCACAGCCGTGTTGATCTGAAATGCTGGCTGTTGCTCAAAGAAGCAAATGATGAGCTTGGAGGAGCAAAAATCCACCCGCTTTCAGAAGATACACACGTTCCCAGGAAGAGGGTCAGAGGCAGCGCCACCGCAGGTGGACGGTCGTGTGCACGGGTTTCATGTCCACAAGGCCACGCATGTTTGAATACACTGGACACGAGCATCTAGAGGGTCAGGCTTATATGCTTCCCTATTGTTAAAATGTTTAACTAAGGGTGCTGGGTTTTCTTCTTTTTTCAATGAGTATAAATATGCATTATTAAATCGTATGTATAAATAACTGTCATTCAATGCTTCTCTTAGTGGAGGCTCAGTTAAGGCCTTCAACTGGTAAATTCCTCTCCAATTTTATTTTAAAAACAATGCATACTTATACAAATTTGTATTCATGCATATGTGGGAAAATGTGGGGTTTCTATTTCCCTTTTCTTATTTGTCTCCCATTTTCCTTCTCTCCTCCCTTCACATGTATCAATAAATCTCCCCTCAAGCTAATGCATCTGTATTAGTTTCCTTTGCTGTGTAAAAACATAGCACAACATTTAACTGATCATGTTATGGTTCCCATGGGTCGGAGGTCCAGGCCCAGCTCAGCTGAGTTCTGGACTCCCGGGGCTGGCAGGGCTGTGCTCGCATCCAGAGGCTTCTGGGGAAGGGTCTCCTCCTAAAAGCTCCAGTTGCTGGCCAGGTCCACGTCCTCCAGGTATGGAATTCACGGCAGATGCTCTTCTAAGCCAGGAAAGGGTAGTCTCTGTGGTTTCACATCTCTCACCTCTGGACCTGCTTTATGCGGACGCACCTGATTAGGTCAGGCCCACCCAGGATGATCACCTTTTGATTAACATGAGGTCAACCCATCAGGGACCTTAATTATGATGCAACATCCCTCACCTTTGCCATATAATGTAATATAATGAGGAGTGGTAGCCGATTGCCTTTGCCATATTTCCTTGGTGAGAAGTGAGTTACAGGGCACACACTCACTCAGAGGAAAGGGATTCCACACAGGCATGGACCACCTGCAGCACACGGTTTCCTTCCACCTGTCCCTGTGTGTTGACAGAATCCCTCGTGTGCAAACATCCTGGCTCAGGCACAGGCAGAGCCCAGTCAATCACCACTGGCATCTGCATGACCCAAGGGCTCTTCCCTGAAACACGGGAAACTTTGCCCAAAGACTTTGGACCCCCACGTGGGCAAGCTGAAGGCAGGGGGCTTCGTGGTCCACAGGCAGGGCTTCCCTGCAGCCGTGAACTACGGGAACTGGTGGTGGATGCCCCAGTCCCAGTGCCCCCGTCTTAGGTCGTGATGACGCAGGTTATTCCTCTGTCGTCCAGTTCCCAGCAGGACTGAGCCCCAGTTTCCCAGAGGCAGCATCCTCGATGGTGTGTCTTGATTGGCTTTTCCCTTCTCTGCATCCTTCTGTACTTCCCAGCGGGCTTTCCTGGGGTCACTGCCCACATGAGACACCTGCCCCTCGGTCCTGGCTCAGCTCGGCATCTGGAGCCCACACTGCACAGTTGTTACTTCTGCACAGCCGGGTCCTGGAAGCGTACCTTCTGTGTGGGTCTGTCACTTTCCCAGGGCTGCCATACCAAGTATCACTGACCAGGAGCTCAGACAACAGAGGTGCATCGTCTCACAGCTCAGGAGCTGGAGGGCAAGACCAAGTGTGGGCAGGACTGGTTCTCTCCGAGGCTGTGAGGGAGGCTCTGCTCCAGCCCCTCTCCTGGCATCCTTGGTGTCCCTCCAAAGACATCTGCCTGTAGATGCATCTCTGCCTTCACTGTCACATGGTGTTCTCCCTGTGTGTCTGTGTTCAAATGTCCCGCTTTTTAATAAGCACAAAGTGGCTTCTTCAGCAAAGAGATTGAAGGGAAATTGAAAAATCATGGAGTGCCCTGCCCCTGGTTGTGAGGAGGGAACTCGAGCCAGGCCAGTCCTCCTTCAGGAAACAAGTAGAAAATAGGACAAAATACTCAGGTCTCCTTTCTGTCCTGGAAAAATCCCAGTTCTCCACGTCAGCAACAGGATCGCTCCTTTTTGTCTTCAAACACAGGCACACAGCCACCACAGAGGAGAACACCAAGAGCGCCGCAAACCGCAGAATTACCAAAAACACTGAAGATTTTCTTTCCCAGTTTTTGCAGGAAGAGTCAACTTTCTGTAGTTTACAATCTCTCCGTATGACAGTTTCTGTCTTTTTTGCTCTGTCACCAACTGCATACACAGTTGCGTTTGTATCTTTCATCTTCCTTTTGATTTTTAGGAATTACTTTCAAATTTTGGGAGATTAAGTCTCTGAAACAAGAGGTACTCTTTTCCTCCCCACGTTGTTTTCACTCATCTAAAATTACCCCAATAGGCTATGGGCTATCAGTTCATGATTTATTTTCATATGAGCAGATGAACGCATGTGTCTGTGTGTATGTCTATCCATCTCTCTATAAATCATCTATCATCTGTCTCTGTGTGTCTATCAACTCTCCATTACATACCAATCCATCTCTATATACCTCTATTGTCTATCCATTTATCTATTGTCTCTCTATAGTCTATCTCTCATCTTTCTATTGATATATACCTCTATCTCTCACCTACCTATCTACCTGTATCTATATATCCATCTATCATCTATCTGTATCTACCTATGTACCTATTTATGTATCATCTATTATTTATCTGCCTCTGTCTCTCATCCATCTATCCTATCTCTCATCTATCTATCTATCTATCTATCTATCTATCTATCTATCATCTATCTATCATCTATTATCTATCTATCATCTATCTGTCTATCATCTATCATCTATCTATTATCTATCTGTCTATCTATCTATCTATTATCTATCTATCTATCATCTATCTATCATCTATCGTCTATTATCTACATATCTATCTATCTATCTATCTATCTATCTATCATCTATCTATCTATCATCTCTCTCTTCCTCTCTCTCTTATGAAACAGCTCTTATTAGACACTGAACAGCACACAGTAGAGGACTACAACCCTTGAGAGAATGGAACCAAACAAGACGAACCTTCCTTTCAGGAGGTGACATTTTTCGAGAGGTGATGTGACATGAGAACACGAGTAGCTCACAGCAGTTTCACTGAGCTAAAGTGAGAGCAGCTAGAATCTAGGAGGGTTGGGGTGTTTGAGGTTTGCAGAGCAGCATGTAGAGAAGGGAACCCCACAGAGACAGAGCCCTAGCAGTTGGCATGGGTTGCCCTTGTGTGTTCGGGTGGATGCCAACATCTAAGCTATCTAATGAGACGCAATGCTGGGCAAACACTGGCCAGTGGGAAGCTTTTGGTCCAAGCATGGCTTAACCATGAATGAGATTGAGACATGAGAGCCCTGACCAGCCAATGTGGGGGGACCCAGACCCAGGGCGCTGGGTCCAGTATATAAGGAGGGCTGCTGGAGGATGCCTGGTTCTCCTCCCAGGAGATGCATCATTTTGCCTTCCAACCTTTAATAAATCAAAATGGCTGTTTCCAACGGCATTATCAGCTGAGTTTATTGTCAAATGTTTGGATGTGTACCAATCTAATAGTGATAAAATTTTCCACCGTAGTTTTGATTTGTGTTTCTATAATTATGAGAGAAATTAATGCCTCTTCATAGGATTCAACACTGCCTGTGTTCTCTGACTAAGATCTGTCTATTTATGTGTCTAGCCCATTTCTCCAGTTTTTCTTACACTTTTAGAAGCTCCTTACATAGTAGAGATTTTAACTTTTTGTCATGCTTGAAGATGTTTTCTGGTTTTTCATTTTTCTTTTTATTCTGCTTATAACTTTTTACAAAGATGTATTTGCAAGGGTTTTTTTTTTAATGTCTTCAATGATATCAATCTTTCACTTTCAAGTTTTACAAAAATTTACCTCTGTTTTCTTTTACTATTCATATAGTTTCATCCTTCATTGCAGGTCCCTGACAAACTTAGACTGTGTCCTGCTGTCTGATAAGATAAATTGACCCAACCTAACCTTTTTCCTTCTGATTGGTTATCCCATTACTGTAACAACACTCATTAAAATTTTTGCTTTTTCCTACTGATTTAAAATACCACCTTTATCACAGAAGTCATTACCCCACGCAATTGTACCCATTTCTGGACATTCCATTCTGTATCATTAGTGTGTTTATACATCCATGTGCAGCACCCCTTCTGTTCTCATGTACCAAGGTCCTTTATTTTGATAGAAGTATAGTTGATTTACAATGTTTCAGGTGTAGAGCAAAGTGATTCATATATATATACAGACACATATATATGTGTATATATGTGTGTGTGTTCTTTTTTACATTATTTTCATTATAAGTCATTACAAGATATTGAATAGTCCCCTGTGTTATACAGTAGGTCCTTGTTGTTTATCTATTTTGCATATAGTAGTGTGTTTAGGTCAATCCCAGTCTCCCAAAATCCCCCTCCCCCTTTTCCCCCTTGGTAACCATAAGTTTGTTTTCTCCATCTGTGACTCTTTCTGTTTTGTAAATAGGTTCATTTGTACCATTTTTTTTTGGTTCCACATATAAGTGATATTATATGATACTTGTCTGTCTCTGTCTGACTTACTTCACCTAATATGATCACCTCTAGGTCCACCCTTGTTGCTGCAAGTGGCATTATTTCTTTCCTTCTCATGGCCGAGCAGTATTCCATCGTGTATATGGACCACATCCTCTCTATCCACTCATCTGCTGATGGACATTGAAGCTGCTGACGTTCTGTAAGCTCCACACTGTATCATAACATCATTTCTCTTATTTAATACCATTCTCCTGGCTATTCGTCTTTGTTTCTTCTTTCAAGTGAACTTTAAAATCAGCTTACTTCCCTGGTGGTCCAGTGGTTAAGACGCCACGCTCCCAATGCAGGGGGCCATGGTTCAATCCCTGGTCAGGGAACTAGATCCTGCATGCTGCAACTAAAGGTCTTGCATGCTGCAACTAAGATCTAGCCCAAGCAAATAAATAAATCACATTGCTTCTTTCTAGAAGAAAGAAACAGCTGCTATCGTAGTTGGAATTAGATTAAATTTACAAATTCATTGGGAGAACCGATACTCATGATGCCAAGACTTCCCAGGAGGAACACGGTGTGATGTTAGGTTGGTCCAGGGGTCCTTTCCTGTGTTTTAGTACAGTTCTCCGCTTGTCTATTTCCAGCATAGGAGGCAACGTGGGCATTTTAAGGGTGGATCACGTCATGGCATTTCTCTGCTCAAAACCTTCCAGGAATGAGTGCTTCCTCCCACTCAGAACAGAAGCCAAACTTTCCCAGCAGCTCCACAACCCTGCTCATTAATCTGATTACTCCGTAAGTTCTGGAACCGCATTTCCTCCCCCTCCCCGTCCCCATCCCCGGCCGGCTTCCGTGCTCCCACCTCGGAAGTTCTGGCTTCCATTCCAGCCTCTCAGGGCCGCCCTCCCCAGACGTGCACCCACCTCTCCTAAGCCTTGCTAACCGCCGTGTGCTCACCAGGTCTCCCTGCCCGTCTGTGTGCCGGGGGAGACCTCCTTCTCCCTGAACTCCCCAAGCTCCTTCCAGGACTTGTTGCTTCCTGTAACCCTCATCCCCGGGTAAAGACGTAAGTTGCACGCTTACTGGTGAGACAGAGCTTTATGTTGCTGACCCCCAGGTGCCAGGTGCCGGGCCATCGTCGGGCGAACCATCGCGTGAACGATCCACACGGAGGACGGCAGCCCTCTGTTCACTGAATCTCTTTCTGAAAACCTGTTGGAAATACACAGAACTCCAGGGGGGCTCCCTGGCCGAAAGGGCAGGACTCAGCCGCTGGAAGGGTAGCGGGGCCTCGCGGTTGGCTTCTGTGCGCTCTCTCACCTCTTTCCGCCTGCCTCTCCCTGTCCCAGGGCACAGATATGTACGGCAGGTTTAGAGAAGATTAGCGTTTCCAAGTGGTTACGTGGAGAATTCCCTGCCCTTTTGTCCCAGGCCAGCCCATCACTGAAAAGTGTCACCGTTTAATCTGATAAATGGCAACTGGTTCTGCAAATAAATCCAGACCCAGACATAATCATCAGGCCTCCGAGATGAGTTAAAAGAATTTTATCACTAAGGAAGCCAGATTCAGTCTCACTGAAGTTTTTCTTTTGTACCATGAGAAGGCCTTCTACACCTCCCCTCACTCGCACACACACACACACACACACACACACACACATGCACATGTGCTCACAGCCACACACACACATGTACACACACCACACATCACAGACGCAGACGCCACATGCACACACACACCCCACAGACTTTGGTCGTGCTGACCCAGGGGGCTTTACCTATTACCTTGTTCATCTCACCTTCCTCTTCACCCCTGAAATAATAATTAGTACCTTATTTGAAGAACTCCTCTCCATTAACCACTAACCTAGAATTCGAAACTTTTAAGTATCATTTGAGTGTGTGCTGTTAAAATTTTATCTCCAGAATACAAGGAACCTGTCAGTTTTATGGGCACCATTAGATAAACAGGAAATAAAGAGATACAGTCCACTTAAGCAATAGGAAAAGTGCAGATTTATAAACTCACTGATTTTCTGAGACAATATCAAAGAAGTTGAAGATTACAGTTGACGCTGAAGAGGTTGAAGGGAAAGATAGCAGTTTTTGGAGATGTGTTCTCTGCGGGTGGCTGTCGGACATAAATGAGAAATACGTGCCTTGGTCCCAGTTATCCATGCAAGCTGGGCTGGCTGAAAGGATCACTTCAGCTCACCTCACAGCCCCAGACCCTTCTTCATAACCAAAACCAGAGACAGAAATTCACATAGGAAACCATAGACTTTCCTTAACATAAATTTTTATTATGGGGTATAAAAAAAGCTACAAGGCACAATATGTTTGACCTCTTCATCATCTGGGTCTCACCCACAACTCAAGTTTCTCATGAATGATCCCAGAAGGTGGTCCCGAGACCACAGAGCATCTCCCCTCTGCCTTTCCCCAGCCACGTACCTGACACCCTTCACTGCGGGAGAGACAAGGAGGCTGCAGGGAGGACATCCCTTATGTCGTTTCCTCTGTCTTCTCAGCTCTCTCTTGGAGCCCCTTTGAAGAGGGTTTTACGAAATGCACGGCATGGAGTCGCGTGCTGTCATTATGCGGGTGGCTATCTCCATATTCAAATGTGGTTCAGGAACCTTCTCTTGACTAATGGGATCTCGTAAATAGTTCATATGATAGAACCTTGGGTCAGATTCTAGGGCCCCCCACCCTCCATGATGCAATATACACTTTTATCATCTGATTGCTCTCTTTTTTTTAGAAGTACATTCATTTTTTATTGCAGTATATTTGATATACAATATTGTGTCACACGTGTACAATACAGTGATTCACAACTTTTAAAGATTATATTCCAATTGTAGTTATTATAAAGTATTTACTATACAGTATTCTCAGTGTTGTACAATATATCCTTTTTAAAAATGTTTTATTTTATATTGGAGTATAGTTGATTAACAATATTGTTTTAGTTTCAGAGGATATGATCCTTCTCTCAAAGACAAGAAAAGCATGTTTCTATTTCCAGCTCCAATCCACTCTGATCACCTCGTACTCAGCAGAGAGACTGGCAGTGAAGACTTTTAATGAATGATCTATCCTCAAGGGAGAGGATTTTCATAGAACAGAGATGATGGAGGTAACTTCCTCACCCTGGCCGATCAGCAGCCACAAAGCACAGCTGCTCCGGAATCACGAGCTGGAGACTGTGACCAACAGTATCTTTACAATAACCCTTGTCCTCTCTCTTATGAAAACAAAACCATGAGCAACCTCAGAGTTACCTCGTGGCTACAGAGCTAACATTCCCAGATGGTAAAGAGTCATCCAGTCCCCTCCAAACAAACACAGTCAACTGTCTGCTTCTGCAGCCTTCCTATTCTTATCACATTTAAAAAGAAAAATACGTTTTCCATTTACAATAGCAAGCTGCTTGGAGAAGATCTTCTCTGGCTGGGAAAGTGCTGTTTCACGATCTCTCTTACTTTTGAGTCCACAGCCCTGCTGCCCGGGTCAGCCGTGATCCAGGAGTTTTCACGGAGGCCTGATCGGGCTCCCTTCCCGACAATCCTTGCATTACAGAGCCCAGTGCTGTTTGCAGGGAGGCCAGGAGCTTCCTGGCAAGAGAGGGACTCCCCCAACCCCTTCTTCCATGGTTCAGCATTTTAGGGCAGTGCTGGTGGGCTCTGAAGGTGGTGCCAGGCTGCGTTGCAGGAAAGGCCTCCGGGCCCTGGGGCTTCCCAGTGGGACCTGAGTTGGTGACTGGGACCTGCTACCACCCTGGGTGGTGAGGAGGTGACCCAGGCTGGGTGATGCCCCATCCTCTCCACCCCTCTCTCCTGGGGGTAAGATTTGGTGGGCACCCACTAGTTCTGTCTGGAGACTGAGTGTGGGACCCCATGAGGCCCTATCCAGGGTCCTGAAAACCTGGCCAATGTGAATCAGCCACCAGCAGAGGCCTCATGAGGAGGGTCAGCTGAGGACTCAGGGAGACCCTGTCCGGCAGGCAACATGCCCGCTGTGCCCAGCTATTGTGAGGGTGCTCTTCCTTCAGGCTGAGCACATCCCACAGACCTGCCCCCGTTCTGAAACGGGACATGGCTCCTGGCTAGACAGGGTCTCCCCCTCATCTGAGCGAGGTGTTACCTCCGCCCCCCAAGTAAAACAGAGCATCCAATGACAGCCCATTTGCCCACTGCTGGTGTGAGTCTCAGGGCCCCTCTACCCGTGCACACATCAACCCGGCCTGTGGTTTCCGAGCTCCTAATGGGACTCATGTTTCCATAGAGTGCCCCTCAACCATTCCTTCCTGATTTCCTACAAAGTGGTCAAAGCACCATGTGTCTCCCATTTTCCAGTTCGCATTTCTGACAGATGTCCTTTCTGCTGGGAGGGGAGCCCTGGGTGGAAAGCCTGCATGTGCCCGAGGTTCTCAGGTGCCCGTGGGAAGGATGGCAGTTTCCGAACTCTGAGAAACAAGCAGAGTGTCTCTCTCTTTCTTGTCTTTTTTTAAAATTTTATTTATCTATTTATTTGGCTGCATTGGGTCTTCACTGCTGCACGTGGGCTTTCTGTAGTTGCAGGGAGTAGGGGCTACTCTTTGTTGCAGTACACAATCTTCTCACAGCAGTGGCTTCTCTTGTTGCAGAGCAGTGGCTCTAGGCTCTCGGGCTTCAGCAGTTGTGACATGTGGGTTCGGCAGTTGTGGCTCGCTGGCTGTAGAGCACAAGCTCAGTAGTTGTGGTGGACGGACTTAGTTGCTCCGCGGCATGTGGGATCATCCCGGACCAGGGTTTGAACCAGTGTCCCCTGCGTTGGCAGGCGGATTCTCAACCATTGCACCACCAAGGAAGCCAAAGCAGAGTTTCTTTTCAGTGGGCGACACCACAGGGTACTTTTAATTGATCCTTTGCCGGATCACAGACCTCTAGCTGGTTCCACAATTTGACTTCTGAGCCTGACGCTAGTGTGCTCAGTGCATTTCATCACCCCGCTAGGAAACGAGCGAGTCTATATTACACCAGCCTGACACACCCACACGTGAATTTTGACATATCTTCTTGCAAACACATGGTTTTCATGAGTGAACAGATATAACAGCGACCAGGAGAGCCGGTGTGGGGCACTGCCGGCCCTTCCTGCTCTGCGAACACGTGTCTCCCGCCCAGAGGTCAGATCCCCTCAGGTGAAGGGCGCCCTACCTGTCAGCACAGGCACAGTTGATCTTTTCAAGGGCTATCCTGAATCAGATGATTTGGCTTTTTAAAATCGCAACATGGAATCTTCATAGATTGAGGGTAGAGATGATTTGATCGTTTCCTTATGAAGATTGGTCAATGCCATCAACTCATGTGAGGTGAAGTCAGATCAAAGGAGCTGAGGATTTTGCCGTTTGTAACGCCCTCCTGAAACCAGGGGCCTGTGAGTCTTGGGCCTCCTCATATGCTTCTGTTTTTTGTTTTGTTTTGCTTTCTTTACTTTTGCTTGTGATTCCTAAGCTGTGGATTTCCACCCATCTGGGGTGAGCATCAAGAATCCTGGACACTATCAACCCAACAAGGAGAAGAGACTCAGAGATGTGGATGTTTGAAGACCCACTTCTCTAGATCCTGTTCTTTCTACTGGTTGATCACTTTGGGGAAATTATCAATCTTTTAAGCATTCTTTTTCATGTTTTCCATTTTATCAATATTTTCTAGTGCTCTTGAAGATATACCCAAGATATACCTTACCCCTGACAGTCAGGATTCTACAAAACAGGTGCTGAGAACTCTTGGGCTACACAGGGATGAGAACAGATGTTGGCATGACGTGGCTTCCTTTTGCACTTGGGATAACTCCATGCACACCCCAGTATATCATTTATTTCATTACACAATGTCACCTTCCTGGGGGACATCTGATGCCTATTCCAGCACGAGCCAGGGGCTCTCCTGGGTGCCCTGTGTTACCGGAACTCAGTCCCTCCAACAAGCCACACCTCTTCCTCTCCTACTTCTTTCACATTTCCTTCTGGCCATGCCTCCTATTTAATTAATTAACCCACCCTCCCTCCCCCTCCCCCCACCCCATCTCACTATCCCACTATCTTTCTCCCCCCACCCTTCTCTCTTCTTACTTCCCACTTTCCCTCTGCTTGTGCTCTAAGGTCTACAGTAGATATTGATTCCCTTGAATAATGCTTAGATTTTCTGTTGAAGCCAACAGCTAAAAGCATTAGCTTAAGTCAAATATAAATACAGGTATTTTAAGCAGAGAGTGAAATAATTCTAAATATCTATTCATCAATAGATAAGTTTTATTGATTGATTTAAATTAAAGCAATTTAATTTTTAAAAATTTTCCTGTATATGAGTGATAAAAACATTTATTTTTCCCTCTTAAGATTAATATATTCTCTGAAATCATAATTTACAGAGAACAAAGGAGAAGGAAAAAGACATTCTTTCTGTCTGTGCTGGATTTTTTGTGTTTGTTTTTCATTTGAACATGGGGCTTGGACCACCTGGGACTGATAGGCTCAGAAAAATAAAGACAATGATGTAGGTAGGGCACCAACAGGACACCCAATGCTCAAGAGAAGAGCAGGTTCCAGCCGGCCCCTTAGCCAGGGGAAGGCAAGGTCAGGTGCACCTTAATCTTATGTTTCACAGCAACTAGTTCTCTTACCTCCTATCATGTATATTTCAAAATCTAAACCTGCATGCTATTTGGAAGATTGCTATTAGAATAACTGAATAGCCCAGAGAATGAGCATCAGGAGAGCTCTTACTCTGGGGGCATGGGTTGTGAAGGTGCCACGAAACCTCCCTTGTTTCTGGTGGCGGGCGGAACACACAGTAGGTACAGGCACATGATTTGGATTCTGGTTCTAGACTTTCCTTGCCCTGTGATAGTGGACCAGTCACTAAATGCTCAATTTCTTACTATGTTGATCTTAAAATTGGGTGTAATAATACTGGGTCTCGGGTTCTCTGTAAGAACTGAATGAAGGAATAAATGTAAATCTCTCAGCAGAATCCCTGGTATCTCTGGGATACATGGTTCCCACTGCTGCAATCATCCCAAGTGCTGTATTATACATGATTTCTTTCTTTCTTTTTCTCTCTTTCTTTCTCTTTCTCTCTTTCTTCCTTCCTTCCCTCCTTTCTTTCTTTCTTCCTTTCCTTTCCCTTTTATTTCTGGTGTGCAGAGTAGAATCTGGAAGGGTGGTGGGGAAAGCACTTTTCTCACTTGATTTGGAGCCGAGAATCCCATACTGTCTTTACTGTCTTCATGTTACCTCTGCTCAACTGTTAGAAAAGTGTTTTCATAAGCAGAATCTAAGGGAAGAAAGTAAGGTTCCAATAGAACAAATGAGGGTCTGATGTTAAGTCAAAGGTGCTGGGGAAAAAGGACTTTTTCTCGCTTGTTCCCTGAAATAAAACAGTATCGACTTGCAGGTAACAATTAAAGGTCAATATCACTAATGTTCACTATAAGAACTTGTTCAACCCAAAAGTTGCCAAGTGCTGCTGGGTGAGCACTTAGGACCTCCCACCCAAGCCCCTTGGGGTGACTGGGGTGCCCCGTCCGCCTGGCTGGAGTCTCTGGGTCCGGGTTCCCCCAGGACCTCAGTCTCACCTGTGGGTGCTGAGTACTTCACACAAGGGTCCCTGTGTTCACACGCACATCCAGGAGGGAAAGGCTGGAAAAATTTTAGGATAGTCTTCCTGTTCCTCTTTGCTGACCTTGAATGTCTTGCACTTACCCAGAATTTCCGATATTTCATGGGAAAATGTCAGACCATCTTCTCTACACTTTCTTGGAGAACATAAGCTTAAAGAATATTAAAGGATTTCTCCCCCATCTCTCTCTCTGTTAGCACTTGCTTGACTCTCTAGGACTCTGTAGCTGAGCCCCACATTCACATGCCCTGTCCTTCCCTGCGACTTTCTTCATCTGGAATCTCTAGATCCACAGGTGCATCAAGATCCAGAATTCAGTTTCTGATAAGTTAGTTTATAATAAGGGCAGGTGATGATCATGGCATCCTTCTACACAGAATCTTCCCTCTGTAACCCGGAGCACAAGGCCATGCAGGTAAGATGCACGGCTTTCCAGTCTTCTGGGTGGAGGTTATGGGCCAGAGCGCTGCATCCTAACCCACCACGCAACCTTCAGGGTGTTGTGCGGGTTCTGTGTCCGAGCTTCTGCTCCAGGCTAATGAGAAAGACAGACACGGAAGGCCCTTTGAAGAGGCTGCCATGGTCACATTTGGGTCCATCTATGATTCCAGAAACTGGCGAAAAGAAAATATCCTGTTTTATTGGAAAATGGAAATAATGATCTATCAGCAAATATCCAGTAAATTAAAAAATTTGGTAGGAGGTCTCAGAAAGCCAATCCCTATACCTTTCATAAGAGCAAAGGAGAGACATCGCCATATTTCCCCAAACTTCAATCTGCTGGTCCAACACACTCAATGGAAAAAATGAGCATGACAACTGCTCTTGCATCAAAGAGACCCAAGGCACCCACTGCAGAGACCTCAGCCAGAGAATGTGACTTCTGAAGAGTGCAGGAAGGGCGGGGACAGCAGACCTCCAGTTATCCCTTAGTCCTCGTGCAAGACGATGTGGCTGTTTCTCTGGGAGGTGGCAGAGCCACAAGTAGTAAAGGTCTTGGGATGGTTTTTCTGAGAACCATGACTAACCAGGGGTCTGTGGAGTTAAGGATGCCCTTGACCTCTATCCACTGAGTGGGTGGCACCCCATGTCTCCGATGGACTCCAGGAGGAGCCAGAAAGTGGAATCCTGTTCCCTTAAATGAAAGGACAGCCAGGCTCCCATTAGTGAAGACCAGTGGGGGCTCCAAGCCTGGCACCTGGAACGGGGCCGACACTAAAGCCTGGAGGATGGATGAGGTTGGATTTATGAGAGAAGCAGCAGCACATTTGTAGGGTGGAATTTCTTGATGGACAGGGTGGGAAACTTACTTAACATACGTTTTAAATTAGAAAGATGAGAAAATTAAGGGCTGAAAGGAGTTTAAGATCCCAGTTCAGGGCTCCTCCCCCTGATAGAATCAAAACGGAGAGTCTCTTCTCCCGACAGCCATCCAGGTGACCGTCCTGCTCTGCATGTCACTGCCAGTTTGCTGAGCCTGCTGTCTTTGAGTTCATTTGAGCCATTCATCGAAATGCTGAGGGGAAGATAGGCCAGAGATTTTCAGTTGAAAAGAACTCAGACTGGCTGTCAGGGAGGCAAACGTGGGGTCGGGAACAGGTGAGGTGCTGACATTGAATACAAGGAGAGCGTCAGAGGCCAGAGATGTCTGCTCAGTCAGAAAGGCGTTTCCCACCAGTCCTGCATCTGGAAGCACTTTACTTCCCCTCCGACATGCCCTCCAAGGTTTTCAGAAGGAAAAGCTTAGTGAAACCCAGCAGGGCAAAATACCATTCAGGAGAAAGAAAGACAACCACCATTTCTTGCTGAGAGTAACAGGGAGACCCCATGCGAGGCTTCCCTGAGAAAGATGAGATACCCTGTCCTTGTTGGGAGCTGTCAGGCAGGTGTATCTCCAGGACCTGCAGGAGCCATTCACAGGGAACTGGAGCCAGAGCCACGTTTGAAGAAAACCTTGAATTAAGAAGCAAATGTTGGGTAAGTTGGGTCCCTGAGAGATTGAAGATGCTTAGTAACTGGAATATCACCATTTATACCAGGAAGAACCAGAACCAGCGGTGCAGATGAAGACAGGCCTGCGAAACACACGATGTTCAATAAGGCGGAGCAAGTCAGAGAGAGAAGAGGACACAGACAGATCTAACGCAGAAGTACTTTTGTTTCCCCTGAATAACTCTTCACTAAGAGTTGTGCTTGTTTCCAAGAGAAGAGACACATGGGACTTTTATCACTGCTTCACTGCACCTAAGAGTTCCCGTATATTAGCACTTGTACTGCTGACAGCAAGTGTCCCTCTTCCGGTGCTGGTTTGAGTCAAACCTTTAATGAGCTGTATTCTAATTCATTCCATAGATAAGCCTAAGCATCCGCAAATACACTTTAAAACCTCTTTTACTGAAGTATAGTTGATTCAAATATCATTTTTATTGTTGGCTTAGGGGCCTGTGCTTAAAAACTTGCTTGAGGTTCCAAACATGCTTGAAGGGAGTAGGTAACCATAGGTGTGATTCAGGGGTCAGACTTGGAGAAGGGATCCCCCTCGCCCCTGGAGGTGGCTCAGGCTTCATGGCGTCTGGCAACACCAACCCTCGAGCAGTGGAATTTCACTGCTCAGTGTGCTTGGTCTGAGCTGTTACTCACTCATCTCTGTCTCTCCTACCACTCTATTAAAAAATATTCTTCAGATGCTTCCATAAAAAATAAAAAAAAAAGCTCACTAGGTAGGTGGATAGTTTTATATTTCAGAATTAAAATACAAAACGTGCTTAAAATATGAGAAAACAGTAAACACCAGCTCTAAAAGAGAGGGAACCGAAATGAAAAGCTGATGAATGTAACTATTGGAGGAAACGTTGGTTTGGACGTAAATCAGCAGGGCAGCATCAAGTGTGCAAATAGCTTAAATGTTGGAGATATGTTATATGCTGGAAGAAAGGAAATGCAGCCCCTGAGGAATGTAAGTGCCTCAGGGTAAAACTTACCAGGGTCACGTATGGGCCATGGCAAAGACAAACACATAGAGAAGACCTTTCCAACTTGTAACCCATCTGGTCAGTGGTCCAATGGCCATTGGTTTCCATTCTGATGACCCACAGGCATCTTGGACTCAGCATGGCCAAGAGGAACACACCATCTTTCACAGGCCTCCAAATAAATTATTACCAAGACTCCTGACCCAGCTACGCAGTTGTTCAGGTACCTTCCTCCTCTCCACCAGCTCCCTTTACTGCCCAAGTTCAGGTTCTTCCCATCCTTTCAGCTGGTTCACAGCACCAGCCTCTCTGGTCTTCCTGACTCCAACCTTGGACCCCGCCCCCACACGGCATCAATGATATTTCTTAACTGCAATCATATCCCTACCCTGCTGATATCTTCCCATGGACCACCCTCACCTGTAGGGGTCCAAAGTCTCCCATTTGGGTTATAGGACTCTTTATTATCTGAACTGAATTTGCTTTTCCTACCTCAATTCCCACCTCTCTCTGACCACTGAAGCCCTTCTCAAGGATTCCCCTCTCCAAACCCTGCACTCAGATGGCCACCTCCTCCTCATCCTTAGATTTTCAGCTTTTCTCTCCCCTCTGGTTCTTGTCCTCTCCTGTGTGCTGGAGGTACAGGCATGCATCCTAGCCCCTCATCACATGATGGCTGTCTATTCATTCCAACCCCATCAGATAATAGTCCTGGAGAATGGGGGCTGTATGTTGCTGATGACTTGATTTCTGGGCCTTTCAGAGAGAGAGAGTGATCCAGGGACATTTGTTGAATAGATGGATATAAGAACATTCATAGCTGTGCGGGTTAGAAAGGGAAGTGAGTGTGAGAACAGGGAGAAAGGCAGACATGGACTGTTGTACTGTCCAGATATGAGTCCAGGTGGAAACTTCCTCATCAAGGGAGGGCTGAGTCTGGAAGGGAGACTAAGAGTCCTGGAGGAAGATGGACAGGGGCGGTCTCCACTTCCAGGATGCATCGGGGAGTGGAAGAGCAAAGCCAACCAAGGCGGGCAGTAGCAACAACTCAAACACCATGAGGATGTCCTCAGCCTAAAGGCTTCCCAAGGTGAGGGCAGTTGGGTCTTATTACAAAGAATCAAGCAGACTGAAAGTTTCTGGGTTGAAATTCCTGACAAAGGGTTTTTCTCCTCCCAATGCAATGCACACATGTGTAAACACACACACACGTAGTCACTCATAAACACACAGAGACTTATGCACAAACCTCACACACTCACACATGTATCCCCAAATACCAGAATGATGTCATTACGGGAAACAAAGGGGTATGAGTAGGCTTTTCACATTCTGAAAGCAACAGCTTTCCAGCCTTCACAACTTCTCACGTACAGACTAAAGTCCTCTGCGTGTGCGCTCTGGGCTCAGTTGAGGAGCCTTCCACGTGATCTCATTTAATACCACAGTGATCTTATGTCTTTGGTATTATTATCCACTTCTCAAATTACATGTCACCAATTGGGTATCATGTGACACCCTCAACTGCAGATGTTCACTCTGCATATGCCAATGACCTATTAAATGCATATTCTAGAGGAGCTAGTTGTTGGAGTAAGTCAACAAGGAGTGCATCCACCACATGACCTGAGTGTGATATAACAAATGCAGGTATCGGCTTGCAGAGAAATGCAGGTCGAGTCACGCAAGCACAACGACCCGCTCTGTGCTGGACGCAGCCTTTCCTGAGCCCAGAGCTCGGTTTTCTGCAGCAGAACATGAGCGGTGATGAATGTGTTGGCAAGGATTCTAGAAGTTGGGGGGGGGGGGAGCTGTACATGCTTAGTGTAAGGATGAGATGCTGAGAATGACATTCACGGCTGCGCTCTCGTTCCTCCAGGGATGGGGACCAGCTGCTCACTGTCTTCAGTGGGCGAAAGGGAGACGGGAGGAAATGAGCTTAAACTCCATCATACGGTAATAATTTGAGATATAAAACACTTCCCCTGCTGGAATGGGTTACCATGGAAAGGGATGGAATCTCCTTTCCTCAAGGTCTTTAAAAATAAGTTCTGTCCTACTTTGTTAAGTTTTCGGTGTCCCTCTGAGCTCAGAGATGAGGATCTAGCCCAGAAATCCATGCTGTCCATGTCCATGGATGTCGGTCTGAATTCTTAGATGGTGTTTTCTTTTCCCTCCCTTCCCCTCTCATGTCCTTCCTCATGTTTTTCACTTCTTATTTACAAAACTAAAATTTATTCTTTCAATGCAGAGCCCTGAGCCCTGACAGATGCAAGCGGCCAGGTAACCACCACCACAGTAGAACTGTGGAACATGTCTCCTTTTGATTTTGCATTATTTTTCCTAGTTTCCATTTTCTCTATACAAACATGAAAAGATTTAGTAAAATCTGTAAGAGATTACCGCCAAATTGCCTTCCCCAACCCTACTTCTTCAATAGGCGATAAAATGTCATGTGTGTGAATGTATATATATACACATACACATATATATAGTTCTCTGTAAAATGTATATTATATATAAAATATAATGTAAATATATTGTATATAATATAACAAATATATGGTATACAGAATATATGTATATGTAAAATATACATACTTTATAGAGAATCTATCTGTAACATCTATATATAGAGAGAGGGAAAGAGACAAAGGGGGAGGGAGACAGAGAGATGTTTCCCTGTTCTCATTTTCCCTGGACTTGGAGTGTAAAGCAGTGATGGCTTAGAATGAAGCTGGTGAGTCAGCTTGATTCCTGCTCTGTGATAGGAGTTTGTAAACTGATCTGACTGGCTGGGAAGGAATGGGGATGGGAAATGAAAAAAAAAAAACAAAAAACAAAAACAAAACTGAGAGAACCAGGTTCATAAGGGAATGAATTTACACTAGAATTGTCAGCGTGTAAGGCAATGATCCCAGGGAGAGGAGACTTGTGGGGATGTCTGGAGGTCCAAGGCTTTGCCTTCTCTGCACACGTTCTCCATCTCCCTCCGCCCAGTGAGTGGGAGGCCTCCTTGGCTTATGAGAACAGTGGGTACAGCCTGAAGTAAAGACGTCTCCTGCCTCCTGGAGTGGGTTTTGAGAGTCAAGTGTCTTGGAAGGTGAGGCTTTGTGCTGTTGGAATCAGGAATTCATAGACTGAATCCTAAGGAGCCTGAATTTACACAGTGAGGTGTAGCCTGAGAAAGGGTACGGTGTGGGCTCCAGAGAGGACATGACACCTGTTTGGTCAGAGATGGGGACTCAGAGAAACAGGTAGGAGCTACCTGCCTTGGGTCTTCCTGCACTGAATCCAGAGGCCTGCAGGAAACACGCCTATGAACACAAGCAGCAACAACAGCAGACACATGAGCGGATCCAAAGCAAACAGGTCTTGGTGGCAGGAATGCAGCCCCTGGAGAACACAGACGTCATGACGTGCTCAGCCCCGGAGAGCGGGAGCAGGGCAGGTGGGAGAGCACTAGCCAGGAGACTCAGTGTCCTGCGCACACCTGAGGCCGGCCAGCCAGATGCTGAAAGCTTCCATGCCTCCTGTGGGTCCTCAGAGCACTCAGAGGTGTGGGGTCTGGAAAAGGGTGCCCAGCCAGGCTGAGTGGGCTCCTTCCACAGATAAGGAGGAAGAGCCTGGGAGACCCTGGTTGTTGGAACAAATACCATGGGGACAGAGGCTGCCCTGAAACAAAGAAGGAGGGGCTTACCCCCTGGGAAAGGCCAGGGGCCACAGTGGGGCCGAGGGGCTGCAGAGCCATTGCCAAGGCTGGGGTGATGCGCTCCTGGTCAGCATGACAGGGGTCAGAGGTGGAGAAAGAAGAGCATGTTCATGTGTGCAGTGAGGTGCCCTGGAGCTTTGCTCAGTTATGAGGCTGCACACCAGACTTTTAGAGCAATGGAGTTCACAAGCTCAAGACAAGCTTCAGGGAGACAAGATTAGTTACATACTACACATGCAATCAGTTTCAGAGGTCGGGGCCTTGGTTTGATTTTTATGATACACACTCAGAAATCCATCGCTCTAGGCACTGCTGCTGTAATTCACATGCCTTCTTTCCCTCCCTGCCTTCCTTTCTTCCTTTCCTTCCTCCCTCCCTCTTCCTTCCTTTCTTCCTTCCTTTCTTCCTTCTTTTCTTCCTTCCTTCCTCCCTTCCTTCCCTTCTTCCTTTCTTTCTCCAGAAACATGAGTGCTGAGTCCATTAGGAGGACTATATCTCTCCTTCCCTATTCTCTCCTTCCCTCAGCCAGGAGCACTTCTTCTTTATCTTATTCTTCCCATATCATATCTCCCCATCTTTTTGTTTTGACTATAAATTTCCAATCATAGCCCATTTTGCCAAAGTCAGAAGAAAAAATATATATGCATATACACACATATATGAAGCACATATATATGCAAAGATACACATTACATATGTTATTTTGTAAAGTTAGTTTTTAGTGGCAAGAAAATAAATGAGTTGAACTTAAATCTTTCTTTGGAAAACACATTCCTCCAAGTGCGGTTGTTTAAAATTACAGATTATCCTCCACACCGCTGAGGCCCAGCCCTGGGCTCAGGACAAGCCCGCTCCCTGGGGCTCAGAGCAGTGGGTGCTGGCTCCCTTCTGCTGCCCCTAGCTGTACCCAGGCCGTCCCCAGGCTGGCCCATGCAGTGGTCTCCGCAGCGCCTTTTCCTCACGGCGAACAGCCGCCTGATGGCCAGAGCTTCGCACTCACACTGGGATTTCCCCACTCAGATGCCTTGGTTTTCTTTGGCTCAGCCTGTCATCCTAGAATTATACCTCCTTGAACTGCACGGAGTGGATTTCTGCCCGGAAGATGCTATGGAAGCTCCCCTCCCCCCATGGAATGTGGTGTCTGTGCAGCTCTGGTTGCAGTAGGTGAGCCATGGAGGTGGTGGCTCCCAGATCAAGTACTCCATCCCTCCGGGGCTTGGATGCGGAGGGAAAAGACTCCTCCTGCCTGGGGTGAGGTTGTGTTTCCTCTGACCCCCGCCTGGTCCGGATGAATAGGGAATCTGAGAAGAGAGAGGGGGGATTAGTCTTGTGTGGAGTCGCTCTTGATCATTCCTCACCTGCCTCGAACAAGTCTTTGCCTTGCTGAAACGTGCTTTTATTAAATTTTAATCAAAAGCACAAAAACAGATTGTTTATCCTAGGAAAGATTGACCTTCTTACAAGCTTTCCTTGCCTGGCTGGTCTTAGCGATGCTGGTGACTTGACAAGAGGTGAGTGGGTTTCCTTCAAGAGCACAGAACTGCAGGAGGGCCAGTGACCCATCTACCAGCGACGGGGAGAGGAGGAGGAATTCACGTCACCGTCCCTGGGACCACGTGTCCCGCACACAGGGTTTACGGAGAAAGACCCGTCTGCTTACCGGAGGCTGTACCTATGCAACTTTCCATGGAAGGAGCGAACTGATGATGGCAGATTTAAAGTTTGCATCCCTATGTTTGGTCTTCTCTGGATGACCTTGCATGGTCGGTCTGACGTTTTCAGGGTGGATCAAATTAAACAGCGTGCACAATACATTTCTGGCCCCAGGTGACCTCATGGAATAAACCCTTGGGTCACCTACGCATCCTATGTGGGTTAATACACTTACCTTCTAAATGGGCATTTAAAGAAACATCCCACATCTGTGCACTGGAGCTGTTATTCTTCTATCAGCCCCCATGTTCCACTTTGTATTCTTGTCCTCAGAGATGCGACTGAAACCAACCAACATCCGAGCCTAAGAGTAATTAGAAAACAGTGAAATAGGGAGGACCTATTATCCTCTGAGAGTATAAAAGATAAAATTCTATTTATAAAGTACTAAGTTATTCACAAAAATAAATTTTTATTTTATATTTCACAATATCTATTATACAATAATTTTATAATAAAATAATTACTAAGCATTTTTATTTTTTTACTCAGCAAGACTTGGGGATGATTAAGACTAATCAGATTTCTCTGACCTTGAAAACCTCCCTGGACCCTGACTGTTATTGACAGGTCTCTAAAACCAGCTTTCTCCTTGGTCCTCACTGGACTCAAATAGGCATCCCTTCAAAAACAGGGAAGCTGCTGCAGAGCACAGGGAGGTCAACTCGATGACCGGTGATGACCTAGAGGGGTGGGATAGGGTGGGTGCGAGGGAGGCTCAGGAGGGAGGGAGGGGATGTGGGGATATATGTGCACATACAGCTGAGCACTCTGTTGTACAGCAGAAACTGGCACAACAGTGTAAAGCAATTATACTCCAATAGAGAGCTGGAAAAAAAACCCAATAGGATAAATACAAGAAAAAGGAACATTTTGTGGGTAAGGACTAGGAAAAAGTGAGAAGTACGTGATCACCATCACTTTCAGTGTGTAGCTATTTGCTGGCACCCGTGCTGAGCTGAGTTTCTTCAGCTGGTTTTGAGTGCAATGATTCCAGTAGAGTCCACGGCATCCGAGCCTCTTTCGTGCCACGATCTGGATTTCTGAAGCATATTTCCTTCTGCTTTTTAACGATTTTATGCCTGTTATCAGGTGACAGATCACCAAGACTGATGAGATTGTCCTTTGTAATGTCAAGTGTGTGTTTTCGTCTCATGGACAAAACCACATCCATTCTTGTTCAAATTGAGAAGCAGATCTGGAGAGAGAAAAGGAACAAACACGGGAAGGAGGGTTTCCCTTAAATCATTTCTGTGGGCAAAAAGTCAAGCTCTGCTGGCCCATGGACCATGGACGTGGCCTTATTTCTCACCAGTGATGCTGTAGTTTGAACTACAGAACCCAGAACCCACAGTCTGGGGTCTCAGACTGCGGAAGCAGCATCCCCTGGGACTCACCAGAAATGCACCCAGATCTGCGGAATCCAACACTGGGGAGGGCGGGCCCAGCCAGCTTTCCAGGTGCCCCAAAGGGCACTCAGTGTCACAGATAAGTAGGTGTTAGGGGCTGGGTGTGCCCCCCACATTCACAGGTTCCTTCCTGACCCCAGCACCTCAGAATGTGACCGTGTTTAGAGACAGGGTCTTGAGAGAGGTAAGCACATTAAAATAAGCTCATTCAGGTGGTCTTAAGCCAACAGGACTGGTGTCCTTGTAAGAAGAGGAGATGAGGATGCAGACACCCACTGAGGGATGGCCATGTAGGCACACAGGGAGAGGATGGCTGTCTACACACCGAGGAGAGGGGCCTCCGAAGGAACCACCCCTGCCAGCACCTTGATCTTGGACTGTCGGAATCGTGAGAAAATTAATTTCTTGTCTAAGGTGCTTTGTTCCGGCAGCTACAGGAGACTAACACAGTAGTGAAGGTAATGACGGTGATTAAAGTAGGAAAACCCAGGTGCATGTTGGCCCGTTCACCCTGAGAATAGTCAAGGGCAAACATTTGGATAGGGTTTCCTCTCTCATCCACGACCATTCCAGGTCACCCAAAACACACCCCCTGGATTTACGCATGTGCTTCCCTACGTGCAGAGTGCAATACAGAATTCCTACGAGACTAGTAACAAACCACTGCGATTTTCACACAGGTGTTAATGTGTTTGATGATTTCTAATGATCAGGTAGAGCATCACTGGCCGCAGTATCACCTGTGGCACCTCTTTTAGGATGTGACAGATGACTGGTGGGACATGGGTACCTTGGAGCTTCTCCTACCCCAAGCCCACTTTAGTCTGAGTATTGGTTCATTTTAGACAAAAGAGGGTCTGCGGTTCCTTTAGAACCTGTGCTCAGGCTGTCTGAAGGCAGAATGTGATTCACCCACCTTCTCAAGCAATCGCCGCTTCACCTTCCACATCCACGCCCACCCCCCACACCTCCCAACACCAACACACATACATTCACACACATACACACATACATGGTCCCCACAGGCTCTCCAGTCACAGGTGTCCCTGTGCCCCACCCCCACCTCCACACACACACACACACACACACACACACACACACACACGCACACACACCAGGTGGAGAGAGTGGAGCCCAGTCAGAACTTTGTCCATCAGAACCCAAACCAAATGTCCTCTTGGGGCTCCTCTCTCCCTTCTAGAGGCCTTGATAGAAGTGCAAACAGAGAAACCAACCCTCCTGTTTGTACATGTGGCTTTTGAGAAGGATGTTTAGAAAACATGCCAAGACTCAAGTCTTCATGGTTGGCCATGGAAACCTTGAGCTGGTGAGGATTTGAGTGGTTCCCGCTTTGCTGAGTTCTGGACCTCTGTAGGCTGTTCTGATAGGAATCCAAAGCTGTGGGCACCCCCCCCCCAACAGCATCTTCATTTATAGGTGCAGCCGCGTGTACCCTGAAAATGGCTGAGGTGAGCATTTGCATAATAATTAAGTTACTTATTAAAGATCTCTCGTGGGTTAAAACATCTTTACATATGTGTTATCTATAAGCCTGAAAACTTTGCAAGACAGATATTGATGTCTATATTATAGCAAGTTAATTTCTCAGTGAAATGAAGTAAATTTCCCAAGACCACACTGCTGGGAGTGTTACTTCTGGACTGAGATCCGTGTCTGTTTGATTCTTCCTTTGGCCCGTCCTTCTGTTTTCCGAGCGGAAACCCATGCCCCTGGATGACCGAGGACACAACGCGAGGTGCTCCTAACAGCGCCTGTGAAATCCCCCTACAGAATCCCACAGCTTGGCAAATTCTGATTCAGAATGTTTCAAAGACTGAGTCACTATTTAGAAAACAAAGACTAAAAGACACGGATTCTTATCTTCTTAAGAGTTCATTTTGGAAACACAGTTTCAGGTATGACACTGTTGAGGTTTTTTTCTCCCCCTCAAACTGCAGCTGTAACATTAGTCAAATTCCTTAATAATGTGCTTAGGAACTGTTTAAGGTGGAAAGATAAAAAAAGTTTTTCATGCTGTTAATTATGATCTTCCTACTTTTCTGATTTATGCAGAAGACTTTATTGCTGACCTCACCCAAGAGTAATTTAGATAATAAGACTTGAGGTCCACTGTTCTCATGTTTGTAACTTGAATAGTCTAAGATTGTTGGTAAATTGCCCAAAAAGAGGGAAATGCTTTTAAGCTGGATGGCAGGAGGATAAAAAGTCAGGCCATTCATATTCGTGTTATCTTTTTCCTTCCGGACTCAGTTCAAGATGTGTGAATTGGGCACATGCCAAGATACTTTTAAATTGAGAGATTTTTAAATGAAAGTAGCTCTTATTTGGATTGGGTTTACAGTGGACTCTCAGTCTCATCCTTTGCTTGCTTTTGTAATCTGTTAGAGAGAACGCCTGTGCTTCTTTTCCTCTCCTGACTGATGACCACCGGTCTGTATTTCTTTGTAATTCTAAGACATTATTTTACTTCCTCTCTACAGCTTTACAAAGTAAATAAAGATAAACAAGTAAAGGGGGGGGGTTGGGGTGGGATGAACTGGGAGATTGGGATTGCCATTACGAACAAGAAAAAAATATCAAATTGTACACTTCAAATACATGCAGTTTTTTGTATGTCAGTTATATCTCAATAAAAGTTCTTTTAAAAAATAAATAAATAAAAATTTTAAAATGTATTAACTTGATTTTATTTCCTGATTATAAGAGTAATGCACATTCCTTGTAGAGGATTTGAAAGACATAAAAATGTGTAGAGAAGAAAATAAAAATCATCAAAGTGCAATTTTAGATGTGACCACTGCTAACATCTTAACAAGATGCTTTCAGACTTTTTTCTTTATGTGTGTGCCTTACAAAACTGGAGTGACACTGAATATACAGTTTCACATCCTGCTTTTTCTGCTTTGTATCATATAGCAAGTGTTTTCCCAAATAATAAATGTTATTCCAAAACAATTAAAAATAAATAAATAAACAAAACACACCAGATTTATTTGGGATTATTTTTGTTCACTGAAAGACTTTGCCTCCAAAAGTGCCCTGCCACAGGGCACGGAGACCCAGGTCTGGGAAAACCGGCACGTTCCCAGGTAAGGGGATCTCCCCTTTCAGCCCGAGTCCATCAGCACCTCTTCAGGCTGCTCAGTGGAGCACGAGAGACAGGGTAACAAAACCTATTTGCTGTGGGATATGCACCCCAGAAGGGCTGGCCGATGGGGTTTCAAGTTTGGGCCAAGAGGATTCACTCACTCCCCGGTCAAGGGTGAGAAATCCAGCAGGAGACGCAGAAGAGGGAAACACTCGCCCTGGGGCCACATAAGTAGCCGACCCTCTGCAAATTCAAACCAGTTAAAAGGTCAGAGTCTGGAGTAAATGCCTAACCATCCTGACAAGGACTAAAACGAGCTTGTTTTAGGTTTCTTTTCTCTCTGTTTTTTCTTTTCTTCTCCTTTTTTTTTTTTTTTTTTTTTTTTTTTTACATGCTGCACAGCTTGTGGGATTTTAGTTCCTGGACCAGAGGTTGAACCCAGGCCCACAGCAATGAAAGGGCATAGTCTTAACCATTGGGCCCCCAGGAAATTCTCTGTTTTCTGTTTCTTGATTGTGAGTAGACAGAAAAAAAGAAGAAAATGAAGTAACTACATCTTAAGGGAGAATAAACAAACAGAGGTTTTATTTTAGGCAAACTAAAAGAGTCATTGACTCTTGGAGAAGCACCCCTGTCCCAGGCAGGGCTCCTTGAAAACACTCCATGAGCCCAAAAACGCTCTCTCCTGTGTCCTGCAGTTGAAATTCTAGAATGCCAAGACACAGGATCCTATTTCATTCCTACGGGGATTATCGTAATCAGATCCCTTCCGGTTGAGCTTCCCTTTATGCAGCTACACACATGCACGCCTACCCAGTGCCCTTGTGTTCACAGGCAACCATCGTGTTGCCACAGGGGTGATGCGGTCCCGCCAGGGCTGCCCGGGGGGCTTTCCAGGGGAGAAGGCAGGCGGAGCCAAACATGTGATGGGCCGTCCAGAAAGTCCTTTGACCACTGACTCTCATTTCAGGACGAGAAATGATCTGGTGGCCCACACAATTCCACCTGTCACTGTAAAATTGACCCATGTGGGAAATGGGGAACGATAGATCGAATTTTACTTTAAAATCCCCCGGGTCATATGCATGCCTTGTGTCAAGGCATATGTGTGCATTAATACCTTCAAAGAACCTGATCTTCCCCGGTAACCTATCCCCACGCGTCGTAACTCAGTGTCAGAGGGTCTTTCTCCACATCTAACCTGAATTCTTCATGCTGTCATGTAAGCCCATCTCCTTTCGTTCTGCCTTTGGTCACGTGTGAGAACACTAGCTGTCCCCACCATCCCACGGGGCAGTGTTTGTACTTTTTAAACATAAGCACTGCATCGCTTTCAGTCTCTTCTTCATGTTAAATAACTCTATCCTCTTCCACTGCTCCTCAGGGACTGTGTCCTTGTCTTCCCATGTGACACAGTGGTGGCCTCAGGAAGATGCCCTGGGTGTTCCGTACGTCAGGGCAACAGACCCAGGAAATTTCACCAAAACTCCTGATCACATACAAGGTTTGAGTCATTGAGTTGGGACTTTAGGGAGAGCAGAAATGAGAAGAATTCAGATCCTAAGCGAATCCAGGGTGAGGGTGTGTTGGAAGCAGGGGCTGGTTCACCTGCCCTGAGAGAGCATCTGGAACTCTCCGTGCCAAGGAGGAAGGTCGGCGGGCTCCACCCCAGGTACCCACCTTCCTCCCCTGCCCAGGTGAGGGAGAGGCTTCACCAGGCATCGTGCCAGGAGAAGGGAATACAGCTCTCCCAGCTTTGCCCAGACATGGCAGCATCTCCTCGGCTTGTGTGCTGTTAACTACGGATCCACAGGGGCAAGCCTTCCTGGACCCGGCAGGGAGATGGACCAGAACCCTCATCACAGAAGGGCTCCTGAGACTGGGCAGCAGGAGTGCAGTGTACAGCCGGGAGTGGCTGGGGACAGCAGTGTCCCTGAAAGTAATGGAGGGGGACAGGTCAACCTTTAGATAGATAGATAGATAGATAGATAGATAGATAGATAGATAGATGATAGATAGATGACAGATAGATAGATAGATAGATGATAGATAGATAGATAGATAGATAGATAGATGATAGATAGATAGATAGATAGATGATAGATAGATAGATAGATAGATAGATGATAGATAGATGACAGATAGATTAGATGATAGATAGATAGATAGATGATAGATAGATAGATAGATAGATGATAGATAGATGACAGATAGATAGATGATAGATAGATAGATAGATGATAGATAGATGACAGATAGATAGATGATAGATAGATAGATAGATAGATAGATAGATAGATAGATGATAGATAGATGATAGATAGATAGATGATAGATAAATAGATACAGCTTGTACCATGCTTCCCTTTATAGCTTTTTAAATTATGTTGTTGTAACGCGTGCCTAATAGTCATTTGTATTTCTCATTCATTCACGATTTTGTGTACCTAGTAAGTAAGCATTTACTGTATAATCTGTGCTTCAAGATGATACAAAGCAACAGAGCAAAGTTCCTGCACTTTGGGTCTAAAATGAGGTGAGGGGGCTTCGTAATCCCAGATTAGGGCGAAAGGGGCTGAGCCAGGTGGGAGACCAGGGCGATCTGAGGCTGGCAATGGTCCCCAGGCCGGAGGAGCTCCCAGCCCAGCCTCGGGCCTGTCACCAGGACCCTGGCAGGACAGGAGGCCGCAGCGGTGCCAAGGCTTCTGCTCAGAACAGCGCAGGTGAAAAGCTGTTTCTGCTGATACCACCCAGGTAAAATGCAGTTTTACAGAAGACAAATTGGAACCCCCAAAGCACTGTTTATAAATTGGAAAGCGACGGCGGGGTGGGTTGGGGGTCAGTTGTAACACTGTGCTTGGCCGTGTATGCCATCGCTGGACACTTCGTCCTCCTGCAGCAAGCAAAATGGTGAGATCTGTGTGTGCACACAGGCTAACCGAAAAGTGAAAAAAGTTAATCCACTCCAGGGTAGGGCTATTTAGGGTTGTTCTGAGAATGTTGCAGATAAAATATCTTCCGTGGAGTGCACACCTTTGGGAAAACTGGGAGGCATGGACTGAACCAGCCATAACCCCACATTCGTCAGCTGCAGACGGCAGTGGGATCCCCACGGATTACAGGCGCAAGACGTTGGAGCATCTCCAAGACACACTGAATGGGGAGGATTCCAGAATGAGGAGCTGATGACTCCCAACTCTCTTTCATCATCCTTGTCTGATCTTGACTTGCCTGTGCCCTTAAAACCTTAAAGAGAAGAAGATTTCTAAATAGTCTACTTGGCACTCCTTCTATAAAACTTCCTAAGCACCCATTAAAATATGTACAAAGACACATAAAACCTACCACTATTAAAGCAATTATTGACGATCTACTTGTTGTATTTTGACTCTTCACCACCCGCCAAAAAAATGGAACATTTGAGACAAAGACTATGTGCAAAAGACTTTTAAATATGTCCCCAGGAGAGATCAAAACCGAGAAGAGTAGTCTTTACCCCAGGGATCTAGTCTCAATCCTTTATGTGTCAAATCCCATAGCAGCAAGATATATAAAGCAAGATATGGATGTACAAACAAGTGCTGGATCACACAGGTGAGTCTCAGTGGGGGTGGTGGGTGTGGTGATGCTCTTCAAAGCAGGGGATGTGAGACCCCGGGGGGGCATCTTCTCAAACTTCAGAGGTGCCTGTCCCAGTCTTCCTGTCCCTGCTGGCAGCACTGAGAGAGGGTCCCCAGTCCTAGTCTTTTCAGTGACAGTGGGGCCAGGGCTTGTGCTCTGGAGGTAGGCACCATCCTTATTGGCCGAGACGCACATCTGGCAAATTACATGGCGAAACAAGCCTTGTTCTATTTGTCAAAATGGGGTAGTGACGAAGGCCGTGTGCGTTTGTTAATGCTGCCGTAACAAAGTCCCATGGACCATGTGTTTTAAACCACTGAAATGTACCGTCTCCCAGTTCTAAAGGCTAGAGAACAAGGTGTCCGCCAGACGGCTTCCCTCTGAGCCCCTCCTAGCTCCTGGTGGTTTACCAGCAATCCTTGGGCTTCCTCGACTTGCAGAAGCATCACCCGGTCTCCGCCTTCAGGTTCTCACGGCCTTCCTCCTCCGTGTGTGTCTGTGTTCAAATAAGGATATCAGTCATATTGAAATAATCCCCCTACATGACCTCATCTTAATTAATTACATTTGCAATGACCTTACTTCCAAATAAGGTCACATTTTGAGGTACGGGCAGTAAGAACTTGAATCTGGAAGCACACGATTGAACCCATATTAGGAGAATCCACCTGGGGTCCCTGTGCAAATAAAATGAGCTGATTTCTTGGGGCAGGTAGCACAGAGCTGGCAGCAAACAGGAGCTGCCTGGAGTTGGCCTCACACTGAGGAATCCCTTCTGAACCTTCACACTTGAACCCTTTATGTGCACTTTCACCTTCTTCCCTAGACTCAGGCAGGAATTCGTAACTGAAGACAGTGCAGTATTCATTAATTATTAAATTACCCAAAAATTGTTAAATTGATCAAAAAGCTGAATTATAAACATGTGCCCAATTTAGTTTCAGAAAAATAGAAAATGAGTCTTCCTTTTAATGCATCCATGAGACATCTACAAACTCTCACCCATAAATGAGGTCTTGAAGGAAACCTCAATGAATTCCAAAGAGCAGAAGCATCACAACATTTCTTCCTCACCTCATTGACTTGAAACTAGGATTCATTTTAAATAAATTAACAACTAACAGGAGAATTTAAACCGATGCTTCTGCAACTCAGCTTGTTTGCAAATGTTTAAAGGTCTTAAAGCACAAGCCTGGTGAATAAGCAGGGGAAAACGTTTAGGAAAATGAAGGGATTCTGTGGAGGAAAGCAGGGCCAAGCAGCTGAGATGTTGAGTGTGTAGCAAAGCAACCTGCCTGGGATGTGGACCCGGGAGTGTGAACCCTCCTGCCTCAGACAGAGACCAACTCACATGTGACTGGGGGAAATCCCTGCCTCAATTGTATTGCACAATAAAGAGATGCAGCTGGATTTGAGATTCCTTCCGGGCTTCTGGACCTCTCAGGCCTTGACTCAGAACCACCCTGGGTCAAGCAGGACAGACCTATACGGTTAAGCTTCTGCTTTTTCTGGACAACTGACCCTACAATTAAATAGGGAATATCTATTAGATATTTAATTTTTCCATTGCCTTAAGCGCTGACCATATTCAAGGAAGGGCTTCTTAGCCACATAAAGAGAACATCATGATGAGATGCAGTCTCCAGTCTGGCCAAAATAAAACCAATTAATGTTGTGTGGTTTAGTGTCTGGGAAGGAGAGGAGTTCAGAAAGGAGTTTGCTTTTAAACTTGAATCAAGGGGCTTTTCCTTAAAGAGGCTGCATTAGTCCATCCAAAGCACATATGAGTCTGGAATTCAGGTTGCATTACAGAACAAAAATAATGAAAATGATACCTCAGAAAAATTAAGCATTTCTATCAAAATATTGACTTATGTTTCCAACACCGTGAAGTATGTTCGCTGTTGACATATTCAAAGAAAAAATGGTATCCATTTCCCTTATTTTTTATTAAATTTTTAAAGTATTAGGTGGTGGATGTGTATCATTTTACAGCTTATCAAGTCCTGTGAAACAGCAAATTAAACTACGTGCACTATTCCACCAGCTCCCGAGGTCGAAGAGACAAGAGCAAGTTGAAAAATAATGTTTTGTGTAAAAGATTCACATCGAGGTCAAACCAAGCCATTGTGATGATTGTTGATTCAGAAGCAGGTCACACTGACAGGCAAGTCCCTCAAGGAACCAAACGTGGGGGTATCCTTTCTGATGCAAAGGAGAAACAGGGCCCTGGGCTCCTTTCTGCTTCTCCAGGTCTAGATTTGAAGGGATTGGGAGAATGCTCCAAAGGAGGGGTTGGGGAAATTACAAATAAAAAGATAAAAAGGGTACACGCTCGTTGAAATTTAGCATTGATCCAGTTTGTATTTATCGTATGTTGGGTATTCACACATGAGAAAAATATTAGAGCAAGGTATTTATTAGAAGAAATATAAATAAAATAGTAACAAGTTGTTCAAAGTTAACTACAAGCAGTTTAGCATCCCTGCCCTGCACAAAAAACACCATGAAAGAAATGCGATCGTGTTAAACAAATGTCAGTAGTATAAAGGGAGGCTGAAAGTTCACGGAGGGAGAAAAGAATATCCCTCTTATGCTGATGAAAAAACCCGTGGATGGTCCTGCCTGAAGCCAGGATAGGGTCTCACAATGTGTCCAGCATACACTTTCCACATGCAAGAGAGAAGGAGGCATATTTTTGGAGTTAGGTTTAGAAGAAATAAAACAGAAACAAGAAACTGGGAGCATGTTGTTAGAGGAACGTTTAGGGTGACAAAACCAAAGATGACCTTAGACAGAACAGCTAGTCAGTAATTAACAGCTTTCTGCTTTTTAGTTTGTATATATATCTATTACATATTGCCATTCATTAGGAGGTAAAGGTGAGTAATTTGACACTGAGGGAAGAAATACAGATCGAGATCAAAGATTTTAAATATTTTTATTTTTAAAGAGTTTCTTTTTAAAATGAATTGCTTGGGTTTAAATAAGGGATTTTTAAACTGCCCTTATATATTGCTTTTAAAGACTTTTCTACTTGTACTAATCAGTTCAAGCTGCTATAACAAAGTCGCACAGACCGGACAGCTTAAACAGCAGACTTTACTTTCTTAGTTCTGGAGGCTGGGAGTCTGAAGTCAGGGTGCCAGCAGGGTCGGGTTCTGGGGAGGGCTCTCTTCTGGGTTCTCACTTTGTCCTCTTGCTTTGGAGACAGTGTCTCTAACTGTAAGGCCGTCACAGGGGACCCATCCTCATGATCTCATATAATCACCTCCCAAAGGCCCCATCTCTCATCACCCTGGGTGTTGGGGCTTCAACGTATGAGCTTGGGAAGGACACAGTCCAGTTCACAGCATGCTTGCTACAGAATTAGGCAAAATGTAAGCAAATCACATTGTTATTCTACACCACTGATTGTTACTGGTGAAGAAGTGGCTATTAGACAGGATTGGTCTACCTGGGGTCTACATCCTGCATCCTGCAGGCCCCATGCCACCCACCACCAACAGCCAGGCCTGTTCATTTACACATCGTACATGATGCACGGCTGTTCTCTATTTACAGCTGCGGAATTCAGTAGAGGCCACATGGCCAGTGAAGGATAAAATACCCTCTGGGTGTCACAGGGAAAGCTTCCTGACCCTTGGCGAGCTGTGCTCTCTAGGGCAGTGGCCGTGAGCCATGCATGGCTCTTGAGCACTTGCAACGCAGCCCATCCAATGGAGGAGCCCTCTCAGGGTAAAATCCCCAGCACAGTTCAAAGACGTAGTGGGGAAAAGTAAGTGAAATCACAAGTTAATAAGGTGCTATATCGACTGCATCTTGAAATGATGATATATTGGGTATATTGGTTTATATAATACACTATTAAACTCAATCTCACCCATTCATTTTTATTTTTTATGTGACTACAAGAAAAATTAAAACAGCACACGTGGCTCACATTTGCAGCTCTTGTTACATTTCTGGTGGGCAGCCCTGGTCCAGAGAAACTTTATTTTTCACAGGAAAAACTGCCCTTAAGCTCTGCTTCTAGAATGAGACCTTGAGTTATAAAAGCTGGGACAGGTGTTTATTTTCCATTCTTGAACAAAATCGCTTCACCTTGGTAAATCTGAACACAGGTATTCGGATCATGGCGAGTATCGATTTAGTAATACTAAATTGGGGATTATTCTTTTCTTGCCTTGGCGCTTGACTAATTGAACAATATTGTCACTACGTGTGAACCCGGCCTGGACTGTCGGTATTTCCTGCCGGGGCTGCTCCTCACCTCTACCCAGATGCCCAGGCCTTCTGCTGCCCCTTTCCTTCCTGCCCCAGGAGGGGAACGTCTTGTGTGTTTGGAGAACTGGAAGGTGGGCCTCTGCCTCCCTCCCCGCTCCACTTCCCCTCCATCCACAGCGCTGTCTGCACAGGGGGCCGTGGACAGGGGGCAGGGGGCCGTGGACAGGGGGCAGGGGGCAGCCCAGCCCTGGCACTGGGGGTGACTCGGCCCCACTCTAGGCACCTTACAGGCCCCCCTCCTGCAGTCCCAGAGGACGGCCCTTAGCTGGCTTCCATCGGACCCAGGGCCGTGATGGAGCAGGCGGGTGGAGAAGAAGGGGGTGCCCAGGAGGCCCCACGCCTGGTGACTTAGGCACAAGCTGCCCTCCGAGAAAACCATTCTCCACTCGTTTCTTGTCTGTGTTTCATCTGCAGGTCTGGGTGGCTCCCCAGGGTCACTCACGCTGAGAGAAAACAGCCAGTGCTGCATAAAAGCAGAGGCAGCATCGGGGCAGGACATCGGAGCGTCTGCAGAGGGCTGTGACCCAAGAGGGAGCGGATGGGCTCCTGTCCCACTGAGGATGGAGGGGAAGGTGTGGGGACCCATGGGCCCTGGACTCTGAGACACAGAGAGGAGAGGGATGAAGAACGTGCAGCCGCAGACGGGAGCGGACGTCTAAGGAACCACGTACGCTGTGAACACGCGCCTTCAGAACTGTGGTTTGTTTACGCAAATTAGATCTCCACCCAATGGGGAAGTTCTGACTCTTTGCATCCCTTCCAGGGTCTCTTCATTGCTGACACGCGGACTCTGGCCGAAGACTCCGTGGAAGCTCCTTTAAAGGGTAATATGCTTTGAGTGAGCGCTCTGCCCCGCAGGTTAGAAACGCGTGATACCCCAAATTTGTGCAGCATGGCACTGGGGTCCCGTGCAGGCCTGTCACCCTCTGCAGAGCCGCTCCACCGTCCCCCGCCACCACGCGCACGGACTAGTTCAACTAGGGTTTCGTCCGTAAATATGTAGCTTGTTTCAAGAATTCAGTTTTCTTGAGTTTTTTCTCTAGTAGTCAAAGGTTTTTTAGTCTGTGCAGGCTTTTACATCGTGGATAACCACTTTTCAACTTTAAAAGAACATATTTTAACAAAAATGAAGATCATTTTATCATGTGTGTCAATTGCTACTTCAGCTTCACGGTGGCTGGCCAAAAATAATCTATCCTCTGAGACAAGTTACAGATCCGAGGTCAAAGCCAAGGACGTTTTCCTGAGTTCTCAGCCTGCAGGCCGGGCCACCCGTCCAGGACAGCTGTGGTTTCCAGCTCTGTGAGACAGCACGGCAGCCAGGTAGGGTGAACGCACCAGGGTCTAGGTGTGTGTTACGCACACACACACTCACAGGCTGGTGTGCAAAAACATCCAGACATGCTGACACACTCCTGCTCATTCACACCTGCACATGGGGACCCAGAAACTCACAGCGCAGCTCATACATAGAGACACACACTCACACACACACGCCGACACTCACACTCACATGCCAACACGCATACACACGCCGCGACTCACAGAGGAAACACTCAAAGCACTGATGCACATGCTGACACATGGACACACACTGACAGACACACCACCACTCAATAATACAAGCACTTGATACACACACTCACACACACACTTACACACATACACACGGTCCCTCCCAGGCTCACATGTCATACACTCTCACTGAGTGAAACCTGTCACACTCACACACACCCGCACACAGACACACACCAGACACTCCCACGCACACTGACACACTATCACACACCCCCACACAGTGGTACATGTGTGTGCAATCCGGTCACCAAGAGAGGAGCAGGGCAGGGTCTGCATGGGGGTGGTTCTGAGTTTAGGCTTGAAGGGGACTCACGTGATGTGAGTCCTGATGAACTGGGCCAACGTGGCCAGCACAGGGCTGCTCCCTCGGGGTCTGCTCTGACCTCAGATCAGCAGAGTGGATGTGTCAGCAGACTCGGCCACGGGCTTTCCTGCTACGAAGCCCCAGGACATGAAAACACTCCCCGACCACGTGGGGAGCACAGATGTTCCATTTGTCAGCAACACTGTGGCTGGGCCCACAAGATGAGTGAACACACCTGAACTTTCCCATGAAGTCAGAAATTTCAAATGGTCTCTGGGCTTTACTCTCCTAAATTATCCATGCTTTATTTTATGTTGGTATTCTTTTTTCTGGAGCAGAGTGTTTAGATTTGAGGGTAGAAAGAAGGTCATGCATGTGAGGAGTCCCTTAAACTTCACCACGGCAAGCACAGGGAAATGAGTGCTGTGTAGTGTGTGAACTCCTCAAGGACAGGGCACTGGTCCCCAAAGTGAAACTGCGTTACCTCTGCGTAGCAGATGCTGAAGGAGACTGTGGGCCGTTGCGTCACCCGCTGCACTGACAGAACATGGGTGGCAGAGGCTCAGGGAAACCGTGTTGTGCTGTGGGTCCCACAGAGGCCACGGATGCCCACAAGATACCATCCTCGTGAGCCTGTTCTAACGTTGTTCAAATTGAGCATGTATAACACTTCAAGCAACTACTCAAATTTATGCTGGTTCTCAAGTAAAACATGTCTTATACATGGCCCGCATCATATATGCACATTGCCCAAAATTTCTAACCCCCAAATTCACTTCAAGATTTCCAAATGTGTAGAAAAGCTAATGAAAGTGAGGGATTTCTAAATGCCAGTAATGTACTATTTTAGAGTTGGCTGCAGTGCTTGATCTCCTGCGGTCTCCTTGAATGCCAGGTGTTGATAGAGATCCAGGACACTGCACCCAGGGTAGGTGGCCTCTTAGGAAAAGCAGGGCCTGGTAGACTCTCCCCATCCCACCTGCCTGGGGCCCTCCACTTAACCTCAGCCCTGCGGGACTGAAGACCTTTGCGTGGGAAGCTTTTGCCCGGCTTCCCTGGTGTTACCCCAGTTACAGCTCCCGGCAGCAGGAAATTGAGCTGAAGGACACCACCCACTAAGAAAAAAGATGTGCCCTTCACCGTGAGAAAGTACCGACAACAAATATTGCCACCAAGTCAAACTGACGAATTGACAAGAAAATATGAAAATAGAAAGAATGGTAAATAAATACATCAAGCCAAGGGCAGAAAAAGATATAAAAAATGATACTAGTTATTCAAAAAGATGTACAATCTCACCGGTGACCCAAAACATTTAACTTCCAACAGCAAGGAGATACATGCTCTTGCCGTTCATTTAGACAGAAGTTAAAATCGCCATCCTATCTGTAGGTGGCCAGGACAGGGGGACACGTGCAGGGTTGTGTATATATGGCTACAAAGCCTGATAGGAATGTGTTCATGCAGAATTTGGCAGTAACCATCAAAATGTAATATGAACGTGCCCTTGGGGCCAGAGCCCCTCCCCCCCCATCCTGGACTCTGCCTTATGTAAATTTTGACACATGCACAAAGGTATAATGTCAAGGTATGGCCATTGTTGCACCATTCAGAGCAGGTGAGAAAATAGAGGGAAAAGCATAACTGATGATCAAAAGGGAATTACATAAACTAGAACTCATTTTCAATCTCAATTATGACTATTAGGAGAAAGTCTGGCAAGGAAAGGTGTCCCACAATACCATTACACCATTAAAAAGTCAAATAGAAGGGAAATAGTATGATATAAATATGCGTCTTGTATATTTGCCCAGCTCTTCGGTGGGGGGGACTGGCACAGTGTGTACTTCTTTTGGGGGATCAGAATTACACCCCCCTGCATGACAACAGCAGCCACACAGGGACCTGTCCACTGGAGGACCTCACGCTTTAGCAATTCTGAAAATGCCTTCCTGACATTTTCCCTGTAAGTATCAAAAGCTTAAAAATAAGCGTGTAAAAACCTTTCAGGACAAAAACACACATTCCCACTTATTACAGCATCCCTGTTAGTTTTACCTATAGTGCCTGCTCCTTGGTTCCAAGAGGGATGTCGTTCACCCTTTTGGTCTCCAGTGATCCACATGTCACCCGTCACGGCGTGGAATGGTGATTATGGGCTGTGATGAGCGCCGTCATTAGGCATGAAATTCCATCTTTGGAGCCTGGTGCCTCCTGTGCAGGGTAAACCCTCTCCTAGGCTGCCTCGGAGGCCCTGCCCCTTGTCTCATTTCCATCTGCTCACGGACACGTCCTCTTTGTGATGGCTCTGCAATGTGCCTGGTGGGGAGCGTTCCGTTCACCAAAGTCTTTCTTCATGACCACAGGCGACACAACACGCTGTATTCACGGCGATGCTTTCTGAAGAGGAAAGGGCGCTTACACAGTATCTAGACATTTTGCAAGTGCCATCCTTAGGGGTAAACGTGGAATTTTTCTGTAACAGTCACAAATGTAAAACAAGGCAAAGTTCAGAGATCCTGTGTGTTAATTAAGGAGAATGTCAGAGTCAGATCACACTTCATGACTGGCCCCGTCTACCAGTACCAAGCTCTGTAAGCTTTCCTCTTTTATTTCCATTATGCTCAGGTACCTCGAGTTCCTCTTATTTATGTCTAGTTTTGCCAAATGCAGGCACGTTCACTCTTCTCTCCCCCCGCTGCTGGGCCGTGGACGAGTCTCTCTTTCAGCCTCTGCACAGCTGTGTTCTCCATCTTGGCGGCCATGCTGTTGACTGGACATTAGTCAACGTGAGATTAGCAGGCTTGACATCCAGAGAGACCACCAACTCTACCAAAGGGAAATGATTTATGGTCTGGGGGAAGCCTTTTCACTTAAGGAATTACCCTTTATTTCTGGTTTCTGCCTTTCCAATTACAATATTTTTTTTTAACAGGTTCCGAGGAAATTTATTGTCCCAAATTGGACATTTGTAACAGATGATGTGAACAAGTGTTAACTTTGTTTTCAGCAGCTCTTCACGTACAATATATTTTAAAGAGTTTCTCTTCCCAGGTAAGTTGATAAGAGATAAAATATCCTTGGGAAACTTGTCTTATCTACAAGAGGGAAGCATGGGGACATGGGAAGAACTTCCTCTCTGGAGCCAGGATGACCTTGGGTTGAAGCCCAGAGGGACCGCTTTGCAGCTGAGTGAAACCCAACAGCTATTCAACCTCTCTGCACCCTGGTTTTCATCCATCGACGTGTTGTGTTGCCAGCACTGCAGACGGGCAGAAGGCAAATGATGTTGAAAAATGCCTGATGTAGAGGGCACACAGCAAATATTCAAATATTAATATTACTGGATTCTATTTCAGATGGAAACAGTAATCCCTTATTTCAATCTTAAAACCAGGCTTCAAAAGATCTTTCTTTCCACTCTGCTGCCTCCTGTCCCTGTGGATGGGTTTCTGAACAATGGAGAGCGGGGGCTTTGAAGAGAGATTATAAGCCAATTTGAAGAGCGTCCTGCTGTATATTGTCTGGGGCAGGACAGGTGAGCTCTCCCAGCCTCATCTCTCACCTAAAAGGGAAGGTATGGACCCTGAACTTCCTGGGTTTTTGTCACAGTGGAATCTAGTGTGAGTCAGGCCCCTCACAGGGTATCTCACATCCACTGCTCTCACTGAATGTGACTTTGTGAAGTTGGGTCCTTTCCCACTAGTTTACAAATGAGGGGCAGAAAACCCAGTCTTGGATGTGTGATAACCTTGGCCTCCAGGTCTAAGGAGGAGACCGTAGGGGTGCTTGTGCAGAGGTCGCCAGGCCCAGGGCATGGGGTCTTGTGCTCCTGGAAAGGGGGACAGACAGACAAAGCAGGAAACTGCAGACTTGCAGGGGGCCTCCCCGCAAGCTCCAGGGTGGGGTGTGGCTGCCCCTGGTTCTTGGGATTTACATCTGACAGCTTCACCTACAAGAGGAAGATGGATTGGGGTCTCTCCTGTAAACCCACATTTCCAGGAGAACAGCATCACCAGTCCAGCCCAACACTCACCTCTGCAAGATGCCTCTGGGGGCACAGAACACTCCAGATGTGTATCAGGAGGCTCACCTGGGCAGGTTCCTGTCCCAGAAGATGCCCTTTCCTTTGCCGACGTCTCTAAGCACCAAAATGTTGCCTGAAACAAGGAGCTGAGGTCAAATAAGCTCAGCCATCAGCATTCCTTCTCAAAATCTACAAGGGGGCTTTAACTGGCATTCATGAAGACCATGAAAACAGGTTTTGAAAGTGATTGAATTGGCACTATGGAAAAAGCAACACACCATTTACTGATCAGAGAAAGTGTGATTAAATACAGCAAACTGTTTTGGGTGTTAACTTGCTAAACATTCTATCAAGGACTATTGATTTAAATCTCAGCTGGGTGTAGTCAAGGATGGCTTGGAGTGAAGCTGCATCCCCTCGGCCCTCCCTCTGCAGGGTTTTATCCTGATGATAGAGGGTCTGGGCTTCCTGCAACAGCTCAGAAGGGAAAACAAATGAAACACTGTCCACGCCAACTCAAGCCTTAATTTTCTTTCCCAGAGTACATATGTTCTGTAACACGTTTGCTAACATTGTATCTTTGCTGCCAAGGGTTTCTCTCTATGTTATCTGTACATTTTCCTTTGCAAAAAGGGTGCTACGTTTATCAGCAACAAGAAACAAAACTTTTTGTTCTGAATGATGGTCTTCATAACGAAGTGTACAAAGTGTAACTTTAGGTTTCATGTAATGGTACATTCAGAGTCTTTTTGCTAAAGACTCCCAGAGATAAAATCACTTTGGAAAAGGAAGGCCGCATCACCTATGAGGCTTGTCGGTTACACAGAAACCATTTGGGGTAGAGAAATTGTCAAGCCAATCCATTTGATATTTTAATTATTGGAAAGTGTCGATTCTACTAGCTTATCAACTGCCTGGCTCTTGAACCAGCTCCATTTGGTAACATTCCACCCTCTGTGACTAATAAGTGTCAGGGAGTGTATATGGGCTCTAGGATTCCTGACGGCTAATGGGGAGAGGATTCTGGTGATGCTCTCTGATAGTTCAGATAACCCTCAAGGATCCTATGAAGATGGCGTCATCCACTTCATTCGCAGAAGGACATGAGCTGAGAGAGGTGACTTCACTGGGAGCAGCGGAGACAGAACCACTGGAAGAGGGGAAGTGGGTGGGGATGGTCTCTCACCTTCTGCCCTACAGGTGCCAACTTCCATCTCTTTATCTGCTGCCAGGATGAAGGAGTCTATATTTGCCTAAAAACCTTATAGAAATGAGCATTCAGGAAATAATGCCTGGAATCCCGTGTATCACTAAGTCACTGTGCTGTGCACCTGACACCAATCCAACACTCTAAATCAACTCTACTCCAATATAAAATAAAAAAGTTTTTAAATCTTGATGTTTAGTAGAAAAAAAATTAGATGAATTGAAACCATACAGAGTATATTCTACGATCATAACATATTTAAATTAGGAAACAATGACAAAAAGATTTTTGGAAAATTTACAAATATTTCTTAATTACACAGTTTAATACTAAGTAAAGCATCAAAGAAGAAAATAAATAGATAACATTTAAAGTTAAAAAACAAACAAACAAATGCAGGAAAGAGTATTTTCATTCACTGTACCATGAAGAGAAAGGGACAAAAAAAATCACAATTTGTATACTCACCGGGAGCAGTTAAACTTCCATATGTGTCATGGCTCTGTTTAGTACACTGATAAAGCCATGTATTCCAAAACATATTTGAGCCAGTATTAGCAACCAGCGAAGTTGGCATGTCACAAACAGAGAGGCAGAGCCAGGGGCTTCAATCGGGTGTCGAATTAGCCAAAGTCACTTTTTATTTACTCAGTCTACCTACAATTTGTGGTAGGTCTTTTAAGATAATTTTGGATGTTTTCCAGGGGCGGGGGGAGAGTGCAGCCCACGTATAAAAATCACAGTCCTGATTCAGTTGTGTTACACCCCGTGTGTCTAATTTGTACAGCTGAGCATCCAATAAACAAAACATTCAAAAATATTTTGTAGGAAATTTGCCCTTCACTGTATCGATTTCTATCAAAACGATCTAAAACTTTGCAGGCTCGACCTTTTCTTCTTTAAAGACAAAATATTCTCCCAAGTGACAACATTAAAATGTTATCACGTGGAAAACCCCACGGTGCGGTCTGTGTCATCAGGAAATAACGGATGAGAGTGCCCACCTGGGAGAGCAGAAGGCAGCCTCTTGTCCCCACAATGATGGATAACCACGTGGTCCGGAGAATATGTATTTTGTGGTCACCCATGACCACCGTGACCAGGTGGCCCCACCTGCCAATTCCATGAGAACCACCATGTTTCCTGATGCAGCACACGCCTCCACGTTTTGCCAATCTTCACTGAAGTTTTTCCAGGACTTTCCTTTGTCAGAAGGATCACTGGTTTCAGCCTTACTTACGGATATGACGACCTTAAAAATATTAAACAGAAAGATGGAGTGAAGGTTAGAAACACTGGCTCATGACTATGGTGTGCGAGTATCAGTTAAGTCATTTAGAAAGAGAGAAACGTGCCACTCCAATGTCCACTTTTATTGTGGCTCCTGTGAGCATTAAACATGCACAGAAAACTTAGAGGGCTGGCACTAAGAAAGGGGCATGTGGGAACTGAACTAGGATACCACAATGACGGGCTGTGCAAAATCAGTCATCGAGGAAAATATTATTTTGATGGAAATTTTTAAAAATCAAAATTACTGCAAAATATCTGTGATGCATCCAATATAAAATTGTAGATAAAGACAAGGTCACCTTTGCTGCTGTTTCTCTTTACTTTGGGCTCCCGTAGGGCTTGACACAGCACGGCACCCCGGAATACAGCATCTGCTATCCATGCATTCTCGAGGACAAATTCTCCAAGTTCTCCAGCATGGGGGGTGGTGTCTGGTCAGAGTCACCATTTCCCTGTAATTGTGGCAGAGTAAAGAGAACTGAGGGAAGGAGGGGAGAAAATGTATACATATATATGATCATATATTTATATATTAATGATAATTATATTATTGTCATAATAATTACATTATATTACTATAAGACAATAATAATAAGTTATGAATTCATTATTTATTAATAATAAAATTATTAAAATAAATATAAAAATGTACTACATGTAAGATATAGACATATATGTAATATGTACACACATAAACATATATGCAAACACACATACACATACATATGACCGCACATGCATGTGTATACAGAAGTATTGTCATATCAGTTATGTTATTATTTATTTTAATTTCCAATACAAGTCTGTAAGGCACAAGTTAGTTTGTACAAATTTATATTCAGTTTCTTTCAAATATCGAATTGCTCTCTCCTGTCCTGAGCATCACAGCTCATAGAAACCCTCCTGGCTACGTCCCAACCAGCACCCTGTACATCAGGACAGGATCCTCAGACCCGGGGCTCCACGTGTGCTCACGCTCACCCAACCTGTGTGCAGACCCACAGTCAACTCGGGCCCCGAGGTCCTCAAGTTCAGACGATTTTCCAGGCAGACGTAAGTGCCTGGGAATGTGATTTTCAGAAATCAAAAGAACTGAGGTGAATCTTTACGGCACGCAACGAGTATGGGGAGCTTCTCCTAAGAAGCAAGCATGTACTTCTTAGATGAGAGGCAGCATGGCCTTGTCCACAGAGCAAGACCAGAAGTAACTGGACCAAGTAGGACAGGTCATGCTGGGAGGTGGGGGTGATGTCACAGAGGCACTCCGAGCCTGATCCGGGAGGAAAGGGGACCTGAGTCTCAACACACGGAGGAAACTGATTTACGCACTAGCACTGGGCCCCAGATGAGCTATTTGCAGCAAAGTTCTAATGCATGTGTGGCGTAAAAAGAACAGATCTCCCAGAAATAGGGCAGGTGAGTTCTGTACGTCACAAAAGGTATGTCACTACATGAAAATTCCTAAAACCTGGGTGAAGCCCCACTCGAGAGGACCTGTCTATAGATAAAAGGTTTAAAGAGCAACCGTCCTGTGGGGGAGGAACACAACAGAAGAAAGGGACGGTTCCCACTGTGGCACAGGTCACAGAGTGACACAGCGGAAGACGCAGTTCCTCCAGGAGAGAGGATCCCACTTTCCAGGCATCCACTGGAAGCCTCATTCAGCTAAAGTCCTCTATCTGACAACTTGCAACTTGCTCTGCTGGCAAGTTTATCTCCCAGGAAGCAAAGAGGGACTCAAAGGCAACTGTTACTCTGGAATAAATGCCGGGTAACAAACAGCAAGGCCTGTTGGCTGAAGGGGAAGAGGCAGAAATCTTGCGGAGAAGCTGCTGTGTCATCATGGTGTTTACAGTGCCCTGAGAACAGACCCCCACCAATGAGACGGGATCTCACCGAGGGGAGTTCTGCAGTTCTCAGGAGGATGAACAGGTTTAAAAGTGCTCACAAGTGTGAATCTGATGTAGGATGTGGTTACTTCTAGGAGGGAGAGGAGGGATGGAGAGGGAGGGAGGCATGGAGAGAAAGAGAAAAACAGGGAACAGTGAGCATTCCTAACGGACACTCTGATAAACTCATCTTTCACAAGGACATGTGGAAAAGATTAGACGGAGGGTTTGTGTATAAAGAACAATAAGAAATTTAAGATCACATATTTGAAAAATTTTGATAGGAAAATGAATACTTAGCTTCCAAAGTGGATAAAGACAAAACTTAGCTTCTCAATCCATATTTTAAATCATAAAAAGAAGACCAAGGAAGATCTAGACACACTACTGCTGGGAAGAGATGCTCTGAAAACAGAACTTCCCGAAAATTCTTCTTCACAGTGAACTGAAGGAGACATTACCCTTCAAATATGTATTTGAAATAATTAACCTCTTGCAACTCAATAATAAAAAGACAATTCAATAAAATTGGGCAAAAGATTATAGTGGACACTTTACACAAGAAGATATACAAACGGTCATTGTGTATATGGAAAGATGCTCAACGCTGTTAATCATCAGGGAATAGCAAATTAACATGCTCCACCCATCAGAGTGGTTAATTGTTTTTAATGATAACACTAGATGTTTATGAGGATGTGGAGCAACTGGAATGCTTGTATGTTGCTGGCAGAGATGTAAAAATATACAACTGGGGTATAAAATGTTTGCCAGTTTAGAGCAGAGCAGAATAGAGCATCTGGTGATTCTATGGTTAAGCAATTCTAGCCTCAGATATTTATTCAAGAGAAATGAAAACAAGTGCACAGAATATATGTACAAGAAGGCTCACGGTAGCTTTAACCATCACAGAAAAAGCCTAGACACAGGCAAATACTCCTCAGCAGCAGAAGGGCTCCCCGGTGAGGTGTCCACAATGGAATATCCCAGAGCAATGAAAAGGGATGAGCTTCTGATAGCTGTGATGGAGGGAGAGCAGGCTGAGTGAGAGACAGTCACACAAAAGAGTACATAGTGTGTGAGTCCATGTATATCCAGTTCCAAATTAGGTAAATGCAAACCTAATCAGTGGTTTAAAAAAAGAAAGGAAAAGAAAAAGGACAGAGGTTGTCCTGGAGGATGTGGACATGGGGGCTAACTGGTAAGGGGCTTGAGGGTACTTTCTAGGATTGTGTAATTTACGTATTTTTACAGGGGTTTGGCAACACAGATGCATACATTTGCCAAAACTCAGTGAGTAAACACTGAGGATTTGTGCTTTGAAGATTTGTGTATTTCATTGTACGTGAGTTTTACATCTGAACAAAAACCTATAAATGAAATATTAAACTCTAAATACTGAATTCTGTCAATTACTGTAAAATGGATCAGAAAACAAGTATGATTGATGAGTGGTCGGATGGGTAGATAGGTACAAAACAGGCATCATAAAGTGTTCTTAGCAGACTATAGGTTGTGGTCATATTGGTGTTAAAATTTTCAACATTGCTCAATAGTGGAAATTATAATAAAATGTTGAGAAATATTTATATGAAGGAATGAAGCAGATATAGAATAGTAGTTTATAAAACTAAACTGAGGTGCTCTATGCTGGTATGAAGTTTTTTAGGCTAGACATATCACATATAATGAACTGCGAATTTGCAGACAATGTCAGCAGTTGAGATTAAGGAAGAGTAGAGATGTGAATATAGTTCTGATTCTCAAACAGAATATGATAGTTTTACTAAAGTTGTGTACTGTTTAATCTGGCATTTATCCTGAGAAAAGATAAGGCAGAACTCTGTATTGTCTTAATTAGTATTTACTTACTAATTATTGAGAGTCTGTAGTTTTTAATTTAGGATTTTTTTTTTGCCCAAATATGCCATTGTCTTTCTATAATGGGATTAATTTTCATCTATTCATTTATTGATTGATTCAATAATTATTTGCTAAGTGTCTGCTATGTGTCAGGCAGTGTGCAAAGCACTGGGAACTGAGTGGAAAAGAAGAAAGATACAGTCCCTGCCTTCCCTGATGTTACAGTCAAAGGGAAGCAAAGTAAAATATAAGAGCAGGGGAAGGCTGAAGTCCAAGTGCATCTAGGCTGCAGGGGTCATTGGACAGTCCCTCCTGGTGTGTGGCTGTGGCATCTCTATCCGTCAGCAGCTGGGAAGGGAGAAGCAATGCCCAGCAGGGGAGCAGAGGCCTGACACCACCTGGTCCTGGATTTGAATCCTGCTAACCTTCCTCTAACTCGTCTTCATCTGTTTCTGAAATTGGAGACAGTGGTGATGCTGAACTCTGAGGTTGGAGCGAAGATGAAAAGAGATGATGTGAGTGAATCCTTAAACACGTACACGTAACTCAGCAAATAAACACTGTCGGTTGTTGTGGATTTCTGTGGACCTGAGTGTGTTGAAAACATGAAGGAAAGCTTGCTAACAGGTCAGCAGGTGGAAATAACCCGGACTCCAGGCACACCTACACCTCTCACAGTACCCCCTTGGGGTCGGGGTGGGGGGAGGACTCCTGCCTTCTGCCAGCGACTCCCCTAGCAGGGAGCAGAGGGAGGTATGTATGGAGAATTTAAGTACAAAATAACAATAAAGAGCTTAACTTGATATCTTGAAGTTGAAACACAGAAATGAAAATGCCTGTTAAAATAACTTCTGAAAGATAGCTTAATGGAAATGGCAAGAACAGAATTGATGATTAAGATGAAATACAGGAACTTCCCTGGTGGCGCAGTGGTAAGAACCCACCTGTCAAGGCAGGGGACGTGGGTTCGATCCCTGGTCCGGGAAGATCCCACATGCTGCAGAACAAGTGAGCTCATGTGTCGCAACTACTGAGCCCGTGTGCTGCAACTACTGAAGCCCACACACCTAGAGCCCATGATACACAAGAGAAGCCACCGCAATGAGAAGCCCACGCACCACAGTGACGCGTAGCCCCCACTCACCACAACTAGAGAAAGCCCACCTGCAGCAACAAAGACCCAAAGCGGTCAAAAAGCAAAAAGATGAAATACAGAGATTTATCTCAATGAGTGAAACCAATCTTATAAGAAGGTACATTTCAGCATGAACATGAGTCCTCGCATGGGGAGAAAGCCTGTTTCCGTCACAGTCTAAACCCAGCACTGCCCAGTACCTGCCGAGGGGGGTGTGCCCACCTGGTGGGGACACAGAGGGAATGCTGCATACAGGTCCTCTTTTGATGAATTCAATCTAAGCCAGGCGATGAGCGTATGAACTGCGGTGGGTTGGCTAGGTTAAGACAAGTTCTACCCCTCTATTCTAATTTTGTAAGTATCTGAGGACTAAGTCATATCTTCTCTAACAAGAAATATTTGCACTCATTCTCTGCACAGCAGATCATTTTTAGAAAAATGAGTCATTTTCCCTCATCTCAATCCCTCCAGATACTTTATTTTAAATTGTGGCTAGTTTTCCACTTAGAAGGAAAGATCTCACCCAAATGATGCCCCCTTTTGAATTATCATTTCAGTGAACAGGGTGTCCGCATGACCCAGTTAACTGGCTTTGCCCCATGCTTGACAATGGGCTCCCTTGGCTTGGGGCCCCACTGTTTTCTTTTGAGAATATTCTCAGGATGGTGCAATAAGGCACCTGAGCTGGTACCCCCGTCCCAGCCAGAGGAGTGTGAAGAGGTGTTTCTCAATGGGGTGATTCCCCCACCCTGATACCAGGGGACACTTGGAAATGTTGGGAGTTGTCTGGTTGTTGGGACTGGGGAGCAGGAGGGGCTCCTCCAGCCTCTAGCGGGTAGCGTTCCGGGATGCTGCTGAATGCCAGAGAGCATCCATCCACAGCCAGTTCCAGCCCAAAGTGCAAACGGTCCAGGGTGGAGAAACCCTGGTTTGCAGGAAGGCTGGTCTGGTATTTGAGGGGGTGGCAGGTGACGTCAGACCGAATCTCAGGCTTTGTGGATTGTCCTCCCTGGAACCTGGGAGGGTCATGAGTGTGGAATGAAGGTGGGCTTTTCCAGTCACCTTTCCCGCCTCTCAGCTCATGGTCTGTCTCTTTCTCTTGACAACACACTTTCACAAATGTAGTCAAAATTCGCACCTCCTTTGCCCTGTAGCATGTATGTCAGCTCACCATGTTTATTGACTAAAATGACTTCGTAACTGTAATAACAAGGAAGAGGCAGCATCCCTGCAGTCTGTGTAAAGCATGTGACTTGAAACACACATGAGGTTTTTGTGTATGGACAGCTGTGTGTACGTGCTTTCCCGAAACGTGACCTTTGTGCTAACCCCAGCTCTCTGCCGTTCCTCTGAGTAGCTCTTCTTTCGAAGTAACTCAAAGAATTATTTTTTACTCTGGAGTTTCGGTGAAAATGTTTGCTTTTTAAAATTCTGTGCATTTTCTCCCAGATGTATTTGTGTTGTGATTAATTTTCACAACCAACTTCCTTGCGAATATTACCTTTTGGGCAAAATGGGAAAGCAGATCCTTTTGAACAGTAGCCTCCACTGGAATGTTACATTGCAGAGGTAAATTGTACATATGTATATGTGTGTATATGCGTCAGTTATATGTATGTGTGCACATACACACCCATGCATGCACACACACATCCTTAAGACCCTAACTTACAAGTTTAAAAATACGTTTTCCTACTATTTTAAAGATGCATCACTAGAAGAAGGAGCTTGGCAGTGTAGCTGGAGTTCAAAGTATTTGAGGAAATGCTTTCAGGGATCTCAAATCAGTGGTAAGAATTTCTGATGAAACACTGCAGAGCGTCTGGGGTCAGCTACCAAGAGAAAGATGAACAAATAATCTCCGTTAGGGTGAAAAACATAATTTATGTTTTACCAAGAAAGCCAAGAGGAAAGCGGTGGAGCCTGTCCTCCACATGTACGTCAAGCCCCTTTGCTGCCCAGGGATGCTGTGTGAGAATGCACAGTCTCGCTCCCTCACCCAAGGGCAGGTGTCTGGTCCCTGGTGATGGGAGCTGTACCTGGGAGATGCACAGGCTGGCAACTTCCCCTTCGGCTCAGCTCCACACTTAAAAGATTCCTTAGAAGCATCAAGTTTAAGAGCTGAAAGAATTCACAGATGCTGATTCCTTGGGTTCACAGATGAGAGACTTGATGTGTCTTGAAAGGACGTGACTTGCCCAAGGACCACCGCTAGGTAGTGACAGAACTGTGCTCTAAACCCAGAATGGCTGTATTTTAGTCCAGAGTTTTTTTCACTAGACTAGCCAGGGAAGAAAAGGTAGTTTTTCTCCAGCAAGTCAAGATTTCAGTTACCACCTCTCCTCCCACCGCCCAATCACCAAAACCTGAGTAAGTCTCATCCTGCATGGAGAATTTTCTCTCTACTCTGGTGTACAAGGGTGTCTCTTTTCTCTGAATTCCTGTAACATCATTTGGTTGTTTAGTTGATCATAAACATTTATTCTATTGCTATATTCCCCGAAATATCCTTGTGGAAAGAATTCTTAAGCTTCTTTTATTTTCACTATGATTTCTAGATGCATCAACAACAACAAAAAAAGTACATAAGTGAAGCAATAAAAATACTGCATAGGGCTTCCCTGATGGCGCAGTAGTTAAGAATCCGCCTGCCAATGCAGGGGACGTGGGTTCGATCCCTGGTCCAGGAAGATCTCACATGCCACGGAGCAACTAAGCCCCTGTGCCACAACTACTGAGCCCACGTGCCACAACTGCTGAAGCCCACATGCCTAGAGCCCGTGCTCCACAACAAGAGAAGCCACCACAGTGAGAAGCCCGTGCACCACAACGAAGAGTAGCCCCCACTCGCCACAACTAGAAAATGCCCTCAGGCAGCAACGAAGATCCAACACAGCCAATAAATAAATAAATACTAAACAAACAAACAAAAAATAAAATTAAAAAAATAATACATAAATGCATATATAAGACTTTCAATTAAAATTTCAGTTAACAGACTCTTGTTTTTTGGGTTATTTACTGACTTAAAGCAGGCATTGACAATCTAGATTTGTGACCATAATAGTTGATTTTTTTCTGGTAATTTCTGATGGTGATTAATAAATCTGTATAGCTCTCTCTAGTTCACCTGCCAATGTTTTAACTTATACAGACCCTTCTTTATAGTTCTTTTTTTTTTAAGAGATTCTCACTTTTCACAGTAAATTCTATTTCTTATCGATATTTTGTGTCTTTGTATACAAGTGATAAACTTTCCTTGGTATAATAAAAAGGAGGAATTATCAAGACACCAGACTTTTTCTACATTCAATATGTATATAACTATAAGTTTTCTAAGAGGTTTCCTTGTACATTTTGAGACAGTACCTCCTAGGTTTAAATTTATTGCTAATAAATCTACCACTAAAGTAACTCCATACACTGACAGGTGCTTAAGGAAACACTGTGCAGAGGTGAATCTCATCACAGTGCTTTGATTCAGTTACAAAAACCTCACACAGAATCGAGACCTAAATGGCAAAAATTGGAATGCATTTTCATCAAATATGGATTTTAGAATTAAGCACAGAGACTATTAATATCCTAGCATTATATACTAATAAATAGAGTAGGTAATGCAGTTATAGAAACAATTAGAAAATCAGTCAATAATATAATGAAAAAATAACCACGCGTTACCATTAAAAAAGGCAAAGAGTTTCAAAGAAGGGAACGAGCCTCTCAGAAAAATCTTTCCAAAATTCAAGATGTATTAATAATAAAGCATTGAAAATAAAATTAGTATATTACCATACTCAGTTGACCATAAAATATCATTAATTTATTCCATTAGTGAATATCAGTGACTTAGGATGAATAAAAATCAGTACCCTCTGAAATATACAGGCTGATAAGGCACAGCCTGAACTCAGAGCCATTAAAATGGGTAAAACCAACAAGCAAACAGAAGACTGGAAGTGCCATGTATTTACAACATGGGAAGTCATGCACAAGCACATTTTGCTGAAAGCTCGTGCACACCTGTGGGATCTAGGTCGACAGCCATGGAGTGTGCAGAGAGCACACGTGAGCAGGAGGCAGGCATGTTGGAGATGGGGGCAGAGCTACTGCTGGTCTCAGGAGAACAACAGTGAAGCCTGCATTTTGAAAAGTACCTCATTTAACTCTCCCAAAACCCTTCAGGGAAACTGAGGCTGAGAAGCCAGTAAAGGACCACAGGACTAGTAAAGAGTGAGTGGGGTTGAACTCTGGCCCCTTCCCCCAGAGAGCTGTTCCGTGATTCCACACCCGAGGAGGAGCCTTCCATGGAGAACCTGGGGTGTGTTTCTGGTTTTTGTTTCTCCTATTTTGGCCGATTAACCCAAGGACATAATCAACTTGATAAATACAGAATATGACTCTGTGTGTGGTTGTATCTCTGCAAGTGTTCGCACTGGAGTTTTGTTTTGTTTCATTGCTGCTGTCATTCAGTAGGCAAGCTTTCCACTTCCACACAGGTGACCGGCTGTAGCATTCCTGTAGTCACTGGAATTAGTTTCTGAGCTGGAAACCGGTCCACAGGGACCTTGTGGTTTATCAGGAGATCACCTTGGTGAGAGGCGGCCAGATCCCCAGGGAGTAGCCAGTTCACCCTGTCCTACTCTGCTGTTGCAGACCTGCATTCCCACGCATCATCTCAAGGTTCAGTGACAAACCCGTCACTACCACGGACTGTGGGCTGGCCCTCCCACCGTTTAGAGGTTAGCTGTAAATAAACATCCTGTAAAAACATTCGAGAGATATATAAGATGTTAGCTCATGCGATTCCATCGATTGGATAATTGAGGGCAGAGCACACAGAAATGCTTGAAAGTCTGAGTGATCCTCTTGGAATATTTATACTGATTAAACAAACCAGATAACTTAAAAATTCCTCTATAGTTCATATTTTTATATACAATCTAATTTCTTGAGACACATGAAAGTCTACTTATTGTGACAACACTTTTGTGAGTTGAAAAAGTACATTCAACGGTAAGAAATGTTTGTAAAAGCTGAGTCAATAGTCTGTTGAAAGTCAAAGATTAAAGGTGTTTTTTAGAAAGAATTGACGAACTTAGAAATGCAACTTCGTCAAATAACCAATTAATATAATGATTTGACAAAGTTTAGAGGAAATCATATGCAATTGTATATGGTATAGTCCTCCCACCCAAGAGAGGGAAACTGGTACTCTAATGAGAAAAGAAGAGCTTTGGCATGGAAACCAATTAAAAAGAAAGAAAAGCTTTCAAGACCCAAAATGTTTAGTCTACATACTAATGTTTAGGCTCCACAGTGCCCAAGCAAATGTGTCTCCTCCAAGCGAATAAATCTTGATAATGGCCCTCCCACCAGTCAACAGGGCACAGAATATGAGAACCTCTTTAATTTATGGGGAGAAACAATTGTCCACTCAAATTTGCATGTGATGGCATGACAAGGAGGACAGAAAATGCAGGAGGAAGAGGAAATGCACGGGGGCGGCGGTGGATTCTGCACCCCTGTGGCCGTGCGTCATGGGGACCAGGTCCCCCGTGGGCACAATGACAGCACCTTGCAGGTCATTCTGTTAAACAACCCAGGGTCAGGGTCGCCTCTCCCTCCTTTCATTTCCTTCTTCCCATGACCCTGGAGTATGTGTCTTCCTGGTTCAGAGGGAAGAGAAATCAATTCTTAGAGGGCAGTGAAATGTCAGAGGTCATCAACTCCTCCCGAGACTGTCATTTGCTTGTTCCCTAATAAACACTTCTGCAAAAGGCCGTTTCTAAGTAGCCTCGGGTGATACACTGATCCCAAACAGCTCCTTCTTTGAGATGAATTTTCACACGGCAATTTGGGTTTTCTTTTCAACAAAGCAAATACAAATTTACTCTAATCTTTAATCCATCTTGTCTTCTCTACTACATTGAGATACAGTATTTACATGCGGAATTCACACCAAAAGGCGGCTGTATCTCAGAGGTAAAGGGCATGGAAGTCCCTGAGTGAATGAATGAGTCAACAGCTGTTTATCGAGGGCCAGCTGTGAGCAGACGTAGAGCTGCTGCTCACAACAGTTCGCTCTGGACGGCCCCAGCAAGCGATTATAGCACGGCTCGGTGTGAACTCCTGGTACTGACCCGCCCCCGGAGCAACCCCACAGGCGCAAGTGGGGAACACGACCTCTGGAGGCCAAGACAGTGAGCCCAGAGCTGGTGGTGAATACTTTGTGCGGTGTACTATATGGGATTTATTTTCATGTAAACTATCTAAACATTATAAAACAATTTCATCCTTCAAGAAAAATCAGGTTTATATTTGACTGTTCATAGAATAGAGTCATGAGGAAAACTCTTTGTCATTTGCTAATGCTTTTGGTCCAATTTCATGCAAATATTTTAGACTAGAGAAATAGTAGAAGAAAGGGACTTGGGCTTTTTTGCTGGTTGGTTTTTGGTTTTTGCTTTTGGTTTGGTTTGTTTTGTTTAGCGTGTGTGAAATGAAAGAACCCTATGCTGCACAACAACCAAGGCTTTTGTTTTTTCAATCCTTAGGATTTCAAGATGCTCGATAAAAAGCTATCTTTCCACGAAATAACACATCTTCCTCTACAGAAAGAAAAAATTAAGTGGTATCCTGAAACAGTTTTAGTCTATGTAGTTATTCTTCCTGCCCCAACAGGGGCAAGGAATTTCTCGACAGGGAGTCACGTCTGAGTGACACTTCACGGCCTTCCGGCCCATCCGTGATCCAATACATGATGCCTTAAGTCTAGATGGGCCTGTCTGCACTAGACACCGTCTCCAGATCCATGAGGAATCCAGACTTGGGAAAGCTGTGGCCCAGCGGGAAGGGCTGCAGTCACTGCGGGGGCTGTGATTCAGAGCACGGCTCCGGGGCCACGTGGAGCAAGCTCTCGCGCAAGGCTGAGAGGTATGACCTGTCTGCCCTCGGATTTTGAAAAGTGCCAGAAGTCTGTGTACAAGCAGTGCACTTCTCCAAACATCACGGGTTTCAGCCGCTTAACAAGTCCCAGTAGCAGCGAGAAAGGATCGGAGATTGCACTCAGAGCATCAGCTCGGCGGAGGGTCCTCTGGGGAGCGCCTGTCCGTCTGTGCTACCTTTCTGCAGAGAGGGCAAGGTCGAGCTTTCAATTACCATCTGCCCCTTTGAAAGGAGCTGCAGTTTTGTGGTGAGCATTACTGACCTAAAAAACAAAAACAACAACATCAAACACACCTACATATTGCTTTCTAAGGCATTTGCTTGATTGGAAGTACCATATTTAACGCAATTCTGATGGTTCATGCTAAGGTATTTGTGTAGAGCAGCCAAAAATGACTCCCTTATTAGGTGCTGCGGATCTGCAGATGCCTGGAGAAAAGCTTCAGGGAGAAACCCTCTTTCCCCAGATGGTGTGTCTTTATATGTTTTGCAAAGCTGAACCATGCCAGACCCAATGGGTTTCACATGATAAATACTGTTCTTATTTAGCTGAAAGAATAAAATCAACAAAAGTATTTTAGGAGAACAAGGACCGTTTTCATAACTAAATTAATAAGCTCAGCCGCAATGAAGCCATCTCACCATAAGCCAATCATTTCACTCATTCTGCTGACTGAGGACACCTTGCTCACCTGGATCCCACAGGAGATGCTCAGCATGGGAGGATGTCCCTCTGCGCACGTGGCAGCATGGGGCAGAGCTGCTGGAGGTGTGCAGATTCCCTGGGCAGCGGATCCTGACTCCACGGAGCCCCCTGGAGGGCCCCACCCTGCCGCCCTGACTGCTGCGCTCTTAAAATCCACTGGGAGGATGCTCTGCTATCGGTTCTGCTATAGAGACTCCTCCTCTCACTCCAAAGACGTTCACACCGGAAGTCAATTCTCCTTCCTCTCCCGTCAATGTCCAGGGTAAAGAGAAGTAAGGAAAGCGCAGGGGGGTTGTCTACTCTTTCTATTCAGCATTTGCTGTCCAGTTGATGGTCAGTGTGCGTTGGGAATTCTTCCCCTGGTCACCACAGGCAAAAGAAAGTCTCCACTCTTTTGTCTCCTGTGGCAAAAACTTGTGTGTATCTTTATCACGGCCCTCCGCGCTCTGCCGTGCACGTGTGTGTGTGTCCATCTCCCAAAGAAGCTTATTGGCCGCCAGACAGAGGGACTGTGGTTCGTTTGGCTACAGATAAAATTTAGCCTCACAAAATTCCTAGAATATGATGGAATTAATTATATGTGTGAGCTTGGGTCATTAATTTTTTTATTCCACCAAATTCGGTCAACGACGCCTAATAATCGCAGTAAGGTTAAACTTTGCTTCTAAACAATGAGGCAGCACTTTATCAGTGACTCATTTCTAAATGTGCGGGCCACAAAAATGTCTTCTCCAATCCTCTGGATGAAAAACAAAGTTCCAGATACACACGTCTTCCCTTGGCGGCATGACCAGGTTGCCCCCAGAGTGTTCGGTTCTGTTTTCTTGGCCTTAACCACTCAGAAGTCACCTCCCACAGTTACTGTAAAAACATTAGGGAGTATTCACATCTCTGAGTCAACAGTTGTCCTAAATATTAAGCCTCCAACCAGGGAGGGTCTGGGGCTCACGGTCTGAAATCCAGGGCACATCTGCAAGAGCTTTTAGTCTCTGTACCAAGAGATATGATGCTGGACTGCAGTCATTTTTATTAGATCATGCAAATTGATGTCCCCTGTAGTTGTTGTTTAAAGCCTCTCCCTGCCCCCTATTCTCCTCCTCTTTCTCCTCCTGCTCTTCCCCCTTTCTTTCTTTCTCTCTCTCTCTTTTTGAATCTCCTCCTTCTTTACTCTGTTAAGAGCATCTTTTCTGTACTCTTCTGTAAAGCAGATTTGTTTCAGATTTTTAGCCAGGACCACCGAAGGGCAGCTGCTTTGGTTTAAGGTTTGCTTCGTGCCAATGAGGGGCTGGGTGACTGAGATTCGCCTTTTCACTCACTACCTGTTACTCTTCCATTAGGGTGGGTACTATCAACATACCCACTTGTCAGAAGAATAATGAGAACAGAGAGGTTGAATAATGTGTCAAGGACACACAGCAGGGAAGAGGCAGAGCTGTGCATAGCACCTTCCTCCGGGAAGATTTTGGAACCGGGTTCTAAGCAAAGGGATCTCTTCTTCCCATGTTGCAGGTGAAGTCAGGCTGCTCTGTGCTGTGTGGCAGGCATCAGGTGACAATAGGAACTGATGATGGGGGGGGGATGGGCGCAGGACCAGGGGATTTCTTTCCTGAATTTTGGGACACATCAGTTCCAGAAGGGAGGGGCCATTGCTACCTAACATCCTACTAACACCTCTGATAGGAGGACGAAGGCAAATGTGCCTCATCAGTCATGCCAACTGTGGGCCTTATTGCTCACATGGAAATTCCCTGCTTCCTTTCAGGGACCACCTGGAGGTTTTCTGCCCACGTTAGAGGGTTTTGCACATCCTTGAGGCCACATGACTTCTGAGCTAGAGGACGGGTCCCCAGCAACCATGGATTTAGGTCCCCGTTGACATGGGTGCATGCAATGAGGTAGGCCAGGTCAGCACGTGAGCACAGAGAGGCCGGGTTTCACTCGACCAGGTTGCAGGCTAGTCCTGTGGTCTCCTGGTCAGACCTCAACTTTCCTCCTTCTGGGATGTGTCTTTTACCACCCTGTCTAGGAAGCTGTCCTGGTGAATGATGGTTTCCACAATAAATGTTCGAATTTGAGTAATGTATGAAGCAGAGCTGAATTGGAAAACTTTCACCAATGTCAACGTTTTTCTAAATTTAACTGCATTGAAAATATTTGCCAGCTCTCTGGTCCTCGCAGTTAACTCTTCTGGTTCCATCGTTGATAGTATGTGCGTGGGCATTTGTGCATGATGTGAAGATTTAGATATCCTTCAGTCCGCGTTGCATAAAATCTTAATTATATGTCTTCTGTGTATAACTAGTCTTCCTTGTGATTCGTAATTTCTAAACTTTGAATCTGAGATCTGATGAAAGAAACATTTCATTTTAAGCAGTGATTTTGGAAAATTTCTACTTATGTCGTCTTACAAGACTTAGATTTGCACAAACACACCTTTACTACCGCTTTCTATGTCACGTGGGTCTCCCTTTGTCCGTTGCTTTTAGTTTTTAAATCACCTTCATGTGCATTATTTCATTTCCTTTTTTATTCAGAGAATATTCTTAAAGTACAAAGAAATTCAAGGAATGAGATTACAAACAGTATTGTTTTCACCCCTCAGAATTAATGACATTGTATTACATATTTTTCGCAGTCTTTTAAGAAAAAAAAAAGATGCAAGAAAAGATAGAAACCAACAAACACCAGTTCCTCACTTTTCACGATGAGGGGTTGAAGTCTGGGACGAAGGGCCAGAGAATTAAACGAAGAAGAAAGAAAACCGACCAGTGGATAGACTAGATGGCATGTCTACCTTCCCTTTTCCTCTTTAGACCTGACTTGGGCATGATCATATTATCACAAAGGCTTTTAGACCCGGCGAGGGGCGGCGGGGGTCACGAGTATGCTGGTGGCTTTGGGGCAGCGCTCAGCCTTCCACTCCGTCCATCCCTGGCGCCCGAGACCACGGAAATCACGGCGTAAGTGAGTCTGAAGAGAATCACCCAAAACACCAAACTCAATTTTTTTTTTTCTTGGCTTCTCTTTTTTTTCTCACCAGTCAGGGTTTCCTTAACGGCATTCCAACTCGCGCATGTGCCAGAGAGACGGGGCCCTTGCTCCCCAGGACGTCTTCGGATCAGCATCTGGAGGAGGTGGAAATTATGCCCGAGAATCTGGAAGGCGGCGGCAGCCCTCGGCGCCGGCTGCGGGTGTCGGGCGGGGAGGCGGCCGCGGACGGGGGTGTGATGTGCTGTCCCTCACGACGTGATGCTCATTTCCCCCACTGAGCTCAGTACAGAAAAGAAGGACGCGAGGGACAAGGGCCTTACCTTCCCGGAGAGACAGCTCCTCCTGCCGGACACGTGTTGCAGACCCGGACTGTCAGGTGGAGGGGGGGCCGCTGTTCCTCATGGAGAGAGAAGGTGGTGGATTTGTGAATTTGAGCCCAAGTTCACGTGCTCCTGTCACCTCAATGGGCTGACATTTTTGAGACCACGGTGGCCCCAAGAAGCTGAAGGAAGGAACCTGCAGGGTGTCTGGGACCTGCCGGGCTCAGCCCTAAGCGGTGAGCACAGTGTTTTAGGTCCCCAACCCTGGACAAAAGTGCAAACACGAATCTCCCACCCCTCACGGCAGCTGCACTCACTATAAGGAAACCAACAGAGAAAAAGGAAAGAAAAAGGTGCCTGATGGGGGGAAAATACGTTTCATTCCCCTGAAGCATGGCTTGCAGAACGCTGGGCGCCCCTCTCGTGTGTGCATGTGGTTTGCTGACCTTTTATCTGGACTGATTACCGACGTATGTGGTTCATCTAAACACCAAAAATGTTAGGACCGACGTTTTTCTCCATTTCCTCAAAATCCAAGTGAGTGATTGAAATCGGCCCTACTGGTTTGAACTTTCTGTGAGGAGCACAGGCCGGCAGCCCATCTGGTGTGGAAATTTTTGAAAGACACGGAAGGTACATTATTCTTAGCCAAAGGATTTCTCTTGGAATTTGAAATTGTTCTCAGTCTTTCATCCTCTCTTCCCTCGGCCTCCCCGGTCCCCATGTTGTGGCCAGATGCCCCAGAGACACACAGAGCCTGTTTCCCCTTGGCTTCACTTTGTGGCCAGTGAAACACGTCCGTAATGCGTGCACTTCCTTCCTAGTAAGGTTCCAACCTATTGTATATAATAAAACACAATGGAAATTGGTAGATGGCGGTGTCAGTTATTTCACCATCAATACACAGGCGGAACTAAAGAGCGAGGTGACCGAAACGTCCCAGGCACAACCATCTCTGTGGTTTTAAGTGGGGACTCGGCTCAGCCCAGCCACCCTCAGACCAGCCACACCTGAAAGCTTGTGTTTCCACCCACGGTTCTCCATGATGGGGATGATGCAGCCTGTGAAATGATCCCTCCTCAGCGCACATGAGAGAGTCTTTGCTTTCTCTCGTCAACCTCACCGCCTGCCTTTCTTTACCTTTCAACTTTGATTCTAGATGTGAATAAGGCTGATGATGTGTTATGAGTTCATTTGATGACACAGCTAATTCTGATCATAAATGTCCTGTACTTGGAATATTTCTGAATCTATGTAATGTCCTATGTAGTATGATACAAATTATGATCATTTATAATTTAAGTGCTATGGTGGACAAAAACCTTTTACAGATATTAGGACGCATCATTAAAGATCTTTCACCTGCTGTATTTGCAAAACAAAAACTTTGGTGATGTTACTTATTTGATTATACTCACTGTAGAGTATTCCATGTATAAATCCAGCACCCATTCTTTGACCAGATGGTCATTCGAGCTATGTGAAACGTTTTCTGTTAGTGAGAATTTTAAGTGCTGAAGTTCTGTCTTATACACAATGCCTTCCTGACTCAAAGAGCAGTGACACTGCGCTCAGGTGGTTCTGAGGTTTACTGTCGTGAATCTTGACCTACAGAAAAACCTTGGAGGCTTTGAATGAGCCAAACCATTCACGACTTGTCTACGGCTCCAGAGGTGGATGGGGCACACCATCTCTAGAGCGGGTGGAGGCTGAAGACGTCATTGACCCTGGCCCTCCCTTATCTTTCAATCCCATAAGCATGTATGGAATTTCTACCCGCTGTCGGGTACCACAATGAAGTGCCGGGACGCCACGTCCAGGGGCTCGTTACCTCCACTTGGGCACATCTTCCAGGGTGTGTTTTCTCCTCCTTCTCAGCCCTGCCTTTCACTCCATCTCCATAGAGTTCTGCTGCTTCCTGTTGCTCACGCCCGCTTTTCCCAGGACAATCTCTGCATCTCTTAGCCTCACTGAGATGATTTAAAGAGCACTTCACATATCCTCGGCTAAACCTGAGAAGGATGGCAGAAAGTAGAAACAAATACCGGCCATGATTGAAACCAACTTAGAGTGAGTCGAAAACATGTCTATTAGGTTTCTTTAGTGTGAATATACTGTAGATAAAGTCTTCGCTTGGTTGTGTGTGTGTGAGCCATTTTCGCAGCCAAAAACATTTCAAAACTACTATGTAAGAATGGTGTCGTTTCAATGTACTGATGCAATTACTTCTGCATTAGAGAAGCCACTCGTTACTTTCTTATTAGTTAGTAAGTCATATCAGCCTTTCACTAAATGGACACGTTTTCGGATGTGTTTTAATGCGAATTCTCCACACATAATTGGAAACGATGGCTGGACGATCTCAATCTCCAACATGCCTCACCGCTTCAGGCTGCAGCTGGAGACCCCCCAAAGCCTTGGCAGTCCTGATTTGGGAGTGTCGAGGTGAAGCATCCCTTCTAAGTGAAATCCTCACTGCCTTCCTCCCCACGGCCTGCCCTGGTTCTGCTTCTGCTCCGCATTGCGAGAATGCTAAGTTGGCAATTACTGCAGAATGCGAGCAGTGTGAGTGTGACCAGAAGAAAATGACGAGTAAATCCAAAACCCAGTCCACTTCTGCTCATGAGCAACCTGTTTGGACGTTCAAGCCACCGTCACGGACCAGATTATCGCCACTTTACTCTTTCCATCCTTAGCCTCGCTGGCTTATAGGTCTGCAGTTGGCTGATCTCAGTTTCCTTCAGGGTGTAACAGCACCTACGCCAGCAACAGTGATGGCAACCACACACACACACACACACACACACACACACACACACACACGAGGGCCAGGAGTTCTGCAGCCTCTCACCTGAGGTTCACATCACTCTTGACCATGGCATCTCCACCGTCCCCAGCTCAGAGGCCAACGATAAAGACTCAGTGTCACCTCCTCTCATCAGGCACTTGCAGCCTCCAGCGAAGCTCAGAAAGAGAAAGCCTTGTTATTTTCCGCCACTTTGTCTCATACATTTTAAGTGGCTGATTCTCCCTGGTCGTGTGACCTTCAGTGGGGACGGCCCATCCATCATGCTCTGAACTTTTCATCCTGTCCCAGGCTCATTTCATCTTTGCAAGGAAACCTCTGTCCACAGCCCTGTTTACCACTCACCAGGGAGCCGCAATCTGTGTACCTCCGTAGCTCACACAACGCTCAGGTACAGGGAGAAAGAGCACCAGCTCAGCACCTCCAGCATCAGGTACACATGGTCATTGAGAAAACTCATCTGGCATTTTCTCCATCCTTGTCTTGGGCAATGAAAACTATCTACTTCCAATAGAAACTGATGACTGTCTTTATAATAATGACTTTCTAATAGCAATCTGAGAAATCTCCTTAACAGTATAGATTTTGCATTTGTCTATATCAATAGAGTAGAGTGAAATTAGACCTGAGAATTTTTCTTGGTGTAATACACAGCCTGGCTTGTAAACATTGGCCACCAGCTCTTCTAAGTTTCTGAGCAGAGAAGAGAATCCTTCCAGCTTTTGCTGCTGGACTCTTTGAGCAAACTCTGTGGCTCCGTCGTGTCTTCCGGGAGCAGGAATTAAAAGCATCCAGTAACAGATGAATGAGCAAAACAACAAAAATCTTGTCCAAGTGCCAGATTAAAGTAAATGTTCTAATCACTCACCATTAAAAAAAAAAAAATTACTGACATGGAAATGCATTTTTCTGAAAGTCTGACTGTAAAAGCAGGTGTTCAAATAGCCCAAAGCTTGGCATTGGGCTTTGGTGTTCTCAGAGGGACAGTAGCCCTCATAACTCCATCTTGTCTACTGCACTTTGTAAATGGAATAAAATTGCTCTGGACTGCATTTCTTTTTCTTCAATGTAGTGAAAAAATGTGGGTAGAAAATGGGCCTGGAAGAATACATGTAACCTTATTTAAGGTGATTGTCACAGGCTGGTAAAATGATGTCAATTTCTAATTCTTTGTTAAATGTTTCTGTATGCAAATAAAATTACATGTAACTGATAAAAATCACAGATATGGCTAATATAGCACTTACATTATATGTTAATTCATTCATTTTAGTGCCAATATTTTGGGAGATTAGATTTTGTTCTTTCCCCAAAGTTCAGTATTGCATGACCACAAAAAAATATCTGCGGATGAGTGATTTTCAATTGACTCATGAATATCCCAGTTTCATGCATTAAGCAAGAAGCAAGGAACACATTTTCACACAGAAGCTAGGGAAAACAGAAATGACAAACCAAAGAAAATCAAGTATAATGCATCTGAGAAAGTTCTTCTGAGGATAGATAGCATCTTCCCTGAATTTCAAGCAAATGGTCACCTTGGAGATATGTGTATGCAACTGGAAGCATGACCTGATGGAGCACGTGGGGGTAGCTGACCTGGCCTGGCCCAGGCTTGTGGAGGGAGAGCAGAGCCTTCAGAGATGGACCAGCCGGCACTGGAGCCCTGAGGTGGGATGAGCTTGGCATGAACGTGGCATCAACAGGCCAAAGGAGCACAGAACAGCGAGAGTGGGCAGAGTGGAGGGAAGTGAGGTTGAGGAGGAGAGCAGGCCCATACCATCGGTGGCTTTCTTTGACACAATAGTTTTTATTTTATCCTAATAAGAAATGGAAAGGAGGAGACGCGATTTTTCCCAATGTAGAAGAATTCCCTCTAATTTGTGCACACACTCCGCTCTCAGAAGCTAGAGCATAAATCCCTGCCCCTTGAGTGTGGGATGCCCTTTGTGACTCATCCCCAAAGAGTACAGTATGGGAAGGGGGAACTTGACAGCAAGGCGACAGACACGACCTTAGCCAGGCGATCAAGGTCAACACCAGCTGTGAAAAGTCGCGGTGAGAGCGTGGACCCCTGATACGTTATGATGAGATAGCACTTTACCTCTGTGGTCTAAAGCCCATAACCCCAGACCAATCATGAGAAAACCATCAGACAAATCCCAATTGAGAGGCTCTTTATAAAACACATGACCAGTGCTCCTCACATCTGTCAAGGTCATGGAGCGTCTGCGGAACTGCCACAGCCAAGGAGAGCTAAGGAGACCAGATGCCTAAATGTGATGCGTTTGTGATATGGGGAAGTACTTTACAATTTCTACTATTTCATTAACGTGGAAAGTGATATAAAAAGCACTCTGTGACCTTTCATCACAAAGAGCACTGGAAAGAAGTAATTCAGGATTCCGGGAGAGCAGCTGTCGAGTGGGACCCAAGAGGCACCACGGCCACTCCTGGACCAGGAGTTGCCCACCTGTGATGCCAGGAAGCTTTCTGCAGTTCTAGCCTGGGTGCTTGGGGGTCCCCCTTCTAGCACCATCATGGGATGGCAGAGAGCAGGCATCCCTCCTGATTCAGTCATCCTCCTGCTGCCTTGAAGCAAACTTCCCTTCCAGGGGCAAAGTGCGTTCCTGGGATTAAAGTAAAATCCAGGAGAATTGCTAGGGACTTAGATGTCCAGTTGTGTAAACAAATCCCTGAGCAAAGGGTTCTCTGGGTCCCCAAGGCCTGCAGCACAAGTCCATCAGAACTCTTCCAACACCTGAAACACAAAATCCTGAGATATTTTATAGTTCATAAATATCTTACCTAAACCCCTCAACAAGCAGTCATATTACCATTTTTACGCCCATTCCAATCAGGAGACCGAGAAGGTCATCAGAGAGTTTCAAGATCATAGGATGAGTGAATTTCCGGATGGTAGGAGAGCTTAGATTTTTTTCAGTCTCAGAATACAGTTTTAAAAGCTATACTGCCCTGCCCCCTCTCGCTGAAAAGGGATCCTGTCTCTGGGACTTGGCAGTGTTCTTGGGTTTCTGTCAATTTCAATTTAACTTTGTTCTGGCTTCTAGAGTACTCAGACAGACACTTGCCAGATGGGCAATATAAAAATAAAAGCAGAACTAGCTAGAAAACTGTGATAGGTCCCTTTGTGGAATAAAGACTATAATCTTTTATTTATTAAGATGTTATGTTAAATATTTGAAGAGATCGGCATTTAATTTTAAAAAATCTGTTGAGTTTGAAATGAGCTCCTAGTTTATGGGTATCTAAAGAAATAACATCAGAACATCTACTGTATCTTTTGGATAGGATAACTCTTTACCCATTTGTTGTAAGACTGTGTTTCACAGAAATTAAATGCAGTAAACCGAGTGTCACACACATTTCTGTCTCCTCCCATAAAGAAGCAGAGTCTGTCTTCTCAGCCCTTGAGTCTAGTCTAGACAGCGGACTTGGAAAGGGGTATTACATAACTGCAAGGCACAGGCAGCAGGAGTCCTTGAAGCTTCTGGCTCCTGAAACCAGGCCGCCATGTAAGAAAGTCCAGTCTATTCTTCTGGAGACACATCAACAGCCAGAACCAACCCCCAACAGGTAAGTGACGCCAGCGTGGACCATCTAGTCTCAGACAAGCCACCAGGTGTGCGACCCTAGGTGACATCAGCCCACAAACTCTTCAGCAAATCCCATCCCAAATTTCTAACCTAGAAACCCCTATGCAAATAAAATGGTTGTTTTTAACTAAGATTTCTTTTTGGTGTGTTACAGAGCAATGGACAGCTGATACATGTGGTGACCGTGACAGTGCGTAAGACTGCACTTGTGCCTTAGGATTATTTACTGATATGTACAGGAGTAGGAAGATACCAAAACCTACAGTTTTGATATTAAAACTTTTAATAGCAGGATGATCTTGTAACGCCCCCCCCCCACTTTTACACCCTATTTCTTCAGTAGTAACTGAGAATCATGTGGATGGAATGACCTACTGTGGTGTAATTTGTTTCTGTTCCTTCTCTAATGAGATACATGCAGAAAGTCTGCAATCTTGAATTTGGCCATGTCAGAGGGGTAGGTGTAGACCCTTTGCAATTCATTGAGGACCATTCAATTACAAGAGTTGATATGGTGATGGCCTCTTCAAGACAGGTGAGTGGAGTCCCCCCAACCAACTGGAACAGTGGGCAGGGTCCCATGATTTGAGAAAGAGGAATTTGGGATTTTTCAAATTTTAGAAGAAATGCTTCCCAGGGCATAAAGAGTGTGCAGGATGGAGGGAGGGAGACATAGGTGTTGGGACATCCAGGTGACAAATGTGAAAATTACTCACGACTCAACATCAGGAGGTGGTTGGTTACTCCTGAAACCTTGGGCACCTGTGATGTAAGACCTAAAGGAAAAGGGCCACATTCTGTGCTGCTGCCTTGATCTCTGCTACACCTGATACGACTGTTCTCGCCACAAAATCCTTCCTTACTTGCTCCAGGGGTTGAGGTCTGCAGCCAGACCACTCTACTTACTGAGAGGACCAGAAGCACCTCCTGTGTATCCTTGAGCAGTGGTGTTAGTCCCATGCCAGCTCACGGGATTACCCAAACAAATCAATCACGGGGCACCTCCCCCCTTGTCACTACAAAGCCTGCCCGGCCCCCCGCCCACCCTCAGCTGTTGCTGCTTCATTCTGTCCAAGTGCGACCTTCTTGTGGCTCTGCCTGGTGTGCCCTGGCCTCCCCTGGACTGTGAGTACATGTCACCAATAAACTACTGTCATCCTCATCTGTCCAGTGTTGAGTGTCCACCCATTCCCGTTACTCTAGGTCGGGAATGCTTCCCTCCTCAGTGGGGTTAAAGGAGAGGTGATAAAACCAAAGCTAGCACCAAGTTGCGAAATGATAAAAGGATTCCGTTCCTCTCCAGGTACCTGGATGGCCTGAGCAGTTATCTGGGTCAGTCGGGAGCATACCTGCCTGACACTGAGACAGCATAAATCTAAACTGCTCACACAGGCAGGCTGCTCAGTTGATACAAAGGTGTCAGGCACATACCAGAACCGGTACCTCCCTTGCTTGAGAGTAGATATAAATAAAGACCTTCTTCTTCACGGTGTAAATTCTGTGGGATCTTGGACAATTTCGGGGAAAGGATTCAATTTAAGTGCTTGATTGAATGCAAAATCTATGAATGCACTTGCATTCTAATTCCATAGTAATAATTCTACTCACCTTACAACTTTGCAAGAAAATAATTTCCAGACCATGAATGAACTGAGAAACTTTAGACCTGTGGAGGTAAACTGTTCTGCACCTGTAGGCAGGATTTACACCTGTCGTCCAGGAGCCCCCAGTGACCTGCTGCATCCCTGCAGCATCCTCCCGGCTGTCTCATGTGAGGCCGCAGTAAAGGCCTATGGAAAGATGATTGCAAGTGAATGCCAACATTGGTTGTCTCAGGCGGGGGGTGTGAGAGGATAGCTACTCCAAACTAACATAGCAGCCAGCACTGGCTCTAGAAGAGTTCTTTACGAGTGTATCTAAGTTCTCGATATTCACTTAAAATGGGGCCACCCTTTCTTCTGTGCTGCATCAAAAAGAAACAGCTATTCTGTTTGCCTCTTCTTTGAGGGATTTGTTTCTCTATGGGATTCTGGTTCCTTGGTTGAGTTGCAAATCATCTCTCTTATGGCCTAAATGAAATTTAGTAGATTAACTGCCTTCTTCCCCTCATTAGGGTGGAAGCAAAGCTTTGTGTTCCTTCCTACATTATAAGTGGAACTCAGAGCTTAGCCTTGATTTCAATTGATGTTATGGTCCTAGAACTTAGAACAGTGCCTGGCACATAGTAGACACTCAAAAGATAGATGTTTATTGATAAAGGAAGCAATAAAAAAAGACATTTTAGGATTTCCCTGATGGTGCAGTGGTTAAGAATCTGCCTGCCAATACAGAGCACACGGGTTCGAGGCCTGGCCCAGGAAGATCTCACAGGCCATGGAGCAACTAAGCACAGCTACTGTGACTGCACTCTAGAGCCTGTGAGCCACAACTACTGAGCCCATGTGCCACAGCTACTGAAGCCCACGCACCTAGAGCCTGTGCTCCGCAGCAAGAGAAGCTATGGCAATGAGAAGCCTGCTCACCACAGCAAAGAGTAGCCCCAGCTCACCACAACTAGAGAAAGGCCACACGCAGCAACAAAGACCCATCTCAGCCAACAAACAAACAAACAAATAAATAAATAAATTTATTTTTAAAAGACATTTTATGTAAAAAAAATTGTCACTGGGCTATTCTTCTTAATTATTTAGAACTTGAATATTAAGCATGCTCAGATATTTATAAGAGTAAATGCAAATATATCCACATTGGACCTTTTACCTTGTATTTAACAAAGGAAACCACCTTTAACCGTAGTTCTGAACCAATGGTAAAGAAGATACAAAATGAAATGGAAAATTGCTGCTTATTGATTGAGAGCATTGCAGAGGAGGTCCAGCAACGCTGTCTCATTGCCAAGGGTTTGTACACAAGGGCTCTCATAGTTCTTTCCAATCAAGAACTTCGACAAGGTGTAAAGGTGGCTAGACATTCCCACTAACGGTTCCCACAGATTGGGCTGAGAGAACAGAATGGCAGGACCACTCCAAATGCATGGTGTAAGAAAAAAATTACCTGCAAGCTGGAGAAAATTATGTCATACTCCATAAGCAGATGAGGGCATGCAACTACCATCAATACCACCAAACTGGCTTTCACTAAAATGCATTGTTTTGTTCACACTTTAAAATAATATCCCAAGATTTATTAATTTGTTTTGTGCATGTTGTAACAACATGGGTTAAAATGGAAGTTACTTGGTATTAATGTAGATGGCATGTGTGTTATAGACTTTTCCTCTGAATTTGCTCTGTGATTCAGTCTTAATTATGTCTTCTCTCCTGGTGTTGACATTTCTCTTTTTCTCCCCTTCATTTTCTCTCACACACCAACTTCCAGAGAGAATATAGTTAAGAAAGGATCTCCAAAATATTTAAATTGTTGAAAATTCTTAACATATTAATATAACAGGTATAGCAAAATACCTTTGTTTTTAAAGTATAAGCTTTAAAGAGACAAGAACACAGAAATATGTATTTACCAATGGATCATACAAAAATTTTCCTCAGTTAACATTATTGCCTTTGATCTCAGAGGCTCAGCTATTTTCATAAAGAGCTTTTATGTCTTAGATATCTTCTTTATCACTAGTAAAGTATCCCCAACCCAGGTTTTAAATCAGAAATGCAGCATACCTAGTACAATGTATAAATTTGATATGAAATATAGAGCTGGTATTTTTTTTTCCTTTTTATGGTGCCTGTGAATTCATGATGAGATGAGATTGCACAAGCCTTCATTCCAAGGACCACTGGTTTTAGGAAACTCATGGTCATGGTCAAGTCTGAACAATGCCACCTATTTGCTGTAGAACCATTTCATATTTCAGCAGGGTCACCTCCCCCTTGCCCTCTCCTACATAGGGCTACTGGGAAAGTTAGGAGACACAACACCTGAGAGCACAATTTGTGGGTTGTTATGCAATTTTTTGCAGATATTTTTAAGGACGTCCACTGTTGCCACTTCTATTCAACATAGTATTAGAAGTCCTGGCCACACCAATCAGACAAATAGCACTATGGTTGGGAGTAGATGTTCTTTTTAAAGAGCTATTTGTTATGTGGCAAATTGTTATGTGGCAAACATCTCTTTTCTTACCCAATCCTTTATTTGAATTCAAGTTCATTCCAGTAGAGGTTGCTGGTTTGCTTCAGGCACCAGATAGGAGAGAAAAGATGGAAATTGGTGAACATTGCCCTTGTAGTGAAACTAGAGAGCATAAGTGTCTGAATGTTTTGCTAATCTATGCAGCCAATGATACCTACTCTATTTTTTCTTAATTTCTTCATTTATAAGAAAAAAAATGTTTGCTTCTAGTTTTTCCCTTTCATCCTTATCTCTAACTTATAACCCCAAATCAATAACTTCTTTGATGATCCTGATATTCTTTGATCCTGTTTACCTTGCAATGTGTCACCTATACAACGAGTCATGTACACTCCTGCTAATGCCATCTTGCCCAAACGACCCTCTTGATGTTAGCCTTTTGGAATCTCTGATCTAGGATGGGCAACCTGCGACTTATCCAACTCTTAGTTATAATGCAATGATTTTTCTCCACTTTCTCATACTGTGCTCTTTTTCTTAAGATCACTTTGGCAATTCAGAGTCTTTTGTGCTTCCATAGAAATTTTAGGATTATTTGTTCTAGTTCTGTGAAAAAATGCCATGGATATTTTGATAGGGATTGCACTGAATCTGTAGATTGCTTTGGATAGTATAGACATTTCAACAATATTAATTCTTCCAATCCAAGGACACGGATGACCTTTCCATTTTTGATATCATCTTCAGTTTCCTTTATCAATGTTTTTTATAGTTTTTGGAGTATAGGTCTTTCACCTCCTTGTTTAAGTGTATTTCTAGGTACTTTATTCTTTTTGATGGAATTTTAACAGGATTTTTTTTTTTTTTTACTTTCTTTTTCTGATAGTTCATTATCAGTGCAGAGAAAAGCAACAGATTTCTATATATTATTCTTTTATCCTTCAACTTCACTGAATCCATTTATTAGTTCTAATAGTTTTTGTGGAGACTTTAGGGTTCTCTATGTATAGTATCATGTCATCTGCAAATAATGACAATTTTATTTCTTTCTTTCCAATTTGGGTGGCTTTTTTTTTTTTTTTCTTGTCTGATTGCTGTGGCTAGGACTTCCAATATTATGTCAAATAGAAGTGGCAGTAGTGGACATCCTTATTTTGTGTGTCTTCTCTAACTGAAAAAGAAGTAAGAATCTATAGGAAAGGGAAATCCCACTAGAAAAGAAATACATATTAAGGGTTGAGGATCAACCACTTAAAAAAGCCAGTAAGAAGAGTAAATGAAAAGACTATAAAAGCAACTATAACTACAATAAATAGTTAAGGGATAAACATGAAGATGTAAAATATGGCATCAAAAACACAAAATGTGGTGGAGGGGAGTAAAAATATAGATCTTTTAAAGTGTGTTAGAAATTAAAAGACTACCGACTTAAAACAAGTACATATAGTTATAGGTCAACATATGGGAATCCCAAGGTAACCACAAATTCAAAACCTACAATAAATACACAAAAACTAAGAAGACAAGAACACAAGCAAACTACTAAAGAAAATCATCAAACCACAAGGGAAGAAACAAAAAGATGAAGAAAATCACGTATTCTTTTGTCTGATTAGTTGGTGCTCATGCTGGAAACCAGAGAGTTGTAAAGAGGGTCTTGGAAGTCAAACACTGAGGGTGGGAATAGTGTGAAGTTAAATTCTCACCTGTTCAGGAGCCCAGGCCTGGTGTTGAGTACATTTCGGCCATGGCGATCATCATTGGAGTGAAAACATGCTGTTAAGTTTTTCATGACATTGTGGGGTACACATTATGTGGCTTCTGAAAAGGCTGTGAAGCAGTGTGCCCCATTGGGCTGCCACCACCCAAGCATCAAGAGCAGCTTGAAACAGCCACAGACAGTAATGGGACCCTCCTTTTTGCTGTCCTTATCACAGATTTGTTTTTTAGTCTTGTGTATTATGGTAAGGGCTTGTGAGCTCAAAGTACCTCCAGATGAAGCCTTCATCTCTTCAAAGTTTCCTGTTGGTACCAAAGCAACACAAGAAATTTAAACTCAGGGATAATTTTCACATACTCTAGTGTTATACAAAACTCATCTATAACAAGATATACTTTGGAACTTATGTTAGAAAAACAAAACAGCTTAACGCTCTAGGCAAGAGGATATTTGGTTAGGAAGGGGAGAAGTTACATAAATTTAAAGTTAGAGATTCTACATGACACAGAGAGCAACAAATATTTTCTGGGTCATTCTTTCTAAGAAAAAGACAAAGGGCCAGAGAGGCCAAATTCCATTTCTGTAATAATTTTCCTGTGAGTGTAAGTACATTTTTATGATGAGTTTATACTGGACTTTTCTCAAGAATGTGAAGCAGAAGCAGAAGCAGAGGCAGCAGGAGAAGAAGAAGCAGAGGCAGCAGGAGAAGAAGAATGAGAAAGAAGAAGAGGAAGAGGAAGAGGAAGAGGAAGAAGAAGAAGAAGAAGAAGAAGAAGAAGAAGAAGAAGAAGAAGAAGAAGAAGAAGAAGAAGAAGAAGAAGAAGAAGAAGAAGAAAAGAAAAGGAAGAAGAAGAAGAAGAAGAAGAAGAAGAAGGAGAAGGAGAAGGAGAAGGAGAAGGAGAAGGAGAAGGAGAAGGAGAAGGAGAAGGAGAAGGAGAAGGAGAAGGAGAAGGAGAAGGAGAAGGAGAAGAAGGAGAAGAAGGAGGGGGAGGAGGAGAAGAAGGAGGAAGGGGAGGGGGAGAAGGAAGGAGAAGGAGAAGAGGGAGAAGAGGAGAAGAGGAGAAGAAGGAAGAAGAAGAGGAGGGGGAGGGGGAGAGGGAGAGGAAGAAACAGAAGCAGAAGAAAAAGAAGAAGAAGAAGGGGAGGAGGAGGAGGAGAAAGGAGAAGACGTTGTCACCCGTGGAATTTCCTCAGGGTGGAGGAACTTGAGCCTTGGGCGGTCACTGAAGAGGTGTGCCATGTGCCTGCCTACATAGACAGAAAGCAAAGGTGATGATCTTGACTTCTTGCCACACTTGTCACAATTGTCCTATTACTGCCTGTTTGAATAGCCTGTTCCTCTGTCTTCGTTCTGTTTCACACTTTGGCTGGGTCTGACCTTGCTCATGATGACAAAGAAAATTCACCACAAGGGAAAGTAACCTCCATGGGGCAATGACGTCTAACCCAAACTTGACCCTATTAGCAGCAGAAAGCCAGGACAATGTGTGGAAGAATATGGGTATGGCCAGGTTCTTGGATAACTACTGACTTTTATTCTTATTTAAAACTGGAAGAGAATGTAAGGAGACAGTGAATTAAATGGAAAAACTAGTTGTTATGAAGCAAAAGCATTCTGCATAAGAAAACTCTATGCTCCAAAGTCCACTTTAAAAGTCCATTCTCCAAAAAGATCAATGACAGCATCTACCCAATGCCATATTTCTCATTCACACTCTCAGTACCTCTGTGTGCCTTCTGAATCTGTTTTAGTCAATTTATCAATCTTCATCATGGCCCTATTTGATATCCTTTTTTGGGTCTGTTCTTATGGGATTGCACAAACATCTTCTATAAACAATCCTCATGAAGAGAAGGTCTTACATCTGAACCTCTGACTAAACTCAAAGAAAGGGAAGAAGAAACACAGAGAAGTTCACTCATCTGCAGTATTGGTCCCCACTGGGAGCTGGGGGCCATTGTTTTTTCAGCACTAATTGTGGAGAGAAAAATTCATCATTATGAAGCATGTTTCCAAGAAAAGTCACCATCTGTGTAGATAGTTCCTACTAAGTTGCGTTTGATAGCACTTGCCCATTTAACAGTACAAAATCGTCATATGTAATTATCATAAACTGCTTCATAACATATTGTAGGTGTTGCATTGTTTCTAATTAATAACTGTAATCCCCTCTACATTTTACCAAGCAGTTTATTATCTTCTCCATGGCTTTCCACCTTTCTTGAATTTCTAAGGGCTCTTGGGGTTTAATGCAAAAACCCAAGAAAGTCAATTGTTCCCACCCAAAGAGAGAACACTGGGTCCCATTAACTCACTTATCAGCTTGAATCTTCATGCCTCTGGTATCTCTCATAAACATAGGCTCTGAGCAGCCGTACATGCAGCCACCCTGAGACCCCTGGAATGCAGGGAGTTATCATGATTATTGTTGAAGGCCGATAAATCTTTCCCCGACTTGGTTAAATTGGATGGACACACAATAGGCCCATGCTTAGGTGTCAGTGGCCCCATTTCTTAGTGATTTATTTCCAGCTCACAGTCAGTCCAAGAGCCTGGACTAAAGATGGAATCCAGATAGTGTTCACCCCTGGATCTTGGACTACCACTTCCTCTTCCATTGTGGAGAGCTATACCCTGAGGTTCTCAAACAATTTTAATATTTAAACCCTCAAAACACAAAATATACGTTTAAATCTTCTTTCCCTAGGCAACAGGTCCAATGCCCATATGAGAAATGGCCCTGGGAGATTTCCACTAGGCTCTAAGCTCTCCCTCTAGAAGTAGATTGACACAATGACTTCTAGGTGACATAAGACTTCAGAACATGGTTTCCCAAGTGTTTCCCGAGATGTGTCAATGATCACAAGAAGAGTTTACTGCACCGTGCTTATGAGAGAAGGAAGCAAATGCACGTCTTGAAGTGCAGTGGAGGATAGAGCTGCACAGACCTAACCTAGAGAGCACAGGTGTACTTGCACTCACCTCACGTGCTGATGAACAATCCTCGGATCGGGATGAGTAGCTGCAGGATTTGTGCAATGAAACATTCTACGAGATGGAAGAAAAAATGTCTAGTGCTCTCCTGACTCAAGAGCGTGAGAAAGGTCTCGTGACAAGGAGGTCATTGTAGTTTCTTTCATTTTCTTTTTCCAAGGAAAAAACTGGTGTGGCATCAATTCCAGAGAGTTTATTGTGCACATTTCTTCCCATCTCCACTTGGTGCTGACACCTCGGGTAGTTTGAACCTGACTCTGCAGGGAGTATGTATATCAGAGAAATTAGTAAACACTACAAGTCAGGGTGTGTTTTGTTCTTTTCAGGGAGCAGGTAATGAAATCTTCACAGCATACACTGGCTGGTCCCTGCTTGATGGGACTATGTAGAGTTACTCTCATGGAGCACATGCATGTGAAGAGGGGGTAAAAGCAGAGATTTAAGAAGAAGTCTCTTCATCAGATATAACAACTGCAGCCGCCTTGACCTGTTTATGACTAAGGGTAGGAGATCCTGAATTAACATAATTGGACATAAAGGCAATCCAGCAATACCAGAAGCCTCCACAATTATTTTAACATAAAGAGACTGTGTCACAATACTGTTCCCAAGAGAACATTTTTTTAATGTTTCAGGCATAACAAGCACTTGCTTGTTTATTTTGAAAGCAAAATTTCTCAGCTATCTGTGAACATAGAGCTGATACTTTCTTAGGAAACTGCCTTTGACACGTTTGTTAAGTATCTGACTATTTGATAATGATATTGAGTTAAATTGCCCATGTGCTACTCACAGTCAGCTGTAAGATATTAATGGTCAAGTTATTAAAAGCAAACCAAACACCTTGATAAATATATAAAAATAAATATATACAATATATTTGTTGTATATAAATATAATAAATAAAAATGTAATAAATGTATATAAATGTAATAAATATACAAAAATGTATATAAATGTAATAAATATATAAAAATAAATACATGGTATATAAATGGCTAAAATGACTCTTCAATATAATAAACAGGTATGACACTGCAATAATACAGCAGGTGACAGATATTAAAATTGCCTGTCTCCGGGATCTCACAATCGTGAGGTCAGTTCTTAGAAGAATCATGCTGGCTGCAGCGAAGATGTGTGCGTCATCGGCGTGGCCGGAGTCTTGGCTGTAGGAAGATGACTCAGGGAACGAGTGATGGTGATGTTTACATTTCCTAAAAGGCTTGTATGCTTGTTCTGAACTTTTACTTTTTATTCTGAGTTCTTCGTGCAGGTGATAGGGATATTGTGCTTCCAGGAAACAGGGTCTTCGTGGCTGCAGCACTGCAGGGCCCTGTTCCTGGTGGCTGCTGGGCCCCCTCCCCTGCCCGCAGGTACCCACATGTTCAGCGTCATCCCACATACCTCTTTCCCGTTGTTTCGTTTGTTTGTTTGTTTTATACAAATGTTGATGATTCATTACATTTACAGCTAAAATCATTAGCAAGTTATGTTTTTTTTGTAGCTCTGTGGGGCCATGGCAAGCCATGTCAAGGTTGTCAATAATCATTTTAATGATTAAAGATGAAATAAGGAATTCTATACTTCATGAATCCATGACTTTTAGTTATTGAAAGCCTAGTCCCAATTATTTCTATGCTATGAGTGGTTCAGAACTTTGTATCTTGAAAGAAACTGAAGCGTGAAAACATCTACATCTACATTATAAATTTGTCATCTGACCCCACCCCTTCAGGATATTGGAAGCTCAGGATATTTGAAAGACTGCTTCATTCTCCTTTAATGCCTTATTATAGACAATTTCCATTTAATCATAGTCAGGTAACGATTTATTTGGATTTTTTAACGTAAAGGAGAAAATAACATTACAAAGATCCAGCCTTATTCTGCTGGATCTTCACGGAATCCCTGGTGCTTGGGTCTGACTGGACAAAGGCCTAGAAGGAGAAAAGCTGACAAGTCCAGCCATTCCTAATGGCCTTGTTCGCCTGACCCTACAGCGAGCAACCCGGGCCAAATTAAACTGGGAAGTACATCAGAATTTTTGAAGGGAATGCGGAGCAGAGGGAAAGTGTCTCTAGTTTGTGAAAACACAGAGTGGAGAGGATGCACGTGAGCCTCTGGGCTGGGTCTTGCCTATGTCAGGTCTGCTCACTTTTGAAGAATGCAGGGGCCTTCAGAGCAGGAAAGGTCAGCGCCAAGTCAGGGTGTGACCTGCGTCTCGCCTCCTGCTGTAGCTCAGCTTTCTCATCCTGCACGTTTTGACAGCCCGGAGAAGCCACAGCTCTGACTACTCAGCCTGCAGGATGAGCTATACCAAAAAGCAGGGGTTGGGAGTAGGATCGGGAATTAGAGCATCAATCCTGGGTGTTTTATGCACAGGATTGCTGCCCAGAACTAGCCCAGGCCCCTTGGGCTTCTTGGAATCATCAAATTCCAGCAGAAATCATCTCCCGCGACCTCTCTGAAAGCTGGGGACGACACAAAATTGTACCTGGGACCATGATTCAAAAGATTATAAAATATACAAAAGGAACCACGATCCAAGCTAATAGCAAAGAAGCCTCTCACATCTATCGTGGTTGTTTGTGTGAAGTCAGCACTTATTTTCAGGAGGAAAAGACAACAGCCCGTGACAGACTCTGACCAACCACAACCAGGACAGGGATGAGCCCCTCGTGGTCTTTCTCTGCTGCAGGAGAAGAGGTTTGAAGGTAGTTAAATGGCTCAGCCCTGGGCTGGGAAGACGTGTGTGACTTAAAACTCTTCTCCCTTTGATTCTGAGCATGGACATAAAATATTTGGCTGATGGAGTGGCTGTAACCATACACGTCTGGCATGCAGAGGGGCATTTACAATAATTAGAAATAATCAAATCCAGACCATGGAAATAGGTGCAAGAGAATATTAAGTAATTTGTAGCCAAATGACTTTAGGACCTTAAGGTAAAATTTCCAGGTGGTGCTTTTAGGACCCATAAACACTTGATTTAAAGGGGCAATATTAACATGGAGGTTTATGATCAGAGCACTGAAATGAAATTGATTGTGTCTGCACTGGCTCTAAAAATAAAAATGGATTCATAATTTGGCTCCGAAGTTAAAGGGCTTAAAGCTATGACTCGTACCGCAGAGCAACATCTCACATCAGCGAGGCTCAGGACCACAGCTCAGAGTAGCAGGAAAAGCTCCCAGCCCAGACGTGGGGGACACAGACTTTCACGCGGACTTCTGTTGTGTTTCTCTGCACCCTCCTGGCACCAAGCGGACGCCAAGGGTGTGAGAAGATGGCGAAGGCAGTGATTCAGGAGAACACATGTTCAGGATCCCTGCATGTGATTGGCCAAAAGACTCACTGCTACGGGCACTGGGAGAAGCATCAAAGCCAGATGTGAGCAAGGTAACAGGGTGGTCCAAGAATTGGAGGCGTCGTCAGGGAAACCTGCTTCATAAGGGCTCCTTGGATGCTTCCAGCTGGAGGGAGGAAACCCGATAAATGTTAGGCTGATTTGGGTATTACCCAGGAAGTAGAGATAATAACAAAAATTCTCTTTCTGTTTCCTTATAGACTTGTTGAGAGAATCACATGAGAAAACATCTTGACATCATTCTGTGGATTACAAAGTGGTGTCCAAATGCAAGACTGTGTCTAACGTATGTGAAGGGTTGGTAATTATTTGTTGAATGAACAAAGTCAATATATGCATGGAAGTGTAGGAAGCAAGAAAAGCATTAGCCAAGAATTTGAGAACATGGATTTTTCTCCCTCCTGATGGATTTACTGGCTATTCAGGGTTACCTAGCATAGCCCTTAATACCAACCCTGGAACCTGGATTTGGCTCCAAATGAGCTGGCTTCTTCCCTGTACCTTAGTTTTCTGGTCTTCCGAATAAAGTGGTAACAACATTGCCCCGCTCAAGAGTGGCTGTCAGTGTTCTAGAACTTGCTACACATAAAATGCTCCAGAAAGTGAGAGGCTCAGACGAAAGGCAGGGCTAGAATTGGGAACGTGGCCTTGTTGGTATCGAAAGGCAAGAGATTGGACAATATCAGAAGGAAAGATCTAAATAGAGAAGGGACTCGGGGTGAGTCTAGAGGGGTGAGTGAAGACATTAAGAGGCTGGAAACATTACAAAAAAGTATTAAAGTTACTTCTCTCTCTGAGAGGGAGAGGCCAGTGAGGTAGAAGGAAACTGGGAGAAAGTGATGCTCTGGGACCATGTGATTTCACAGCTTCTAAAGAGGAGGAGTTGTTTAACCCTGGTAAACACTGCTCCTGGGTCAGGTGAGATCAGGACTGAGCATCAGCTCTCACAATATGAAGGTCATTGCTGATTTTCACAAGAGCGCTTTCAGTGGTAGCGTGGGGACAAAAGCTTCACAGAAGAGGGTTTTAGGTAGAATTGGGAGAAGAAACTCAGAGATGGAGAATAGCCTCTGTTTGGAGGGCTCAGCTGTACCACCAGTGGCTCGAGGGTGGGGCAGATTGAGGATGAGAGAAAGAACAGCACACTAGGGTGCACTTGAGATCCCGCAGGCCTAGGTACTCAAGGCCAGGTTTATTCAGGGCCCGTGTTCCTGGTCTGCAGTCTTGCCCCGGTCTTCATTCTAGCTCTGATGTGCTCTGCAGCCCCAGGGCATCTGCCCCAGACAACCGCACCAGAAGATTCCAGCATCTCAAATGCAGATAAAGAGGTAAGAAAAGACTGAACTGGGGCCACATAAAGTCAGAAATAATACAGTGGGATGGGAAGAGGGATTAGACAGAGAGGAAGAAGGGTGGTACCTTGCAGGGCGAAGTGGGCAAAGTTGAATGTCTAGCAGAAGCTTCCGGTGACAAACTGCAACGGGTCTTCTATTCTAACACCTGTTTTGTGTGTTTCCAGCGTCTAAATATATCAATGTTATTGGATTTTTTTTCTTTTAATAAAGAGGAGTTTATTTTTAAAACGGTCATGAACACACACTCTGCACAAAAGGCCTTTACAATCAAGTAGTGTGAATGATAGGTCTGCAACTCCCAGTGCCTGGGAACACAATCTTTTCAGGTGTAAGACTTTATTTAGTTTCCAAACAACGCCGAGAAGTTGATGTTCTTCCTTTGTCTACAAGGCAGAACCTGATACTCAGCCCCGATGATGCATCTGACAAGTGGCTCCCAGGATGTGCTGCCCCAGACACAGGGCTGCTCCTAATTGCCAAGTAGTCTCCTTAAACTCTGTGTCACATGCAGACAGAGTGAGCTCAGTGATAAGCTTTCTCATCCATACCGTCAACAAGAAATGGAAGATGAGTCTTCCCTTGTGGTGCAGTGGTTAAGAATCCACCTGCCAATGCAGGGAACATGGGTTCAAGCCCCGATCCAGGAAGATCCCACATGCTGTGGAGCAATCTAAGCCCGTGCACCACAACTACTGAGCCTGTGCTCTAGAGCCCAGGAGACTCAATTACTGAGCCCACCCACTGCAACTACTGAATCCTGCATGCCTAGAGCCCGTGCTTGGCAACAAGAGAAGCCACCACAATGAGAAGCCTGCACACCACAACGAAGAGTAGTCCCTGCTCACCAAAACTAGAGAAAGCCCGCCCACAGTAACGAAGACCCAACACAACCAATAAATTAAATAAAATTTTAAAAAAAACAAGAAATGGAAGGTGTAAAGCAAGGCACATCTTTGTTTTCATAATACGTGTATCACAAAAGCTAGAGAACTTCTTATAGCTTAATGAGGCTTTACACCAGGCACTGAGGGATGGAAAAGGCTAAGATTTATGACATGAACTGCATTCCGGCTCAAATGTAAGCTCCATGAGTGACGGAAGGTCACGTTTGGTTCCCAGGCCCTGGAAAGGTGATGAGACCACTGCGGACACGCAGTGAAGTCTGCTGAAGGCGAGAGTGGAGGCGTGAAACATTGCAAATAGGACATAGGTAGTGATGGAACGTAACAGGTGTTTATAACAACCATTTAGAGATTTATTTTGACTTCTGAAAAAACTTGCTCTAAAAATTTGATCTGTAAGATATGAGTTCTGCCACTAAAAGTTATTAGCGAAATAACTTATTTAGCTGATGGAATTGTTAAAATAGAATTTTTCTGTAAAACTGCATCTTCCAATGAACTGGGATGTTTCTTTTGGCAATTTTTTCTTCAATGAAACCATGATGTCATCAATCTGTCTAATGTATATTTCAAGTATCTTCCACTTCTTGCATCATAAAGTTTGCCTTTCTTTGATAATTCTGGGTTACTCAAGGTTGTAGTTTGCTAAAATGAGGAGGAAGTTTGAGGTGGTAGTCTGGCATACAACTTATAACATTTAATATATATTTAATTCTGAAAATGGCCCTTTGAGGTAGGTTTCATATTCCAGCCTCACCCATGAGGTTGCCAAGGTGTTGCAAGTGGAAAGGGCTCTTTGAGTTAGTTATCTATCACTTTATAACACATTATCACAAAATCAGTGGCCTAAAACTGCACACATTAATTATGTTAGTTTCAGGGGGGTCAGGAGCCTGGTCCCCCACACAGGGTGGCACAGGCTGCAGTGAAGGTGTTGGCTGGGGGAGGTGGCGTTTCCTTTCCCTGTAGGACTGAGCCCCTCAGCTCCCAGGGGCTGCTGCCCTCCCTTGCCACTCAGGTCTCTCCTCTTCCTTGAGGCCAGAGCTGAGCACCTCTGCCTGGAGCCTCTCTCCTTTGGACCTTCCCTACAGGGCTCACCCAGCACGGGCAGATGCCCCAGGACAGTCTGCATTTTGAATTTCTGCAATTCAACTCATCAAGGGCTCGAATTATGCCTGCTGCATCCCTTCATCTTTGCCATCAAACAAAACCTAATCACAGGTGCTATAAGTTAAATTTTGTTTCCCCCAAAAAGATATGTTGAAGTCCTAACTCCCAGAATCCATGGATGTGATCTTATTTGGAAACAGAGACTTTGCAGATGTAGTCAGGTTAAGTCAATAGGGTGGACCCAATACAATGGGACTAGTGTCCTTATAAAAAGAGGGAATCTGGACACAGACACGCACTCAAGGAAAGCACCATGGGAACATGAAGGCAGAGATGGGGTGATGCTTCTAGAAGCCTAGGAACACCAAAAATCACCAGCACACCTCCAGCAGCCAGGAGAAAGGCCTGGAAGATTTTCCCCACCGGCTCGTGAGAAATCAGCCCTGTGGACAAACGTCTTGATCTTGGACTTCTGGCCTCCAGAACTATGAGTCAGTGAATTCCTGTTGTTTCAGCCACCCAGTCTATGGTGCCCTTTATGGCAGTGCCGGGAAACTAAAGCAATGGGAGGGCCACCCCATCATATCCACAGCTCTGCCCACCCTCAAAGAGAGGAGATTCTACAGAGCATGGCCCTCATGGCGGGGGACCTTGGGGCCACCTTGGAATTCCACCCAGCCACACATCTTCCCAAACCCACAGCCACACTCTCCTCTTCCTCAGCACCAAGCAGGGTGCACAGAGCCGCCCTGGAAGCTTGGGCGATGCTTCATGGGCCCTTGCACGGGACCCAAACTGCCACAGTGTGTGCTGTCTGATAATCCAGGTGACGTTCCTGGGCCCCAGATTGCTCATCTTTAAAATTAGAGGCTTGAGGTAAATGATCCCTAAAGTTCTTTATTTTCTGAAATTCCACACTTTATCCTTTTTGCAGAGTTACGTGCAGAGACTTGTTAAAGTCGGTCTCCTTGCAGTCCTGAGGCCAACCTTCCCTCTTTGAGGTTTTGTAGCTGTGTTCTGTGTAACCAGCTTGCCAACATTTGGATTATTGGATAAACAAGACATTACCTCACTTGGTTTTATTGGATGGAGTGTATAATTAACCCTTTTAATAAGAATATAGACAGGCAAGCTTATCTTCTGAGCATCTTTGAACAAACTCTCCCAGTGGTTTGAATCTTTGGTTCTGATCTGACTTAGAAGAGAAAATTTTAAAAAAATTAATTGAGATCTTTTCAGTATAAATGTCACTTCAAGTCCATAATTCTACCACCTCCTTGTTATCCCAGTTAATAAAATACGTCTTACACATTTCCTTTTTTCATTTTTTAAGGCCTCTCTCTGTACTTGAAAAAAGTTCTTATTCTGTCTAATATATAGTTTTCAGCCCATTAAGAAAATATTTCTGGTTTTGGTTATAAATGAATTCAAATGGGTGAGCTTTATAGCAATTAAGTCACCTCCTTAAATATTAAAAAATAAAAACAGTTTCCTTCTGTGAACATTCTATGTACTCTGATGTTTCCACACATATTTTAACTTGATTATAAATCTCAGAACACATGGGGAAAACAACTGGAAAATCCAAGTCATGAACTGCAACAACAAAAAACACATCAATCATTACACTTTCATCTGTTCAAAGGCCTCAGGAATGGAATTTATGTACCACTTTCTAAGAAAAAGATAACCCACGTGGGTGAATGGTTTAAAGGAGTACAGTCTTTGAAAGCATGAAACGTCCCTTTTCATAGAGGAGTTACAAGACAGCAACAATCATTTCCTCGAAACATTTCTGCATCATTTTTTCAATTTGAAAGCACAAATTCCAGCACCACTTATGAGAAACAGTTTGTAAACTGACCGTCTCCCCTAATAGCTCCATTCTGTGGCATTTTGCATTCCACAGACGCTCAGAAAAGGCTGCTGCAGAGATTGGACGAATATGCAGACCTGTTGAAGTTGTGTTAGGCTCGCGGGCGTGACATTGCTTCTCCTACGTGGGAGTATTTCTTTCTGGGTCCCCTGAACTTGGAATTTCTCTTTCAAATGTCCATTGATTCCTATTAGGGAGGTACTAGTAAAGAAAATTGCATGTTAACTTTTATCAGTCTGTATGAATAAATGTTAAGCATTCGGCGTTAAAAGCCTTCCTTTTAGCTCCACTCATGTGAACACAGCCAGAGAGGCGAGCACATCAGCAAATCATTCTGGAGATTAATGCACTCGGGGCTGCACAAAGACTTGGAGATGTGTATTAGCATTACAGATTTTAATTTGAAATAATGTCAGTCTTTTCGGGCCTGCATTGTAGTGCATGAGCTACCATCTGCTTATAATAATGAGGCTGACAATCTACGTAAATGTGATTCGCTGCCTCTTTTGCCAACATAATGGCCGGGATATTGATCCTAACGGTGGAGTCCATGCAGGCATTTCATTCAATAGAAAGAGGACAGGCCCGAGATCTCAGGTTTCTGAGGATTCAGGTGAAACAGCAGTTAACAACCAAACTGAGCCTCCCCACGCTGGTGGCACCGCTGTGAACCACGGCGGTGATCATAATTCCGCATCCTTTCTTGACATTTCAGTGCAACTCGAAGTGCAGTCACCCAAATGAGCAGGAGAGCAGGTCTGGCCCAGAGATGCCAGAGCATCCCCACCGTGCATTCCTCACTGGAACACTCGACAAGGGAGGGGCCAAACCCTCAACTCAGGTGTTCTGTGCTCCAGCTACACCTGCGAGATTGCCATCCGCCATGGTGGTCACTGGCAACATGTGGCTATTTACACTTCAGTTAATTTAAATTAAATGAAATTAAAAATTTCGTTCCTCAACTAGACAGATACGTGTGGCCCCATGTGCACAGAGGCAGTATTCACAGCAGCCAAGAGGAAGCAGCCCACGTGTCCATCGGCAGATGAATGGATGGACAGAATGTGGTACTGGCCTGTGACGGAATATTACTCAGCAGTGAAAAGGAAGGACATTCTAAGACCTGCTACAGCTCAGATGATGCCTGAGGGCAAACGTTATTCTGAATGAAAGTAGCCAGTCACCAAAGGAGGTAACATTGTATAATTTCATTCATATGAGGTACCTAGATTCACTGTTTAATGGGAACAAAGTTTCTGTTTTACAAGATGAAGACACTTCTGGAGATGGATGGTGGTAATGGTGGCACAAAAATGACAAAAGTACTTAACGCCTTTGAAGTGCACACTTAAAAATGGCTAAAATGATACCTTTTAGATCATGCATATTTTACCTCAAATTAAAAAAAAAAATTAGTTCCTCATTTGTCCAATAGCCACATATGGCTAGAGACTACTGTCCTGGATGATACAAAAATGGACAATGTCCATCATCACAGAAGGTTCTACTGGCTGTCATCACCTCGGAGCAGGGCTGCTGGGGTCCAGGCTAGCAGCGAGAGAGCCTGGGCTGCGCGATGAAGTGGCCACGGCAGGCGTCCTGTGCTCTACGGCCCTGGACACCCAGGAAATAGGGCATCAACTACCATTGACCACATTCATACAATAGAGATGCAGCTTGCAAAATTGAGCTTTGCTGGCTTGGACTGAAACTGCTTCTGTGTTTTCCGTGATGCAGTTTTCACTTTCAGAGCAATTAACCCTTACCGCCCTGGAGGATCGCAGTCTGTCACTAGACTCCTCCCATCTTCCCAACTGCATATATTTGAAAGGTTCTGAAAGGCTAACCTTGAATATTGATGCAAACATAAACCAGAGTGGCCTGTGTCACTTCAACAACAGAAGCTACCTTTGAATGCAAGTTCGCCAACAGAAGAACCAGTTACCATAGGAGGTGGGTACACAGGTCAGAGGGCCACGGGGGTGGGTGTGTCAGTGGAGGGGAGTGTGGGCCAGCCCCTCCTCTGTGTGTCAGTTTCACACCCTAGGCTGCCCAACTGTCACCTGGAACTTTACTTAATGGCTCTTTCCTATTCAAATGCCTTCTTTCACTCTATTTAAATCCACTCTAAAATATCAAATTTAAAGTTTATTTTCCCAGGATAATATCTCAATGTGAATTACAGATTGCATTGATCGTTCTATTCTGCACAAATTCCTTCCTATCAAGTGATCCAACCAGTGCCTTTTATAAACTCTGTGACCTTGTATTTAATAGCCAGTCTGCCTTAGCTTCAATTTCCTCATCTGTAAGTTGGAGATCGCGATGCCTATTCTGTAAGGTTGTAAGGTTGCAGGGGACAATACAGATAGAGTGTTTGGCATGCGGCCAACAGGTAGTAAATTCCGTGCACGAGAGCAATGGCTGCCTGAAGTGCAGAGTGCATCCCTGTATCTTAATGTCCCTGTGCAGAGAGTGTGGGGGGATCAGGGCACACACTCTGCCTCCCCGCCTGACACGGGGGGAGCCCCGTGAGCAGGACGTTGGCATCAGCAGGTTTGGGCAGATATAGAGACTCCAGAAGCTCAGCCCCACTGGGAACAAAGGAGCTGGAGTTGGAGTGATGGAGGTGGACGTGGTGGCAAAGACGGTCCTGAGTTTTGAATACCAGGTGGAGAGATATGACTTCAACTCCTCAGGAAACAAAAGCCAGTCAGTGTTGATTCTCAGCTGAATATGGCATTATTTATATATACACGCATGTATGCATATATATATACATATATATAAAGAAATTTAAGAAAATTAATTGCCCAGTTGTATGCAGGATGGAGTAGGATGGAGAGAGATCTGAGTTAGGTAGATGAGCAGGAAGCAGTTTCTTTGGCCCCAAAGGAACCCCCAAGGGCTGCACTGAGATGGGGTAGCAGCTCTGCAGGGAAACACCACTGGGCAGAGTCTTGGGGAGATGGGAGAAGGGCAGCCAAGGACACCCACAAAGTTTGAGCGCCAGTGTACAGACAGAGGGTGTGTTGTCCCAGAAATTGGGAATCTAGAAGGGAAAGACATCAAGGGATAAGGTGTGAGTGTGCGTATGTGTACGTGTGTGCATGTTAGTGAGGTTGGAAACCTGGGCAAAATGAAATAAAAATATGTTTCAAAGATATTATTCTGACGTAATTGGTAACCTAGGAAGTTTCTTCTTTTCATTGTGATAGACAATCATGGTCAAACTTTTGATTTACTTCTGTTTCCAACAAAATGTTTCCACATGGATTAAGCTTTGAAAACGCATGAACATTTAATGGACGGCGTGTTTCCATCAGTTCACAAGCTCAAGGGCGCTCTCGGGTGACTCTGCTTGGAAACCGCAGAAGTGCTGATGTTGCAGCCTGGAGGTGGAGGAGTTCCCCTAAGTCACCCCACCCGGTGTCTGCACTGACCCCAACTCAGGACTCCAGCGTGATGGAAAGAGGTTCAGTGGAGCACCTGCAAGTGTTTCCATGGCAGCGCAAACAAAAAAGAAAAGAAAACAAAACAAAACAGAAATCCCAGTTCCGAAATAAGGAAGAGTTTCACGGCTATCAAGTTTATTGCCAGTGACTCCGAAATACAGTTGATCCTTGAATATTGCAGAGAATGGGGTGCCAGACAGCCAGGCAGGTGGAATCTGTGTGTAACTTAATAGTTGTGTACTGGGTTCCTCCTTATCTCCAGGTACTTGATCATTTTTTTTTTTTCACTGTAGGATAACACTGTATTAATTACACGTCAAGTTTAACATGTTAAAAACCGTTTATTAATTAGCACATATTAAGTTCATTCGTAGTCTAAATAAATCCTTTCACAATGCACTGTACGATCCTAGATCAAAATACAGAGTACAGGAATTCGGGAAAATTCTTGACCTGATATGATGATCCAGGAGTTTGGATTCCTATGGTTTACAAAATAGAGCCTAACTCTGCATATTAATTGTATGACCTTTTAGGGAAGGGTTACTTACACTATGTTGAATAACTGTGACTATGTCTTTATTTCAACCATGTCAACTAATATTCATGATTTCTATTGATTTAATGAAGATACGTTAGAATATTTCCTAATTACCAAAGTTTTTATCCTTAAAAACTAATTGGCAAAGCTATTTAAAATTTAGAGTGATCCACTGTCTTACTTTAATACAAGGAAAGATTCCCTGAACACTTAATTGTGATCTATCCGTTTCCCCTGTATACGACATTTCAGCATCCAGGGATTCAACCAGCCTCGGCCCTTGTAGGACTTACTACTGAAAAAAGTTCACGTATAAGTGGACCCACTCAGTTCAAACCCATGTAGTTCAAGGGTCAACTGTAATATTAAAAAAACACCAACAGTAACAAAACACAAGCCCTTAGTATATGCAGTAGAAGAAAGTGCTCGGTTTTCAGTGGGTCTATTTGACTTTCGGCCACAGGAACTTGATGCCCAGGGCCTCAAAGTGGGGAAACACTGTTCTCGGTGTCCACTGACGCGCTTCTGGACATGAGGCCACCAGCACACGAGCCACAGAGAGGGACTCTAACACAGAACTCCCACTGCTGCATTTTACTCTTCCAAACGCAGACTATTCTCAATGCTCATTCTACGTGCAGAAGGAGTGCGAAAGACTTGTGACATTCTGAGAGGTGCAATTATAGGGGAAAGATCACCTCGCATTGTAACTCGAAAGAAGAACGTTTGCCTGATGGACATGATACACTCTTACACTTTTTCACTGAGAAAAGAAAGTAAAACTGGGTTTGGTGGTCTTCGAATCTATCACGGGGTGAACTCAAGAATGACAGTGTCTGGTGAGAAGGAAGATGCCCAGCTTAAAAAGAAAATGTCCCTTGGCGGCCCCAGGTTCTGGAGAGTTCTGATCGTGCCCTGACATGTGTCCATCATCACATGACGCGAAATTCTTATTATACTTTAAGTTGAAGTCATTTTCACACTTTGGAGACAATATGTTCTCATGTGAAAGAGCCTTGCACGGTGGCACCATCCAGGACCCCACCTGTCCTGAAACGCTTGACAAGTTCAGGGATTATTTGTACAGAATCCACCCTGGGCTGAGAAGAGAGCAGAGAAGGTGGGGGTGGAGGGGCTGCCCTCCTTGGGGCGGGAGGGATGGAGGGAGATGAAGGGTCAAGAAGCCTCCATGAGGCTCCCGGCGCTCCGGACCTGTGCAGGGTGTGCCCGCAGGTGACGGGACCGCGAGGCAGCCTGGGGCTGAGAGGGCTTTCCACGGACACTGACCACAGGAACCGGGATGAACAGGTCTCTGGACAGAGCGATTTGCCAAAAGGGATGGTGTGTGTCCTTTCATTTCTAGACTCACCCCTCAGCACATTGTCTGCAACCCTTTTCAGGGATTACATAGAATTAATTCTAGATCCATCCTCTAAAGCTGGATGATGGGAGGGTGCACATTTCTGAGGACACTTGGGCTGACGATCACGTCACCATAGGTTATCCAATCTGTTCTGCCCCCTCCCCCCCCCCCGCTGAGGGACTGTGACCAGTTCACCTCACATCTGTGGGGCTCCATCTCCTCACAGAGAAAGTGAAATGCCCCCCGCTCCAGTCACCAGCTCTTTTCCAGACCCCAAGGCCTCTGTCTTTAGCAGCAGTACCAGGCACAGTGAGATTCCTGATCCCGACATCCTTTTGTCGTGATTGTTTTAGACACACTTTACAAAGGGGAAGTTTATTTCTTGTTTGTTTCTTTCTTGGTTTTTACCTAAAGAGACCACTGTCTTCCCCTCTTCCAAAAAAAAAAAAAAAATTCTATTCAGTAAATGTTTCTGTAAAATGCCTTTTATGTTAAATCTTTGTAATGAGTTCACATAAAGTTTTACTATCCAAGAGTCCTAGCCAGCCCTTTTTTATAAGAGCATTTGCATCACCTAAATTTTATTGGCAAGAAATGAAAAAAAGAAAAGGAAATTGTAGATATTTAGGAAAAAATTACTTTTAATAATGTCAAGACCTTTTTATAATTAAGATGTTAGAATGTATAATTGAATTTGTGCAATCAGAAGGCCAGATAAAATTTCTAGAAGCCCAATTACTGTGGATGCCCATTTCAAATGCGGTGAATATTCCTGGGAATTATTTTCACCCCCTTGTAAGACTTGTGAGACATGAGCTCACCACAACAGTCAGCCACCTGCCAAGCACTTTATTAGTCTCTGCAACCACCCAAAATAATCATCAAGGTTTCTTCTGAATAAAATTCCAGGCATTGAAGGATAGAAAACAGCATTAAGTGCCTTGACGAGAACACTCAGGGTAGAGCTATAGGCAAACAGACTGTCTGAGCCTGGAGAAAACAGGAGAGAGAAGGGAAGTACAGCTGAGGCTGGACACTGCAGCGGGTTCTCCATCATTTAAGGTAATGCTCTGCACATCCTGGAGGGTGGTGTGCCACGCTCATTCTGCTTGTGAAGGCGCTGAGATTCGAGGGAGCTGAACGAATCGTACAGAACCTTAGAGCCAGCGCTTAGGAGGGCCCGGGTTCCAATCGCATCTGTGCTACTGTGTTTACAGCAGTTTCCTCTGCTATACAACATCCTTCCTTGGGGCCGAGGCTGCAGAGGCCAGCAAGCTCATGGTTCTGGGAGTTGCTGCAACAAAGATCTAAGCATTTTGTACAGCAAACTGTGCACATCTCGACTCCAGCTCCTCCTTTACTCAGATACATTGGTAGTGCATGCAGCCTGGTTTCTCCTGTTATTCTGAATGAGAGACCCCTAAGATAAGTCCTCTTCTGTGGCAATACACCATGAGGACTGATTCAACCTTCTTGGGTTTTGGTGTCATCTGGAAGATGGTGAACAATAGCACTCTTGCTGATTTGGGAGTCCTTATTTTTTCTTTTAATCGAATTGCTCAAACCCACAATCGCTCCCAAAAGGGGTCTCAAACTTAGCCCAATAAAAGTGCAGTTATTTTTTATTTTAATTTGAACTTATAAAACATTGATTAAATAGCCAATGTGATTACAGTAACAATGTGATTACACTGAAGATATCTTTGCTTGTGAATCAAGAAATTATTTCTATACGCTCTTTCCCTTCAAGGTCTTTCATCTTTCCCCTGTGGTTGGCTGGATGTTCACCAGCGCCACTCAGAATCTTACAGATGCTTTGACTGTATTTGAAACAGTTTGCGTTTAGGTTAGATATTAATCCAAACTTCTTTACAATAAAGGCTGATATATCACACAGCTGGCTATCTCAAGATGGTCAGCATATAGTGAAAATTAAGATGGGTAGCCATTTATTGGGGGGTCTTAAGGTGAAATTCTGCTTATAAGAAGGTTATATCATTTCCACGTTTATCAAAATTATTTTGTTTCTCAGCACATCAAGTATAAAGGAAGACAGACAAGAACTGCATCTTTAAACAATGACCTGGACAAGCCGCCGCTTGTTTGCCTGTCGTGGCTCTGTGCAAGGTATTTTATGTCCAGAATTAACTTATACAGTGCCAAGCAAGAGGCCTGGGGCATGGTAAGTAATCAATGAGAAGCAACTCATAAATGCTGCTGAATAAACGCTGGATGCACGCACGGGAAGCCTCGAGAGTTGGTGTTACTGCTACTTCTTCCCTATTTTACAGATGAGAGCAAGACGGAGAAGTGAGTGACCTGCCTAAGGCTGTGTATGTAGTGAGGGTTCCCACAGGAAGTTGAACCTGGATTGTCAAACTTTAATTACAATCCTTTATCTACTTCAAGTAGAATGTTCATATTGATAATATCCATGTCTTTGCTGATATTAGCAGAGTCTTAAATAATAATTTTAATCATAATTATACTACATCACAGAGTGAGCTATGAACTCATTGGTCAGTGTTTTCAAAACCTGTTGAAATAAAAATTCAGGTGATACCACGTATCAAAATGTCTGAATTAAGTCATTTCTGACTTAAGGCAGGTCTGAGGCATCTCCTCCAGTCCCAGGTTACTAGCAGGGTTCCTCTTTCCTTTATTCTTTCTTAGGATCAGAAAATGCTGGAATTTCCTTGGGAATTCTGAGGTATGATGCATCATTTATTGAACAAACATATACCAGGAGACTCCCACGTGGAAGGTTTATTTTTTAGAGTCTACAGACAAATACTATAATGCAGTATCTTTCTCTGACATTTCACTAAGCATAATATTCCTCTAGGCCCATCTGCATTGCTGCAAATGGCAGGATTCCATTTTCTTTTATAGCTGAGTATTATTTCATTGTGTATATCTATACACCGCATCTTCTTTATCCATTTGTCTGTTGATGGACACTTAGGTCGCTTCTGCGTCTTAGCTGTTGTAATTCATGCTGCTTCTGGTTTCCCAGGGGACAGATGTTAGGGTGGTTCTAGATATCAGTAGCTGGGATCCCAGAACGCTTTTGCTCCATCTCAGAGTTCCCCTTCTCAACATTTGAATTCCAACAGCAGGTAAACCTGGGCTTCTTTGAGGGTTTCAGAACTCTTCCTTTATGCCCTCTTTTACGGCTTGGAGGAAGTTAGCTCCAGAGGGTGAGCCTTAAGTTCTCATGTGGCTCAAGGGCTCATGCCGGCTGCTCTAACTGGCTCCCTGTGTATGAAGAGAATGGGATTGACTTTGAGCTTTGAAGTGGTTCCAGTTCCTCCTGAAGTTGCTCTGGGACAGTGGTTTTAGAGGTGTTTGTTTGTATGCATGTATGCTTTAGCTATTGAAACCTTTCTTAAGATATTACAGTACAAAGGTACTGAATTACAAACTAGATTATCAAAGAAGGAGGAGGAGGAGGAAGAAAAGGAAGGAGAAGAAAAGAAGAGAGGGAGAAGAGCAAAAAGGAGGAGGAGGGGAGAGGAGAGGGGAGGAACGGGGAGGAGACAGTTGGCCTTTTGCTACACTGGTGGATGGGATCCAAAGCCCAGGCCCTGGAAACCCGCCCACTTTAGGCCCCACCATTGAAGTCATTGCCTTGCTCCCAGAGGCCCCTGAAGGGCCTGAGCTTCAGTTCAGTTTAAAACCACCCCCCCCCAGGGGTCTGAAATTCAGAAAGGGCCCCTTCTTTGTACCTGACACTGGTCTTGATCCTATCAAACAAATAGCATCTGCTGAAAACATGGAACAAAGGATGCATTTTCCTCCTGCCCCACTCTTGCAGAATCCACGGTTGTACCAAACACAAAAAATATAAAAAAACCCTGACAAGGGGCCAGATTAAGTACCAGATTACAACTGTACCTTGGTTTTAAAACTTAAGGGCTTTATAACATTCATTTTATTAATATAATAACAGCAGTACTGATCCAACACTGTTAGTAGTTCTAATTAAATTGTAACGGCCTCTCCATTTTTTTTTTGTAAACTAAAACTTTTATTTTATTTTTTTATTGAAGTATAGTTGGTTTACAATACATTATATTAGGTTCAGGTGTACAGCATAGTGATTCAGTGTTTTTATAGATTTTACTCCATTAAAAGTTATTGCAAAGTAACGGCGATAATTCCCTGTGCTGTACAATATATCCCTGTGGCTATATATTTGCTTATCTATTTTACACACAGCAGTTTGTATCCCTTAATCTCCAACCCTATATTGCCTCTTCTTCCTTCTCCCCTCGGTAACCACTAGTTTGTTGTCTATATCTGCTAGTCTGTTTCTGTTTGGCTATATACATTCCTTTGTTTTTTAGATTCTACAAACAAATAATATAATGCAGTGTCTTTCTCTGACTTATTTCACTAGGCATAATATTCCTCTAGGCCCATCTGCATATCTGCAAATGGCAGGATTTCATTTTCTTTTATAACTGAGTATTATGCCATGGTATATATCTATATACCACAACTTCTTTACCCACTTGTCAGTTGATGGACACTTAGGTTGCTTCTATATCTTAGCCATTGTAATTCGTGCTGCTATGAACATTGGAGTGCATGTATCTTTTTTGAATTAGTGTTTCTAGGGGTTTTTTTGGGGGGGATATATACCCAGGAGTGGAATTGCTGTATAGTTCTATTTTTAGCTTTTTTGACCAACTTCTGTACTGTTCTCCATAATGGCTGTATCAAGTTACATTCCTACCAACAGTGTACAACCTTCTCTTTTCTCCACATCCTCACCAACATTTGTTATTTGTACACTTTTTGATGATGGCCATTCTGACAGGTGTGAGGTGATATCTCATTTTGGACTGGGTTTGCATTTCTCTAATAATTAGAGATGTTGAGTATCTTTTCATGTGCCTATTGACCATGTGCATGTCTTCTTTGGAGAAATGTCTATTCAGGCCTTTTGCCTATTTTTTGATTGGGTTGATTGTTTTTTGATATCAAGTTGTATGATCTGTTTATATATTTTGGATACTAATCCCTTGTCAATCATATTGTTTGCAGATATTTTCTCCAGGTTGAGATAACTGCTTCTGAAATAACTTCACATGTTGAACACTTTAGCTAAGTGGTATGTTACATAAAGGCATGCAATTAAGCAGGGAATTACAAACTTCTCTTGGTTGTTGTTTCCAGTATTTGCTTTAATATTTATCTTGTGTTTAGATTAGTTAAGCTTAGCATACCATTTTTTATCCTAAGGAATTTTTTATTTGTTTAAGGTCTTAAGATAAGCTTCTTATTTGGCAGTTAGTGCATCTGAAGACTCCATGACTGATATCCACTGACTGTGTGTTGTGTGCGTCCTTTTCTTGGAGCATCAGAGCATTAAGGTACCACATTCCTCTGAAAAATGTGCAAATCTCTGGTCAGTGAATGAGGAGTAGATGCCCTTTCCTTTGTCCTTTTTAAGTCAATATTTTTGATGTATTTTGGAAGACAAACATTGAGTACTGAAAATCTGATCTATGTTGCCCCATGTTTACAATATTATAAGAGGACATGCCATACTTCTAATTGATACCCTGTTTTCAACTATTAACTGTCATATTTAGGTTTTTTCCTTATCAGGGAAGAAAATGCCCTGAGCAGGGAATCACACACTTAATCAACCAAGAGTTGACCGATATTGCAAGAATTTATAATAGTCCTGTGTCCATTATCCATTCCCATGCCAATCTCAAAATTCATGGGTGACTCTTGAAATCTTCAGAAAATTTTTTGAGCTCTAATTTATGTTTAAATGTTTTTGATGGTAGCAATAATACAATGCGAGACCTAAGAACACATAGGCTTCTGTTGCTGTCTGTTTTTATTCTTAAGGGGGCAGAATCGCTTCTGCTTGTGCAGGAAGTAGGTTTCAGGTTTCTTTGGTTGTATGTCTGAGAATCCTTAAAATGACTTGTATTGTCTCTCCCATTTACAGTGAGGGCTGGAGCAGAGCCGGTGACAACGTCAGCCAGGTGTCCTTCCAGTGCTGGAAATGCTGGTCTCAAACATGGGGACTGGTGTGGGCTGCAACCTCACTCCATTCAACCTTTGCCTTCGCATCCTTAAGGTCTCATGTGGCCTGCCCAGCACAGACTTCATTCTCAAGAGTTTTTCCAGAATTTTCCTTTAAGGAACTTAGGGTATCACTTCTCTGCCTTTTGGCTAAGATCAAGTGTAAGGAAATTAGGGTAAAGATTCAGACTGTAATTGCATTTCTGGCAGAGTTCATGATAACCCTAGTGACATGAGATGTGAACCTACTGTACTGATATTTTCAATATCACCTTCCAGCTAATATATACTATTTATAAATATATATATATGCATTAACACACATAGGATTAGTTTCTACACACACACACACACACACACACACACACACCTGTATCTATAGCTACACTATGTCTCTGATTCTAGGCTTACCTTTGTTTGCTGCCAAAATGTCTACTTGCTCATAGGAACAAGTGGAAAATAGGAATCACAGAAAAGTTTCCCATGTTTCCAAACTGGCAGGAAGATCCAGCTGTCGGGCTGGCAGCCTGCAGAATTCTGATCCGCTGGGAGGCAGCTCCCTTCCCCAGCTCTGCCGCTCAGGAGGAAACAGATGAACGCAAGGAGCCTTTCCGTGTCTCTCCTTTCAGGAGGACATGCACAGTTTGGACAATTAATAATTATAACGATAAGGGTCTTATTTCACACCTTCATTGTTTTTTTTTCAGTGCGTGTGTGTGTTCCTGAGACCAGGGGAGGAATGAAAAGCAGAGGACAAACATCTGGTGAGGATCAGGTTCAGATGAAATGAATCTGATGTCCAAACTGATGCGTGTTAAGGGAAGTAGGTTTAGTTCCATGTCTCCCGAAGTTGTTACCAAGTCCAAGCTTGCTCGGCTCACCGCACAACAGCCCAGTAAGTCAGAAACGAGGTGTTGAGACAAGAAATATGACTTTATTCGGAAAGCCAGCCGACGGAGAAGATGGCAGTTAATGTCTCCAAAAAACCATCTTCCTGCGGTTTGGATGCAAGTTTCTTTCATAGAACAGAGAGGGGGAGGAGGTGAGGAAGTAAAGTAAAAGGCCATAACTTTTGTAAATGTCGCCTGGAATGGCCAGCCACAGGGAAGTGATGTGTTAATTTCTTTTTGCTGCCATCCACCATCCACAGGTGCACAGGGTCAGGATGTTTCCCTGGATAAAGGCACTTTGGTTTAACCTTCAGGCAGAGGGGCAGGGCTCCCTGAGGCAGGCCATTGTGTGTAGACAGCATCCATGTAGTGAAGCAAAGGTTAAAGTAAAAGAAATAGATACAACCTGTAGTCAGATTTGGCTCTTCCCTGCTACAAAGTTACCAGGTGAAAACACAGCACCCAAGATCCCAGACCCTGAAGCCTGCAGGAGGGTGATGCAGTCAGACCCCTGTATGCCTTCCTCTCCCCCAAGGCCCCCTCTCCTCCCTGAGCATCCGCTGTCGGGAGCCCGAGAACCCACTTCAGGAAGGGAAATCAGCTCAGATGACTTTGGAGAGAAGGAAGGAGGAAGAAGACACACCAAATAACATCTTCTACGTTATTTGTTTGAACTTTAGCTTCTCCTACCCAGCTCTTGTTTCTCGCAGGGAAAACCCACAACAAGAAGTAGGGCTGCCTGTCATAAAACATGATTCTTCTCCCTGGTAAAGAGAGTTTTCATTATATTTTTCTGCAGCCGAGTTCTTGAGGGAAAACACCAGGCATCTGGCCGCTGACCCAGGGCAACAAACTTCCTCTCTTGTCAGTTTCAGTCTCATCTTTCTTAAAACTGAAATTTACCTCCAGCCTTTGCTTCTTCCTGGTCTTTCTCGAACCAAAGAGGGAAGTTAGACCTGTCAGGAGGGACACGCGGGCTGCCTGTCAGAGACAGAGGGCAAGCAGGTCCCGGAGACGTGACATCTGTGCTCCTGCTGAAAACCATCCTTGTCCAGCAACTGTTAGTTGGAGAAGCGATTTTCCCCGACTCTTTAGGAGGAAGAGGGCCCTGGGGTCAGGGTGGGGAAGCAAAGGACAGGAAGGTTTGCACTGCTTCACGTCTTTGAAGCACCGGCCGGCGTCCACCTTGTCCACTCGGAGTGGAAGACGGGCCGTCGAGTAAAGCAAGATAAATGTGATGCCCTGATGGCTGTCCCTGGTGCACAAAGTCAGCGCGCTGATTATCACTGCAGCTGCATGACTGATGTCAACAGATGCGATGTGTAGAAAATGCATTCACAGTTAAGTGGGACCCCTTCCCCTGAAAACCCTATGCAAACTCCCTGACTTCAGAAAGCTCAGATGTTTGCAAGCGGTGACCTGGCAGTAGGTGGCCGACAGCGTTCTCTGTTTACAGGGCAAGGATGGTGCCCACGAGGGTCGGCTTTTCCACGTCAAAACCAGCGTTTACCGACGTCTGTAGATGAGTCTAGCTTGAAAAATAACATGAGGAAAGCTGCTACCTCCATATGCTGATTACTTGTCCTTTCTGAAAGTTACATTTTAATGACAATTTGCATGTCTGAATGTAGATGGCATTTTTTTTTTAACTTTTTTCAAGAAAGTCACCATGCAAGGGGAAGTTTCCTGACAGTGAGTGATGAGTTTTCCCGTTAGTATGTGTTTTGGATGAAACAGAATATTTGCCCTAATTGCCTTGCCATCCTGTCCCCAGAAAACCTTCTGAAGATCTGTCATCACAGCCATCAGGGGAGCAGCAGCTCTGTGCCCCAGGGTTAGAGACCCTCACGGCTCAGGCTTGCTCCTCCCCTCCCCCAGCGCCCGCCCATGGTCCTGCCCCATCCCCAGCAGGCTTGTACTGGGTACAGGTACATACAGCTCATCGCTTCCTCATGGTCAAGTCTCCCAAACACAAGGGCACCAAAGAGGGGTATGGAGGTGAAAACCAACGTGCGCGGAGTCTGGGCTTTCAGACATTCAGTCATAAGAATTCACTTCAAAGATGTTAAAATAGGACTTCCTAGGTGGTACAGTGGTTAAGAATCCGCCTGCCCATGCAGGGGACAAGGGTTCGAGCCCTGCTCTGGGAAGATCCCATGTGCCACAGAGCAACGAAGCCCATGCGCCACAACTGTTGAGCCCATGTGCTGCAACTATTGAAGCCCATGCGCCTAGAGCCCGTGCTCCGCAACAAGAGAAGCCACTGCAATGAGGAGCCCACGCACCACAATGAAGAGTAGCCCCCACTCTCAGCAATTAGAGGAAGCCTGTGTGCAGCAACGAAGACCCAACACAGACAATAAATAAATTAAATAAATAAATAAATTTAATTTTAAAAAAAGGTATTAAAATAACGAATCATGGTGCGCTTTTCCAGAAGCACACCAGGGGAGGCAGCTCTGACGCAGATGATGTGGAAGCATGTGGACCGGCGCAGCCGTGTGCTGGCTGTTCTGGACTCTGGCTCTCAAGGTCCCTTTGGGTGCCCATCAGACAACCCTGATGCTGAAGACAATGTGGGCACAGGAATTGCTCTGATGAACATCTACCAGATTCTTTGCAACCAGTTCAAAACCTACGCACAGCCACTCCAAAGTAGCCTGGTGCCTGCTGCTAAAGATTCAGGAAGAGGCGTCAAAGGAAGGGAGTAGACACACATGACCTTGTCCACATGCCCCGTGTTTCTTCACAGGCGACGGTCACCGTGTAGCTGGTCCTGGGGTTCATCAAGGGCAGTGGCACTGGTCCAGTCTTGAAGAAGGACGTGCCTTCCAGAAAACAGCTCAGCCTCTCAGATGAGAATTTCAGTGCACGTTTTTCTTTCTTTTCAAATATGCCTGGGTCAGGGAAACTCTCTCTAATGAATATTTTAAGGTGTTTATTGTGAGTGATTTCTGTGATTAGTTCAGAAGGTAGAAGATAAAAGAGGAAAAGGAACCGCAACAGAGAAAAGTGAGGGGTGAGAAAGAGGCACCTACTTTCTTTCTACAGACACTATGTAGATTCGTACGGATAATTGAACATCACCATTAAAGTTGGTTAACTGCATGAGGCACTCAGTGTATGCCGGGTCCACAGGGAAAGCAGACTGGCTGAAAAGAATATTTCCAGACTTCCTGTTATGATCCACTTAAGAAAGCAAACATACAAACAAGCCAGAGGACAGGTCTCATTTCTCCTTTTAATCAAATTTACATCAGGGCATCTAATGGAAGTAAACATATCACAGGCTATCAGCTGAAGCATCCTAAGTATTCTCACCACAGAGACCCACATGGTTCCTGAATTCTAATGCATTTGGGCATCATTTTAATTTAGGGTTATTTTAGTGCTAATATAGAATTGAAAGGGCTCTAGCTTATCAATATTTTCTCAACCTTACTTTACAAATTATGTACTCTACACATCACTTTAAATTGCATGGGCATCAAGTCTGGGAAAAACTGAGGTTCAAGTATTTATGCTTCAAGAAGAACAGCAGCTCTGAAAAGATGGAGAATAGGTAGAAGGACAGATGAAGATGATGAAGATGCAGATTCAAGCAGATACAAGCAACTGTCGATAAAGGTGTGCAGATACCAGCTGGACCAGGCACACACTTTGGAGTTAGTCTGATCTTTCCTTGGTTCCACAGTTTGACATTCACACAAGAAATGCCAGCCGAAGGTTGTACTGTTCTTATGACTTCCACGGCAAGATTGCATTGGCTTCCTGTGAAAGGGGAGTGACTCAGCTCCTGTCTGAGGCCTGCAGCTCATCCTGGGGGCAGCAGCCTTACCCACCTGGCCCTCCCTGTGGGGAGGAGACCCTCGCCTGTGCCCTGCCAGCATCCTCCATCTTCCTGTGAATGAGTCCAAGGGAGAAGGATGCTCAAGAAGAAGGGCAGCTGTTCCCACCGAGTGAGCACGAAAGGGTACTGCTCTGCTTCTCCCAAGCCAGGAGCCAAGCTGATCAGTGAGTCCTAAGAGTCCCCTGTCCCCTATCCTGCATGGCCTGGGGGGTCACCGGCAGCTGACGGAATGTGGCCAGAGTGAGGTGATCTGTGGCCATGGCAATGTACTCTCCGTGCATACAGCAGTCAGGCACGACCACACCTGTAGGAGAAGCAAGACTGTGGGAAAAGCACCCCAGACCCCTGGATGAGAAACACGGAGAGAAGCCAGAAGGGTAGCTTTTCCTATGTTCATATGTGGGTAGCAGATTTGGGGGCTGTGCTGGTCCAGCCCGGAAAGTCTCACGAGAGCCAACTGCTCCATGACCGGGAATTTTCAGGCCTGTTGTTAGATCATGGGGAGTTTGAAATCAACCAGGAAAGAAATGTTTACACCTGAGAAACCCCTGTCTAGGCGAACTAACTAGTTTCCCACCTCACTACCACATTTTCACCAAGCTCTGAAGGGTGAAATAATAGTCAATACTACCCTATGCCTGAGAGACACACACGCTTACATATAAAACTATGGGTTTGATTGTGTCTTCATTTTGAAATTGGTGTCTAGACTCACAGTGAACCTGCTATTCAGAGGGAGCTGATGGAGCCCTGAACGGGCTGCTCAATGGATGGAATCTGCAGCTGATTTTTATCACAGCAGCTGGTGGTGGGTGTGACTTGGCAGGCTTACTGGACGTGGTGGGGGCTTACTGTTTAGAGCAGGGGAGCTTGGGGTCTTGCCTCTGCAGAAAACCAAGATGTGGTGCACTTTTCCAGCCTCGGGCTGAACTGGGTGGACCTTCCACAGAAGCTGCATCGCCCAGCTCACCATTCAAGGCAAGGAAAACCTGAACCTGGGCCAGCAGGGGCTCCTGGCCATCTCACCTCTCTGTGCCTGGGACAGCAGAGGTGTGCTGGTGCGTCTCTGTGCCCAGGGAGGGCACACCTGAGGGTTCCTTCTGCAGTTTCTAAACTCCCATGATCTTATCGCAAGAAGTTCTTGCTAATTATTAGGGAAATGCAAATCAAATTACAATGAGGTTTCACCTCACACTGGTCAGAATGGACATTAGTAAACAGTCTACAAATAACAAATGCTGGAGTTCGGGACTTCCCTGGTGGTGCAGTGGTTAAGAATCCGCCTAACAATGCTGGGGACATGGGTTCGATTCCTCACCCAGGAAGATCCCACATGCCCTGGAGCAACTAAGCCTGTGCGCCACAGCTACTGAGCCTGCACTCTAGAGCCTTCGAGCCACAACTACTGAGCCATGGGCTATAACTACTGAAGCCCGCACACCTAGATCCCATGTTCTGCAACAAGAGAAGCCACCAGAATGAGAAGCCCATGCACCACAACAAAGAGTAGCCCCTGCTCGCCACAACTAGAGAAAGCCCACACGCAGCAAGAAAGACCCAGAGCAGCCAAAAATAAATAAATAAACAAATAATACAAATGCTGGAGAGGGTGTGGAGGAAAGGGAACACTCTTACACTGTTGGTGAGAATGTAAACTTGTGTAGCCACAGTAGAGAACAGTAAAGAGGTTCCTTAAAAAAATAAACATAGAATTACCATATGATCCTGCAATTCTGCTCGGTTTAATTTGAAAAGATACATATATATCCGGAGAAAACTGTAATTCAAAAAGATACATGCACCCAGTTGTTCATAGCAGCACTATTTACAATAGCCAAGACATGGAAGCAACCTAAATGTCCATCAACAGACGAATGGATAATGGAGATGTGGTACATATATACAATAGAATATTACTCAGCCATAAAAAGGAATGAAATAATGCCATTTGCAGCAACATGGATGGATCTAGAGATCATCGTACGAAGTGAAGCCAGTCAGACTGAGAAAGACAAACACTGTATGATATCACTTACATGTGGAATCTAAAATATAACACAAATGAACGTATTCACAAAACAGAAACAGACTCACAGACATAGAAAAATTTATGGTTACCAAAGAAGAAAGGGCGGAGGGATAAATTAGGAGTTTGGGATTAGCAGACACAATTACTGTATAAAATAGATAATAAGGTCCTACTGCATACATCTATATATATAAAACTGAATCTTTTTGCTGTACAACTGAAACTAACACATCATTGTAAATCAGCTATATCCTACACTAAGAAAGTTAAAAAAAAAAAAAAAAAAGAAGTTCCTGGGTTTCCTGTGAAGAGGAGTCCCAGCCCCAGTTCAGGAGAAGACCAGCCTCCTGGGACCTGAAACATGAAATCTGCTACTTTCATGAAAGCATCAGGCCTGTGCCTCCCAGGGGTGGGGGTGGGGAGGCTGTGCTGAGGAGAAGCTGTGCTGGCCTCAGTGTCCTGAGCACGTGCTGAATCTCTCCTTTGCCCAGAAAGGGGATGAGGCACACGTTTCCAATGTGAAAGCTTGCTCTGCACCTTAAAGACATTCACAGTCGGGTGGCTGGTGGGGAGGCTGCTGTGATCTTTGGAGCAGACAACGCACAGAGTTCTCCTGGAGGCTCGGAAGGCCGGGGAGTGTGCATGGCTCCTCCCAGCCAGCCAGGCTGCACCATCCCACGTTCCAGCTCCTGCCTGATCCTGCACCAAGTGTCAGCCTCAAGATTCTCCGTCCAGCAGAAGGGGTGGAGTCAGGTTTGTGGAGGCCGCTCTATAAAGGCCAAGATGCAGAGGGCGGATTCAGAGGATTTAGACGGAAGGCCACTGGCAGGGCCCACCTGTCCCATCCAGGACATGCTGCCCTTGGAGGGACAGTTGCAGAGGCATTGGAGGACCACTCTCCGGGCGCACGTCTGCCTGGATGAGAGGGGAGCCCTCGGACATAGAGGTTCAGGGCTGGTCCCCTGCATCCCACGCGTGACACGGACATCCAAGCACATGGATTTTCAAAGGCTGTTTTTACCTGCATCGTTGATCTCTTGCTGGCCCTTGTAAATACTTTAACATGTTGGCCTTACATTTTTTTTTTTTTTTTTTTTTTTTGGCCACACCGAGGCTCGTGGGATCTTATTTCTCGGACCAGGGACTGAACCCGTGTCCCCTGCGGTAGAAGCTCGGAGTCTTAACCACTGGACTGCCAGGGAAGTCCCAAGCCTTACCTTTGTCTTAAAATAGCATTTGTTTTTTTTTAGATAGTTTGTATCCACTAGAAGGAATTAAGTCAGATTTGAAATGTTTGGGAAGGAATATTTGGGGCAGGCGAGAATAGGCACTTTTCTTTTGCCATCTCAGTAAATATAACTCATTCCATCAATGAACAGCTTTAGTAAACTTTCTCCCAAATATCTGCAGTTAAGCTGGACTGCAAAAAATATGTATTTCTTTTCTTTTTTCCAGTGCAACCTTTTTATTTATATTTTAATTTTTTTAGGAACTTTTATTGGGATACACTTGACATACAATAAACTGCATATATTTAAACTGTGCAATCTGATATTCTTTTTCTTATTGGTAATGCAAAAAAATATGTATTTCAAGCCTAAATTTTGCCTTTCAATTGGTGGAATTTGACATGCACAAAACTTTTTAAAAGGTATAAAAATTCCTTTTTTTAGGCCACATTCATTTACCTCCCCTCAGCCATTCACGACCCTCAGAAATGACATTGCTTTATCAGGGCACAACTAACCTCATTACAAAGCAATAAAATTGTTAAATTAAAAGTGGATACATCGGATGTCTGAACTGTAATTAACTACTAAGACACCTGTTCGTATACAGATCAGTAGCAATGAAGCATTTAATTTTGGATTTTCAGCCATAAATTATTCCTAATTTTAAAGGATCCCATTTCTATTCTGCATCTGTCTTTTAATAATATGTTAGGTTGAGTCAACATTTAAGCTTCTTGTTTTTGACTTTTTTTAAAAGGTCTATAAACCCACTTGTAACTTCCCCAGGGCGTCATATCAAAGCCTTTGGCTGTCACCGCAGCTGCTGATGGTTCCTGGCTGTTCCCCTAGCCTCCTCCTGGGTGCACGTGATCCGCTCACCTCCAGAGCGCGGGTCCAGCTGTGCCCCTCCCGGCACACCACGCCGCAACGTGCAGATGTGGCACAGGTTGGGGGCTTGCAGAGCAGTCACAGTTCACGACTGTTCACAACTTCACACTCGTTCCCGCTACAGACACCTGCCCACCACTGACAGTTTCCATGTTTCTCATGATGTTTCTTGAGACAGAGGAGATCCAGCCTCTTGTTTTTTGTCCATTTGTTTTGCAGTGCTGCAAGGAAGAGAGCACAGAACAGCTGGCACAGACAATAAAAGCAGGGGAGTGCCCCCCGCAACCCGTGGTCTGAATTCCTACTGTGGGCTTCAGGTCTCCAGACGTCGTCCAGGTGGCCTCACGTCCATTCAGCCTTTGCCAGCAGTCCTTTACTTCTGTTCCCATTGAGGCTTAGGACAGCGATGTGTCAGCGGACAGCAGCCTTGGCCACACAGGACTTGCCATCCAGCTCAGAGCCCGTGAGCGCGTCCCGTCCAGGCTGATTTCCACCCAGGCTGCTCTGAGCTGGCACAGGGTTTCATAAGGTTTTCGCCTTCAATCTCCTTTCAGACTGGGAGCTAGCTAGAAAACCTGTTTAAAGAACAATTCCACTGCTAAGCTGTGGGATAAAAGCCTGTCTCCCTCACCACCGGAGGCACAGTTGTGATTTTATTGTTTTATATTGAGAACAACTATATTCACTCCCACCTAAAAAAAAAAAAAGGCAGTGTCTTAAATAGCATGGGGGAGTGGGTGCTCTTCTCTCGGAAATCGTTGTCAAGTCAGCTACCCACCACATTCCTACGCTAGGAAGCAGGACATTTACAAATGGTGCAAGCCACTGCAGAGTTTTAAAAGGTATCATTTTGGCTGCCGCTCTAAGTAGGAACCTGTGGGTCCAAAGCCCATCGTGTTTCATGTTTTCATGGGTGAGCACGACATCACATCATTTTCTGGCAGGTTTGCAAAAGAATTGGGGAGATGATAGTATTCGGAATTCCTCGGGAGGAGTCACGGGAGCTGCTTTCTGCTCCTCATTCTCTGCAATTTGGTTTTCTGAGCCGCACCAAGTTGGGATGTAGGACAACGGAAAACAAGAACTGCTCATTTCAAACAGATTTCAGAAACAAACTGCTCTGACTTCACGTCAGACAGGATGACGCTAAGTTGGGTTTCCTCCACCAAATTTGGCTCCCAGCTGCGGTGTGTCAAGTGAAACAGGAGCACGTGATTGTATTCAACCCCAAAATCAAGCTCCTGGCTGACAGCTTTTATTAGCAGGATCAGAAAGCAGGTCTGTCTGTCTTTTAAAAACAGTCACTACTTGGGAGCTTTGAATCCCAAGCTTGCACAAAGGCATTCCACCCCTCTGCTCCCAGAGGAGGACACAGCCCAACTGGACTTTAAAGACCTGGGGGACCAAGGCTGGGGAAAGGGAGGGACACAGCCTTGAACCCTCCACCCCGAAAGGGGGTGCAAAGGGAGCAAAACTGGCTTTAAACCTATCACACTGATGGAATTCTTCTTTCTTTGTTGAAGTAAACTCAAAGTCAATTTATGATGAATAAGCAATAAGGAATACAGCATCGAGGTTTACAAATAGATCGACCCCAAATAGTTCTCCTGCTTTCACTCTTTCTTGCTGTGGTCAGGAAGAATGCCCTTTCTGACTGAGGGTACCCTTCACAGGGTGTGAACAAAAGGAAAGTGGTAGCCAAGTCTGTCCACATTTCGGAGGCCTTGGTGAGCTGGACTGTAGGGTAGCATGTGTCTTTCTCTCACCCTCTGGAGTACTTGTCTGGGAGGGAATGGGGCAACCGAACAAGAGAAAGGATGCAATTGGGTCCTTCAGGGAGTGTGTGATGACACAGGAATGCACAGGACAGGGACCCAGGGACCTGCCTGCCTGGGGACCCCACAGGGAGGACTTGACAGGTGAAGATGCCCACTGGACTGCCCTGGGCCTCCAGGCCTGCGTGCATGGGGACGTGTCAGGCAAAGGCACGAGAAGACACTTAGAGCAGAGGACAGACAGGTCAGAAGCCTCTTTACAACTGCTGTTGCCCGGATGACAGCGTGTGTCATCACAGAGACTTCGGCTTCCCCAAGCCACAGCCACAGAACAGTCCATCCTTGGTCGTTCCTTCAGGAGAGTGGGGTGGGGTCTGATTCCATTTTGGTAAAATGAAATCCATGTAAAATCACACTCTGGTATTTTAAAAGCAAATACGTCCAAACTTGACCAAGATGTTACTCTAAGGGTCCAGTTTCCCCCTCATCAATTTAACCTATCTGTAGGCGTTTGATTTCAAAATAAAAATCATGAAGTCATATCACGTTCCGGTTTGATGGCCTTTTTTTAAAAGAAATAAAGTTGATCACTCACAGAACTTAAAAATGCTAACTTAAAAACAACGTTGGGAGGGTAGGATTATGCAGATTATACCGTTAGCGAAATTTACACATAAACGAGAACATTTTTTCCCCATCACAGTTCTTATTATAACAAAACCCTGGAAAGTAAATTATCTGTGGGAGAGTACAGTATAAAAGTGTATTAAAAGCTGTAAGAACTAAATTGAAATGTCAAACATAGTTATTTATATGAAAACCCAACAAAACCCAGCAGAACAGGTGATGGGCCCTTCCTAAGCCATCTGTTGAAATCGGGAGATACAGTTTGCTCTTCTGGGCAAAGCTGGTTTCATCAGCTTCACTGGGGTTCCTCAGGGGGCAGATCCAGGCCCCACGTTGTCCATAATTCTTGAAGTTCAGTGATTTCTCTTCATGTAGCAATTTCAGAAGTCTGCTACCGGGGCCAGTGTTGTTAACACCTTCAGCAGCGTTTCCAGACTCTTCATCTTAGAAATACAGACCTGACACCCAAGACCATAGAAGGCATATGAAACAGCATGAAAAAGGTGAATCCCGAGCACAAAGTCATCTCCTTATTTGAAATGACTCGCTTGTTCCGGCAGCATTTCTCTGTCCTGGCTGTGCCTCCCTCCCCCCTCCCTGCCCTTTCTCTTGTCCACTTTTGGGCGCCGACCACGCCCCCGGGGCTACAACATCTGCCCCCAGACAAAGGAGCCCCAGAGCATAAAGCGTGTCCGGGACAGAGGGAGCTTTTCAAGTTGACGGGAAGGGATGACACTTGAGCAGGACATGGCTGGCTTGCCAGGTCCTGACAACGAGCTGTGTGCCCCGAGGTGCGTCCGGCAGCATGGGGCCTCTGAGGGACCCCCGCCGTCCTCCCGGGGCGGCCACAGCTGGGCAGCGGCATTGGGAAAGCTAACTGAGCAGAAAGGGCTCCCCAGCCCGGCCTCTGATTTCTCACATTTAATTACCTGCTTTCCCTTTCCTGCGGTCATGGAGAAAATGGAATTACATCACGCACCGTGTAGCCCTGGAGAAGCATTGCATGTTTCTAATAGAGCCACTGGTGACAGGCACAATAGGCGTGTCCCTTGTCTCACATCGGATATTAGCCCCTGCAAACAAGTGTGAGCATTCTCGCTCCGAGGGTCTTCAATAACAGACAAAGGAGAGCAGGCTTCCGTCGTGTCACTCCTAACACCGCACAGAAAGAAAAACTTTATTTAGCTGCCCTGGTCTGGCCAAGCCTCCTCCAGGTTGTGGGGGGTGGGGAGAATTTTGGAGGCCTTGCCCATTGAGCTATAAATACTGATTTCCTTTAACACTGAGATCCCTCTCCCCCCCCCACAAGAGCTGCCATATGTTACCTTAATCCCTTTAGATGCATTTTCATCTTAAAGCTTACTCAGCTGCACCCTTGCTTTTAAGCCAATTCACATGACCCTACAGAACTCAAGGATGAAACCGTCCTCCCGAATGCTAATGGAACCCAAAAGGACACAGTGATTTCTCCACATTGAGACAAAAAAGAGACACCGTAACTGGATCATCAGACACCTTCCATCTGGTGCCGAATGATTTAGTTTGATCGATGGGGATTTATCTCAGTTTGAACTATGTGGCAGGTCCTAGGGGCTCATCTCAGCCCTTGCCTGGCATTAAGATGATTTCAACGGCCAGCATCTTCACCTAGTACAACTGTTTCCAAATCCCTCTTGCTTGAAAGATGCAGACTGTCTTCAATTTCTAAAAATTAACAACGTGGAAAGAAATAACTAAGATCTTCTATCACCTACTTATCTGCCAAAATGATATTTTTTTCCAAAGAAGCAGGCCATCCTTGCTATAATGGAGTGAGACAAACAACACACAGACACACACACACACACACACACACAACAAACACAAAAATACAAAAATCAGGATCTGTATGTTGTTTTACCATCAGATATGGGGTATCAACAGGGAATCCCCTAGTTTATTTGATCTATTTTAGCGTCTGTGAGTTAACTCCTGACCGTGATGGGGGCATTGTGTTGCCTGGGTTCCAGACCACTGTGATCTAGTGGAAAAGATAAAATATGAGCAGAGGGTTGAGGAAGGGCCATGAGAGGGGCACACAGCGCATTACTGGGGTCCTAGGCGGGGAGGGATCACATGCGCCCAAAGAGGGGAGAAGCTTCACTGAGCATGTACAACCCTGTCCCTGCCTTAAAGGAGCCAACGCTCCCATGGCCAAGAGGCCAGGAGGGTCACCTCGTGATGAAGGAGTGGACACACACATGGGAGAGAGTGAGTGGTTGCTGCACCCCGATGGAGAGGCGGGTAGGCAGGGCGCTGGGAGTTGAACGATGGCTACATCAGGTGGCCCTCTGAGTGTCAAGGAGTGTGCAGTTAACCACTTGCGGAACATAAAGGAATTGAGAGTGTGGAACAAAACAGAGATACTCCTGTCTCTCGGTGTCAGGGACATCATTTGCAAATGGTGTTCCAGGTGGAGTAGAGTAGGTTGAGTTTGAAGCTCATTGCAATAGTCCGAATAAGAGAGCCTGAGAACTGATGGTGGCAGTGGGGATTGGTGGGAAGAAGATGCAGGTCAGACACAAGTTCAGGCAGTGTCCTGGGCTCGGACCCAGACCACCTCTAGATGAGGGAGGAAGGTGGTTAAGGGTGGCGCCAGGCCCTCAGCTTTGCAGGACAAGGAACGGAATCAGGAGAAGCTGGCGTGGAAAACCAAACCCGTGAGTTGCGTTTGGGATGTTTTGAGTTTACAATACAGATTTGTTATCAGGGCATAGATTCCCAAGAATGTGGTTAAAATTTTAAAATTGAATTGTGCAAACAAGCCTGAGTCATCACGGCAGAGGTTTTGAGGTTTTCAAGGGAGCACATTGGCATAGAGGGGACGGCTGTGGACCACCGAGGACAGAGACCTCTGCAGTGGTTTCATTTAGGTAACACACGTCATAGAAAACTAGTCAAAGAATTGAAAATTGAAGTTGGCAGAAAGGAAAACTCTCAGCAGGGCAAAACCTGGCATCTAGGGCATGAAAGGACTGAGGGGTTTTGTGATTTGAGGATGCCCATTAATCTTGTAAGAAATACTCCAGCACGGCCCTTGGCATCCTCCAGAATTAAAGAGTGAGTGAATAAGGTGTCAATGAAGGTGACGCGGGCTGAGGATTCTTCTAAGATGCCAGAGAGTGACCTGAAGGATGAGGATTGTTTACACACCTTCAGGAATATCAGGCTAAGGAAGGTTTGTTCACGTACTCTTTCCCTTAAGGAGTATCGATAAAATGCTTTCTACCCTCCAAGTATTCTGCCTAACACTGGGGATGTAGCTGGAAATAAGACAGACCAGACCTCTTGCTTCTTGGAACTTACGTTGTCTGGGAAGCAGGTGAAGGGAGGACCAGCGGATTAAACAGACAGTAACCGGAGAGTCCCGTTAGGCAGGTGTGGTCAAGGCCACACTGGAGAAGAATGATATTTGAGATGAAAACTCTAATATGATGTCATCCTATGGGGAGGGGCAGGTGGGGCACATTTACAACGGAAGAAAACACAGGGGCACAGGCTGATGGGATACGTGGTCAGAGGCCAGAGCGTGGTGAATGAGGGTCTCTGCTGGGACTTGGGCTTAGAGATAGGTCACAAAGGGCCTGCGAGATAAAGCCTCAAGATCTTAGTCTAAGAGCAGCAGAAGGCATCCGAAGGCTTTAGGAGGGGAAAAGAGGTGGCCTCTTTTACATAAGTAACTACCTGTCAGGCAGCACCAGCGTCCTCTCCCGGGGCGCCCAGGCTCTCCATGCAGCCGGCCCAGGGTGGGTCAGGAATAATCCCTCACTTTGCTTGGAGACCTTGGTGCGTGCGGGTCTGTGCCGGAGAGGAGCCTGAAGGTGCGGGCAAAAGGGACTCGGAAGGTGTGTGCTTCTCCAGCCCATCTCTGTCCCCCAGACATTCTGGGAGGCCTTGCTTCTTCCTACCTACTCCTGGCTTCAAACCTTCACTCTAGGTCACTCGCTGGAGTTTACCTTTTACTGAAGAACCCCTCCCTCACTCCTACCTCCACCCCAAAGACTTCACAGGTAATGGCAAGGATTTTCAAAGCCAGAAGGCATGGTAGACATTCACCCCTGGGATTTCCTCCATGTCAATGTCATGTGAATTTCCCCCTTCTGTAGAATCCCAGCTGGGAGAAATGGGCAAACCTGGAGTTACCTCCAGGACTCTTTTTAATATTTGGAGTCCTGAACCTCTCAGCAAAGGAATTATCTGTGTGTTGCTTCTCAGCCTTTATCCTACATGATCTCTCACTTTTTACAACACTTACAAAGAGAGGTTTATTTGAGGGAGGGTAAGCAGAGCAATTTAAAAATCTTCAAAAAATAAAAGCAAATATCAAAGAAATAAAAATGAAGGCTGAAAAAAAAGGAAACTTGAAAAGTGCAAGGTTGGGAAGACAGTTTGCGGACATGGACACGCCCACATTACCTTCAGGGTTCAAAGAGAGGATTTAAAATAAAAGTCACTTCACATTTCCTGTTGAATGGATTTATTTTGGCTTTTCTTTCCCAGTGTTTTATCTCCAGAATCTTAAAGTCCAAGGGATGCTTTTCTCACGGGCATCCTCACTGAATCACTTGAAGGTAAGTGTGCTAGAGGCTGGTACTAGGCAGCTAATTAGGTGATTACATCATTAGAGGGAGATGAGAATCTGAAAGCTTCAGCCCAGCCACTCCAAGAACAGTGAAGCCCAAACTCCAGCCTTCTTCTTACCAGTCTCCCTTTAAACTGGAAAGGTGACCAATCCACTTAACTCAGCCCAGACTTTTTTTTCTCTTTTGAGTAGGTAAGGAAAAACCAAATCCAGGAAGCCTTTCAGGAATAGCCTTTGAACAAGGTAGAAGAACAAATGCCTCTTTCTTGGGAGTACCTTGTGAAGATCAGGCTTTCATAGCCAAAGGCCAAAAGGACTTCAGCGAGTGTTCCAGGGCGGGGACACCACGGTGACCTGGATGCAGGGGTAGGTCTCAGATCATTAGCCTGATTAGTAACCCGATGCCTCCTGACGTGGGTCTTCTTGGGCACACCTTTTGTCTTTGCTAAATGGAGAGATGGCGGCTTGTGTTGTGTTTTCTCCCAGGTGTCTCCTCCCGGGTTCCACAGAGGTGGTGCAAAGCCCTTGCACAAAGATACTTCCTGCTCTGTCTCCCTCCTGACACAGCAAATCTAATTTTGTGAGTCTCCGTCTTTGGAAGGGAGCTTCTTTTCAGAAAGAGGAAGAGGAGGAGGAGAGCAGGGGGAGGAGGAAGAGAGGATGGGATTTTTAAAGAAGTATATTATGAGAAAGAAAGCACTAAATATGTCAATAAATCCTGCTGCGTTTGAAAGTTCATTGGTCTTAACAAGGTGGTAATGACTAGCACTTAAATACCTATGAATGCACGCATATCCATGAAAGTGAGGTGACAACCACAGCAGGTGAGTGACTGCTGAAGACACTTCTCATCCTGCTCGGCAGCGACTTTCAGGGCTTGGACCCATCAGCCAGCCCCCCGTACCCCTCCTCCTAGCAGACACCCACAGGGTCACGGTGTGTTTGCTACGTAAGCAAGTGCCAGGATGAAAAGGTGTGGAGGCTTCTCTTAAGTCTGACCTTTGTTCAGATGGACACAATGTTCCTCAGGTGCACTTGTCCAGCACCTTTGCAGCTGATGGTGGTTGAGGTCTGAAGGCTGATTGTGATGCTGGACAGGAGGAGGGGTTGGGGCAGGGCAGCCAGTCCACTGGGTACCAGCCCAGAGGTGGCCGTGTAAAGCACTCCCCCCAGATCACTGATATAAATTTAGAAACAAAAGTGTTTGTCTTCCAGGCAGAAATTGTTAACACTGTTCCCTGTATTTACAGACAACTGCCAGCCCCTCCTCCCCTAGTCCTGGGCAGATCAGCATCTTAAGGTTCTGGTATTCAACACGGGTATAGGAGCCTGAGCAACTTTGTAACAAGTGTGTGGCCCTGGGTGGCTGGCACCAAGGAAACTTTTCACCCCACATCTGCATAAGCAACATGTATCCTGTGTACTAAGAAGCCAATCCTTGGACAAAGTGTCAAGTACACATGGTCTTTTCAGACCCACATGTTTAGGTCCCCCAGGTTACACTTTTTACCCCAGGACCCCATAAATACTGGCGCCACATCTGTGGTTCGATCTGACCGTTCTGAGCAAACAACACCTCCAGATGTGGCGCAGTAGCAGCGACAACTAATGTCCCCTATTGCTACTTCTTTTAATCTGATGTGTCAATCCTGCCTTTTGAAAGAAGAAACACTGAGAAGCTCACTGAGGCAGGAATCATCTCTACATGCAACAGGAAAGGAAATGACTAAGGAAAAGAGCTCCACTGCTTCTGGAAGAAAGTTGTCAGGAAAAAAGAGAGGATGCACAGTGACAAGATGCTCCGCTGTCCTCACCACCCCCACTCCCCCAGAGGTGTCCCCCGTGTGGTCTCAGGACCCTGGCTAAAAGGGGGTCAGAACTGCCATTGTCTTCTTTCTCAACTTACAGGTACATTTTCCTATTTTTGTGTTTTCCCCTCCTTCCCTCTTTTCCTCCCTTCCTTGCTCCCCCCTTCCTTTTTTCCTTCCTGCTTTCCTTTATTAATTAATTTTATTTTATTAATTTATTATTTTCCCCACTGTGAGCCTGTGTGCAGCTATACGTGACTGTCTCTGCTTTGCTTAGTCTAATCGAAGCAGCCAAGGTGAGGTGCGCACTTGGCTGCGTGGGCACGCTGACTATTTTTGGTGAGGTGAACCGTCTCTGCCTTCAGCATTGAAGTCTGCTTCTACCTCAATTACCTCTCACTGCGACTTTTCAAGTACAATCCAAGAGGAGTTTTTTGTTTGCTTGCTTTTGTTTTTTATTAAAATGTAGTTGATTTACAATGTTGTGTTAGTTTCTGCTGTACAGCAAAGTGATTCACTTGTACATATGTGTACATACTCTTTTTTACATTGATTTACATTATGGTTTATTATAGGATATTGAATATAGTTTCCTGTGCTCTACAGGAGGATTTTGTTGTCTATTTTATATACAGTAGTTTGTATCTGCTAATCCCAAATTCTTAATTTATCCCTCCTCACCCCGTTTCCACATAAGTTTGTTTTCTATGTCTGTGAGTCTGTTTCTGTTTTGCAATTAAGTTCATTTGTGTCATATGTTAGATTTCACGTATAAGTGATATCATATGATATTTGTCTCTGACTTACTTTACTTAGTATGACAATCTCTAGGTCCAGCCATGTTTTTGCAAATGGCATTATTTCATTGTTTTGTGTGGCTGAATAATATTCTATTGTGTGTGTGTGTGTGTGTGTGTATCACATCTTCTTTATCCATTCCTCTGTTGGTGGAAACCTAGGTTGCTTCCATGTCTTGGCTGTTGTAAATAGTGCTGCTGTGAACATCAGGGAGCATGTATGTTTTCAAATTAGAGGGTTTTTTCCTGATATATGCCCAGGAAGGGGATTGCTGGATCATATGGCAACTTTATTTCTGTTTTTTTAACAAGATAGATTTTTAAGGTACTCTAAAGGTACATACACACACACACACACACACACACACACACACACATACACACAGAATTCACAGAAATGCTGAATGTTGAATGCATTCTCCATCCACCCAATGCACCGAGTGTGATATGTGAAATGCAATCCTGTAAAGCTGTTACATACGAATAACAGTCTTTGAGAAGCAGTGATGTTCCCAGATCCTTTTCCCTACTCCTCTCAGTAAGGGGACTGCCTTCCCAGCAAAATATGGGGCAGACAGGTAGCAGAATCCTGAATTCCACGGGGCCAGGGGCAGGACCGGGCAGGCACCCTGGTGGGTATCTTCATGGAGAGCAGCTATGATGTCCTCGCAGAAGCATCAGCTGAGTTACACGAACACCTGTCTGTGTGTGACTGCAGATTCTTCAGCATCAGAACTGCAGTCGGCGTATGAGCTGCATTGGCTGTCAGAGCCTCGAGATGATTCGGAACCACTCCTGGCGGCTGCAGTTCTCTATCACAGCACGAGCGCAAGTTCATCTTCGTAACCGTGCTCGCCATCCTGACTACCTGACCTTATGATCTGGGGACATGTTGAAGAATACCAGATTTTTGTCTGCGTTTCATATATGCCTATTTCCCCCCTTAATTAAAGGACTGGCCTGGGGAGGGAGTGTCTCTGGAAAGTCAGCTGAGAGCTTTAGACAGAGAGATGCTTGGTTTCTGGCTGGTCGTCTTCCACAGCTCATTAATTAGATGCAGTGCTTTGTAGCTGTGGACACCCTGTTATTTCATCTAAGACACTGGCAATTTTTTTCTGTCTTCAGTTGCCTGACCTACTGTATGACAGGCAGTTTTCTGTGCAATAGTAACTGCTTGGTATGGTGGTTAATGGCACCGTGACTTTTTGGAATTCACTTGATGACAACAGAATCAAACTTAAGCTAACCTTTATCTTGGTGTTCTACCAGGCACAGAGGCCATCCCGGAGGAGACAGTAGAGGGTGATTAAATCCATGTTTGGCCAGCCAGGGACCAAAGCCACTTATTCCTTCGCTCACTTCCTTAAGCCTGGCAAGTCTTTATTTATTTATTTTTAGTTTTGGCCATTTTCTTTGGACATGGATTCTAAAACATCTTGAGTTTTAGAATGTTATATTGTGAAGAAGACATAGAGTCGTTGCCAAATCAGATTCAATTAGTGTGGTCACTTGGATTACTGAATCGTGAGTCAGTTGTTTGTCTTGGTAAATATCAATAGCCCTGCGTGACCTCACCCACCATCAAGACGTGTGACAATGACAGCCGTCTCTGGACACCTTCTGCCAGACGCGGGACATCTGTCTGCAGCCATTCTTTTTGACCGTAGGTAAACCACACTTCCTCTGTATTGGTGACAAGTAACACGTTGTTCCTTCATCTGCTGTTGGGGAACATTTACAGGGTCGGTTTTAATGGAATATGTTGTGCTCCAGACTTTGTTCGGGAGCCAGTATCTGGGGTGGGGGCCGGTACCCGGGGTGGGAGCTGGTACCCGGGGTGGGGCCAGTACCCGGGGTGGGAGCTGGTACTCAGGGTGTATAGAGGCAGAGATAGCTTTGTGGCTCAGAGCATATGCGTGTTTTCACCAAATTAAATGTATGTTCAGAAAACATGGACTGAGTGACTTGGGTGCTGTTGTCATTGGTGGAGGGCGGATTCCATGACCTCAGCTCCTCCACCGCCAGACAAGGCCCCGCCAGCCCCAGTGGTTTGTCCAGTTGAGCTCAGCCATCACATACCTTCCCCCAACATGGGGGTAAAAGAGGAGTTGGGCTCTTATGAGCAGTGTGTACTCTGGATAACTTTGTTTTGTTTGGTTTCACTAATAAAGACAGAGCATTTTATTTTGTAAATTTGTTTTATGCATTTTATTTTCCCTTGGAATTTTTAACAGTCATATCTATCTATCTATCTATCTATCTATCTATCTATCTATCTATCATCTATCTATCTATCATCTACCATCTATCTATCTATCATCCATCTATCTAATCTATTACAGTTGCTGTGAGTGTTTGAATGTACTATTAACTAATTAGGAATTGTAGATATCATTAAAAATGAAAAGAAGACATTTACAGTTTCGCTGTGGCTCTATTATATGATGATGTTGGAATGAGAAACGAATGTTGAATCTCATGCTTCAGTCTAGCAACAGGACATCACGCTGCAGCCAAAGTGAGCCTTCCAGCTGAGCTGACTTTCCTGGTCAGTGTCCCAGGAGGCCAGGCTGACCTGTTACTCCAGCTGAACCCAGAGTATTTGGAAAGTTGAATCTCTCTCTCTTCTTTTTATTTCACTCTACTCAATATGAAAAATGATGCAGATATATTGTTTTATTTTTATTTTAGAGTATGTCTAAGATTTCCCAAATAATAAAATTCCACTTTAAAATGGTCACAATGTTTAGAATTATTATACATAGAGCAGGGGTTAGCAAATTCTGACCCAAGTCTGTTCTGGAAACTGTTTTGTAAATAAAGTTTTATTGACACATCAGGCCTATTCACTTGTGTATTTCCTGAGGCTGCTTTGTGCTTCAGTGATGGCAGAGTTGAGTAGTTGTGGCAGCTCTAAACACAAGCTCTAACAAAACAAAACAACTACACTCTAGACCTTCAAAAAAAAAAAAAAAAAAAAGCTTACTGACTCCTGTTTTAGGTTAGATCAAAGGTAATCTACTTATTCACAAATTATACAATTTAGATTTAGAGTTGTTAGTTAACCTCTTTCCCTCCTTCTAGTAGCACAAGTTTGGAACATTACAAATAATGCTGCATAAGCTTTTCTGTTCAGGTCATAAAGTGCACAAATGTGGATGCACACGTTTCTGTTGGGTATTGTATTAATTAGCTATTGCTGTGCAACAAAGTATCCCAAAACTCTGCAACCTAAATAGCGAGCACTGATTTTCTCACAGTTGGGACCTCGGACCACATCTTTCTAGTGTCTTTGCTCAGAACCTGGTCCTACACAGTCCTGCAAGGCTTTTTGAAAGCTACATGGAGCCAGTGGAAGCTGATGAGATGGGGGTTGCAGTTCTCCACCTTGGCCATGGTTCTTGTGGGCAGGCTCCTCCCCCACAATCACATCTTTCACCAGAATCTGATACCCATTTCCTCCCATTTCCTAGTTTTCAGTGGAAATGACTTTGATGAAAATGCCACTAGGGTGTGTAGCTTGGTGTTGGCATGCCACATGGAGTGAGGGAAGTGCCTGACCTGTGCTTGCCTGGTGGGCTTCAAGGAGCCAGGGACACCCTGTCCACTTTAATGCCAAGGGCAGCAGCCTTGCCCTGAGAGCCTTCTCCCTCTAGGACCCTCAGGCAGCCAGGCACAGGGCAGAGGCAAGGGGGCCCCAGGAAGAGAAGACTCAAAGGACATGAGCTGATCTGGTCCCGTGCAGCAGGGAAGGAGCACTGGGACCAAGGGGGCAGGGGAGGCAACAATGTATTGAGGGAAAGGGGACTGCATTTTGTCATATTTTTATGATCTCAGCAGGTTAAGCTGGACACAGTTATAACAAAAGCAAACACTTTGGGCATGACATACAAATTCCACATTTATTCCTAGCAGCACTGAACATTCCGGGCCTCCAGTATGTATTTGATCGTTGTCCACACAAGGGATGCTCGCAGGGGGTGGTTCCTATGGACCGAGACCGTGAGGAAGTGGCTTAAATGCCCGTGACTGTCACACAAGTGAACTGGTGTGGATTTGACATAAACATGGTACAGACAACAATGCATCTATGCTACTTATTTATTGTTCACAAACAGCCTTCCCTATTCACAGCCCAGGTACTAGCTAGGTCCCACCTTGCTGAAACCACAGACACCGCCAGCATCTTTGTGCCCAGAGGACCAGTTATGATAGCAGCATGATTGCCACTTTATGTCCACTTCCCAACTGCAAATCATTTCTTCAAGACTAAGATTTCAAGGGGAAATTCCATCCCTTCAGTTAAATTAAGGCAAATTCAACTGTTAGGAAACTTGGCACAATAATCTTTATAGTATCACGACTATTCCATCGTATCAGATATTGAACTGTTACTATTTGCACTTGTTTTGTGTTGCTACCTGTTGCATTGTTGCTGGTTGTATTGCAACAACAAGTAAATAATAGATTTTGAATTCTGACAGTGATACGCCCCATGTGCGTAGAGGCATAAGGGTGTGCATACAATGACTGCATACACGGTTTGTGCACTTAATTTGATACTCACGTAAGATGGGTTTTTGCCATTTCTTCCCGGCATGGAGACCTTTAACAATACTTTGTATCCCTCAGGCTTTTTTTTCACTCTTGGGGCAAAAGGGCAGCTTCAGTAATTAAGGAGGCTAGGTGTATAGAGGTTGATTTCATTCAGCTTAGAACAATATTTTACAGTTCTCGAGAAGCCTGTATTAATGTTGATGAAGTAGAAAGGGGCTCTCTCCTCCTTCGCGGGGTGCTGAGCACGGCTGCCTGTGCCCTTGGCCGCCACCTCGCCCTGACTCCAGTCCTAAGTGACTGCTGCCCTGCACGGCCTGCCCACCATCCCTTCCCGGGCTCTGGCCTGGGCATAAGTTCTGCTGCCTGTCCTATTTCGACACCTGGGACTTCCCCCAGAATTTATTAACCTCTTTCCTTCATCTTTTGCAGAGAATTCCAGCAATTTAATGGTGGATCATTTTTCACGAAAGCGGAGAACTTTTTTTGAATGGGCTTCTATTTTATGAGTCTGTCTGGAAGGGTTTGCAAGGGTGCGCGTTTACGCTGCTGGAAAACGTACCATAAATTTTCATGAGCGAGGACTTTCAGTTTCCAAACAGAAGTCGCCTATTGTGAGCGGTTTGCCATCAGCCTCATTTCCCTGCCTTTGCTGTGGCTTCAGTGAAATCCCCCCGCGAGCCTCCAGAAGTTGTACTTTTTTGTTTCATTTTGGAAGGAACCCACCTCTGTGTGACCCTCAGACGGGATAATTGCCTGCAGGGAGATCAGTGACCCAGAGAGGACCCACAAGAAGCAGATCTATGAGAGCAAACGCACTTTGGGAGAATTCCCGTGAGCGCATCGGCCACGGGGGCCGAGAGGGGAGGTTAGTGATGAGAAAGAGGGACCAGCTCAGCAGCGAGGGCCTTCCACATGCCCATCCTCACTGTCTGTGCCTGCATCCTGGCAACCAGTTTGGGAAAGTCCTGGACCACTCAGGCATCTGAGAGGTGCTGCTCCAGTTAAGCTGCTCGGAGCTTGGCCCGGCTTTGAGATGTGTTGACCTGGCCTGCTGGTCATCCCAATTGCACCTAAATAAGGATTTATCCACACAGTGCCTTCTCCCAAGGAGTTTAGTTGATTTGCAAACTAGGAAGAGATTAAGAATGAGAATATGTCAGTGAAGAAATCAAGAGAAAAAGTTTGTGGGAAGCAAGAGATGAGCTAGAGGCCCAGAGGAAAGAGAAAGCAGACCCATCGCGAGGCTCGGGGTTGGCGGGTTCTGCCCGGCCCACCATGCACTCGGAAGCCACCCCGGCCCTCCCTGCCCCAGGCCCAGGCTGGATGCGAGAAGACTTTCTGTGAGTGGGAATTAACCTCGTTTCACAGGAGGGCCGGGGAGCAGGTATGTCTGCAAATCTCAAGTACCTCAGCCCGGCATGAGAAAAATGTTACCTTTTCACCCATGGGTCAGTCCCATCGGCCCCCACATCCTCCTCCGGGCCCAAGAAGGGGCAGTGTCAGGACTGTGTTGACATTGGTGGTGAGAACTGCTTGTCTAGGAGACCAGGTGCAAGCCAGCATCCCTGGGGGGCACTTCTGGGGAGACCACAGCAGCTTCCCTGAAGTTCGTGATCTCACTGTCTCGGATGGCAGCCACCTTGGTGATGGGTCTCCCAGACCATCGGGCTCATCCTCTCTTCGGCGGTGTGAGGACCAGGGCTTGCGGCTGAGACCACAGGCTCGCACAGCTCCTCTCTCCCCCTTCTGGCTTCTTTATGAGTCTTGTGGTTCTTGTCCCACGAGCCACACCCACCATCCTTCAGTCAAACCAGAGGAGGGAGGCAAAGCTGACCTCCCTTCTGCTCTTGAACTCTTTCCCACCGTGCTGACCCAGAGCGCTTTAAATCCTGTACACGTGTGTTTGCATGTGCTCATGCGCACGCACACACACACACAATACATTTCTTTTCCTGAGTGTAAAAAAGTAATTCATTGTGACGGCTATTCTGACAAAGAAAAATATACATATTTTGAAAACGTATATGCTTATCTATTAAAATCTTGCTTTGGTCCCTCAAAAGTGTATCTTGCTCTTCTGATAGTACATCGTGATGCCCAGTTTGTAGGACATTCTGAGAGGTGTTGACACACTCACCACGGAGGCGAAACTTTTGTTTCAACAGAGAGGAGACCTCTCACACCCTCGCACACACAGCTGAGACGGTCACATGTCAAATAATGGAATAAACACGATCTATGGGAGAACACCCCTCCGAAGGCCGAGGAACGACTGTGCGTCTCCGCTGCCCTTGCCAGGTCCCTCCTTGAACGTGTCTGTGACTTTAGAAGGCCCTTCAGCAGCAGCCGACCCAGGAGAGAACCACCAAAACCAATCCCACGGCGCCCGCCTGAGAAGGGAAAATCTGGAATTTTCCATTTACCGCAAATAACATATCAGAGACTAATCCCTCCACCGAGAATTTTAATTCACCTCTTGGACGGATGTTGAAAAGTGGAGACATCTCGTGTCGGGTTTATTTACGTACGTATTCATGTTCGTTTTCAGGCCTCTCAGCCTAGGATCTGCCTGGGAAATGACTCGTCCGAGTAAGGAGGCTTTTATCCGCGTAAGGACTGTCGCCAGGGCTGAATGAAGCCACGAAGCGGCTTTTGCAAAGTCACTCTTCCTGGGCTCCCTGGCTGCACAGCCGAAAGCCGTTTTGTTTTTCAAAGACTCAGAGCCCTTGGATTCCAACTAAAATGTACATGGTTTGCTAATCGCCTACACGTCGGGAAGGGTGAGCGTGCAATTTCCTTTCACTGTAATTTGAAATCCCACAATTAACGGTTTCTCGTCATCCACTGGGGACCCGAAGGCTTGGCAAGCTCTAGGCACGGGCAGGGGTGTCCCTCCGAGGCACATAATCCTGGCACAATGCTCCGTTTTGTGCTCAAAACAATTTTTTGCTGGCTCTGGCATTTTGATTTAATGAAAGACTAATAATTCTAGAAATTCAGATTTAAGCACTGTTCTTTTATTTTGAACCACCAGGAGCAACAATAATCGCTAGTTCTCCTTTAAAAAAAATGTAGAATTCAACTAAATTAACTTCACAGACTTTTTCTTGGACTTATTTTAATTTGTCTTTAATGTTCTAAGTCTAAATCTTGAAACATTTATATCTCTGGTTTCAGTTAAACTAATAAAGTATTACTATATTAATAATTGCTACCCTCTTTATTAAGAACTATAGACATCAAATCCTTTATATTCAGGACGAGAGAGCCCTTGGGCTCTAAATTCTTTTGGCAAATAAGTCCTTAAGATATAATCCAGTATAACATAAGGACTGATTTAAAGCATGAATTAAAATTAAGGGCACTACTTCTATTTACAAATCGTTAAAGGGCTAACTTAGAAGATAATTCTTGTGATGACATTGAAATAGGGACTCATAGGAATAAAAGGACTTGTACTTGAGGCGCGCTACGAAATTTTTCATGCAGATGGCGAGCCCTTCAATATCACAGAGCAGTTTCGCATAAACCTGCAATATCCAAGGTAACACATTTAGAAACACGAAGGAAATGGCACACTTAATTAAAGCGATTCATGAGCCGCCTTGAGAGAACAAATAATTCAGGGGAAAGTGCCCTCACTTTGGATGCTTTGGGGGTCCTGGATGAACAGTTGCCTTCTCATCCAATAATATTCAGAGACCAGTTCTGCAACTGGCACTGACCAAGGGTGGAGGAAAAGCACTGCCTTGTGGAGGGCAGGAGGCTGCTTTACCTCCAAGGTCCCACCGGGAGCCCGCGTGATTCAAGGAAGGCTGCCTGGACTGGACTGTGACTGCTCAAGGCTGAGCGCTCGGGATAGAAAGGTGGTTAGACTGTGGTTCCCGTCCTTGAAGACGTCATCAAGAAGGGAAGTTGGACTCGAGCATAAACAGATATATATCACAAGTCAGACTATGGTCGCTGATATAATTAATATGTAAGTAAGTTTTGTGGACATGGATTCTCTGCTTTGGGAAGAGGCATTTAATAAGCACAAATGCCAATAGTATACTTCTCAGTGGTACAATCCTTACATCTCAGGCTTTCGCAGCCCATTAATACATCAGTCAGGATATTAAACACATTTTTGACCTCATTTTCTCTTTTACTATTTTCCTCGCTAAAGATTTATTTTACAAAATTACCGAATTGGAAGAATATCTTGAGATGCTCTAGTCCCTTCTCTCAACTCATGCTTGAAGACATTGGAGGAGGCTGTATATGGCCTTTCAGGCTTATAAATGCAGGAAAAAAAGAGGGGAAAAAAAAAGGATTGCTTCATATTCAGGCATGAAAGCTAACTCAGGACTGGGTGCAGAAACTCAAACGGTGCTGACCTGAACCCTCCCTCCACCTTCTGTCCATCTAGTTCCACCAATTCTCACTTAGCTGTCTTGGTCTCATCATTTTCCACCACTAATTGGCTTGTTCAGTGTAGCCGGAGAGGAATCCCCACCCGCTCATCAACTGTCCTGAGAAAGAACGCTCTTTCTGCGATCCCCCGTCAGTCCTAACCGGCGCCTCCCGTGGACCCTGCTGGGTCCGGAGTGACGGGGAATTGATCCTCCAAGGCTGGGTCCTGTCTCCCCTACTTCTGCAAACAGTGAGGGGGCTCATGGCTCATGACTGAGGGACTTACTCAGCCACAGGGGAGAGGGAAGCAGGGTCCCCAAGACCGGCATCGCACGTCCCTCCCCGTGGCCCTTTGGTGGAGGAGGCAGGCTGAGATGACCGTGCTCTGTCTGAACCCATCACTCTTTCTGCCGGACACCTTGCCTTCCAGACAGGAGAGCCTCAAGGCCAGCGAGTCAACACTCTGCTGATGAAAACCAAAGGAGTCAGAACGCTGAGAGCCATAACTCTCCCCACAGAACGGGACTGTTTTCTGTAGTCTATGCTGTGTTTCGTATCTGACGTTGGGTTCTTAATGGAACAGCATCTGATCAGGTGATCACTGAGCAACGGCTACACTTCAGTCTTGTCTCCCTGCCTCTGAGACCTGGTTTCAAGAACCTCCACCTCCTGATCCTCCCCGTCACATCACCATCTTAGTCGAGGCAGATGCAGGAAAAGTGGCAACTGGATTTCCCCACCACACACACACACACACAAATTATAGGGTTTAAGAACCCAGACGCTTATAAAATTTGAGCAGAAAATGCATTTCATTGTTTTTCCTGGCACAAGGCTATGTAGATGCATACAGGTAGACAGGGTCCATGAGTTTAGGTCAGAACCTGAAGGCATGCGTGGAAAACTTTCATATATTTCTTATAGGCAGCTCTATCTATTTTTCTTTCTTGATTCTATTTCATTTATCCAAAAATTCTCTGTCCCCTCTCCTCATTTGTGTTCTAAAGATGGAAGCCTTTAAAAAAGCAAGCATCTTAGAAATCAACAAGCTTTCCCTTACACTCGTTGGTCAGTCCTTCCTTCCTTCCTTCCTTCCTTCCTTCCTTCCTTCCTTCCTTCTCTCTCTGTCTTTCTGTCTTTTTGTCTCTGTCTCTCTGTCTCTGTCTCTCTTTCACACACACACACACACACACACACACACACACACGCCTGGCATTGAACAAGGCAAGCTGCATCCAAAAGCTGTGTATAAACCAGTGCCTGACTAGCTCATTCTATGTGATGCAACCACAGAGACTCAGGCAAGTAAACCACACTCAGCAATGCTCCGTAATCATTTCTGTTTAAAGCATAGCACTTCATTCTATTCCTAAAAATTGTAAAACAGGATGATGCTTTTACCAAGACTTGTAAGAACATCACCTAAGCCTCAGTGCTCTCTCTGAGCGCTCAGTTAATGATACCAGGCATGTGTTTCCAGCTCGAAATCCAAGCTCTACACCCTGAGCTTCCCCAGCCTCATACCCTTGAGAAGATGACTCCAACACAACTAGATGACATGTCCCCAAGGTGTAGACGCTTGACGGGACAGCCCCTGTGTCCTCCGTGCCCGGCTCAGGACACCGTGCTCTATAAAAGGACGAATCAGTGAACAAGGGAGAAATATGCTGGAGACGTGGTAAAGGACGAACCCTCCTGAACTCCCTGTTTCCAGCTTCTCCATCTCCCCTCGTTGCCCCTCCAGGCTGCAGGCTTCACATGTGGTAAGTGGGTCGCCTCGGGGTCGCGCACCCACCAAGGCCGGGATGGGCGGGGCTTGCTGCCCACCATCTCACAGACTCCAGCCGGCTGTGACCTGCTGAGGGTATGATTTCAGGAAGCGGGCGGAGCCTGGGACAGCAGTCTTCCCAGGAGCCACATGAAGGACAGCCGCCCTCATCCTGCTCCGCTGCTCAGGGGGTGAAGCTAGATGCCCTGCCCTTCCGCAGGCTGACGTGCTGTGAGCCCAACCTCAGAGCCCTCTCTGCCCCTCTGAGCACCACATGGCCCACAATCAGTCCTGGTTCAGGAAAGATGAGCTCATGACGGAAGGCACTTAGCAGCGTGTCTGGCGCTTGGTGCTTGGGGAGAGTCCAGTATATGTGAGATGCCGTTCCCACCATAAATCAGGTCTTGGTTACAGGTGCACACTGCGTGCTGTATCTCCAGACCCTGTATTAAAGGAGAATTCATGGAGAGAATGCTAACTTGGGAGACATTTTAAATACCTAAGATTAAATACCCAGATATCATGAAGATGATATCTGTGTTAAACTCAAATTGCTGGTATGCAGAGTATTTCCATGTAACTTCCAAAGGAACAATTCTCAGTATGTTAAACTTTATTAGAAGTCTAAACACCGTCCCAACACACACATACACACATCCCCAGTAGTAGATGAATGAATCATGCCTGAATTAATATGCCTTGGAAATGAGCCTGAGTGGAGCGGACTGTGGTCAAACAGAGCACAGAGCAAATGGTTGGCACCAAGCACATCTGCACAGAGATGGACTGTCCTGTTATCAGATTGTACGGGAGATGTTAGTCCTGGAGAAAAGGCACCCATGGGAGGGAGCTACACACTGAGGTGAGGCCTGAGACAGTTGCTCTGAGAGGGCTCACGAGCTGTGGGCCAGGACAGTTAGGAACCTTGTCCCCCAGAACGTGTGTCCCAAGAGCCAGCAGTGCCCTAGGGAAGGAAGCCACAGGCAGCCACAGTCATCAGAGATGCCCCCAGCCACGGCCAGTTCTCCACAACCGGGGACGCGGAGACTTGATTGGTCCGGAGAGTGCCGGGGAGAGGGGACCGCACGTGGGGTCCCCTCGGCTTCCTGGGCTCTGTCGAGGTACAGTCCTGACTGGGGCAGTCGTGACTGAGGAGGGCATCCAGGAGCCAAGGGCAAGGGAAGAACAAAGCAGCCACACCTCCCGGCTGCCTGTTCCTGGTGCAGAGTGACGGGGGTACAGAGAGAGGGAGGCAGGGGCTGGCTGGGCTCTGAACTTTCCTTTGGCCCCGAGGGCCTGCCCCGAACCCCCCGTGCAGGAATGGGAGCTTCGCTGGGGGGCAAGGGCCTCCCCACCCTGGAAACCCCACTAGTGCACCCAAAGGCCTGGGTCACAGCCTCACCGGACCTCAGCACCACCCTGTCCTCCCTTCCTTCTGGCTGTTCTCCCCTCCTCCTGCTCTGTCCTCCCCATCCCTGTCCTTCCAAAGCCAACAACCCAGGAAAGGTGGGTGGGCGCTCTCCTTCACACTCCCCACGAGGGTGAAAGGCCCCCTCCCTCCACCCGCAAGTACGCCCAGAAACAATAAATGAGCAGGGCTCTGTGTCTCCCGTGAATGCAGCTGGAGAAGGGAGCTCCATTGTGACAGTTCAGGAGCAGTCGTTGTGCTTACAGGAACAGCATCTGAGAAACACTGTGAGAAAACAGCATAGAAAAATGCACGCCTACAACCTGCCTCTTCCAGGTCCTTCCCCAGCCAGGCAGGTCCCAGGCCGTGGTGGGCTGACAGCCTTCCGGGCGGCCGGGGCAGCACCCCGACACCGGTGATCGCGGGTGGGGACCGAGGCCGCCGCGGTGAGGTCCCCGATCAGGGAAAGCAAACATGTCAACGGTTGGCTGCTGTTTACCAGGGTGCAGCCTAGGCCCCTTCTGTAAACACACATCCCTTTTCTTCCCCTGCATTTTGCCATCTGCCTCAAAACATGTTCACTTTCGCTGGAACAATTATAAGGTTGACATTTATTTTTATTTTTAAACATCCTTGTCATGGCTCAAGAGCAGATTGGAAAAGGATTTCCAGACACAAGGCAGAAAGTAAGGAAGATAGAGTTTATTAGAGAGAAAGGGATGCTGTAAAGACAGCGGGACGACGTCCTGGCAGACCAGGGAGAGCCGACGCTCTGGTGGGCTCGCAGCCAACTTTTATAATCCCAAACAAGGAAAATTCCTGCTAAGAAAATGGCGCTAATGGACTGGTCAGTGCACCAAAGGCAACAGGTGTTGTTAGGTGATAGGCTAGGGTCCTATATGGTGCTTCCCTAATGGGGTCCGGTTTTCGGCTGGCCCAAGTCATGAGTCAAAGATTGCTATGGGGGTCGCGACAACTCCAGAATTTGGTTGCTTTGAGGGTTGGGTTAACTCTGGAACCTTGTCCTGTGACTTTGGTATAGGGCCCCACAACCCTCTCTCATGTCCCTTTTGAAACGCCTTCGCAAAAGTGAAAAGCTACTGTTTCCTCGACCTGGAACCAATTCCAAGTGCAAAGTTCGGAAACGTGTTGGTCGGGGCTGGTGTTAAGGTCCAGCATCCGTCCCGGGGCAGCGCCACGCAAACCCGCTCCCCGCAGAGCAGAGGCGCTTCCGCAGGTGGCGGCAGCTCCAGGGATGCTGTTTACACATCATTAAGGAGGGGACCGCGGCTCTTTTCACTTGCTCACCACTTTGAACTGCATCCTTAAATGGAAACACAAGAGCAGAGCGAAGCCCACAACAGCCTCATTATGGGGGCCACACAAACACTGGCCATGTGGGGGTGTACGTTAACCTCATCCATCAGGAGAGGGGAGGCAGGGAAGCTCGAGGGCCGGGAAAGCAGCGGCTGGAGTTGCCCCCAAAACCTCCCCGCGCTGGACCAGCCCTGTGTTCCTGCACAATGAAAGGCCCTTTCAAAGCCCAGCCTTGGGAGCAGCGCAAGAACTGGAAGTCACTGCATCCTCTGAATGAAATAAATGTCTCTTTTCAAGTCCTATAGGGTTTGTGTAAATCCCCTCAGTACAGCGTCATTAGGATTCCGCAGGAAAGACGCATACATTAGGTGACACTGTGTCCCTTTTGTGTTCTAAACGTCAACTCCCTTCTGCCACTGGTGGAGTTTAAAAGCTTAAACAAAGTGGGGGGCTCCTGCTGGGGAAAGGAGCTGCCTGCCACTGAAGCCACCTTTGTGTTTGGGAGCCTCATTTGAATTAGCAGCATGTTGTCTCTGGGGAGGGCGGCGGCCCCAGCCCTCCGATCCTGCGGAGAGGGAGAGACAGAGCCTTGTATTCATTTCGCTCTTTCATCACACACTGAAACATCTCTTGGACGACCGAATTTCCCAGCCACACACACATGCGACCCAGGGGAGACGTGCTTCTGTTTGTGTGGCTCAGACGTGTCGTTGCTGCCTGGGACGAGTGACTTCACCCCAGGACTTCCCTCTTCCCACACTGTCTCTGGGCTGGTCCCCTGGAAGGCAGAGGGGCTGGGTGCTCCTCTTCGTCAACCGCCCAGCAAATCCCGGGGAATGTGGGGGAACCTGAGACTGGGTTCTGGGCTGTTTTCAGCTTGTATTTTCAGCTGCGAAGAGACGTAAACGCCGCATCCTGGGTTGAACAAGTGGTCAGGGAGATTTAGGACCGCATGTAAATTGTCAGACTTGAAAGCCTCATTTCAAGTCGTATTATGTTCTCCCTTTCTGGTCCGCAGAGACTTTTCTTCCTCACGTTGGAATGGTTTGCGTCTTTGTCCTCCAGCATTCAAGACATGTCAGGTGTAACCGGAGCACCCTTGCTTTGGAGGGAAAGGAGGGTTGGGCAGCCCTCCTTGTGCCCATTGATATCATTCTTCATTTGCAGAAAGTTGTCAGATTGCTGGGGGATGGAGTGAGAGTCTCTTTGCTTGGGAGCTACTGCTCTCCTGCCTGCTTCCTAGATGGAACTGCACCAGCAGTGTCTCTGGAACTGAAAAGGGAGAAATTCGTGAAAGGCCTGACGGTTCATGTCTTGGGGTGGATTCGAGTAGGTTAGTAAGAGGGTGAGTCAAAAATTATCCACACTCTGCCTGTAGAATTTATTTTAATTAACTTTTAGAAAAGACAAATACATCATTTTTCGACATAATCTCCTTGCTTTTCAATACACTTTGTCCATCTGTCAACAAGCTCTCGTATTCCCTCATTAGAAAATGGTTTAGGCTGAGCTTCAAGCCATGAATGCACTGCTGTCTTCACTTCTTCATCAGAAGTGAATCTTTGTCCTCATAGGGCTGCTATCAGGGGACCAAACAGGTTAAAGTCCGATGGAGCAAGATCAGGACTATAGGGAGGATGTTTTAACACCTCAAAATGAAGTTTTTGCAGTGTCGACAGAAGTGTGTGGACGTGCATTGTCATGCAAGATCACAACACCCTTGGATAGGAGGCCTCTGCCTTAATCCAAAGTTGAGGCTTCAGCTCTTCAATAAGCATCTCACTGTAACGGGCACTGTTAATTGTTGAATCTTTTTCCTGATAACGTTCCAATATGGGCCTCTGAGAATCCCACAAAACTGTAAGCATCAACTTTCCAGCTGATGGTTGACTTTTGAACTTTTTCTTGGTCTGCGATTGAGGGTGTTTCCATTCCATACTCTGCCGTTTACCCTCAGGCTCATCATGATGAATCCACATCCCATCACCAGCAATGATTCTTTTTTAGAAAGTTTCACCTTCTTAGAGTACCGGTCCAAATTTGGTTTGCAGATATCCAAACGCTTCTGTTTATGCTCTTCTGTGAGTTGTTTCAGTACCCATCTCTCTCAAACTTTTGGAAACCTGAGTCCATCGTGAATTACTTCATTTTGAGGTGTTAAAGCATCCTCCCTAGAGTCCCGTTCTTGCTCTATTGGACTGTCACCTATTTGGTCCCCTGAAAGCAGCTCTACAAGGATGAAGATTCACTTCTGATGAAATGAAGACAATGGTGCATTTGTGGCTCACAGCTCAGCCTAAAACATTTTTTTAACAAGGGAACACAAGAGCTTGTTGACAGATGGACAAAGTGTATTGAAAAGCAAGGAGATTATGTCAAAAAATGATGTATTTGTCTTTTCTAAAAGTTAATTAAAATAAATTCTACCACCAGAGTGCAGATAATTTTTGACTCACCCTCATAAATATATGAGGGCTTCTGGGAAGCAAAAGTTTTAAGTAAAACATTGTGAAATGAGTGTACTTGCAGAAACATTTCCCTGGCGAGTTCTGAGAGCCAAATTCACATTCTTTTGTTAATATAGAAAAAGGATTTATTTGAGTTCCAATTTTTAAAGACTTCTGGAGTTTGGACAAGGGGAAGGGATTCAGTTTAGAAAATGTATTGGTCATTCACGAATGTTCTCAGAAAACTCCTCTCAAAATAAAATATCAAGGAAAAAAAGCAATTAAAAAGCCCTTAATCTGCTTTATGGTTTTGCAGGAAAAGAATTATTTTTATACTTGGGAAGGTGACATTCTTCTAACCAGTTCAAGTTTAGTTTGCAATTTTGAAGTGTAAAAGTAACCTTAACATAAAGTCTTTATACATGAAGTCTAGATAATCAGGAAAATACACCACAAAGCTAGCATTCTGCACTCCATTAAAATGTTTACATACATAGTATGTACATGCAGAACAAGCTATGTTTAATCAAAATGCTAAATACATAAAATGTCTTTGTAAATATGCCTATTCTGTTTTGTCCACATATCCGTTTACCTCTATTTAGTACTGTCATACATGTTAGTTTTTCCATTTTATTAAACGTAGTCCAGGGATGAAACTTTACAATACAGAGAAAAGACCTGCTGCGGCCTGTGTGTCAGGCGAGGGTGTCGATCCCTGGTAATGTATTACTTGAATCACACACTTGACATAATTTAACACAGTCCACGTCCTCCCGGCGTGTAAGTTAATACCTGGGTGTAAGGTCATGCGTGTGCATACTCTGTAAAACATCACGGAACAGCAAGTACGCCGCACACTGCTCCCCGCCGTCAGTCCTCACGCTTAATAGAGACGGCCTGGCCGTGTCCGTCAGTGGCCGTCCTCGTCCATCAGGAGGCCGAGTGGAGCCAGGCCCGGCGTCTGGGCTGCACCTGAGTGCTGTCTCCCCAGGGCGGAGGAGAGCCTTTCGGGGATGGACTGAAGGGAACGCTTCCCTGATGTTTACACTAAACTTGGGTCGGATGATAAAGTTCAGGGGTATGGGCGCACTTGTAGTTTCCCAAAAGCCTTTATTAATTCGGGGCAGAGAGGGGTTTGATCTCAATAAACTACTCATGGGTTTAAAACATGCAATTTGCATCATTTCACAGAGCCTAGGTTACGGACCGGGAATTCTTTTTTTGAGCAATAGAGCCATTTTTTTCTTTCTTCCTTGCAGAAATAATTTCGCATGTATCAAACGTATACTAACTTGAATTCATAAGAAATACACGCTGAGGATACAGAAGTGAATGGATGGACGTACTTGGTAGATGGAACCCAAGTTTTTACCTTTACTCTCTCCTCTTCTCCTGATACAAAAAGGTATAAAGTCCAGAAGAGGGGAGACAAAGTCAAAAAAACGTGGTGAAGGAAATGGATGAAAGCTGTTCCATTACTGTCGCTACCTGACTAGTCACCCCACGCGGTGATGTACAACCACACCACATTATGGTGCTCCCAGATTCTCCGGGCAGGAATCAGGAAGGGATGGCTTGTCTCTGCTCGATGCTGCCTGAGCTGACAAGATCTGAAAGCTCAGGGGGACGGAGGGCTGGGGGCTGATTCTGACAACCCCCTCACCCCACATGTGGTGGTGGGCACTGGGACCTCGGCTCGGCTGGTCCGCTGGACCTCCGACGTGTGGGTTCTCCGTGTTGTCTGAGCTTCCTCCCAGCACGGCAGCCTCAGGGTAATCAGACCTCCCACCTGGCAACTCCAGGCTCCATAGGTGAATTCTGCTCACAGGGCTAGAACTGCATGTTTTTTGACCTAGTCTTGGAACTCATGTAGCATCACTTCTGCTACGTTTTCTTAGTCTGACATAATGCATAGGTTCAGATTCAGGGGAAGGGAATTAGAGTCCACCTAGTAAAGGGGGAGTAAGCAAGTTCTGGGAGGGCATGTGGAATGAGAAGTATTACTGCGGTCACCCTTACAACATACGATTTGTCACAAATGGTAACGGATAAAGCTCTCCAGAGAGTTGGAACATAACTGCTCAGTGTAGGGAGAGAAAGGCATTAGGATGCTGGCTGTTTCTTTCTTCAAAGCCTGGTGGGTGAAACAGTGCAGGTACCAGGTGCTGCTGAAGGCAGAGTGCAGAGGATCCTGGAAATGAACCCATTCTTTTAAGGAGCAGCTGTGCCCCAGATTCCTGCTCATCTGTGCAGTCAGGCAGCAGGGAGGAGGGCTGACACTGGTCATGGTTCTCTAGGCAACAGGAGGTCAACACCTGTACCAGCTGCACCCAAACCAGAAGTTTGCACCCCCAAATATGAAGATCCAGCCCACTTCTTCATCAGCTCCCCTAGTTCAAATTTCCTTTCCCAGCAAATACTTATGGTTTCTTTCCAAAGAAACAGGTTGAAATGGGAGAAAAGACACACAGATACTGGTATCTGGATAATCCTAGTGAAACAGATTCATCCATCCTCCAAGACCTCAAAATAAAGCCACCAGTCAGCAGGCTCCACCCTCCATCCAGAGCCTGGAAAGGCTTCTCATGCCCCTCTCTTAAATATGAATGAAGCACCAAGAAGCGCCAGACCCTCAGTGACAGCCAGAGACCAGAGTACAAGGAGATGAAAGGAACAGGAGGCAAACAGTGACAGAGCAGAGAGGACAAGGCACCTCGGAGAAGACTTTCCATCCATAAACTAAGAACCAGATGCCATAGAAATAAACATTTAAGAAACAAGAAAATGTTCTGGAAAATTAATAGATGTAGTGTATGAATGTATTTATATGTGAATTATATATAATCTACAAATCTATTTCAGTTTATATATAATATATAAATTACACATATGCATGTGGAAATTAAAAAGAAAACATAAGATGGGGAAAAACTGAGAAAATGTTTCATATGATAGACCAAAAAACGAAGAGATGGAAAATGGGAGAAAAAAGAATGAGAGAATTTTGTTATCTAATAAAAAATGAAACAGATAAGTGGGGGATAAGAAATAAGAAAATTAAAGAAACTACAGGATGGTATCAGATTCCACACAAAGGTTCTATTGATTATCTATCACAATAAGTTACTTTTTTAAAAAAACTTCATACACACCCATTGTTATAAAATTTCAGAACTCTGGGTATCAGGAGGAGATCCAGAACCTCCCGGGGTGGGAGAAGTGGCCCAGAGGGACCCGGGTGGATGAAGCAGGAGTGTGCACAGGGGTCTCAGTGAGTCCTTACCTAGAGTATCCTACATCCTGCTGGACTGGTCGTCAGTGTGAAGGAAAATTAAAGGCACCTTCCGACGTCTGCGACCTTGAGCAGTTGGCACTACTGCCAAAGGTGCATTGAGTACAGGCGCCACGAAAACAGGCGTGTGAGTCAAGAAACGGGACGCAGGCTGCAGGAAGTGAACCCAGCGTGGAAAGGAAGCAGAGATGACTCCCGAAATTCCAGGCTGAGCAGGGGATGGTCCAGAGTGAGGAGACGGGGGTTCCAGAGGGAACTGATTTTTTTTTTAATCTATTTTGAAAGGAGTTTGACAAATCTTGACAACTTTGTATGCAACGAGTAAAACATATAAAAATCCTGATAACTCAAGAAAAGGCAGAGAGGTTGTGTAAACATGTCAGTATAACTGAAGTATGTACTGAGACTTAGATGGGAAGAAAATTAAAATAAGCACCAAATGCTGCTTTCATTAAAGTGTGAATTACAATGATATTGAAATTATATATTAGAAGGGAAGTAGGATGAAGAATGAAGGGGGTTGAGGTATAAGTGAAATAAATTCTAATCTTTCATATGAGATGAATAGATAACATCTAATTATTTCCTGGGAATAGCTTATGTCTGAATTGAATTATATATATTATATATATAATCTTTTGATTTTTACAGAATATATTCTGTAAAATCAAATGATTATTTCTGCGCTAAACCAGGTGTAAGAATATCGCCACTTCTGAAGAAGAGACTTCTTTACATGGGCAGTAAATAATTTGATTTCAAAGGAAAAATTGCTGATTCCTGGATATACATACATACATGTACACATACACATGTACGTACATACATGCACACATACATACACATTTTCCTTCACTTTAGATCATTCTTTCATTTTCTTATCGAATCCAGAGTTAAAGAGAACCAGTCCAGAGGGATGACACCCTGTCAGCTTCCTGAAGTCAGCTCTGAAAGTTTCCCAGGGAGTTCAGGTCAGCTTAACAGATGAAGAAAAGGAATCCAACAAATTTGAGGCTGGTGTGTCCAAGTTCATACAGTTTGAAAGTAAAAGACTATTTGGCTAGAATCTGCCTTGAAAAAGTCTGGATTCCCCTTCCTCTGCAGACTGCCTGGATGGATATGGTGTAGACACGTGTGGATAAATCCTAGAAGGATAAAGAAGGTCTTCCAGTCAATTCAGCTGGTGGAGGCTTCCTTATTTTGAAGATAAGTTATGATACTGACCTGCAGAATTATCCCATTTTTAAATTATTTCTGATGGAGACAGAGAGAGATGGAGAAATCCTGATTTGAGAGCTAGGTGTTTTTTGTTGTTGTTTTTGTTTTTTGTTCTTTTTTTTTTTTTTTTTTTCCATTGTCATCCATTCAAGATTTTTCATTTGGGTTCCACTCAAATTTAACTTTAGAGAAAGACAATAACCTGATTAATTCTCAAAAATCACTAAATGAGGAGTTATAATTGTTAGAAGCAAATCACACAGACTATAATCTAACTTACTGAATAGGCTCTTCATAACTTCCCCCTTCCTGCTTTTCCGGCCCTAAGGCACTTTAGAGTTACCATCCTCACAGGTTATTCAAGAGGCCCTGAATCTTGGTCATTTTTTAGGGTAGAGGTTGTTTGTTTTTAGGAAGTGTGGGATCTCCTACTAAGTAGGGGTTCAATTTCAAAAGGCCTCGATTTAATTCCAAAATGATGTATGTGGTTTCCCCTCAGAGAAAACAGGAGTAGAGAAAGGACTCAGAGCAAGCGGCCCTGGGGTCTGATTTTCCCGTCTGCCCTGCTCCATCAGTGCTGCCTCTCCCAGGGACACTGGCTTTCCACCCGTGGTCTGTTCCCTCGGCTGGCAGCCCTGCCTGCCCCCCTGGGGACTATCCCCTCCACTGGGATGAGCAGTCTGGGACAGGTGGGGCCGAGGGTGGGGCACCTTCACTCCCAGTCAGTGTCTCCCAACCAGTCTCCAGTGTGTCCACGCAGGCCACCCGGAGAGGCAACCTGCAGGGCTTGGACTCTGGGAGAGGTGGAGAAGGGTGCGAGGCTGCAGCGGGCACCTGGTGAGCACCTGGGGGCGAGGCCACAGTCAAGGAGGCAGAGCTGAACGTCAAGGAGGCGGTGATCTGAGTGTGCGTGAACTCAGGCTAAACCTCACCCACAGTTCAAGAGCTAGAACATTCTTCCCCCTCTTCCCACTTCAGCCAGATTGAGTTGGAGATTTACTTGCAACCATGATACGAATAGAATTCCAAGACGCTCCCCCCCACCAACTCCGTTGAGCCTCTAGGGTCTTGTAGACCCTACCCTAGAAGAAGGGCCATCGTGCTCCGCACCAGGGAAAGGATAGGCCCATGGGGCAAAGTCAGAAGCTGTGAACGCTGAATTTAAGGTTTTGGTCCATTTACATCTTCATGGAGTAGCAGAGCTACTAAGAGCTTTTTTGAGAATCTTCAAGAAAACGGAGAAAAAAATGAATGTGTCCTTTCCCTGTGGCTCTAAATAGTCCCATCTTTGACCACAAAGAACCCCTTCCTGTCGCTTCTGTCTCTTTCTGACACAGCTCCAAGAGTCCTTAAGGCTTCCTTGTTTTGGGCACAAATGGTGTCCCAGCCTCATCCTTTAAATCAATTTCCCCATACCTGGAATCAGCCGTTTTTCCACGAATCCCTGTTGGTGACACTGCGGGTGGCTTTGTCACATCACAGCTGTGTAGGATGTCTGCTCCCTGCTGCCAGGGTGCCATCCGCTCTGGGACTTTTCCATAAACAGAGCCAGAAGATATATTTTCTTGAAATGGAAAAAAAAAAAAAAAAGCATAATCACATAATAAGTTCGTGAGAATCGTTCCAATTCGAATTTTATATTAGAGGACTTAACTTTTGATTTTATAATTCTACACCTTTTTTCTCTACTAAGCACGAATTTGTTTCTATAACATTAGTATCATTACCTGTTTATTGTATTCCACAGTGCCCGTGCTCATACGGTCTCAAAATTTTCAAGAAATGCCAATGTCACTACAAAGAGTAAGACTATTGAATGACGTCTATGTTTTCCACCCACTTCCATTTGTTCTTAGAAAATATTCTAGTTAGCGTGCCCGCAAAATATCGCTCTCTTAAAATCAGTCAATGTATGTGTCAACCCTAGGGCGATTGAAATGATTCTTTTCCCTGGGTGGTTACGTAACCAACTTGCCCCACAGTGAGGGTCATTAACTTCTTTTGTATCTAATTATAAAATACTTGGACTATTACATTTGATGAGGTGGTTATTGTCTAATTCTTGGTAGGATGCATTTGATTTCCTTTAATTTAATAATGTGCTTCCTTTCCAGGTTGTAAATCTGAAAACTTTGTAAATTAACTTTATTAAATCTTCTAGGTTTATGTACTTATGAAAGCGTGCTGTCCACAGTGACAACCATTTAAAGGATCTTTCCGGAATAAATACTTGACCTTAGTGTTTTCAATGAAACAAAATGACAATGATTTTCAAAGAGTAGAACCAATAATGCCACGCAACATTTACAGTCCCAAGAAGATGCAACTAAGCCTCGTCATGACATTTTTGATAGACAAGTCCTCCTCCTTGGATTTAAGGGCAGAGGCCAGGATAGAACTGGGACTCTTGTGGAGTCACTTGGGTTTCCATTCTTTGTCTTCGTATATCCAATTGCCCGTCTATCGTTTTTCAGTGTGTGAGTGTCTTTGTGAGTGTGTGTGTGTGTCTGTGTTCTGAGCTCTTTCAATTAATTTAACCAGATTGTAACCAGTCTTTACACCAAGGATGTCACCAGATTCAATTGCCCAACGTGGGGTCCCCAACCATTTGTGAGGTCTCAGACCATTTCCTTTTATTTTTAATTTATTTTATTTATTGGCTGCATTGGGTCTTCGTTGCTGTGCACAGGATTTCTCTAGTTGTGGCTAGCAGGGGCTACTCTTTGTTGCAGTGCACGGGCTTATCATTGTGGTGGCTTCTCTTGTTGTGGAGCACAGGCTCTAGGTGCAAGGGCTTCAGCAGTTGTGGCACATGGGCTCAGTAGTTGTGGCTCACGGGCTTCGTTGCTCTGTGGTATGTGGGCTCTTCCCGGACCAGGGCTTGAACCCGTGTCCCCTGCATTGGCAGGCAGATTCTTAACCACTGAGACATCGGGGAATCCCCTCAGACCATTTCCAGAATATTTGGGTCCACTCGCCACTCACACACGTGCCTGTAGGGATGTTCATTCTTTAGGGACAAAAGTTTTTGTTCTGATTGTTTCTCAAGTGAATGGCAAATGTCTCTCAAGTATTTGGAGACTTGGGAATCAATGGTTCTCTTCAAGTGACCAGACACTGGGATGTGTCCACTTCGGTACTGTACAATATCCAGTTCTTGTTTGAATTCCATCAGTATTTTTCATAATCTCTATTCCATGTGGATTACTATAGCCTTTCACCGTGTTGCTCTAACATTCCGAGTTTGACAATTACATCATGCATTTGGCCTGGAGCCTACTAAATTGGAAATAAGTTGCATCGCTTCAATATCATGGACTCCTTCTGATGTGTTGGCCTGGTGTAAAATTAAGGGGGTAGCATTTTCTCCCTTCCCTCCCCGTTGCGCCAAACTGTATCAGTTGTTTCTGAGTGCCCCGTAACTGTATTTCCAGCAAATATTACACAGATATTTCTGTCCGGCTACATGTCCTGCAGGGCTGTTCTGTGGTCTTCCGATCAGTAAAAATGTAATAACATTTTCACATAGTCAATATTTAATTCTGTAAATGCAACTGGTGTAATCTAGGTTATTAACCACACGGTGATTTATGATTCAGGGCAGACAGTGGGGGGGGTTGAGCCGTGTGACGGTCCTCTGGTGACAATAAAAAGGTTATAAATTTCATAGCTCTGCCTGAGAAATGTATTTATATCCTGTATTAAGACTAGCTTTTTATAAATTTTAATGATCCATGTTATTAATGGGTCTGTCATCATCACTGCCTATATGAGACTACAGTCCTTGTTTTTTTCTTTTACTTTTCCACCGGCTGAAGGTCTTGTGAAAAAAAAAAAGAGCTCTTATTAGCAATTTGCCAAAAAAAAAATCTTTAAGAGTTATAAGCCTATCATTGTTTTCCCTGGACTGCAAAGTCTGTGAGGGTAGTTTGCATAAAGTTTTATGACCAGGGCGCAGGTTGGGCTAATTGGATAGAGCACAATCGGTGCTCTATCCTGTTTACAGAGGCCGAGTCAATATGCAGAAGCAGAACCAGGGCCATATCAAAAAGAGAAGCTTATGTGTGGAAATTGTCCTTCACCTCGGCCCCCTGTTCTCTTGCTGAGCGCCTGTTTGCCTCCCAGCTCTGCATGGGGGGTACACACATGCCTGCCCAACTGGAGCTCAGCACACTTCCAAGCAAAGTCACTATGCATATCAATGCTCTTTCCAATGTCAGGCCGTCATGCGTGCAGACGGGGAGAAAGCAGTATTTAGGACATGGTCTCAGGGGGCAAGGGGTTCTCAGCTGGTGGGTTTGGCAGTGCTTTTTATATTCAGGCACCATTTTTTAGAACCAGATGTTTATAAAACAATCCTAAACATTCAAAATAGGTTTTGGAAATTGGTCCAAAGATTTTTCCTCCAGACCACGTAAGGCAGTTAGGGGATGGGATGTTTCCAGTTACCTATTTTTGGTGTCGATCCACTCCACTGATTTTCCTCCAAAGATTATGAAGCCAAAGGAAGTTTGTTGCAGAAGGGGGGTTTAGGACAAAACAAACACACAATCAAAGAAAAAAAAAAAATGTCTAACGTGCAATGTTTTTGGTCACTGTTCTTTATACAAAATACTAGTTTATTGCGGTCTAACTTTATTCCAGGCAAATTTTCCGGAGGCAGATTTTTAATGATTAACTTTTTCAAACTGTTAAAGAGTTTCCTTATACAGACAACACAAAAAGTTTCTGAAATCCTTACCTTGTGCTTACTCTAAATTCAGAACTGGAAAATAATGTCTACATGTTTTTGATCAGAAGGTACAGATTAGGGATATTTAGGAAGACATTTTTTTAAAGACTTTATTTCTTTACAAAAGTTTAGTTTTAGATTTTTTTTCTTCCTGCTTAATATATTTGCCACCTAAAAGAAAGGCATCCTGTGATGAGCCATGAAAGTGATGTATTAGAATTTGACCTATATTTTCCTGCCATTTTTCTCTTCTCCTCACGGCTAAAGGTGAATTTGAGATAAGGCAGGTGAGAATCTGGGCTCATTGAAAACACAAGGGGTTCTTTGCTTTACACTACTTTTTTCCTTCTGGTCCATCTTGTGTGATTCCTCTCCCTCTACCCTTCCCTCTCTCCCGTCCCATTTCTTTCTCTCTTTACACACTCTGGAAACCCAGCTGAGTATGCTTGGCTTGCTGGGTGATTTGTGCCTGAAAGATACTCAGGACCACGAGGTTCCTTCTTCCTCACCTCTGCTCCACCTGCATTAGCTGTGGAATTCAAGAAGACTTGCCCCTAATTTTCCTTTCCTACGTCTTCACCCCCACACCATGGCCAAGCCCCACAACAGCCCCTTTGGCCAGACATCTTTTCTTTCCCTCCCCTCTGGATTCCAGGAGTAGCCAGGATGTGGACCTTGAATGTCCACCTCAAATCAGCTTTTCAAGACATGGGGCCAAAACCACGAATCACTGTGCACTCTCCAAGGCAAGCCCTATCACATTCCGAAAGAATGCAATTTCTTTTGTGCTGCTTCTCATGCCTGGCTTCAGGGCAGCCTTCACAGGTGGCCTCCTGTCCACTGGCCACTGGACCCCAACATCATGACACCTTATATGAGCTCCATCCCACCCACCATGTGCCCAGAATGACTTGACTGCACCATCGCAAGGTCACCTTCTGTGTTGCTTTGCTTGTCTGCTGAACTAGCATGCCTGCAGACTGTGAATAACAGTTACTAACTTGGAATTGGGGCCAAAAATGCATAGGGAAATTGAGAGTGGGACCCAGCTTACAAGTGCTAAAGTCTAGGGGTCGCAGAGCGTCTGAGTCATGAGGACATTCCTATTTAATCCATGTTGTAGAAGAATTAGGGGAAACTCTATTCCTTGACTGTCAGGGGTGAAGAAACTGTCTAATTAAATATGGGATTTGGTTTTCAGATTCTTCACTCCCTTCAAAATGTTGAGTAGGCTAAGTGATTTCTAACATTGTAAGATTTGATTAAAATAGCCTAATACATGTGGTGACCTAGATGGGTGGGATGGGGTGGGGGGATGGAGGTCCAGCAGGGAGGGGATATATGTATACATATAGCTGATCCACTATACGGCAGAAACTAACACAACATTGTAAAGCAATTATACTCCAATAAAAAAGAATGAAAAATGAAAAAAAAAAAAGCCTAATATACAAAAAGTTTAAAGAATAATGCAATTACCTCTGACACCCACCACATACAATCTCTAATTATTGGAACAAATAAGACAAAATGTTAACAGTGTCTTTATATACAAACAGGCCTGAGTAGACTATTAACTCTGTCATAATCATTGTATTTTACTATTTCCATTGCATTTACACCAGTATAAAGTATTACACTTGAGAAAATTAAAATCTTATATAGTCTCAGGCAATGGCCAGCTTTCTCTAGCCATCACTCAGTGGTATGACAGCATATTTTTTCATGAAAAATGTAATCAAGATTCGTATATCATTGTCCTTTAATCTCACTTGATCTAGACTGTTATCTATTTCCCTCCTGACATCGGCTTTGTATTGTCAGCTCTGGAACCCCCTGAGTTTTGTTTTGTGGGTGCCGTTTAACTTGTGCCTCCCTCTCCTGTATATCCCATAATAACCTGAGAGAGCTGGCCAGTGGCCAATCAGGGTCAGGTGAGACACATGCTAAGAACTCTCTGGCAGCTACCCACTTCCCATCACACCACATAAAACGTGATGCCAGGTGGTTTCGTCTTTAGTGATGCCAGCCTTGAAGGTCATAACAGACTGAAATCTCCACTGTAGGTGCTTTTTTTTCATTGGCAGTTTACAATGACTGTGGTATTCACCGCCGAGCTTTGCCTGTATCAGTTGCTTTTGAGAGGTTATAGCATGGTGATTTTCTAATCCTGCTATTCTTTTTTATGTATCAGAGAGCATTGTTCTGTAAAGAATTTCCCATCATCAACCGAGGAGGAGCTATTGTTCCCCTTGGAAGAAAGAAAGAAGGAAACAGACATGTCAACATTCATGCTCTTTACCTTTAACTCTCACTTTTTACAGCCCGGTTTTGGGATGACAGTGAACTCCAAAGTGAGCAAAGGAGTCCCCCTTCTTCTCTCTCTCTTTCACTTCCCTCATAGACTATAGGTCCAAATTTTGTTTAAATAATCACTGGCATTGATTGTACATTTGGGTGGCAAAATTATTCATTTCGGCTGCTGATCACGGCATCAATCCGGCTTCAGGTCTTTCTGATGTGCTAGCATTAGTCTTTCTGGCACAAGACATCCAGGTGCATGTTGTAAACTGCCAACCTCAGACCTGGAAGCATCCCTTGCTACAAGGGTCCCTGGTCTCATTCAGTGGGAGATTGTATTTGGAAACCAAGATAAGGGTGCAAAGTATACTCACTGCTACTTGTCACAGATTCTAGAACTTGCAGTGCACACGAGCAGTAAAAACATACAAATAAAATCGTAAGCATGTTTTAATATATGCAACTATGATTTAAACTGCCACTATTTTATTAATGTCTTGAATTTTATATTTGTATCTCTTTTCCCTTAAGTTGAAAGTCATGGTTTCTATTATTTATTTGCTTGTCTTTGTCTAAAATATATGAAAGAGTTTGAAAAAATCATCACCACTGTTAATATGTTCAATAAAACCAACGAGTGAGGTTTGAAATACATTTGATTCCTTTGTTGTCCTTAGAATCTGTTCTACTGAAGATAAAAGTTTGCTGCACAACGTTGAAAGATTCTTTTCTCTGGGAGGTTATGCTGTCAGTCTAAAGCATCACTGAGTTTATCCATTTTAGTTTGTTTTATTTTTAAGGATAGTTTTTTTTCCCCTCTTTTTGCTTTAATTTGTCAAGTTATGAATTTACATGATTTACATAACAAAGCTGTATAAAGAGGGATACTCAGAGGAGCCTCACATATACATACACCAATCCCCTCCAGCCAAGCCCCGAGCTCCTAACTTTATCCTCCCAACGCTTCTTTACACAAATATTCACATATACTAGATTCCCCTATCTTCCACAATTGTTAGCAATCTCTAAATTTGTATTCTTGTATTCTGGTCTCTCATTTTATAAATTTCAGAGTGGAGAAGTTACTTATCAAGAGTTAGGACCAGACAGCCTTGGCTGGAGCCCTACTCCACCATTTACAAGCTGTGATTCCCAAGCCCTCTGTGCTCCAGTTTCCTTCTTTGAAAAATGGGGATGACAATGGTACCTACCTCTTCGGGTTGTTTCGATTATTAAGTGAGTTAATTGTTCAAAGTGTTTAGAGCAATGTCTTGCATATAGTGAATACTCAATATTATCAGCTAGTATTACCTTAAAACGGTTCTCAATCAGGGAGGGAGGGGGCAGTTTTTCCCTTGAGGGGACACTTGGTAACATCTGGAGACAATTTTGGTATCAAAACTGGGGTGGGGATGATACCAGCACCCTAGTGGGTAGAAGACAGGGATGCTGCAAACATCCTGCAATGCACAGATCAAACCTTCCCCCTGCCTCCGCAAACAATGAATTCTACTGTCAAAAATATCAATCATGCTGATATTTGAATGATAAAGTGAATCATTTTTACAAAATATGAGAATGAACGAAAAACAATAATTCTAGTAGATTATTTCAGACTTGTTTCTGTTTTTTATAAAATTTTAACTCACTAAAAATAATTACCCAGTGAAAGCATAATGATTCTCTCTTCTTGACTCCTGTGTTTATCTATTTCAAAGAAGATAATTTAACCCTCTTCCACCTGAACATAGTCACTGATAGCACTCCCTGCTGTCCCTCAGACCAGACTGACATGAGAATGCTATTCTGAGTATTTCCTGCATTAACTCTGTGACTCACTTAGAGAATATTTCCTGGAAGTAGAAGAGTAACATTGAAGACAGGCTGATTGCATGGAATTCTCTTCAGGGTTGCAGGGAGAAGTATGTATGGAACAAAGAACAGGGAATATAATGTTTTCTTTTGTTCACAAAGTTAAGGTCATATTTTCATGACTCCAATTACTTAGCAGAAAGGCCAACAGTTAAAGAATGAGGTTATGATTCTATTCTGTGGAAACAGGCAGGAAAACAATAACCTCACACACAACATGCTGTATTGTTTATTACTTTAAAACATTTATTTCAATTGTAACATTTTCTTTAGTCACATTTTTCTATGTATCCTGAGAATTAGAAAATTATATATTTTTAAGGGAGAAAGATTAACAAGCCTGTAGAAGACTTATTTCTTTAAAGTATTTAGAATTAATATAATGGTCAAGGACTACCTCAGTATTGGTGCAAAAAAAAAATACAAGAATCAAATTTCAGGGTGCATGAAGACTCTTTTGAAGACCTAAAACCACAAGGGGATGCAGTCTTGACCTTAGTTGGGAAAGAACTATCATTTCAGGGTTAGAGTCCAGGAAGCTGCATGTTCCAGGTGAAAGAGCTAGGATTTTGGAACAAGGTCTGGCCTCAAGAATCAGGCTTTGTAGATTCCAGCTGTGTGGCCTTGAGCCAGTTATATAAACTGCTTTGAGCTTGGACCACTTCATTTGTAATATGGAGAATTCTCTTCCAAATCCTCCTCCACAGGAGTCGATAACTTGAGCCAAACACCTAGATGAGCAACGTGCGTAAAGTAGGTAGTGGAATACATGTTTGACTCTTTCCTACAGCAAAATACCCACATGCTATAATTACAGCTTATGGTACAGAGATTCAGGCATCTTACACCTCATCTCAAGCATCCCCAGGTCAACAGAAGAATGACCATCTAGTAAATGGGATATGGCCCCAACTCTGATAGGAGACCAAGTGTGCAGAGTTTCGGAAGGATCTCACTCTTGGCTACGGTTAATTGAAATCTGAGGGGAAGCGTCATGCCTGAGTGAGCATAGCTAGTTTAGGGGCTAGAAATGCCGTTTCTTAAGTGCCTGTTGTGATGGCGTACAACCTGTAGGGAAGGATCCTGTTCTGTCCTTAAATAATCTAATGCTCTGTGGGAGTACAACAAACCCCCACCATGTCAAGAAGCAGAGACTGTGCCTTCCTTGGGTCTTCGTCTCACACTCCATGGACCACTGTTCTTTGCATGGTGGCCCTCCCCACACTGAGGAGCAGGGATGGGAGAGATGAATGAGCAGAGATGAAAAGTGCTGGACTCAAGTGTGGACCCCTGGGGACCCTACGGAGGTCAAGGGGAACGAAGGTGGACCTGCCTGCGTGCCTACCCTGAAGCGATCACACAACAAGGGGAGGTGAAAGGTATTGTCCAGAGAGGTGAGGACAGCTCTAGAACTGGACTCTGAATCTGATTGAAACTGCCCAGCGTTTGATAGGAGGAACAGGTACAAAGACATAGGAAACGAGATCACCTCCGTGATCTAAATGGCTTTCTTGTACCAGATAGGGCAGAAAGTGTATTTTGGTTAGGAAAATTGTGAAAACAGTAGGAAGTGATCTCTTCTATCTTTGGACCAAGAAGTTATAAAATATCTTAATAGATTGTAGAATAATTACAATCTCAGAATGGAAAATAAATTGAATGGGACCTTACATAACTGTCACATATTTTTAAAAATGAAGTAACTTTGTTTGTAACTCCCTACCTTCGTTTACTTTGGAGACTCTTATTTTCAAACATGAATTTAAATATTTAAATATGCAAGAGAATATATCCTTAAGCATCCACAGATATTTCAATATGACTTCCATTCACTGTAGAAACAAATCACTGCTAATTAGGAAACTCTTCACTGTATCAGTGGTCCGCGATATCCCATCAAGAGCGTCTGGGCTGATCATATCTCATAGACTGGGAGGACATCACAGCAGAGCTGCATGGGGAGGACTGGATCGTGACCTTCAGATGAAAGAATGACAAAATTTCTTCAAAAAGGAGAAAAATGGTGTCTCAAAGACCCTTCTGTGTTCTTGTGCCTGTGGTCTCATATCCACCCCCAAAGAAAGAGAACAGAGCTTCACCAGCTGTGGAGAGATGACCCTGACCCTGACCCTGTGTACCTGCATCTAGCCTGTGTTAGTGGTGCCCTGTGTTAGTATTATCTTTTTCTATGACTTTCATTTTGTACACTGTTTTGTGCTTGAGTATCTTCTGCCAGTTCTGGTTCTCAACTGGATTCTGGGTTCTTGGCGGGAAGTAAAAAGGTCTCATTTTCCTCTGTAATCCCCAGGGAATGCTAGGTTAATGGTTTTCAAAACCTGCATGTTTAGTAAAACATTTTATCTTACTAATTCAAAATAGATTGTTACTCAAGGTAGTTAATTCCACTTTCCAATTAAGGGATATATTATTGTTTTAGCCAGGTCAGATAAAAGTGTTATTCAAGCCACAATTGTTTGGGTACCTTGCAGCCTGCTGCCCTGTACCTACTAAGTGCTCTATAAGTATTTGCTGACTTGATTTAATCGCCTGGTAAATATATATTCAAGACTAGACTAATTTTTATGCACTAATGTAAACACAAGCTTCAGTTTGGAAAATAAATGCAGAGAAAAAGGAAAATAAACATGGAGTAGACAGATCTTAACCAGGGATGGTAAAGTGCACAGTAAGTAGTAATCGGCTGTCCTCATCTTTGCTGTGACATTTCTCTGGAGGTCAGAAGGGACTCACATAAAGAAATAATACTAGCCTTCCATCCACTTCAAGGTTCTGAACAAAACAGCCAAGACTTGGAATCTAGGCATTGTGCCAACCCTGCTGAGCGAGTTTCAACTTTCTTATAAAAACTGCACACAGAGGAAAGTTAGCAAATAACTCAATGCCTCTCTTAAGGCTAAACTCAGCTGCTCTGTCCAGAGTTCTCAGAAGTGCCTCAGACACCCTCATGTACACAGGAGAATCCACCTATCATCTCAGCCATTTGCTCTGCAGGGCCAGGCACTGTATGTGAGTTAGATGGCTATTGGTTACTAATTTGAACTGCACTCCAGGGAAGGTTAGTTCTCAATGTCTTGAATCTACACGCAAGGGGCCACTGGCTAACACAGAAAGATCACACTTCACAGGCGACTGCTGCCAGGGGAGATGTTTTTTCACTCATCAGGGCCAGGGATTTTGCTATATTAAGTACTAAATGTCCGAAATGACTTTTTCTTTGGAAATTAGGCTCACATTAATCGGTATAATTAATGTTGGTGGTGGGCTTTCATTAACGTTGCCTCTGTTGAAAAACTACCACCAACCACGTCATATGGTCTCACCATCTTCAAACTACTTTCACTTATCAGTCCTCCCTCTGGCAGGCTCTCATAGGTTGTCCGCAATGGCTGTCTCACTTACTCCTTTCTTTCTGTAACTGATCTCCTCCCCTCTGGTCATCTTCTGTTTCCTCTTTTTCTGTTGAGGACAGTGTAGTCAGGTCAATGCCCAGAACCACTCCACTGACTTATTTTGTACAACCACTGACTGTGGAAATATAGAGCACCTAGAAGAGTGCATCTGTTAAGTACAAATGGATGAAATCAACCTTATTCAAGGCACGAGGATTGGAAATATTTTGGTGACATGCTCCACTCTTGTATGGATGGAGAATGAGAATTCTGTAGCTTGTACCCTTAGAGATGGTGCCTGAAGTTTGATCCCTAAAAAGACTTATGCCCAGCTTTTGGGCCAAATAATTTTTTTATTCCTTTTTGCCAGTTCTTAAGACAATAGAGAGTTGCTTCTAGAATATAGTTTCATCAGCTGTGAAATATACTGCGAGTAAACCTTTCCTGCAAGTGAATTTTTCATGGTCAGAGACCTTCAAAAAGTAAAGCGCTGGGTTCATCATGCTTATGGGATATGTTGTATCAACCATTTGGGCCTTGAGTTCTTCATAGCCTGGTAGTGAGGTTGTATGGGAGCAGCCAACCCTCATCAAACTTCTGGGAAGATGCCTAAGTGAGAACTATCAATGAGAACCTAAGAGTCAGCAGAACAAATGGGCTTAGGGCATTTCACTGCTCCATTGTGGCCCAGAACGAGAAGGGGAGCTTCACAGAGACAACATGTTCTAGGACGGATCTTGTAGAGTGACTACAATTGAGTTAATCAGAAATGGTTAATGAAAGCACCTAGGTAGAGGGAAAGAAACACGAGCAGATGACTTAGAGTCAGCAATGCATGCAATAACTCACAGGTAGTAAGGTTGGATGTATGAATTGGGTCCCAGATTGTGGAAAGCCATCATTATCGGATGCCTTGTGTTATGTTTTGCATTGTATTAACACACGTATGCTTGCGTTGATGTCTACACAGAACGTGCATTTTCTGTGGAAGGTCGAGCTCTGTTTGTGCAAAGCAGCTCAGGGTTGTGTTAGGAGCTCTAGTCTGGCTACATTCTGTAGGATGGGTGGGGAGGAAAGAGATGACTAAAGCTGAGAGATCTTGTGTGGAGGAAGGAAGGAGGGAAGATAGGAGGAAGGTGGGCTTTTCAGACAACCTATATGAGAGGCTGCCAAGAGGACTAAAAAGTGACAGTAGTCATTATGGGCAGATCATGTGTGCCTCTCCCCACCATTCATATGTTGACACCCTAACCCCCCATATGATGGTGTTTGGTGGTGGAGCCTTTGGGAGGTGATAAGGTCATGAGGGTGGAGTCCCCATGAATGAGATTAGTGCCCTTGTAATATGGACACTGGAGAGTCTCCTCACCCCTTCTGCCATGTGAGGACACAGCAACAAGACAGGCTTCTATGAACCAGAAAGCAGGTTCTCTCCAGAACCCCACCCTACTGGCACCCTGACCTCAGGTTTCCAGCCTCCAGAACTGTCAGAAACAAACTTCCATATTTTATAAGCTCCCCAATCTCTGCTGTTCTATTACAGCTGCTCAGAAGGGGAAAGGCAGTACTTGCGGAGTGGCAGGACCTTGCAAGCTGATGCAGTGCTGGATTTCTCTGTGGGTAATTGAAACCCGAGGTCTGGGCAGAGTTGTCATAATGGGAATAGAAATCGCTCAACAGACATCGTAACAGAGGAATAAACAGAGATTGAACTTAAAATGAAAGATAACAGATAAAGACAGTGTATTTTTAAGTCTGGGAAATGGGAAAATGAGGATGGAGAAATGGAAATATCTAGATTGGAAATAAATTTGGCAAGAGAAAATATGAAATGAGAATTTAGGGCAGGACCACTTCCACCTCACTGATTATGAGCGGAAATGTCCCTCTGATCTTTCTCTGTGATGCTCACCCGATGAGCTCAATCATGTGTTTTCTTGGTCAAAATTCAGAGTAGGTCTGAGTCCTCTAATCTGTGAATGAAGACTGGATTCTTCAAAACCTCAGTGTCCTCCAAAGTAGACGGACCTGTGCACCAACTAAAATATGACAGAATGACTGGGACCTGAGGTCTGAGCATCAGGGATGGGCAGGAAGACAGAAAGGGGGTGAGAGAAATCAGAGGCAGAAGCAGAATAGGGCAGCCCTGCCCACCCTGGGTGGTTCCTGACAGCCAAGAACGACAGCAGTGGGGAGTCAAAGGGATTTGGCTGCACCCCGCCAAGAGAAAGCTGTGTTTGTGTCCACGTGCATGTGCTTGTATGTTCAAACCATGAGGTGATAGCTCACCAGCCCATGGTTGACCACAAGTTCAGTTCTTTAAACACTTATTTTTTGCATATTGCTAAGTTATGCTTTCAGCAGAAGTAGCAACAGACCACTCACCTGTAAAGCGTAACCAAGCTTGGCTGGACCAGTTGCATGTGCCTGGATTCTCCGGTGTCCCCTCACCACTGATATGAGAAGGGGCCTCCTCCTGACTCTGCAGGGTGGATGCTCAGCCAAATAGAAGGCCTGGCTGAAAGCTTTCCTGCGGGTTTTCTTTCCCACAGCCTGTGCACCCGTTGTAGGGGGCGTGAGGCAGGGGAGAGAGGATATAGCAACAGCTTGAGTTCTCAGAGTATTCTGTGATAGGAAGACTCAAAGAAAAAGAGCGTCCACATCTTCAGGCAGCAAACATGGAAGGACTGTGGGTTTTTTTTCATCTTATTACTGAGTGAATAACCAGAGAGAGAGTTTCCAGCTGAGCAATTGAAGTGGAAGCCATTTTGCACCATCAAGCCAGAAAATCTGGTCAACTTACTTGGGGAAACTTGTTAGGGGAAAGAGGCGGAGCTCACGGGGCCTCTTGCCAGGGTGGCTCTCTGCTTGACGTGGAAGGCTTGTGCGTATTTTCCAGCAAAAGGCGGGAGCCAGGTGGTCTTCAGTGAAGAAACTTGATGGGCACCGCACGCTCTGCTTTCAGTCCCTCCATGTCTTTTCTAAAGCATCGACCCTGCCCCACAGGCCTCTACGGAAGAACTCCTGACACACTCCTGTTGCCTAAGAGTGAAATCCAGGCCAGCCTCTGCATTTCCCACTGAGCCGCTCCCCACTCCGCCAGCCTGCCTTGTCCTCTGACCAGCCCCGCCAATGCCATGACCACACGGTGCTTCCCATGTACGGTGCTTGTGGCCAGCTCCTCCTCCTACAGCCTCCATCCCTTCCCTCCTCTTGGTGGGGGCAGTAGCCAACCCGGTGATTCCCTGGGGTACCTGGCTGTTCCTACCAGGACTGCTCCTTCCCCACTGTGGTTCATGGGCCTCTTGGTCACTTGGCCTTTACAGGCCTCTGGGGCCACGGACACTAACATTTGTTGAGCTCTATCTGAATAAAATCACTTGGCTGTTGGAAACATTCTGTGTGTGAACTCGGCCCAGTTTCTATTAGACTTACAGTGGTGGCGACCTGTCCCTCACCTGCCACCCACTCCGCACAGGAGAGAGGTCATGAAGTGAACACGCGCCTTCAAAGGCCTTGTCTCCCTGCACAACCTCCTGTGGAGAGGCTCCACCCACGCTGGAGCCCCCCACCCCGGGGCCTTCTCTGTACTGGTCCCTGGCCAGGGAACCTCTGCAGTCCAGTCCTGGGCGGTTAGAATCTTCACCTCCCAGGTGCCTTGCGTTCCTGAGTTCCCTCAGGGCAGGGCCACCTCATACTCATCCCTCCATCCCTCCATCCCTCCATCCCTCCATCCCTCCATCCCTCCACCCCTACATCCCTCCATCCCTCCATCCCTCCATCCCTCCATCACTCCATCCCTTCATCCCTCCATCCCTGGAGACAGGACGTGCTAGCAGGAAGATATTGAATGCATGGATGAGCAAGGTCTGGGCCTCCTGGCAAGATGAGGGGATGATTAGAGGGGTTTGTTAGGTCCTGATCACGGTCAAGCCCATAGCAGTGGTAAAAAAAAAACTCACATCAGTCACTATTGGTGCTTTCAGTCTATTAGCTTATTTCATCCTCACCACAATTCTGTGTGTCAGGGATTATTTTCCTCCCATTTTACCAGGAGCAAATTGAGGAACACAGCTAGTGAGTCACAGAGGGGAATTTGGACTCAGACTCTCTGGCTCCAGGTAAGATCAAGTTGAATTTCATTTATCAGTGTAAGAGAACCATCGCCAGGAAGGATGTATGACCTCTTGACATAGTGGGTTGGCCGAAAAGCTCCTTTGGGTTTTTGCGTAACATGGAAACACCTGAATGAACTTTTTGGCCAACCCAACAGAAGTCGTGGGAGGTTAGTTATTTTGAGTGCAGTGTACAGGCCTGCACAGCATAACTTCTGCTTTGCCTCCCTTTACATTTAGGTTTTTAATCTGTCCAGTGAGCATCAAATGGGAAAGTGTCAAGTAAATTCTAATAAACTGGGAACGTGGCTCTAGGGAAAGATGGTCTAACTCCACATTGATTGTTTACTTGGTTCATCATAAAACAGATTGAGAGGAGGAAAGAAAAACATATAGAAATATTGTTCCAAAAATGGATGTGCTGTTCATTATTAGACTGTTGCCATGTGGGCTAAATGGAGGTTAGTAACAGGGTCCTTCCGAAGGAGAGAGAAGAAATGAAATAAGAGGAGAAGGGAAGTGCAGTGTCTACTCAGCTACAAAGCCTAGACGAAGGAAGGCAATTTTAGGCAAATTTTCTGCTCCTTTTCTCCCTCCGGTGCCTCCAAGGGTAACTCACAGGCTAGACCTACACCTCCTATTCCCTGCCTCTGGCGACCTCTTCTTGCTCAGTGAAACCCATTACAGTTACAGAGTCCAGTCTGACTTTCATCTTTCAAGTGGCCAACCACGCCTTTGACATTTCTAAGGAAATAGGCAGTGACCCGGCCTCATTCACCTGGATTTTAGTGAAAATTAATGAAAGCCTGAGGCAGAAGGAGTTCCCACTGAAGGCTTTCCAAGCATTAGAGTGGCTCATCCTATCTGTGATGTGGGGAGGAGGAGGGAGGTGAAAACCCGGTGAGAGATTTCTGACTTCAGCTTCACTCAGTCACCCCGTGGAGACGAGGTCTGAGATGCGTACAAAGCATGTGTTTTCCAGAAGCGGCCCATTTAAAATGAAGGCACCCATTCTACCATATCTCACTTATCAGTTTTCAGAGAAGCTGCAATTAGGCTGCACAACATCACACTTTTTAATTTCTTTTCTTTCTTTCTTTTTTTTTTTTCTGATTAGCAAGACCCTTCTGACGTCAGAGCCCTCCTTTGGTGGAATGAGCTGGAGGAATCTGACCCCTTTCCAGTCTTGATATTGTCATTAATTCCTCTTTCAAACTCAGGTCAGTAAACAGGTGATTTTGTAATCGACACCAATGAGGGGCAGAGCAGCCCCTGTTTACTGGACCTGAGCCGGGCAGCTGGGTTCAGGACTGAGTCCTGCTCTTATCAGACAGTCCCTCTGAATTTCAATGAAGGGAAGTCAGTGCTCAGGTTTTCTCCTAAGGCAGTCCTGAGGCCAACTCTCAGAAATCCTCAGTACAGAGTCAGCGGTGGGGATCTATCCTTCAGATCCATTCATCTGCTATTTTAGTCTCCCTGACCTGCAGGACTCTTTTCCACCCAGTGATGACCCTCAGAGTCTGAGCAAAATGTCTTCTGCCTTAGCTGCGTTGCTACAAGGAAGCTGTTCTTTGAAAGTGGAGTTTGGCCTGAGAACAGAAGCGTCTTGCCCCCAAAACAGCAGGTCTCCCGCACCTCTTCCTCTCCTGGACCTGCCCCAAAGAGCAGGGGGCAGGACGGCGGGCTGGGTGGGAGGCGTGCAGAGAGCCTCACCCCAGGATCTAGGAGTCCCCCATGATCTAGCAGGTACCCAAGTGCCCGGATCACCTGGTTTCTGTTGTTGTTTGTGTGTTGTTTTTTTAAGGTGGCTTTCTGTGAATGTAGATTTGTTCACACAAATGGACAGTAGGTTTACCACTTTAGATGTAAATCACAGTCCCTGGACATTCATCCAGAAGCAGTCACTGGGCTCAATGATGTTCTGAAAGCAACCTGATTAATAATTATAGTATCGCCCTTGTTTTCAATTATTAAATGGAAACATTGGATGATGTTGGAACTGTGCTTCCCTGTGACTTTCTCGGCGCGGCTGCCCGAAGCTCCCTCTTGTTGGGTCTGGGGGACCCAAGGCCTGAGTGCACGCCCACCAGGAATGCCCTATTATTGAGAGTGGATCCGTTAGGCCTAACTTCCTTTAATTGCTCCACCTCTACACACAATTTGTAAAGCCGACACTCGGACACTATCCACTGTCAGAAAGTGTAAAGAATTTCAAAACCGAAGTTGCCCAAAGAAGCCAGGAAAAGACAGTATTTGAGAAAAATGACGTTCTGTAGAAAATTTCCAAAGCCATCTAAGAACCATCTCCTGTACGTGTAGTTTGGATGTCACAAAAAGAATATTCCATCTTTATTGACATCATTGATTCCTTAGATTTTCCGGACATCTACTCCTACAACTTATTCCATCACTTTTCCTCCAAACCACTATTAACGCTCTCATGTTCGCTGATATTATTGTTACATGCAGTTTGCAGAATCATGATCTTAGGACGGAGATAGACTGATTCTTAAATAAAAATATATCAGACTTCCTGTAATTCTGGACCCTGCGAGTCCTGGGGAATCCGTTTATCCACTTTGTCACATGGCAGGTGGGCAGGGTGACAGGGTCTGGAGAAGGGAAGTGGCGGGCTGGGAACCTCCCTGCTGGGAAGAGGGAGACCCAGTGGGCGTAGAACTGAGGTGCCCCGAGTCACAGGTGTCTTACCCAAGGGGCACAGCAGAGTGACAAGACACAGGTCCTATGGGTGTGTGTGTGTGTGTGTCTGTGTGGGTGTGTGCAAGTGAGTGTGGGTGTGGGTGTATAAGTGTGTGTGAGTGTGAGTCTGTGTGAGTGTGTCCCAGTGTGCCTTTGTGAGAATGTGTGTGAGTGTGTGCAAGTGCGTGTCCTCCCCTCTGCAGAGAGGGATGAGGGAAGGACGAGGGGAGGTAGCTTTTCATGGAGAGGAAACTCTGTGAGACCTTCTGCGAGAACGGTGGGGCCACAGCAGAGTTCCAGGCTGGACTGCACCCCCCGGATTCTTATGTTGAAGCCCTGACCCCCAGGACGTCAGGATGTGACCTTATTTGGAGACAGGACCTTTCTGGAGATGATTCAGTTAGAAAGAGGTCATCAGGGTGGCCCCTTCCAACATGACCAATGCCTGGTGTCCTGACAAAAGGGGGCATTTGGACACAGACACACACGCACAGGAAGGCCGCGTGTGAAGAGACGTAAGGGCAGGCGGCCTCTCCAAGCCCAAGAGAGAGGCCTGGGACAGATCCTCCCCTCACGACCCTCAGGGAAATCTTGATCTCAGACGTGTAGCCTCCAGACCCGGGAGAGACAGCGCGCTTCTGTTGTTTAAGCTGGCCAGTTTGTGGAACTTCATTACAGCAGCCCCGGCAAATTCACGCAGCCAGGTAAGGAGGTGCTTGCTAGGAGATAAGAATAAAGCTTAGGGGTGGAGAACTTGTTGAGGGGCTGACCTGGATAATCGCAGGCCGTAAAGTGCATCAGGCTTCCGGGCACCATGCAAGGGTCCAGGGGCCATCCGGATAGTTCTCAGGGGAATGCTCGCTCCAAGGTGCATTAAAAACCCTCTTGCAGCCATGTAGACTTGGCCTTGGAAGGTGTACCTCTTGAGAAAGGTGACCTCCCAGATGAGAGCACTCATCCTGGCAAACGGGCAGGAGGAGAAGGTGAGATTCACAGAGGAGGGAGTGCAGCGGGGCTGCCCAGGCATCTGCAGCCAGAGCTTAGCTGCTGGAGCCTTCAGAGTAGAAACAGGGAAAAGACACAAGAGAGGAGGAGGAGGCCTGCCGGACTTGGGTTCCAGATGCAGTTGTAGATTTTGGAGCTGCCAGCTTATGGGGGGTGTAAGGACATCGCAGGGGAAAGAGCTGACCAGGGACAAGGCTAGGGGGTTGGCCAAGGGGGGAACCACCCCTGGGGAGGTGGACTGAAGGCAGAGAGAGAGAAATGAGGCCGGGGGGCTGAAGGAAGAGTCACTCAATGCACCAAGAAGCACGTTAGTGACGTTTTGCTCTAGAAGTTTCCCAGGGACGTCGGCACGTCGGCCTCGTGTGTCCACCTATTTGTGAAAAACTCAAGTTAGCGAACATGGAATCTGCATTAAAGTGCAGAAGACGGTTCCAATCAGTTAGCACTCCTCCAGCGATAGTTTCTTTTCTATCGGCACTGGAGGGTTAGAAGGGTCTTTCCAGTAATCAAGCTCCCAAATCTACTTTTTCTCACTTCCAGAGTGTTTGGAATTTGTTACGCCTTTACGTATTTCAGCAAATGTATAAACTGTTCTACAGGCTCAGGGGAGATTTATTTACAGATTCTCCAAGGGGTTTGGAAATTTATATCAGAGAGACATAAATATTGCTGTGGAGGTGATGATTAAACGGGTGAGTGCCTTTTTATTGTAATAAACATTTTGAAGTAACTGTTTTTTAATAAAAAGTAAATATACCAATAACTATTGAAAAATAGTGATATTTGAATACGGATCTAAGTAAATAAGTTGTTAAAATCAATTTTTTTATGCTAGTCTAACCTTGCAGGTCCTATGGAAGATATGATATAATATGATATGATATGATAAAATGTTTGTTTTAGTACTTTTCTTAGTTTCATGGTAATTTCCTTTCAAGCTGACATTCCAAACCTTGGCGAATAAGGGGGTGCTTCTTAAAATAAACCTGTCCGAACCCCCTACCCTATTGAGTCAGAACGACTGAGACAGAGGCATTGGGCATCTCTAGTTTTAATTAGCTCTCTTAGATCACTCTATTGACTCCAATGCTTGATAACATTGGCTTTTAGAGACTAAAAGATGACTTGAAAACCATTAAGTAATGATGTCATAGCTTCTGTAGGGCCTGCCACCCATTACCAAAGGATACACATGCATTACTTTATCCCAAATCTAAGTCACTCACTGTGTGTGCTCCTAGGAAGTTTGCAAACCCCCTGGGATGCTGTCCTATCAACACACCTGCTGCAGGCTGGCGGCTACGCCTCCCTCAGGGACCCCTCAGCCCTGGGCCACCTCTCCAACTCTGAGTGCCTCCCTAACCCTCTGTGTCTCTATAGAACCACCCCTCAGACACCGAACCCACAAAGTCTAGTCCGGCCAGCTCTTAGCTGTCACTAGCAAAGTCATTTGCAAATATTCTCCCCACCAGAGTGGGTCTATTAGGTATTTTGTTATTTCCAGGCACAAATCTCACACCATTTTTATTCTCCGTTGAATTTTATGTGCAGGTTCTTATCACATATCTTGAAAAGGGTAGGAAGAAACTGAAAAGTCAGAACTAACCAGGCCTTTTTCACTCCCAGGTGGTTAGGAAAGCAGCCACTGCTCCAGTGGGGCACTCAGAGATGCAAGGTCATCCTGAATCCTGACCTTGGCGTTTACATGACGCAGGTGCAAACTTCCTCTGCTCTGATCAATGCAAAGTATATTTGGAAAGAGTTCTCTCTGCAGCTTCCCAAGGCACCAGGACAATCGATGCCCCTCTGTCCTAGGTGCTGAACAAGCACTTGGAACTTGCCACCGAGGACTTGGTCTCGAGGGCAGCCGGGATGGTGAGAAGAACCTCAGGCCTTCTCTCTCCACCTCCATCTGGCTGCGTGTGCGATATTCCTGCCACGGACCGAAAGCATGTCTCTGTCTACTGCTGAGCCGTATAGTCAAACCCTTCGCAACAGTTTCCCCTGTCTTGATGTGAAATTGAAAATAATTCTGGACACAAAGACAAGGTCGACAAAGGTTTTCCACTCACAGAGAAAGAAATCAAAGTATTCAAAAAAGTTAGAAAATGTTTCCCACCAATAACAGAAGGGAACCCTAGGGAACACTCTATTGGAGGAGTTTGCAGGGGTAATTGTGGGTGCTGGATGGAGAAACCCAGCACAGGCTGACGTGGTCAGAAGGGGAGAGATTGGTCCCCGGGTCTCAGGAGTCCAGCCAGGCCTGCAGTGGGGCCAGGACTGGAGGCCCAGGACGTGGGCATCTCAGGGACAGCTTCTCTGGCCTCCAGGCTCTCAGCATGTGGCTGGACTCAGTCTCTGCCTCCTTCACCTGTGCAGACACCGCTGCCCACACCCCATGTGTGGCTCTGCTGAAGGAGACCAGCCTCTACTCAGTTCTTTTTTGTAGACGCTGAGAGAAGACTCCAGCTTCCCAGTGTGGCTTTGAGGATTATAACTAGGGGCAGCTCAGGTCAGGCGTCCACATCTGGACCACTCTCCGTGGGTGAGGAATAGGGCTCTGCAGGTCCCGGAGATTCCCAGCTCAGCCAGTAGAGAGGAGGAGGGGCTCTCAGGGGATAAGGCCTTGGACAGCCTCTAAATGGTCATTGAAGAAAACCTGCTTGATTGCTTTCAAGTCACCAAGTCACCAACGAACACTAGGTGATGAGGCTGTGCAGAAATGTCTACAATGCACTGGTGAAACCACCCAAAATGAGTTTAGGCCTGAAACTATTAAGTTCTTATCTGATTAGTGCTATTAGATGTTTAAAAGGAATTTGAATAAAATGACAAAATATTTATAGGTCCTCACTACCTTTCCTTTCCTTTTTCCTATCAAGCCCTTACCTTGATTATGCTAATGACCTTGCAGGTAACAAACCCATCTATCTTTAATGTCTTTGCCACAGTCAAGGGAAACATGTATCTTCAAGGAGCTTACCTCCTGAGGAACCACTGAATGTGATAGCACTAAGATAAGTAAATTCACATGTAATAAGACATTTGATCAAACCAGCCCACCTGTGCAGCACACCTTAGACCCATTTTATGGATGGAGATACTGAGTCTCAGGTACTGGTTAGGTCACCTGGCAGAGCACATTGCATACTGCTCATCTACTATGCACTTAAATCTCTTAAATCTAAGTTTCTTACCCCATCTCACTCCAGGCTATCTCTATGCAGTTCTCCAGGACTGTTTATCTCTTCCTGCCCAATATCCTAGCATGTGGGGCTGAGAAGGACCCATCCTGAAGGTCAACACCACAGCAGCTTGGTCCCAAGGATCTCCCAGGTCTAGGGGTACCAGATGGTGATCCAGAGTCAAGGCCGAGCAAGAAAGGCAGTAACTCAGAAACGGGCCTCAGGATGGCTGGAGCCAGGGTGGATTTGAACACACAGAGGTAAACAACTTTAAATAGGTCATAAGGGTGGGGCCCTAATCCGATAAGACAGCAGCCTTATGAGAAGAGGAAGAGATGTCTCTCTCCCCATATGTAACCCGAGCAAGAAGGCAGTCATCTGCCACCCAGGAAGAGAGGCCTCACCAGAACCCCACCACACTGGAACACTGAGAAACACATTTCTGTTGTCTAAGCCACCCAGTCCATGGTATCTCATTATGGCAGCCCAAGCAGAGTAAGACAATATCCTTGCTCTGAGCTTCTAAGTCCCTGCTCTAGAGTTTTCTAGGCTTTCCCAGATTTTTCTAAAGAGAAAAGCTGCCCACTTGCATCCCTGGTCTCTGTGTTTTTGTCACTTGTCTGATGACAACGAGCAGTGTCCTTCTGTGCTTGCAGTGTTTCACATTTGCCCCTTTGGGAAACCACCACAGTTAGAGTGTTTTAGTTTAAATAATTAGCTGGTGTGTTCTATTTATTGAACTCAGATAGTAGCTTTGCCTCTGAAAAATCATATTAATGTTCTGTTTTGTTTTTAATTAAGGCTGTCACGGAGATTGCCACAAATAGTTAATCTCACACTGCTTTGTGGCCCTCGGCAAATTATAGTGCTTGTCAGTTGCCTCAGCTGACATTCTTTCCCGGAAACCACACAGTGATTACCTCATGTGCTGAGGATCGTAATGAGAAATGAATTTTTCTTTATCTTCGTGGAAAATCATATTAGTTGTAATTGGATAAAACCAAGAATAAACAATCAATCATCCCTCGTTTGGGCTCAGGTTTACACCTAGATGGTTAGACAGTGGGGATGGCGTTGACCCTGCATCTCGCATCAGAGCCTCCTGCAGCGGGTGCCATGGAGATCACAGGACTGGTCAAATGGGAAGATTGTCCTCGAAAGATATACCTGAGACAGCAGAGCTGAAAAGAGCACTCAGGGGGCCTCATTAAAAAACAAATATTCTATTGGATGTATGTTCAATGGGAAGGATGGGCTTTAAAGGAAGCGTCTCTGAACATAGACAGAACACTTGTTTACATAAATCCTAGCAATATTGTTTTGGATCTGCATCCTAAGACAAAAGAGAAAAAAAGCAAAAATAAACAAATGGGACTTAGTTAAACTTCAAAGCTTTTGCACAACATAGAAAACCATCACCAACAACAAAAAAAGACAACATATCAAATGGGAAAAAATATTTGCAAGTGATAGGACTGATAAGGGATTAACATCCAACATACACAAATAGTTCATAAAACTCATATCAAACAGACAACCTGATTATAAAATGGGAAGAAGACCTGAAAAGATATTTTTCAAAATAAGACACACAGATGGCTAACAGGCACTTGAAAAGATGCTCAACATTACTAATTATTAGAGAAACACAAATCAAAACTGCAATAAGGTATCATCTCTTACCACTTAGAATGGCCATCATCAAAAAGTCTACAAATAGCAAACGTTGGTGAGGATGTGGAGAAAAGGAAACGCTTGTGCACTCTTGGTGGGAATGTAAATTGGTGCAGCCACTGTGGAAAACAGTATGGCGGTTCCTCAAGAAACTAAAAGTAGAGCTACCATATGACCCAGCAATTTCACTTCTGGGTGTATATGCAGAAAAAATAAAAACACTAACTTGAAAAGATACATGCACCCTGTGTTCATAGCAGCACTATTCATAACAGCTAAGTTATGGAAGCAACACAAGTATCCATCGACAGTTGAATGGATAAAGAGGATGTGGTATTTATATGCGGACTATAGAAAAATGGTACAAATCAACCTGTTTGCAAGGCAGAAATAGAGACACAGATGTAGAGAACAAACATATGGACACCAAGTGGGGAGAGTGGGGAGGGTTGGGGGGGAATGAATTGGGAGATTGGGATACCAAATTGTACACTCTAAATATATGCAGTTTATTGTCTATCAAAAAAAAAATATTACCCTGCTTATATCCACTGGGAGGGGGGAAGAGGATGTGGTATATAGGTACGATGGAATACTACTCAGCCATAAAAAGGAATGGAATTCTGCCATTTTCAACAACATGGGTGGACCTAGAGAGTATTATGCTTAGTGAAATGTCAGACAGAGAAAGACAAATAACTGTATGATATTATCTATATGTGAAACCTAAAAAAATAGAACAAACAAATGTATATAGCAAAACTGAAATAGACTCACAAATATAGACAACAAACTCATGGTTACCAGTGGGGAGAGAGAAGGGGGAGGGGCAATACAGGGGCATGGGATTAAGAGTTACAAACTACTACATATAAAATAGACAAGCAACAAAAACATATTGTACAGCACAAGGAATATAGCCATTGTTTTGTAATAACTTTAAATGGAGTATAATCTATAAAATTATTGAATCATGATGTGCACCTGACACTGATATAATATTGTAAATCCACTATATTTCAATAAAAATAAAGAAGAAAAAATAGATTATTTCAGCACATCTTCCAGGTCATAGACTCCTCATTGGGTCCTTACATGATGGAAGGTGCAGGATCTGGGGGGCTCTCTCAGGCCTCTCTGCACCAGGACACTAATCCTATCCATAAGGGCTCCACTTTTGTGACCTTGGCACCTCCCAAAGGCCTCACCTCCTAGTAACAGTCACATTGGGTATTAGGATTTCAACATATGGATTTTGAAGAGAGACATTCAGACCACAGCAGATATAATTTCTGAGATTACATTACAAAGGCTGTGGCTTCTGTCTGTGTCTCTCTTTCACTCTAATGGAAGCCAGCTCTGTGCTATGAGCTATCCTGTGTAAAGGTCCAAGTGGCAAGTAAATGATGTTTTCAGCCAGTTGTTACTGAGGACCTGAAGCCTGCCCACAGCCATTGCTTGGGTAAGCTTAGGATCAGATTCTCTCCCAGGCCACCTTCAAAGTCCTGACCAACACCACATTTACAGTCTTGTTAGAGACACAGCCAGAAGTAGCCAGGTAAATTTTGAGATGACAATATGTATTTAAAGTCACTAAGTGTTGGGGTGATTTGTTACACAGCATAGATAACTAATACATAGGTTTTGAGCAATTTGATTAGGATGAGACTTGGTGTCTTTTTTTTTTTTCATGTCCCTTGTACTTGGGATTCATTATGCCTCTGTGGTTTATAGTTTTTATCAAATTTTGAAACTGCATGGCCAATATTCTTCAAACATTTTTTTCCTGCCTTCCTCTTTTTTGCTGACTTCCATTATACCCTTATTTCTCTGTTTGAAATTATCCCATTGCTGATGATGTTCTGTTCATTTTTCAAATCTTGTTGATGTTGTTGTTGTTCTTCGAGGTGTCTCATTGTAAATAGTTCTACTGTAATATATTACTAGCTTTTTCTTTTGCAATGTCTAGTGTCCCATTAATTGTACCCAGAATACTTTTCATCTGAGATACTGCAGTTTTGTCTTTACATATTCAACTTCAGTGTTTCTTTTAACACTTTCTGTGTCTCAAGTTAACACTTAGTACCTACGAAATACCATTATAATAATTCTTTTAATGTTTTTGTCTGCTAATTCCAACATCTACGCCAGTTCTGGGTTAGTTTACATGAATTTTTCTCCCTATCGTAGATCATATTTTTCTGCTATTTGCATGCCTGATAAGTATTTTTTTTTTTAAGTACTGGTCTTTTTGAACTTCACCCTGTAGGATTTTGGATAATTTTGTACCCCTGTAAGTATTATTGAGTTTGTTCTACTATGTAGTTAAATTGACTGGAGATAGTTTATAACTTCAGGTCTTGCTTTTAAAATTTACTTGTTAGGTCCAAGCTATCTTTTGTTGAGGGCTTATAATTCCCCTGTTGCTGAGGCAGAAGTTTTCTGAGTGCCCTCCCAAACACCTCATCAATTATGAGGTTTCCACTCTGGCTGGCAGAGCGAAGCCCAGGTCCTGCTCCTTGTGAAGGTTGGGTTCTATTTTCCTCCACTCTTTTTGGGGGGTTCTTTGGCTGCTCTTGGTTTCCTCACACAAATACACTGCTGAGTGCTCTGCTGGGCGTTCAAAGGAGACTGTGTGCATATCTCCAGAGCACTTCCTCCATCACTCTGCCCTGCAAACTCTACCCATTTTGTTCTTCCTGGAATCCTTGCTCTGTCTTCCAGGGGTGATGTTTTTAAAGGTTAAAAAGCAGAATGTTACTCACCATACAGTACTCATTCCTTAGCCTTATACTTCTGCTAACCAAGGCAAATGGTTTCTTTTGGTTGTTAAAGAGGAAACATTTCTTAGGGAATGAAAGGGGACAGCCCTTCTCACAGAAGACTAGGATTACAGAGACCCCAGCCTTCCGTAAGTCCTAATATTGCAGAAACCATAGCTTCTTAGTTGACTTAGTGTTTCCAGCCACAAAATGAGACATCATTAATGTTTTTCCTTCCTTACAGAGAGGCTGAGGCTGCGCAAGTATAAACTTTTAAAAAGTATGTCATATCTGGAAGTCCTTTGCGATCTGGCCAAACCACCTTGGGCTCCATGGACGGTCCAGCTTTCATCTGTTTCATACGAGGCAGCAAAGAGAAGTTACTGAGACATTTACTGAAGTGTGGTTCTTGGGCTCTAAGATATATTGAAAATAGTTTAGTTTTGATAAAAGAATTATATAAACTTGATTATTTGTCAAAATCATAGGAAATATAACCATGCAATTTATGGCGCATGTATATAATCTATGATGTGTATATAGATATTTTATACTAAAATGTATATATGTATAAGTTACCATTCTGTTTTGTTAAGATTTATTCTGAACTCTGCTCAATTTAGTTACTTGAAACCTTCCGACTGGTAGATGAAGTCACTCTCAGAGCATATTCTGCTTTTCTTATCTTCACTCCAAATATTTTTATCTTTACAATTTTACTAAGTTTAAAAATATTTTGAAGTATACATTACAAAAAAAATTAAAAGCGTACCTAAAACCTTGATGAGACATTGATCTTTATTATACGAACCTTTTCCAAACTGTAAGGTCCAGCCGCCCATCTGTCAATGTCTAACGTAATAGATCCAATCAGCAGGTCCAAGTTTATTTTAATTAGAACTTTGAGCTGGGTTGCTGCATTAACACATTTGTTCTTTGTTTAAATATTCCCTAAATGATAAAGCTCTCAAGGTATTTCTTAAGGGTATGGAGACTAAATTGCTTTAATGGATATTATATAACAGAAAAATAGTAAATCATAAGGGAAACGTAGGAGACATTTTGAAGATTATTTTATACAAATATTTGGGAAACTCATGTGAAATATGATACTATCTCATGGATCTGACAGTCATGACTTGGACTTATTCTATACAATTGCAGCCCAACTGGTCTCAGCAAAACTTCAGGTGTATCTTAACCGTCTCACTGTCAAAGGGGATGGGCTTAGATTTCCTAAATTGTTTGCTCCAAGCCAAGCCAATGGATGGGAGAGATCAAACAATTTTAATCACCAGGATCATATGAGTGAAGCCTTAAAAGCTTCATGTATTTATTTATTTCTCCATAGCAGAAGGCCACCAGCCGGGCATGACAAAGTATATGCCAGCCCTGTGTCTACTCTCTGCGACAGTCAGACGAGGGGCAGCCTCTCCAGAGGGCTGGCCAGGCATCTCCAGGATCTCAGAGCATCTCTTTGGATTCCCACGGGCCTCTCATTGCTCTCTAACTTCACAGACCTTACGTCGTGAGTGATTCTAGGTCCCAAATTAAAAGCAACAGAGAAATGAAATATGTAGGTATTTTCCATATGACACAGAACCTTCAGGTATTTGACTGTTCATAGAGGAAAGCAGCTTTTTTGTTTTCATTTTTGTTGTTTTTTGTGTTTGAAAGTTTAATCAAAGGACATGAAACAATCTCTATAGGAATGTGAAATTAACAGATCACAAATGTTACAATTTTTCTACAATTTTACCAGTCTGAGTGTTCGAAAAGTATCATAATGTAAGATGAAATAAAACTGGATATTCTTTCACTCTGTGAAAAGTATCAAGCTATCTGTGCATGAATACATACATCAATCCGCTCTCTCTCTGTCCAGCCGTCTCCGTCTCGGCAGGACTGACGTTTCGGGCTGTGCTTGCTGCTGTCTTGGGTGTTGTAAGAAGTTTATCAGCATCTTGGCCTCTGCCCACTGGATGCTAGTAGATTCCCTCATTCCAGTCCCGATAATCAAAAACACCTCCGGTCATTGCCAAATGCTCCCTGGGGAGGCAAAGTCAACCTTGATTGAGGACCACTGATCTACATAATGGAATCAAACACCCCAAATATACACACAGTTCCGGTATCAGTTTGGGAGGTACATGATTAAAACTTTGTGTCTTGAGTTAAATGGACAAAAAAAAAAAAATGCATTCAATTGCTTTTTCCGCCTTTACAAGGGACTCCTTTAACTTGGAACAGGCCGTAAGAGTCCATCCTGAGTCAATCTGTCTCCCTTGCAGTTGGTTCCTCCACGACGCCCTTGGGGTTACCCGATGGAGGCCGTCCATAGGACCCTGGACGTTCAGACCCAAGCAGGAGGATACCACACGTTCCGCATCGAGGCTAGAAACACAGGGAGAGCTGTGTGAGGAGGGTGAGAAGTTGAGGCACAACCGTGGGGTCAGCCCGACCTGAAGGCCAATCCAAAGCCACCAGTCAGGTCAGCAGGAGGTAAAGTTGTCTACACTGTGATGGGCCAGTCACACTGGGCTTAAAGCCACAGTGAAGACATCAAACAAGGCCTGGGGGGCCAAGCTCTCTCTTCTTTACCACAGCCACTCCTGGTCCTACTAACTGTACATTTGAAAAGACCAATTGGAAGCCAGTTAGAAAAGAGTGACCCTAAAAGTAGGCACAGGGGCTCTGGAAGGTGGGAAAGGAAGCCACCGTCACTCAGCACCTGTGTGCAGAACACTTGATTCCAAGGTCACCCTGAAGCTCACTGCATCGACCTTCCCAAATCCGAACTCCCACAGCAAGATAACAGGGCCTGCCTTTCATTTCTGCTGGGAGAAGGGGTAGGTAACCGCACAGACCCACACGGAACACACACTCCCTCTGCCCTAAAATGTATCTCAGTTCATTTTCTGTGTCTGTGTAAATGTATCTACGTGCATTTTCCATACACGGCGAAAGAGCTTGGTCTGTTCAGCTCAGCAAATGGGAGCATCTGGGGAACACAGCAGGTGCTTTTACGGTCCCGGGGCTGCCTCTCTGAGGGGGCTTGCGTGTCTCCTCAGGTGAGTGGAATCTTCATATGCTGCACTTAGAGGTGGGAATGTGTGGTCAAGTCCAGTCCGGTGGCCTCCTTCTCCACCTCACGATTTCTGTGAGCTCAGAAGCCACATCCCCCCCACAGGCACCGTAGATCACTGTGGCCCAACGAACCACAAAATCTGTTCCAGTGCTTGGCTGTTGCGGTTGATGGACTGTGAACGCAGAGAGGCAGAAAATAAGCTCTGCACCAGGCTCTTCATCTAGCCAGGGCTCCACCGTCTAATAAGCCTGTAACTTCCCCCTTCAGTGACAGTAGAGCAGCCCTGCAGTATTGTTTCAGCCAAAGGTTGATATGTTATCTCGGTAGGTAACCTCGTCCATATTTCACAATGAAATCGTGGCTGGAATTTACTCAAGCAGATCACCCGACTTTTCCTCTCTCCATTCTTCTTAAATATATGGCAATCATTTATCTACCCAATCCCCATATGTACACACACACACACACACACACACACACGAAGATGAAAATATACATCTCCAGAACAGATGTTCTTCCATCAAGTTTAAAATTCCTCTTGCCAAATTATCAAGAAATGCAGTATCTCCTTCTTGAGATTTCCACCCCACCCGACTTTCCCCAGAACCCTTGTGTCAGATTGAATTCTTATGATTTCAAATATCAGGCAGAGAAAGAATGCAGAGTACCAAGAGTTGACCAGAGAGCCCCAGGTTTAGTGTCATCCTTGCATCTTTGTCCCCTGATAGATCTTTGTCATCATGGTGCTGATTTGTTTATTTACGTCTGTCACCTGCATGGACCCCTGAGGACCTCTCTGCTCCAGACACAGGGGTGTCTTTCTCCAGCTTGTGCTGCTGGGCTTCGCAAGGCCAAAGTGGTACATCCCGGTGGTTGTGTCAGAGCATATTTCAGCCTAACCACACACTGTGCAGGAACCAGACTTGCCCCATGAGCACATAGTCCTCGCATCAAGCTGGACCCCATGCACAGTCCCCTTCCCAGTGGTGAGCCCACTGCTGGTGCCTGGGCTCCTGTTCTACAAGAGACAAGAGTCTGAATCAGCCCCATCCGTGCCACTCTCTTCCACTCTCGTTGACCTTCACTTGGTCAGGGCTGGGAACATCTTCATCTCTCCTCCCCAAAGACCCTTGGATCACGTACTATCTACCTGCCAGCTTCCCATGACAACTCCATGTGCCCAGGCTTCAGGGAGCGGCAGCCTTGGCCAGACTTAACCAGGGCACTTATAATGCATTTTCATGAGTTTGTGAGGTTCAGTTAGAAAAAAGGTTTAAGATCAACGCAACTCCTCAAGCCACGCGAGCCTTCTGTACGTACACATACACACTCAGACGTATGCAGACATCGCACTTTGATAAGCAAAGCAGTAAAGTCATGCAAATATTTAAGGAAAATGTTCCCAGATCAACAGGGTGGTCCTCACCTGTGCCACTAGCACTGGTATTCTTTCCATTGGTATTCTCTTCCGTTAGTGTATTTCATGTGTCATTGAATTTCCCTGTAGTTTCTTTGTATTTATTTACTTCTCTTTATTGGAAAAGTCCATTCCCTTCTTTCTCTTCAACACCAGCCATAGTCCTAGCAATGACCCCTTCTTGGAAGAAGAGCTGTGGGTGATGGCATCCACTTTAATACTCCTTACTGTAGGTGTATAGAATCAAAAAGGATGCTGCAACCATCCTTTCAAGTCCCCAAACAAGCGTCCCTCTGTTATCTACTGCTTTATTTAATGTAAATATAGACCGTAACCTGAGTCACATTGTGTCATAAGTTCAGTAAAATTGGCATTTGACTCATTTTGGGTGGGATTTTAATCAGGCACAAAATTTCAGGTGTGTGATGTGTCAAATGCATATTGAAGATATGTTGGAAAGTATTTAAAAACAGAAAGATCTTTTAACCCAGAAATTATTGAGTTCTTTTCTTAAGAAAATAAAGATACACAAACTATATAAGAATAAATATAGTATTACTTCAATATATAATAATGAACATTGGAAACAACCTAAATTTCAATAATGATGGGAGTTTTAACTAAATTAATAGTCATAAAATGGAATGTAAAGGAGCATCAGTAAACACCAGTGTTATACACGTATGTGCAGCTTTCATTTCAACGCAGTGAAGACAGGGAGTGATTGTAACAAAGCAAACACCCAGAGCACACAAAGAGGGATATTTTGTCTTACTTTTTTCAGATTCTTTTCAAAACTTATAGTACTAAACTGAAGTATGATAACATTAGTTAGGTGTGTTTCTTTGCTTTTCTTTCCAGTCCAGTTTCTCTCCCTACTTCCAACTAAGAATTCTGTGGGGCATTTTTATAATCTATGATTTTAGCTTTACTATAAAGAAATGTACATACCTACCTTATCTATCTATCAATCTAGTTATCAATAATCCAAATGTTTTTCATATTTTAAAATACCAAAATAATTTTTGTCACTTATCTATGTTTCACTGTTTCCGCCTCCCTTCATAATTAAGCAAGGACTTCATATGGTTTAACTTCCCTCCAAAACCACTTCTTCTATTTTGCCTATTGTTTTGCTATTTTTTAGTTCCATTTTTAATAAAACATACACAATATTTTATAATCAATACTTAATAACATTATAAATATAATGTATCTGTTTATTTCTATTTACTTTAATCCCACTTCTTCCTTTTGAAATCTTTTGTCAAGGAGCGACATTATTTAGTAATTATTTTAATTCTTCAGAATGGGACTCGTGGGTGGTAAATGCATCATCTTTCCACGCTTGGAAACCTTATTTTGCCCCCACACTTTCATCATAGATTAACCACGTGTGACAAACGGGGTCTACCATTATTTTCCCTTAGCATCTTAAAAATGTATTTTTTATGATTTTCCAGGTTCTGTAGTTGTGGAGGAGATGCCTAATGTCAATGAAATTATCCACATTGGCGATTATAAGTTTTTTCTTTTAAATCTCATGCATTTTCTATTTATAATTTATTTATATAAGTTCATTAAAATAGATCCAGTGTGGACTTTATTCTTCTCAGCACTGGATATGTGCCAAATGTCTAAGGGTCATGGGAAAATGTGACTATTATCCCTGTAAATACTGTCTATCATTCTTTCATTCGTTCGTTTAAATTTTTGACCTTTTATTTTTCTCTGTGGTGCAAGCATTTTTAATCATTGCTTTTTACATTTGCTAATTCTCTCTTTAGCTTTTTTTAGTCTTGAATTTATCTTTTCTGTTAAGTTTTTTAAATTATTTGTTTTCCGTATTTTATTTTTAGGATTTTTAATTGGTTCTTTTTCATAGTAAGTGTACTTTCAATCCTTTCATTTTAATTTATTTTTATGGTTGTTACTTATTCTTTCATGTATCTGTTTCTTGAATAATTGAAACATTCTATCAATATCATTTCTAAACTATTCTGTTTTTTCCATTTTCTGGTGTGATATTTCTCTCATTTGGAAAGATTTTTATTTTTTCCTGTGTCTTCTCAGCTCTCCATTTTTCTCTTGTGTATTGAAATGTGTTGTGAGAATTCATGCAGAGCAAGGACTCCTTTTGACTCAATTCAGAACCAGATCTTGGTTGTTAGCTTTGGATCTTGGTTCACAAAGACCACAAAGATGTATGCTTGAGCCAGCTTAAGTCCTGACCTGGTTCCTGGGTTCTGGTGTTTCTGTGGTTTCCTGCTGTGGCAGACAGACAGTTCATTTCTAGACAAGACTTTGGACATTTGCAGATTTTTAGAGCCTCTCTTTATAGGAAATCTCTCCCACACAATTAAAGTGTTCCCCACTTTTCCTATTTCTGTTTACAGAGCCCAGTAAGCCTGTGACTTTATTCCTTTCTCGTTGTTGTGGGTTTATGTTTCCTGTCTCTCTCTCTTCCCTCTCTCCCAACCTTCCAGTATACATAGGTAAGTGAATATACAGTCCTGCTTTTCGCAGACTCCCAGCTGAATCTGGCAGCTATCTGGCTGTTGCTTCCTGATGCTCTCCACTGTCCTCCACGGGCCTCTGGGGGCTGTCGTCATGTTCATTCCCTCAGGGCTCTGCTTAGCTCATTGTGGCCGACCATTCCAGCCCCATTGATGGGATCCCCTTTGGGCCTATTGGCGTCACTGTACCCCTTAGCTCTGGGCTCCCTGTTACCCTCTGTTTACTCTGCACGATGGTGTGCACAGTGGAGACTCGACATCTCTGAACACAGGATGCAAACCATAGGTCATAAAGAGTCCTGTTGAATGGATATATTAACATCCATTCAGACGTGACCAGAATTTGATCTCCATAAGGACAGGGATCTTTGTCTGTTGCTTCATGGTCTCCAGCATCCCCGGCAGTGGCCCGGCACAAAACAGGACTTGGTACAAGCGCTCTGAATGGATGGATGCGTCCTGAGGCTCTGCACCACCTTATTAGCACAGAGTGAGTATGGTGTGTGTTTGTCAGTCTGAGGATGAAGGATTGAAAATGTCCCACCAACAGGATTACTGCCACATCGATGCTGTATATCACTTCTCTCCCCCCATTCCCAGCGTGAGGCTCTTCTCTTTCTATTCAAATTTAACTCAAATGTTCCTTGGAAATTCACAGATGATTGTAGAGCTCAAGTCAAGAAGAAGAATATCCAATTGGAATCTCTAAGGTAATTTCCATTAAGTGTGCTGTTTGATAGCACAAAAACAGATGGGAAGAAAGCATCTTCATCTCTTCCTTATGGTGCACTGGAAATAAAAAGTTAGAAAGTTGTCAGAAGACGAGGTCTATAATTAAAAACAATTTGGGTTGATTTAACAGTTGGTTAAGCAACTCTTTCAGTTCCTTTTTGCATCGTCAGAGACTAAGATGGAAGTTTCATCTGTGACTGTTAATTATTCTTTTTTATTACAGCCACGGCACTTACAATTTTCTTTATGCTTTAGTCTTCTCTGTAATTCAATGTTATGGTCAAAACGTTTATTCCTGCCTTGCCAAAGTTTTTCTTTTGAATCTTCCAGCAGGAAAATTACCTCCACTTCTCATTTAAAATTTAGAGCAGAGCAAAGCCTGCGAATCTTGCACGGGCACCTCTGCTCGGGATGGGGCATCACTGTACTGTCTCCACTGCCTCCATTATCACCATCACCTTGACTTCCCCCATAGCTGAGCACTGGGCAGCCCCGAGTCACCCTGACTATTTCTGTTTTCAGTACAAATGCAGTGCATTTGCTTTATGAAATATCTGGAGAGTGCCAAAAAAAAGCACACAGAGGGAAATAAAAATCAACTGTAATTTTACCATCAAGAGAAATCCTCACAATTATTTGGTACAGCTTGTTTTTGAACATATTTTTGAGACTCTCTTTAACTAGTTAGCATTTTACTGTGAGGATTTTCCTTTATACAAAAAATACACTTTGAGAGTGTTATTTTGTAGCTAAAGAGAATCCCCTCTATAGATGCACTGAGGTAACTTATTATCCCTTTAACAGTGGATGTAGTTATTGTTTAAAATGTTGTGTCACAAGTAATGATCAATTCTGTTTACAAATACACACTTGTTTACATCTCTGATTATTTAATTGGCATATATTTCTAGAAGTCTACACGTTTTAGGAATAATCACTAATTAGCAGAATGGTTATTTTTCTTTTGGTAGAAAGAATTATTTTCTCCTACCAGGATAGTTGAAAAGAGGGTGTTATAACACCTTATTTAAGATGAGGAATTTAACTAAATAACAAATTTTAAATGCCTTAGGATTAAGCTGATTTTTATTTAAGCTAGACAGTATGGCAAATCACAGAAGCACAATTGGAGTTTACAATCTCAGAAACACCATTCTCTCTCTCTTCTTCTCCATTTAGAACTTCTTCTGACTTTGGGAGTTACCTCTGGGGCTGACCTCGTGCTGCCAATGTGAGCTGCAGTTCAGGCTGGGAGCACATGAGTGGATGGAGATACGGATGGGAAGACGGGTGGTCCCTAAGGATGTCTTCCTGACTCCCTGGAGCAGATGACCAGTGAGGCTATGATACAGAAGCAGTGCTCATTTCTGAAATCCGTCAGTGCCTGTATGGGTTGAATTATGTCCACAAAAGACATGTTGATTTTCTAATTTCTGGTACCCGCGGATGTGACTGTATTTGGAAATAGGATCTTTACAGATGTGATCAAGTTGGGATGATATCATTGGGGTTGGACTAATCCCATCTGACAAGTGTCTTTGTGAGAAGAAGAGACACAGCTGGCAAAGGTCTTGTGAAGATGAGGCAGAGACTGGAGCAATGTGTCTACAAGCCACACACAGAGCACCAAAAACCAAGGGCGGTGGCCAGAAGCTAAGAGAGCAGCGGCTCAAACAGGTTCTCCCCTGGAGCCTTGAGAGGGAGCACGGCCCTACCCACACCTGGGTGTTGGACTTCAGGCATCCAGACGGTGAAAGAGTGCATATCTGCTGTTTAAATATACGCAGAGAAAACCATGATCCAAAAAGAAACAAGTAGCATAATGTTCATTGCAGCACTACTTACAATAGCCAGGACATGGAAACAACCTAGATGCCCATCAACAGATGAATGGATAAAGAAGATGTGGCACATATATACAATGGAATATTACTCAGCTATAAAAAGGGATGAGATGGAGCTATATGTAATGAGGTGGATAGACCTAGAGTCTGTCCTACAGAGTGAAGTAAGCCAGAAAGAGAAAAGCAAATACTGTATGCTAACACATATATATGGAATCTTAAGAAATGGTACTGATGAAACCAGTGACAGGCAAGAGTGGAGATACAGAAGTAGGGAATGGACTTGAGGACACGGGGCTGGGGTGAGGGGCAAAGGGGAAGTTGGGATGGGGTGAGAGAGTAGCATAGACATATTTACACTACCAGCTGTAAAATAGATAGCTAGTGGGAAGTTGCTGTATAACAAAAGGAGATCAACTTCATGGGAGATGCCTTGGAGGGCCAGGACGGGGAGGGTGGGGGGGAGTCATGGGAGGGAGGGGATATGGGGATATGTGTGTAGATGCAGCTGATTCACTTTGGTGTACCTTAGAGATGGGTACAAGAGTGTAAAGCAAATATATTCCAATAAAGAGTTGAAAAAAAAAAAAAAGCCACCCAGTTTGAGGTCCTTTCCAATGGCAGCCCAGGAGCTAATTCAAGGCCCAAGGAGTCTGGTCATTGAGGACAGAGGTACAGCCCAGGCAGCCTTGAGAGAAACAAAACCTGAAAATACATCTTCAGACCTGTGTCCTCCCTGTGCAGTGCTGGAGGATTTGTTGCGTGGGGCCTTGTTAAAGGCTGATGTGGCTGCCGCGTGCAGGTGTGCGTCTGCCCAGGGATGTCACTCATCTCGGGGTGTCCCCTCCGTGAACCTCTGGGCCAGCATGGTGGAGGTGCAGGCACAATCCAGGCAGAGTCGCAGGTGAATTTCCTGCCAGAGCAGCCTCTGCCGACGCGTCGACTCATCTGTGTTCATTTCCATCAGGCACACTGCCTGCCAACTGTTTCCAGATTGTTGTTTGTTTGCCTTTTTTCCATTTCAAGTGGTGAAATGTGCACCTCTTTCCTCATTAAAAATATCAGAGCAAGATAGTCAGCGTCCTATGATATCTGGGTTAGCAACAGCCTGAAGGAGAATGTTCACGGTGTGAATATGCTTGTTTTCCCATTCTTACCCTCTCTCTTCTCTCCTGGTCATAACCTCCATCTCTCTCCTGTCTTGTCTTCTGCTTCATCCCTACTCTTCCTCCTCCTCTTTTGTGTTTCAAAATATTTGCAAACTGATGAAAAATGTTTGCAGAGTAGTGGCAAAGTATTCAAATTTTACTAACTTCTTTTGAAGGACAGTGTAACACCTGCATTTGAAGAATCCATATGAAACTTGAACTTAAACTTAAATCGTGGAAGGACTCCACCAGTGGATTGTGTAACGGCTGGCGATAGATTATAAACACGGGTATCTCATGCCCTTCATGGTTGACATAGAGCAGCATGTGAATTCCCGCCAAAGTTAGGTTATATTTCTCTTAGTGCTTTACCAAAACAGTCTTTTTGTTCATTTAAATGGCATTCTTCTTTACAGACTGGTTATGATATTGAAGGGAGATATAAAATTATCCGTGCTTGAAAGAGAATTTAGAAAACAAAACTCACAGTCACCTCACCTCACAGGGCTCACGCCCACATTTTGAAGTATTAAAGGAACATTTGGATCTTCAGGTTTCCTAAGGTATAAAATGTTTTCTAGGAATAAAAATGAGTTCAGAGACCCATCTGTGTACAGTCTATGACGTTGATTTCAGAAGATCCCATCGCAGGTTTTTCTAAACCATGTCAGGTACAGTACCCAGGCCTCGGGGTTCAGAAACGGATTTCAATCCTAGGTTGAAAAGTGCCTGGAATCACTAAATGCCAGGACAGCAGGAAGACTAGCAGGGTCCTCCCTGCCAGGGCGAGGTCACTGCCACCGCAGGACAGCAGGAGCACTACGTGTCTGCCTCCTCCACGGACCCCGCCCCTCGGTCGTCCCTGGGCACAGCCGGGCATGGGGTCAGTGGTGGGCACAGGGCCACAGAGGGTTAATACAGCCACATTCAACTGAGACACTTCCAGATAATAAAGCGAACCATTAGGCTGAGAAAAGAATGTCAGTATGATATAGAGATTCCCCCTGGAATCAATGATTCTGTAGATTATGAAAAGTATAAAGAAAGTTTCCCAGGTGCAGGAACTTCCTTCTTGAGGTCAATGTGTCGACTGGACACAGTAAAGGGGTCACTTCCTAGGACGGAGCTCGACCACAGGGCAGAGAATCCCATTTCTGCGGATCAGAGCTGGTAAAACCTGCAGCCGAAAATCTCCGCGTTTACCCACCGAGTCCTGTACTCGCCTGGCACGACCATGGTCAGTTTCCACACCCCAGCGTGGCTGTCTGTGTGAGAAGCTCCTGGTGCCATCGTGTTAAAGTGGAGGGAAAGATGGAACTAGATCACCTGCAAAGAAGACGTCCCAATACTTTTTGCCTTTACTCCTTCCTATGGAAAGGCCTATGGGGAAGAGTTAGCAAGATGCAGAAGGTAAACGTGTTCTTATTACTTTCTTTCCTTATAAACCAGGTTATAAGATATAATTATAGATTTTATGGCTCTGTCCTCAATACAGACCGTGAGCGTAGAAATCCCTGGTTCTTTACACAGCAAAGCCCCCAGCCCCCAGACAGCCCCGCACCCCTACTCCAACGCCAAGAACGATCACCGCCGCCCGCTCCGCCCTGAACGTTCATCTCAGTGATTTACACCCATTTTCTCAGTTGCTGGCACCCTCCTCCTGTTATTCCACGTGCAAAGTGGAAAGACAGCTCTTGAACAGTTATTTCTTCTAACAACAGGGCGAACTTGAGCATCTGGTGGAAGCCTAAGGTAAGTGTCTTTGCGTAAGTCTCATTTCTGTCACCACCACAAATTTACCGCTTTTGTTCACTCCTTCTTGACTGTAATCCCCTCTGACTCGTGATTTCAGACTCAAGAGTGGATAAAGCTTTTCTTCATTTTCTTAAGTGCTCTGAGGACTTAAGCTCCCAGCCAGGCCTGCGCTCTTCAAATGTGCTGAGTGGCCGTCTCTGAAGAGAGGGCTCCGGCAGGAACGAGCAGGTTTTATCCGGAGTCCAGGAGCCCAGGGCGGTCCCTCCTCACCTTTCCTGTAAGCAGCCTTTCGGGTGGGAGCTGCCCTGGGGACCCGCACCGCCTGATTCAGGGCGCAGGTGGATCGTATGGTCCGGGCTCTCCCTGTCCGTCATTCCCTGTGGGTGCCTTCTTTATGGACACGTCTCCTGGGGAGGCGGGGACCAGGCCTGTGAATGGCTGTCCGGATCTGAGCTTGTGTTCCATCTTTATCCAAACCCAGCTGCAGACCCCTGGCCTCACTCCTTTCCAGCAGTGTGGAAGGGGCTGCGTCACAAAGGCCAAATCTGGGGTCGTCCCTGTGGGTTCTGGATTACTCATCCAGGGTCCCTTAACTCTCCAGACCTCTCCCCAACACACACACACGATTCCCAACCAGTATGATTATTATTCTTTGTTTAACAATTGGAAAAGGAGAAGTGTTTTCGTAACTGCCTTTAGAAACCATTCCCACAGGAAATGTGTCTTTTTCTTTTTCCTTTCTTTGGCTGCGCCACACGGCATACAAAGATCTCAGTTCCCCGACCCGGGATCCACCCCAGGGCGCCTGCATTGGAAGTACAGAGTCTTAACCACTGGACAGCCAGGGAAGTCTCCAGAAATGGATCTTTTGCCCCGTCTAAGGATGACTAGCACATGCCTCTCTGTGCAGGGCTCACAGAAGATGGTTAAGATCTGGTCCCAAATCGTTTTCTCATAACCATCATTCAGAAGGGGCAGAGCGGTCCGTACACTCCAAGCACTACTTTTCAATCACGCTACCAAGTAGATTTTGATTTTAGTTCTATACACGAGCTGATGAAAGTATAACCCTATAAAATACAGATGTTTACAAAGATGTTCTGCTGGCCTGGGGACGTGGTCAGGAGGAGGCTCTGGCCTCCCCGGGTCACTCTTCACTGGTCACACCCCTGACCCTCTTCTATGCAGTGACCTCCAGTCTAGCCCGTCCTGTTTGGGAGAGAGTGTGGACGCAGAGGCAGCGGGGCTGAGTGGAGGGGTGGGCAGGGCCGGGTGCATTACCGATGGACCCTGCAGACCTCCACCACATTGTAAGGCCTCCCACGAATTTTCCTTTGGGGGCACATCACGAGGTCACGTGGTCCCTGTGTCACGCACCTGAACTTGGCTTAACCACGTCAAATAAGGGCCCAGAAAATTCAGTCCCTCTCCTAGAGCTGATTAAGGTCACCCACTTATCCGTTTCCAGGGTCCTTTCATCGGCTCTCTCCTTGGCCAAGACAGCCTCTCCGCTGTGCTCTTCTACCACGTTGGTTTTCACAAAAGCAGCCAGCGCAGGCATGCACGTCTGGGGTAAGGAAGTCTTCTTGTAATCAACTGAGCTGATCCTACAGATCTGCGGAGGGGAGTTCTGAATACAAGCTCGCACCTTCTCTGAGCTCTCACTCCCAGCTTTGAGTTGAAGATCGCAGCTTACACTGTCAAAACGCATGCTGATTTGATCCTCTTTCTTATAGGGCTAGATTCAGAGACAAGCTGACTCTGTCACGGTGAGAAAGGCCTCTCCAATGCAGGGTCCGACCCGTGGAGACGAGCGGTGATGCTGGGCTGGAGTGGAGCTCTTGCGCTCCCTGCAGACCAGAGGCTGCGGTTGCATCCCAAAGGCTGTTTTTTTTTTTTTGGAATGACTGTTTCCCCACCAGATCGTTGAGTGATTTATTTATCATGATGCTTTAGTGAGTGTCAGCGTTTGTGTGTGGAGGCCTGAAAGCCTCTGATCTCTGAACGGAAACCGTTTCTCTCTCCTGGTGCTCAGGCAGCAGCGGGCCCTTGGTCCCCGGCCTGGAGGAGGTTCCAGGGGGTGGAGGCTGGACCTTCCTGGGTGAGGAGCTCCCTGCCAGCTGTGCAGGCCTAGGAGGGGATTTCACGGAATGTCCCTGGGAAACATCGCCCCTTTCAGTCCGCAAGTGGTCCCTTTTGCAACAGTTCAGAGGAAAGAGCAGTGGGTTGTATAAGCCACTGGCAGCCGGACAGAGCTGGATTGCGTCCCTCTGTTGTCCAAAGGCTGATCTTGGCTGTGTGGCAGAGGCTCAGAACCAGCCTCCCCTGGACAAGAGGGGAGGCGAATGTAGAAGGAGGTCATTAAATATATGTCGACATATAAATACACACACACACACACATATATAGTATATATTACACACACATAGTGTAAAGTCATGTATATGTACACACAAGCACATATACATAGTATACACATACACACATACATATATATTATATATATGCACACACATATATGTAGTATACACACATATAATACATATACATACACATATATGTAGTGTGTATATACACACTACATATATAGTATATATATACACACATATAGTAATATATACACACATATATGTAGTATATATACACACACACATATAGTATATATATGCACACTGCATGTATAGTATATATATACATTCATATATATACACACACATATATAGTATACAGTCTTTTATATATATATCACACACACAAACACACATATATAGTATGTATATTATGTATATATATACACATTCACAATATATAATATGTAGTCTTTTGTATATATACACACACAGACATATTTAGTATAAATATAATGTATATGTATATACACACACATACATAGTATGTACATACACACATATACAGTATACAGTCTCATATATATACACACAAACACATATATAGTATATGTATTATTATATATAGTATATATATTATATATACACACATATAGTATATATATATTATGTGTATATACACACATATATAGTATATATTTTGTGTATATATACACACACACATATAGTATATATATTATGTATACATATATACACATATATATATTATATATATTATGTATATATAGACACATTATATATATATTTTATGTGTATATATATATATACATAATATATACTATATATTTGTAAATATATACATATATTGTAACATATATGTATGTATGTAACTTGCCTGGTGCCATCCTGAGACAGCCATCTGACTCTTTAATATATTCTTGGAACTACCGTATAGCAATTTCCAATATATGTAATGTATGTAAATACATACATATATATTGTAATATATGTATATATGTAAAGATATATGATATATTATGTATATATATGCACATACACATATATAGTACATATTATGCATATATTTATACACAGATATATAGAGAGTATATCTATTATGTAAATATATATACACGCACACACATATAGTATATATATTATGTATACATATACACACACATATATAGTATATATATTATGTATATATACACATATAGTATATATAGTATAAATATATATTTACATAATATATAGTATATATTTACATATATACACATATAGTATATATTATGTATATATGTACACACATATATAGTACATGTTATGCACATATTTATACACAGATATACATAGTATATCTGTTATGTAATATACACACACACACAAACACGTACATTTCAGCTCCTACGCCCAGCCCCTGAGCTTGTGTTGTCAGTGTGACTCCTCCTCTGCAGTAAGCAAGGCAGCAAGGTGTGGAGTCAGAAGGGGAGCACCCTTTGTCCTGACGGGCCTCACCAGAACAGACAGTGGCCTCTTCAAGCCAGACTCCAACTCAGACACACACAGAAACATCATTTGCAAACATGCAGAAAAACTGATTTGTCCTATTCCGTCTGCTGTGTCTCTTTTTGCACGGAAAAAGGAAGTGGCTCTCTGTGCGGTCCTAACCCCATCCCCACCCTTCAGAATAAACTGGCACGGGTGCCCTGCCTCGGCCCAGTGAAGACACAGGCTTTAGTCAGATCCCTTCGGCAGGACACGTGGAGCTGCCATCATGGCCACCGCAGGCTGGGTCTCTGCCTGACCACTCAGGACCAAATGCTCCATCCTGCGAGGTGCTTCCTTCACTTTAAATGGTGCCTGCACTTGGACAAGTGCCTGGCCAGGCTGCCATTCCCACAGGATGGTATCAATGGGTGTAAGGAGAGGATGGCTTTGTCTTCCAACTAGAGAGATTCAAAGTCATCCCTGAGCCCCAAGATCACCACTCTCTGCAAACTTGCCTGGTGCCATCCTGAGACAGCCATCTGACTCTTTAATATAGTCTTGGAACTACTGTATAGCAATTTCCAACCTGTAGAAATGGGTACTTAGTGGAGTTGCACAGTGTCCTTTCCATCATGTATGTATTTTGACTCCGTTTTCAACATGCAGTTAAAATACATCCTTAGCTGAACTCCCATATCTGGCAAGGTCAACTCTACCAACAATTCCATTAGAAAAAGGTGTTCTTATATAGAAGTTATAAGGAATTACCATGATTTTTTTTCTTTGTTTAAGAAAATAAAATAGCATAGACTTGTTGCAGAGAAAGCAAATATGGAGAATTACATAAAGCAAAGTATCAGCATCATCCTCTGAACCTCCCCCGTCCTGTTTCTCAGAGGATACCAGCAGTAGTGCTTTGTTTACATTCTCCGAGTTGGAATGCTTGATGAGGATTCCAGAAGCCCCATCAAAACTCCACTTAGGAAAATGTCAACAGCTCAGAATGTCTCCCTATCCAAGCGGCAAAAAGCCTCAAGGAAACAAGGATGGCCATTTTCTTGAGCAATTCTAATATTTCCAGCAGAAAATCACCACCATCATCTCTACATCTTTTAGATCTACAGTTAGGAAAAGTAGAAATATGTGGTCTATATTTCACTTGATGACACTCACAAATCTCTCACCCAAAGACTGATTTTTCTTCACAGATATTCTCTTCGATGTAGAAAAACTGGAAAATATTCCAGTGCAAAGCACCGATAAATTTGTATTAGAGCAAATGAAATTAAAGATCCATATATGAACATCTTGTAAAATGATATAAAGCACAATATAAAAAAACACAATATAAGTAAAAATATATTTCCCACAAATAAATTATGTCCCCAAAGATTAAGCATATTCAAAATGCAAAGAGCAGCTAAATAAAGTATTTTATGGAAACTGCAGGAGGGTTTTAAGAATGTTTTTTAGTAGGCAAGGAATCCTATTTTGCAGAGCTATAAAAGTTGCTTTCTTTTTTACCCTCAAAAAAGTTCTAAAAAATCTTTCCAGATTCTTGAACCTGCTGAGAGTCTGCAAAAATCCAAACAAACATTAAATTGCCCTCATGGTACATTCATTTTTAAGAGTGTATGATAAAACTTACTCAAGAGACAAATAATGCCTTTGCTATGATTTATGTAGGTAAATAAATAAAATACAAACAGCAAGATGTATTAGAAAGAGAATTGAGGTAGTTCTGACTCCTGTAGCTATTGCAGAAAATAACCCTTGCCATTGTTACACATTAAAAATGTCCCACATTATTTTAGGAAAGAAAAACAGTCCATCGGAGCTTTCTTTATTTAAACATCAACAACAGAAAGAGGACATCTGAGTAAGTCTGTGAAGGCACCACAGGAAATGTGATGACAGAATTAAAAATGGAGACCACTGAGAGCCAATGGCTAAAGAAAGGTAAAGCCAAACATCAAATTCACGTTAAGGGAATCTTCATTTATTACTGAGATTTTTTTTAGGCAGTATTTCAAAATGCTTTATATAGATTATAAGATTAATTGCTGTCATATTTAGAGAGTTAAAAGGCAAGAACGTATTGACCTCTTCATTTTATAAATGAGAATACTGACACAAAAAAGAAAAAAACTTCTGTTCATCAAATGATGTTATTAAGAGAGAAAAAGGCAAGCCACTGAGTGGGGGAAGATATCTGAAGTATATACATATTCGAAGTATGTATATACTTCAGATACATATATTAAGATATATATATCTGAATATATATATATCTGAAGATATATATATCTGATAAATAGCTCACATAACTGCTTAACTTCAATATGAAAAGGACAGAATACCTAATTTGAAATGGATACAAAACATAAGTAATCACAACTCACAAGAAGTCTTCCAAATGGCTAAGCATGAAAAGATACCATCTTATCAGTTATCAGAGAAATGCAAATTAAAATGATAAAGACATCATTATATAATAAATATAATGCTAAAAATAAATAAATATAGAAATAAAGAAATGTGTTTGTGAACACACAGTGTTCCCACTGCCTGTGGGAGTGTACATCGACATGACCACATCACAAAATTGTATGATGGGGTCTCCTATGCTAAGCCTGATCTAGCAACTCTATTCCCAGGTCTATACCTTACAAACTGGGTACACACACATCTCCTCTGGAAGGTATGTGAAATGTCCACAGCAGCATTATTTGTACGTACTTGAAACTGGAAGCAACCCAAGTGTCCATCAACAGTCGAATCCAGCAATTCATTGTGGTCTTTTCAGCCTGTGGAATACTACACAGCTCTGAAAAGGAACTGCCACCCATTACATAAATAACATGGGATGGAGCTTGCAAATCAAGGGAAAGAATCCAGATGCAGAAAAAATATTTAATTCTGACAAAGACAACTAATCTATGTGATCGAAAGTCAGAAGAATGACCGAGGGTCTGGCCAATAGAGGGGGTTATGCACAACAGGTACCTTTGATACCTTGAACGGTTGGCACTTACATGGATGGTGAACTTTGTAAAGACACACTGAGCTGGCGCTCACGATGCGTGTGCTGTATTCTACATTCAGAAAACACTTTTGGAACCCTTAAGTAGTTCCAGCCACCCCACAGCCATGGCGGGTTGGTTTCTAGGCGAATCACCGATGTTATATTCAGTCCCGGCCCTCCTCCCTGCAGGAGAGACAGGCTTCAGGGAATTCATCAGGATAACATTGGGAGACTCCTCCAGTAAGCTTAAGATCTGAGAATGTGATTGTTCTTTTGAAGCCCAAACTCAGGGTAATGGGGACACAGCACTGAAAAGTTCCCGAGGGGTGAGAGTGTCACCTGTTGGTCAGAATGTAGGCACGTGGCCACATCTATTTGTGAGGAACGCTGGCTGGAAATTCAGCCTTCGTCATGGAGAGCGAGGAGCCGAGCTGAAAATTGCTAAGAAAAAATCGGGGGAAAAAATGGGTATTGGCAGGTAGCGTCTCTGCCCCAAATGGTGCAATCATTTTTCTATATAACACGAGCACTGACGTCAAAGAATAAAGACTATATTCGTATTGATTCTAAAGCTGACTTCCGCCTGTGATGACATTTCCAGAAATTCAGCGTAGTTCACTAATCTGAATTCTGTCAATAGACACTTCTCCTTTTCTAAGAGTTTTTCTACATTGCAAAAATTGCATTGAGAGATTGGTTCGGAAGCATACTTCCAATTTATGGGACCCGTGTGAATGGTAAAACCAAACCAAACAAAAATAATAAAAAACAAACAAGTAACCCATGCTTCACCACATTTGTAAAGCCCTCCACTGCTTTTGTGAGAGGAGAAATGGAGCTAAATGGCCAGAGGGAAGCCATTTCTGCTTATTGAAATAATTTTCGCTTCATTCCCCATGTTTACTGGTACTCGGTCTTATATATCACTTCTAGGCTGACCCAGGAGTTGTGGCAAAGACAGCCCAGAACACTCATGCCCACAAGTAAGTCAGCAATAAGATTAATTCATACCTTAAACTGCCTGGAACCAACTACACTCTAGACCTAGAAACAGATCCATGAGCGCAAGAACCCCAGCAGGGAAAGAGAAGACCTCAGCCAGTAGGAAAGCACTTTCTTCGCTGCTCTAGGACGAGGACTGCTAAGAGGAGGAAGATTGTTTGGGGCTGAAGCTTAGGGCAATTCTAACACTCTCATCACCAGTAAATGGTTGTTTCTAGTGCTGGGAGTTAAGCCTTGTTCAGTCTTTTTTTAAACCAATTCTCTTTAACTTTTTGTTCTGATTGCTCCACTTCGTTTACAATTGTCTTAACAAAAGGGGAAATACTACAGATAGACATTTATAAGCCCAGAGATTCCACAGGGGCCCTTGCTCTGCATGCCACATTAGGATGGTGCATTTCAGTAGACCCGACATCAGAAACCGTGTCACAAAGCGCCAAAGAAGCAAAATAGAACATTTGAAGCAACATGTAAGGTTGGGATTTCTGGAACGTTAATAGCTCTCCACTTAAATTTTTGGCTATCATGCACTTTAGCTAAGAGAAAAAAAAATAATGAGTTTTACAACATTCAACTTGCTTTATAACATATTACATAATGGTGTAAGCTCATAAAGAAGGTTGTGTGCAGTGCTGTAAAACTTATTAGGTCACCAATATTTCTAGTTTCATATTAAGAAATTAGAAATAATGGTGCAGATTAGAGTTACCAGAATTATTAAAAATCCTTTGAGTTGAATCAGTCATTCCCAAGGACATACTAATGAATTTGTAGCCTTAGAACAGAAAAAAAAAAAAAAAAGAAGTTTCATTTATACATTCACCTGAGGTGAAAGAAGTCGTGTTAACATTTTAAGTTTTATGTGGACTTTCCACGGGCTGAAGGGCTCTCTCCACCCGCCTCCTGCTCTACACAGCTCACCTTAATTTTCATTTTGTAGGCCCCAATGTGAGAATGATTTTTAAAAATCAGACATTTAGTCTGAATATAGTAATGGCTAACTGTCCTGCTTCAGATGTTATTGTGAGTTTAAATGTTTAAGTTCCATGAAGCAGGTTAAGGTCCAACGTCTTCTTCAAGTTGAACTTTTTCCTTCATCCTTTTGCTCAGCTTCCCGGTTCTCTGCCTTCCTGCTCAAGAGAGCATCTTGCAGCTCTGGGTTCCAGCAATGCCCCCTGAGGAGGGTCACACAACCCTCACCCTACGGTGCCGGCATGAGCTGAAATATTGCCATGTCTCGTCCTGACATCTCCAACTGGAAGGGGAGTTTCTTGAGGCCGGGAATATGCAGCACAGGATAGAACTCACATAGAAGAGGGCCTCCAACATGGTTTCTTTTGAATGTAAATAGGAGAAAAGGAAGGACAGAGAAAAGACTAAAGCCATAGTTTACACTACATGTTGCTTTGAAAGTCAGAATTACAATCGGTAAACAGGTAAAGGACTGATCCTGACCTAGGATGTAATTTATTTGTCCTACTCTCCGAAAGGAAAGCATGTTTAGACAAAGCAAACTCCCTTTTCAGGGGAGAATAGCAAAATACAGAAGGTTAACCTGTTTCTTAGTCACACATCTTTGGGGAAGATAACACTACTCTATCCCTATGGAATCCTTACCCATGAATCCATCCATCTACCATCCTTCCGTTCATCATCTACCCAAACATCCAACCATCCACCCACCATTCACCCTCCATCCAGCTAACCATCATCCATTTGCCCAACCAACCAGCCAGCCAGGTAGCCTTCACACCACCAAGCAAGGCGATGACGTAGGTATGTTGATATTATCTCTGCCCTCCGTGAACCCACCTTAGGATATGCATACATAGGCAACACAGACAGCACAGGAAGGGAAAAGCTGTGCTGCGACTGGATAAGATTCTGCAGGAGCTAGATCCCCAATGAGAACTCTGGGGGAGTCAAGCCCACGTAACCTCCTTAAGGAATTCATGAGGTGTAGGTCAGTACTTCATAAATTTCCATTTATACTTGACTTAATTTATCACAGATGGGGAGATACATGTATTCTTTTACATCCACTCTAATGAGTCATGTTGAGCTGCAAGTGGACCTTTATCTTATGCGCTGGTGAGAAAAAAGTCCTAACATAACCATCTTGTAGGAGACCTGCATAGTAGGGTGATCAAAGAGCCATGGCCTCAGTGTGAGGGTGAACAAAACCAGACCCAGAACCAAAGAACAGGGAGGATGCCTGCATATCTCCACAGTGGCCTAGAGTGGAGCAAGAACGAAATGTACTTTGAGGATTGTCACCTTTTGCTGGCGTACACATGGATTTTAGTTGGAATTCACACTGGCAGCCAAGTACAAAGATCCTCAGGCACAGAATTTATCTCAAAATGGTTTAAAGCTGATGGGCTTGCAGATTATGAACAGAGGGTATACAAATCCTCTTCAGAAGACTCTCATCTCCATCCAGGCTTGCAGTGATTACATGGCACCATTGAGGGAAAGTTGCATATCAGTTTCAGAGAAGATGAAATGCAAAGTAACTGCCTTAGAACCCATGTTTATAGATATACAGTCACATGAATCATGAGATGCTTATTTCCTGCTTGCTAGATGGGATATAAGACTTCCGAGGATTGACCATATTTATATGGGGGACTGGGATGCAAATATGTGGCAGAAGTTTGGTAACATTGCTACTGAGTAGTTTATTCACCATGTATCTAGTAAGAAATACGTTACAGCTTTCTTCTCATTGAGCTGTGGTTTGTAGAGATGACACCATAAGTTTAGAACGCCAACTCACAGGGAGTGGAATTCCCTCATTTCGTGTTTCCCAAACAAGAACATTTTGATGAATAAATGATATGTGAAGATTGATGTATACTGTCTGTATCTACGACCATGGGTCTCTTCATTGAGATAGGGGTTGAGTTTTTATCAGATTGTGGGGTGGGCATTAATTAGCCATTCTAATGTCTTCGATAGAATTATTACAAAGCTTCCCTTTTGCAAGCCTGTTTTAGGGTTAAGTCTGATGGACATAGACAATTACTTTCAAGAGTGAAATAACTCTGGGCCCCCCAACAGGCAAGATTCAGAGTTACACATGTAACTCAGCATGATCAAGTTTTCCGAATGGCTGATGCGAACAGGAATTCATGGCACTTGACCTCCCACTCTGTGCCATGTGTCCAGAGTCAGAAGTCCTGCCCCAGTGGGGAGCTGAGAAGAAAACCCCTTTTCTGAGCCTCAGTTTCACACCAGCATGGCCTTCGTTCAGTAGATATCACTGGGGTTTGTTCTCCATGTCTCATGCTGGGAAAGCAGTGGCGGATCAAGCCTTCCTCCCAGGGATGCCACATTCTGGGAGTTCCAGGTGTGGACATGATACACCTGCAGGGGTTTTGTGTACCCAAGGCATTAGGCCTCCAATAGCTCCCTGGTCACTCATAGTCACTAATGTCATCGTGACTAATCCTCAGAATTCTCCACCATTGAGTTAATAACCCGAGAATATTTTTGAAAAGTGGAACACATGTCAAACAGGCAGCAATCAGACCCTTGGAAGAAAGGACTCGTGATAGCAGGGAATGGAAACACTCTTCAGACTACTATGAAACTATGATACAGGGCTCTGATGGGTTATATAATTGTTTACTTCACTAGTCCATGGAAATTTATAAATTTTACCAGGGGGATTATCTTTGTTCTATATTGCCATCCATTCTTGATATCCCCCCCATCACCTGTATTGATAACTACCATGTACTAAGAAAATGTCTACTATGTCCTATTCAGGACCATGTTTCCCAGGAGCCCACAGTCCAGCAAACAGACAGACCAGACATATAAACATTTAAAATACCTTGTGATAAATGGTACCATTTGACATGGGAGCTGGAAATCTAGGGTGCACGTTTCTCTCTGCTCGGGGTGGAGAAGGAGGCGAAGACACGTAGAAAAGAAAAGCTACACAGAGAAAATGTGAGCTGTATCCTGAAAACAGAATGGGAGGACACCCCGTTGAGTTGACTTTGCTTACTTCTATTTGTATGTAATGTTTCTAGAAGGGTCTGCAAGGACAGCACTCTAGGATGGGTGAGTAATCACAGAAAAGACATAAAAACAAGTCCTTCTCATGTTCCTGTGACTCATTATTGACTCCAAATGCTTCGAAATATCTCAGTCCACCCTCAGTCACACGGGATTGGAGATGCGCATTTCCACGGATGCGTCTAAACAGAGCCCAGGGCTGAGGAACCCCAACAGGTGGGGGAGAACCCAGACATCACTCAGTTTGCCCTTCTCTTACAGAACCCAGCCATCCATTAAAGACTATGAATAGATTCTAGCTCTTCAAAAACTGTACAGGTTTCCCTGGTTATAACGCATCAGCCGAACTACCATGCTATGAACAGGCAAATCAGGGTCAGCTCTCAGTTTCCTGCACCCAACAGGCTTTGGGTATCCAAGGATTCTGAGTTCTTCTCTGCCTGTAAGATTTTGCCCTAGACCCGAAAATCCCTTGGAGATTGCCTCATTTTTATTTTTATGGACTTAAGTTGCATTCTTGAAGACCCCAACTAAAGTGTTTTTTTTTTCTTTCCAAATAAAACAAATTGAAGTTAAAACTAACCACATGTCTCAGTTAAGTCAGACTGCCTTGTGATTCTTGAAAAATAAAAATAAGTGAGTAAGTGCTTTTCAAAGAGATATTTTAACCTCCTGCCAACACTGTTGCCGTAAAATATGATTTTTTATTATTATTCAAATGTGAGTTTGGGGACATGATTGAGGTTTTCCTATAATCAGTAAAAATGAGGAAACAACTTAAAAATGTTTGGGCAACCTCCAAATAGAGGGGAAAAAAAAGCTTTTAAAGGTGAGTGAGTTAATGTAGCACATGTTATAATAAAAACCCAACAAAAAGTAGCCCTTCTAGTCCAATATTCCTGCACACAAACTCAGCCATTCTTCACTGAGACTTTACTACCTCTTTTCTAATAGACAGCCCTAATTATAACACCCACAACATGAGGGGGTGTCGGGAAGGCATGAATAATTATCTAGTGCCACAGTCGCAAGGAGGTGGAACGAAGTCTGGGCCCCATCGTGGGCTTTTTCCAGCCCTTAAAAATTCTTTCGATTTACAATGTGTGACATTGAAAAAAAATCTTGTCACTAAATGTGGAAAGTGAGGTAGCAAAGAACAAAACTTTCAAATGCATTGAAAGCAGCCCTTTTTCACGAAGACGATAGTGTCTTTTGTTTTCATCAGAGCTTTTATTTAAGCATCACGTCTTCAGCTGTACTTTCATTTTCCAAGCCACAAGGCATGGTGTGAGATATGTTTAAATACATCATTGGTAGCCCTTTGCTCTTTCGACTGAATGTAAAACGTGGTTAGTTTCATCAAGAGTGACTAAATCACCATGGCTCTAAACTAGTATTTTCTGACTTTGCTGTTAAGCCATTGGCTCAAAGTTCATGGTCAAAAATATATTTCATTAGTGAAATATATTATCACAAAGAGCAAAAGCATTTGGAAATAGATTCTTGTGAAGTCTCATAAAATAGTCGTCAGTGGCCCCTGCTTGCCAGAATTGAGTGGCTCGGGTGCCGTGAGGCAAGGAAAATATTCCTCTTGCAGAACTGCATGCAAGTGAAACAGGGGTGGGAGTTCTGTGCCTATGTAGCTCCCAATTCTCCCAGCAAGTGCAGCTCTGGGTAGAGCTGGTTCATGTCTAATGGACTTCAGCCTGTTGCCGAAGAAGTTGGTCAAGCCAGGAAGAAGCACTATTAAGCACAGGTGTTTTAAAGATCAGATCAAAATGAGCACCGTTTTTCAAGTTCCAGTTGTGTTTCTTGGCTTCCATGTGCATTGTCACTGGCTGGAATTCTCCGTGATCGCAAGTCAAAGGAAAAGGTGGGTCAGAGGACGTCTGGGACAGTGTAGCACATGGGAGGGAATGTGGGGGAGCTGGAAGCCTGGCTCCCATCAACAGGGGCCATGGAGTTCCCATCCTTCTTCGTAATGACCCCAGACTTTATGCCGGGGAGAAGCCCCAGGTGGACGTGGACGATGATGTGGCAGATACGCCCAGGTCTGAAGCCGCCGGCTGGCCATCTGGGGCAAACTGTGTGTGCATTTGAAACAAGGGAAGAGTCAGAATCCCTGGTTGAAATGAGATGTAAGGAAATGGGCGTGCCTAGGGACTAGGCTCCAAAAACCAAGGGGCTGCTCAAGGCCATGGTCAAGCCGGAGCAGTTATTTTGCCGGGAACAGATAAGGTCAGTGGTTTGTTGCCAGAAAATCCTGAGCTGGAAGTCAGGTCTCTGTTCAGTGACTCACACTCACAGAAATTTTTTAAAAAATCAGCTTCTAACCAATATCTCACCCTGAATGGCAAAATGTTGAGCTCATTGACATATTTGCATCTAGACGTGTGGATAGGTTTAAGCAAATGATAGCTAACGGTTTATTTTCCCAACAGTTACATTTTTCCACATCTGGGGAGCTGCTGTAAGTAGAATGTCATAATCAGATTAAAGGCGTATGCACAGACTCAGCTCAGCAGTGAACGGAGTGGTCCAATGGCCCATATGTCATCAGAAATCTTTCAACTGCTAAAAGCATTATTGTTTTCTTTAACACATACATCTAGTAAGAAAATGCACCAAGCCAAAGCCTTGTCGTATTGTTGTGAAAATAGGTTACATTTTCCCATATCAAAGAAATGAACATTTGCTTCATAAGCAGGACATGCGTCATGTTTTGAAGAGTCGAGGTCTCAGTGATGGAGAGACCAGCCGCTGTTGGTCCATTTCTGAGCGTATATTTCACACCTCATATGTCATGTCCATCTGCTCTCATGCTCTTTCTAATCTGCGTGAGATGAAAATACTTATATTTGAAATATCTTCCTTCCAATGTCATTGAATTTTAGAGACAATTACTGATTCGAAACTTCTAAAATTAAAAAAGTAAAAGTCAGCCTGTGCACAGCAATGAAGACCCAATGCAGCCAAAAATAAATTAAAAAAAAATAAGATATATGAAGGTCTTGGTACCTTTGTGGATATATGAAGAGAAACTAATGAATGACTAACATGTACTGTAAAGTTGGCATTGCCCACAACACTTTGAATTCTATGACATATTAAAATGACACTTTTTAAAAATTAAAAAAAAAAAGTAAGAGTCAGAAAATGAGTTTCTTTATACCCCCACCCCCAGATGCTAACACAATCATATTTTATTGGATAATTCAACTGCAGGGACTATTTCTAAAGAGCTACGTTTTCTGAGAAACAATCTTTCTCTTTAAACAGAGGCAGTTTTGGACGAGAGGTATAGAATTTTGTACAAGCTGGCAATGAATCTTAAAAAATTAATCATCACCCTACAGTTCTGTATTTCTTTTGGGGGTATTTTCCCTCTTCATAATTCAAAGCTTAAAGGAGTTTTTGAAAACCAACTTGGGAAAAACACCATTAGTCTAACTCTAATGTAGAACTTTTAAGTTATGTTAAATTTTAGGCCTAAAGGTTTAATTTCCATGCTTTCTGCTAGTAAGCCAGACAGACTCCAAATATTCGCTTAATATGCTTTCTTATGGTTTAATGTGTAGTAATTTTAGGATTTCGAAAATTTATTTTCCTGAAAAATGTGCTCCACTGGTATTTCTGAAGAAGAAAAAAGGTTTCAGAGCAAACTTGCCAGTTAGAATTATGAAGCTTATTAGTATAATGTGAAGAAAAATTATGAAATAGTCCACATACAATTTTTGTTTTACCTATATCTCATCCCAAAAATCAAACAAAGGAATTAAGAGTTAAGCTATCAATGTGAAATCATATTCAGAATAAAATGATATGCTAGGCAAATAAGGAAGTCTTGAATGTGTCTAGGATGGAATTCAACATTATCTTGTTTCAGAGGTTTCAATGCTGAGTAAAAGGACAGAGCCTCTGCGGGCCTCACCTGCCCAGGTGTGTGTCCATCTGAGAGAATCAGCGTGGTGTCAGGACAGGTAAGCAGCCAGGGCCCTGGGTCCATTCTCACCTGCTTTTCTCACAGTGCAATGAAGGAGGCGGCGGGGTGTCTGCATCTGGCACCTGGGGGCAGTCATAAAATATTAGCATCGAGCTCTGCCTACCATGAGCTGATAAGGCAGAGACGGCCCTGTGGAGGGAAGAAGAAATAAGCACTCAAGGACCATCGGATTTTCAGGAGGCATGATACTGGCACTGTCAGTTGAAAGTTGCAACATTTCATGTAGGAAATTACTTTGTAGGATCCTCCAAGTTGTTGTATGTTAAGTTAAGGTGGAAAATGGAGCCTCTAACAAATAAATAAATACATAAATAAATAAATACCTTCTTTAAAAATAATAGGAAGGGAAATGAGAGTTAAATAGCAGGCAAATATGCACAGTTGGGAGTTAGATTTAGAGGTGGAAACTGTGTTTCATCACGATGTAAAAAGACTCTTCGTGGTCCACAAGCCTCTCCCCTCCTCAGCCAGAACTCTGTCACCAGAAATGCATTTCTTGGATTTTGCCTGGCCCACTCTTCCTATTCAGTGCAGATATTCCTGGGAGATGTATGTGGGTATGGAAGCACTCGAGGTCTGCTGTGAGTCCCTCTCCCAGGTCCCCTTTTCCCCTGGCGAGAGCGACATCCACACCTTGGTCGGGAGGGTCAGGTGATGGGCGGGAGGCGGGGGGAGGGGCAGAAGCTCCAGGAGGCACCTGCTGAGCAGAAGCACCCAAGGTGGAGGCTGATGGGCAAGGTCACCGGCAGAAACACGACTCCTTTTTCCTGAAGAAGCGTATGACATGGCAGTGGTTCCCAAAGGGTCACCTGTTTGGTACCAGCAGTGTCAGCCTCACCCGGGGGGCATTGTCAGCTATCAGATGCTCGGGCGACATCCAGGCACTGAGCCGGAGACCCCGGAAGGAGGCCCAGTCCTCTGGGTGAACAAGCCCTCCGGGTGGTTCTGAGAGCCGAGTGGGGGAGATCTCTGTGACAGCCAGCTTTCCTAATCCTGCCAACTACGAACCACCTCTCTCCCCAGGTCGCCTCGGTGGGCATCTCTGGGGAAGCGGCTTTAAAACCTGTCGTTTTAACGGGTGCCCAGGTGATTGTCCTAATCAGGGGATTCTGAGGTCCGGCCCCACCATCCGCAATGGAGCGCAAATCCCGTGGGCAACGCAGAGAGTCTGTCATGAGTTCAGTGTTGACCGTGCTCTCCACATCCTTCATGTTTCTCTTTCCCATCGTCTCTTATTTTATGACTCCTCCTCCCTCAAGAGTTTCTCTTTATTAAATATAAAGAAATGAAGTTCCCCCTCCAGAATTACCTGCATCTGTTAATTGAAATAGTTTTGTCAAATCCTTGAATCATAAAACAATTCCAAGTTAACCGTACTTCTCATAAGAGTGACTGTTTCTTCTCACTGTATATATAAACAGGCTGAGTGCAGTTGTGGAGAAAACCGGTTCTTTGTGTAAAAAATGTTACTACAAGGGCAGCTTCAACTTGGAGACCCTTTTATATGAAGATCATCCTTCTGTATCTATTTCCTGCCCTGAGCTCTCTTCTGAAGTCAGATCTGGAATCCAGACGTCATTCCTGTTCAGCTCAGAACTCTGTCGTCCGTCCCCACGTTAAATTCTACATTGAGAAAAGCAAACCTATTGTCCATCCTCAAGTCTTGATCTCTCCCGAGTCCTCTAGCTCAAAGATGCCAATTTTTGCCCCCACCACAAAGGACAAATTTCCCTGAATCATCTTTCTGACTTCCTTCTTCCTCAATTCTGTGTCCAACTGATCTTTTTCCTATTTCCTTCCAGAATATCACTGCTTCATCTATAAGACAAGCTTAAACTTCATCTCTTTCCTTGCCCTCCCTACTTACAGGATGGAGAGACGTGCTCAAGGGCACCCTGTAGGACAGCCAGGGTTTGCACGTGGTGCTGCCTGGGAGACTCTGCTCAGACCCTGACCTTCCATACCTCCAGCCGATGCCAGAGGCCAGTTGTGTCCACTGTGTGATCAGGGCCCTGGGTGAGAGGAGCAACCGTCGTCCTACCAAGTGGCAGCATGTGTCCTGGGTCCTGAGAGCTTTATCACTGATCCTAACAACAATGTTTAAGTTAGATTTTATATCTTATGTGTAAAAGTAATGTTGTGGCCTGAAAGATGGTGTCCCTCCAAAATTCACCTGTTGAAATTTTAACCCCTAAAAATGATGGTATGAGAAGTTGGGGCCTGCGGAGCCCCCACAATGGGATAGTGCCCTTATATAAGAGACCCAGAGACCTCCCTGCCCCTTCCACCACGTGAGGACTCAGAAGATGCCGTCTAACAACGAGGCCCCTCACTGGACCACGCGGTGCTGTGCTCTCGGAACTCCCAGCCTTTAGAACTGCGAGAAGTAAACGCCGGCTGTGTATAAGCTACCCAGGCTGTGGTGTTTTGTTACAGCGGTCTGACTAGGCTGAGGAGTTTGCGGTTCACACACACTACTCTACACAAAATAGACACACAACAAGGACCGGACTGTCGAGCACAGGGAACTACGTTCCATATCTTGCGATAACCTACCCTGGAAAATAATCTAAAAAAAGAATATGTATGTACATATTCAGATATAATCCATATATATCTGAATTACTTTGCTGTATACCTGAAACGAACACAACACGGTAAATCAACTATACTTCAATAAAGACAACAAACACATAAACAAACAAAAACAAAGGCTCTCAAGGGGGTGAGTACTTCTTAGGGGGTCGTGGGGACTGTCTCACTGGTCCCTTTTGAGCTCCTTTGAACTGAACCAGAGTCTGGCGTGTGTTGAACTCAGCCATCGCCTGTGGTCGGTGGCTTCTCATCACACACACACTGGTCTGGGTGAGGAGGGGGATTTCTGAATCTGCCTTCGGGTTTGGATGCTAACTTGTTTCGTTGAAGCCATTGGCTCCTCATGAAGCTGAAAATAGACAGCATTGCCAACATGACTGGAAAAAAATATGTGCGTACTAAATTTTAAAAAGTCATCCGGTTGCAATCTAATGAAAAAAACATATGGTAAGAGAGAAACTCAGATGGGATAACTGTTTAAGGTGTTTCCAGAGACGAATAAACCGCATTGCCTTTATAAATATTTCAGCTCTGGGAAAACATGATGTTTGACCCTCTTCAAATCATTTCAATTTCTATCAAACTTCTCAATGACTACTTTCAAGTATGTGGTTGTTTCAAAAGAAGCACTGTAGCATCTCAGTGCCTGCTGCTCGGTGTGTAAGGTATCAGCAACCAGACCCATGCTGTCCACTGGGCTTGTGGGTACATGCACACGGCTACGGGGAGGGCCGGTCTTTGGCATTTGTCCACACAGACTTGGGTTTGGGGAAAGACAAATCTGGGCTGTGATCTGAAGCTAAGCTTTGCTGGCTTGAGCTGCCCCTACCAAGTGCTTCCATAACCCCTCCAATGACCCCTCACCAGCCTTTGGCAGGACTGGCGATGGCTTTTCCTGTGTGTCTTATTTTTCCTTCTTGGACATGAGCTCCTACCGGGCAGGTGCGGCCCGGTTTCATATTTACTGGCACTTGGCAGAGAGCGCGCCCGTAGTAGGTATTCAGGACATCAGACACAGTTCGTCACGCTACAGGAGAGGTACCCTGCTTATATTTATGAATTTAACACCCAGAGAAACAGCCTAAGGGAACACGTTCACAAGGACATCAGAAAAAATATGCGCCTAGCAGCGCTGTTGATGAGAGCAAAATAGGGAAACATTTTAAATGTTCAAATATATAAGATTGGATAAATAAATGACGGTTTCTCTCCACAGGGAAACACTCTGTCATTGTTATGAATTCTGAGGTAGCTCTCTTTGCAGCGGCACGGGGCAGTGTTAATCACTGGGTAAGCAAAAAGAGAAACAGGTTCCAAATGGTACGATTCCGTCTTTATTGGAAGTCTATGTACATGTGTATATATGCCAAGGGAAGGATGTGTATCAGAGCTTTGACGCAGTGTTCTTCTCCGAGTGGTAGAATTATAGGTGTTATTTGGTCCCTTTTCTCTTTTTGCCCATGGGTATTTTCAGTGTTTTCTATAACTATACGGGCTAATGGAGTCATGTGAAAAATATTAACAGTAATATCAGGCAGATAAGACAAAGATAAGAAATAAACATACCACGGGGTATGAGACCCCATGGCCACATGCTACCTTATCATTAAGGGCTGTTTATGGTCTAAATTGTGCCCCCAACCCTCCAAATTCAGACGTTGACGTCTCACCCTCCCAGCACTTCAAAATGTGAATGTATTGGAGATAAGGTCTTTAAAGAGGTAGTTAAGATAAAACAGGGTCGTTTGGGTGGGCCCAAATCCAGTATGACTGATGTCCACACTGAAGCAACACCGTGAGGAGACACAGGGGGAAGACAGCCGTCCACAAGTCAAAGAGAAAGGCCTTAGAGGAAACGAACCCTGCTAACACCTTGACCTGGGACTTCCGGGCTCCAGAACTGTGAGAACGTAAACTTCTGTTCTTTAAGCCTCTCGTGGGTTGGAGCCTTGCTATGGCAGCTTGAGCAAACACACACAGGGCTGCCCTCCTGAACCTCAACAGCAGCTCTGTACTAGACACAGACCTTCACATACTTTATCCCATTTCCTACTCACATCGACCCTCTGAAGTTCATCATTATTTTCACTTTACAGATAAGGACACTGAGGCATTCAGGGGCAAACTCAACAAGACCACTCCCTTCACTCACGAGGGCCAGAGCCCTGGACCCTCTTACCTGCAATGCCCAGCTCTCGCAGACAGCTCCTGCCTGCACAGCACGCTCACCGCGAGGTTTCTTCCCCATCAAATTAATTTCTGATATCCCTTCCCTGCTAACGATATTGTTGGCTTTAATGCATTATTTCCTGACTTTCAATGTTTCTATGTTAAGCTCTCTCTTCTTCCACCTAATTAAGATATGTGTGCCTCCTCAAGACATCCAGAAGAAAACTTAATGATGGGATTTTTTTTTTTTTTCAGACACCTTGGCAGTGTAACAGTAAAAGTGTTTAGGAGGACTTTTTGTGGACCTTGAAAATAATAGTATGTAAGCAGACGAAGGACAAGGCAAATGGAGTCTTACTTGGAATTGTTTTGTTTTGTTTTTTCAACAGGTTGTCATTTACTTGTGACCATATTATCAAGCTACTCTGAGTATCCCCTTCAATATGGAAGATGACACTTGTTTCCAATAAAATATAGTTAGCTATTTATTAGGGAAAATTCAGTGCAGCTATAGATTTTAATGTCTACAGTCCCCAGCAGTAGGACATTTCCAACAGACAGTCAGGGTTGTCTTTATAAAGCTGTGTCCTAGAAATATGATTTGCCAGAGTCAGGAGTCTGTTTCCAGAACTTAAGGAAAATGATGCTCGTGTGTATTCCAGCAGTTCCAGAGTTAGAATTTGTCATCATAAGCCAATGGAGATGGATGGAGTCATCTGTTACCAACGTGACAATGGTCCATTCTGGAATATCTTCCTGCAGAAATTAGGAATTATAAGCATAACAGCCCTCCCTCAGAGCAGGATGATTCCAAGTTGTTCTAAAAAAAAAAATGATTTCTTTTCTATTTCATGCGTACGATGCCCATGAAGAGTGATGTTTCTCTCTCTGCCCATCTTTTATCTAGCACAAGCCTACCTTCCCTCAAGAAAAACAGTAAAAGCTATCAAGATCAGAATTGCATCCTAACTTTTATTGTGTGGGTTGCCAAAGGCCACCGGGTTTTGATTGTGCAGAAACAAGATGGCAACAATGTTCTTGCAATTGGGGCTCCATGACAAGCCTCCTGATTTATAAGCGTGGGGAGATGGTGCCATTGTCGTTCCTCGGCTGATAATAGCTGCGCGGATCTTCCAGCTCGGAGGCAGGTCGCCTCATATTGTGTGGCAGGCTAGCACTAAGCGGCCAGACCAAAGGTGCTGTGCTCAGCCATCATTTAAAAGACTCTGACATGAAGAAAGTGTTATGATGTTTAACTTACAGGGCATCCAAATGTCATAGACCCCAGCAAGTTCCTATTAGCAATAACTCAGGTTCTCTGGAGGGATTTGACATTCAAAACGGATGCGCACGGGTCCCCGGGGCCTGCTCCGACCTAGCCTCGCCCAGGCCACTCGGTAACCTGAGTGGCCCAGGGGTCAAACCATGAGAGCCCTCTTCAATTTAAAGAGCAGCTTCTCCCGGCTGCTGGGGTTCTGACTCGGCACAATAAATTTCCCAAAGAACGTAAAGAGCCATCTAGTGTATATCAAATCAATATCACTGTGGCTCGCAGCGCTATCTGAGGCTACAGTTCACAAAATAAACTAGGCCAGGGGCTGGATTTCTGCCCTTGGCAATCAATCAGGCTCCCGGGTCATGGATTTTAGTGTAAATTAACACAGCAGAAACCATCATGCTCCCCAGACGGTGATATAATACAGGATTTGCTTTTTTTTTCTTTTTTCCTTTTTTTTTTTTTTCCCTAAACCCCCTTTCATTGCTTCTGCTTGGAGGTGATGTTACACTGAAAAGAAATAACAAGAAGCAGTGATTAGGAAGGTCGTGGAAATAGTAAAGTAAAACATTAATATTCTCCTGGCAAATACACAGAAAAGCACATTAAGTTAGGTAAACAGTTACTAAGCACGAGGAAAGAACATAGTTGCCTTGGAACTTATTCCACAGACTTTTCTAAACTGACCTCATCAGGTAGCATGGTACTGATTGCATCAGATACATGAGTAACCTAAAGATGCAATGGTGGATATTTTGTGATAGAGCTCTTCCCAGTTTTCAGCAAGACCCTGTCTCTGTGAAAGACCCAACAGATGTCTCCTTGAAACACTTTATAAATAAGGCCCAGTCCCCCCCCACCCCCTCCCATAGTCTCTCAGCTTGTAAAAGATGTGCTTGTTATCATCCCTCCTTATTGGTTGACAAAGAGGAAGTCATCGTATCGTCTAGTGAAAGGCACCTAAGTATCTCCATAGAATAACTTATAGTGGACGCTCGTGTATGAAGACCAATCAGCAAAAATAATTTTTAGAACGAAAGCTTCAGGGTGTAGAAAACTGTGCAGATGTAATGAGCTGGGTTTGAGAGAGAAGACTCTGGTCTTCATTCATTTTGAAAGAATAAAACAAACTATCACGCACCTCGCCATCCTCCTTAGAGCACTATGCAGTCTGTCAAATCAAATTGCATGTACACTGTGTGATGTACCGTTCATTTCTTCCTATAGCTTAGCGTACATACTTCCTGGGCCTGGGTCAGTATCTTTTAAGTTAATACACTTTGTAACTTACTAAAATGCACGCCAGCAAGTAAGATGATATTTCTCTGGATATCCTATAGAGGAGAGACCCCCTTGGCCTCCAGAGATGAGCAATGGCATCGTATCCGGGTGACTGAGTTACTGGCACAGCTGCTGAGATGGGCTCAGCCTCCACTTCCTCAAAAAGGAGTGCAGAGGGATGACTTCTGTCCTCAGTCATCTCAGGAGGCCTCTGTGCCTGTCTAGGGAAACTGTTTGTGGAGGAGAACATGGGAACTGTCTAAAACGTGAGTTTCACATGCGATAGCATTACAGTTATTTTCAAGTACAGGCTTACACTTCTGTCACTTCTACTGCTTCCTCGGGAGTGCACGTAACATCTACTTATGGCCTTAAGTAAAAAAGTGAATATATTTTATGAAAAATTTTTAGCACGCTGTGGCAATGTGTCTGAGATTGCCCTGGACGAAAGCCCGTTTCTAAGACAAAATAACATTTGGCTAGAAACTCTTAAGGCTTTTCTTAAAACAAAGGAAATCATCACCTTCATCTTCTTCGCGACCGTCAATGAAACAGAGCAAAACAGTTACAGCCGCACAGCACACGCAGCGCCGTCAGGAAGAATTAGGGGTCGGGATGCTGTGAAATTGAGAGAGAAGACCATTTCTGTCTACAGCTGTCCACCAATGTGCTGAGAAGAGACACACTCTGCTCTGAACCATCGGCTTTGAGGTTCACACCGAGAGCCTCAGATATTAGCTTGTGTCCATATTTAACCTCTGTTGTGTTATTTCTTTGGTCTGTTTCTGAGCTACAGGGTCATGGAGGAAGACACATGTCACAAGAGACCACGCTCTGGTAAGCTCCAACTGAAAACTGAGTTTTGCACATAATGTGTTGAACAGCTTCATTATGGTAACAGAGACACTTACAGGTGAGCTGAAGTGCCAAGATAGCCCATGCGCCACGTCATCACAAACTGGATGTGCTGAAAACAAAAAGGCTTAATGACAAGCATTCTAAGACACTCACTAAGAAAAAAAGAAATGAAGGTGCAAAAGTCATCGTCACAGCAATCTCTCTTTCTCTCAGCTGAGTCAAGGAGCAAAGATTGGACTTGATTCCAAGTGAGGGGCTGGCATGGAGCGAGGTTAAAATTAATAAAGCCTGACAGCAGTCGTCTCCAGTTTCCGAGGATCGTTAGAGCAGCGTCCTTTAGGTATTGGACACGCCCATGAAGATGAGCTGTGAAGACAGATGTGATGTCTTTAGTTTATTCCTCTCAACTGCTTAGGCATGAGATGCATCTTGAGCCCAAGAGCAATGAGATTACCACCAGCGCCCACTGTCTGGGCTGGGGATTGTTACCACTTTGGCTGCTTGAGAAAACAGAGTGCAGAAGTTCTTTTGATGCACCTCTGAAACTGTGGGTTCTGGCTGCCTGTTCAGCATCTTAAGCAACATCTGATTTGACTGATTGGTTTTAATTCAGTTGCTTGCCCATAATGGTGATTTTGGCATTGTGAGGACGTAGCTTCAGTGGAAAATGCCAGTTGAATGAGTTCTCCGACTGTAAAATGTAGACCATACAATTGGCATAATGTAGACCATACAATTGGCTGATTGATTGAAAAGAACTATATTTTCATTTTTCTGGCAGCAATTTTGGAATTAGGTAAAATTAAATGATAATACTCTGAAACATCCCAGGGAAAGCCATAGAGCTGGACCAGTAACTGTCAGAAAAAGTATCAGAAGAAGAATTGTTTCAAACACAGGGTCTTTTTTACAACCAGATTTCTGAAAGGTCCTTAGAATTTTGTTTTTTTTTCCATACGGCACATGCCACACAGAAGATGCCTAGTAACCTCTGTGAGATTTCTAGAGTTTGTAAAAAACAGTAGCATAAAAGTCCTCTTTTCCTGTAATGTGCAGGAAGTGGCCATCAAGCCAGATCATGGACACATCTTGTCCAGTCAACTGAGAGACTACCTAAGATGTGGAGGGTGGAAGCAAAGGTGGTCCTGAAGGTCGTGGACTCAGGAGCCAGTGAGGAACACGGCAGAGTCCTACAAATAGTCAGCCACTGGGAATACAAGCGAAGTGACCCGAAGACCCATGGTCAGCAGCGGGATTCATAGGAAAGGCGGAATCAGGGTCAAGAAAGGGAGGATGACCTGCAACCATCCCAGCATATCTCCAGACCTAAACACCCGAAGCCATCCTTGCGTCCATGCTTTCTTTCACATTCCACAGGCAGCACTTCAAGAAATCTTCTTGGCCCTACCTTTAAAACGTAAGTGGAACCCAGCTGTTGGTGTCCACCTCCACGTCTGTGACCCTGGTCTGAGCCCCCACTGCACGTCACCTGCATTATTCTGATATCAGTCTGTGTGTTCTCCTGGCTCCTGCCCTTGCCCTGTGAGAGGCTGTGCTCAAGGCAGTACCCAGAGCGAGCCGATTAAAACGTGAGTCATACTGTGGCTCGCCTCTGTTCAAACTCTGCCCAGGCTTTCCCTGCAACGGGCTTCATGGCCTAACTCTCTGCTACCTTCCCTGGCTCACGGTGTCCTAGCAACACTCTCCTCCTTGCAGTTCTGCAAAGGTAACACATGCAGTTTCTCCTCCTGCCCTATACAGTAACCCTTCCCTCCATGGGGATTCTTCTGTCCTAGGGAGCTTGAGGGTGAACCCCTTCACCTCCTTCAACTCGCACTTTCTCTTAAAATTGCAAGCACATTTCTGCCCAGCTCCCCTGGTGCTGCTGGGCTCCAGTTCTTTCCAACACTGACGCCTCCTAGTGCCATAGAGCATTTGCTTATTTTTCCCATTATTTTTGATGGCCCCAGCTCTCTGGGAGATGCATAGTCACTGAGGGCAGAGATCTTCTTCTGCTCAGCTCACTGATGCATCCCAAAGGTTTTGAGTGATGTCTGCAATATGGTAGGTTCTCAAAACTATTTGCAAGATGAAAAAAAAGCAACGTATAATTGGCAATGGTTCTTTAAAAAACAAGGGAGAGGCAGCCTGCTGTCCCAGAGAATGCTGGCTTCACTTTACTCTTAGACCTAATGAGGTATCAGCTGACCCTGGGTTCTGAAGGTAATAAAAGTCAATCATAGAGGACTCTGAGCTGGGTAGGGGTTTGTGGAGCAAACACAGGAATCCGAAGAAGAAATGAAGCTGACATCTCTTCATTTATTCATAGGTACACCATACAGGATGGGGCGCTGTGTGGCTGGAGACTGGGCTTCATCCTCCAACTTATTTTTTTTTAATACATTTATTTGTTTATTATTTATTTATTTATTTATTTATTTATTATTAGCTGAATTGGGTCTTCATTGTAGTGCGTGGGCTTTCTCTAGTTGTGGAGAGTGGAGGCTACTCTTTGTTGTGGTGTGCGGGCTTCTTATTGTGGTGGCTTTTCTTGTTGCGGAGCACAGGCTTTAGGCACGCGGGCTTCAGTAGTGTGACGCGTGGGCTCAGTAGTTGTGGCACACAGGCTCAGTTGCTCCACAGCATGTGGGATCTTCCCAGACCAGGGCTCCAACCCATGTCCCCTGCATTGGCAGGCGGATTCTTAAGTGCTGTGTCAGCAGGAAAGCCCTGCAACTTCTCATTTTAATCTTAGAATAATTTGAGATCAAAGGGAGTGCCTGGGGCATTGTTAAGGTGTATGTGTGCTTGCCTGAGTGTCTGCCCATCCAAATATTTATTATTTGAGATAAAGCAGAGATATTGTATGAAGATATTAAAGAGTCTTAACGTAACAAATTGGCCATTAAAATTTTCATTAAAAAATATTCAGGTTGAAGTTAGGTTAATAGTCTATTATTCTATTTACCATCTTGTTACAAATCTTCCAGTTGGTAAACATATCATGATAAAGAGGTTTGTCAAGAAGGCTTCTATTGTATTACATACTTTATTTGTGCAAAAAAATCACCACCTCCAATTCATGTTCATCTTTATGTGTAAAGTTCTGACCATGCTCCCAGGCAGAATTCCAGTAAGATGAAAGCTGCATGTTTAAGCATAGCAGCCTTTTATCTTAATGATGCTACACACCAATTTGAACAACTTTTAATTTATCCATTCATTTATTTGCATATCATGAAGGATAAAAATCTCATTTAGAGATACACTTTTAATCTGGGAGAAGTATATAGAAATCCAGGTATGTACAGAGTGTTTACAAAGCAGCCGAGAGACACTTTATTACGTGAAATGATGATGCTACCACCTGGGTTTAGCTGATTTGTTTTTCCACAAACTGTTATAGTTTCCAAGTTTCTTCCTAGAAAATGCTTACATTTTAACCTAATATAATTAGGAAACCACTGAGCTGAAACATTACATAGGTTGGTTTTCATTATAATTTCTGCATAATGGTGCACACATCTTCTAGGTAGTAATTAGATGCATTAAGGATGAATGATTCCTTTGGGGCTTATTCTAGAGATTTTTCTTCCAAATTTGTGTCAAAGGTCACCCAGGGTAGAAAACAATAACTGTCACTAAGAAGACTGCAGATAAAAGCTTCTGAAATGAATCAGTGGCCATGAACCAAAAACTTGGACATTTAAATTATCCAAGCCATCAAATTCTCTACCCCTGAGCTATAGTCGAAGCAGAATCCTGATAGGGCAGGCTCTTACCTATAAACATTACCAGTGCTTTGAGAAAAGAAAATGAACAGATAGTTTTAAAATAAATGTAGGTTTGGACAAAACAAATATATAATTGATACCAGAGATAAAGGACCATCGACCTAATTTTAATAAGAAGATGGAGGTTAACAAAGGATTGTTTATTTTTGATCAAGGTGAATTTTGGGGTGCCAGTTTTATTTAGCTGTCAAACTTTTTGAGCCTCAATTTCCCCTTCATATAATGAGGTGCTGTTCTATATAATCTTTTAAGTTTATCCAGGCTAAAAAAAATCTGATATTTTGTAATATTTGTGTTGTTTTGTAATTTCTATGTTAAAAGTCTATTTAAATATATCTCAGAGCACAGTTGAATATTAAAATTTTCTGTTTTTGTTTTTGTTTTAGTTGTCTTTTTAGAAATATTTATCTTCTGAATTCACTCCATGCAGTTAATGTGCTTGGATAAATTTCTTTTAATCCAACTTTTCTTTGGTACATGAGTCCTAATTTTCTAAATAGTCTCTTCACAATTCACTCCTTTCTCTCTTACTCACCTGACATATAAATGCTATTTGGAGCAATAATTGAAAACACTATCCTAAAAATAAAATAAGTTTCCAAATTTAGCAACTAAAAATATAGGACACCCAGGTACGTCTGAATTTCGGATAAACAACCGCCACTTTTTTAGTACAAGCATGCTCCAAATACTGCACAAGGCATCCTTATACGAAAAATAAATGTATTCCTTATCTAAAATTTGCACCTGAATGTGAATTTGAAACTCCAGTTCCCTTCTTTAGAGAAGTAAGCATATGCAACATCCTGAACAGGTTAAATGAGAAGGTACTGAGTTCGTTTCTCAGAGCACACACTGGGTGATTAACACTGAGAGCTTCAAGGCTGCCCTCTCAGCCCCGCAGGTGGCCTGGTTCCGAGAACAGCCTCAGCGGCCTGGCCAGCGGGTCTAGGGGACAGGGCGTGCTGGTTCATTTCATGTGTCACCTTGCCTGGGCCATGAGGTGTCTGTGTAGTTGATTAAACATTGTTCTGTGTGTTTCCGGGAGGGTGTCTTTGGATGAATTTAACATTTATTGGGTTGGCCAAAAAGTCCCTTTGGTTTCTAAAGTAGAAATAAAAGATACATTTTTCATTTTCACCAAGAATTTGATTGAACAACAAATTCTCCATTTTGTTTCACTACTTTCTGCCATTTTTCAGGCAGTTTCACAATTCCATCTTCCTAAAACTATTTACCTTTTTGAGCAAAGAACTGTTCAAGGTGCCTTTTCCAGTCTTCCAGGGAATGAAAGTTTTTTTTTCCATTAAGAGAATTTTGTGAAGACCAAAATAAATGGAAACTTGAAGGTGCAATGTCTGGTGAATACCGTGGATGAATCAGAACTTCCCAGCCAAGCTGTAATAGTGTTTGCCTGGTCATCAAACAAATATGTGGACTTGTAATATCCTGATGGAAGATTATGCATTTTCTGTTGAGTAATTCCGGATGCTTTTCATAGAGTACTGCTTTCAGTTGGTCTAACTGGGAGCAGTACTTGCTAGAATTAATTGTTTGGTTTTTCCAGAAGGAGCTCTTCATAGAGGACTCCCTTCCAATCCCACCATAGACACAACATCACCTTCTTTGGAGGAAGACCAGCCTTTGGTGTGGTTGGTGGTGGTTCATCTCTTCTGTTCCACATTGTTGTACAGTATTCACTTTTCATCACCCATCACAATTTGTTTTAAAAATGGAACGTTTTTGTTTCATTTAAGTAGAGAATAGCATGCGGAAATATGGTCAAGAAGGTTGTTTTTTTTTTTTTTTTTTTCCCACTTATGTGGAACCCAAACACCAAAGCCATTGACAGAACCAAGCTGGTGCAAATGATTTTCAGTGCTTGAATTGGATATTTTGAGTATGTTGGCTATCTCCCGTGTGGTATAATGTTGATTGTCTGCAATTAATGTCTCTATTTGATAGTCTACATGACTGTGCAACATCATCCGGCAAGAAATCTCCAGCACAAAACTCCGCAAAACACCTGACACGTTCAGTGGGTCACAACACCTTCTCCGTTCACTGCACAAATCTCTTTTTGCGTTTCAGTTGCGTTTTTACCAAGTAATAAAGCAGAATATGCTGAAAATGTTGCTTTTTTTCTTCCATCTTCAATACTAAAATGACTACACAAAAATTCACCAGTTTTGGTTTTTTTTAAAGTGCACACTGATATGACAGCTGTTACAATACAATCTAACAAAATTGTTTCGAATGAAATTAAAGACAACCAAGCTCGACAAAAACCATCTTATGGAAAACGCCAAACGAACTTTTCTGGCCAACCCAAAACATTGATTGACTGAGACGATTTCCCTCCCTTCTGTGGGAGAACTTCATCCCATCTGTCAAAGACCAGAACATCAGAATAGAACCAAATGTTGACTACCCCCAAATTAGAGGAAATTCTTCCTGCCGTACTGCCTCTGAGCTGAGGCATCATTTTTACCTCCCTTTGGACTCAAACTCAAGCATCCACTCTTCTGGGGCCTCGAGTCTGCCGGCTTTCAGACTAGAGCCACACCTATGCCCCTCCAGGGTCTCCTGGTTACCGGCTGCGGATCTTAGGATTTGTCAGCCTCCAAGAGCATATAAGGCAATTTCTTATAATAAACTTCTCTGACTCTGTCTCTCCCTTTCTGTCTTTCTCTGTCTCTCTTTCTCTTTCCATGCACACACACCATGGAGAGACCATGTGGGGGTGTCACAGGAAGGCAGCCGTCTGAAGGCCAGGAAGAGAAGCCTCACCAGAAATCAGATTGGGTGGAAGTTTGATCTCAGACTTCTGGCCTCCAGAACTATGAGACAATAATGTCTGTTTATGAAAATTAATCAAGTCAATTTATGAAAGAAATGGAAAATGTTATTGAAGCCAATTTTCAGGATTAAAACCCAGGAATAGCATCTCAGAAATCTCTGAGAACTGTTCTGCCCATTAGAAGTCCAGGAACAATTCTGTACGTTTTTTGACACAGAGGTTCTGTACATTAAATGACATATTGTTGACCGTTTACACAGTGCAGAGCTAAGTGTCACTGTGGCCCCTTACAAGATCAAGAAGGAATGTTGTCTTTTAAGGAGTTGTCTGGTTGGTACTAGGAGAATATTGCTGTTTATGGTTGAGCAGGTATTTCTGCCAGTGGGGGCGGTTTGGTCAATGCACAGTGCAGATACACGCTGCACAGTGTGGGGAGAGAGGAGGTCAAAGGGCGGAGAAGAATGTTTGTGTTTAAACTGTTCTTGTCTTGTCATAGAATTGAATTTTATTTTACAGTCTGCAGGTTAAGCCCTGAAGCCTGTGGCCGTCTAGGGTCAATACAGAGGAGATGGTCGTGGCAATCCTCCTATAGGCTCTAGCCTGAGAGCTGCAAAAGCTTGAGCCTGCCATGCCTGGGGGTTAAACACGGGCTTTGAGTATGAATGTAGAGTATCTGACAGAGACCTCCCAGGTTCTAGATCTGTCTGCACTGCTGGTAAGACTTGGAGGAGAGGGGATGACTCTGACACTTCTGGTCCCTAATGTTAGATCTGGAGGGGGGGCAACCGTAAAATCAGACCCTTGGTGCTGGGAGCATGTTGTATTTTCCATATTCTTCTGGAAGTAAAAAAAAAAAAAAACAAAAATAACAAAAAACAAAGAAAACTAACATTTACTGGTTACATTGCTAAACATCACCTATTTTATAGTGGAAACAACAGGTCCCTTCACTGCAGGAACTTGTATCTACTCTAGAGGCAAAATATTTGCAGTAAGCATGGAAGTGGTTATGAACCATTTGTACAAGAAGGTTTCTGTGATCTTTTTTCCGGGGGGGTATCATTCTCACCTGGAGGTAGATTCCCGGCCTCCGAAATAATATATCTTTCCTCAGATTCTCTGCTATACTTTTTCTGACAGGTAGGTGATATGTATTTTTGGACTAAATGGGAAAAGGCATTTTCTTTTGGTTTACGCTCAAGCAGCATAAGAATAAATAGTGGAGGTAACCAATGATTGCAACATCTTGGTGATTTTCACCGTTTGTGGTGACAGGGCTGCTTCATGGCCATTTGAAATGACAAAAACGATCTTCAAAATACCATGTGATGTATTTCAGTGCTTTGCCAGCAGTGCATCTAACAATATCTGTTTAACTTTTTAATTATATTTATTTACTTTTATAATTAAACAATGTGATTTTGGAAAATGGGTTCAGCCTTTAATTATTTGGGATGAAAAATGACAACTCCAATTACTGCGTGTCTAGGTTCTGTTTATTTTTTGTTTTTCTTCTTTTCATCATTTCTTAGAAGGGGAGCCTATTTCCAATGACAGCCCATACACTTCATTTTCCTTTTATTTATTGCAGTAGGAATATTTTTAAAGCCTCCACGTTGCTGTTATAATTGCCTTGTGTCTCTAGAACCTTGTGTCTCAAAAGGAAATGTCAAAGTTCTGTACTTTCTGCTCTTTATTGGTAGAATGTAGTGCTCCCAAAAAACCACATTGATTCATTTGTCAAATGTTACCTAGAAGTCTTGATTAAAGTGTTGTCATAAAATCACATTCTGTCTATTGAACTTTGACATATGATGCATCTGAGGAAAGACTCTTTGTAAATTTACTCTTCTTCACATCACAGAAAGTCCTCAGCAGTCCATAGGCTGCTGGTGTCTTCTCATTACCTCTGACCTCAGGGTAAGCACCCAGCAATCCAGGGCTATCCCGTTGGTACCTGAATTATTTGCAAAATGAGGGATAATCACTCCTCCTGGCTTCATAGGGTAGCTCCTGACCTCTCTTGCGCCAATGCCATCAATTGTCTAGGACTTTGGAAGATTAGAAAAAGACAAACAAACAAATAAAAAAGACCCCACAAATCCTTTCTCACTGCTTTGGTCACCACGGGCTTCTGCCATGTTGGGTTTCATGAAAACAATAATTATCAAAGAACGGTGACATTTGTCACCTACAGTCCAGAAACTGGCCAACAAGAATTGATGCAGTAGATTGACTATTTCAGATCCTAAAGTCTAACGATGTTTAGCAAAGGGATAAGTAAATCTGAGTTTATATTACATGGGAAGTACAATAAAACCAAGCTGGTAAATGCTTGAGAAAATTTGTGCATTTTCTCAAGGGAAAATGTTAATGTCAAGGAAATCTTTATATAATGAGTCTTTCAAGGGCTAGTCACAAATTTATAGCACGTCAGACGGACCCCTGTGTGCAGTGGAAGAGGACAAAATACGCTGCATGATTTTTTTACATGAACTTCTAAAAACATAAAAACACAGTGACAGACAGCAAATCGGTGGCTATCTGGGGCTGATATGGGAAAAAAGAGTTGACTACAAAGAGGACATTTTGGAGCAACGGAAATATTCTATATCCTGATGGGTCGTGGTGTCTAAAAATCATATACACCTGTCAAAACTTGTATTTCTTTCCATAAAATTGGTGGCTTTTAGTATATCTGTATTATACCTCAATGCCTAATTAAGGAAAAAGAAAACAGATGAAAAATTGACTAGTCAACAATAGACATTTTTTTTTCCTATTCAGAAACGGGAAGGAAAACACAATATTACCTCTTACCAATTTATCTCATATCCTTCTTTATAGGAAAAGTACATTTTAAAAAAATCAGGAAAATGCAGGAGGATAAGGAAGTACAAAGTTGTATTTCATGTCAGTGTTTGGGAGTGGGTTCATGGCATGACTGTGGGTGTTCTCATTACTTGGGAACTTGTGCTGCTTCTCCAGTGGAGGGTAAGTCCCTCTGTGGGTTTGTCCTGGAAGCGGACGTGAAGTTCCCTCCAGGTGAAGGGTCTTGGGCTTCCCAAGCTGAAGAGGAGCAGACATAAGATTCTCATGCCAGCTTTTAATGATGATTTAACACTTCCAAATAGACACTCATCTTCCTTTATATGACGCCAGTAGGCGCGTGTCTTCATAAACATGAGAAGAGCTTAGCACACTTGAGGTACTCAGACCAACAGAAAAGTAACAAAACAAGGATGATGAGCCGTTATACTCTAACTTGTAAACTTAGTGTGGGAAAAATAAAATGCCCATTTTTCCATAATAGTTTTAATGCATCTTGTTATTATTGCTAATACTAACTCCAATAGTTTTTGTTTGTCATATTAACTTTTAAATTGGATGCTCCTATTATTTTATCTGTTGAATAGGTTCACATTTTCTGGAAGAATTTAAAAATAGATGTGTTAATTATGATACCATATTTCTAGACTGAATGTTTTACTACCACAGAGATGAGTAACATTCGGTCCTAAAAAATTACCATTTCAGTTTGATGCAGAAGAAAATATAAATAATTAATAATCAGAACTCTTGCTACAACCCTAATGTATCAGTAGGCTGATTCATTCAGCTTCGAATGTGCTTTCTGTCAAATGTTTGTTTCCATTTAAACAGCATGAGCTACAGAGGTGCTCTGGTAGTTCTGATGGTGTTTTTCCTGCAGAAAGACTGAATAGAGAGCTCTCAACAACAGTCAACACTAGGTTTCTACAAGATGTCGCAGGAAACTCTGTTTTTGACTCAAAGGTAAGCCTTTAGCAACAGTAATGGCTTCTCACCTCACAGGCTGCCAGAGATTAACTCAAAACAAAACAAAAATACGTATTTCCCAGGGCCCCTTAACCTTGGCCTTGGCCTAGGGATACAGTAGACCCAGGAAATGCTTACCTTGCGATCTCTGAATCTTCACATTTATGTTGAAGTACAGCCTGCAGCCTTCAACAATCACAGCATATTTTTGCCATAGGATAGAAACAAATATTTATCCTGTCTGAAATCATATACCCATGACTTTATTTTAAAAGAAAGCAACTATTTCAAGCAGGGCAAAGGTACTGTTTCAGCCTGAAGGTGGTATGCAGGAAGAGTCTAGTAGCAGAGCGACAGTAGATGCAGAAATCTGTTCATCGTTTGGAGACATCTTGATTGACGGGTCTGCCAACACTGGGACTTCTTTGAAGGTCATAAACAACAAGGAAACATTCTAGAAAGCAATAATCCGTTGGCTTCCTAATGTAACATAAAAGTGTCCCGCCTGAGGTGGCACGCCATCAAAAATCTTTTCTAATTATTTTAAGTCATATTTAGATCAATTCATGGTAATCTCATTAACTTTCATGTATGTCTGAATTAGATTACTTTCATGTTTGTTTAAGCTCTTTTGCTTTTTAAAATGTCTTTTTCAAAAACAAATTGAGCCTGGTTAAAATAAGCAATGGCTTCTGGGGGTTCAACATAGGCAGATGCCGGACCCCAGTGAGGACTCCCTGCTTCCTCCCGGTGGAGCTGTCCCCGCCGTGACTGAGCCCCACTTGGCTCCCATAGGAGCCTCCTGCCTATGTCCAGGCTTCTTGGAGGAAGACGCCTCTGATAAAGGTGGTGTGATCCTTCCATGACCTGTGCCTGCTGTGAGTATGTGGTCTAAAGGCCTTTTGTTTTGGAAACAATTGAGCATCCTTTCCAGCTTAAGGCCTCACCCTCGGAATGTTGTCATTTTCTCTATAGAAACAGGCTCACGTGCAGTTAAGGTATAAATGGTGAGAATTTGGAGACTAGAACATAACAGTAGTGCTTAAAAGGATAGGGCATTTTCAGGCATGTGCCAGTATATCCAGCTCTTATCCTGTTATTTTACATTTTTCAAATTAATTTAAACATTAAGAATACCTCCAAGTTAGACTTGAATGTTAGCTGAATTTCTATCATAAAGGCATCACGGAATCACATGGAGGAAAGAATGTGTTTAGTGTATTGTTTCCTTTTTAGTAAATTTTATTGTGAACAGTATGTGTGGATTGGTATTAGGGATTATACACCAATTGAACACTGAAAAACAAAACAAAGAAACAGAATAGTTGTTAAATCTTAGCTGCAGAAGGTTGGCAGTACTTCCCAGGTTTTGCCCACGAGGTTGGGAAGGGGAAAATGTATGAACTCGCGGTGTCGTAGGGAAACTTTTTGTCTTATGTTGCCACTCGGTATGTAGGGGAGTGGTTTTGCTGTTGTTGTTTGTGGGTCTTTGAGAATCTGATTAGCGCTAAGAATCCTCCCAGGAGGATAAACGCTCTCCTGTCAACCCCGCCTCCCGCCCTCGTTCCTGCAGTTTCCTGAGTGTGGCAGTGCTGTGCCCAGACACCCAGACCCCCCTCGGGACTGAGGGACCCGTTCTGCAACCGGGGCTGTGGTCTGCTCACCTCGCAGAGCTGAGTTGCTTTCCAAACACTTTTCTAGAAGGTTAGAGGCCCTCCCAGGGGGCAGCCCACGTGCCATCACGGCCTTGGGGTTCAGTCTGCTCCTCCCCAGAGCTGGGGACAACTCTGGACAGCATCCCAGCTCCAGAGCCCCTGGGACACCTGCGGCTTCTCTTGTGACTCCTTTCAGTGGAGCCCCTGCCTCTGCCCTATCCTTCCCTGTGTTTGTTCCTGAGTTCCCTCCCCTGTGAACTCTCTACCCCCACCCCCACCCCCTGCACATGAATCTCAGTCAGCGTGACCCGATCTTCAACAGTGCTAGGCTTTCAGGAAACCCAGAGCTCCAGGGGTCCCTGTGTCTGGAAAGTGCAAAGAGAAATTGACGCTCTTATAAATGTCATGGGCCCCCTTGGCTTCCCCCATTCTCAGAATACAGCAGCACCCGGGATGAAAACTAGACTTTCAAAAGCTCTGTACAAAGAGTGATCAGATTTGGGGTCCAGTTTTCAAGCACTGCAAATGCCAGTGTAGGGTTTCTGGATGGGAAGCATGTAAACTGTGTCCGCAGAGGAACCACATGAGAGTCCCCTGCAGCCTGCCCAGAGCTGGTATGCCTGAAGGACACTGGTGGTGACCACAGGGACTCTCCTTGCTCTTAGCCTGTGGGCCAAGGAGAGCCAGGTCCTTGATAGAACAGCCCTGCAGGAGAACGCCGGTCTGTGTGGTCCCAGTACTAACCAGGGGTCAGTCTGGAGAAGAAGCAGGTGATGCCCCAGGATGCTTGCTGTCTGGTGGAGGTCCACAGAGGGTAAACAGATTGTTACTGTTGCACTGTGACATGGGTTTGAGCAGGGGCGCACAGGATGTGTAAGGACAGACCAGTTGCCTGAGAGGGGTGTTTGGTGACAGGGGTCGGGGGGTGAGAAGAAGGGGAGATGCTGTCAGAGCAGGTTTCCTGGTGGAGGCCAGAGTGGAGCTGGTGTCTAAAGACGAGCTCCCTTTGTGGGGAGGTCATCCCTCGTGAAGTTGTGTCCCAGGTGTGTCCCAAATGAGGAGCGACCAGGAAGCAGACGCAGGTGAGCTGTGAACTTGCTCTGCAGGAATCTGACTTGGCCCTGTGCCCAAGGCCCTGGGATGCACGCAGGACTGCGATGAGGACGAGGCTTCTCCCCGGAGGCGGGGAAAGTCTGGAGGGACAGGGTGGGGCAGGGGTGCCATGCAGCAGGCCAGCTCATGACCGGGGCGCCAGGGGCCTCCCTTCCCAGGCATCATGCTGGGCTGGCACCCTTCTTGGCTCTTTCTCACACAGGCCCACTTACCAGCCCTGCAAAACTCTGAAGAAGGTGTGATTATCGTGTCCACTCTGCAGTTGGGAAAGTAAGACAAGGGAAGGGCAGGTAGCAAGCCCAAAGCCCCACCTCTGGCGAGTCCTGCAGCCTGGGTGTCCCGGGCCAGGCCAGCCCCTCTCCCCTGGTCTTCATGAACCCAGGTGGCAAGAGGAAGGCCGCCTTGCGAGCTTGGGATGGGTACCTCTGTTTGGAAGTGGGGCTCTGATAGCCTCCAGGAATCGGCTCAGAGGGGCAGAATCCTTTACAGGCCTGGAAGGCGGACGCTCAGACCTAAGCAGAAGCCACATGCTCTGTGGGCGCCTTGACGGGAGGGGCGTGCTCTGGCTCAGACCCTCCCCCGAGGCCCTGGGCTCCCTGAGCTGCCTCCGCAGGCAGCAACACGGCCGAGGAGGCAGCCCCGCAGGGGCCGGGTAGCAGTCGCTGGGAAGTCCCAGACCTGACCCCATTCCCGGGCTGTCCCAGAAGCAGGAGCTCTGAGTCTGCAGGTGGCAGCCGGGCTCCTGGGTCTACAAAGAGCTCCTGAAGTGGAGGTGGACAGGGGCCTTGGCACAGCGCCTCCTGCCTACTGGAATCAGATCTTTCCTGAATAAAGATGCTACTCACAGCCCTGCAAGGGCCCCACCCTAGAGTCGAGGGGCGCCCTTCTCGGAGGGCATGCACTCTGATGTCAGAGCCAAGGTCACTGACCCTGGGGAGCAGGTGGGCCCTCCCCTGTGTCAGCCCCTTTGCCTCCCCCTCCTGCCCTCTGCCACTTGCTCAGATGGCCATTTCATGTCCACCGGCACCCTAAATGGTTAATGCTCACAGTCATAACACCTGCGCAGTCCTTGAGTGTCCGCCGAGGTGAAGAAGCGGCGAAATTCACTCTGACGACTATGGAGGCCAAACAGAATAGGACAGCTCTTTAGGAAGACCTTCTACAGTGTCTTATGCCCAGGCTCGCTTATGGACAACTTAAGAAATTATAGCTAGTGTCTTCACAACATTTGTTCTTGGTTTTTCTTTCCTTTAAAAATACATTTTCTTTTAAAATATGAAGCTCTTGTACTGGCTTCTATTTTGAAAGGTAAGCAACATAGGTCACTTTCCAACTCTTCAAGGAAAGATGTGTTTCTATGTGAAAATGCATATTTGCTATTTCCAGGCACTTAAAAAAAAAAATTGACCCTCCAAGGGAAATTACTCTGTATAGAATAATTTGATATCAGATGACCACTCGGTGGCTTGATGCTTTGAGAATCAGACGAAGTTTGGGGATGTCTTTCTCACTGTAAATGAACAGAATAAGATCTCAATGCCAGTGGACCTTCAGGTAGCTTCTAGAAGGACAGAGACAGATGGCAAAGGGAGTCACGGTCAAGTGTGTCTGGCCGAATCTTCGTTCAGATCACTTGTCAACTCGGGAAGGGTGACGGCCGTCCCTGGTGTCATTTGGAAGAGAGGCTGCATTTATAATTGCGCTCATCTCTTCCCTGCCCGTCACTGCTACAGATTATGACTTTTTGAGGTGAGAAGACCTTGGGTTTTGCCTCAAGCTGGTCATTAAGTGTTGCTAATGATAGCTTTCCTGAGGAAATTGAAAATAACAGGATGGGATTTAGTATAAATACCATATGTCAGAAGCTGGCCCCCCTCAAGTGTCATCGCTGAGATGGCATAACTTGTATTGCACAAGAATTTTGCCCTATTTTCAAATTGAGCAGAAAAGACTGAGGCCCGGACAAGTCCTTCCTGCTGCCGTTCTTGATCAAGGGCCCTTCAGTGAGGACGGCAGCTGCGGCTGACTTTGGACCTGGGCTGGTGCTGCCTGATGAAGCTATATCACTTCCCTACTTTGCCCAGGCCACATGTAAAGATAAGAGGTCTTCTATTTGAAATGCATCCCCTTTCCATGGACGCTCAGGCTCAATTAGCACGTGGGTAAGAATGAGAAATAGAGAAAGATCGGGGGGAGATGGTGTTTGAAACAGATCCCTCTGGGATTTTGGCTGACCACCTCTGCTTCTGAACAGAAAGTCGCAGGTGCTTTCTTTAAAAGTTGGGACTTTAAAAAAAATCCAAATAGTGAAGGAAAAAACATTACCTTAAGCATTTTATTTTATTCTTTCTTTTTAAAAAAAAATCTTATTGGAGCATAGTTAAATTACAATGTTGTGTTAGTTTCAGGTGTACAGCAAAGTGATTCAGCCATACACATACATGTATTCACCTTAAGCCTTATTTTAGTTATCACTGTTTCACAAAACCTCTATGTGATGCTCAAACAAGAGAGTGATGTCCAGGAACCAGGTGGTAGGCACTTCCGGGAGGGGGAGAGGAGGATTTCAGTGACAGCCCCTTGTTTGTGTGTGAGGGGTCCCCTCATCTGAGGTCTTGTCTTTCACCAGAATTCACACTGACCTGCAGTCACACACACACACACACATACACACACAGAGCTGGCATCTGTGGCCTCATGCAGCCCATGTCCCTCTGTCAGTTTCCTGATTATCAGTATATAAAACTGGGATATTAGGGTCCACTTGTAGAAAGGAAACTTAGTAATAATGTAAAAACCTACCCTAGTGCTTATCACGTGGTAAGCTACCCGATGATGACAGGTAAACAGGATTCAGCCCAGTCTCATTTCATTAAAGCATTTAAAGCATTGACGTAGAAGTTGTTCATTCACTCATTGATTCAATCCCTCTTAAACTTTAGTAAGTGTCTTGGCTCTTTTGATGTCTCGGTTCAAACAAGCCAGCATCATGTGACTAAGTGCATTTCTAAGTAGGAAGCAGCCTCCCCATCACATCCTGTCCCCAGTCTCCAAAGTGCTGAGAGTTGGCATGTTCTGCCGCCCCCGCCTTTGTGGGCACATCTGGGGCAGCACTTTATGGCTGACCTGCCCACGGGTGAGTGCTCCCTGTCTTCCCACAATTCCCCCTTGTTTTATTTATCTATTTTTACAATAGCACTGCTTTTGTAACTGCAAATATTTAAAATATTGTTGATGCTTGGATATTTACTTTCCAAAGAGGTGTTTTGTAAACGCATATCGAATCAACTGTCTGACTGAGTCCTCCCAACCGTGGACCAGCTCAGAATCCCATCTTCCCAACTGCTCTTTTCTTCAGTGTACTTAGTTGCTACTGAGCCAGCTTGAAAAGCATCCTTCCCAAATCCACCTCCACCCAGAACCTCAGAATATGACCTTGCTTGGAAACAGGGTCTTTAAGATGTGATCAAGGTAAAATGAGGTTATACTGGACTAGGGTCAGTGATAAATCTGATGACTGGGGTCCCGAGGAAGAGGAGGGGACACAGGGGTATAAACATGGAGACACAGAGGGAGGAGATCATGCAAAGACAGCTGTGGAGCCACAAGCCCAGGGTGGCCAGGAGCCACCAGAAGCTGGAAGAGGCAAGAAAAGCTTCTTCCTTAGACCTTTGGAGGGACCGTGATCCTGCTGACACCTTGATGTCAGGTTTCTGGCCTCCCAACTCTGAGACAATAACCACATTTTGTTATTTTCAGCTCTTCTATTTGCAGTCCCTTGTTATGGCAACCCAGGAACGAACGCCGTCCCCATCCTCAGTTCCCTGCACCAGACTCCCCGGGGCTTTAAGGGATGCATGCTTGAACACACGGAAGCAGGTTTTGTCTGGGAGTTACAGTTCCTGTGTGTGAACCCCTCTCCGCTGTCCTTCCACTGTGGGGTCAAACTCTGCGATCGTCCACGTCTGCATAAATAAAAAAGGGCAATTAAAAAAATGGGGTATAACATTCTACTAATAAATACACAACCCCCTATTAATAAATACATTTGTATTTGCTCCTAAGATAGGAACTCTCTGAAAATCATTTTTATGCTAGATTAATGTCAGATGGAAAAGCATCTTTGATGATTTCTGCAAGGAATTCAGTAAACACTTAATTTCAGCTATTTTTGCCACCTTTGAAAAAAGTTTCATGTGAATTTGAATTCAAAGTAGTTTTAAAGTAAAAACGGTGGTTGCTAATAGCAAAGCCATGAGAAATGTCTGCTTAAAGTATAACTACACATTCGTTTTGAGTTTGGGGAGGGACAGTACCATCACTCTGTGCTCTAGGCTGAAGGTTTAGGTTGGTTCATGTGCTGAAACCTAACCTCCATGTGATGGTGTTTGGAAGCGGGGCTGCTGGGAGGCAGTTAGTAGCACGAGAATGGAGCCCCCACGATGCGCCCAGTGCCCCCAGAGGCCCCAAGAGAGCTCCCTTGCCCCTTGGGCACACGAGGACATAGCAAGAAGACGGCTATCTGTGAACCAGAAGCGGGTCCTCACCGGCCACCTAACCTGCCCGCTCCTTGATCTCGGACTTCCCGCCTCCAAAACTGTGCGAAACGTTTCTCTTGTGTATGAGCCAGCGTATCTAGGGGTTTCTGTTACAGCCGCTCAAACGGACTAAGACGCTCTGTATATCAAGTTCAGTCGTCAAAGGGAGCAAACTCTACGTCATCGACTCGGGACAGCGGGCCTGGCCCAGGCCCTCCTCAATGCCTTCTCCATGTCCTGAAGCCCGTGGTGAGTGCACTTGGGGGCCCCCCGGCTCAGGGCAAGGACACGGTCGGAGGAGGTGACAGAGGTAGGCAAGATCTGGGTCTGGGTTGACACAAGTCTCTCCTCCCCGGGTGTCTCTGGCTCTCCTCAGTGGGGTTCATTCTCGCCCGGGTCTCTGCGTCCAGGCCACCCGACTTTCACTCATCTGGATGTGCCGTCCACCCTCCCGCCCTAGCTCTGGCTGAGGGCAGAGCTGTCATGGTCCATGGCCTGGACAAGGTCAGTCACAGGGACAACATGGAGCCCTGCTGGAGACCAGCCTCCTTAGACGCCCACTAAAGAGTTCTCCCAAACAAATGGCAACCAAATCCCCGCTGTGGACGAGTAGCTAGGCTTCAGAAGAGACCTGCATTTCCTTGTGTAGAATCCTTGTATGTAAACAATAAAACAACATGAAAATAATTTTTAAAAACACTATTATTTTCTCACCTCAACAATATATTGATTTTGTACCTTCTCCTCCAGTCTGTGCCTGTACATACACAGATACTTTGCAAACGTGTAATCAGAGTACCTACATTTCTGCATTCTGCATTTTTCACTGAGCAGAAGCATTGTTCTCTAGGGCTATGCAATTTTGTACATATATTTTTAAATGACTGTAATATTTCTTCCAATGAAAGTGTGGGAATTCATCGTGTTCACTACTCATAGACATTTAAATAGTTTTTCTTCAAAGAAAAACTTCAAAGTTGCCCTTAATAAGCTTGCTTTATGTAGTCCTTTTGGGTCTAGACTATTGAAAACTAAGTACACAATTCTGAAACCGATTTGTAATACAATGTTTTACAGCTTCTGTTACCCACTTTAGCAGAAAGAGTGCAGGGGACCCTTCACGCCTGTGGGGTGGCATGCACGCTGACATGCAGTAGATTGCTTACTGAGCACACATTCCTCAGACTGGAGTTTCTGAAGTTAAGGTCAACCCTTCTCTTGCCTTGTCACATGCTGTTTCAGAGTCTATAGCCAGTCCTCACCAACATTCAAGGCCAAAAGGATGCACAATGAGTGGCCTTTCTTTGCTAAATACTCCTTTATTAGAAAAATATGAAGTAACTATTACACAAGTAAAACATAGTTCAAATAATAACCTTCAGTTTCCATGACATTGTGGCCACACCAGATTCCTCCTACATTTTATGCATAAGAAAAAGCATCTCAGAGAAATTAGTGAGAGCCCTAAATTCCTGTAGCTGGTCAGTGATGGAAGAGAATCACCCCAAGTCTCTGCTGGTGATGGAACCAAACTGACACTACAGTTCCTTGAATTCCAGGGCACACGTTATGGAGGGTCAGTGCACGGTCTGACTCAGCTCATGCTGCCGGTGTGGCCCCAGACCAGCTGCCTTCCCAACGAGTCAGTCAGTCACTGATAACTCTACTAGAGTAAAATACTTTTCCTTTAGTCAAAGAGAATCATTGACAATTATTCACGTAGCAAACATTTAGCATCTACTATGTGCTGGATGTAGTTCTAGGAAGAAAACATGCAGAGCTAACTCAGCCACCCAAGGCCCTGTTCTCAGGGAGCCTCATCTGGGGAGGAGACAGGGTAATAACCAAGACAGCAACACAGTAAAAAAAAGAAAGGGAGAGAGAGGGAGAGACACAGACAGAGACAGACAGAGAAAGAGAGAGAGAGAGAAGGAGAGAGAGAGGGAGAGAGAGAGAGACAGAGAGAGACAGAGACAGAGAGATAGAGTAGAAAATGAGAGACAAAAGAAAGAAAGAAGAAGAAAGAAAGAAAGAAAGAAAGAAAGAAAGAAAGAAAGAAAGAAAAGAAAGAAAGAAAGAAAAAGAAAGAAGGAAAGAAAGAAAGAAAGAAAGAAAGAAAGAAAGAAAGAAAGAAAGAAAGAAAGAAAGAGAAAGGGAGAGAGGAAGGAAGGCGGGAAGGGAGGAAGAAAGGAGGGAAGGAACTAGAAGAGTAAAAATACGCCAGCCAGTGATGTGATGCCAAGCAAGATTGTAGAGGTGTCCAGGAAAGACTCTTCAATAAGGTGCCGTTTAAGCAGATCTCTCACTGGAGGGAAGAGCACACCAACCCGAGAACCATGAGAGCAGAACTCGGCCCAGGTAGGAGAGCAGTAGAGATGGGCAGAGATGGGCCGGAGGCAGGGGGCATAGAGACGGAGGAGCTGAGGTCAGAGAATCTGCAGTTGGCAGGTGGGATGATGCAGGACCTTTGGGGCTATGGTGAGGACCGCCATCTTTTTTTTTTCCCCAAGGAGGGGGGAAACCATTGGAGAATTTTAAGTCACAGCAGCATCATCTAAGTTGTGGCATGTGTGTGTGTGTATTTAAGTGTCCCCCGACTTCTCTAAGAACGGGAAAGGTAAAAGCAAGAGAGGACACTGTAAGATCTGCTGAGACTAGGAAACTAATACTGCAAAAGTCCTAGTGATAAATGCTGACAGCTTGGAATGGAGTTGTGGTCTCCAAATTGGTGTGATGGGATACACTGGAAATATGTAGAAGGCAGAGCCAACAGGATTCACCAATAAATTAATTGTGGGGTGAGAGATAAAATTGGAGTTATGAATGACTGGAAGCTCATTTTTTTTCCCTCTACAGTCAGGGTAAACTGTGTGGGTTGTTGGACAAAAGGGTAACTGCTTTACGCCCATGGTAGGTTGGCTGAAGTATTTTTAAAATTGTTTAGCAGCGGGAATTCCTAGGTGGCGCCGTGGTTAAGAAGCCGCCTGCCAATGCAGGGGACACGGGTTCGAGCCCTGGTCCAAGAAGATCCCACATGCTGCGGAGCAGCCTAGCCCGAGCGCCACAACTATTCAGCCTGCACTCTAGAGTCTGTGAGCCACAACTGCTGAGCCTGCATGCCACAACTACTGAAGCCTACGCGCCTAGAGCCCACCCTCCGCAACAAGAGAAGCACTGCCATGAGAAGCCCGTGTACTGCAACAAAGAGTAGCCCCTGCTCACCGCACCTAGAGAAACCCTGTGCAGCAATGAAGACCCAATGCAGCCAATAAATAAATAAACTAATTAATTTAAAAAAAATTGTTCAGCAGCGTTTCCAATGGCTTGTGTTTGTAATGAACATGCACACTTATTCAGCTATTTTCTTCTTTTTCAAGATAATCTCACCCTCTTGTCAGCAGCACGAGTGCGGGGAAGAATCAGCAGGTTATTCTGAATTGTTGGCAGCATGATGTTGTGAGAGGTCAGGTCGTCCCTGACCGTTCCTGTTGGAAGAGTGTGAGGCGCTGAAACAGGTAGCAGCAAGACGGGAGCTTCAGTGAACAGAAGGGGGAGCAGGCAGACTGCACGCCTGTGCAAGCGGCGGGGTCCAGCTATCGATAGTTCCAGTGGAAAACGCCAGCACATTTATTATTAAAGATGAGCAGGAGGGTTCAGATTCAGCAGAGGGAGAAAATATGTAAATAGAATAAACAGGATTCTGATCTGTGATCTTACAACCGTTGCCATTAGTTTTCTGTCTTTGAATTTATTTTCTCCTGTTCTAGTTAAATCCTTAGATTCTGTGGCTGGAAGGACGTCCTTAAGAGCTTATGCCAACAGGGAAAGGATGGGGCAAAGGACTCGGCTTCTGTGAGTTCGTCACAAACCAAGAAGCCAGGGAGAGCATGTGGGAAGGCCACCCACTGCCCTTCCTGCCCGCACTCGCACACCCTTGTCTTTGCCTTCCTCCTTGCTCATCACGGAATCCTTGGGTCGTTTTGGTTTATTCAAATGATACTACAAGGATGGAAATAATTGTGGGAAATATTTAGACTTTTCTTTAGAGCTGAACATGTCACAGTGGTATGTCTGAGAAGACGACTGAACAGAGTGAGGAATTACGTTGGAATATCCAAACTGGTTTTCTCCCAGGGGAGCAGAGGAGCAAGGGACCAAGAAGAGGGAAAATGACACACGCAGGCTTGAGCCAGAGGTGGCAGCAGGAAAATGAGTTGGTCCAGTAGTTTTTTCTAAAAAAGTGGGTCGAGTAAGGTGGGTTGGTAGAACCTATAGAATTTTTGAGCTTGAAATTGCCTTTCACATACCTTCTCTGCCGCCCATCAGTATCAAAGGTAGAGTCACAGGGGCAGAGAGTTCAAGGCTGATTATTAATGATGTTAAATGTGACTGAGTAGCAGGAGGGTGAAATGTGCTGAAGACACGAAACGATTAGGTTGGTGGAGACCAGAGAGGATGGTGGCGTGTCCTAAGTGGACGAAAGGAAACTCAGTCACTGGGCAACGTGGTGGAAGAGGAAACCCACCACAGATAAGGGGAAACTCACTGCAAAGAATAAATTAAACACCTCCTCTATGCTGAAGGCTCTGAATTAGCTGTAGCCTCCTGAGAATAAGATCTGAAAACCATCATAGCTCAGTGGAAACATCTGCTCTGTGCAGAGCACCAGTCAGAAAGAATGAACGCCACGTCAGGCTTCGTGAAGAGAGAATAAAAAATTCATGAATGATGTAAAGTCATCATAGCAACGGCCCCTTCCATAACCTTTTGTAAAAACCAAGAAAATAAAACAGTAGAAGGGGGAAAAAACAATGTAGCAGAGGCCAGCGGGCCACGCCTGTGTTCAGAGGGCCACACAGAGGAAAGAGGAAGTTTTCCATTTTCAATTCTTACAAATGCATAATACAACATGGTGTATGCAAAACGGCTACCGACCGCCTGAGTCATCTTCATTCAGGAAATGACTGCGGAAGACTTCATATGTCATGACATTCCAGGGAAAAGATATTTCAGGCCAAAGGCTGTGAGGATTTCCTTCTAAGGAAACTGGCTTAGTGCCTGCAGGTGGTGAGCCGCTTACGTGGGCACCAAGGGTCCAGGAAGGAGTTTCAAGGGTTTGCTGCCAACACAGCTGGCCGGAGCCTCACGCAAAACCCATGGACAGCTTCAAGTCCACGTTCGCTTGGCAAGCCAAACTGCCCCCAGAGTGTCTTTGCACTCTCTCTGCTTTACACGCTTCATGCCTCAGTCTCTGCAAGCAAGTTTAACTAATTAAAAATATTGAAAAGTTTGTTTCCTCACATAATTGATCCCTGTGTTTATTGAGGAGGCGTCTAGGATTGTATATATGCAAAACTGGCTATTCAAATTCCTCCTTTACGACACCATCTCAGTTTTTATTCAGTGATATGAACCCTCCAAGGAGGACTGACAAAGGAGGTATCATCACTAAAGCATTTCAATCCTGAACTTACTATAAATAAACTCTCCTTTGAAACAGAGCATGCTTTAAAAGGGAACTTGTTGACTGTTCTTTTCTGAAATGAAACTTCATTGAATTCCACGCTGTGTCTCCATCTAGGTGAAGCAGACTCAGTCAAACAGCGCGTATAAAAAGACGCCCCCCCCCCCCCCCCCCCCCGGTAGCCCGGGCAGGCCCTTCTGGGATGGCCCCGCTGTCCGGTTAGATTCAGGAACCACTGGTCTGGAAGGTCCCCATGCCAGCCTTGAATCCTAGTTAAACTTGCCTCGAGACCCCACACTTCCTCTTCTTTATGCGCCTCATGTCTGATGACTTGGATCAGCTGTGGCGGACTGCACGGTGACCTCCACCCGCCTCCCCTCCCTCTGTCCAGGGGGCTTTGCAGGGTCCTCTGACCATGGATCTTCTTTCTCTGCCTGATGTGGTGTAGACAATAGAAAGAGGCAGAAGTGACGGTGTGCAGGTTTTGAGCCCAGGCCTGGAGAGGCTCTGTTTCCTTTCCTCCTTTGAACCTCTGCCCCCATCGTGGAACAGATGTACCCACGTGTGTCTACTAATTCAGCGAGGAGGGAGGATAAGAGACATATTTTCAGTGTGACGGTGCTAATTTGCTTCTCATAGGAAAAGTGTGTATTACTAATTAGGAGACAGTCTTAGAAATAGCCGAGCTTACCCAAATTTAGGCATCTAGTAAATGGCAAATTATGGACCAATATCCAGACTTTATGATGGCTAGTGCAAGCTTACTTGCAGGATACTAAACTGCTTATTAATTTGAAAATATAAACTGAGAGAGCTCTAACTGAAAAATATATTCTGTAGTGAAAGCAGAATTGCTTCTTCTTAGGTCTTCATTGTTTAGGTGTAGACATTCCCTCATCAATGCGACTTTCACAGACTCATCTTCCCACATCTGTCTTTGTGGCCATGCAGTGGGATGCTTCCAGTCATCAGACGTTACAAAAGGGGTCTTCAGACTCCACCCTCTCTCTCCTTGCGTTCATCCTCCACAGCTTCCCAGACCCCTGTACATCCTTCCACCTGGTATGATTCGACCGCCACCAAAGATGACCGTGGTTCTTCCTAAGCCGAGCTCTGCTCCCCTAAAACGTACCCTGGTCAACTATGTTAACAGAAGATGGAGAAAGTGAGTGGGCTCCTGTATTGATCGTTAGATGAGAGGAACCAGACATCCTCTCCGCTTTGTCTCCTTCCGCCCCACACCTGGCATCCTCTCTGCTCGCCTGCCCACCCCACCCTGTGCCACCAGGTCTAGTTCTCTCAGCCTCCTTCGCCTCTGGATTCTGAGCGCAGGCTGAACACTGGAGGGAAGGAGGAGGGGAGAAGACAGGTATTGCTTCCCACTCTGTCTGCATCAGGAGGTGTTTTCCGAGCGTGGTGACATCCTCGCTGGTCACAGCGCCTTTGGCCCTGACACGACCAGAGCTCCCTTGTCACCCTGGGGCATGCCCTGGTGGGCATCCTGCCGTGGTGCATCTCTGGGCCACCCACCACCCCTTGCTTGGCCTCTCGGTTCTTTAATCACCTGCTAACAAACCCCTGCTTTACTTTCCCTCTGTTTGAAATGCCTAGAATGGTTTCACTTTCTGGTTGGACCTTGACTAATGTAAATCAGCTACTCTTCTGTATTTGAACCAGAGGAAACAGAGTCTCACAAAAGAAAATGGCTTATCCACAGTTCCATGTCTGGTAAGCGGTAGAGTCGGGGCTTTAAGTCGGGGCTGTCTGTCCCTGGGATGCATGTTGTTTCCACCAGGGCTGATTAGCAAAGAGCCATAACTCGCTGGCGGTGAGCCCGTCTAGGCTGGGTTTTGCTGGTGTTAGTTTTGAAAATCCCTCACAATGTAACTGCCAAAAAACGGCCACCCTCTGAAGCCAGTAGCTGCTGTAGACAGGAGACTAAATGCTTTCAGCCTTGTTTCTAGGAGACTGGCAGTGATAGTTCTTCTAAACCAGTGTTGGGTGGGTCAGTGGACTGTCATTGACCTTAAAGTGGTAAGCCTCACCCAGTTAGCAGGACCGTAATTAATATCAATGAGTAATATTTCATCAAGCTGAGCAGGACAGGACCTAGAAAGATATGAAATGAAAATGATATGAGAGAAACGTCTCTGGGAAGCACTTGGCGTGTGCAATACCTAATCAAATCATCATGAAAAGTAGGCATTGCCCGCTGCTGCTAATATCATAATATTAATAATACTACAATTTCCCATCCTACAGAAGTATGTAATCATGCTATCAATTTTTTGAGAATTGCAAATTGAGTTGTTATCGTTAAAAAAAATTCCTCATACCTTGCCCCTTGCAAATCCTTTGGAATATTTACTGTTTTGTCGGAACAAGAGCGCTCGTGGCGAAGGTCTCAGCGTTTCACCTCTGCGGCTTCTAGACCGTGTCGGAATAAAAGCAATCAATATTGGTTAATAAGCCAGATCAGTGTCATTAGTATTCTTTACAAGCTTGGCGACTTCATTCCGTGTGCAGATTGGCTATGAAAACTTGGGCTTATGTCTTGTCTAGACAATGCCTTACATGGCCATTCAAATTAATAATGTGCCAGAATTATCTTATGCTTAATGCAGCTGGCTCTATATTGACTCTGGAAATTAAATTTACTCCACAATGGTATTGACAGCTGGGTCTCTGGCATATTTAATGGGTTTGAATGAAGATGGGGCTGGACCTTGTGCCTTCAAGCAAAATGTTGATAACTCATCATTTTCATAAAAAGTGAGAAAGTGCTTGATCTACCAGTGTTCCATGCCCCGGTAGACTAAATCAGCGGAGTAGGTGCTTGCAATCAGTCCAACGCAGCTCGACAGAAGAAAACAAAGAGGAAAGCATCCCAGGCAGTCTGTAAAAGAAGGGCTTGCTGGTTCATTAAAGGTGTAGCCCAGGCATCTCGACGTATTTCAGAGGCGTGGTGTTAGTCCCAAGGAGTAAAACTGGCTCCCGTGAATTGGATTTGAACATAATGAAAATTCTCATAAATGTGTATGTCCTAAGCGGGGCCTGGAAAGGTGGATCTCCACGTTTCAACTGGTTTATTTCAGGTACAGCAAGTGTTTGTTCTGTATTCTGCCCTGTGCCATCTCTCTGACTTGAGAAAGTTGTTTCTTAAGGAAAAATAGTGTAGACTACCTTAAGGAAAGTCTTTGATGTAGACAGGTTTGTTTTAATGAAGCCAACCTACCAGCTAACTAACACTAGTATCTTTTCTTGGCCTCAGCTCCAGAGGTCCCCAGTATAAAAACGCATAAAATGAAAGACATACAACTTATCTAATTCCTAGAGCCTTGATGTGTTATACAGTTAATTTTAAGATAGCTCTTCCTATATTATGTCTAAAATAACATAGTTCAGGGTAGTTTTAGGACAAAAGCCACACTGAGTGGGTTTGTATGTGAGGATCAGAGGTCTACATGAGAGCTGATTTATGAGTGAAAACAGCTCACTCGTTCACCTCACTCTCCTAAACCCAAGCCCCTGAAATATTTTACTGTGACATGACCATCTATGGCTAAGGTCTTTCTTCTTGTTAAATTGCAAATAATCCTAAAAGGAGTGTTGCTGAGCATCACACTTTGGGGAGAACACTTATCAGATTGTTTCCCAGAGGGTATGAAGTTGCTGCTGAATCCTGGAGGAACAGGCAGCAAAGAGCTGAGTTTGAGCAGGTTGCAGAGCAGTGGGGACTCAGTGTTGCCCAGGAGGGCAGACGTGGGTGTAGTCTAGCTGTGGCAGTGATGGTAGGAGGGCCACAGAGTCAGGCTTCCTCTCTAACTTGCTATGGATGGTCGGGTAACTATGTAAGTTCCAGGAGGCAGCGGGCTGTGCAGGAAGTGAGGAAGCCTGTGTCCCAAGCAAAGCATAACTGGGAGTCAAGAAGAAAGCCTGAAATGGAGTTGAAAGTGACAGGATAACTCCCTACCTGTGCTACAGTCATGGTCACAGAAGGATCCCATGCTCACAGCTGGGCATGTGCATCCTTAGGCCCATTGCTCCCTCTGTAAGGGCACTGGGTGTGGTTGATGCCTTTGTGGCTGTGGTTGACATTTTTGTGAGGGTGAGGCTGCACAGCATGGGGTAAATCGGCCAGTGGGAGTATGGATATGTGCATTGTGGAATTATAGCATTCTGGGAATAGAGCAGTATGTTTTCTGTGCCCTCATTTGATTCTCTGGACATGTCAGGCAAGTGGCAGATAAAGATGACCTAATGCTCCTTCAACAGTGATGTCCACTGTGTCAGTTTCCATAACAAAGCACCATGGCTGGAGGCTTGGAACAGCAGAGACGTATCCCCTCACAGTTCAGGAGGATTGAAGTCTAAGGTCATGGTACAGGCAGAGCATTGCTCCCTTGGAAGGACCCTTCATTGCCTTTTCCAGACTCTGATGATTGAGGGGATCCTTGGTGATCCGTGGCTTGTGGCAGTGTAAGTGCAGTCTCACCTGTGTTGTCACATGGCCTTTTTCCTCTGGGTCTGTGCCCATTTTTCCCTCTTCTGATAAGATCCCAATCACTGGACTAGGGCCCACTCCAATCCTATATGACCTCATCTTAACTTGATGATGTCCGCAAAAACCCAATTCCCAAATAAGGTCACACACACACACACACACACACACACACGGTTCTAGGATTAAGATTTCAACATATTTCTCTGGGGGAAACAATTCAGACTTCATTGCAGTACTCTAATGATGCTGAGAGACCTCAGAAAAGACCTCTCCACTTTTCTAATATAGGCAGTTAGTGCTATACTTTGTCCTCTCAGGATTGCTTTAGCTGCATCTCACAAATTTCAATAGGTTGTATTTTCACAATAATTTTCTTGAGATTTCCAGTTGACCCATGGATTATTAAGAAGTGTGTTGTTTAATTTCAATATGCAGACTTATCAAAAGGAGGCCATAGAAGAAGCATTTTATATCTTGGACAAGTCAGCAGCCACCTTGGTGGCTACCTAGAGTTTGACAACATTTGTGAAAACCAGCCCAGCTGGGTGAGAGTAAAGCTTCCTTGTCAAAGAGCGGGTAGGTGGGTTAGAAGTGGGGAGATGTCCCTTCCGAGGGCCAGGGGGAAAACCCAAGGATCTGAGCCTCCAAGTTCCCTTCTGGCTGTAAATGTTCAGGAACCAGTTCCTATGAAGGCTTATTTGTATAATATTTTCATAGCCTGTGGTCACTTTATGCTGGGCAGTTGCCATGCCTTCAAAACAGACCCTTTGAAGGATAATAATTCAAGTGTCTATGCCCCCCCCCATTTCTCTCATTCTCTTATATTTGATAGATGTTTTGCACTCCCCTGCCAATGTAAATCACTCATTCAGCAATGAAAGTCTCTATATTGTTCCTGGGGTGGATAAATTGGATAACTCTAGTATGTTAAGAAATAAAATGGTAACAGAACTCCACTTACAAAATTCAAAGTCAGTCTCCTGAACATCAAGATAGGAAAACATCATGAAGAGTAATGTTTTATTTTGACACAGTGAGAAAGCTTTTAGTGCCAAATCAAGCAATGGTCGGAGCATTGCCAACTTTTTTTTATCCCTACCAAGGGAAAAAAAAAGAGCGCTTTTGTAATATAAAATCATCCATTGTTCCACCACTGTCTTTCTTCTGACAAGATTTAGCTAATCATCCAAAGTAGAAGATAATTTCCTCTTACGTTCATTTTTTTAATATTGTTTTTGTCAAGGGACCTTCCAGAAATAAGGTCCCTTACGTGTGGTGTCGGTGCTATTAATAGAGAATTAAGAATATCACAGGGATCTTTGTCTTAGAAGGATTCTCACCCCTTCCTTCTGCGTGCATTTAGCAATTATATACTTTGAGCCTGGTATGAAACACTGTGTGCAAAGTGAGCGTTTAAGAGACCCCTGACCCTGTCCTCAGGGGATCCACAATCACAGAGGGTAGCAGAGGAAGATGAGCTGTAGGGCAGGAAACGTGGAAGCCTTGGATGCGGCCTGAGGGGTGTGGTCTCTGCAGTGAGGGCTCAGAAGAGGAGGAAAGTGCTTCTAATGCCAGCATTAGGGAAACCATTGACAAGAGACGCTGTTGGAACCAGACTTTGGCAATGTCGTCAGGCCTGTGGATTGAGCAGTGCATGGACATTTGGGCCAGGAGTGCAACACGCAGGTGAACTAGGAGCTCCATGACCTACACCCTCACCATGTCAGTTTCTCTGCACAACCCCAGAGGGCGCCACAGAGGATCTTGTGACTGAGAACAGTGTCAAGGGGAGCATACTGCAGTGGTCAGTGGGCTGGGATTCTGAACCACAGAACTTTCTTTGAAACATCACTGGTGTTTTCTTATGACCCTTATTTTTTGTTTGAGTTTTTTATGTTATTTTCATTTCATGATTTTTTGGGTCTGGTTTTCGAGAGAAAAAAGAGAGAAGAGAGTAGACATAAAATAGAGAAGAAAGTGAAACATTTTTTGTCAACTCTTCTGGGATTCTTGTAGCAAAACTAAAACAGCTAGTATCATATATGGAACCTTGAGGTTGAGATAGGTAAAAGTGGACTCCACAGTTCAGTGCATATATGCATACACAGTTGCAAAGTAGGAAGAAGTCCAGGCCGGGAGACTGTGGGCTCAGAATCAAGGCCACACTCTCAGAGGGATTTGTGTGAGGCTGTAGACTTTCAAGGATTACTTTACTCATACTTATTATAGAAAGAAGGGGTTGGGGTTAATTGTCACAGGTTTCCTTTACAAAAAAAAGGAATTTTGTAGCTTCGGTTATTTTCCTGTACAATAATCCCTATTTTCCCTGCAGAGTTTCTTCACTGGGTCACACCATTTAAATCTGTATCTATTAAATATATATCATATTCTGTGAGGTTGCCTAGATACAGCCACATTAACCTGATTCCAATGTCAGAAATTACAATCCTGAGATCCTAGCTGTTCAAGAGTCCTGAATTCTTAGTTCCCCTAAAAAGCACTTTTAGTAGAGAGAATGCATACTAACTGACCCTCAACTAACTTAACTTTTGTATGAGAAAGATACTTGATCTGTGGTTGATCTATTCAAATCCAGAGTTTAACATAAAAGTTACACATGTGCAACTCTCTTTTTTCTTGTGGAGAAAAATTCCAGTGTTGGAAGTCATCCAAATTACAGAAATACCAAAACAGATCAGAAGCTTGTGAATGAGGGAAATCAGTGAGTTGTGTGGATATTCTCTGTGTTGCTTCTTGATTATCTATGTGTATCTTTTAAAATTTTTTACTAATCTTCTTTCACACTGGCCAGATGGAGGTTTTTGTTGGTTTTGGTTCGGTTTTTTTGTCTTTCCACAATGGGGCTAAAAAAGTCTTCAAGTGAGGTCTTGCAGAACAAATAGTACACATCCTTACTAATGACAAACATTCTTACAGAGAAACTATATACTTTAGTTAGAAAATATTCAAGCTTTTTTGTATGGCAGTAAAATTATGATATTTAAATATGCTGCCCTAAATTCAGGGTGAAATCTACTTAAAATCAAGTAATTTGAAGCAAGGAATTTAATAAGGTGCCCCATCCTTCAGACAGTTTTATTTCTGTGGCCCCAGTCTGGTTTTTATATTATATATATTATTTAGATAATGATATTATATATTATTTTATGTAATGTGTGCATTAGTTCTGTAGAGGTTTAAATGAGAAAGTAGAAGATTTGGTGACATAGATGCAACGGTTCATTTTATAGGCAGACAGCCTGGATTTGCCTTGTATAAACGGCAACTATCAAATCCAGAAGGATGGTGTCTTACGAGTTCTGATAGAAATATTTTCCTTATGTGAAATTCATTGTGCAGTATTTCAAAATGTTTTTTATCTAGTCCATTATCCTCACGAACAAATGGCATATGCCATCTTTTTATGCTACCTTAAGGTGGCTGCGTGGTGAAATGCACTCTGGACCGGGCTGTGTGGAATAGTAAGGAGAACATTGACTAGGATGTCAGAAAAGCTGAGCTCGAATCGTGCAGCTGACTTCTCCACGTGTATCACCTTGGGTAAGTCCCAGCATCTCTGAGACTCAGTGTTCTCATCTGCCAAACAGTGACAGTACCTGTAACTGTGATGTTCGTCGTAAGAATGAGATGGAACCAAGTGTTGACATTGTTTAGACATTGCTAAAGGTCCAGATACACAAAGAGCATGCTGTCATTAATTGGCTCTGTTTGTATGCATTGTTTTAACAAGGAAAGTCCAGAAGGACCAACATTTGCCCTGTATGTGGAAGAGGAGGGGGTATGTGTAAAACCTGGCTGGAGGAGATGAGAACTCAATGACAGCCCTCTTCAAACTATGCCTCGGGCGGATCAAAGTTTTCTTTTGTTGGAAACTGTGAGCACTCTCCTCTTCATCTTTGGGGGCTTTCCTGTTCCAATAGCAAGCCCTGCCCACATAAAGGGAATGCCTGCTCTGAGGTATGTTAGCCTGTCTGTGCCGTTGTGTCATTTACATTGACCATATGTTGATGGTATGTATCCAAGAGTTAGTCTCAGTATAAGAGGGTTATACATCAATAGTTCTGGAAAACATATAAGTGAATAGGGTTTTCAAAGGGCATGCTTCAGTGAATGTGCATTCCTGCAGCTCGTCTATAAAAAGATTCTCAGCACTTGGTCTTAATTTTCTGTTGATTTCTAAGCTCTCGCAAACCACAAACAGCTCTGTGGGCTCCTCCACCAAGCCAATTTCACAGATGTAGACGTAGCAGTGGATCTGCTTCCAAATCAGAATTACATGCAACAAAGGAAAAAATAAAGAGAATGGTGCACAGCCCCAAAGCTTTACACGTTAACCTAATAAGCCCATTTTGGAACGCCAGTGCCCTATTTGTGGTCAGAGTGACCATCAAATATCGTAGGCACTGGAATACACACAGCAGGAGAGGTTTTGTTCTTTTACGTCTTGCTTGTATTTTTTTGTTCTAAATATGTTTCTTTGTGAAGATAATTTAGGCATCCGATGGAAAGAAAGATGGTTAATTTGTCACCAGGGCATTGTAAGTACTAAAGGAGAACTTGTTAATTTTTTAATGCAGCTCTTCTTTCTATATGCATTTTGGATGACTGATTGTCTGATAGATGTGCTGTGTATCCCATCTGAACAGCAAGATGGTTCCTTCTTTGTCCCAGGAACTTCTCTGTATGAACGTAAAACTTCTGCTCTTCTGAGATTTGAAATGTAACCCTGATCTGGTCTCTGCTTCACTTCAGGTAACGGTCAGGGAATAAGGTCTTAAAGTCTTTTGCAAGACAGTTTCCTGTGTGACTCTTCCAAAAAGGCACTTTCGAGTCAGTGAAGTGCTAAAATGCTCTGCAACCATCATTTCGTCTGTAATTCAGTGCTGATTGTCTCTGGCAGGATCTAGCAATCCGTGGAATTAGCTGATGGAGCCCTGGGTGACCTCTCAGGATGCCTGGGGCCATTTGGGCTTAAAGAAAGCACTCTCACATCATGTAAGTCAATAATACTTTCATAAACCTTGTGCATATTGTGAATGAAAAACTAATTACATCCATCTCTGAGCACAACGGGGGAGCCCACTAGCACTGTATTTTTATTACGAAGTCAACTGCTTGCACTATCTTATGTTTTGTAAACTCTGATTCTCAGTTGTGGCACTCCATTTCTCAGTATCTAATCGAACTGCTCTCATTCTCAGAGACACTCAGGAGAGTCAGCTCATGACTCCTGTTACTCCATAAACTGAAACACATCATGAAGATGGATCACTATTTTGCAATAATAGAAACCAAATTGTCCTCAAGTTTTCATCTTTCCCTCCCTCTTCCCTTCCTTCCTTCCTTCCTTCCTTCCTTCTTTCCTTCCTTCCTTCCTCCCTTCCTTCCTTCCTTCCTTCCTCCCTCCTTTTTCCTTTCTTTCCCAGGAATCATCTAAAAGGATCCCAGATAAGAACTAGAGTTAGTTCTTCATGCTCGGCTGCAGGTGGAGAGGCCAGTGACATAACAGCAAATACATGTTGACAGCAAAATACAGGTTCAATATTAACTCTACTTAATTAGTCCATCTTGTAAGCTAAAACCTTCCCAATTGAAGAAACAATATTTTGTTTTATTATATTGTATAAGAGTTTCCAGGCCTTTTGTCAAGAAAGTGGCAAAGGTAAAGACTGTATTTGGAAAAGCCGAGTGATGCCGTTTGCATGTAGTGGGTTTCCGTGGAGCAAAGGCTTTTCTTTTATTGCTGGAAAAATATGTAGCCATCGCATTTACGAGTCTTCATACTTTCCCCTTATATAGGGCAAACCTTTAATGATGCTGGATTTTAAATTAAAATAAAAAAAGAAAGACAGCAATAGAGATAGAGAGACAGAGGGAGGCTGAAGCCTTCATTAGAGGCACTTAGAGAAGAAAAGCAAATCTCCGTTTACTCCCTCTCTGATTTATTTACTGGAAGACCAGCCTTCAGGAACAAGAAGGTTTTCATGTATCTTTTGCATTTTATCCACTAATTAATTTAATTTAAAAACCTCGCTTCCTTTTCACGGCCAGACGTTGGCTTTTCGGCCCCATAGCAGCATGATACATCACATTTCTGGGATTCCCTCTAGCTGTAGGCTATCTTGGTGACAGTCTGTGATCTTAGTAAATAAGGACAGCGTTATTTAGTCGCATGGATTTTAAGGTCTTCTCTATCTTTCTGTCTTGCTTCTTCTTCGTTCTCATCAGTCAGCAAAAGCAGCAGGCATAGCTATCATCAGATCCTCTATGATTTCACTGGCATCTCAGAGACCAAAATGTCTGAATGATTCCTGGGGTGTGTGAGCCTCTGAGGTTTCTCTCCCATGTTTTACCTTTTCCTTTGCCATTTTCTTGGTGGATCAAAAACACCATGGCTGTGAGCTCCAGCTGTTGATCTGTGCCTAACACCTACAGGTGGTAGCGATTAGTAAATCATCTCTTACGACTCTCTTTGTACTTCTGTAGTTAAATAGGTGTGTGTGTGTGTGTGTTGTAACCTAAAATCCTATTTCCTTGTTACTTCCAAGGACATGCTGATGGGTTTCATGTGTCTCAGACTGCACAGACTAATATTAGAAAATCACTAACTAGTAATGTTTATGATCTGACCTGTGGTGAATTAATGTGTTGCAGAATTCACGTATTTTGAATCCAATAGAGCAAAATTATTAAGAGAATGTTTTGGCTCATAAAATTTGGTACTAATGGGAGACACAAAGTAGATTGGAAGAAATAAATGAGATTCAAAAATCTATGTTCTATAAAACGTTTTATTTGTTGTAAATATATTAAGGATGTCTGTATTTTGCATTAATCAAGGAAATCCAGGTTAATTTGAAATAGAAAAGAAACACATGCATTCTATAAACTTATATAGCAATCTTCACACAGAAAATTAAAGCTTCAACACCAACTCATGTTCATTTTCTTAAAAAAAAATGTCCTTGCTACATGAAGACAGGTGTGTCCAAAGCATGTGTTCTCAGGCTTTATTGACCAGGCATCTCAGGAAGGGACGGAGAGGATGGTGCAGGCAGACGTAACTTTGGGAGATGCATCAGAGCTCTAGGTCAGTCTTGCTGGAACTTCCCCAACTAATTTCCCTTACATTATGAGGATCTTCTGCTCTGAAACAAATGACCCTCGTTGTATGAAATTTATATGAGTTTTACAACAAGAAATGGCCTCTGACAGAGCCATTTTTGACTCACCCATTCGCATCCCCAATTCTCAGTCTGTGTCCAGTGGCCAGGGCTGCCACCAGCATCTTCCACAGCCCTGTGGATCTCATGAATAATTCACTCTAGGAGTATCTTTTTTCAGGGATCACAGTGGCATTATTTTACTAAATAAATGATCATTATTTCAGAATATTTACACTGTTTGGATGCTTTTAATGTGCAAACCCCTGAGTAAATTATCTTCTACTGTATTCACGCACAGCCCCTGGTGTAAATCAAACCACAAATAGGATAGAAGATTTTTAAAAAATGACTGTGAATCAACATAAAGTGTGAAGCTGCATTGCTTTCATAATTTTAAATCCTTCTTTTACCGATATGTTGTCCTGTTGTTTTGGTAAAGGGGTGTGGAGAGGTGTTTCAGGCAAAGTTAGAGATTTTCCAAGATAAAGACGCCTATGATATTAGAAACATATGTCTCCACCATAAGAGGTTTTTTGTTGTTGTTGTTGTTGTTGTTGTTGTTTTAAAGCTCTTTATTGGAATATAATTGCTTTACACTGTTGTGCCAGTTTTTGAGGTACACCAAAGTGAATCAGCTGTATGTATACACATATCCCCACATCCCCTACCTCCCGCGACTCCCGCCCACCCTCCGTATCCCGGCCCCGTAAGTCGACACCCATCATGGAGTTTACCTCCTTATGTTATGCAGGAACTTCCCTCTAGCCAGCTATTTTACATTTGGTAGTGTATGTATGTCAGTGCTACTCTCTCACTTCGTCCCAGCTTCCCCTTGTTGTTTTGATGTTTTTTTTCGTTCGTAGCCATATTATTCTACCTTTAATAATATTGATAATCATTGTGTTTAGTTTCCCTCCATTGTTCTTTGGCTAACCACCGTCCATACACAGTTGTGATTAAATACAAATAAAATATTGGGCTTATTTTACAAAATGTATTATTACAAGCTTGGTCTGGCACAGACCCACAGTAATCCCTGCAAATAATTAAAACATTATTTACCTCGTTTTCTGCACCCAATTTGTCTACTAGCACTTTGCTACCGCAGAAGGACCTTGTGATTCATTACCAGCTTTGTTTGCGATCAACTGAGCATTTAATAGGGAACTCTTTTTTTTAATGTGTTCCACCCTTTTATTTCTTTTTCTTTTCCTCAATATTTTATTGTGAAGAATCTCAAAGATGTGTAACAATTGAAATAATTATTCAGAGAACACCCATATATCCAGCTCAATTAACATTTTGCTGAATTTCCCTGATGGGAGATTTGTGCATATCTTCAAAACTCTGACTATCAATATCTCTTATTTTTTGATACATTCAAAATAAGCTAGAGACATAAGTGTATTTCACTCCTAAATACTTCAGCATGAATATTAATTGAAGTTCAATAGTTGTTTACAGTTTCATTTCTTTTAAAAACATAAATATACATGAATTAGTAATGACTGCCACAAAGAGAATGCAATATTTCTTTCATAGAGACCCAAAAGATACTTGGTGTGCCTTGAGGTCAAAATAACCATACCTGGGAAATAGAGGTACAAACAAACAAATAAAACATCCAGGTAGAACTTGTTTTTTAAGTCATAACTTCAATGCTGTGTCCTACTTCATTTCCAAAATTTTAAACTTTACTCCGAATCGCTAATGCTGAGATCCTTCTGCTGGAGCCAACCCAGACGTATGTGCCTAGCTGTGTACCCAGTAGCTTAAACCCACAATCCCAGAAAGACCCCAATGCTAGGCTCCCCCATCATTCCCCACCCTCATAAATGGAACCACGGGTACCCGAGTACTCAGGCAAAAATCTTGGCTTTCTCTGTTTCCATCCCTCCCTCCTCTCTCACTTTGGAGCCTTCAGGATGCCCTCTCTGCTGTTAAGGTAAATTCGCGGGATGATCATGGCTTTCCTTCTCCACTTCTGAGCCCCCATAGGAGCCACCATCCTCTGCTACCACGGCAGGTCAACCAGCCTCCCTCTCCTGCTTTGGACCATCCTTTAGAAAGATCTCTTCAAAAGAGAAATTGTACATCTTCCTTGTCCGTGCTTCAGATTCTCTAACGGATTTCTATTCTGTTCATTAGAAGCTGAGCTCTTCAGCCTGCCCTGTCTACCACGCACTGGGCCCTGGGCCACCTTCCATCGTCCCCGCCCTCTTTCACTCTCTATTCACTTAGCCGCCTCCTCACCCTCCCTGACTAAAGTTTCCATCTTGCCTTCAGTGACCTTGTTCTTGCTGGTTCTCCATCTGGAAAGCTGTGACTTCTCCCTCTTCATCATTCAAGTTGCTGCTTAAACATACCTTCCTTATCTCCCCTCAATGCCATTCTCAGAAAAAACTGCTGTAATTGTGTTTGAGAGCTGATTCCCAGACTTTCATTATACATTTGTGTACAAATGTATGTGCTGATGCAAAGACATAGGTTTCTTTTTTAACTCAATAATTACTATTTCACAAAATCTTTGGTAATTTTGTTTTCTCTTAGAAAGAGATTGTCTTGGAGATCTTTTCATCTTGGCACATACAGTTGTACAGGTGTATCCTTTTTTTTTTTTTTTTTTTTGGCTGCTAAATAGTATGTTTCAAGTTGTTGTTGTTGTTGTTTCTTTTTTTTCCTAATAAACTAAACTTTTTAAAGAACTTGCTGATGGATTGGGAATGAGAGTTGAAATGGATGACTCAAAGATAACTCCTAGATCCATCACCTGTGAAATAGTTTACTGAATCTTTCTTGTTTTAGAGTCCATTCTCCTATATGACTTTTCTTGTACACATGCAACTGTGCCCTGTGAACAATGTCAAAACATCCTAAGATGTTATCCTAAGCCATGTGAAATTTTATTTTTAAGATATATTGCCAACTTCATCTCCAAAAAGACTGGGCCCATCTACACCATTATCAGCAAAGTAGGAGGCTCTTTGATTGACCCTATGCATTGAAATTTTAAAATTTAGCCAATCTCATGGAGTGCATGGCCCTTTTCTACAATATCATGAGCCCAAATAAAAAGCTTTTATCCTAAATGTCATTCACAACATGAAACTGTCAATTTAATACTTTACGTAACTGCCTAAGAAGAGATGGTCACATAGTGTCTGCTCTTTTAAAAGTATTTCAGAACAACTAAACACGAAGAAGCCGGCCATCAGCTAAAAGGACTGCTCACACTTGAAACACTGTATTTTCATCTCCTTTGAGTCTGCCCTTTGACAAATGAGTCAGTTCTTTTAGTACCACTTCTGTATTTTTTGTTTATATACCACAGAAACCAACATTCCATTGGGTAATCCATCTTAGTTTGTATTTATCAGAAGAGTTTCCATCCCTTGTGATTTTGATCAGGTCCTAAAATAAAGATTATTGATTATTGAGTACATCAAGACCTTTATTTCCTTCTTTATTATTTTTTATTTGATTTCTATAAGGTTTATCCATTGCTTTAAGGCTTTTGGAAATATACACATGAAGATTCATCATTTAAAGTAAATGTGGCAAACACAATTCTCTCTGAATATAAAACTCAGAAAGGCTCACTAGGGAATCTCAGCCATGAAGGCCAAGAACATATAAATCTCTCTGAGGAGGGAAAAAATTTCAAAGTAGACACTTTTTCAAAGCTAATATCAAGAGAACAGTTTTTCTAAACATAACCCAATTAGAAAAGTCAGAGTTGAGACATAATTCCTTCAAAACTGCCTCTGCTTGGCCAGAACAATACTCCAAGAGCTGAAGTCTAGAGACACAACCAAGAAACTCGGTTTGGGCTGCACCGTGCAGGCTGCTTTATTCTTGGAAAATGTGGAAGAGTCTGAAACCACATGTACTTCTTAAAAATGTGAGAATGGGACCAGAGACTATGGAAGGCAATGCCTAGTGTCCTCAGGTCTGTGGGCTGTCACATGCGGCACCCAGGCTCAGCTGACTGTCTTGAGCTGTGTTGCCTCTCAGCCACTGTGGTTTACCAGATGTCCGCCCACAGGAGTGGGAAGTCTGTCAGGAAGTGGGAGAGAGTCGTGAGGAAGTGGAAGATGTGCGATAGGAAGTAGGAAGTATGGGTCAGGAAGTGGGAGATATATGTCAGGAAGTGGGAGAACGTGGGTCAGGAAGTGGGAGGCATTTGTCACGCAATGGGAAGCACATCTCTCCCACTGGTTCTTTCAGAGGAACCTGTCAGGGGTGCGGATCCAGGTCTCCGGCACGGTGTTGACCTGTCAGAGCATCAGAGGGTTCTCTAGAGCCCCTCCTGTGTCACTCATTCCCTTTCTATAATTTGGAGGAAGAATCCAGATAATGTTAATGGAAAATACAAGATTAGTGGCCTTTACAATGTGCGCCTCTGAAGAATGCCAGATGAACCTCAGAGAAGTAACAGCTGGAGCATCAGACTGCAGCCTCCAGAGGAACGGAGGCCCTAACCCAGGGGTCCTCAGCTTTGGTGCTCTTAACATTTGGGGCAGAATAGCTCTCTGCTGTGGGCATGTCCTGTTTCCTGTAGGCTGTTAAACAGTATCTCTAGCTTCTACCCCAAAGATGCCAGTGGCGCTCACTCCCTGGGTCAAACAAGAAGGTCTCCAGCCTTACCAGATGTGTCTGGACTGGGGGTCAAAATCGATGTAGACAATTAACTTCAGGCTTAACTAAGCTCTGTTCTGAAATCTGCGCTAACACAATTACTTGTCACAAAGTACTGGCTGAGGAATTTCTCAGGAACTTCAAGAAATGCTTGAAATTACATTGCACTTTGAAAGCATTGTGCTTTTGTCCTACAAAAGTTTCAATCATGGTGTCCATCTTGTTAATTTTTAGAGTTACAATGACTGAATCTAATATGTGTGTCACATCCAGATTCGAGGTAAAACAACTACTTAGATTAGGGGCTGAGTGAGTACGTTATCCCCCAAATTATTTCTAAGTAAGCTGTGATTTATGTCGGAAAAAAAGAGGCAGTTTGGGAATCCTAAAAGAAGTAAGGTTTTTCAATGACCATCTTGGTATAGATTTTTTAGATTATTATTATGGTATTCGTTTCTGGAGCTTGTGAATATCTTAAGTCTCAGTGTCCCTCTCTGCTCGCTCATAACTATAGATCATCACCTCACAAGTAAAAAGGCTTCTGCCCTTTCCCCGCCCGTTGCTTATTATTTTGGTTTCCATTGTTTTAACATAAACCTGATGGGGACATTACATGACCGTTATGTTAGAAGCACTGTATCCACCAATAAAATTGAGAACATTCTTTTCTTTCACAAATATGAAAAACGAATCTAAAATCCTATGGAAACCAGTGTCTCAGGGAGATAAAAAGAACCACTCATTATAAAGGGGAAAAAGTAGAAACCAAAACGTGTCGATCATCTGAGACTAAGAAATGGAACCTCTAGGTCCGAGTAAAATGTATGTGGTCCACATGAGCCAAGGGGGAATTCAGAGCTCACAGAGGAAATAGAGAGTCATTGTTCCTTTCCCACACAATGTGGTTCATTCTGCTCCGTAAGACAAAAGCATTTCCAATTCATTCACGAAAACATTTACAGAAAGAAAACTCTGCATGTTGTTTTTGGGATAAGAAAGGCTATCCCCTCAGGCTCTTTAACCATCAATGCTGGATTCAGTGAGCGGGACGGGGCGACAGTGCGTTCTTGTCACCAGGATGGGAGCACCTGACCAGCCAGCAGAGATCGAGAGCCCGTCTCCCTCCTCCTGCTCCTCCCCTCCTCTTCCTCCACCTTCCTCTCTTTCTCCTCCTTTCCTTCTCCTATTTTTCTTTCTAGTTCTCATTTCTACATAGTGACAAGTGTGTATTTTACTTAGTTTTTTTCTCTTTTAAAACCCGTGTTTCATTTAACTTCAGAAAGGGTACCAAGCCCCTTCTTACACCCTGGTCACATGAACTGGTAGGAGTCACGGGTTTCCACCCCTGACTCCCTTTCAAGCACTAGCAGGTCCGGGAATGCAGCTGGTGTGAGGGCACAGGCGACCAGCAAGGACCCTTGCCCTTGAAGGGCCTAAAGAGATACCTTCCTTATGACTCAGCCACTCATTTGTTTTCTTATCTCTAAATTGAAACACAGCTGTTGTTTCGTAGTTACCTTCCATAGCCAGTGCAAAGTTTATCTGTTTGTAAGTACGGAGGCTACGATCTATGCTCCTATTATCAGAATTACATATTTCACTATTTACTTTTTTGCAAATGTCATGTAAGTCATTGTAGAAAGGTACTATGCTCTTCATTTTTAAAAGCTGGTAAATCAAAACATGAAAGTGATTTTTGTCAACGTCAGGCTAACAAAGAATATTTCCAAAATAATAACAGAATAACAAATACCCTGTGAACAAACTTTTTAAATAAGCAAGTAGATTACAGATTTAAAATTTAATATTAAAAATCCAATTCAGCTTTAGCTGATTTTCTGAAGTTCACCGTGTAAGGCAGTTACAAAGACTACCAATTCTGGGGCCCAACTGCTTGCGTTCTGTCTGTCTCCGATGTTTCTCAGCACATTTTCAGAGGACGATAACCCCTCTCTCCATTGCCTTGATTTCCTTATCTCCCAGTTGATAAAAAGGGTGGTAATTACTTCTTATGACTGGTGTGAAAATTAGGTGAGCTGATCTCTCTGAGGCATTTGGGCCACTGCCTTGCACACAGATATTTGATACACGTGAGCTCCGATTTCTTGGGCGAGATTGATCTTGGATTCACGCACAGGAACAGGGGAGAGAGCAGGCACCGCATCTAGGTACCCTGGTGTCATTATTAGCAGTGACTAGTACCTGCCTAAGTGTCTACTCTATGCAGCCAGCCCTGAAAAAGCCACGTGTTTATTTCTAAATCTTTAAACCTAAGAGGAAGTCGAAGAACAGACGGCATCAGCATGCAGGTCTTCCCTTCCGGTGCTGCTTCCACTCCTATCTGCGCACCAAGCTTGCCCTTTACAACATGCATGCTTCTAAAACCCCTCGATCTAAGGAATACTTTGACAATCTGCTTAGAAACATCTATCTTGAAATTTGAACTTAGAATCTGAAATTGAGTGAACGCATTGAGAGGCACACATTCAGGACATTCGTCACAATCATATCACTCAAGCGCATCCGTCCTTCATACCACAAAGAAAAGATGGCAGCCGGAAGTGAGTGGCCGTCCGTGAATTATCTCTGTATCCGTGGTAGAGTGGATCTTCTCCCTTGAGTTAGAGGTGAGAGAAACTATGATACACATGACAGGAACAAAAAAGATTTCAAAGATAAAGTAAAGAAACCACTCGGATTCATTTCCTCTGGTCCTTGTTTCTCTGCTACATTTCTTAGACAATAGTTTCATAGTCCCCATTTTATTTATTTTGATAAAGTGCAAACTATTTTTTTTTAGGTTGATGGTTTAGCAGAACTGGGATTTCCAGAATTCAGTGTCCAGCAGGTAACCGAGGAAGCTCTTTGCATCCCTCACTGTGCCAGGAGAGGTGGGCTCCTGGGATTTCTGGCCTGGCCGACTCTCCGAGCCTTGGGGCAGGTGATTTTGCCCATGAGGTGGATGAATATTCTTCCCCTGCCTTCCCTACCTTCCCAAGGGTTATGATCAGAGAACCTCTATTCCTTCACATTGTGACATGCCAAAATGCAGATCAACTCTTAGTCAAGGAAGTGAATTAATCACCTTGAACTTTGGACCGCAGCAAGGTGGTAAAGCAGCTCCGCTGAGGGCATTCAGGCAACATTGCGTGTGGACGGTCTCTCCGGCTCCTAGGAGTCAGATTTTGAGAAGCTTTTGATCTTCCTGTCATGAACACCCAAGACTCCCACTGCAACACGAGAGATGGGATTATGAAAACGAACAAAAGGTTATGTGTGCCCAGAATATTTCATTTCAGAAAGAAAGAAACAGAACTCTTCTTGTCTCCTACTCTGTCTTCTGCCCTTTCATACTTTCTTTTTGCTCCCGTTGTAAGATAAACAACTTTCTTGCTGATCTCTTTTTCCTGCTACAGATGTTAGGACAGTTAGATTCTAGGGTTTATCAATGCTCAAAGGTTCAGGATGACATTAGGTTTTTAAGGTTTTATAACCATACTCTTTTTGTTGCCTTCTATTTATTGCAAGCACCAATAAACCCTCTCTGTCAGAAGTTATGTAACTTCATAAAGCACATTTCCGATTAGCGTTGACTACACCTGCAGTAAGTCACTGGTACCCCATGAATAACCAAATGGACTGAAAGGTGGTGGGCAGAAGTGCTCATTTTTCCCAAACCTCATCTTCGAAAACGGTTGAGCTAGTTTCTGTCTTTTGACTCTCAGACAATTGGGCTCGTAAGAGGTCATGATTCGGGGGATCAGAGTCACAGGGAGAGAGGATTTGCAGGAGTCATGCAGCAGCCCCTGAGCAGTGTCAGAAATCCTACCAAGAGGAGTGGGCTGGACACAATCTCTGAGTTTCCACTCAGTGAAATTGTATGGAACAATTGTTTGGAGGTTGATGCAATAGGAAGTGTGGGCGTTGGAAAGTGTCATATTTGTTTGGATTAGATACCACACATTTTTAATTTGCCCCAAGAAAAATTACACTGGAAAGAGAAGAAGATTTGGAATGATTCCTTTAACAGATCTAAAGGATAACATTCATTTTTTTTTTTTTTTTAGCTGAAGAGTACAGAAAGAACATTCTTCTACCTTATTTATTTTTAATTGAAGACGCTGTACAAGCGTTTGCCAAATTATTCAAGTGAGAGCAGTAATTAGGCAACACAAGTGGGGAGAGAAAAGCATAAGTGCCAACGATGAAGCCTCTATTTATGGATATTATCGCACGTAATGAAAGCAAAACAGTTGTAGCTGCGTATTAAATTTAGAGTATCGTTCCTAATAATATTCTCCATGTGTGAAACAGTTGGCAGGAAGTATCAACATGAGGACAAGTTCATGAAGCTTGGATGGTTAAGAAACTAGTGCAGATAATTAAGGATTAAGTAAACAAAAGAACTAAATATGAACCAAAAAACAAAAGCTTAGGCTACAAGACTTTGTAGTATAAAGTGAAATGATTCTCTCTTGAATTGTCTTTTTTTAAAAATTGCTTTCAAAAATGTTAACCACATAATTGTCAGATAGCTCCTTGGCAGACAAAGCCAGATTTTTCTTCTTTAATATGAAAATAGAGGAGTTTGAAACCGATGTTTTATTGCTCAAGTGGATGCAGAATCTTAGGCTTAAGGTGTTAAGAATAGTTACTTCTAAATTTAAACATAGCAGTTATGCCACAGTCTTTTCAAATATTATGTCTTCTCTAATTCCTCACTGGAATATGAGTTCATGGAAGGATCTACATTCATATACCTGTTGGATGTTTGTTACTGTGTTAATGTCACTTCAGTCTGTTGGCCGATTCATTCATTCAGAAGAAAATTAGCTGAAGACAGAATTCTACTGTACTCAAGAGAAAAACAGCACTGTATGAGGTTTATCCACATGAACGTCTGTATTTTCTTGTTGGTGTAGGTAAACCTTTCCTAAGATAAGAACACAAGTCCTTTACAGATTTTGAAATTGTGTATACGTTGCAGGAAATTTTGCATGGGCTCGACCAGCGCCGTCTTAACCCTGCTCTGGCAGAATCACAGCAGCGAACCGCTGAGCAGGCCTGGGTTTCCAGCACGTACAGTGTCATCCTCAACACGAACGTGGAAACAGAGGGATAGAGAAAGATCGTCATCAAACCATCAGATAAACCTCTGCAGAATCAAAGCAGCCCTCTGCCTACGTGTAGGACAGCTAATAAGCGGTAAGGCTGCACCCACCTAGGGTGAGCGTGGCTACGTTCTTGTATTTTCCCAGTTCTCTTGAAGAGAATTGTGCTCTTTATGGACAAAAATGTTTGCCCCCAATTGATACTAACTCTCTACTAAAATAAATAGGAAATAATCCAGGAAAGTTTGTTTGTTTGTTCATTTGTTTTGTTTTGTTTTGTTTTTTACCTGCTATTAAAAACAACAAAATTTTGAAAATATGTTTTCTATTACATACTTTTACCAAAAAAAAAAATAAAAAATAAAAATAAAAATCTCCAGGCTCTATTTTCAGATTTCATTTCATTTCTTCCAAATGCATGAGTGGTTGTTTAAAAGAGTTGGAAAGACTTCGTAGGAAGTGCAAACTAGTTTCAGCTTGTGTGACAGCGAAAGTCTTCTTCCTAAGGGTCCTTTCTTCCTTCTCCAGGGAAGCACAACAGTTGCCTTGAAGTACAGCTCAGACCATGTCATCCCCTTGCTTGAAACCCCTCAGAATGGCTTCCTTTCATCCAAACTCTTTCCTGGGACAGAGAAGCCTCACAGTCTGGTCTCCACGCCGGACCATGCCAGAGTAGTGTGCCCTGAGCCCTAGTTCCCCAGCCGACCCCGGGCCTTCCTTCTGTCCCTGGAATGTGGGAATCCTTTCCTGGCCTTGTGGGCAGCAGGCACTCTGGCTCTTCCTCAGAACTCCTCCCCCTACCCCTTCTCCTCCCAACCCCTGTCCAGCCCCAGATCTTAGCTCACGAAGTTCCCTCCCCGACAGGTCTTGCACGACCACCCAGTCCGTGGAAACCCCCCAGTCACTCCACAGGCCACCTTTTCCCAACCCTTGACCTGGCAATACTTGCTACTCTCCTTTAGGCTGATGTTTCTTTCCTGCTCTCTTGTCTTTCTCCTGCCCTAGAATGTAAGGCTCAAGAGAGCTCAGGCCTCTTCCACTACATCCACCGCAGTCATCCCTGCCCTTGGCACAGGACCTGCGGCCCAGTGGGGGCTTGGGAAGCCTTGATGGGTGGAAGGTGGGTAGACAAGTAGTCCAGTGAGAGAAGGGGGTGGCGTAAGAGATGAGGGTGGTGGCAGAGAGGAGAAGCAAGAGGGTATCCAGCCGGTAGGTGGAGGTTGGCTACGGGGGTGGGGTGAGGGGTGAGGGGGCACCCAGTTTGGACCTGGTACACAGAGTGGGAAATTCTGCTCCAGGTTCAGAGACAGGCTTGGCACAGCTGATCCCATTACTGTTTGCGAAAGGGGACAGAGTGCAAGTGGGTGGCTGTGGGTCCTGTCCTTCGTGACCTGGGATGGAACAGGACCTTCCTGTGACTCTATCGGCCAAAAACTGAGCACATGTCTGGGCAAAAAGCTGGTTCCCAGGCAGGGGCGGCTTCTGTTTTAGTCCAGTCTCTCTACACGATTGCTTAACCTTGTTTTATGCATGATACGACGTGTGCTGATCCAGAGGGTGGAATTCTTCCAAGATATCTTTTTTTAAAGGGGTAACTAGCATACCCAGTAATGTCTTCCCCAAAAGAGCTTTGCGAAAGTATTTCTGTAGTGTTTAAATTTTATAATCAAATGAATGGCAACCTTTTATGCTACAGCTCTGTGTCAACACATACCCCACTGCAACAACCACTTTTTAATTGTCTGTTTGCTATTTGCTTGGTTTTGTTTTTCTTGTCATTTTCTTTGACAAGATTCAGCAAGAGGGAAAGGAAGTGACTAACCCACTTCTCCTGAGAAAGCATCAAAGAAACGAAGATTCCAACACTCTTTAATGTTGGCTGTTCATCCTTTAAAGGATCTTTGGCAGCTAAAGTTTACACAAAGACTGATCGTTAAATAAGGAGACTACAATAGTCTTATTATTTTACAAGTTAAAAAAAGCAATGAATGTACTGAATGACATGGCTGTTGAAATCCCCCTTGCAAAACATACTCTCATAATTTTACTCCTATAATACTTTTTAGTAAGAGTTGACAATTGTTAGCATGTGAAACTAATGTGTTTCATTAGAACACCCTGGATGGTGTTCTATTATTTAAGGGTACGTTTTCTGTTGTAGTACTAATAGAAAATTACTCAGAGTTCAGCAATGTTTTACAGAGTAGAATATTATGAACACTGATACAAATAAAATGTGAGTGGAGAAACTGAGCAGTGTTTTTTGTTTTTTGTTTTTTAATTATTATTATTTGCAGAGATCACATGAACTAGGCAATAGTGGGCATTGTTTGGAGACCTCCCTGAGGACACAGGACGAAGAGAGAGTGGATTTGTCCTCCAATATCTGATAGATGAAGCATCCATGGTCCTTAGCCTGGGGTTCTTGTCCCTAATTTTAATTTGTACTTTTATCCTCTCTTGAAGAAAAGAATGGACTGATCGTTGGTGTAGAAAATATGAAAATTTGAACAGATCCAATTTCAATAATTCGTTTTGAAACTTGAAATCATATTTCTGTAGATAAATCTGGACTAATGTTGCAAAATATTGTGAATTTGGGGGGAGGGCAGTGATTAGTGCTTATTCATTGTGTCGTGTTATCGATGCCCTATCAACTTGCACTTGTGTTACAACTTTTATGAGTTGAATACACTCAGAGAGAAAACCTACATGTAAATTCCTGAATGTGATGCTATATTATCTAGGTCCAATTTTCCTCTCAAAATGGCAGATGAAAATAATTTTTATTACGAAGATGGTGACTATAGAACATTCTAACACTTTTTTTAAATACTTTTGAAATAACCTGAGCAGACTCAGACACTTGCAGAAGTCTTCATGGAAATAAGCAGAGACCAGCAAAAGGAAGGTACATTTTAAAAAATCTTTGTTCTGCCGCAAATTAACTCCAGAGAAATAGCCTAGATCAGATACACTCAGATAGGCTCCTTCTTGAGCTTTGGAACCTGGACCTCCAAGACATGCGTGCTGCACATTGGGAATGGCTCCACAGGGAAATAGGTGGCCGTTTAGTTTCCAGGGGAAGTTGAGAAATGGTGTGTTTCAGATGGAATGCTGAGTTCCCGTACTATAGAAGATACAAAGCTGAAGTGATGAACAGATGGGGTGCCTTGATTTGTTTTCAATGACAGTAAACAAAAAAGGGCAATAAGAAGAAATGATGATTTCCAAATATGAAGAAATTACATTTTGGAGTTGGACAGGTCTCCACAGGGACTTGTTAACACCTTTAAATGGTGGACATGTCCTTCAGTCTTTAATCTAGATCTTTTCTTAGAGTAAAACTGGCAAACTGGAGACTACAGAGTCTTGGAAGCAGAGGGAACAGTGAGGCGAGGGCTGTTGGGCAAGATCTCTGACCTTCAGTTCAGAGATGCGGCCAGAGAACAAATGTCCCATCTCACTTTGCTTTATATGAGTCTCCTTCTCTTTGTCTCTTGGCCTCTCTCTGTTTTTTTCATCTTCCTGTGTTCACTATTGACCAAAAGGAAAGATGGGTGGATGGTGTATTCCCCACAGAGCAGCTCCTGGGGCACAGGATGCAGTGGCGGACTTGGAGGATGGAGGTCAAGGTCAGGGGGACCAATGGAGCATCACCAGCCCATGAACTGCTGATATCCCATTTGGTCCCTCCATCTGCAAGGGAGTCCGGGATCAAGTGTTTGTTGCCAGATCACATCACCACTATTAATTACATCGGATTCTTTTAAATAACAGAAGAAGAGGAAAACAGGTATTAGAAAACCAACTAGCGGTGTCTGCTATGAGATGATTTTATCCAGAAAGCTGTCGAACCCAGAGAAGACAGGAACAAAGATAAACATGGATGGGAAGGATTCAGTCCCATATCACCTAAGGTATTGAAAATTAATAGAGATGAAAATTACAGATCAATAAGTTGAGCAGGTAATGTGCAAACTATAATTTGATCAGCCAAATGAACACATTTTCGGCTTTGCCTATAATATAAATGAAGTATGAATAAAAAAATTAGTAATTCTGTGAGCAAAATTAAACATCAATTGATGAGAGAAGCAATTGCCCAAATATCAAAACTAGCTTGGTATATGTGGATGTCATGGGTACCATTTTGTCGTAAGTTCGCATAATTGAATATAAGCTGTCTTAGCCTGGGACCTCTAGGAAAAAGTCGTGGGCGCCAATGTGATTAACAATTGCAGTCCCGAGGATGTGTGTTTGAGGTCAGAGGGAAGTGAGGTGGGCAGTGAGGGATGGGAACAAAGGAAGATGCTGAGCGTGGGTCACTGCCTTGGGAAATGAAACAGCCTGCTAGCTGGCCAGTCCCCTGGGAGGAGAAATGGAGAGGACCTGATCTAGCTGGCTGCCTCTTCCTCGGGTCTCCTTGTGTTCAACATTTGCTCCACTGGGAGTTGACTCTGCAACAGGTCTGGGTTGCCTCATCTGGCCTCTAAGGAGGTGAGACGGAGGCTCAGCATGTTGCCAGGATAACCAGCTCCATGCTGATGCCCATGGCTGAGCCAGCTTGGGAGGCACAGAGGACTTCTCAGTCCAAGAAAATCAAAGAAGGCTTATAAAATGAGCCCAATGTGTAAAATTTTAGGACACAATAATTCAAACGAAAATTCCAAATTAAAAAAAAAGAAACCTCACTGTTAAAGTCTAAAGTCTGAGCTAATTTTGCCAACAGCAATTTGTCTTTTATTCTCACTTTTTAAATAATGTTCTTTTTATTTTATTATTTGTTAGCAAGTATATAAATAACACATGTTCCTAACAGATAATAAATTTGTCTTGGTAAGTAATAACTAAGAGAAATTTAATTATGCAAACTTCTGGTTTTAAAAAGTCATTAGACATTTTGTTCATGATATGTTTGAGGAGTAGTGTAGATGGATTTAATCATGTCCCTAACTGACCTGACCGTGTCTCATCATGTCATTTGTGCTATAAAATGTGACGTTGTTGTAAATGAGACCACGTCATGAACTCAGATAGTTTTGTCTATGACCTTCTTGATCACTGCAATTTATATCTTCATTCCCATAATGAATACTGATGAAAATCAAAAATCTATGTTTTGTAAAGTCTTTTTTCAAGAGTGTTTTGGTCTAAGACAAAGCGCACAATTTATTTAAGACTTCACTGAATTTTCACGGTTTAAAAAACTCTGAAATATTACTCAGCCTGGATAAAACATTCCACATGGGAGGAATGTTTGCCATTGGTGGTTGCCTTAGAGACCATTGATTCAGAAATGCCAAGTTCAGCCCAGCACCGTGCAAAGCCCTCCCTAGCATGTCACCTGAAGGGGTGATGCCAATGGAGGGAACTGGAGGAAAATGAAGGATTTTTAAGTCCTCTATGGAAAAAAAATGGGTTCTTACAGCCACAGAGACCTTGGTGGAGGGCGTTTTCTGGGGGATTGATGACCGCCTGGGACAATAGCTCCCGCAGATGACCATCCATCCCAGGCAATGCCCGTCTGTCTCGCTCTTGCCTAATTCAATTATTTGCAGTTGTGGGCTTTCCTTTGTGAATATTTTATTGTGCAGTCAGGCTCTCTGACTTTCCTCTCTCCCTGCTCCATTTTATTTCTGATATAGCCCAACACAGGTTTACATTCCCCTCACACACTCAGAACCATGTCTAATTCATGGACAGAAAAATATATGTGCATTGATAGATGCAGATCCAGTTAAGTGGACGTTTGGGGGGAAATATTTATAAACAAATTCAAATTGACATAGATTATCATTGTGCATACACACCAGTTTCATAAATCACTGTAGCTCCTTTTATTAGAGTGTGTTTTCATATCCAAATGAGGATTAACCTGTGATGTTTAGTACAAGGCAGAATTTGAAAATCACAATTTAGGTAAGGTTGGATGTTAGTGGAATAAACAGTTATAGACTCAACATAAGACTGGGAGTTAAACATTAGAAGCAGAAAACAAAATAAAACAAAATTGCAAGTGTGAATGGCTGTGTGTGTGTGCGTATAGGTATGTATGTGTGGGGGGGAGTGAGAGTGTATCTGCGTGTGTGTGGCCACGGGTGTGTGTGTGTGTGTGCCTGTGTGTGTGGGGGTGGGATTGAGGACAATGTGTGTTGAGACTTAGAGGAGATCAGCCCAGAAGCTAACACACAGGCTTTGTCCTCAAACAGACCAGATTCAAATCTCAGTTCCATCCTGAGCTGGTGACCTCACTCCCTGCTGGGTACCTGAGGAGAAGTACCTCCCTACCTACACTCCTGTTTCTGCGAGGGTGGACCATGAGGCTGTCACGTGATTCCCTGCTGGTCGGCAGGTAGACATGTTAGGGGCACACGGCACTCAGCGTGGATTGACAGGGATGTGCACGGACACAGCTGACTCCGACGACATTATTCCCCTTGTGTTTGTTTCTGTTCAAGATTTGGTTCTAATAATAAAAGTTTATTGGATTATAAACCTCGAGCCTCATTAAAATAATAACCAAGTTGAAGTACTTTAATTATACATTTAAATGTGACATTTTGAAATTTATTAATTTTATTATATGTTATAAACGTTACCTATACTTTATTTGTATATAAATTTTATAGAATCTGACTTTTATAAGCAAGGCCATGTTCCCGTACTTAGAGACTTCAGCCTCTCATTAAGTATCTAACTAGTAGAAGAACAATCAGATTTTTCCCAACCTCTTCTCTGCGTCACAGCAATACGAAGACATATTTTAGGGTTTCCTTTCTCTTTTCTGTGAAAATTTCCTAAATAGTGATATGCATGCATTAACATAAATTCCAAAGCAACTGATTTGTCTGTTTCTCTGCAGATCTGTTGTGTTAAACAGCTAACGTTTTCATATTAGGCGCACGATAGATTTCCTGCAGGTTAATGCAAGGGGCAGACTTCACCTGGCCCTCTTCAGATCCCATCCCGTTTGTTCCATAAAGCACATCCATTTCCTTTCCTCCTCAGGGAAGAATGCGGTCTCCTGGGCACACTTTCAACAAACACAAAAACTGACAAAACTCAACACAAGGGTAAGTGCAAAGAATCTCTCTCCATTGAAATTTAAAACTTAGATATTTCAGGTGCAGGAAATCATGCAATCGACATGCACTTACATCTTATCATGAGCATGGAAAACGAAACTGTGGAAGCTGCTGTTCTAAGTATAATCTATATTACCTAGATATGTTAAATGGGTCTATGCAGACATTATACACTCATTAAATCTAACGTCATTAACTGAGTTCCTTCAGTCATCGTTCCATCTCAGCAGGAAGACCTGAGTCTTCTCTCACTGGTAAAATCTGAACATCCAAGAAATTTCTGCTTCAGCTGCCGATGGCCTGAGAAACAGAATAGTGCTTCTTTCTTTTTAATAGATCTTAATTTAATTACTAAGGTGTTGTCCACAATTTGAGATTTTTTTCCCCCCAATTTGGAGGTGCTCTTTAAAAAATAATTTATCCTCAAAATTTTAGTTGGAGGTGCTAAATTAATTGTCTGATGGGTAGAATATTAAATTGGGAAGAATGAGATCTATGCTCTGTCTTGATACGTGGACCAACTCTTTTCTCTATTTTTCTCTACTTTTTATTAGACAGGAGAAACCAAATTGAGCACAAACTTTAAATTAGCACCTTCAAAAGCCATGGATATATGTGAATATATCTGTAACCTGATAAACGAGGTGTGAATAGGCTACCTTCTGGGTCTCTAAATGCCATTAAGATGTGAATACTCGTTTAGACCAATGACATCTACCATTTACTGGGTCCTAATCTCCTGCGGAATACTTCAGAGGGCTTACCTTGTTTGTGCGAGGTACTATGTTATAATAGGTGTTTCGATCATCATTTTTGTATTAAGGGAAGTGTCCTTGTTGAGGGAGTCAGCGCCCCAGAGTCTCCTCTCCTAAGCAGAATGGAAGAAACAGGTATGTGACTATGTTTTGCCACTAGATTACAGCCAACCTCTCTGATTTCTAAACTAAGACCACAATGTAGATCCCACAGAGTAAAGGTTCTGTTGATCTCTCACCGAGATTCTAGAGAAACCTGGAATCCATCACATTGTAAAACACGACCCATGTTTATAGTATTTAATAGAAAAATACAGTGATGCTAAAGAGAGGTATCCGAATTAAAGTGAATTATGTTTGGGCAGCAATCCCTAGTGAATCTCACAAATAAGACATGAAGAATTTTCTGCTGTTTCGGAAAGATTTGAAATAACAGAAAACATTTAAAGCTATTTCGAATATATTTGTTTATAACGCACACATTTGAATTTCTAAACTGCTAAATTCTCTCTTTTGTGGAGAGTACACGTGCACAAAACACTGTGTCAGGGTTTCCACTATAAACATTATTTCTCAGGGATTTATAACTTTTGCCATAAAATGTGACCCCAGGCATTAACTATCTTTTCTCAACACAGAGACTGACATTTTTATGTGTAACTTTTCATATACATGCTGAAAAAAAACTAGTTGTGGAGTTGCTTTTAGGCCACTTATAATTACTGAAAACATACTAGTATTGTCGTTTAAGGTGTGTATGTACCTGACGTGCATTTACTGCAAGTCAGAAACCTTCATAAAACGGCAGTTAATTAGTCTGTAACAGGGTCTAATCATATTTTATTTGAAAATGCTTACACAAGCCCTACAATTTGCTCTGGGTGTTACCTTCTTTGGAGAGATGTGAGGCCCCCCCCACAGGCTTTATCTCCCCATTTACCCACCTCCTCACTTCTCACGTGACCTGGTTCATTACACACAAAAGTGCTTTGTGGCATTACCGGTTTATGAGAAAGGAGAGTGCAGGCATCTAGAACTTCCTATGAGAAATGAACATTGACTTTCCCTGAAGAAAATATAAATGGATTTCCTTAATTGGACTTCAGGCATTGGAGCAATTAATAATAGATTGTGTCATAGTGAGGGCTTTGTTTGTATTTAAAGCCATAAATTACAAGTATTAAATGTATATTTATTCCAAGTTAAACTCATTTCTAATTGACATGTTACTTAGCCCAAGGCTTTTAAGATCTTTTAGTATAATTAAATTAATAGAAAGCTATAGATCACAGTATGATAAACAAACAGCCTGGACTTTAATATGACATATATACAGAACAGGCCATGTAAGTAGACCATTATCATTGGTTTAGGTTCAGCAAAAATACCACCAGAATGGAAAGAAAAGAAGAGAAGTTGTGGCTGATTGGGTGACATAAGGCATCCTTCCTGGCCCCTGTCTGACTAGCCAGCATCAGAAATCCCAAGCTGGGTAGGAACTTCATTATGAAAATTTCTCAGTTGGATCGATGCTTTATACCAGAAGCTCTTAAAACCCCACATCAAACATTTAAAGGATATCATTATGGTCAATTCAGGCTTCGGGCAGTCAAAAAGCACATTAGTATTTCATGTATGTAGTGCAGAATTAGACAGCTTAGTTCCTCTTATTTTTAAAACCCTTATTTATACTTACATAGTTTTTAGTGCTAAATGTATATTATAAAGTCTATTGACCCAAGATGTAACCCTGGCTTTGATGAGGAGAATCTGGAGTTCATGCACAGCTAGAAAATAGCTCTCTGCCTGCCCTGCTTCTGTAAAACCTGCTTGCTGCACTAGAGTGAGGACAAAATACTTTAACAATCAACTGGAACCTAAAAGATGATCAGATAAGTACGGAAAGTTCTGTTCCTGCCCCTGCTCACCTTTGTTTGAAAACTCTTTGCATGTAACCCCTAGCAACTCCCGTGCTCTGTAATCACCTGTAACCTATGGGAACTGAGTAGCCAGTCAATTAATGCCCACTGTAGCCAATCCATTAATGCCAACTGTGTCTTGACCTATATAAGGAGAGAATTCACCTGCAATGGGGCCAGAATTTTGGAGCGTTAGCTCATCTGGGGCCGCCGGCTCAATAAACCTGAGTTCTCCAACCCTCCGAGTGTGGTGCTTGGTTTCTCGTGGGATCGATTTCTGCAACAGGTTCAGTGTTACACTTTCATTTATTCAAAGGACTCAGCATGCTTTACAAACCTTTGTTTGCCTTGTTTCTTCGACAATATTCTGAAGAGACAGAGATAACCTTCTCTGAGTAGGAGGAAGAACTGAGATATAGGCCATGTCTACAGGCTGAATTGTTCTATTTCCAATCAAAATGGTTAATGGTTGCCCAGGATGTAGACACAGGGAAAGCTTGCCCTCACGCCCACATGCCTGGTGTTCTGTTCTCCTGGGATTTGTCATTTTAGGTGTCTCTTTTTCGTGCCAGATTGGCCCTCAAGGACCAGAGCCCTCCTATTAATCTCTGTATCCCCAATGGCCATATGGCCAGGCACATAGTATGTAGGTGACAAACACCTGTCTGATGAGGGAATGCAGGATTCTTATGTGCATTTTAAGGGCGTTTCTTATTATTGAGAGGATTCCTCTTCACAGAGTGGATAAAGCCTGGGAGGAGCAAGGGCCTCTTCCAGATGCAACACAAGGTCTGCACAGCCATCGACCCTTCTGCAAGATTGTGTTGCTAGGGTTTCTAAATTCTCTAAAGCCATCTGTCACTTCTCAAGTGCAATCAAATCTATAGTAAGCCCTAAACATCAAGCCAACAGTAGGGGACTTGTCAAGACTGAATTTGAGTAGTTAGTGAAAGCCTATTCATATGTTTGAGTCTATGGATATTACCAGTTTTCCTTCCCCAGGAGTTATATGGACAGTGTTTTACTGTGTTGGCCACATAAAGTTCTGCTGCTCTTGTTTTGGAGAGGCTGGACGTTTCCATGAAGGCTCCAGCATGATTTATAACCACCATTGGATTTTTATTATTTGGTGTCAAGGCAAGGATTCTTAGGCTAAGAGTTGCTCAGTATCACCTTACCCTGTGTGACATGGTCAGTGTGGGATTTTCTATACCATTTTGACTTCCTAAAGGTTTTTGTTTGTTTGTTTTTTTCTTGAGTACACTTTGACATTTGGGGATAATTTTTGATTCACAGAAAACTTGCAAAGGTGGTACAGAAAGTTCCCATATACTGTGCACCCAGTTTCCCCCCATGGTAACATTTTACTTTATCATGATGTACTTGTCACAACTGAGGGACCAATATCCATAGACTGCTCTGAATTAAACCCTAGAATTTAATCAAATGTCCCTAGTGTTTCCACTAATGTCCTCTTGTTATTCTAGGATCCCCTCCAGGAGACCATGTTGTGTATCAAGGTGCTGAAGGCTGCACTTGACTCTTCAAATGTTCACAGCGGTTTCTCCAGACAAATCGTAGGTGCCTCCCTCCTCGCCCTACCTCATGCTCTGATGATTCAGGCAGGTGGAAGATGGTCAGGAAGGACCCATTTGGCTGTTCGTAGAGCACTTGCTCCAATAATCTGTGTATTTCCAGTGAAACTTGATAAAGCTGTTTGGCAGGCAAATTAATAAAGATGCTGCTTTAAACAGCCTTTCTGCTTTCGTACCAGCACAGAGAAAACCCACATTGAAGCAACTTGAATATTCTAACTACTCTAATCATAACATGTCATAAAGCTACTTCCCTGATCCTAACGTAATGACCTTGCGTTGCTTTCTTTTATGCTCTGTCTCAACAGGAAAGACGGAGGGTCGAGTATGCCTTAATTGGAAATGTTTGTCACCAAGAAGAGGCAATTAAACAAATCAGTACTGGCTTAAGGCAATCTGGGATTTCATGGTAGTGAACAAACACAGGGCTCACAAGGACCGTGCATTCTATTAAAAGTTTTGTATAAGGGGCATATTTCCATCTGCCAGGGCTATCGTATTTTTGTAACGTATTTCTGAAAACTCAAATATTTGTTTGCTCAGGTCTATGCCATTCCTTGGAATATATCTTCAGAATATATCCTGCAAGAGGACAATCCTAGCTGTGCTGATGGTTTAGTCAATGCATGTCTGACTTCTCCGTGGGGAAGATGGTGTGTGCTAGAAGCGATCGGTGTGCCCTTTCCTAATGAAATGGGCCATTAAAACTTAACTAAGAATATAGGGCACAATCTTAGTTTCTAAAGCCTTACTTAACAATCAGGAGTGCATTCAATTTACCTCTAAGACTTTTGAAAGAAATATAGAAAAATTGATGTGAAAGACTGTCAGATCCATCAGTAATGTCAGTGTATGTGTTTGAATCTGTTAATTCCTTGGTCTATTTAATTTTGTGCCTAAGGGCTTTGAAACCATCTATTCTAGAGAGTAAGGCCTTTATCTAGGACTTAAATAGGTCATTTAACTCTATTATTCTGCACAATGATTCTAAATCCAATAATCTCTGTGAAGCCCTTAACATACATTTCTAAGTCCAATAACTTAATTATGAATTTAAAAGCCAAAAAGAAAAATTTAATCTGCACAATTACACTACTTACTGGATGCTGTAATTTCTTTATATACATTTCAATTAAAATTTCAAAATTGCTGAATATTGTATTCTACTTTTAAACTTTATCAATTTAAATACGTCTCACTATTGGTGAGAATGTAAATTAGTGTGGCCACTCTGAAAAACTCTATGGAGGTTCCCCCAAAAAATTAAAAATGGAAGTATTAAATGATCTAGCAATCTCATTTCTGGGTATATGTCCTAAGGAAATGAAAACAGGATCACAAAGATGTATCTGCATTCTCATGTTCACTGCAGCTTTATTCACAAGAGTTGTGATATGGAAGCAACCTAAGCGTCCATCAATGGATGAAAGAACAGGAGAACAGAGTGTACACACACACACACACACACACACACACACACACACACACTGATACATATGAAAATCAGCCATGAGAAAGAAGGAAATCCTGGTGTTTGTGACAACATGGATGGACCTTGAGAGCATTATGCTAAGGGAAGTGTCAGGCAGAGAAAGATAAATATTACATGATTCATTCATATGGGGAATCTAACAAAAAGTTAAACTCATAGGAAGGAAAGTCCTGTCCAGGGGCTGGGGGGCAGGGTGGGGGAAATAGGAAGAGCTGGTGAAAGGTACAGACTTTCAGCTATAAGAGGAATGAGGTCTGAGGATCCAAAGTGTAAGGTGGTGACTATAGTTGAAAACACCATATTGTATAATTGAAATTTGCTTAAAAAGTAGAACTTAAATGCTCTCACATTAAAAAAGCGAGGTGACAGATGTGTTAATTAACTATTGACTAGACGGTGGGTATCCTTTTACAATGTATAGCTATATCAAATCACCACAGTGCACACCTTGTATATAGTTGTATATGCCATTTATACCTCAGTACAGCTGAAAAAAATAAAATAAATAATGTACCTAAGTCTGTGAATTATGGACTTTCTTCCCCACATTTGCTACCTGCTGCTGTTATGTTATCAGTAATTCTTTGATCAGGGGACGTTTACAAGAGGCAGGACTCGGTTGACTCTTCCTCATGATATGAAGGTTAGAATCAGTGACACACTTATTTGATTTTATCTAAAACAAAACAAAACAAAACATAAGTGGCAAGCTTCCCAGCCCCAACCCACTCCACAGTACGGGGATGAGTAATCTAAAGAGAGCTGAAAGATGGTTACACTGGATCGTAAGACTGAAATAGAATGCAAGCTCCAGATGGACTTCGGTTAGTACAGTCTCTTAATGCTCTGAAAGAGACTGGCCTTGGGTTCCTAGCAAAACAATGGCTGGGATTTCTGCACTGGAAGAAGTGGTGGTTTATGTGGGCTGCTCCTCAAGTTTCCCTGTTGGTCAAGGATGCCATCTGGAAGGCTGCCTAAACGGATGATCGCTGGCCACAGGCATTAGACCTTTTCAGTGAGGACCATAAATGACTTAGTCAATAAAAGAAAAGAACAGAAAAAAATGTGAGCACACTCTGTGTTCAATGGATTAATTGTCTCATTTATGTAACTTGTGGTTAACCTCACTCAGCATTCTTCACATTGTTGGGTTTCTGCTCAATTCTGCAATATTCTGATGAAAGAGCCCAAGAAAAGGAAATCTGAAGCCTCCTGGATGTTTTATCAGACGTGTAATACAGTTCCCTTGTCTTCCCACACAATTTAATAAAACCAAAAGGCTGGAATACTTTCAGTAAGGTGTGTCTGGAGGCATTAAAATTTTGTTGTTTTTCTTTGTGTTAATCTCTAAACCAAAGAATATTTGTTCCAGTCTGTGTCTTTGCTTGCACATGTTATTTTTTAAAACTGTTTAAGCATACTAAATTAATACATAACCAAAACTGGTTTAAATTGGACAAGACAGTTGGAAAGAGTTTTATAATTTATTCTTAAACAGCAAAGTTGGGTTTTTACTCATTTCAATGAGTATAAGCTACTTATGTAACATAATATTTTTTAATGTTTTAGTATGGAATAAATTCAGATTTAGAAAAAAGTTGCAAAGATAGTACAACGAGTTTCAGTACACCCTTCACAAGATTCTTCTAAGGTTACCATATTATATAACAATGTCAGATTTGTCAAAAGTAAACAAATAATAGTCATATGGTACTATTAACTAAACTACGGATTGTACTGAATTTTACCAGCGTTTTCACTAATGTTCTTTTTCTGTTCCAAGATCCAATCCAGGGTCATACATCACCTTGTTCATCATGTCTCCTTTGATGAGTGAACTTCTCGGTCTCCCCTCGTTTTTATGACTTTGAGAGTTTTGAAGAATGCTTACGTAGTATTTGTAGCATGTCCTTCAGTTTGGGTCTCTCTGATGTCTTCTCATCATTATATTGGAGTTATGGATTGAGGGAAAAGACCACTGAGCTGAGGTGTATTTTATACCTCACATCAGCCACTTGCATTAGTGGTTGAGCCAGGCTTGACCTCCCAGTTCAGGTCGTGGTGCCAGGTGTGTCCATTGTAAGTTTCTGTGTTTCCCTTTCCAGACTCCACTGTTTGCACGGAGGTCAGCATGTCTAGGCCACACTCAAGATGAGGAAGATCCAGCCACACCTTCCAGAGCAGGTGTGTCAACTTACAGTATTGGGGACTTTTCTGTAAGAAAGACTTGTGACACGCTATTTTCAAAGGAATAAAACTTTTCGTGTAAAAAAGGTTTTGATGATCCACCACCGTCCACTGCGGCACACGCATCTGAAACCACGCTGTAACAATCCTTTGTGGGCATCTCTCTGGCTGTGCTAATTATCAAATCAGCCTGGGAAAATGGGGAAATGGGAAAATCAGCCAGTGACAAATCTTTCAGAGATAAAGATACAATTTCTTCATTTTTCTACGTTGTATGTTGTCAGTATAAACCAAACTAACTTTGCATAGAAACATCATTTCTGAGGGAAACATAGGAAACATGGAAATTTCATCCTGGTATGGAGAGAGCCCAGAATAGGTTTATGCTCTACATTAACTGAGTCATGCAGCCTATAGTTTATTTGACTTTAGTATAATAATTCTGCAAACAAATCCATTAGTCTTGATATCTTTTCTCCGGGAATCATATCTGTGAGGCTATAGGTTGAGCCTAATGTTGACAAGTGACATCAGACTCTTAAGGTTTGGAGTTCAGAGTAGTCAGAGTAAGCAGTACTATGTGGCCCAATTTGATAAAAAGGTCCCTCAAATCATTACCAGACTGTTGAGAACTTTACATACTATGAGTTGGCTCTGTGAAAAAGTAATTGATTTTAAAAGCTAATAAAAAATGAATGTTTGATATTGTGTTACATATTGCTGCATAACAAATTATCATAAAATTCAGTGGCTCAGAACAATACACATTCTGGTCTTAGAGCTTTTGCAGGTCACAGATCTAGGCAGGCTTCTGCTGGGACCTCTGTGGTCTCTCAAAGACCATAGTAAAGGTGTTGTCCCTGGTTGAGGTCTCATCTGAGACTCACCTGGGGCAGGATCTGCATCCAAGCTGACTTACGTGGGTGTTGGCAGGATCTGGCTTCTCGTGAGTTGTTCCATGAGGAGAAAACTTAAGTTCCTTCCTTGCCCTTGCCCAGGAGCCCTTTCTTGCCCTTGGCCATGAGTTCATCTCACTCCCTTGCTGTGTTGTCAACACCAAAGCCAGCATGAGAAAGAGTCTGATAAAAAGGTAATAATAATATCTGCAGCCCAGTCACCAAATTCATGCCCTCAACTTTGCCATGTTCTACCAGGTTGATTCAATGGGTAGTCCCGTCCTCATTCAAGGAGAGGGAATCACGCAGATCTGTGGCTATCAGGAGGCCGGAACGACTGAGGACCATTTGAGAAGCTGCCTACAACAAACATGTTTTGTGAGAAATGTGTTGTATGCCTTATTAATAACTAAATTATACATTAAAGTTATGAGTAAAGTTGTTCTAAATAAACTGGATATTTAGAATGAAACTTGCAAACTTAATAAAGAAGAGTGGTCCATTTATTGAGGATTGTTAGATTTGTTATACATTATTTATTACGGGGAAAGCCTACTATAAATGGGTGCAACAGTGACCTTGCTATACTGGACATTCTAAGTAGCCCTTTGAAGAAAAAAGAAGGCAATCTTTTGAAGTTTTGATTGTGTAATCCAGGGAAATCCAGTTATGGAAGAATTACCTATGATTCAACAGAGAGAAGAATGAGGGAAACATGCTCTAATTGAGTAGGAGAAGAAAAAAAAGGAAAAAAAAAAAAACCTGTGTATTTATGAAGTGTGACAAAGGATCAGACAATCTTGTAGAGGACATAAACTGGTCAGCAGTAATTAACTAATATCTTAACACTGCCTAGAGGTACTCCAAGATGCCTTTTGAGTAAAAGCAAGACTGCTCCCTGTTGGGCTCTAAAGTTGCATAGGACACTTAAGTTTGTGTTCTACCTGAAGATCTGTTGACTAAGACATTAACGGTCTGCATTTAACAGACACAAGAGGATCAATGTATCTGAGATGTTCATTTCTCAGTTTTTTAGCCTCTCTGCCATTGAAAATCTATCAAAGCTTCAAGATGAAGAAGACATACTCAGGAAGGATGCCAGAGAAGATTAAAGTGCATTGTTCTTCGAATATTCTGAAACCTACTCTTGTTCTGAGTCTGTAATCTTGAAAAAATATCTCATTCTTCCAACCATTTCAAGAACCTCTGATAAAACAATTATTCTATCTCATCCAGACTTCTAAGCTGTGATCATTCTACTTATTTTCAATCAGAATTAAACCCGTGGTCAAAATTATAATACCTTTAAGTTCAAATACACTCCTGAATCTTCTCCCTGTACCAATTCACAGCTCTAGATAAACTCACACTTCTACCCTTGTTCTACTTGTACTTTCACAATAAGACATTCTGGGAAAAAATATAGCACAGCCAGTTTGATGATGCTTTTGGAAAAAGCAAGGTTAAGGAAACAGTGTGGCACAGCCAAAGTTCAGAGTGTGGGAACTGAAGCAGGACAGCCTGGAAGAAGAGCCCAGCACATTAGGGTGAGGCAAAATGAAGCCATAATGATATGCCACTACACGTGCATTAGGATGTCTAAGATTAAAACACTTGGTCATCCCAAGTGTTGGTGACAGTGTGGTGGGCCTTATGGCTGGCAAAATGTAAAATGGTACTACTAATTTAGAAACAGTTTTGTAGTTTCTCAATAAATAAATAATACCTATCATATGATCCAGCCATCTCACTCCTAGCTATTAACCCAAGAGGAAAGGAAATTTAGTCCATACAAAAATCTACCTGTACATGAATGCCTCTAGCAGCTTTGTTTGTGATAGCCAAAAAATGGAAACAAGTTAAACACTCCTCAAAAGATAAGCAAACAAATTGTGGTGTATTCATGCCATGGACTAGTATTCAGCCATAAAAATGAATGCAGCATTCATGTGTCAAGACCATAGGTGAATTTCAAAATAAATTTGCTGAGTAACAGAAGCCAGATAAAAAGGGTATATACACTATGATTTCATTTATGAAATTCTAGAGAATGAAAATTAATTCATATTTACCCAAAATGGATTCTGAGGAGAGTGTGGGGAAGGGCAGAAGGAAGGAATAGGAGGGCCTGAGGACCTTTAGGGGTGATGGGTGTGTGCACTATGTGGTTTCTGGTGGTGGCTTCATGGGTGTATACACATATCAAAACTTACCAGAATGTATGCTCTAAACGTGTATAGTTTGTCCCATGTTAATTACACCTTGCTAAGGCTGTTCAAAAAATTGTACAGTCTTTATTTTCTAACCACAATGTAAGATGATTAGAATTTTAAAACAAAGCATTGAAATTTTAAATTGTGGAAGAATGAAAGGCTGTCAAGGAATTACCATCAAAACAAGGCACGATACCTGGATCAATAAAATGTGAATTATTTCAGATTTTCAAACCAAATCAACAGCAAGTTCCCAATCTGCTTACATACCTTCAGAACATCAAAGGAGTAAATGCCTCTTGATCCTAACTTTTGCAAGTCAGCAAGACAAAGGTAGCCCAATAAAGAAAATGAGCCCATCACAGGTACCAGTGGAGATGCAAAATACCAGGTACAATACCATTAGGTCAAGGATAGCAATATGCTCTTTCTGGAAACCCCCAAAACCAAGCATGGTGTTCTGCCGAAATGTAAACACAGGAGGTTAAATGAAAACTATTTCCAGGAGCAAAGTTATGAGATTAAAAAACTCCCAATTTAACTTCTATCCTGCTTCAAAATCAAGATCAATCTCAATAAATTATAATAAAAATGAAAATTGAAAAATATATGGAATATCTTTCTTAAACCCAGAGCTATTAGATATTTAAGGATAAACGCTTCAGACATGCCTGTTACTAGGATTATTTAATCCCATTTTGAATATTTCAGTCTACACTTAGAGAAAAGAAAAAAATGTTACAAATGCTATAGATGAAAATTAATATTTTTTTGTGAATGAATTATGTGTCTATCTGAAAAATACAGAAGGATCAACTAGTAGGATTAAGATCCCTGATTACAAAATTACTATGTTAAATATTATGCAAAAAATATCCATTCATAGTAGCAACAAAAATATGTACTACTTAAAAAAAAAAAGTACTACTTAACCACAGAAATGAAGGACTTATATATACAAGATAGACGTAGTCTAGTAAATCCCATAAAAGAAAATGAGTCCACACAAGAAGAGGCAACATTTCCCAAGAGAAAATAATATGCTTTTAAAATATCAATTATTCCTAAATTAATATTTAGTGTAATATAAATCCAATACAAATTTGAATAGCGTTTTATGTAGAACTTGGCAAAGTGATCATAAAAAGCTATTCAGGAAAACTGAATATCCTAATAACATAGACAACACTGGCTGTTTTCATTATTCCCCATCTCCCTAAAGAAGCACTAGATTCAGAGGAATTTGGGGTAAGTTGTGAAAAACATCCCTGGGACAGATAATCCTGTTGTTTTCAACTTTCATAAAAAGAATGAGTTATAGCACTTTTTTTGAAGCCAGGCTAACATGAATCTCAAATGTTGTCAAAGAAAAGCATAGACCATGCTCTCTTAAAAACACAGATTTGAAAATACCAAATAATGTGTAAGTTAAACATAAACACACTATAAATTTTTAAAGGGTATTTCCAGGAAAATATGTTACTATCCTGATAGTTCAAATGGGTGGGTGTTCCTTGATCTTGTTAAGAGATTTTTTTTAAAGGTATTTGATGTTTTTTAGCACTTATTTCTCATAAGTACTCTCAGAAAATTGGACACAGAATCGTTTATCACATGAAAGAGTGAACAAATTAGAATTCCGTATGAAACATAATTAACAGGGAAAACTAGTGAAATTCTAAGGTAAGACCAAGAAAACAAAACCTACTTTTAAACATATTTCTGGGGGTCTCAGCCAACAAAAAAAATGCAAAAAATAAAAGAAGCAGACTATATACATTGGAAAGTATGCCTCAAGTTTTTCATCATTTTCCATTAGTAGGCTACTTGGATTCTGAAGAGGCTATTAAAGAGTTTGTTGAAATTAGATAGAGTAATTATATATCCAGATGGACAGTGATAGAGCTGATGTGTATGTAAGTTACAGCTTTGACATCCAAAAATAACAAGCAGAGCAAGAAGCAACTAGATGGAGAGGAAGAGAGAGCGAACCAGGCCAAGGAAGTCCAAGTGGGCGGTTTTAAGGTGGGGGTCATAGAAAGTGGTGCACAGAGGTCAAGAGAAAGATTTCACAGTTTGTAGAGTCCATGAGAGTGTTTCTCCCAGAGCTCCAACAGCGGGACTCTGGCAAAGCTCTGAAATCCATGATCTCATATACCCCGAGGCCACTTTTCACAGGCTCTCTGGCCCTGGCTGGACCAGGAGCGATGCTAAGGTGATTGTTTCCTGGATACAGGACATCCATAGGACCTTCTAGGATGCCTCCCACCCCTCCCCCCCTCGCCCTCCCTGGGCTCAGCCTCACTCTGCTTTGACCATCCCAGCCTCCTCTGCCTGCTGCCGAAAACTTGGCCTCTGTGCACAGGTGAGAATAGAACCTCACAGACAGACTTTTGGGTGAAGTAGAAAAGAAGAGCTTTATTGCTTTGCCAGGCAAAGGGGGATACAACGGGCTTGTGCCCCTCAAAACCATGTGTCCCAGCCTCGAGGGATTCGGTGAGGAGTTTTACAGCAATGGTTCAAGGGCAGAGTTGCTGATAAGGATCAGGGTGTGTGCAGGGTCTGCACTCCTTTAATCTGGCCTCAGGTGGTGTCTTGAAGAGCTTCTCTGGTTCCTTTAATCTGGAGGGAAGAATGCTAACATCTTCCATTGTTGGGGGTTTTAATTCTGTAAAGAGCTCAAAGATATTGTCCTGTGTCTTCCCTGGAGGTGGAACAAGGACCCTGCCCCAAGGCAGCACTATTGTGTCTTGTTTGCTCCTCCCTGGTCTCCGCAACCCCTCCCTTCCCTGATTAGCAGCTGTTGGAAAGGCTTGAGCCTGAGTTCACACCTCCCCCTCATTTCCTTTCACACTCAGTTCTCCTAGTAAAGTCCTTTCTTGCTTACTTCTCTTGGTGTTTGCTTCTCAGAGGACCTGGATTTACACACCATCACAGTGCTGTGTTCATATTTCAATTTAACAAAAAATAACAAATTTTTTAAAAAACTTTGAAATGGCCCAGATACTCTTCCTGAAGATAGTATTTTCAGTGTAGCTGAGCAGGGGCTGCAGGTGATGTCCTGGAGCAGATGAGACAGCGTTCTTTTCCTGAAACTCTGGAGCTGGGGGGGGTGGGGCAGGGGGGGTGGAGTTAGGCTAAGGGAGGGGATTGTTCTCAATATGGTGCCTCGGTGGGTTTTTCTCCAGTCCCTGAATTCCCCTCCCCGAGGGCAGACATGGTTGAGTAAATCTCAGGCTGCAAGGCAAAGGGGTGCAGGAATTTAAGAGAAGTGCTGCTTGCCTTGTAAACTGTAAATAGAACCAGAAAGTCAATGGTCTGAGGGTGAGGGCGGCTCTGGTGGCGGTGGCAGAGCTGCCAGGCTCAGGGCCGGAGGTGGGTGGGAGGGGCTGGCTGCAGGGCTGGAGGCTGTGGACGAGGGAAGAAGCCAACCCTTCCCTGGGAACAGCCGTGTCTGGAAGGTGGTGATGGCAGCCGCTGACTGGAGGGCAGGTGAAGGTGGAGGCGCTTGCAAGAAGAGGGGATTTAAGAGAAGCCTTGAAGGGTGGGTCAGCAGTGCTTTCCTCCACATATGGGAGTGGGATCTTGCACACGGGAAGAAGAGAGAGTGCAAGAGAGGAGGTGGGCTGTCACGTCTACAAGCGTTGAGTCGCCCTCAACCATGTGCCCATTGTTTTTGCTCTTTGTATGTAATGAAAGTAGCATCAGCTATTTCAGGCTCTTCTCACAGAAACCACTCCTGAAGATTTTGAAAAGATTTAATTCTATAGGCTCTCATCCAAAGTTCTCATGAGTCTACTTGTTACCAAAGGGGAAGAGAGGGGAATAAGTTAGGATTATGGGATTAGCAGATGCACATTGCCATCTATAAAATAGAAAAACAACAAGATCCTACTGTATAGCACAGGGAACTATATTCAGTGTCATATAATAAACTACAATGGAAAAGAGTAAAAAAGAACATAGATGTGTACATACATGTATAACCAAATCACTGTGCGGTGCCCCTGAAACCAACACAACACTGTAAATCAACTATACTTCAAAACAAAATAGTTCTCATAAACCTGAGCTTCTGGCTTCTCCCTTTGTATGTAGGGTGAATGCTAGGGCCAAAGCAGAGTTCTGTACTTAAGTGTGAATTATGAGTCTTCGAGACATTTCTGAAAGACATGTAAGGGAAAAATACACTTTGATGGCACAAAAATTTTATTTTTCAGGATTTTGTAGACAAATTATTGGTACATAAGCAAAAAAAAACCTAAGGCCTTCAAGATAATATTAAAACATTAGCAAAACATCAAAGTTTCAGATGGCCTTTTAAAAGTGTCTAAATTATTCTTAAAACAATAGTCTCAGTATTATAAATTTGATCATATTTTGCTTTTGTTTTAAAATTTTAGTAATATGAGTATAGGTTTTCCTGACTCTTTGAACCTGGGGTAAATGCACTTTTGCTTCATGAATGCAAATATAATAATTAATATTAAAGAAAATGTATACAACATAGAAATGCGGGGCGGCCCAATTCCCTGCTGCAGAAAGAGACTGACAGAAGCAAAACTTAGAAATCCCTGACCTAAAGCACCATTATGAACTTCATTTGTTTACAGGGAGATTCCACTGGTCTTAGAATTGTTTACCCTCTCCTGATGCAGACCAGAACTGTATGCTCCCCTGTGCAACAGGCAGGATTTTGCCCCACTTGTCGCGAGATGAGGGCCTCCGAGAGTCACCTCCGGGATTTCTAGAACATCAGAAGGTTAGGAGCAGCCGATGCCGGCTTCCATCACCTTCCTGCAGATGCATCGATAGGGAACGCTGAGTCCCCAGGTGCTTCCCCCCAGCCCCAGGTGGACAGCAGCCCGGAGCTCTCAGCATTTCTCATCAACTGAATCATCTGCGTGGTCCTTCTGCTCTGCAAGGGTCTGCGTTCCCACCAGCAGGGTCGTTGCATGAGGTCTGACCAAATCCTTATTGCCTTGTCTTCCATTTCAAGGGCAAAGGGAGGAGCAGTAGGAGGGGTGAGGCAGCCATTGGAGCTGAGTCAGACCGGCCTTTCAGGGCACAGGCGAGTGCTTGAGGGGGGAGGATGTCTGAGAAAGAGATAACAGTCAGAGCCTCTGAAGGGCCAGGAGCTATTTTTAAAAGGAGAAACATGACTCCCTAGAATCGTAGAAAGAGTGGATTGTCATCAAAAGGACACATGGAGGTCAGTGTCTTGATTTCCAAGAGACACTTGCTGCCAGAGGTTTAGGCTGCATTGCTTGAGACAGAAAGATAATCTCAGATCTCCACTGGTAAGGATGCAGCCTGCTGGCCTTAAGACCAGAAGGGATCCAGCCCTTTGTTGCCGTCTATTATCAGGACAATAGGTGGGTAAACAGAAGGATAAGAGCTGTGAAAAACCTGCCCGGGTGCTCTAACTGTCTCTTGACTTCCCTTCCCAGAAGATGTTAGGATTCTGAAAGCCTACAGGAACCCTGGCCGTGTATCCCTTACAGAGTTCACGTCGGGGGCCAGCTCTAGGTCTATGGTGTGGAGGAGGGCTCATCCTATCTGATGCAGCAATGCCCATTGCTACCAATGCCATCAGATACAGAATTCCTTTAGTTTTCTGCGTCTATGTTAAATTGACATACAAAAGTATACAGAACCTGATTTTTCTTTTCCATAAGAGAGATCTTGAGCTTTCTCTGGATAAGGCAACAGCAAGCCGACTGCACCTTGCCACAAACCTCCATGGCTGCTGTCTTCTGGACTGAGTAACACCTTATACGGAGACATTCAATTCACTTCTTTCCTCTTTGGTCCAGCCCACCTTTCCAGCCTCATCTTCAACCATCTTCAACATAACCCATTTTTCTGTCTAAAGATCCTGTGCCACTTAGAATGTCCTCTCCCCAAATGGCTCCTCCTCTCAAAGTACTGCATTCACCAGCAAAGTCATGGTCTCCATCTAAGCCTGTGAGAAAAGAGCTCCCTCACATTTATGGGGTATTTGATCTGCCCCTTAATCTGGGTTTCACCCGTCGAGACGTTACAATGCCTGCTCGAATCAGCTGCTGTGTTTTCAGGTCTATCTGGATTTGGTTATACACATATTTAATAAAAGCATCTGTAAGATATGCCTTTGAGAGATGGATGAACGTGTGAATGTGATTGTTTCAAAAACAGAGCCTGTAGCAATTCTCTAGATATTGCTCTTTATCGATTGTGATCAATTAATATTTTTTGAGAATAGTTTTGTAGGGAGCAACAAATTTTCCTAACAGCCTCTAAGTATTTGGCTTATTCTGTATACATTTCCAAATGGTGTCGTGACTGGCTGTGTCATGTGTTTTGGAAAAGTCACTTTGTGTCCACAGCATTGGCTGCCCCACCCACTATCCCTCGTGGAAACCGAGGTGAGGGTCCTCGGGCAAGACTTATCTCTAGGGAATCCACACCAGTCTTCGGTGGCTCCCGCCAGTTTTCTAACTGCTGCCAAATGACCAACCTAACAATTGTTCTAGAAGTTTTCTGTGAATCAGTGGCAAGACTATCACTCAATAAATCCTGCAATGTGAAAAGGGACATCCTTGTTCATCTTAACTTCTTCGGGCACCTCTATGTTTGAAGGGAAAATCCATCAACTTATTAGTTCAGCCAGTCCTTTGTATTAATTTTAAACTGATGAAAAATCGGCTAATTCTGTCCACTTGACTTTGCACGTTAACCCTCTGACACCCTTCCTCAGGGTGTGAGCCCTGCTCCAGAGATAAAACACTCTGCTGTATGATCCTGGGCTACCAATGATCTCTGTCCATAAAATCGTACTTTTATTTCCCCCTGAACTTTTCAAAACTGTATTATTTTACCTGCTGGATGGATGTCACTGTGAATTTCACCCAATAGGTCTGTTCTTTCAACATGTTTTGGGGGAAATGTAGCTGAAGAGAAAAGTGTCAATCTACCTGTTGTGTTTCTTATTCATAGCATCTGGGGATGTTAAGAGTCCAAGGTGCTAGGCTCTCAGGGCACCTCTGCTTTTTTGGTCTTTAGGTTAGATTTCATGTAATATTACTATTGAAGAAAAAACGTTCTTCTCACATGTCACCTTCTGACCCTGCCTCTGCTATTTCAACTTCCTCCATTTCTCGTCCTCTTCCCCCGCTTTCTTGTCCTCCTCAGCCCTTGTTGCTAACGCATCTCCTCATTTATTTTACACATTGCCTTCCTCCTCACTACAGGGTAAGCTCCAATACGGGCTGGGGGCTTTGGTCTGTTTTTCTCATTGTTGTGTTTGCAGCACCTTGAAGGGCATCAGGCATGTAGCGGGATTCAGGAAATATTTGTTGCTTAGCAATACCTCAGTCTGTACTGGCCTCCCAGCCTCTCTCTCACATCCCTACAGCGTCCTTTCATCCCCACTCACAAAGAGGCACGCAGGGAGACAGTACCGCAGGGACATCCTCACCCTGCCTGCTCACGTGACGGAGGGCGACAGCCCACTAGTGGGAGAAAGAAGAGGGACAGCGCCACACAAAATGGTTAGAAGCCCCTGGTTTTGTCCACACAAAACCCTGAAGGCACCATACTCAGTGAATGGAATGCTTGTCATGCACTGACTTTTAGGTGGCTGGGCCAAGAGCTACCTATATTAGAGTTTACAGTACCAGGTCAGAAGTTAGGGGCGTTCTGCAAACTATTACCCTAAGTCCCTCTTGTGTAAAAGGGACTCTAACCGAAAGTGGGGTCAGGCTGCTTGCCACTCAAAAGCCAATAAAGAAGCAAAGCTCGTGGAAAGGAAAGTCTGCTTTGTTTTGGATGCCAGCAACCTGGGGCGAGGGCCACCTGCTGTCCAAAGGCTCACTGCCCTCCGCGGACAGTCAGTGGGAAAGGGCTTTTATAGACAGCGGGCAGGGGCTATACGTGGAAACAGCACAGTCAGCTCTGACAGTCGTCTTGAAATTGGTCATCGGTGGTCTGACCAGAGTCATCTTTTTTTGGTTGTTGTTGTTGTTTTAAGCTCTTTATTGGGATATAATTGCTTCACACTGCTGTGCCAGTCTTTGCTGTACACCAAAGTCAATCAGCTGTATTTATACCTATGTCCCCATGTCCCCTCCCTCCCGCGACTCCTTCCCACCCTCCCTACCCCGGCCCTCTAAGTCCTCACCTGTCATCAAGTTGATCTCCCTGTGCTCTGCAGCAGCAGAGTCATCTTGATTGTTTGAAGCACAGTTAATCTTCAGCCCCAGGGTCAGTTTGTCCCCATTTCCTTGAGGCCACTTTTCATAATTGTGGCAGCTTCTGTCACGGCCACAGTCTGGTCATCACATAGTTAACTTCTTCCCCCTGGTGGGGGTTTCAGTGTCTACATGCTCACAGGACAGGCTCAGAATATTATCTATAACCCTTGAGGAGGAGCTAAAGGTCCTTGACTTTGCTTCCTGAGTAAACTATTATTGTTTTGTTCTGTCTGACTCCTCTTTGCTTCCACATTTCCCTCTTCTCTGATTAAACTTCTTGTTTGGCTAAAGTTTTTCCACCCACAGAAGGCGGGCAGAGGACACGGGGGGGCATGGACCACAGGGCCCTGCTCCGTTTCAGAACAGGTACCAACCTCGACGTTGACAGCCTCCCAGGCTGAGTCATTCACGGACACGCTGGGCTGTTCTCTTCGGAGCCGCCATTGCTTTATATGGGGGCTTGGAGGCTGGTTTAATTAAAGTTATCTGAATAGCATCCAGTGTGCCAGATGTTCACTGTAAATAGAATGGGGCTTATGTAATGCTATGCAATCATGGAATATATTGGAATGGTTGTGATTTCCCATTATTACCCATAATAAATCTAAATTTATTTCACTGTTTTTAGGCATTAAGCTTTTCTCAACCACTATAAATTAGCTTAGTATTTGAACTTTGCTGAAGTTTTTCCAATAGAGATAATTAAAGAGCTCTTTTGGCAAAATTAGTTCATGTTATTTCCATTAGAATTAAACATACACGTGGGAACGACAGCCTATGATATGCAGGTTAAGGACTGACATTTTAAAGTACAAATATCTGTTAAACATTTTTTTTCTTTCTACTTTTTTCCCTGTACTGTGCAAAGGCAAAAACTCTTAATTTAGTTCCATAAACTCTTTATCTCCATAGTCAAATGCTATTTTTAACATCTTTTGAAAATAGTAGACAGTGTAATGTTTTCAGAATTAGAAGGCTTAATAAACACTTAGCATCGGGAGGACACTCACCTCCCCTACAATTGTGACCAAGGAGGGCTCAAGCGGAGGGCCAGGATCCCTGCATGAGAAGGACTGAGGTGTAGCAGTCTTATCAGAAGAGTAGGTATGCAGGGCAGTTGATTTTTCTTAAAGATGAATTTTCTTTTTTTTTCATTTTTTAAAATTTTATTGAAGTATACTTGATCTACAATGTCATGTTAGTTTCAGGCGTACAGCACAGTGACTTCCTTGTGTGTGTGTGTGTGTGTGTGTGTGTGTATCTATGTGTTTGTGTATGTTCTTTTTCAGATTATTTTCCCTTATAGGTTATTACAAAATATTGAAGATAGTTCCCTGTGCTATGCAGTAGATCCTTGTCATTTATGTATTTCATATATAGTAGTTTGTATCTGCTAATCCCAAACACCTAATTTATCCCCCCCCCCTTTGGTAACCATAAGTTTGATTTCTATGTCTGTGAGTCTATTTCTGCTTTTTAAATAAGTTCATTTGTATCTTAAAAAAATTGAAAACAAAAAAAAGCAAATAAGTAAATAAAAATAAGACATTCTCAGTTGGGATATTGTTCTGTTAAACAACAACAATAACAAAAAATATATCATCATATCTTTTCTTTTCTTACAAAACAAAGCTATTATAGCTCTCCTATATCTAGTACCATGCCTGGAGAGCATAGGCACTGAATAAGTAACTTTTCAATAAGTGGATAAATCAGAGTATCCTAATACAAAATTTAAAAACAAAAAAGTAAAAAAAAAAAAATAAGTTGTATTTTCATGGGAAGCACACATGCTTTTAGGTTTCTTCTGGTGTTTGGGGGATGACGGCCACTGTGGGGTGAGGGCTGAAATCCCCCATGCAAACTCGTACTCTCGTCACCCCTGCAGTGAAGTCGCTGATGGGCTCACACAGAGAATCCCCCTCCCCAGACTCTGGGGCTGGCCAGGGCTGAATCTCCGTGTTGATGATTAGCCTAATGATTAAGTAGCTTCACTGTGAAGCATAGGACCTGATTAGACATCTGGGGGTAAAGGTGACGGTGTTTTGGAGAGATGTAAATGGGGGCATCATCAGTGTACAGATGATTTTGAAGCTATGGGCCTGGCTGAGGCCATCAGGGCGGTGCGCGGAGTGTAGGGGGAGGTGAAGCTGTGGTCAGCAAGGGAGGCGAGGGAGAGAGAGGGGAGAGAGACTAAGGGACCCTCATCCACATTTAGGACTGAAAGGTGGAGGCTAACATGTGACTGGAAGTGCATTCTTCCCCAGGCGTGCAGACTGGAGCAGGTGGGCGTTGGCACAGGTGTCACGGAGCCTGATTTCTACTGCAACCTTCTCACCCTCTAACCCTGGGGGCAAGGAGTTTGCAGATGTGGCGTGTTTTTCTCGTCTCAAAGCATGTGCTTTACACTGTCCTCGACTTTGCAGTGACTTAAAAAAGAAATCTAGATGGGCTAATTTGAAAGAATTCTTTATTAACTGTCAGAAATGGTCATGTTTAAATGACATAACTCAGGTTCGCATTTAATGACATATCTGTGGATTTTGTATTCATTCATTTCCTGAATGAATACATCTCAAGACAGATGCTACATCCTCACGTGACCGAACAGCAGATTCTAGAACCCTGTTCTTAACTGTAGGTTTGGATTCAGGCATGTCTGACCGCAAATGGGCCATTCTTCCTAGCCCACAATGAAGAAAATGAAGGAAACAACAACAAAAAAACAGAACTTATTTTGATAAAAATCATGGGACCATGTGAAAAGACATTTGTGATGCGTAGAAGACGTAACAGGAAAGTGCATTGGAATCTAACTCTGACGCTGTTTCTAGAATGTGGTCACTGGGTGCAGTAGAAAGGCAGCAGGAAAACGCTCTCCAAGACGGAGTCCTGTGTTCATCATCCTGTAATGCCCTAAACGGGAAAAGAAGCTGGAAAAGGATAGATACCTGTGTGTGTGTAACTGGATAACTTTGTCGTGCACCTGAAACGAACACAGCATTCTTAATCAACTATACTCCAATATAAAATAAAAAGTTAAAAAAAATTCAAAACAGAAGCAGTCAAAACTTTTTTTAAGTTTAGGTTAACACAAAATGGGCATTTCTGCTCAAGAAATAAACTCTGGCAGGCAGGTCTTTCCCAGATTAAAAGTGAGGTGAGTATCAAAAAGACAATTATAATCATAAGGTGATTATTTGGAATTTAATGTAATAGGACCATTATTTAAGATGTGTATGTGGGACTTTAAAACGTTTACAGGCAGTTTTAGTGACCTTTGTTTCTAAAATTAGAACTATTAACCTAGCTGCATGTTCATAGCAATAATTGCTAATGATTAGTAGTCCTATATGGTGTCGTGTAAACACACACACTCACTGAGTATATGACATTCATCGAGCCAAATAATCGATGGTGATTATAACACCTACATTTGTGTGCGTGGGCGAAAGTCTCTTCGGAGAGAATGAGGTCTGTTCTGGTCAAATCATATTACTCTTAAATTATCAGATTTTAAAAGTTTTTAAAATTTACTTCAGAGTCAGTATTACAGGTAGAGTCATGTAAATTTTTAGACTATTTCCCCACTGTAATCACCACAAAAATTGCAAAAATTAAATGTACGTGCTATTACGTCTTTGATGTTTTCAAACAATGGCTAAATTTTGCCAAATTTGGGCAGAATTGGATGCTGGAGGATCCCAACTCAGAACAAGTGCTCTGATATCAGGGATGCTGCCCAGGTCACCAGAGTTCTCCTCGCCTCCTGAGCTAGCTGTAATTCAGCACCACAAACTCAGTGGCTGAAAGCAGCACGCATGTGATCTTTCGGTTTTGTAGGTCAGGGGGCCAACGGGCACATGAAATGATGGTCAGTATCACTAACTATTAGAGAAATGCAAATCAAACCTGCAATGAAGTATCATCTCACACCAGCCAGAATGGCCATCATCAAAAAGTCTACAAATAATAAATGCTGGAGAGGATGTGGTAAAAAGGGAAGCCTCCTACACAGTTGGTGGGGATGTAAATTGGTGCAGTCACTGTGGAAAATGGTATGGGGGTTCCTTAAAAAGCTAGAAATAGAGCTACCATACAATCCAGGGACCCCTCTCCTGGGTGTATATCCAGAGAAAACCATAATTTGAAAAGATACATAAACCCCAATATTTACTGAAGCACTAGTCGCAATAGCCAAGAGATAGAGGCAACCTAAATGTCCATCGACAGACACACCTGAAACCAACACAAATATTTTAAATCAACTACACATCAAATTCTTTAAAAGTCAGTAAAAAAAAAAAAAAAAGAGCCCAAAATGGGTGTCAATGGGCTAAAGTCATGACACCTGCAGAGCTGAGTTCTGTTTGGAGGCTCAGGGGAGAATCTGTGTCCTTGCCTTCTCCAGCTTCTAGAGGCCCTTGGACCCCTTGGTTCATAGCCCCCCCATGTCACCCCATCCTCCACCTCATCACCACACCCCCCTCACACTGACTGACCCTCCTGCTTCTCTCTTAGAAAGACCCTGTGATCATATCTTGCATCGTATATATTGTGGAATGATCGTATTGTTGAGCGATTGTGATCAGTATAGTAATAGGTGACTCTATTGTGATTACATAGACGAGGCAGGATAATCTTCCCATCTCAATGTCTGTCACTTAATCTCATCTGCAAAGTCCCTTTTGCTATGTAAGGTAACATACATTATTCTGCCTGTTACAATTCCCTTCAATTATTTTCATTTTCGCAATTTTAAGACTAAAATTTGGTGTAGCGTTTGGGATCTTTATTCCACTGAAATTCACCATCTGTTACTAACTTACCCAGATATCCAGATACATGGACAATGGCCACCTTCCAAATACAGCATAGCCCGAGCTCTCTGTTTTCTGATTCCTCCCTGGACTTCGGATTACCGCCAAGCCAGGTGAGGGTGTTTTCGTGGCTCCTTCACCGTGTGCCCAGGAGAAGTCTGTGTGACTCCACCATCCCGTGGTCCCTCCGGGCATCCTGATGGCAGCCAGCAGCTCCGACCCTTGGACCATCCATGGGGAACATTCCAGCAGGGAAACCTGACGGTAAACAACCTACATGATCCATGAATACATTTTAGAGCGACTTTTCAGGGCTTGAGAAGAGTCCTGGAAAGAAGCAAGAGTGGACTCACTAAGGAAGTTTGGGACTGAGGGGCTAGGCTGATAGGGCCAAGAGGGCGCTTTGTAACTTGAAGGAAAGCGGCTAAGTATCCTCGTTCAGAAGGTGGCATTGGCAACCATGTGGCCCTGAGGACATCAGGAGAAGCGTGTTCAGGCAGAGGGAATAGCCACTGCAAAGGCCCGAGGCAGGTGTCCCACCAATCACAGAAACTAGGCCTTGCAGGTCCTCGAAGGACGTTGACTTCCTCCTAGGGAAACGGGAGCCTGTCATTGTGAGCAGAAACTTGATGTGACCTAACTGACCTTGACAAGGACCATTCTCGGAGAATAGACTCCAAAGGACAGGAGGGCAGAGGTAATATGTAAGGGCAGGAGCTAATGCAGCCAGAGGAAGCCCTGAGGACTTAAGGGTGGTCCGGCTATGGATGTATTTTGGAAGCGTAGCCAACAGGATTTCTGCACGATTTAGATGTGGGATGGGAGAGAAAAAAAGGAAGATGCTGCCAGATTGGTTTGACATGAGCTACTAGAAGGGTGAACTTGCCAGGGATTGACAAGAGAAAGGTTAGGGGTAGAGCAGGTTTTGTGGGGGGAAGGTGGAGGGTTCTGTTTTGGACTCCAGGAGGTTGAGATATCAAATATCCAGGACGGATGTGGCCTTTCTCATACCTCTCCGGTCTCACCATTGTAACTTCACACCTGGGGCATCATTGAGCCCATTGCGGGGCCCCAGGCGAGTAGTTTTAGAGAGCATCATTCCCTCCACCTAAAGGCTCATTTCCAAGTAACTTTCTCTCTCTCTACCTTCGAATAATTACTAAGATGGCATCGTCTCATCCCAACTTTTCTTTCCAGCCTGTATAAAATTGCATTCTCTTCAGATTTCCCTAGTCTCATTTCTGCTTAATTTTCTTATAATTCTTAGCACTGTCTAATAGATGACATGTGTTTAACTGATTTATTGTGTTTATTTTCTCTCTTTCCTCTAGAAGATAAGCTCCATGGGAGAAGAGGATTTTGTTAGTTTGCTTTTGGCTTTTTTGGTTGTTGTTGTTTTCCTTCATTGTGTTATATTTAGTGGCAAGAGTAAAGACACAGTAGATGCTCAATGAGTATTTGTTGAAGAAATGAACAGATGAAGACTGCAGACTTCTTATTATTCACAGTTGTCTGAAAACTTGCATACTTGTGAATTCTGTTGATTAAACAAACACTCACGGGTGAGTTGCACCTGAGTGCCATCCAAGCCCAGGCACTGAGGATTGCAAAATACACAAGATGTGGTCTCTGCCCTCACAGGCTTTGTCTAAACATTTTTAGAGGAAAGGATCCAGTGGGACTGCCTTTCATTTCTCTACATCCTTTTGATTCTCTCAAGCGTCATCTGTCTGATAAGATTGAATCCACGTGCCTTCAGGAGAGAATGAAAACCTTCTCCAGATGTTCTTGTCAGTTTTGGCAGCCGTCACATTTTTATCCAATTTGGACATATATTTTTTATTAGTACAAGGAGCCCTAAGTAGAGGTTCTTAAAATTTACTTAACAGCAGTACAGTCTTGTCAGGTAAGATCATGACCAGGGTCTACCTATTCTAAATGGGAAGATGATATACGAGTCTTCTCCTTTCTCCTCTTGTATCATTTTTTGTTGAGGTTCATAGCTTTGGACTTTAAATTCTTAGCCTCTCTTATCACTAGTGTGACTAGAATGCAGTCAGGAATGTGCCAAATGTACTTGACAATCTGGGAAATTATAAGAACACAACTGTTCTTGATAATTTTGTATGGGGTTTTGCATTAATTAAAGAGGATGCTGGGAGTATCTGGGGTACCTGCTGAGGGTTAGAGGGCATCATCCCCTCCATGGAATACGCTTGACTTTGAACCAGTCCCAGTATCTCTGTAAGATGCTTATTAACAAGAAAAATGTTGATGGAACCTCTCCCAAGAAAGCTCCCAGGAACTAAAGAATTGTTTGTAGATATTAAAATGTAATTTTTAACCTAAGTTATTTATGTTGATATCTGTCTGCTTTACAATCAAAAGATGAAAATCTCCATTGAACCAATGTTCACACATTCACTTAGCAGCAAAGTTAGTTTCTTCTGTCTCCACTTGGGCACCCAAACCACTTAGAGGAGAAAGGACAGTGAAGGAGGGAGCTGTTGACCACTTCTGAGGCTGAGTTACTGCAGCGCTGGCTGTCCCAAGGCACAGCACAAAGAAACTGGGTAAAGGAATAACTTCTAGGAAGTTATTTCCAGAAATAACGATATTGAAATTTGACCTGTACCTCCTGTACTCTTGCATTTTTTGAGAGTTAAGCGCACCAGCATAGCGAAGAACTCTAATAACTTTTTCCTTAATCCCACATATGAAGTAGCTACATTTTCCCCATAAGATTAATGAGGTAAGTTCAGGTAAAGGTTATGTATTCAGCAAAAACCTGGCAGGAAAATTGGGAACACGTTTAACATGATTTGTCATTAAAAATTACACCCTGTCCGATTTTTTGATTACTGGGTTCTGATTGTTGAGCTGCTTGCCAAAGAGCAGAACTTCAGTGCTATGAGAAAAAGGAAGAAAGAAGAAAGAAAGAAGGAAAGAAAGAAAGTAAGGAAGAAAGAAAGAAAGAAAGAAAGAAAGAAAGAAAGAAAGAAAGAAAGAAAGAACACGAAGGAGGGAAGGAGGAAAGGAGGGAGGGAGGAAGAAAGAGGAAAAGAAAAAATCTGTTCAGATTGGGTGGGTAGAAACAGGAATGTAAAAATATAACAACTTTAGTAAATATGTCATATTCAAAACTTTGTGAAAACAGCTAAGATATGAAGCTATTATTGTCACTGAAATAATAGATTAGTGTAAATAAATAGATTATTGCATCAATAGGTAGTGGGTTATACAAAGATTATATATACTAATTATATACACTACAATGCTAAAATTATAATACTAATGAGATATATTTGTTTTACATTTTTCAGTTTAATGATAAATAATATAAGGCAATTTAAACTAGGGCGGAGAGAAAAACTAAGACATTGGTATAAATTGCCGAGGTCTCCATTGCCGCTTTGTCATCCAGCGATAACAAAGACAGGATTGCAAGCAACGTGGGGAGAAGACAAGCTGCCCCCGGCTGTGAGCATTTCTCCCCCGGCTTCTGCTTAAGGACGCGAGACAGGGTTGTCGACATTGGTTGAAAGTGTAGTAACCCTGTTCTCCATCATTCTGAAGCACTGTCTAGGGTAGACCCAATGGAACCCCTTTCAGAAGTAAAAGTTACATACAACCATTGTGTCACGAAGGCTGAACCAGTTTTCAAAATCTTCATTTTGCTGGAGCCCAAAACCATTTATTGATTAAAAAATAAAAAGTAATTGGCTATGTCTAGAATATTTAGTTGAAAATGATGTTTGATTTTTTATTAAAACCCACATGCAATCAAGACTACAGGATGAGTGACAGCAGAGAGACAAGAACTTTAAGTTGCATTTCTGGGGCTGTGTTTGATCCATGATTAGGTTGTTTCCCCCAATTTCATAGGCAGATGAGTCGGGACAACTTTGCTTTTGGAGACAATTGTGTTTACAGTCCCCCTCCCAGAGCCGACCTATCTGTCTGCTTTCCCTTCTTTAGCTTCTTTCACGCTTTGCCTTCTTGGGGTTGCTTTGAAAACACGTAGTTTGTTTTCTTTAGTCTTAGAACCCCTTATTTTTGTGGCGTCATCAGTTGACTTTCCTTTCCAATGAACTGTTTTGTTTGTTTGGTTTGATTTTTTTCTCATTCTTTCTGCTGTGGGCTGAAGGGTGCCCCACAGAGAGGTATGTTAAAGTTCTATCTTCCAGTGCCTGTGAATGTGACCTTATTTAAAGATATAGTATTTGCAGATGGAATCCAGTTAGAATGAGGTCATAATGGATTAGGGTGGACCCTAAATCCAAAGACTCATGTCCTCTTAAGAAGGACGTGTGAAGACAGACTCACGGGGAGAGCAGGCTGTGCTGGAGGAGGCAGAGACGGTGGCAGAGAGAGACGTGGACCAGTTCCTCCCTTGGAGTCTCCAGAAGGAACCAGCCAACAACCCTCGGCTGCGGACTTCCGGCTTCTAGAAGAGTGAGAATAAAATCCATGCTGTTTTAAGCCACCCAGTTTGTGGTCCTTGTGACAGTGGCCACAGGAAACTCAAAAGCCCCCTGCTCCCCAAAGAAGCCTGCACCAGAGGGGGTCACTGTGGTCCACTGGTGCCCTAAATGGAAGCAGTCCTCCCAGGCTGCAGGGGACACACCAGATGCAATGATGGAATTCCCTGAAGGAAGGGGACAAACTGTTTAGTGGGGATGGAGAGGGGAAAGGCTGTCATCCATCCATGTGTGCAAGTAGGAAGATATGCCTGGGAAATAGGACTGGGGGAAAACACAAACGCAAAACAAAGCTATCGTTTTATGCTGAAGAAGAAGTCTGAAAAGTCATATGTCACAGAGGATGCCTATAAACTGTTAATTTTTGTTGTCCAATAACCAAGGAAGAAAATAGGGAAAACTAGGATTTTTCTTGAACTAGAATCACAGATATTTTCTTATTTACATATTTTAAAAATTACTACAGAAATTATGTATGGAGGAGTATGTTTGGCTCTGTTATAATAAAAGAACAATTAATCCAAAACCTGTGATTAAAACATGAAAACTCAAGAACATGTCAAACATTATTAGAGAGTAAAGCAGATTTTGTTCATTATATCCATGCTGTCAGACTATTATCCAATGCTGAGCACAGTCTCTTAGTATTTCACAAAGCTTTTTTACAAATTAACTTAAATTGAAATGATCTTGATGACGGTCTCTTTGGCCTGAACGTGTCAGAAATCTCTTTTCTAATTCTGATCCCCCCCCCCGCCCCAATTAATGTGCAAAGTGCAGGAATTCACGAGCATCTCCTCTCCTCAAATCACATCTCTGTCAAAGAAGGAAAATAGAGCTTCTCTGCGTTACCTGCATTCTGCTTCTGACTCCAGAGATGTTGAGGGGATAAAGCCATCACACATGCAAAAATCCTGGAGCGCCTCAGAAGTAATCTAATTTGCCTACTTAGAAGGTTTATTGAGGGGATAAAGGGAACTCGAGTTTCTGTGAAGTGTTGCGAACGTCTCTGAAAAAAGGAAGCGTGTGTGTTCAGTTACTCTCATCCTGTGTATTAATATGCAGGAGCATTCAATTCAAGTGTATCTATTCTTATTTTGAAGCGATGTGAAAAGTCCTTCTTCTCTTAGATGTGCAGTTCGTCTTGTGATTGTGCTAAATAAGTTAATCCTTCTGTTACTGGTATCATTAAATTTCCATTTGAAATAGAGATGGTGAGACAGGCTTTAGCTGTGGATTTGATAGCACTGCTATCAGACTTTGTGATATCCACCTAAAATTAAAAACTGGGAAAAGCAGATGCTCATTCTTTTTAAAAATTCCACTAGTGTGCCTGGCTGGGGTCCTGCTCTGGGTGATGCAGGGAATCTCCATTGGACTGGCCACCTGCCATCCATCCACGCCCAAGCAATCGCTCCCTTCAAGGTAGAGGCAGCCTCCTCCTTGGCTTCTGGGTCATAGCACAATCTACTCCAGTCTGATCCCCAGTCCTTGGCTGCTTCTGGATCAAGCCCATCCTGATAACAGCAACTCTGCTTATCTGTTCTTTTTTTCTCTTTTCATACAATCAACTCAAGGGAAACTTTTCACACATGCCTCATTCTTTGCATCGTCCAAAGTCCCGCCTGGCCTCTGAGCACGGCAGGAAACACTCAGTCTCCCTCCTGGGTGGCCAGTGGTACCTCCAGTCACTCCGTTCCATGACTACTCTATCTGATCCAGCTTGAGCTCAGCCCCACCACCTACTATCACTCAGGTGACACAGGATGGCCTGACCCAGCCCATCCCATGTCCTGGTGGACACACCCTATCCCTCCTGGGCCACATCCTTTAGTTGAACCTTGGCCTCAAGATCATTCCAGGCAGCAGCCAACTCCTTGTTTCAAATAATTTTGGAAATGTATTATCGAGATAAGGGCAAGGGGGTAGGTATAAAGAATGGGACAATGTTGCTACAAAAACAGGCTCTTCTTTCCTTCCTGTCACAGAAACAAGACACGTGATCCTCACTCTGTGCTAGCATCTTGATCATAGAAATCAGTCTGTTTAAAAATGGGAGGACTGTGCACACAAAGTCTTGAAAGTTACCAATGCAAACTTTATGCATTGGCAGCCGCTTTCTGTTGTGCTTTGTGAGTAATGGCTGATAAAACATGAACAATAATTACTGAGGGAGCAAGGAATAGAATATATACACCACTCACCTATAAACTTGGAACAAAATCCATATTCCCAATTAATTTCCTTATTAGTGTCACTGTAGTTAAAATATTACTAAATAAAGTGTACCTTGAAAATATTTTTAACAGACAATGGCAGGAACACAACCATACACACACACAACTTCCAATAGTTCAAAGAAAATTTAAAATATTAGACCTGAAAAGAACCCACTTAGCTCTAAGACAGTTGACGCTCAGCGTGTGGCACGCGCTGCAATAGAAATGCCAGGACCAGCCTAAGGGAGGGGCGTGAAAAACAAAAGTTAAAACTTACTTTTGACACCTCCCACCTCCCTAATCAAAATCTTCTTTCCCCAGTCAGATTCCATTGCTTTATTTTTCCTTTCAGCTATGATCAGCTAAATGTGTCTAATGAACTCACATGATTAATTTCTTTCTCTTTCTGCCTCTTTTTGCCAAAATTTAGGCCATTCTCCTGGAATCAGCTTCAGGGACAATTGGCTGTAAAGCTTTGCTTGAGCTCACCCCACTGGGTATACCCTTGACCCCTTCTCAGTTGCAAAGTTTCCTGTAAGAAAATATCAGTCGTAGAATAATATAGAGGTGAAAGCAGACAGAGCATGGTTCAACTTCACATCCGCAACTTACCAGCTGGTAGGCATGAGGAAGCTGCTTACACTATACGTGTTTTCATTGTCTCACCTGTAAATTGCACATAATAATGTCTAAATTAAACAGTTCTTATAACAAGTAAGTGAGGTCAGACATATAAAATATTTAAGAGGGTGCCTGATATATAGTAACCCTTCAGCAATGGTCTTATTTCCATTACTATCTTATCGCTGTGGTATGAATTCCTCACTCAAAGTATAGTTTATTGTCTCTCCGTCCACATCTTCTCTATTAGACTGTTAAAATTTTTTGAAAAGAAGGCCTACGGCTGGCTCACCACTTTCGTCTGCCTCAGTACGTGCTCGTTGCCTTTTGATTGAATGTGGGTATGTACAACATGGTATGACATGTTGACAGAGACCTTCCCTACTGAAGAAATAGGTACATCAAGACCAGACCACTGCCGTGGAAGAAGTTGTCCACCCCTGACTTAGAACCATGAAGTTTTAATATGCCAAGTCATGTCCTGGGAGCTCCCTGGTGAGAATAATAAGTATTATCTGTCTATACTACAGTGGCTTTATTTCTTTAGTCAACACCTAACAAAAAGCTGATTAAGCCAGGCTTGGGGGTCTTAATGGGTTCAAATATTTCTCTGGAAATGTTTCCTCTCCCAGAAGTTAAATTGTTTAAGGCTTGTCATTCCCAACCCCTAATTCAGAGTCTTTTCCCACTAGTCCCAGGTGACGAGTGTGGGATAAACACATGAAGGTGTGTAACTGAGAGAGGGTACACAGTTGAGATCTAGTAGCATCGAGGAAATGGGGTTGATGGGTGGTATGTAGCACAGCCCAAAATCAGGTAGTTGTGTCCCTGTAATCCCCTCTTCCCCAAACTCATTGGCTTAAACACTAATCATGGTTTCACATCCTTGCTTTCGAACTTCGCGGTTAGAGGTTGGGAGCAGCTGTTGGATCTTCTGTATTTCTCTTCAGGTTTAGCTCAGCTCTGCTTCAGATATGTTCCTCCTGGGCACAGGTTGAAGGGGTATGAAGTATCCCAGGGATGCTTTCCTTATGACAAATGGAGTTTCTTTGCATTGCTTCTAGTAACATCCCACTGGCCCAGCTGAGTCACGTGGCACCAAACCAAGGGCAGGGGAGCAGCCATCGTGTTAATACTCACCATGTGGACCCCTTGTGTCAAACCAACACAACACACACAGCAAAGCTCAATATACACAGGGCATGGAGGCTGGAAGGGGTACACAGTGTGAACATTTCTGAACAATAATCTAATCAACCACGTGTCCAAAGAGTCTAAGGACTGGTTCAAATGCTCAGCTTGGAGCATCAGGAAATGCAAGAAAAGTACCCATAAACCAAAGGGCTACTTTCATTAGAGAGAAAGAATGTCCATGGCAAAGCTGGACTATATCTTACTCCTTTGGTTTATTTTTTCATATATCTTGAAGACATTTTGAATTCTGTTCTTTATAATATAAAAAAGTTATAATTCCATATGATCAGTATTCTTTTCCATTTATATTTCTAACTCCTTTCTTTTACATTTGAAAAGAAGATAATGTTCAATGGACTTGAGGTTTAAGTAAGGAGATTAGTTCTTTGGTCGCTAAATATTGAAGCAAATCCATTTGAATCTTGATTGAAACATTCTGAAGGAGGGTAGGGAGTTGTATACCACGAGGTTGGATTAATGTAAATTGATTTGTCCAAGGTTATTTGTTTAGATAATGGAGGTAATAGAAGGAGGGCCCAAGGTCTCAGGGAACTGATGCTCTGAGACGTCCCCTCCTGTCATCATGTTCAAAGCAAGTTCACATCAGGGCAACTCCATTTAGGCAGGGAAAATTCAATTAGGATCACTCTGTGGACTGAAGGCTCCCGGTGGGATCGGGGAAGAAACATGGAGCTCTCATTGTCTTAAACTATATGCTAACAAATGGCGGTTTGGCCTTTTTTGGGGGATCATTCCTCTGTGTGTGTGTGTGTTTTCTGAAATATTATATTAATTAATATTAATATATATGTTAATATTAATAATATAGTGAGTCAAAGTAACGAAGTGAAAAGTCTCCTGTTAATTAATCAAAGTGAGTTATGTTTGTATCATCTTCCTCATTCATATTCTTGGCACATGTCTCTCCCTAGTTAGAAAATATTATCGATTATGTTTTCACTGTAAGTCTCTCTTTTAGCATCTCTTAGTATATGGACTCCTTTTTTCTTGAATTGAGATACAGGTCAAATCATGCTGCCCAAAATCTAGTGATGTACTTCGAAGTCTATCATAATTGTGTGGTTCTGACATGCATAATAGACCTGCTCTGTAATTTGGTGATTGTGAACGTATTTTACTACGCACATATACTCAAATATGTAATATCAATCATAAAGCAAAAAAAAAGTTAAAATGCATTTATTTTCCAAGATGGTGTTTCCTTGCAAATGGAAATCAATTCCCTGTACTTTAAAATAGTTTTTGGAAGTAAATGAAAGAAAATAGTAAAGCTGCAAGAGTAAAATACATTTTTTCCCTCTGTAATCTTTGATTTTAGAGACCACGGTGGTTCTTTTGTTTGTTTTTCCATCTCAGAGTAACGGAAGGAATCATTGATTAAAACTTCACAAATCAATAGAACCTCTAACAAATAGTGTTCAGGAGACTTTTCATTTAGTTACTTTGACTTACTATAAGTCACAATGAAATAATACTACATGACAATTTGAGACTTACTTTAAAGGAAATGAATCACGTAGAAGATCAAAATGCTTTCAAGGTGGTTATTGAGATGGAGGAACCGGAGTGCACAGGGCTTGCTCTGGCTGGGCTGCACCCAGCCCTGACTGTGGAGCAGCTGCCATCACCCTAGGGCAGGGGCTCACCCCCACAAGGATTCCTGATCATTTCAAGAGGTTTCCACCAAGGGAGGTCCAGCCTTCTAATCTTTCATTCCAGTGGATCAAAAACCAAGCTCAGATGGCAATGGTGTGGTTAAGTTTAAGCAAGAGCCAAAGTTCACCACCCACCTTGAATATTTATAAGCTATTTCCAAGGGCCAGAAGTAAAAAGTCCAAGTGACATCAAGTTCAAGTGACATCATGACAGTTACAGAAAATTACAAAAATGATCAGAGTCATCACCAGAACTGCTCCAGGTGGTGCCTGGGTGAAGCTACCTGTGTACCAGAAGTATCTCTCTTTCCAGATCATCCTTTGACTTAAAAGGAAGGGACGTGCTTGTTGTGGATTCCAAGGCAGCAGGAGGAAATGACCATAGTTTTGGCAACAGCAGGAAAAAAATCTATCCTCAGCCATTTATCATGTGCTGTAGTTTACTGTCAACTGTCAAATACAAGTATCAACCGATCCCTCCTAAACAATGGTAACGACAAAACCCACTGGCCACGCTGCACAAGGCATGCACTCCATGACACTTTGTGCATGTGTGTGCATACGTGCGTGTGTGTGTGTTTGTATGCATGTGTGTTTGTATGCATGTGTGGGTGTGTGTGTTTGCAGAGTACTGTCTCAGCTCTGCTCTGGGATCGACTGACCACTGTGCACAGAGCATGCCCTCCCTGACACTTGCCACTGTCTGTGCACACCAGGAACTCTTGGCAGCATCCTCTTTGATGTCCTGCTTCTACATTCTCATGATATGGAGGAAGGGAATTTGGCGGGACACCCTGTCTCTAAATATCTCCCTTAATTCCTCACCTATAAGAACTCACGAGAGTGAGAATTTGCTAAAGGCCTGAGGGTGACTGGTGGGAATTACCGCAGTCTGTTTACTGGTTCCTGGAATTTAAAACCGTCTATAGATATGGTTGTGTTTACGCCCCGCATTGGACAGGGCCTGGTCTCCGGTCTGGAGTCTTCTTGACCGTAGTCTCCTTTGTTAAAACTTCACGGCGTCATTTTTCACATGCCTTTAGGGGAGAGGCTTACTCTTAAATTACAAGCTTTTGGTCTAGCTCCCCTACTGGAGTTCCTTAGGAACTAATTGTTTCACTGACTGTTGGATAAAAACATATTCAATAACATATTGTATCAGGGGCTAATGGACTAGATAATGGGCTAGAGGAAGAGGAAGTAAAGGGTAGAGTTAAAGATGATTCTCAGAATATCAGTTTGAGCAGTTGAGTGGGTGGTGGTCCCATTTACTGAGATGAGGAAGGATATAGCATTGCTTTTCCTAAAGTCTGAGTTTTTCACCAGGGGGGACAAAAAACAGAGTGAGCTCTAAGGAGAGGATTCCAATTGGGGTTTGAACTTTGAAGTATAGCATGATATGAAATAGAAACTCAGCAAGGGTTCTTCCTCTTTCTTGATCATCTAAGTTCAAATATAAAGATCTTTGACTAGGTGTCTGTATACACCTTCACATTTTCCAAAGACCGAAGTTTATCATTACGAGCCATACATCTTAGCTTCATATTAAGGGGGGTGGGGGTCAGCTATAAGGACACGAGGCAGATCTTTAAAATGAAAACATTTTTTTGGTGCCTTAAGCCAGATGGCATTCTTGGTCATGCATTTTCTCCATATTTCTCTCAGTATGCAAGGCAAGTAAAAGTTTATTTTCCTTATTTTCACGCAGTCCCCAGTGGTCACAGATGGGGTAGGGCTGTTAATAGGACAATCATACTGAGCAAAGGAGCCACACAGGTGTCGCTCTGTGGATTTGCCAAAGCTCACCTGTTGGCCAAGCATCTTAATCCTCACCCTCCATTGACTCAGCAACTGTGTGAGGGTGTGCGAGGAGTGCCCGGTGTAACTGAGCAGGAGCCTTTCAAATATCCCTGATTTTCCCTGTTTCAAAACCAGTATAACACGGAGTATAAAACAATCGTGAATTGCCCAATAAAAGCAAAATTCACTCTACGTATGGGAGGGGAGACCCAGCTTCAAGGAAGCACCTGGACACCAGGTATCTGAAAATTATGTAAGTTATATGGTGGTTGGGTACCGAATCCCTAAGCTGACTGCTGCGATAGTTCTATTTTAATACCATGCTGCATTCACAGAAGTTCTATAAACATCCTTTATTGTATTTATAGCATGAATATTTATCTCTTTAAATAGTCTCAAACTAAAGCATGTTATGTTTGAATTGTTAGGTAGATAGTAAGACAAACCATTACATGGAAGATAATTTTCGTCTTTCTCCACTGGAATCTCACCACTGTGTAAAGTATGCCTGGTGTCTAATGATCTGAAGTGGAAGTGACCAGAGAGTTAGTGTTTTGGACCAGGTGGGCATTGCAACACACAAATCCTTCATTTATTTAACTTTCTTCACTATGGTTTTTAAAAACATAATAGGTTGGTTTTAAACCCAACAATTCTTTCAAGGAACAAAATTGTCACAAAAAGTACAAATATTACAGTCAATAAATATCACTTTTAACACTTACCATTCTTAGGGAGGAAAACAATTTTTAACTTAACAAACTCCCACTGTTTTAATAAAATATTTAAGAAACCAATCAATCCATGATCTTTTTGCTAAGAAACACTATTGGATGAACATTAGCTATTTTAACAGTTAATATAAAAATTGAGTTGATTGCTTCCTTAAATTCTTTGACGTGAGTGTATTACCTTAGGAAGGATTCACATTAGTTCATTGCTTTCCAGTAGATTTAGATTTTCCCCTTTCCCCTATTAAAACACAATAAACAATAACCATGTAAATTAATCATAGTAAACCAGTATTTGCCTTTTCTTTTTACAGTTCTGACTATACTCTAGAGATAATGTCACCTGGGTTTTCAAAAAAGTCGGCGGCATTTTTATACCTTCTCCACATACTTCTAATACAGAAGGGTTTGCAACGTGTCATAAAATGCTCATTTGCTTTGATTGTTCATCCCATATGATGTGATGAACATTGCAATGCAACCTGGATTGCTTTTGTTGCTTCCATTTCCAAAGATAATTCTGTATTGTAAAAGCAAAGGAACCCAGAACATATTTCACATAGCTTTAAAGGCAAAATATGTAAACCATTAGAAGATTCTAAATGTAAGAGGGTTAGGTCACATCCTACAGCAATCTTGAGCTATCTATTCTCCTTAAATTGCTTTATCAAGCAATTGTCATTATAATGGTATAAGCAGTGCAAAGCTCTAACTATACAGGTACACTTACCCACTATACAGTAATTAAGGGCCTTATTACCCATCTTCTAGAGGCCAAAAGGAAGTGACATGGAGGTTATAAACATCCAGGCCAGACTGCAGCGGTAGTTGGGGCAGCCTATGGGATTAAGCAACACAGTCCTGGAGGAAGGAAACCATCTCCACTTCTTATTGCCAACTCTCTCTTGCTCATCTTGTCTCCTGGATGGGGACTTGAAGGTTAGGGGCCCAATCCACGTACCAACTTAGAAGTCCACAGTGTGAAGTTCAGGTAAATGGAATTAAAAAAAAAAAAATCCTTTAAGATAAAAATACAAAACACTTTCACCAAGACAGCAATTTTTTATGTTGTAAGAGATACTAATTTTTACTTTGTAAATTTTAGTTTTGGCTTTATTGAGATATAATTGGCAAACTTTTATATATATATACATACATATCTGTGTATGTTTAAGGCATACAACATGACGTTTCGGTACCCACTAGGACACGATCACCACAATCAAGCCGATTAACACATCCATCACCTCGTGGTTCCCTTCCTTATGTGAGTGTGTGATAAGAACACTTAAGATCTACTCTTTCTTAGCAAATTTCAAGCATACCATGCGTTATTTATTATAATTACCTATAGTAAACTGCAGTCAGCATGCTGTACGTTAGCTCTCCAGGACTTATTTATCTAATAACTAAAATTTTGTACCCTATAACTAACATCTCCCCATTTTCCCCAATTTCCACCCCTGGTAATCGCTGTTCTACTCTCTGGTTCTAAGAATTCAACTATTTTAGATTCTACATATTAGTAAGATCATGTAATATTTGTCTTTCTGTGTCTGGCTTATTTCACTTAGCGTGATGGCCCCAAGTTCATCCATGTTATTGTGAATGGCAGGATTTCTTCCTTTATTAAAGCTGAATAATATCTATCTGTCTGTCTGTCTGTCTGTCTATCTATCTATCTATCTATCTATCTATCATCTATCATCATCTATCTATATCTATCCTAAATCCTCTCTGTCCTTTCATCTATCTAGTGATATTTAGGTTGATTATATATCTTGGCTATTGTAAAAATGTTGCAGTGAGCATGGGGGTGCAGATATCTCTTCAAAGTACTGATATAATTTCCCTTGAATATATAACCTGAAGTGGGGTGCCTGGATCAAATCTGACTTCCTCATACAGTTTTCCATAAAGGCTGTATTTACGTTTCCACCAATGGTGTACAAAGATTCCCTTTTCTCCACATCCTCACCAGCACTTGTTATCTTTTTTTTTTTTTTTTGTAATAGCCATTCAAACAGGTGTGAGGTGACATCTCATTGTGGTTTTGATTTGCATTTCTCTGATGAATAGTGTTGAACATCTTTTCATGTATGTATTGGCTTTTTGCATGTCTTCTTTTGAAAAATGTCTGTTTGGGTACTTAGCCCATTTTTAATGAGGTTATTTGCTCTGTTTTGTTTTTGCTGTTGAATTATTGAGTTCCTTATATATTGTGGATATTAAGTCCTTAGAGAGGGAGAGAGAGTTTGCAAATATTTGCCTCCATTCTGTAGGCTGCATTTTCACTCTTTTCATTGTTTCCTTGGCAACGTAGAAAATTTTTGTTCTATGTATGTCATCCTGCTTGTCTGTTTTTCTTTTTATTGTCAGTGATTTAGATGTTATATCCAAAAAGTCATTGCCCAAACAAATGTCAAGGATCTTTTTTCCTAATTTCATTTACAATATCAACAAAAATAATAAAATAATTTGGAATAGACTTAACCAAAGAGGTCAAAGACCTATGTACTGAAAGTTATAAAATATTGATGAAGGAAACTTGAAAAAAACACAGATAAGTGGAAACACATCCCATGCCCATGGAATGAAAGAATTAATGTTGTTAAAGTGTCTGTACTACCCAAAGTGGTGTATAGATTAAATGTAATCCATCTCAAAAATCCCAATGTCATTCTTTGCAGAAGTAGCAAAAACAATTCTAAAATATGTATGGAATCACACAAGACCTCAAATAGCTAAAGCAATCTTGAGCAAGACAAATAAAGCTAGAGGCAGCACCCTTTCTGATTTCAGATGGTAACTTTGTATGATAATAACATAAAAACAGATGTGTAGACTGATGGAACAGAGTAGAATCCAGAAATAAATTCACACATTTACAGTCAGCTCATCTTCAACAAAGGTTCCAAGAATCCACAGTGGGGAAGAATAGTCTACTCCATAAACAGCGTTGGGAAAACTGGATATCTGTGTGCATAAGAATGAAATTGGACCTTGGTCTCACATCACAAAGAAAAATCAACTCAAAATGGGTTAATGGCTTCAATGAAATACTTGAAACATAAAACCACTGGACATACTGCCCTTACTAATAAGATCTCACTAACTCATTCAAGGCTCACACCAACTCTGTGAGTTAAGTACTGCTTTTACATCCATTTTAAAAGAGAGAAAACTTGAGATGCAGAGTGTTGGGTAATTTTCCCAAGATCGTGGTGAAGTGACCTGGGGACAGAGTCTGTGTACTTAATGTCTCAAGTACAGACACTAAAAGAATAAAAATATGAAAAGTCAACTTCGGGAAATGAAGAAAGCATTCTGAAGCTTTAAAAATAATTTCCTTAATATTTCAAATTAGGTAACAGTAGAAAATTGGCTTTTACACGGAAGGAAGACCATGCTCTCATTTTCTGATAGACAGTGCAAGCATAAATAGCTGTATATTGCCAGCACACACACTTCATCACACACATCCTGATAATGATTGATGAGAGTAACAGGAGGCATTTGAATGTGACCCTTGGGTCCAACCAAGCATATACGTGTTTGGACAGCAGCCAAAATAGCTTCCAAAGTTTAGAACCTGTTGAACAGGCAAGGATGAGCCATCATAATAAGACTTTCTAGGTCATTTTTCATAGATAGTTGTTCGTAAAATTATAGAAGAGTAGAGAATAATTAAAATCCAGTTCATTACCGGGTTTCATAAGCAGCACTGTCAATGAATATTAGCCCCATGAAATTAGCAGAAAGAATTTGAAAATGCATGACTCTCACCATACAATGCTCCTGTTAATATTCTGTGATTTGAGGAATGTCAGGTTGGCTCTTCATTTAGAATCAAAACATCCAGGTAATGAAACAGTGTGATGGTCATGAAGTGTGAAGGTTAAGATGATTGGACTTCTGGTGTGTGGGTTGATTTAACAGGTTTCATTAGCATTTCCCAGGAGTGGCACTAATTTGAGCTAAAATCTTTTTACCAGCTGTCGGAATATTTCCTTGCAAGTTGTTGTGCAGGGCGCCCTCCCTACCTCTCACTACATGCCTTCTTGAGCTTTTGTTCATAATAACTGCCACGCTGGCTGAGCCCAAGATTTAGCAATCCCAGTGCTCTGTCATAGTTGCTGGCATGCACATGTACGTGTGGGAGGGCACCATGATGCCAGTTGGCTTCCAGCCTCCAGTGTTTAAGAGGACACTCCCAACAAGCCAATGCCTATTCTTGCAATTGTGTATCTGCTTCTTCAGAAGGAATGCATTTGTTTCCCATGTGAACCTCGCATGGGATAAGCAGGTAAGGGCAGGGAATCCAAGGAAATTACATGACCTGATTAAACATAACTAAATATTCAAATTCCTTAGTGGTCAAAAAGACAACAGGACGAGCTTGTAAAGAAGAGTTCACACACACACACACTCTCTCTCTCTCTCTCTCTCTCTCTCATCCACAGAAGCACAGAGAGCTGCCCTGTTCTGTTCTTTACCGTTTGAATACACCAGGACTCTGTGGAGGCTCTGTAATTGAGTTATAGCCGTCACCCATATATTAGATTCCAGTCTGAGCCATGGCAAGTCTAAGTAATAGATTGAAAAATACAATTATTGCTTACCTACAGAATTCCTTTGCTTGAGAGGTAAGGCATATATATCAGAAAAGTTGTTGTGTTTTTTTTCCCCAGGCCTATTCAATAAATGAACATTACACCAGGATTCTTACACAGAGTATCTCTGAAATGGGTTTTGTATTGATTTTTGTAACTACCCTGTTAGATGACGTTATCCCTTAGTGTGTCAGGTTTAGACCGGTCCCCCGGAGCAGGTCATTGAGGTGATAACTGTCATTTGGAGGGACAGAAAAGCAATCATAGCTTTTTCATTACTTACTGTTTTCCCCCTTCGAGTGTGGGATCATTTGACATATTATGGCTTCTGTGATTTAAGCTGCATTCTGAAATTAAGTGCTAGAATATCACGCTGTGCGTTGAGAAAAATCAACTTGATGTCAAAGAACCGCAGGCCTGTGGGTCACACATACTCAGGATCCCCTCAGATTTCAAGAAAGATGGGTTGTTAGCTGTATAAATAAATACACACCTCTATGTGAAAAGTGCTGCATGCAAAGCAGAACTAATCCAGTAAATTGTAATTCCCTCAGGTTTTTTTTTTTTAATTTTATAACTATTCTGGGAAAACACTAAAAACAACAAAACCAGTGTTATCACAAACATAGACTAAAAGCACATGCATTTTTAAAATTCTAACATGTAATGGTAACCAAGTTTACATCATATGTGTTTCATGAAAAGCAACTCATTTTCCTAACAAGCATCATTGGACAGTCCAACCTAAAAACATGAGCGCAGCCCAAAAATAAATAAATAAAAGTAGAATACACTGAACAACCGTTTCTAAGAGCAACCAAGAAGAATCAAGGGGCAGAAAAGCAGCATATACAGGAGCAGATCCATACAGAATGGTGCCAAGCTCTGCTTCCGGTGTCCACAGTGTGACCGCCTCAGGGCCCAGCCCAGCCCCACCCCCTCTTGTGGGGCGGGCATCAGGATGACCGGCCACGAGCACAGGTGGAGGGCTTCCCAGAAGCCACACCCTGAGGACTCACACGTGTCATCACTTGGGAATTCCTGTGGTTCCTTTCTCCAGAGAATGCTGCATGACTTTTCTTCCATTCCACTCTCTGGGTCTGCTCCAACAATTGTGATTTTCTTTTTTAATTAATGTTTTCAAGCTCACATTATTTCTGGCAATACCCCTGACTAAATATGCTCACATCACTCCCAATTTGAAATTTCCAAACTATCTACTCTCTCAACCTTAATTAACCTTCCAATAGTAGATCTCACTCATTTCTCTACCTCTCTGTTTCCATATCCTGGCCCCTTCGTATTCTTTATTTCACTACAATCTTGTTTCTCCTTTAACTAAGACCACCATTCCCCTGAGACTTTAAAGGAGGTAAAAATATTCTCCTTGTTAAATTAATTATCTCCTTGTTGAACTTTCACTTCTCATTCACTTGGCTTTTCTCCACTATTATACCTATTCCTTTCCTCTTGAATTCTCTTCTTCCATCATATTGCAAAGAGTGTGTTCTCTTGTTTCTCTTCTTATTTTTCTGGCCATTCTTTAAAAAAATTATTGCACATACTATTTTCTAATGTTGCCTTAAATATTGCATTGGTTATCTATTGATGCCTGACAAATTATGCCAAAACTTAGCAGCCTAAAACAGTGCACATGTATTTAACCTTACATGCTGTGGGTCAGGAAACTGGGCATGACTTAACAGAGTCCTCTCTTTCAGAGGGTCGCACAAGTGTTGGCTGAACCTTGAGGTCTCACCCAAAGGCTTAACTGAGGAAGAAGCTGATTCCAGGCTGGCATGGCTATTGGTGGAATTCAGTTGCTCAGTGGCCGTTGGACTTAGGCTATCCAAGAAGGCAACACGGTGAGTCTGCCAGCAAGGAGATAGTAACATCGGATATATGACATTCCTTCAACCTTGAGACCTTCTGTTGGTTAGAAGCAAGTTTACACCTGGGAAGGGCATTTATCCTAGGCCATGGATACCAGAAGGCAGAGATTATGGGGGCCATACTAGAGACCACCTATGGCAAATACTGCTTTTTCTGCTATTCTGGGTTACATACTTTTACTTCCTCACTGTATTCAGCTGTGTGTAACTGTAACCTGTATTCTCTGTTGAATCATAAATGTACTGTTCATTTAAATACAATCATGAGTTCTGGCCCCCTTTTCCTAAATGCGCGCCAGCACTTCCCCGAACTTGGTACTTCCACGGCGGGACATGCCGTCAGCCACTCCCTCTGATGCTTCACTCTGCCAGCACACCCTCCACAGACCTCCTCGTGTTCCTGCCACTGTATGTGCCATCTCGGTGACTTTCTATGTGCAAGTTGGTGACACAGAAATGTGAACATGGACATCACTGCTGACCACTCTGTATCCCTCATCTTCCTAACATAGTCAGCAACCTGGAAGTTCTAATCAAGAGCACCTCTGGAGTCCATCTCCCACCTGGACACCCACCGGCATTCCCTGGAGTAGATCTTGTACTTCTTGCCATGTCTGCTCAGATGTCACCCTACTCTGTCACTAGTGTCCTTGTCCGTGTTGTTGTTGCAGCCCTGACATCACTCTACAAGGCAAACATCATCACCTTACCCTCTTGCTTGCGAATCCTTCAGCGACACTCCGTATCATCCTGAAGGTGAGACCAGACACCTTGAATGTGGTGACAGGACCTTTATGGCCAGGCTCTATCTGTCCTTCTGGACTCATCTTCCCTCAAACCCCAACTTCCCTCTCCCCTAGCTGAAAGGAACCACTTGCACTTTTCCAAAAATTTGGAGTACTTTATGTATTTGCACACATATTTTTCACTGCCTGGACTGCTTGTCCCTTCCCAACTAGCTTTATGGGGTCATTGCTAGGGGCTCTTCCTCTGGGATGCTAGAACAGGCACTGATTCCCCTCCTAGCCTGGGCTTGCCTTTATCAGGCACATGTAGAGCTGTCTCACACAGCACAACAAGACAGCAGGTCTGCTTTTCTTTTGTTTGCCGCACTGTGATGTACTTGTGGGCAGGCTTCATGTTTCACTTATTTCTCCACCCCAAATACTGAGCACAGTGCCCTATATATCTGGTAGTATTAAATAAGCATTTAATTGGTTTTGAATGGTTTAATACCCTTTCACATGCCCCATTTAACCCCACACTCTGTAAAATGTCACCACATCCCATTACCACTGGGGGAGATGATTCTCTCAAGTTCACCAGATGAATTATATTTCCTGAAACTGACATGTGTGGGAATAAATTAGTACCCAGAAATTTAAAAAAAAGTAACAGAGGAATTAAGTATAGATGCAAATGCCCAATTTGATTATCTACATATTTTTCCCCTTAGACAATCATGTGGTTTAGCATTTAGTTTATTTTAAAAAGCAAAATAAAATGTACTCCACCCCTTTTCAAGAGGCAGAAAATAGCCAAGAAAAGTTAAGCAACCAAAAAATTGGTTAAATGTCAGTGTTGAGATTTTCGGCCACATCCTATAAGTGATTCCAGGAAAATATCTTTGGAATTTCCACCATTTATAAACTGGATTTGATAAGATTATTAGCAAGATTTTCAGGTGAAAAATCTTTTAGCTTCTAGAGAAATTTTGAGATATAGATATTATAATTTTATTTTATCTAGAGATTATCTAGCAGTAAATTTAAACATTCTATTATTTTAGAGGGAGGTAATTGTGAATAATTTTAGAATTTTTTTAGTTAGGAATCCAAGTCACCTTATCAACAATGCTTAAGCAATGACCATTCTTAAAGTCTGAACTGATGGTCCAGACACAGAAAGACAATGGTACAAACATTTGTTTCAGCTGAGTGTTTAGGCCTGCATGGTAGAAAATACTCCCTGTTCTATCCTGGGGATTTATTGATGTTTCCTTATTTCTTCTAACAGATGAATGCAGCTATGAAGTTATATATAAATAGATGGTGTCTGAAGTTTCGAAACTCTGAATAAGGTTCATGAGGAAATTATTTTTTTCTTTAAACCATAGTGTGTCTTTCCTGTATAGTGAATGCATGCTTTTTCAAATGTTTCAACTGAATTAACAGAAGTATGCATTTTAGAATAATAAGTATCTCCTTCAGAACCTGATTTCAAAAGTATATCTAAGGAACTTAAAATCTGTATTTATTATCTTGAATAGAAACACAGAGGATTAGCATTCAAAAATTTCACAATATGCTCTGATCCATGGTGTGTCCATAACTTATGATGGGCTTTTTAGTAGAGATCATCCTTCCAGGCACAGACACGGCTCCCAATTGAAACGGGAAGAAGTGAGCTTCTCTGTAAGACTCTGCACACGCAGCCTTCCACCGTGCACTTAAGCCAGCAGTGTGGCTCTCTTCATGGATTTTCTTAATCAGTTCATCTCCATTCAGGAATGTAAAAGGACTTTAAAGTAGCTTTACTTGGACTGCAAAACTGGGCAAGAAAAGATTATAGCAAATCTTCTCAGCATTGCTATTATGTTTCAATTGGTCTTTTTAAAAAATGGGGTGGGGGAAGGTGAAAAGAAAACTTTAAGTGACACTTAGCAAAGCTTTCAAATTTGGCTGAGGAAAAGTTTTTGTATTCGCCACAAATGCAATTAGAAAAAGCCAACACACACACACAAAAAAAAAAAAGAAAAAAGAAAAAGCCAACACATGTTTTCCTTAATCTTTGAAAATTATAAAGGCACACATGAAAACCAATTTGTCAGAGTCTTGTCAGAGCAGTGAATCGGGAAGGATAACTAATTTTAATAAAGCTTAATTGTTAATGGAGTCAGGTCTTCCGGAATGGTGTAGTGAGAAGCTCAGCAAATCTTCTGCCACAAAGTCAATGATCATACTGGACAACATTGTCAGAAACCATCACTTCAGGACTCTGGATATTAACCAAAGGTATACAAAAATGAATATGCAGTTATTCAAGAAAAACCATCCAACCTTGAGTAAGAGCAGTAGAACTCTGCGGTCTTCTGGTCTAGAAATGTTCCCATCTCATCCTTGATCAATTAGCACAGGGTTTTTCAGGAGTGTTGACGTGTGAGCTCAAGAGCTTTGCTGCTGGAAGAAACTGATTGGAACAGAGCACAGAAAAACCCATGTCCATGGTGGGCATTGGAAACAACAGCCATCTTAGCAGCAAACAAATGGGGACACCAATGGTATGGTCCTAAGTCATGATTCTGACTGGAGCAAGGAACAGACCAGCAGGCTAGCCAGAAATTTAGCAGAGAGATACAGGGCACAAGCCCCGGGGAGCCTTTATAAGCTTTCTAAGCTCCCACATGACTCCGGTGGTCTGAAAGGGTTCAGGGGAAAGTAACTTGGGGCAGGCTTTTTAACAGCCTGGTGCGAATGTACTCTCCAAGACACACGCAGATCCATCAGCAAATCGTGTAAGTCTTGTCGGCTCCAGTGTTTGAACAAATCCTCTGATGAATGATTGACTGATGACTAAGCTATGCTGACACAGCATGACCCCCAAATTAAATCAAAACCAAAATTTAAAATCAAAATAAGAATTAAACAGAAAAAAAAAATCTCAGCAAAGACATTGGTGGCTGCACACTGCTGGACAGATAGACTTTATAGAATATAGTCTAGGGAAATTATGAATCAGATAAAAAATTAACAACAATGATTTCCAGGGTGAGACAAGAATCCAGAATTATGACATTATTACCTAGAGCATCCAATTTTTAAGAAATATATCTATGAGACATTCAAAGAAACAGGAACAAAATTACAGTCAATAGAAAATTTCTCTGATTCCAGATGTTGGACTTAGAGGGAAAATTTATGGTCGCAATGACTCATCAAATAGAAAATGTCAATGAAGGAATGCACATTATGGAAAATAATAGGTACTGTGGAGATAAAAATTACAATAAATTTGGATGACAAGAGAAAAATGTCAAGAAATTCATGATATATCAATAGAAATTATTTAATTTGAAGAGCAAAAAGAAAAAGCATGAAGAAAGGTGAATAGTCTAAGAGATCTGAGCAGTACTAGGAACTGTGTCAAGATACAGATAATGGGACCTCCACAGGAGAGTAAACAGAGGGAAAGTGGCAAAAATATTATATGAAATACTGTATGAAACAATAATAGCAGGAAAAGATGCTCAACAAACTCCAAGGAGAGATCTACACCTGCACATCCCAGTCAAACTGTTGAAAACTGAAGACAAACAGAAAATATTGAAATCAGCATGAGAAACAAACAAACAAAACAAAAAAACAACTCAGGAGCAGGAGAGCAATGAGATAACTGAAGGTAACTTCTCATCAGAAACAAATGAGACCAGGGCTTCCCTGGTTAAGAATCCACCTGACAATGAAGGGGACAGGGGTTCGATCCCCGCTCCAGGAAGATCCCACATGCCGCAGAGAAACTGAGCCCGTGTGCCACAACTACTGAGCCTGAGCTCTAGAGCCCGAGAGCCACAACTATTGAGCCCACACACCACAACTACTAGAGCCCATGCTCCACAGTGAGAGAAGCCACCACAATGAGAAACCGTGCACTGCAACAAAGAAAGCCTGCATGCAGTAATGAAGACCCAATAAACAAATAAATAAATAATTTAGAAAAAAAACACTAAACATTAAAAAAAGAGAGAGACCAGAAGGCACTAGGATGATATGATAATCTTGTCAAACAAAACGCTCCTCCGTAAGGGTGAGAATTCCAGTTTCTGATGAACGACTAAGGCTGAGTGTAGCCCATCCAGGGGTTGAGAATCTCCCGGGGGGGCCTCAGTCTTAAGGGGACTCCCTTCATGGGTTTTAACAAAAGGGACTCCACCAGATGCTCATGGTGAGGACAGTCGTGACCCTGCCGGGGTGGGGGGGATGTGGGGGTTGGGGTGGAGAACAATCATCTTAGAATTCATGCAGGTCATTCTCCATGACAAAGAACTACTTTCCAGGGAAAATGACTTCACCAGAACCTTCCTTTATCAGACAGAAGTGAGCTCTTCCCTGTCTATTTTCTAGTCCTCACTTCTCACCACATAGTCAACAGAGGCCAGGATTCAAGAAAGTCAATTGAGAACATTGTCACCACGAAACAGAGTAAGAGGTGGGCAGAAGGTGTGTGTGTGGCGGGGGTGGGGGACAGGGACAGACTCTACCAATAGAGAAGCCCTGGTGAAGATCACAGTGCTTCTGAGCAGCTAAAACACAGATCTACTCATAAGGTTACAGAATACTTTCCCTCCCTATAATTTTCACTCCAACAACAAGGCTCCAGTATACTAACAGCATCACAGATGGAAGAACTGCAATATGCAGACTCTCTCTAAGAAGGAGTAATTAGGCAAAACTCAACTCAAGAAAAAAAGACAAAAACAAGGACTCTATGGGCACTGAAGTGTCTGTCATTTACAGCAGCAGCAAGCATTTAAAGTAGCCCAGCCTCACACTGAAGGCCTGTGTACTTGGTTCCTATTACCTGATGCAGTATGCCTGGCTTTCAACAAAACATTACAAGGCTTGTCAAGAGGCAAGAAGGAAACACAACCTGAAGAGACAGAGCAATCATAAAAACCAGACTCGGATATGTCACAGATATCAGAGTGTTCGGACAGGGGATTTTAAAAGACTATGATTATTATGTTGAGTGCTTTAAAGGAAAAGATGGAGACCATGCAAGAACAGATGGGCCGTGTCAACAGAGATGGGATGGCCTAAGCATGATCAAGAAGAAACACTAGAAATCAAAAGCCCTGTAAAAGAAACAAAAAAGCCTTGGTGAACTCATCGTTAGACTGTGTATGACCAAGAACTGAAGTAGTAAACTTGAAGATATGTCAGTAGAAACTTCCCAAACTGGAATGCAAAGAAAAATAAAGAATAAAAACACCCAAACAAACAAAAAAAAAACATAACATTCAAGAATCATGGGGCAATTTCAAAATGCACAGTCAAAGTATAATTGGAATTCCATATGAGAAGAGAGAATGGGATGAAAAAATATTTGAAGCAATAATGGCTTAACTTTCTAATATTAATGACGGACAGCAAACCACAGATGAAGCAAGCTCAGGGAACACTAAGCAGGATAAATACCATAAAAACTATGCTTAGGCACATCTAATTCAAACTGCAGAAAACTGTGGACAAAGACAAAATCTTGAAAAGAAGGTAAATGGGGAAAATATCTTAACTTTAGGGGAACAAGAACAAGAATAGCAGACATCTAATTGGGTACCATATAAGCAAGAAGAGAGTGAAATAAAACTGCAGCATATGGATAAGTAAAACGCAGAAAGTACAATCTTTTCAACAAATGTTGCTGGAAGAATTGACCATCTTTATGCAAAAACTAAATGGATAGATAGATAAATAAATAAATATACAAACTTAGGCACCAATCATGTACCTTTCACAAAAATTAACTCAAAATGAATCATAGACCTGACTATAAAATGCAGAATTATAATATTCCTACAGTACATAGGAGATAATCTAGGTGACTTTGGCTTAGATGATGAGCTTTTAGATCTAACGCCAAAAGTACTACCCCAGAAAGAAAAATATATATACCCTAGATTTCATCAAAATCAAAACTTTCTGCTCTGCTAGACACTTTTAGCAGAATGAAAAGACAAACCACAGATGGGGAGAAAATATTTGCAAAACACCTATTTGTAAAGCATTTGTATCCAGGATATAAAATGAACTCTTAAAACTCAACAATAAGTAATAATAAATGACACAATTAAAAAGTGAGGAAAAGATATGAATAGACACATAGGCAAGAAAACATACTAATTGCAAATAAGTATTTGAGAAGATGCCCAATATCACTTGTCATTAGTGGAATTCAAGTTAAAACAACAATGAAATACCACTACATATCTTATTAGAATAGTTAATTTTTTTTAAAAAAATGAAATGATACAATACTAATTGCTAGTGTAAACTCTCATCCATTGATGGTGGGAATGCCAAATGGTATGGCCACTTTGGAAGATGGTTTGATAGTTTCTTACAAAAGTAGATACTTTTGCCATGTGGTCTAGCAATCTTGCTCCTAAATATTGATCCAGCTGATTTAAAAAATTATATCCACACAAAAATTTGCAAAATATGTCTTCATAAGAGATTTATTTACAACCGTCCAAAACTGGAAGCAACCAACATATCCTTCAAATTGGATGAATAAACAAATTGTAGCATATCCACACAATGAAATATTCATCCCTCAGAGAAATAAGCCATCAAGCCACAGAAAGACACAGATGAATCTTAAATGCATGTGGCTGAGCAAAAGAAGCCAGTATGATAAGGCTGTATGTATTGTGTGATTTCACTCATAAGGCATCCTGGAAAAAGCCAAACTTTTTATAGAGATAACAATGAAAATGCCATTTTCCTCCAGTTCAGGGGAAAGGAGGAGGAATGAATAGGTGAACCACAGGTTTACTATTTTCCACAATGGTGAAACTGCTTTGTACAATGCTGTCATGTTTTATCCCTGACATTGTGACAAACCCCATAGAACTTGACAGTAAAAAAGTGAATCATACTGCATGGAAATTTTTTAAAAATCCTTCAAAATATTGTGGGATCACAGCATGGGATGTGACAAAACAATATAAGTGTGTTAAGATGTGTGAAACAAACTCACTGCAAAGGGTAAAGGAAAAAGTGATGACCTGAGTAATTCGGGAAATGACTGAGGTCCATAAAACTGAAGGCAAAATGAGCTGCACACTTGTACTTTACCCTAGTGGATGGAGGCTTTCTTTTCTTCCCCATACAGAGCTGTGGGCTTACATTTCTGATAGCGCTATACCTGTGTACTGCGTTGGAAGAAACAGGCGTGGATGGCGGATGGTGGCCACCAGGTTTCTCACTGTTGGAGCAGGAGGTTATGAAAGAAAGGGGAGGAGGCTAGAATGACCCCTGTGTTAATTGATTAGAGTTGGACATCAGCATGGATGCTTCTTCTGCTGCATGTAGGTGCGGATGGCTACATATAAACATATTTTAGATGTATGCATATACAGAGGTTAGTATGTACACATAGATCACCTTACTGTGTCAGCTGAAATGGCCTAGAAACAACAAGACCCCAGTAGCAACAAACACACCTAACTCCCAGATCTTGGGTTCTATCAACATTCTCCAATTAGAAAACAAAACAAAACTAGAACTCTTTAGACAAATGTCCGATTTAAGGACTAGGACAGAAGATGATAGAGGAAGAGAGAGAAGGAAAGAAAGAGAGACAGAAAAAGACCAGAGCGTCTCACAGTGCCAGAAATTAAGACTGTGCACATAACAAAACAAAACAAATCCCATGACAGTGGAAGTACGTCAAAAAACACAAGAGCCAACTGAAAGAGCTCCCGACAGCCAAAGCTGAAATAGTGTGAGCGTTGAAACAGATAACATAGTTTGACTCTAACCCCAAATATAAAATGAATATTCATGAGTTGTGTCTTAGCTTGAGCTGCCATAGCAGGATATTATAGACTGGGCGGCTTGAACAATAGACATTGATTTTCTCACTGTTTTGGAGGCTGGAAGTTCAAGATCAAGGAGCCAGCATGGTTGGGCTCATCAAGCTTCTCGTGACTCTAGTAAGGGCGTTCACTCCACTCATGAGGGCTTCACCCTCCTTTTCCCTCCGTTCACCTCCCAAAGGCCCCACCTGCTACTACCCTGTTGGAGGGTCCCGTTCCAACATAAGAATTTGGGAGAGACGTGAGCATTCAGTCCATAACAAGTTGATACTGATTTTCACAAATGATTTTTTTTTATTTAAATATAGTTGATTTACCATGTACCAATCTCTGCTGTACAGCAAACTGACTCAGTTTTACACATATAGACATTCTTTTATAATATTCTTTTCCAATATGGTTTATCCCAGAAGAGTGGATATAGTTCCCTGCGCTATACAGTAGGACCTTGTTGTTTATCCATTCTAAAAGTGATAGCTTGGGGCTTCCTTGGTGGCACAGGGGTTAAGAATCCACCTGCTAATGCAGGGGACATCGGTTCGATCCCTGGGCTGGGAAGATCCCACATGCCGTGGAGCAACTAAGCCTGTGAGCCACAACCACTGAGCCCACATGTCAAAACTACTGAAGCCCATGTGCCTAGAGCCTATGATCCTCAACAGGAGAAGTCACCTTAATGAGAAGCCCGAGCACTACAACAAAGAACAGCCCCCACTCACCACAACTGGAGAAAGCCCGTGTGCAGAAACAAAGACCCAACACAGCCAATAAATAAATAAATAAATAAATAAATAAATAAATAAATTTAAACGTGAGAGTTTGCATCTACTAGCACCAAACTCCCAGTCCGTCCCATAAATGATGACTAGATAGACATCAATACACACGGGAGAAGAGATGAGTGACCCTTGCAGAAGAATCCCAAGTAATTCCTGTGGATACTTTGCCTCAAGGAGATGGATCAGGACTCCCACAACTTAAGTGTGGGCTGTGCATTGCTACTCCCTTTCAGAGAGTACGTGCAGAAAGGAGGGAAAAGAGTGATTTTGCAGCAGAGAAACCTGATAAATATTACTTTCGCCAAATAATTGACACCAGTAGTGAAGGATCAGTGCACGGATAACATGAGCCTTTGATAAGCTGTGAGGAGAATGGTCCTTGACCTTTGTGACTTTCCTCCCAAAACACATGACCTCGGGCTGATCCTAGGAAAACACCAGCCAAATCTCAATGGGGGAATCTTCTGCAAAATACTTGACCAGTTCTTCTCAAAACTGTCATCAAAACAAAGGGGGTCTGAGGAACTGTCACAGCCAAGAGGCGCTTGAGGAGACACGATGACTAGATGTGATGCTGGCTCCTGGATGGGGTCCTGGGACAGACGCGTTTCTGATGTCCGTGCTAGAGAGTGAAATAAAGTGTGTGTGTATTGCAAGGAGTGAGGTTTCAGGGTGGGTGGACTGTGCACTGGAAAAATAAAAATAACCCTGTGTTAAATGAATTGAGTTCAATAGACATTTTATGTTTAAACATTTCACGTCTATTGGTTACGATAGAGCTCTTGATTTATCACAAGTTGTATTCTTTTTTTACCGTTATCATTGTTATGAAAACCACAGTCCTGGCCATCCCGGCTTTGCTCTTACATACTGTAAATAATTTATACCTGGTCAAGTCAAAGGAGTTTGCTTTATGTTTCGACGTTTTAACTCTACCCCTGGTTCCTTTCTGACCAAAGAGGAAGAGAAAGAAGTTTGAGTAATATAAAAGTGTATTTAAAAAGCCTGCTTTCAGATCTCATTCACCCACAGCTTTATATTCATGCCAATAGGAAGGGTGATCTCTGTCCTTACCTAAGTCTCAAATGCCAATAGCTCCATTCAGAGGGCGAGGGTGAGGCATCCGGCAATGTCACTTAGTTATCTATCATTCATTAAGAATTAGAGCTGCATTTTCTATTTTCGTCAAAACAATTGTAATGAAACATTGTCGTACTCTTAAACCGTTTGTCAAGTCCTTCCTGGGTGTCAGGCTCTGTGCTAGAATCAGGGAAGTTAGAAATAGAGATTCCCTCTTTAAAGGAGTCACTGCAGATGCATTACAGATATATCCAGGCAGCTGCGTAACTGAGCAAAGATACAGATGAGGTCCAAGGTGAAGAGGCACAGGCCATGAGGCAAAGGGACGCGTGAGTCCAAGTGACAAGTGAGACTTGAGACACAGTAGGGATTTGGACTTGATCTTATTGACACCTGCAAACCTGTGTGTGACCTCATCAGAGTTTGACTTAATGATGGCACTTTGGTGGTGGAGTGAAGGACGCGATTTCCTTGCTCCAGTTGGAGCTGGCGGAGGAGACAAGAGGTAGGGAAATCAGTTAAAAGGTCACTTCTGTTGGCCAGGAACATGGTGAAGATCTGCCCTAAGACGGAGGATAGGCGAAAACACACAGGTCTTAAGTGGTTATGAGGTAACATCAGCAGTTTTTGGTTATAGGGGGAAATGTTGAAATTGAGGATGAGGTTATGAATCCCCAGCTGCTGGTGAGGGAGATGAGGGTGGTGCTGCGTGGGTGGTGATGTCATCCATCATCAGGAGGAGGACCACGTAGGTCCACGGGAGGAGGAAGAGCTCAGCTTACTTCTTAGTTAGCTGAGCTAAGATGAGCTTGAGTGACCAGTGGGAGAGGGATGAGATTGCATGCCTCTATGTAGTCATGTTTGAACCCATTGGACATGTTATAGTTATTAAAATTTGGGGAAAATGTAAGCGAGCATGGAAAGACAACGTACAGATCCAGCAGAAACTGGATGGCTGAGAACTAGGGTGGACGACCTGAGAAGCATCACCAGCTACAATGTCTGTGGACTTCAGGCCAGGTGCATTTGCTCTGGGGGCTCAGATCGGGGCTATGACACCCCAAGACAGAAACTCGAAGCTGTGCATATAGTTTACTGTGTGTAACTGTATGCTATGGAAATCTTCAAATATACATACAAGGGTGAGTCAAACATTATCCACACTCTGGCTGTAGAATTTATTTTAATTAATTTTTAGAAAAGACAAATACATCATTTTTCAACATAATCTCCTTGATTTTCAATACACTTTGTCCATCTGTCAACAAGCTTTCATATTCCCTCATTAAAAAAATGTTTTAGGCTGAGTTGCTGCAAGCCACGAATGAACTGCTGTCTTCACTTCGTCTCAGAAGTGAATCTTCGTCCTTGTAGAGCTGCTTTCAGGGGACCAAACAAGAGAAAGTCCGACAGAGCACAATCAGGACTATAGGGAGGATGCTTTAACACCTTAAAATGAAGTTTTTGCAGAGTGTCGACAGTGTGGGCAGAAGTGTGTGGACGTGCACACCCTCAGACCACAAAAAACGAATCACTGCATGCTGCCCTTCTTTCGTGCAAATCACAAGTGGGGCATCCATTTTTGCTTGCACCGCAGTTACAAATAAACTGATGTAACACGCTCACACCTGCACAGCAGTGACTAGGGAGACAGTAGCCTTGAACAGGAAGTGCTCATAAGACAATGCGGCCAAAAGAAGTTTTTATAGAGCCAGGGTGCAGATAATTTTTGATTCACCCTTGTATATATGTAAAAAAAAAAAAAAAATTACAGACATACCTATACATAAAACTGTTCGATGGAATACTACTCAGCCATAAAAAGGAATAAAATTTTGCCATTTGTGGCAACGTGAGTGGACTTGGAGGGCATCGTGCTAACTGAAATAAGTCGGACAGAGAAAGACAGACATGGTGTGATATCACCTATGTGCGGAATCTAAAAAATACGACAAACTAGTGAATGTAACAAAAAAGATGAAGACTCACAGATATAGAGAACAAAGTAGTGATTAACAGTGGGGAGAGATGGACATTTAGCAGTGGCGGAGTGGGAGGCACAAAGCATTGTGTGTAAGATAGGCCCAAGGATGGATTGTACGACATGAGGAATACAGCCAATAGCTTGTAATAACTGTGAATGGAAAGCAACCTTTAAAAGTTATATAAAAATAATAGATAAACAAACATATAGAGAACACTATAGAAAAAGAAACTATAGCTGTATTTTTTAAAAACAAGTGATAATTGAGTACTCCCCCAGCTCCAATAAAGGAAGCTTATCTTGGTGGAACAGTTGATTACTACTTAAATGAACTCTCATTTCAGTCCCTCGCAATTCTCCCATGAACTTGACACACTATCAACCTCAAATAAAATTTTGCCAAGTGTTCTTTTTTGCTGGGATGTGGTTTTCTTGTGATATCTTTGTTCCATTCAAAGAATATTGATTCCCTCAAGTGTCTCAATGACTACACAATCCAACTTCACCTGTTACAAAGCAGGGCTGTCCATCCACATGGTCACAGGCATGCATTTGCTTAATGTTGAGGTTACTGATTTTTTTCTAAATCAAATAAGCCTGAAGAGCTTATCAAGGATATTCATTCAAAGTAGTGTTGGTTTATCAATGCCACTATTTCCATTTGTTTCTATTAAGCCCTGGATAGTGAAGTCAGTTACATCTTCTGTTTCACTCTTCTTCTAAGCAGTCAAATGGCCTGATGTGATCTCCCCATGACCTTTCAGGATCCAGCCCAACCACTTGACATGTCACAAGGATGAACTGCAGAGGCCTGCAAAGGGACAATGAACCATTTCAAACAGACCTTGAAGTAATCAGTCTTCCTTTAAACAAGGCTCTCTTTTATTTTCAGGTTACATAAAAAAGAATGTGGAAGAAACTTGCTAGAGCAATTACAAAAGAAGGGCAGAGAGAAACCAACCCCTGGAATCCCAGGCTTCAAGAACCACAAGTCAGGGATCCCCAGACCCATTTTCTAGGAAGAGGTTTGAGTGCTGGGATTACAGATGACTTATTTTCTATTATTCTAAGGTTTAAAAATTTCATCTAAGAATTAAGTCATATTTTGGAGTGAGCAAAATAAAGGAAAAAAATCAATACAACAAAAGTATTTCTAGAATCCATCTTCTTTCTTTTTGGTTGGCACTGAGCCCCTCTTTTTTCAGATACTTCTCTGGCCTTTGATCAGATTTATCCCCCTCCTTTTGCTCTCTTCCCACCTCTACCCTGAAAAAGAACCAAAGCAGAAAAGTATCTTCTTAGAAAAATGTGTTTTTCTGTTTAATAATCAGCTCAAACTTCACCTTTAAAGTGAAATAAGAAATACACACAGTTGGGTACTGTTATAGATTGAATTGTGTCCCCCCTAAAATTTATGTTGAAAATCTAACCCATGTACCTTAGCAAAAGACCTTATTTGGAGGTAGGGTTTTTGAAGATATAATTAAGATGAGGTCATTAGCGAAAGTCCTAATCCTGTATAACTGGTGTCTTTTTAAAAAGAGGAAATTTGGCCACAGACATGCACACACAGAGAGGACATTAGGTGAGGATGAAGGCAGAGGTCTGGGTGATACATCTACATGCAAGGGAAAACACCAAAGTTTGCAAGTAAGCTACCAGAAGCCAGGATCCCAGAGCAAGGACTTTGCATTTTTCATTTCTTCCCCATCCTCCAGTGTCTAACCCAGTGTCTATTACATTTAAGTGATCAATAAACATTTTTTAAGTTATGTGGTAGTTTGGAAACATTTGAGATAACCCGTCTCTAGAATATTCTCAGAATGCATAAGAATGTTCTTTCCATGCAGACTTCTACTATCCACATTCCCCTCTGTTAGATCAGTAAGCACCTGTACTGTTAATACTCTCCTAAATACACACAGGTTTTGGATATTTTGAAGTCAAACATTGTCATTCTAAATTTTTATTCTCCAGTACCTTGCATAACACATGGTAAAGATTGAGTTCTCAACAATTGTGAAGAAAGAGTCTTCCTTCTTTTATATGTTCTTGTTTCTTGCATCTTATTTACATATCATATATTTGTGCATAAATATGATCTATTTTTCATAATCTAAGTCCCTTGGTGAGACATGCCATTGTCTTGGAGATATTTATGCCTCAGTGTTCTATATTTTCTAGTTTATTTTAAGAGCTCAAATAGAAGAGCTTCTATAAAAGCCAAGTAAGCATCTATCAAATAGACCCTTCACATATAATGACTACAATCTCTAAATAATTAAAAAAAAAAATCCAAAACTACTTGAGTGAACAAAACACTTGAATATGGAGTGGGATAAACAAAAGGAAGGAGAGATGGTTAAGAATAACTGCTATTTTACAGTTTTTAGTTTGACGACAGGCTATGTTCAATGTCATACTTTGTGGCTAAAATTCTCATAGAAAATCTGCAACTTTTCTGCATAGGAAAACCAGAAGAATCAGTGTCCACATGATGCAGCATGAGAAGCACTAGACTGGTCATTGTTGGCTTCAAGTCAAAGAATTTTGAGTAATTATCCTGTTTTCCAAATTTATCTTGAAGCTACAGAAACTAAGACATTATGATATTGATGTAAGGGTAGTCATACAATATCAATACACTTCAGTGGGACAGAACTGGGAATACAGAAGCAGACACACTCACGTATGTCCAGTTGATTTCCAACAAACTTGTCAAGATAACTCAGTGAGTAACAGAAGGCCTTCTCAGGAAATGGTTCTTAAAATGACTATTCATGTAGAAAAAGATGGATACCAAACCTTACCAAACATGATACCTGAAAATCAAATGGATGGAATCAAGTAGATGGAATATATAAAACTAAACATAGAAACTAGAACTATAAGATTTCTAGGAGAAAAAAATAAAAGAAATCCTTCAAGTTTCAAGGAAGACAAAGATTTCCTAAACATTTCATGAATTGCAAAACATTAAGAAAAACTAATAAAATGAACTTTATCCAAATTAAAAAAAACCCTGCTTTTTAAAAGCACTATTAAGAGAAAGGAAAGTATGTATATAGGAAATATTCACAAAATAATTAGATAAAATAATTATCTTCATAATATGTTAAAAAACTCTCACACCCTCATACAAAAGGGAGAAACAACCCAACTGAAAATGAACAAATATTTGGACAGACACCTGATCAATGAGGGCATACAGGGTAGACATGCAATTGAAAAGATGTTCCACATTATTAATTATCAGTGAAATGCAAATTGTCAATAAAGTATTTGTAACAGCCCCCAAATGTAGCACATACATATGGCCACCCAGAGGCAAATCAATAAACAGAAGGTGGAGTATTGATATTATAGGGTACTCCTTGGTATATAAAAATATATATATACTATTAAAAAATGCAACAAGATGATGCCCTTCAAACGTTTTCCTTGAACAAAGTAAGGAACAAAAGAGTACATACCATTTGTTTCCATTTATATACAATTCTGAAACAGAGAAAACTAGTCATCGGTGACAAAAAGCTGAATAGTGATATTCTGGGCCCAGAACTGGGCTTTCGGATTGGTTCCCAAGGGGAATAAGAGAACTTTGGGCGGTGATATGACTTTTAATAATTGTTTATAGTTACCTTACATGAATGGACAATTTTCAAACGTCATCAAACTGTACACAAAAAATGGGTGCAAAAACTGCACCTCAGTTTAGCTGAATAAAAGGGTCAGTTCTTTTCCATACACCAAACATAGAGCTTACAGAAGAGGCATGGGAACACCATTGTCTAATTCCTGATGTTCCTGAAGACTGTTCCCAGGAGACTGAAATAGAAAGCTGGGGAAACATTGGTCCCCTGGCTGCCATTCCCTGGGGTCCTGTGCTCGGCAGCAAATTTCCAGTCATCTCAGCATCATGTTTCTGAGTTCTGTCCTTGTCCCCCTAAGTAAAGCCAGTGTGCTAGGGCACTGCCTTTGTAGAAGCCACCAACATGACCTCCAGGAGGTGGTAAAACCAGCATTTTCCCACGGAGACAGTGTTCCTGAGCTGACTCTTAGGCTGTTCTCCTGCTCATGGACAATCAGCTCACTTCTTCCAGTACATCCACAAATGTCCATTTGGTAAGACAAAAATACCTGTATTGTATCCTTTATACATGACTACATATGTCTGTGCACTCCGGAACTCCTCAGAGAACATGCATCCTCTTGGATTTACTCAAGGCAGAACAGACACATGGACATACATTTTAAAAAAAATAGTTCGTGGGAAAGGTTGACAATTTTTAAATCCGTTTCATAACATCCCATTCTTTAATGTCTGTACAAAAACAGTTGTTAATGTTCTGCCCACATGGATGGATGTGTAATACCATGAGCTCTCTGTTTGCTGGGCTAAGAGCTAGGGCTACTATGCTGAGTAATAATACATGACAGATCAGTTCTCTTGTGGAATATTGAACTTACAAAAAGAGAAACAAACATTTAGTCAACGCATTGAAACAAAAACAAATGTACGGTTGGCTGGGAAGGTAAGGGACTTTGCTGCCAAAATCTTTCTTACACATATATTTTTAGTCTTGTAATGGTTGTTTGCTATTCCTGCATACCTCTGCTTTTCTTTGCTTTCTTGCAGAGTACTCTTCTTTTTCATTTTGACTGTATTTCTACAATTTGTCTTATCCTAGTTCTATGAGTGAGATAAAAATGCATAACACTATGTGCATAGTAACTAATGTAGCTATAGCATTGTCTGTTATGTCTGTTTTCGCCCTTAAATCAGGAACAACCAATGAAACAAGGCCAGACAAAAACAAAAAGCTAAACGAAAATCCCCCTTTCAGTGACATTTAAGTGTTCTCCTTGCTCTGTCTTGTCACACTTCCTGTCTTTTCATCCTTCAGGGGTATCTTTTGGAAAGTACTGATTATTCCACTTTTTAAGTGTTTTCCTTTTTATAGCATATTACCTCAGGTAAGGATTTATTTTTTCACCAATAAACTGAAAGAGAATTGCCAATGACAAATAACTGCTCTTCAGTGCATTATTCCTTGACTTTTCCAGTGGCTGCTATAATGGCCAACCTCCTTTCAGGTTTCTGAAAGTCCTTTCAAACCTGGTTTTTCCACCTCCCTCCCAAAATGGGATCTCAAGTCCTTTTTTAGAGATGAGATTTAGTTTTCTCACATTCATATTATTCATAATAAAGCAGCATTCTAGCCCTGAAGACTGTTCAAAGGAGAAAACTGACATCTAGGTCCTAGCTAACTAGAAACAAACTGATAAACTTCTGAAACACCCTTTGAAAATGAATGCCAGCGTCTTTGCCTTCCAGAGCAGGTTTTATGCCTCCTCCTGGTACCCTAGAAACTGCTGTCAAGCTCCATTTTATTCCACGTGTGGTCTGACAGTTCTAAGGGGAAAGTGTATCCTAATTCTTCCAAATAAATTAGATTTCAGCCATTTTAAAATGAAAACACAGCCTCCACTGAAGTTATAAACAGACCCTATTGAATAAAGGATCACCAGAGGCTCACCGTGCTATCTCTGGCGGAGGTTCAGAACTGGAAGACAGCAATACGTTCATCATGTCTTTGTAGTCCCAGTAATGCAAATTAATCAACAGCTAAATAGAATGTGAAAGTAGATTTCTTCCATCCAGAGCACATCACAGTTTTCTACCAAAAAGAGAAAAGGAAAATAGAGGGAGGGAGGGAAGGATGGAAGAATGAAGAAAGGGGAGAGGAGAAGAGAAGAGAGGAAAGGAGAGGAGAATTTGAGGCAAGAAAACACATTTTTAATTCAAATTTAAGACACAAAGAAAATAAACGTAAGACGTTTTTAATAATTAATATACTCATTTCAGGATGCTATCCAATCACAGTACTTCTTGATGAATGCATATAAACTCTAACTCCTACTGTCTATATTTCAATGTGTATAGGCATATGTTAGATTACTGGAATTTGGGAATATGTTAGAAAAATAAAAAAGAAACACATTTTCCAAGTAGGATAAGGGAATAAGTATACATTTTAAGAAAATTAAGCTAGAATCAATTAAAAATATAAATAATAATACAAAGTGATGTTGGCCAAGAAAAGAGCTGAAATAAAGGAGATCATAATTAGAAAGGAAAAATTAAAATTGTATTTATTTGTAGTCAACATAATCCAATTTTAGACAATATAATTCCATTACAGTCTCATCAAAAAAGAAACTATTTGAACTAATAATCAAGTATAGTGAGCTTGTGAGTATATAAGATCAATATTAAAATATTGTTTTTTTTAATGTATAAACAATGAAAAATCCAAAGGTAAACTGAGGGATACATTTCCATTTTCAATAACATTAAAATAATACTAAACTTCGGTAATAATTTTTAAAAGTGCAAAAGCTTGTACGCTGAAAATTACAATATTTTGCTAAAAAAATAAGGATCTCAATAATTGGAGAGGAATTTCATGTCAATAGATTGGAAGAATCAGCATCATTTAGAAGGGGGAGGGGTGAGATGGGGTATGGGATTCAGAGACACAAACTACTATGTTTAAAATATAGAGGCAACAAGGATATATTGTACAGCACAGGGAAAGATAGCTGTTATTTTGTGATAAATTTTAAGTGGAGTGTAAACTATGAAAATATTGAATCACTATGTTGTGCACCTGAAACTAATATAATATTGTAAGTCAACTGTACTTTCATAAAAAAAGAAAAGAAAAATGGATGGCAATTCTCCTCAAATTGTTCTACAGAATCAATGGAATAGTAAATCTTTATCAAATGCCTGACAGGATTTTTTGCAGAAATCAACAAGCATATGTTAAAATGTATATGAAAATTCAAGTTTACCTAGAAAAGATAAGTAATTTGAAAAAACATTTTAATTGGAGAACTTCTGTTTACTGATTTCAAAATTTACTATAAAGCCATAATTACCAAGAGACTGTTGTCCTGGCATAAGGATAGACGTGTAGATCAAGGAAATAGAAGTGAGAGTTGAGGAAAAAATTCATATATTTACAGTCAATTTCTTTTTGACAAAAGTGTCTTCATTGAGGACAAACATCCTCTTCAGCAAGTGGTGAAGAAGCAATCAGATATCTACATGTGAAAAGGTGCACTTAGACCCTCACCACACATGATACAGACAAATTAATTCAAAATGGATAATAGAGTTACATGTAAGAGCTAAAATGAAATTTTTAGAAGAAAATAAAGGACAAAGATCTTCAAGATTTTGAGTTAAAAAAATGTTCCCTAGACACAATATCAAAATCATGGTCCATAAAAGAAAAAGAAATTGGACTGCATAAAAATTCAAAACATTTTCTCTTCAAAAGATACCATTAAAATTAAAAAAACAAGCAACAACCTTGCAGTAAATATTTTCAAAACCACTATCCATTAAAGGACTCATATCCAGAATGTACATAGAACCCTTACAGTTCAATAATAATGACAATCAAATAATAGGCAACAAATATGATAAATACACCAACAAAGAAGATATATGAATGCAAATTAAGACTGCAATCAGATAATAGTTCACTCCCACTAAAATGTCTATAATAAATAAAACAGATAATAATAAATGTTAATAAAAATACAGAGAAATGGGAAACTTTCTGTTAACGATGTGAATGTAAATTAGTACAGACACTCTGACAAACAATTTGACAGTTTCTCAAAAAGGTATGCAGAACATTACCCTACCACCCTGCAACAAGATTTCTTGGTATTTACCCAAGAGAAGTAAAAACATATTTCCACTAAAGACTTGCATGTGAATGTTCATAGCAGCATTATTTATAGTAGCCGCAAACTGAAAACAGTCTAGTGCACATCAATCGGTGAATGGATAGACAAATTGTGATATATCCGCACCAAAGACTATTATCCAGCATTAAAAAGGAATGAACTTGGGACTTCCCTGGTGGTGCAGTGGTTAAGAATCTGGCTGCCAATGCAGAGGACACGGATTCGATCTGTGGTCCAGGAAGATCCCACATGCCGCAGAGCAACTAAGCCCCCCGCCGTGTGCCACAACTACTGAGCCTGCACTCTAGAGCCCGTGAGCCACAACTATTGAACCAATGTGCCACACGTACTGAAGCCCACACGCCTAGAGCCCATGCTCCACAAGAGAAGCACTGCAATGAGGAGCCTGCACACCGTAAGGAAGAGTAGCCCCCGATCGCCGCAACTAGAGAAAGCCCGCGCAGCAACAAAGACCCAACACGGCCAATAAATAAATAAATAAATGTATTAAAAAAAAAAGAAAAAGAATGAACTACTAACACGTGTCATGTATGACTGAACCCCAAAGATATTATTCTAAGTGAGAAAAGTCAGACACAGGAGAGCACACACTGAATAGTCTATTTACAGGAAATGTTCAGGGAAGGCAAGTTTATGGGGACAGAAAGTTACTTCCTAGTTCCCTGGGGCTGGGGTAGCACTGAGATTAGCTGTAAATGGGCATGAGGGATGCTACTGGAGGGTAATAATGTCCAAAACTGGTTTATGGTGATGGTAGAACCACCTAGTATAGTTACTGAAAGTCATCGGTTTGTACACTTGAATTTTATAATATGTAAATGCACTTCAATAAAGGTGTTAAAAAAAGGAACAAGGTAACAGAAATGATTTCTCTTTCTGACCAAAAGAAAGCAGTAAAAGCTGTGCTTATCTTCCTGTCTGAAACAAACCAAAAAATGAACACAATTTATGAAATGGTGGGTTTTTTTTTTTTTTGACACTGATCTTCAGACAATAAAGACAGTAATCCCTGAGAGATAAGAAGCAAATGGAGCCCTACAATTTCTCTCAAAAGCCTTGAGAGAATTTTCAGGCCACGTCTCATAAAGGAAGAACTCAAGCAAAGCCTAGCAAATTTCCTGAGTTAGGAAAATAAAGCCAAGAGTATAAGACCCAATCATTGCCTTTGCTGAATGGAGCACTGGACAGGAGAGGGGGCACAGACAGAGAACTCTGGGGATCTGAAGAGGGTTACCCTTGAATACTCTGCTGAGTACTTATTTGTTCTTGTCTGTGGAGACTACACATGGCCAGAGAAAAGAGCTACTAGAAAGGGTTATAGACTAGTACCTAGTTTACATAGGGCCAGTGAGAGTGCCTGTACCATCAACCAAGCTGGAAACCCTCATGTTTCCTAGGGCAGTGGGTAGAATACACAGAAAGGTTATGCCTCAGTAAAGGGGAGTAGTTAGCCTTAGACTGAGCACTTCTCCAATTTCATCTAACTTAAATGCAAGATGCCAAAGGTTCCAACTCTTGCCAAGTAATGTAAATGTGCCTGAGAATAAGTCCCAATAATATTTATAGGAATACCAAAAACAGCCAGCATCCAACAAGGTGAGACTCACAATGTCTGGCATCCAATCAAAGATTACCAGGCATGCAGTGAAGCAGGAAAACATGAGCCATTACGAGGAGAAAAATCAATCAATAAAAAGTCACATATAACTGACACAGCTGGAAAAACAATTTTCAGATGAGGACATTAAAACCGTTATTATAACTGTATCCCATGTATTCAAAAGTTAAATAAAGCAGTGAAGATACAACAAAAGAGCAACACTGAAGTTTAGAGATGAAAACTAAAATGTGTGAGATAAAATATATACTCTCTGGGATTAATGGCAGATTAGATATTGCAAGATAAAGCCCAGGCAACTTGAAGACATGGCAAAAAACTATCACAGTTGAAAGAGTTGGATAAACAGTATTAGTGAGTCATGGGACTTCAAATGGCCTATTATACATTTAATTTGAGTTAGTGAAGGAAAAATGTGCAAATTAATAATGGTTGCAATTTTTTAAATTTGATGAAAATAATAAGCCCGAGGGTCCAAGTAGTCAACAAAAGCCAAGCACAAGAAGTATGAAGAAAATTATTCCAAGGTATATCATATTTGAATTGCTCAAAACCAACCATAATAAAAAATCTTAAGGACAGCTGGAGAAAAGCAGGTTATATATAGAGGAATACAAATAAGAATGACAATAGATTTCTCACTAGAAACAATGCAAATGAAAAGATAGTAAAACAATGTTTTTATATTATTGAGAGAAAACAAAAATAAACACAAAATAAACAAATCCCTATAAACCTAGAATTCTTTACCAGAAGAAAAGATGCCTGAAAAATGTTCTCAAATATACAAAAGTTGAACTATGAATTAGCAACATATCTGGACTGGAAAAAAAAAAAAGTAATGGATGCTATTCAGACAAAAGGAAATAAAACCAGTTGGATTTTTGGGTAAAAACAAATAAATGGAGATCATTGGAACTAGTAATCACATGAGTAAACAAAAATAACACAGCAAGTTGGTGTTTATAACATGTAAAGGGAAACCTGTTAAAAACAGCACAAAGCTCAAAGATGGAGACAAAGAAACATACTATTGAAAGATTTTTACTCTATTTGTGAGGTGTTACAATATAATTTGATAGCAAGTGGCCTTCAGTTAATGCAACCACTGAAATAAAAAACCAATGAGTGGTAGCTCATAAGCTGTAAAGGGAGCAACATGGAATTATATGAAAATACATCCAAAAAAATGGCAGGTCTGTTATTATCAGTTTTATTCAACCCTACACTGGAGGCTCTAGCCAATTCAATAAAACAAGAATAAAGAAATAAAAGAAGAAGCGTTAAGTTTGGAATGAAGTAAAACTGTCTTTACTTACAAACACCATGATCACTTATGTAAAACAGCTGCTGAAATCTACAAGAAAATCTATTAAGACTAACAAGTGAGTTTGGAAGAGCTGTAGGAGATAAGATCCCTATATTACAAAAATCAGTTTGATTTCTTTATTCTAGTGATGAACAAACCAAATTCAAATTAGCAATATGACATACAATATCAACAACACATGAAATACATAGGATATGTGCAAGGCCTGTACACTAAGAATTACAGAAAATTGCTAAGAGTAATTAAAGAGGACTAAACAAAAAAAAAAGAGATATAACATTTCTGAGATGTAAATTTTCCCCAAATTAATCTTACATTTCATAAAATCTGCATATTTTGTAGAAGTTTCCAAACTGATTCTGAAGTTAATATGGAAAATGTCAAAGACTTAGTCATAGCAAGAGTTAAAAAAAGATAGCATTATCTAATTTCACAATTTATTATAAAAGAACAATAATCAAAATGTGATAAGGACTTAAACAGGCAAAAAGATCAATGGACTAAAATAGAAAATCTATAAGTAGACCCAAACTATATATGGTTAATTGATACTCAACAGAGGAGCAAAACTAATTCAAGGGAGAGGGTAAAACCTTTCTAGCAAATGCTAGAAAGTTTAGCTATCCATGTAAACACACACACACACACACACACACACACACACAATGAAGTACAGTCCACACTATGTACCACGTACAAAAACTAACTGAAAATGTATTATAGACCTAAATGTAAAATCTAAAGTTCTCAAACTTTCAGAAGAAAACACAGGACAAAAACCTCTGTGATCTAGGATTTGGCAAAGTTTCTTATTTAAAACATCAAAAACATGATTCATAAAAGAACACATTAATAAATTAGATTTCATAAAACTTAGAAATGTTGGATTTTAGGAAAATACTATTAAGAGAATTAAAGACATGGCTCATACTTGGAGACCATATTTTCAAATCATATATCTGATAGAGAATCTGTATCTAGAATAGCTGAAGAACTCTCAAAACTCAACATTTGGAAAAAAACAACTGAAAATGAGTAAATAATTTAAACATCTCATCAGAGAAGATATACACAAGCAAGTAAGTACATGAAAAAATGCTCAACATTATCAATCATTATGTTAATACAAATTAAAACCATAGTGAGATACCATTATATACACATTAGAATGGCTCAGTGCAGCTGTATCAAGTTTGGGTGAGTAAGTGGAGGAACTAGAACTCTTATGAACTGCTGGTGGGACAGTGAAATTACATTGACTTTGGAAAACAGTTTGGCAGTTTTCTAAAAAATTAATCATACACCTAACATATAAACAAGTATCAATACTTCTACTCCTAAGTAGACTTGGCTTTCCCAACCCATTAAGGCCCCACATTTTTTCACTCCCATTTGTCCCTGCAAGCTGGTGAGTGGTCACACTAGCACATTGATTTCAAGCACTTCTCCCAGAGCTGCTATCTCAGTTAGCTCATGATTTGCTACTCTGTGATGTGGACCAACATCTTTCAATCTCAGATAGTACTTATTAAATGTTCACTGCCCAATTGTTAAGCCAAAGCCATGGATTTTAGGTTTTTATCTAATTAGCACTGTACTTCAAGGTGCCAGTGTCAGTATTAGTCAGGATAAGTAATGCTAAACTCCATAACAAATAAACCTCACATGTTACTAGTTAACCATGAAGGAGGTTTATTTTTCATGGCACAGTTTGTTAGGGTTGATGTTGGTGGCTGGGAGAAGGGAATGCTCTCCTCCATTTGGTCTTGTCAGGCTCCAATCTGACACAGCCTGCAGAGTCTTCCAAGATGTGGCTCCCAATATTGCCTTAGGCATCAACATCAAAACAACAGTCAGGAAATGAGAGAAAGAAAACACAGAGAAGGGACATTCTTTCCAAACTGCTTTGGACCAGAATTGACACGATGATTATATTTGCAATGGTGTGAGCACTAGTCGTATGGCCCTACCTAGATGCAAAGTAGCTGGGAGATAGGTTTGAGTCATGTGCCCAGGAAAAGGAAGAGGTTTGGTGAGCATCTCTCCAGCAAAAGTATAACTACACCAGCCTAGGTCACCAGCAATATTATTGCAATTGTATCCAAATGGTTTCTCTGGTTCCTCTAAAATCCATTTTCCACACAGCAGCCAGGGTGATCTTTGCAAAAGGTGAATTATAAGATGCCAATTCCCTATGTAAACCTACACTAGCTATCTGTCACTTCAAGTGAAAGCCAAGCCATCACTGTGGCCTAGAGGCATTCCCTTGACTTGACCCAACATTGCCCCACTACCCTACGAAGAGCATCCTCTCTCTAATTCTCCCCCTTGTGTAGGGACTGATGGGTCAGCCCCCATCTCTGGGTATTTTCACTTGTTGTATCATTTGCCTGGACATCTCTTTAAGTCCAACCAAGGTTCATCACTCCAAGACAATATTATCATAGAAGCATCCCCTGAACACCCTACTTGGAACTGTAACTGCCCCAAATTTGCACTTCCCTGTTTTCCTTAGAGTTTTATATTTGCCAAAACACTTCTAACCATATATATATATATTTTTTTTTTAATCTGTTTATTACATGAGGACATAAGCCCCACGATACCAGGATCTGGGTCTGTTTGGTTCATTGCGAGAAGAGGTACTGAAGGTAGAAAAGAATGAATGAAAGAATAAGTGAATAATCAAGGTGAAGTAATTATATTGTTTACTAAAAGTCCAGTTGAGATTAAGGTTCAACTGTGACCAAACACTGAAATCAAAGATTCTAAAGGTTAGCTGAGACCTAACCACAAGGGCCCCTATATCCTCAGAGCCCCAGCAAGAAACTGAAGACACATTCAAAATGAGACAATTTGAGAAGGCTTTAATTAAAAGCTATTTCTAATGGTATAAGTAGATTTCAGGGAATCACAGAGGTGATACGGTGTCCAAAGCTGAGAACAGCCAGGCTGGGTTCCCATCCGCAAGGACAGCAGAACCACTGGGAGGCAGTTACTAGAAGCAGGATATAGGATGGTGTGTAATGGGCCAACTCTCTGGATCTGTGTCCCACACTTCAGGGACACATCACACTATGGAAACATACAGTGAAGAATACACCAGCCTTGCTCTATGACTTCCCTCCATGTCTCTGTTTGTTGTCCCTTCATCTCACCATCCTGGAATAACTCATGGGAAGCTACAGGTAAGGGAACCCAGTGATGCAGTTCACATCACTCAGTTTTCTGGGCACAGGGCAAGCTAGTGTGGTGTGGAGAGCAGGCTGGGGGAGGGGAGGGGGAAAGGAGGGGTGGGGCAATAAAGAGAAGATACACAGCACAGTCACATGGTTGTCTGGGTTTGGATGTATCAAGGCCATGTGACACTGGAATGCAGGAAGATTTAAAAGGAAGAAAGAGTTGAGACTAAGAGGCACCTTGGAAGAGCAGTACTGAATTTACCACTTGCTGTAAGAGCTCTGAACTTCTCAGGAGATATAGCTGCAAAAGCCAAGGGGAGTGGGACAGAGAGGAAGCTGAAAAGAAGATTTCTAAGGGTCTTCAGCAAGGCTAAGAACAGACACTCTTCTCCGGTCCTGAAATTGACAGCTGCAATGTCTCTAGTGCTGCAGGAGTGTAAAGCTTGATGGATATTTGATGGCCTTCGGGTCAAAATGCACAAGCTTAGAATCTCTTGCTTATTCGTATTTATTCATTTCCTTCCTTGAATTACACAGAGGTGTCTCATTTGTATTACAGACCAAGGTAAACCTTCCTTCAGGAGTTTTCCAGAGATGGATACAGTGAGGCCAGACCTGACCAACCCATGTGGCAGTAGCAAGGGACAAGCAGGACCCTTTTCAGAATGATGGCTTTAGAAAGAGAAGTTAGACTTTTAAGGCACAAATCCCAGGCCAGACTGATTCAGGCTGGTCGATTATTGTAATTACGTATTTAAAGAGCATCACACAAGAGCCCATAAATATATGTGCACATACTGATGAATACTCTGGGCCTTTGAAAGCAGAGGTCTGGCTTTATCTTCTGAATTTCCATGAATGTGAGAGGAGAACTGCCTTGCAAATATCTCTGAAAACCTGATGGGAACACATGAAGAAGCATTTGAGAGGGAGGTTGCCTGCCTGGATACTTACACATGCAGAGGTGACCGGCTTGCCTTCCCCAAAAAAACCAGATATTCACAAATTGCAAAAACTTAAAATACAGCAATATTGATATTGATAATGATTCTTTTCTCAAAATGTCTACATACTGATAAAAAAACAAATTTTTATAGAAGGAGATAATTAGAAAAGGCAGCCAAAGACAGAAATTACCTGTCTAAGGGGAACTATGGAAACACAATTCCGTATTCAACACAAGCCCTTTCAAGTGTCTCCACGCTTGATGTTAGTGCCGAGGTCTACAGCTCGCAAATTCTTTAACATTAAAATACTGCACTCATTTAATTTCCCATGACACATACCCCTCTTTGTGTGTACTAGGAGCTGTCAGCTGCTGTAACAGGCCAGCCCATTACCAGCTTTTGGGGAAGGCTGCCTTTTAAACTTTCTCCTACTGCTTGCATTTATATTTCAGAAATAAACAGCAGGGTAAGAACCAGGCTCTATCCTTGTTTATTTCCTCGCATCTTTCCCATCACTTCCTGTTTTGTTTTGGCTTTTGTTCATTCTGTTTATTATACGTATTATGTTAATAATCCTCGTTATATTGAGATAAACCAGGTTACTAAATGCCTGTATATAAACAGTCATTTAAAATTTTCCAAGCATTTTGATATAAGCCAATACAGTGTGAGGATGGCAGGGAAATTATTTCCTCCATTTTATTTACTTGTTTATTTTTCACCACAATTCTTTTTATTTTCTTTTAATTAAGGTATAGTTGATTTGCAATGTGTTAATTTCAGATGTACAGCAAAGAGGTTCAGTTATATACATATATGTAAATATATATAAATATACTTGTGTTTGTATATGTAATATATGTTTATGTATATATGTGATTATATAACTGGATCCCTCTGCTATATATGTGATTACAATTATATATATACATAAATATATTTTTTCAGATTCTTTTTCCTTATAGGTTATTACAAAGTATTTAGTATAGTTCCTTGTGCTATACAGTAGGTCCTTGTTCATTATCTATTTTATCTATAGTAGTGTGTATCTGCTCATTCCAAACTCCTAATTTATCCTCCTCTTTCCCCTTTGGTAACCATAAGTTTGTTTTCTTTGTCTATGGGTATATTTCTGTTTTGTATAAAAGTTAATTTAGGTCTTTTCTTTTAGATTCAACATATAAGTGATATCATATGATATCTGTCTTCCGCAGTCTGACATTTCACTTAGTACGACAATCTCTATGTCCACCCATGTTGCTGCAAATGGCATTATTTCATTCTTTTTAATGGCTAAGTAACATTCCAGTGTATATACGTACCGCATCTTCTTTATCCAGTCATCAGTTGATGGACAGTTAGGTTGCTTCCATGTCTTAGCTGTTGTAAAGAGGATGGCAGGGAAATTATTTCCTCCATTTAAGAAGATGATGAGACTAAAGCTGTGAACCATTTGGGTCTTTTCTAAGCTGGTGTAGCTGAGAACAGAAACTCTGAAGATTCCAATTTGGAGGCCCCCAGAGACCTTGGAATTTCCGAGAGTTTATGCTGTTCATTTCTCTTTCTCCTCTCCTATTTCTCCTCCTGTTCCTTCTCCTGCTCCTGCTTCTTCTTTTTCTTCTTCTTCTCATTCTTATCTTTCATATTAACTGAAAAATACTAATAGATTACTCACTAGAGTCTAAAGATCTTATTAAAATCCCAATATGTAAATAATCCTAATACTCAATTCAATCATTTATTAATAAACAATGTTTTGATGAGTTTATAAAAACAACCCAATACATTACAAAAATAAAAACATTAATTTTTGTATATAAATCATAAATAAATCCTAAACATGCCCCCAATTACTGTTTTGATCAAATATTATGTTTCTTAGAGGTTTAGCTCATTTCATTTGAGCAAACACAAGTGAAAATTCTGCCCCACCTGCCACCATGGTGAAGATAGTTGATTAGTTAATGGCTAAAACTGAGTGAGGCAGCTTTTAAACTGAAGTCAGTGTGTGCAGATATTTTACTAGCTACTAACTAGTGTCCTAGGCCTGTTCCAACAGGGACCAAGGAGACAGGGCCACTGAATAAAGCACTTTCCTTCACCTATAAAATTAATGCTCTTTTGCTTTGAACAGTGTTTTCATTATACTGGATAAAAAACAAATGCTCTCAAGGGATGCAGCTTTTCATGGAGTTTGGTTTTCAGTTATAGAAAATGAGACAAAGAGAGACCTTTGCTTTCTAAACAATAGTCCAAAAAGTCATATCAAAAATGCCAATGGCTCCTTGCCTTGGAAGAATTTGCATGTTCTCCAGAATCATGACCCCAGTCGCCAGTCCTGGAAAGTTCACTGCAAGCATTTGGCATATCTTGCCCTCTCCTCCTCCCTCCTACCTCTTGGAGAAAGTGATGCCAACAGAGTCTTACTGCTTCTCTCTACCTCTTGCTTAATCCTGATGTGAATGGTAGACAATTTTTATCGCTCAACTTTGGGGCTACATTTAGGTTAGAACATTACGCTCCAGATTATTTATTTTTAAAAATAAATTATTATGGAAAGAGTAGAGAAATGAGTAATAGGGATTAGATCTACAGCTCTGTATCTACAGTTCAGTAGATACAATTCAATCTCTCTCTCTCTGTGTATGTGTGGGCATGTGTGTCTCATACACGCTCATATACACATACACAAGATAGGTAACCCAGGTAGTTTCCTGATCTGTAATCACACAATGATTTATCGATACGCACACCTGACATTTTTTACACTATTTCCAATTAAATAAAGGAAGATTTTATACTTGAATTTTTGGTCCATTCCAAATATACAACTATGGATTTACATTTAATACTGTTGTATGTCTTTCTCTTGTAGATATAGCTAAATAATAACACCATGGTTATCTTTTTCCCTTTAATTATATTCATTTTTTAAACAATGTGGTTCTATAGGAGTTTATTTCCATTTAAAGAAGACTTTTTAATTATAATGAATGATGGATATAGGACTCCTGGTTAAATATCAAATCACGTTAATAAAGTGTGTTCGAAGAACTTGTTAAAACGAGGCAATTTTATCCAACATTATTAAGAAAATAGCAGGAATCTATAGATTACATTGGGGCTCTTGCTTTTGCAATTGAATGAGTATCAATTTGTATGTAGCAATGATTAAAATACAAATTTCCAATGAAAGAGTTTCTTATCAAATCAGAAGGAATATGTTTTCCCCAATTACAAACAAGGAGTGGAACTGACCTGACACAATTAGTGTATACACGAAAAGAAAATGGGCTGGCTGTGGTGCTATACATAGTTAGGATTTTTTCACTGAGCAGAACTAAAGTTTCTGAGGTTTGTGACAGTGCTGTATGAGCCACAGCATCTCCTTAACTGTTGCGGTGTCCAGTGACAAGTCTCACAGCTCAGCTGAAAGTCTGTCTAGTTCAAATATGGAAACAGCACATCCCAAATGCTGGCTCTTAAATGTTATTTGTTACAGTTATTACGAATATTACTTATAGATAATGACTAAATATTCTTTGTTGGTACTATTAGTAATATTGCTTTTTAGGTAGCAAATATAGGACATTTCTACAATTATGAAATAATACTTGCATTTAGGAAAGTGTTTCGTGTGAAGAAAATTCCAAAATACTGTAATATATGCACTTACTTTTGGGAATTTTTGTGTGTGACAGTTCTCTGAAAGGATTTTGGATTCATCTGAAACCTTGTTTAGTTACTTACAACACACAGAAAGATCTGTCCATTCTATATTTTGTTGGTTGACACTACAAACATAGATTTATTATTATAAAATCACTGCTTCCCATTACAGTAAATACCTATTCTGACCAACCCCAACCCAACCAACCAAAGGGTGTTTCCCCACCAGGATGCTCTCTGAGGTCATTTACTACCCTTCTCTCTCACTTGGAGAACACCCAATTCTGCAACCAATTTAGAAAGTAGGAACAAATGTGTCTTTGTGCTTATTATTGCCAAAAGTTAGTTATTTTTCATTACATTTCATCATATTATTTTATACCCTACTAATTAGAATGAATTAAATTTTTTTTTCATATGAAAAGCAAATTCAAAGCAAAAGATAAGAGAGTAAATTTGAAGCACCCTGGATGGCCACTTCCCGGCCCTGTATTTAAAGATAAATACATCTTCTGCCCTCCTCCCAAGCCCACATCCACGGCGCTCTGGGTGGCTCTTACCCATCATACCCTTTGGGCCCTCTGGGGTTGATAAACTTTCCCTATGAGCTCAAGTTCCCAGCTTTCTCTCTTAACACATTCTACTACTTTCTGTAAATTTGCTCGTTTGGTGTTTTCCTCGCTTGCTTTCTAATTTTCCGAGGACAGACTCCACCTTGATCCCATTTCTCTCCACAGGGTCCAGCACAGAAACTGGAATGGCAGAGCCACTCAATGAATAATAGCTATTTTTGTGAATGATTAGGCTTTAAAACTATTAATGTTGGAACGACAATAATAAATGACAACAGCATTTTAAAAATCTAACATTTCATTTGAGGTAGGGTCATGTGAGGATTAATATCTTAGTTCTTTTTTGGGTCATATAATTAGTACGAAAAGGGTGGTGAATATCACCTTCTTGGTTTGTTAACTTTGTTTTACTTTTTGTCCTTGGTCACTGAGTACTTTACTTTATGTCCTTGGTCATATTTCTCTAACCTTTACAGATTCATGTTACCCATCCTAAGAGAAAAGGAGCAAAAGTTGTAGCTATATGAGGTCAATTTTCACTATTTAAAAACCAACCTAAAGAATGTTATATAGTGACTTCTTTTATGTTAAACACACACACACACGCACACATACACGCACTTCTTGATGGTAATATTAAAACAATTCACCGATTCTGATAATGTTTATTTGCATACACTGACAGCCACCGTACATACTTCAACATACATTTTCTGATGGCAGCAGGGATATTCGACATGAGAATAGTTATTTGGATTTCTGTGGTTCAGAAATGTTAGCCACTGCTAATACAATACAGCTAGATTCTAAAAAAGCCTTTCCAATTTTTACTCTTGACATCGTGTATGTTGAAATGTATTTGCACACCTTTCAAGTCACCTAAAAAGAGACAAAGGAACATCCTCTCTGCTTGGAGCACAGACCAGCCCGGAAATCCTTTTCCTTCTTCCTCTCCTTTCAGGAGAGAGATTTGCATATGTGCACGTCACCTGTAGTTCATCAAATACGAAGAATCTTGAATGTTCTGGGAGGATTATGCTGAAGAGATTACCTGGGAGCAAAGATGCTTTTGAGATGTGATTTTAAGGAAGTACAAAGTTACCTGTGTTAACTTCCAAGAAATATTTCTGTTGTTTTTCTTCACACCAAAAGGGCTCAAGCCACGGCTGTTTGACTGTTTTTCTGAGCAAGGTGTGCTTGTTCCACCAAGGATATACTGATAATTCAAGGTAATCAGCGGAGTACATTACAGGAGAAAACCTGAACCAACAAGCTGTACAAACAGAATAGCAATCGGAAGATTTAATGCATTTCTGATGTACATTTAAGGCACTGACACTGGGCCACAGATGTACATGTGTTGTGTTTTATATTGCTGAGATATGGCCTGCGAGAACCTATTACAGCACATCATCATCCACACTGGAGGGGCCGGGAAGGAAAAATTCCATCACACATTACTCCTGCCGATGTATTAGAGAAACAAATTGTACTCGGAATTGAAAAGTCACAGGCTTATTCTGTCTTAATAAATTCCTGCCAAAAGGCTAAGTGTAAGACTAGAAATACTTCCCAAATGTTGTTACTGTATTATCATCTTTGACATCTCCAGGGCTGTTCCAAGAGTCATCAGATATCAGTTCAGAGTTCTCGCAATAAATTCTCTCTTTTTTTTCCTTTTGTTTTTTCCAAACAGTCCTTGATTTCATGTAGCCATTTTGAGGTGTCTGTACCTGAAATACAAACCTTCCTTTGGCTAAAGGAAAAGGATATTTTTAAGTAACATTTGTCACTTAACTGTTCCCACTGGTTAATCGAGATAGTTTCATAATTCAAGGTGCTAATCCTTACCGTAAATTTCCCATCAGACTTGTCTCAAGATTCTCAAGATCTCTTGGGACAGATGGTAAACAGAAAAGTAAAAATGCAAAGTCTGACTTCTTTGAGGCCAGATTCTGAGACCTCATTATCTCTGCGGCTGTAGTAGCTAAAACTTAGAGGAATACTCTATAAATATCTGTTAAGTAAGTGACAGGATGAGGTTGTGCTTAAATGCAATTATGGTGCTTTACAATATCCTAATGATATTAACCTAGTTACCATTTTATAAACCAAGATAGAAGATATGTTTTATCAAACTAAATTCATGGGGGGTGAAGGGGAAGCTGAGACGAAGCGAGAGAGTAGCACAGACATATATATACTATCAACTGTAAAATAGATAGCCAGTGGAAAGTTGTTGTATAACAAAGGGAGTTCAACTTGAGGATGGAAGATGCCTTAGAGGACTGGGACAGGGAGGGTGGGGGGGACTCGAGGGAGGGTGGGGGGGAGTCAAGGGAGGGAGGGAATACAGGGATATGTATATAAAAACAGATGATTGAACTTGGTGTACTGCCCAAAAAATAATAAATTAATTAATAAAATTAATAAAAAATAAAAAACTAAACGCATGATTTAAATTACCCCTTTCTATTTTATCAGTCTACTAAAATGTTGTCTCTTGAAAGGGGATACTTTTAATCTTGTCATCTCAGCATTTTGTAGATCGAAATCTAGCTTCAATTCTAAAACAAATAAAAAAGAACTGAGAAAAACCTACATAAACAAGAGGTTATCCAATCCAAAGGTTTGTAACATGCTGCATAAGTGTGTATTAGTTATCTAGGGCTCTGTAACAAATTCTCACAAAATATAGAGTGACCAAAACAGCAAAGATTTATTACCCTGCAGTTTCTGTATGTCTGGAAACTGGGTATAGTTTATTTGGGTCCTTTGTACAAAGTCTCACATGAAGTTACAATCAAGCTGTTGTCCTGGGCTGTTGCATCTCAGGGCTCTGCTAAGACAGGATAATCCACTGTCCAAGTCACTCCACAGGGTTCCTGAGTGACCTCATGGCACAGCAACTGGTGGTACAAGACAGAGTTGCAGACAGTTGTCAAGAGGGAAGCCATAGTCTTTCTGTGTCCTGATCTCAGACATGACATCCCATCACTTCTGCCATGTCTGTTCATAAGAAGTGAGTCAGTAAGATCATCACACATTTAAGGGACTACACCAGAGCATGAATACGAAGAGGTGGTGATCACTGGGAACCACCATGGTGCATACCTGCCATAAAGAGGGTCTACAGTACATTTCACTTTCAAGGAACAAACTGCAGTAGGAAATGATTTGTGATAGTTCACATCAATTTAAAGAGTAAAAATTAGGAAGATGCTCAAGACCAAGCATTTCCTCCCACCCCAATTACCATCTGTGACTGGCAGATGGGTTCATCACATAGATGTGTTTTAGAAAGAAGGAAAGGAGTGAAGGCTGAGATAGAGAAAATCTGGTTTTGAGCAATTGCATACCAAGTGCTATGCTAAATACCTTCCAGGCCCTACTTTACATAATCTTCACAGCAACCTTGCAAGGTCGATGTTGCTACCAGATAAGTTTTGGGGGCTCATCTGGTAGCATCAAATGTGCTTGTGTCACAGAGCTGGAACGTGAACCCACATCTATTTTGCTGGAAAACCCAGTGCTTTCTGTTCTACATAAACATCACAGTGCTGACCTTCCTGGACCTAGGCATTGAAGAGTTGGTTCCTGGGCCCCCCTTTGCTGGTTGACACCCTTTGACGTCTAGTCCAGAACACTCGGTTTCAGGAAATCCACAACTTTGAATAAGGTCAAGGGGCTACTTTATGGTATGATTGCCAAAGGTGGGATTGTGAACATAGTTATTTTGACTCCTAATCAGCACTTTTAGAGTTCCTGCTGCCTCTGTACGAACTCTTTCATGTATTCACTCATCCTCACAACACATATGGATTTTAAACCTGCTCTTTCTAAGAACTATGCTTGGCACAAGAGTGGAGGCAGTGATCAAGACATGCAATCCTGCCCCTAACAGAGGCCAATGAGAAATGGAAAGGGGGAAAGGGTAACTGGGACATAGCAGCAGAGAAAGCTTGAGTAAAATATATGAGAACCGTGTACCTAATAACCATGTTATGCTACTTATTATCAACAAAGCCTTATGCTATAACCATAAAGCTGCATAAAGCTTCATTTTTGCTGATAAAAAGTTTTAGGGGAAATTGTCACTTGACAGTATAGGACTCTAAAAATAATGGTGACAAACAAAAATGCGTTCTGGATTTCAAACATTAAGCTGTTTATTACTACAAACATAAATAAAAGCTTTTATGACTAATGATAAAAAAAAAAAAACTCTCAAAGTTTAAGGTGAAATAAATAACATGGTAGGTATTTCTGAAAGATGACATGAGCCTGAAATGTGTGAATATTTATTAGGGATGAAAACACCCCCAGACAGAGAAGACATGCAATGTGACAACTGCTACGAAACGTATTTTACAAGACCAGAATAGCAAAAAGATAATTTTATTTTAGAGCTAAATGTTCAAGGTCAGCTGTTACTGTCTCTGACAGTCAACAGCACACGTGTAGCAATGACAAGGATACACACCCAAGGCGCCAGTTAAACCAGGGCAGGTTGCGGCAGAGGAGCCGCTAAGGCACGTGTGAATCTTCCCACGCTGGCCTGAGACAGGACATCTGTTACGCGGCTCCCCCGTCAGAAGTCAGCCAGTTCTTATCACAGCCTCGTCACTTTGCTTTGAGTGGTTTTTAACAGGAGTGGCGAGAATGAACTCTTTCTACCTTAAAACAAAGTTGGAATTTGATTGGCGCTTTCTCTGAAGATAGACTTGGAGACATACTCCAGAAATGAAGAGTGACTTTGACTGTGAGCTCTCTACCTTTTTAACAACTTGTTCTAAGGAGTGTCTTAGGCTGCAGGGAAGCCTGGCATTGAATTTGGCAAAACTCTCCCTTTCTTTTTTTCAGTTTTATTGACATACAATTGCTAAATAAAAGTTAAGACATTTAAAGTGTACAAGGTGATGATTTGATTTACATATTCATTGTGAAAGGATTTCCTCCAAGTTAATCAACACATACATCACCACACGTATTTGCTGTGTGTGTGTGTGTGTGAACGTGTAAATTCTACTCTCTTAGAAAACTTCAATTATACAATACAGTATTATCAGCTATAGTCACAAGTTACACATTGGCTGCTCAGACCCTATTCATCTTATAGCTGAAAGTTTGAAAATACTCCCTTTCTTTAGAGCTAGTATCTGCCTTGTGATCTGAAAGCATTACCAATTCTTTATAAATGCTACGTCAGTAGGCCCTGTAGACTCCTTTCAGAGACAGAAAATGATAAGTACTTCCCCTTACAGAGGGGATTTTCTCAGTTATGTGAAATCATAATATCTTGTAAACATTTTAAATATGTAATGCCCATGGTAAAAATGTTAGGTCTTCTCCTGGATCTGTCTTCTCTTTATTTATGTGGAGAATTCATTAGCTCAAAGCTCCTTGGAGGTAAACACAGATGTAAAGAATTACTAATGATCACCCTCATTAATGTGGTGTTCATAATATACACAGCCTACTTTCAACTCTGTGAAAGAAACAAATTATTATTCCCTACTCCTAATGTGTCTCCTCTTATGCAAAGACAACACAAAAGTAATTAGGAATTAATTGAAACTACTGTAAGCTAAAGTTGATCTCCCAGGATACATGAAGTTTACAGCAGACCTGAGGCTTTCTGTTCCCTCACTCTCAAATACATTTCAGAGTTAGTACTCCTGGCAGAGTGAATTTTTTAAGTGGCTTTGATGGAAAACAAACATTCTCTCAAATCAGAGAATATAAAATATTACACAACTGAAACAGGGTGAGGTTAGTTGATTGTCCCCAAGTAATCATCACCAGAAGGGAACAGAAAGATGTAAGAGGGATTATCTATGATATTTTCCATTTTGAAAAGTTATGTTAAAAAATGTATCTTGCGAGAAGACGTATTTTATTCACTAGAGGAAGGAGGAATGCTTTCTTATCTACATTGTTCTTGGTAAATCCGTGGAGAAACTGAACTCTGTAGACAATCACTGCAGCAACTAACATCTCTTCGGTACCCACCACTCATTTTCGTTGTAACTTCCTGGTATTCATTCCTTTAAATCCTTTAATTCCTTTAAATCCCAGTGGTACGACTCCACCTGCTTTTCACATAGGGATGTTAAAGTCAGGATGCACTAGGTTGTGCTTCAGTAACAAGCAACCCCAACCTCTCAGCGGCTTGCAGAGCAGAGGTTTACTGCAAGCTGACTTGCTAGTTCAGGTGGTTCACGCAAGCAGCTCTCTTCCAAGTGGTAACTCAGAGAGTCAAGCTATCAGCAAATGGAAACTTCACATGTTGGAGTCATTTGCTTCTACCCTAGAGGGCTAGAGGTGGGGATGTGGGGGCTGAGGTACAGATAAGTCACACATAGTCTTAACTGCACTGACCTGGAAGTCACCCATCACTTTCATTCAAGGTCCGTGGGTAAGAATTCCTGATATGACCCCATTTAGGTGCTTAGAGGCCCCGAAAGAGCAAAAGACACATGGGTAGATAATGGGGTTTTGGTCTCCGCCACAGTAATGGAATCTGGAAAATTATGCCAATTATGGGGGTGCCAGTGATAACCTCAGGGAGGTGAATATTTGTTAGTTACTTCCACTGCCTGCTTCTGCCACGGGGCACTGGTATTTAGAAACCTCAGCAGAAGGAAAAACACCTGACCCTGTGAGAAGCCAGAGGATGGGGTCCTAGAGTCTCCTTTGGCTCCTCCACTGGCAGGACCTCTTTGGAAGGATGGTCGAATGAGAGGCTCTTCCCCTCAGCCCAGAGGGGGGCTGTTGGAAGGAAGAGGTTACTGTGTCCTGCCACGAAGAATCTGACAGAAAGCCAGTTGGAGCCACACCATGGCCTTTGCCCATTGGTAATAACGTAGGAACATGCTGAGCGTGGGGCTGCGCCTGGAAATTGCAACATTTTTCCACACATAAAGGGATAAAATCATTGAAGGGTCCCTAACAGGAAGCAAACTCCTGGGAAAGCTATTAGCAGTTGAACATTTGCAATTCATGTGACAGTGTTCTTGCCTTGAGGAGTATCAGGGACACAGCCCTGTTTGGTTTAAAATGTAACTATCACAGCAGAATAGGTTGAGCATTCAGATCTCAGCTGGGTTCCTCTTGAATTTATTAACTTATGAATGGAAACCCACTTTAAATAGTTTAGTATCTTCCAGTAACCCCTTCTTCTCCTTCTCTAGAAGTGGCACCACTCTTCAGGCTTGCAATCCTGGAGTACCTCTGACATCTCTTCCCTTAGCCCTCAGATCACCCTCTGTCTACCCCATCCTATCAATAGGTCCTTCCCAAGTGTGCTCTGAATCCTCCCCTTTTCTGTATTCCCACATTGTAGCCTAGGTCCTGACTACTCTGTACCTATAGGTCATTTCTCCCTCCAGTGCTCACTCAAGATCAAACAAGCAGCTTGGCTATTCTATTATTTTTCTCCCCAAAGTTTACAATGATCTGAGGTTTGGGGAAGACCTTGGAACAAGTTATAGGATTGACCTTCCCAATCTAACCAGATTTTTACATGGGCTGACAGAATTATCATGACTAGTGCTGCAATAAACACGGGGCTATAAATATCAAAAAAAAAAAAAAAAAAGAAAGAGAGAATTTCAGGGGTGGTACAACTGGCATAAAATAGCTAGGAGATCCAGAAAATCTTCTAAGTAACATGGGGACAAAGTTCACTTCCCTGATGAATTGCTGGTCGCTTTGAGGGTCTATATTTACCTGTGAAGTTTTACTTAAGTCATCAAGATCAATGATCTTGTCCTTATAACTGACTTCACCCCCTTCATTAAAGTGCAGAGGTTATTTGCCTCAGGGTCCTGACTGTTTGGTTTTCCATAATCCTTTTCTGTTTTCTAAGATCAATGAAAGAAGCAATACCTAGTAAACACTGCATGATATATTTTTAATAGACTGGCTGTAATAAGTTGTCTCCAAGTTTTACTGCTGGCAGCTTATGTTGTCTCCTTTCAAGCATAAAATAGTCCAGCCTAGTAACTAAGAATGGGAAACTATTTGTGGGGATATCTCCAGATACAACCGACACACACCAACTAGTGAAAAAGGCTCCCCGTGCAAAAAAAAAAAAAAAAAGGAATACAAAAAACATAATACAAAGGAGTTAAATCTTACTAAAAATGGCAACATGAGGCATACACATCCCAGGACAAGAATCTCTTGAGTTTCTGCAATAGACACAAAGGGAGAAAATATTTTACGGCCAGTGAACCATCACAGGGCAGTTGGGTCTACAAGTTGTCAACCTAATAACAAGAGCACGGAATGAAAAATAAATGGAATGTTAAGTACCCTGATAAGCCTCCCTAACACGGTTCTCAAAACCCGCAGACCTTCTACCCACAAACGTGCAAGTTGAGAGTCATATGATTACAGCATCCACCTGCAAACCCCATCGCACAGCTCCATCTGTGTATTTTACTGTAGGTCAAGGCAGTTAATCACCAGAAGGCCCCGGGGCAGCCACATAGAAGCTTATTTATGGGCAAATCAAGAAGCTGAAATGCTGAACCGTGCCTGATTAGCTGCCCTAATATGCTACTTGTGGCTAATTTCTGAGCGGCTTCACCCACAGGTGTTTGCCGTCCCCCATAAATCACGCGGGCCGCCTCCCCTTTGCACCCCTAGTCCCACCATGCATATAGATGGCCTGTTTACATGACAGGCAGGAAATAATGGATGGGCACTAAATCACTCCGGTGTTTAGTCAACTGTCTCTCCTCCGAAACTGGTCCTGCTGCGTTCCCACTGCCCAGCTCCTTTCAGATGTTATTGTAACCCTAGCCTTCGGTGCCACCGTATGTAACCTTTCAAAGGTACAAAGTGTACATTTCCCCGTTTTTATTTGTTTTCCTTGTAGAGCACACCCTTTGCATAAGACAGCACCATTAAAATGTCCACAAGAGCCAGCAGGGCAATGGAGCGGAGCAGAATCCCAATGACTTCAGCAGTGGAAGGAAACTCTCGCTGGGAATTCAGCAACTATGGTCCTCCACTTACCTTTAATTTATTTTTTTAAATTAAAGATGTTAATTAAATGGCTCACAAACCAAACCATCTAAACACTAAATATTATGGGCAGGAAATGCTCGGTTTGCATATCATTGGATTCTCTAGAGCAGTTCCCTGTTTTAAATCAACTTATAGGTCAATATAAAAACCAGTAGCTATGGAAATACATAGTTCACATATATTTACAATGTGTGTCTATGCTGAGAACAGAAGAAAATATAGGACTTGGCAGGAGATTTGTTTCAAGGTCTAGCTAACAAAACTCTTAGGAGGAAATATCAATCGGTGGGCACCAAATGAAATCTTATCAATGAACATAATAGATGACAAAATAGGAATGAAAAACAAGGTTGTGGCTTCACTGTGTTAGGACAAGCATAGTGATGATTTTGATGTAACAGACACACAACACAAGGACTCTTCAACTCTACTGCTCATTGAAGGAGGAAAATAGCTGTTTGAGATTTTCAGTTGCTATTGAGAGTTTCACATACCTCACACTTAGATTAGATTATATAACAGGAAATACACTCATTTATCTGTTATTTTCAGCACTTCCTAACTGAGCTCAAATAGCAGAAAGTAATTGCCAGGATTCTGGTCATAAAAGTAACGTATTCAAGGTTATTCCACTTCCACTTTAAGATGAAGTAACAGGAATTAGGTTTACCCTTCTGGCAGAAGCAATCGAAAACAGGCAAACTATACGAAATAACGGTTTTCAAGACATTGGACACCAGGCAATGAAGATACCTGACAGATGGAAAGTAACCCAGACCACCCCTGTGATATGGTCCTAGCTTACCATCTTGAGATAGTTTCCAGGCCAGAGTGCAGGGAATGATCCCTGGTGAAGCCCGGTGGACTCCTCTTGTTAAAGAGACACAACTGAGCATCCCAGAAGATCAAGGTGGCGAAAGCTTCTCAGAGCTGGGTACCAGGGAGAAGCGAGCTACTTTGGGATAGTCCTCTAGGGACCTCCAGAAGGTCCTTCAGAATATTTAGCTGAGCATTAATCAGAACATACAAGCACAGAACCTACCTGAGGGTGAGAAAGAACCACGAGAAAAGATAAGAGTTAACAGTGCTAAGCTCTCACCCAGGTCCTGGAAGAGCACCTGTTTTCACCAGACCAGAAAAACCCATGATTCAAGAGCATTGAGTAGACTTCTCAGGAAAGTATCATCTGAGTAGGGGGAGTAACTAGCCATAGACTGAGCACTTCTCCTATCCCAGCTACCAGACTTTAAAAGCAGGACCTAAGAGGATCAAACTGCTTGCAAGTAAAACAGCTGTGCCCTAGGGAGGAAAATATGCTAAGAATATTTATAGAAATTCAAAAATATCCAGCCACCAAAAGAGTAAAAAAATTAGCAGACAAAGACATTTAAAAAGTTTTTAAATTGTACTCCATATTTACAAAAAGTTAAGTAGAGACATGAAAAATATAAAGAAGATCCAAATTGAATTTTGAGAGATTAAAAAATCTATGTATCAGATGAAAACTTCAGTGAATGGAATTAATTTCAGATTAGATATCACAGAAGAAAATATTTGTAAACCCAAAGACTGCAAAAGAAACTATATACAATGAAAGAGAAAAGAGAATTTTAAAAAATAAAGAGAGCATCAATGTCCTATGGGACAACTTGAAATGGCTTAATATACATGCATCTTTAAATTACTGGAAAAAAAAAAAAAAAGCAAGTCAACATAGAATATCCAAAAACAAAAATCTTTCAAAACTGTAGGTGAAATAAAGAATTATTGATTCATGCAAAGCTGAAATAATTACCAGCAGATCTGCACTAAAAATAATGTTAAAGGAAGGCTCTTAGCAGAAAGAAAATGATACCAGAAAAATGTGATTTTACACAATGAAACTAAAAAGCACTGGACAAAACTAAAAATAAAGTTACCATGTGACCCAGCAATCCCACTGCTGGGCATATACCCAGAGAACACCATAATTCAAAGAGACACATGCACTCCAATGTTCATTGCAGCACTATTTACAATAGCCAGGACATGGAAGCAATCTAAACATCCATCAACAGATGAATGGATTAAAAAGATGTAGTACGTATATACAATGGAATATTACTCAGCTGTAAAAATGAATGAAACTGGGACATTTGTAGAGACATGGATGGACCTAGAGACTGTCACACAGAGTGAAGTGAGTTAGAAAGAGAAAAACAAATATCATATATTAACACATATATGCAGAATATAGAAAAATGGTACAAATCAACCGGTTTGCAAGGCAGAAATAGAGACCCAGATGTAGAGAAAAAAAACATATGGACACCAAGTGGGGAAAGCAGGGAGGGTTGGGGGGGGAATGAACTGGGAGATTGGGATACCAAATTGTACACTCTAAATACATGCGGTTTATTGTATGTTAACTATATCTCAAAAAAAGTTCTCAAAAAAATAAAAATAAAAAGCACTGGAGGGGGATGAAGGGGAAACTGAGACGCAGCGAGAGAGTAGCACAGACATATATATACTACCAACTGTAAAATAGACAGTCAGTGGGAAGTTGTTGTATAACAAAGGGAGTCCAACTCGAGGATGGAAGATGCCTTAGAGGACTGGGACGGGGAGGGTAGGGGGGACTTGAGTGGGGGGGAGTCAAGGAAGGGAGGGAATACGGGGATATGTGTATAAAAACAGTTGATTGAACTTGGTGTACCCCCCAAAAATAATAAATAAATAAATAAAATTAAAAAAAAAAAGCACTGGAAATGGAAACTACATAAGTAGTTTTTCTTGTTTAAATCTCTTAAAAGCCAATTGTTTCTTTATATAAATATAACAACACTATACCCCGGTGTTTATAAGTAAAACTCAAAACATGATAACAATAGCACAAGTTTTAGGAGACAATGAGAAATGAAAGTTTATAATCACGAGAGTCTTACACTAAACTGATATAATGTCACGTGAAGTGGGAGTGTGGAAAATTTAAAATGTATGCTATTGACCCTAACACAAACACTAAATTAGCAAAACAAAGAATTATAGCTAATAAGCCAAAAGAAAGGTAAAATGGAATTATAAAAACTAATTATTTCAAACGAAGTCAGAAAAAGAAAATAAAAGAGACAAAGAACAGAGGGAACAATTAGAAAGCAAATAGCAAGATGATAGATTTAAGCCTTAACAAATCAAAAATTACTATAAGTATAAATGAACCCAACACCCAAATGAAGAGGCAGAGATTGTCAAATTAAAAAACAAAAATAGAGAAATATTGATCTATGCTCTGCCTGCAATGAACACACTGAAATATAAAGACATAAATAAGTTAAAAATAAAAGGATGGAGGAAAACCATTTAACACTAATCAAAGGAAAACAAAACATATATTAGAGAAGTCATATTACCATGTATAAAGAAAGTCATTACATAATTGTAAAGGAGTCTGTATATCAAGCGGATCTAACAATCTTTAAATTTTATGAACCTGACAATGTAACTTCAAAATATAGGAAGCAAGAATGATAGAAATATAAGGAGAAATAGGTAAATCAGTAATTATATTCAAAGATTTTTTACTTCAACAAATAAAGAAAATCAATAAGGATACACACTATTTAAAAAACACTATCAACAAATTGTACCTGAGTTATATTTCAAGAACACTATATCCAACAAAAGGATAATACAAATTAGTTTGCAACGCACAGGAAACATTTAGCAAAACAGAGCACATCCTGGGTCATAAAACCAGTCTCAATAAATGTAAAATAGTTCCATTCATGCAAAGAATTTTCTTTTACCACAATGGATTCAATTAGAAATCAATAATAGAAAAATGTCTAGAAAATCTCAAATATTTGGAAACTAAGAACCCACTTCTAAAGAACCCACATAGCAAAGAATAAATTAAAAATTTAGATATTAAAAAAAAAATTGGTCAAAATAAAAATGAAAGCAAAATATATTCCAATTTGTGGGAAGCAGTGAAAGGAGTACATCGTAAGGAGAGGGGTTGAACTTAGAGCAATAACTTTAAATTATAGAAATAAATGCATGTATTAGAAAAGAAGAAAAATATCACATCAATGACTTCAGCTTCTAGGAAAAGAAGAGCAAACTGAATTCAATTATGCAACAAAAAAGTAAATAATAGGGAGTAGAACAGATGAAAATGAAATTAACACCAGGAAAGTAATGAAGAAAATCATTAAAGTTAAACGCTGGTCTTGAGAAGATTCATATAATTGGGACAGACAAATTCACTCATATCAGGCATGAGCGAGGTGAACTTATTATAGATCCTACCTAGGATAATTCTATCTCAAAAAAAAAAAATCTCAAAACAATTTTGAGATAGAACAAACTGGAACGGTTACTATCACTTGCTCTCAGTATTTGTTATAAAGCTACCATCATCAAGACAGTGTGGCATTGACCTAAAAAATGGGCAGATAGATCAATGGAACTGAGTAGAAGAATAAGTTCACACAGGTATAGAAATGAGTTTTGACAAAGGTAATTCAATGGAGGAAGGATAATTTTTTCAACAAATGGTGCTGGAAAAATTGGTCTTCCATGTACAGAAAACAAAATGCACACAAAAAACCTCAACAAATACCTGCATCAATATTTTTCCCCATAAAAATAATATTTCTTTATAAATCAGAATTCTAAATGTTGGCTTAGAATTCTAGAAAATTTTAAATTATGTCTTCTTCAATTTCATAAATACCATTTATTGGAGGGTCTTTCACATCAATGTCCTTTCATTTCTTCGGAGCATCACCCAGTTTTCTCCAGACATTCAGGTCTATCATTACATTTCAACCTTTAATTCTTTTTATTTTACTTTTCCCTTAAGAGACTAGACAGAAAAAAAACAAGGATTTAGACTTTTAACTGAATTTAGGAAGGCAAATGACTAATATTGGTCAACGTATTCTCAGAATTAGGAAAGAAACTGATCCTCTAGTCTAGATTTATGGTACCTCAGAATCTTACCAGCTGATTAACCATTTATGTACATATTTTTCTTCACTCTGGGCTCTCTCTGGTCTGGCCGGGCTGGCTGGTTCTGCCATCACCTGCCAGAGACTGAGGGGGAGAAAGAAGAAGAGGAGGGAGGAAGAGGAGGATTCAGGAAATGGGATCTGAGGAGCCCTTCTGTGCCACAGAAAATCTCCAGAGACTCGGTGAAGACACTGACACCATCGGAAAGGCTGTGACGCAGTTGTGCTGTACTTGCCGTTTTTCCAGCAGCTCAGTTGAGGGAGAACTCAGCTTATCTCTGTTTCCTGACGCTTCCTATTTATTAACTAAGACTTGCATTTGGAGAACTTTGTTGTACCAACCCTGAAGTCATCTTTAACCCATAATAAGAACATGCTTTGTAAGTGTCAGTTAGATTTGTGGATCTATAAAGGTCTCCTGAAAGTTCTGGAAGCTTGGACCAAGATCAAGGTACCAGCAAATTAGGTGTCTGGTAGTCCCTTCTGGTGACATTGTCCAGTCTACAATGTATCATTCCTTATCTAGAACTAGCTATCCTCTGCAGCCAGAACAAGAAACGGGCACTGACCCCTTGCCCAGGTACTCAGACGTCTGGAAGGATTTTCACCCTCCAACAAATTGATATTATTCCAGGTTAAAATCTTGCCTGATTCTCTCTCTTTTTTTTAATAACTGAAATTTGCTTTGTAGTTTTAAAGATCCACGCATTGACATTGTTAAAATGTATACTCTATTCAGGATCTTACCCTATAAAATTTATCAAATGTGTATGTATCAGAACTGTATTATTTTCTCAGGATTAGTGATAATATAGTATCTTAGAAGGAAACAGTTAATTCTTGAAGCCTTTTCTTTATTTTTAACTAATTCACTAAATACTTGACAAAGTTGTGTCATTGACCCAAGTAACTACTTGTAATTTTTCAGTCATGAAATACATCAGGATTGTGGGGTCTATTTTTAAAAATCACAATTAGTTGAAGGAATTCACGTGTGTTTTGTATACTTGAGATAATTTTTTTTCTATATTAAAAAAGGGTGATTCTGTAATTAATTTGAATACTCTTCTTGTAAATATATATGATGGGCCTTGAGGTCCAACTTGGAGTGTATAACACATTGAGTCTCATCTCCCACAGACACTAAGTGTGATGACTTTACCTTAAACCCCAGAAACCCTGACTTAGCTATAACCTAGAGTATCTGTGGTGCTTCCTAACAGTTACCATGGTTCTCTGTCCATGGCACTTTTATGCAGTCTACTTAAATCTACGTGCATAATATAGCTTTAATGACCCATGTGAGATTCTGTAAATACGCTACATTCTATAAATTTATTAACCATTGTACAAAGGAACTTTTCTTTGTCTATCTTCATCTCTGCCAAAGCCCCAACAATTTCCTGCATTTGTTGTATTTCCGGATCTTTAGTATACATTTGCAATTACATTCTTCTTTTCGTTCATGATGGTAAAAACTTTGAATGCATTTTTATCTTCCCATAGTGAAGGCTGCCTCTCAATTATCATCACTCTTCCTCCCACTGGTATTTTAGATCACAAAAGCAAGCCTCTACTCCCTTAAAATAAATAGCACATCACCTTCCTTAGAACCAGAGAATGTGTTTTTTGCTGCTAAGTAATACACACTGAGCCTGCCATGCTCCAGGAGCTGGTGTGACAAAACACCAACTAACCAGCAAGTCAGCCATGCTCAGGGGACACAGTAGGTCGAAGGTAACCATGTTCATAAAACACGGGTCATGAAAGCACATATCAGGGGAATGACAGCCTTTCTACTGATGTGGAGAGGCAGGGATGAAAAGAAATCGCACGTCTGTGGGATGTTAGCTGCACAAGAAGTGAAATGTAGACCCATCTGGTCAACACACAGTCATTTACTCATTTCACCATTTTGACTTTAATCTAAATAATGTCTTTGGTGAAATATCACAGAAGGCACAGAAGTTGGTTTATGTAACTCCTTGCATAGCTTGCTTGTATTGTGATATGTAAAACTTATACTCACTTGAATACATTTCTGTATTTATTATTCTATGATATAAAGACAACTGAAATACTTCAAAGCTTCTGGAAAGGATTCTTCTTAATAAATGAACTTTTGATAATGTATGAAATTCATGTATGATACACCTTAAGATAAACTATTCAGTACATTGCCGTATATTGTACCAGGTGAATACCATTTGAAAGATTTAAAGTATGCATGCATTCAGGGAAGCTTAATTGACAGCAGTGGTTTCATTTGCCTGTGGTAAAAGCCTGTCCTGTACCAGTGTTATCAAAACAAAAATAGAGAAGGATATATTTAATATAGTACATTTACAATCATAGATTATGCTTTCTTGCGAGATGTCTTCCCAAGTAACAATCCAAGTATAAATCCAAATTTATATGAAGAATTAAATAGGCAGTTTATCACTTGCTTCTTAAGAGACCTTGCTTCACTGGTCGCCTTTCCTCCAATGCTTGGTGGCATTTTCTTTACAACTTCTGGCACCAAACCCTCAATACTAAAACACTATCTTCTCCTCAGTAGAAATTTTGTCATGTCCGTCATCAGAGTACCCCAGTGAATAAATCTGGATGAGTGAATAGAAGCAAACCATCTAAGGTGAAACTTTTTAGCAATGGCCATCATCATCTCTTGCCTATGTCAGTAGAATTCTCTCCTACCAACTCTCTTTGTCATTCTCCAGACTTCAACCCACCACCTCCACTTTTTATACTAATTCTGAACAATCATCTGAAAAATAGAACACTCAGAGACATTGAAAACAAGCTTACGGTTACCAGAGGGGAAATGTTGGGGGAAGGGATAAATTAGGAGGTTGGGATTAACAGATACACGTTACTATATATAAAAGAGATAATCAGCAAGGACCTACTGTACAGCACAGGGAACTCTACTCAATATTCTGTAATAACCTATAAGGGAAAAGAAGCTGAAAAAGAAGAGATATAGGTATATGTATAACTGAATCACTTTGCTGTACACCTGAAACTCACACAACATTGTAAATCAACTATACTCCAATATAATATAAAAAATAGAAAAAAGTACAACTCTCATTGCATTTCTATCTACTCTAATCTCACCAGTATATTTTCATTACCCTAGAGATAAGGTTCCAAATCCTTAAAGTGGCTCCGGGGTCTGTTCTGATGAGATCCAAGTGAGAGCCTCCAGAATCTGTGGATATTTTTTGTTACATGGCAAATGGGAATTATGGTCACAGATGGAATTAAGGTTGCTAATCAGCTGAATTTAAAATAGGGAGATTAGAGGACTCCCCTGGTGGTCCAGTGGGTAAGACCCCATGCTCCCAGTGCAGGTGGCCCAGGTTCCATCCCTGGTCAGGGAACTAGATCCTACACTCATGCCGCAACTAACAGTCTGCATGATGCAACTAAGAAGCCTGCATGCTGCAGCCAAAAAAAAAAAAAAAATCCTGCATGCCTCAACAAAGATCCTTCACGCTGCACTAAGGCCTGGCACAGCCAAAATATAAATAAATAAGTAAATAAATAAATAATATTTTTAAAAATAACAATAAAATAAAATAGAGAGATTAACTTAAATTATTCATGTGGGTTCAATGCAATCACAAGGATCCTCAAAAGTGAAAGTCAGAAGAGAAGGTCAAAGTGATGAGATGTGAGAAGGACTTTAAAGATGGCGGAAGGGGCCATGAGCTAAGGAACATGGGCAGCCTTCAGAATTTGGAAACAGCAAGAAAACTGACTCTCAGACTTCCCAGGTAGTGTAGTGGTTAAGAATCCGCCTGCCAATGCAGAGGACATGGGTTCGATCCCTGCTCCAAGAAGATTCCACATGCCATGGAGCAGCTAAGCCTGTGCACCACAACTATTGATCCTGCGCTCTAGAACCCATGAGCCACAACTATTGAGCCTGTGTGCCACAACTACTTAGAGCCTGTGCTCCATCCACAACAAGAGAAACCACTGCAATGCGGAGCCTGCACACCACAATGAAAAGTAGCCCCTGCTCACCGCAGCTAGAGAAAGCCCATGTGTGGCATCGAAGAGCCAATGCAGCCAATAAATAAATTAATTAATTTAAAAAAAAGAAAGAAAACTGACTCTCCTCTAGAGCCACAGGAAAGGAACTCAGCCTTACTGACAGTTTAATTTTGGCCCAGTGAAGCCTTGTGAGGCTCTAACTTACAGAACTGTAAGACAATACATTTGTAATGTATTATACTGCATAAAGTATAGTAAGCTATTCTGGCGGCAATAGAAAAGCAATGCAGTGAAGTAAGGCACTGTGGCTGGGTCTCTGCTCAGCACTGGACTGACTTCCATGAAGCCAGAGACCTTGTCTGTCCTGGGTACTGCTGTCTACCCAGCATGGTACCCAGCACACGGTAAAATCTGTCTGGAGATGAGTGGGTTGCAGCAAATTTATATCTCAGAGTTTCTTGAGATTGTATTTCCAATTCTTAGAAATTGTGAAATAAAAGTTTTTTATCTTTATTTTTTTTTTTGACAGGAGTCTTTCCCAGGGCCATGAAATCACAGAGTTGACATGAAGAGGCTCTAAAAGGAGGCAGGAAGCTGAACTTGGGAGGCCTCCTGTATTTCTACTGCAAGGACAATCTTGGTCTCATGTGCACCAAAATGGTGACACGTCTGCAGTGCTTTTGCACATTCCTTTTTCTCTGACTAGGATACACTTTCTTGCCAAGTGGTCTATTCAGCAAATCCCACCTGCTTTTTTTTCATGACCATCTGCGGCTTCTCTTCACATTCCAGGTAGAGGCAGCCAGTTCCCATCTATGCTGCTCCCGTTCCTGCCACAAACCACAAATCTCTCTCCCACTGTAGACGCAGATCGGTTTAAACTAGAGATCCTATAAAAGTGAGTTCTGGAAAATAAGAGGTACTCCATTCATATTTAGTAGACAAATGTGCGTGTGTGTGTGTGTGGTGTATCTTTTAGTTAAAAAGCAACTTCATGTTTTAGTTAGTATTATATGTTCTAGATCTAATCTTGTAAGTTAACACTTCAAGGGAGAATTAATTTGTGTTTTCCACCATCTAGGATCCTGGGATCAGAATAAAGCAAAAGAACGCTCATTCTCTAGAAAACTTAAAACCATCTTTAAGAAACAGTAGTTTTTCTTCTTTGTAACAAATCTCTTATTTTTCAGTTGACTTGGTCAGCATAACTCCAGACCTCCGGACGTGTCAGTAATTTTGGTGGGGACTGGTGACTCAGCGACTCCTTCTCAAGTGAGTGTTTGCCCAGAGCCTGTCCTACCAGATGCCTTCTAACTGCTCCCAGTAAATCATAGGTGAAAAGTCACTCTTCTCAAGGGGCTTACACTCTGATGGAGGAGCTCGTGGGCTGGTCTAGTGGCTGCAAAGAAACATAAGGCACAGAGATAAATAAAACATGACCAATTTACATAAGAAATGAAATTCAGAGGAGGTTCACTGATACAAATCCATGAATGATTTAATACACAAATGGATAGAATTATGCTCAAATTCAGAAAAATCAGTGATCTCTTTGAATAACAACTAAGGACACTTTTTGTAAGGAAAGACTTTAAGTTGATGCTTAAAGAATGAGTAAAAATTCAGTAGGTGGGTGAACATGAGAAAATTTCTTGCAGAAAGAATAGCTTGCGAGAAGAAAAACATGGAGATTCTTGGCGTGTTGCAACTAGTTAACTTCTTCCTTTTCTCTCCTTGCTCGTAGTCACCCCATCATTTCCACGATATAGTTACCACTTTAGTGGGGATCTGCTCAACCCCTGAGCCAGGGCCGTTTCTCTGAGAATCACTCTCTTCTTCCCAAGGATGGCCCTGGGGTAGATTTATTTATACCATAAAATTCCATCCCTTTCCCATAGCCTGTTGGGTGAGAATTGGACACATGGCCCAAGCTGGAACCATCAGACTCTTTTTCCTGGTGATTTGTATTTGGTACATAGAGGCATCCAGTCAGTTTGTGAACTGAACTGCGAGTGTCTCTTGTAAGCTTCCAGGATGTGGGTGCCATGTGGATGGAGAAGCAAAATGAGAAACGAATAGCACTGACTGGCAGGGGCAGCAGGAACAAAGCAGAACGAGAGTGTTCGGTGCTGGAGAAGTTCCAAGTTCTAGTGCCCCTCTTTTCCACGAGACCCACTGTATTCCTGTCCCAGAGGCCCTATGTGCAAATCTCCATTTTTACGTATTTAGTTAAAAACAGTTTCTGCAACTTGAAACTGGAGTCTAAATTAATGCAGATGGCTTTGGCAACGCTCAAATCTATTTTTTTTGAGTTCAGTTTTCTCTACTAAGTTTCATATCTGTGCCTACCTACCTCTCAGACAGTCCAACCTGCAAATTCTGTGTTTTCCTCAACTTCACTCTGTAATAGGGTTAAACCCATCATTTTGGCATCTACACTGTGTCCTTGTGTTCTGTTTCTCCCTCTATGTTGAATCACCACATGGCCCAGCAGATCAAATAAACAACCTTGGGGTTCACTCAAGTCTCCCCTCCCCAGACCTGACATCATGTCATGCCAGCTCACGTCCCTTCAAAGCCTCCTAACTGTGCTGCTGGTGGGGTATTCTCATGGGCTGCAGCTCCACCAGTCTGGGCTGTTCTTTTCTCTGTGTTCCCAGCTTACGCCCTGCACTCTTCACTTGGATGTTTCCAAGTCCTCTTTTTTTTTTTTTTTTAATTTTTTCATGTGGACCATTTTTAAAGTCTTTATTGAATTGGTTACAATATTGCCTCTGTTTTATGTTTTGGTTTTCTGGCCACGAGACTTGTGGGATCTTAGCTCCCCAACTGGGGATTGAACCTGCATCTCCTGCATTGGAAGGTGACGTCTTAACCACTGGACTGCCAGGGACGTCCCCTCCAAGTCCTCTTTAATAAAATGATCAAGTGTTACTTTTCCCACAATATCTTAATTTACATGAACCAGATATATGACCCTCTAGTGAACCTGCTTTAACACACTTTGTTGCAATGACCGCAAGCAGAGATGTGAGAGAGAAAACAGGAAAGAGCGATGAGGAGTGGAAAGGCAATGCCTACAGAAGGTGGAGGAGATGATCTCAGGGTAGAACTGCAGGCACTGCAATGAAGGCCGACATTGGGAGCCCAGCATCAGGAAGTAGTTGAAAGGTAAGCTTCACTGAGTGACCGGAAAATGGAGAGGTTGGATGGATATGAGACAAAGAGAAGGTAAAGAGAGAAAGAAAAATATGTTAATTGGAATCAAGCAGTAAGAGGGATGGCAGGACTGTGGTTGGTGTAAAGTTTGAGCTTTTGGAAAGTTGAAAGCAATCTGCAATCCCAGTAGCCATGGTGATGACAGTGCCTGGTGGAGAGGAGATGAAAACTGAACCAGTGGAAGAAGTTGAGTCATTCTGAAGCTAGGACTCTCTACAAGTCAAAGTTTCAGGTGCAGCCCTGGTGGGGAATGGAAGGACCACAGAAGCTGAGAAGACTGAAAAAGTCTGAATCCCGGGTGTTGGAAGAGCTGCCTGTATCTTCCCCAAGGTCATCCCCAAACAGTCACTTTGTTTATACCCATTTTCAGAGCTAGAAGAAAATGTATTCATTTATTCGGTTTGAATAAAAAACTCTTCACATCACCTCAATAGGATTAACATAATCAAACACCTAATTCTTTTCCCCTCCAGGATGGTATTAGGCTTGTTGTCAGAAGTTCTTTTTGGTTGTAGAGAAAGATCTTCTTTATAAGCTGCCTCTAAATCACCCCAACATGCATCAGTCAGACATGTCTGGCTTCACCCGCTTTTCTTACTTCTTCCCATGAAAAGCTGTCAGTCATTCCGGTATTATATAACTATTTATTTAAAAGAACTACAGAGCTCCTTGTACAATGAGGTTCATAATAGAATTCTTTTTGTTAAAAACCAAGGAGCTCATTTGAATATGACTTTCCTAAGAATAATACTAGAGATTTTATAATCTCTTACTTATTAAACAATTTATTCTAACTTATTGAAAAAAGGTGAACATCATGGACCAGACTAGAGCATGAAATTATTAAAATGAGACAATATTAGTTCAAGGTGGTGGAGGGGAGGCAGCTTTTGATGGGTGTCTGCCATTCTCTGGGATTTGGTTTTGCATACAGGGGTTCACTTAACTCCCTGGAGGATGGGGCAGGCCCCTGTGCTATGTCAGGTCACTGTGGTAAGAGAGAGCTCTCACTGCCTTGAAAAATGGATCACAGTTCAGAATAACCTTGGTAGCAAGATGGTATGGTCCAGAATCAAGCAAAGACCCTTTATACTGGAGAGTCCCAAGGCAGGACTTTTGGGACTAAGCAGAGGGAAATGACCAGATACGCCTGCAGAAGAAGGGAGATTTCTTACCTTGAAACGTCAGGCTTCAGGTAGTGGTTTGCAAAGCACATATCAATCTGCCCACCCAGATGGGAGCTACATGAGGATGTCTATACGTTTCCATTACACTGAGCTTAGATTTCTTTAGGCAGATAATGATGAGAAAGTTATCTGACAATTCCAAGGAGAAAAACGTGTGAGATAGCTCGGGAGCAGCACATACCAGCCCCCGATTAAGGAAGTGCAGACAGCACGGGGCTGGTGCAAAGTATATTCAAGACAGGCAGGGCGGTTCCAGTATGGGAATTAAAAGGGCACCTGCTAAATCTGTCAGAAGGCACTTTCAAGGTGTAGCACCAAAGAATTATATCACAAAGGTCACTCAGAGAAATATGAGTGTCACAAAGTTAAGTACATCTAGGGAAGATCAGATAATAGGAAATATCTTTTTTTCCTAAGCTGAAATGATAAATTGCAAAAATAGTAAAGCAAAGCACAAGGCAGATATAAAGGGAAATCAAGGTGATGGGAAAAAATAAAATAGAAGGGTAATACAATAGAAGTGAAGCTGTAGAAGTCATAAAAGAAATGCTTGGAAACAACACTGAAACTTATTGAATAAAGTAAAATTTATTCAGAACATTCAGATGGCGAGATTCAGAAAAATAACCCATGGAGTGGCATTCTGGCTGATTGCAAGACGCTGTGAAGAATACATTTTAAAAAATTGTCACATGTTCTCCTAGAACACCGTATGAATAATTTAACAGGAATGCCAAGATTTATGAAAAGAGTATTATCAGTGAAATGTTAATGCCAGCCCCAAGAATTTGTCTTTTAGGTGAGGGTTTCTTTCTAATCTACATAATTATTTCCATTTGCCACCCTTATGCTAAAAACGGAACGGAGAAAATTAAGAAGGCCCTCAGAACGTGAGATGCAGTCTAAGATTTATTATCTTGATGACTTAGAATCTGTTACCTGCTAATTGAACTATTCGTGCAGCATCACCGACTGATGGACCGGCCTCCTCTTGGCTGTCTGCACTTCTCCGTGGCATCACTAACAGGATTTCCATGTGTCGCCCAAGGGTTTTTTCCTTGCACATCATCTCAGTGGGAACACCTTTGCCACTAGGCAAGGCATTACCAGGGCCAGACTTTCTTGGAGGAGGAAAATGAAAACAATTCAGCATCCACGATAGGCACCAACTGACACGACCTGTAGTCACACATAAGGAGGCAGTCCGGGGATGGGTACTTGCAGGATGTGGTCCTATAAGCACTTATCAAAGCCACTGACTGCTGGGTGAGGAAGCACACTGGGTTACGTCTTATTATCTACATTAAGGACACCAGCTTGTGTATAGGTGGCCATTTGTCACCTAGCCTGGAAAGCTGCTCAAAATCACCACAGCAGAAATTGAAGTTCTTTCTTGAACCTCATGAAGAGAAGGATGAAATGAGATACTGGACTCCTGCATCAATGATTTTATCTTTGTAACCCTTTGAAAACTGGGTGAGTACTTCACACTCTGTTACATGACATGCACCCGTCCTACTTAGGAAAGAATGTTAGCTCCTGGAGCTAGAGCACGTGGATGAGACATCGGGCCACTTGATTTATTCTTTTGCAATCTTTTGCCCCCAGCTAATCTGTGCTTTATCCACTGATGCAAAGATAATTCAATTTATGGAATGTTATGCAAGCTCTCATTGAACTTTATGGGACTCTTAAAAATCAGCCGAGGTGCTTATAAAGGAAACTGAAGCCATGGAGGACCTGGCTTACAATATTGACTTGCTGATGCTGTACTTTCAAACATTTATATGTAGATAGGCTTCAAATCTCTCTCCCCTCATACTGGCTGGACAGGTTTCCTAAGATAAAATCAGTCTTCTTGGCTCAAAAGAAAGATTGTCAAAGGGAGGCAGATCATTCAGATTCCAAAAGACACGTGCTCTAAAATTAATGGACGACACCGTTTCCTCCAGGCTAGACTCTACTGCCTTCTGACGGGGTTATTTGCAGGGAATTCCTAGGGCCTTGGAAATAAATGTCTTGTAAACATTCCTTAATTTAGTTAATAATGTTTGAACTAGGTACCTCTTCACCTACCACAAAACTAAAATAGACTAGATAGCACTCAACTGTATATACAAATACTAATGAATAAATTAAATGAATAAATTAAATAAAATCCATAATTCATTGTGGCTTATAAATTGTGTGTTGTGTGTAAAGTGTCCCTTCATGTATAGTATGTCCTTGGGAAGTAAGTTTATGGCAATTTTTCAGGTACTGGTACTATACACCGCACCTTAGAAAAGAGAACTCTAGTTTTTCCTTAAAGAGGAAATACAGCATTTCTGCACATAAAGAAACGTGGAAAGAATAATTTATGTATCTTTCAGATCTGCAATAGTCCAAAATAATTTTACTCAGTTTCTATCATATATGTAATCTGTATAGGAAAAAACAGCAGAAATCTGTTCCTAATATATAAATCATTTATTTGTAAAGTTTGGAAGACATTATCCTTTTTCCCTTCTTCATTTAAAGAAGTCCATTGGAAGATAGAAGGCTCCACCACTTATCCTGTGACATGACTCTGTTTCACCTAGAAGATTGTACTTCCTGTCTCCATGGGGGAAACGGGTAACTGGGCAAACTGTATCACTCCCAGCCCTGGCGTGCGCGGTACCCACGGCAGCCAGAAGGAACACCTCATGGGGCTCTACTTCTGAGCCCTTTCATCCATCACCCCAAGTCCGCTCAACAAGGCGACAAGGAGTCTTAAGTACCCAACAACAGGGTTGACACAGGCAAGTGCTGTGGGGATTTCTGTGATGCTATCATTCTGTGGAAGGACCCTCGAGGCCCGCGCCATCATGCCCCACCATGCCTATTGAACTCCATCCCACCAGCCCTGTAGCCCCAGGTCCCCCCTCCCCCTCACCACCTGCATCCCTATCTCTACTGGCCCTGCCAGCTACTCCCCTTCCCACTCTCAAAACTCCCACTGAGCTAAGAATCCCTTCCTAGATCAACTTCTCTTTCCCTGCCACATCTTGCTCTTACCAACTCTTGCTCGTTCCAGAAGACACCACGTCTCCTGCAGCCCTCTCAGAGGTGGCTGTTTTCTCTCTCACGTGCTATATGGAACACTTGCTACATGCCTGCTCTGTTCTTAACACTTTACGTATTAGTCCTCTCTGCCTCTCAACAACTGCATTTTACAGATGAGGAAAGAGGACACGGAGGGGAGAGAGCCTCTTGTTTTTGTTACAGCCTGGGGACCTTCTCTTCTAGCCCTTTTGAAAACACCCTGCTCCACTGAGGTGAATTCCTCAGACTCTACCACGCTGTGCCCTCATTATAGACATGGATAAGCCTCCTGGACTCTCCCCACCGCTTAAGGATTCAGTCTCTGGTTTGCTCTTTTGTGCATCACCCATCTCCTGAGGACTTGCACCACCATGTAGAAGACGGAGCCAACAGCCCAGGTTCTCGGCACCTGTGTGTCCATACTCCCCGTGGTCACTTCCTGCAGCCCAACAGGTCACCAGCTTCCATGGCCATCTTCTGGGAACATATCATTGATAACTAAACCCCATGCAGGATATCAGACCCAAACAGAAGCCCACTTTTGCTTAGAACTTAATTTTTTTCTAAGCAGTGTTTTCATCCAACTAGTATTTCCAATATATTGATTCTATAACTTAATAAAAAAATTATCATTGTCTTAAGCTTTTAGAAATGCATCACTTTTAGAAATGCATTACTTTTTCCTGACTTAAAAATGAATAAAAATGAACAGACTGTGTAAAATATCTCCCTCCAACACCCCAATTCCATCTGCTGAGTTCTCAGCCATATACCTTCTGGACCTCACAGGTCAGCCGTCAGTATCTTGAGTAAACTTTCAAAATGTACACCTACATATTCTAGCCAATGCAAACAAATGGTCTTAACATCTGCATTTTTATTTAAAAGGTAGAATACTATGCCCACTATTCATCTTTGTTTTTCACTTAATAAATCTTCAAGATATTTCTAGTAAGTGTATAAGAGCTTCCTTTGTCTTAAAAAAGCTATCTTAACCATCTTTAAGTATTGACTCAGTAGTACTAATTATATTCACATTGTTCTGCTACAGATGTCTCTCTAGAACTGTTTCATCTGGCAAAACTGGAACTACATCCACTAAACAACACCCCATTTCCCCCTTCCCCTAGCCCCTGACAACCAACATTCCACTTGTGTTTCTATGAGTTTGACTAATTAAATACCTAATATAAGTGGAATCCTGCAGTAGTGTCCATTAGCTATGAGCTGATTTCACTTACCATAACCACCCAAGGATCAAAGACATTGAAGCACGTGATGGGATTTTCTCCTTTTTTAAGGCTGAATAATTTTCCATTGTATGTGTATACCACATTTTCTTTAACCATTTGTCTGTCTGTGGACATCTGGATTGCTCACACCTCTTGACTACTGTGAATCATGCTGCAGTGAACATGGGTGTGCAAGTATCTCTTCAAGCTTCTGCTTTCAATTCTTTGGGATACATACCCAGTAGTGGGATTGCTGGGTCATATGGTAGTTCAATGTTTAATTTTTTGATGAACCTCCATACTGTTTTCCATAATGAGTGTACCATTTTACATTCCCACCAACAGTTCACAAGAATTCCAAGATTTCCAATTTCCCCACACATCAACACCTGTTGACAGGTATTATTTTCTGTGTTTTTGGTTTTCTTTTTGCTTTGGATAGTGGTCATCCTAAAGGGTGTGAGGTAACATCTCATTATGGTTTGATTTGCATTTTTCTAATGATTAGTGATGTTGAACATCTTTTCACATGGTTTTTGGCTATTTGTATATCTTTGGGGAAATATCTATTCAAATTATTTTCTCATTTTTAAATAAGTTTGTGTGTGCATATGTTGTTGTTGTTATAGGAGTTCTTTATATATTCCAGATATTAATCCCTTATCAGTTATATCATTTGCAAATACTTGCACTCTGTAAATTGCCTTTTCACTCTGTTGATCGTTTACTCTGATGCACAGAATTTTTCTTTTTTAAGTTTGACATAGTCCATTTGTCTGTTTTTGCTTGTTTTCTCTTACCTGTGTCATATGCAAGAATTTGTTGCCAAATTCAATATCATGAAGCTTTCCTCCTGTGTTTTCTTCTGGAAACGTTATAGTTTTAGCTCCTATGTTTAAGTATTTAATCCATTTTGAGTTAACTTTTGTACGCAGTGTAAGGTAATGGTGCAATTTCATTTTTCTTATAGTTATTCGGTTTTCCCAACACTATTTGAAGAACTGGTTCTTTTCTCCACTGTGTGATCTTTATATCCTTGCTGAAGATCATTTAACCACATACACAAGGGTTTATTTCTGGATTATCTCTTCTGTTCTATTGGTTTATATTTCTGTCTCAATGCCAGTACCACACTGTTTTGAAATAAGGAAGAGCGGACACCTCCAGACTTGTTCCTTGTTTTCAAGATTGTTTTGGCTGTTTGGGGCCCTGTGAAATTGCATATGAATTTTAAGATGTCTTCCTTCTATTTCTAAAACAAAAAGAATGCCATTGGAATTTTGATAGAGATTGCATTGACTCTGCAGATCATTTTGGATAATATTTAACACAAACAACACTGTCTTCCACTCTATAATGTCTTTTTATTTCTGTTCTCTGTCTTTATTTTGCTGTATAGTATCCTGTTGTATGTTGTACTGATTTATGTAGTTGGTGATTTAATAAATCTGTACTTTGTTGATGAATATTTACATTGGTTCAGCTTTGCTATTATAAATAATGCTATAATAAATAATCACATACATACATGTTTTATGTTATGTTAGGATAAATTCCCAGAGTGGAATTGCTGGGTCAAAATACATAGATGTTTGTAATTTTGATAGGTATGCTAAATTGCCCTCTACAGAGGTTGCACTGATTTACACTCCCAGGAGCCATGGTTAAGAATGTTGCCTTCTTCTATACTTCAGTGAAAAAGTACATAATCAAACTTTCAGATTTTTTCCATGTGATAGGCAGAGGTTGGCACCTCAGAGTAATTTTAATGTGCATTTCTTTACTATAAGTGAGGCTGAATATCTTTTCTTATATTTGTATTTCCTTTCCTGTGAAATCTTTATATATTTTGTATATTTTTCTACTGGGTTTGGGTATTTTTCTTACCAATTCAAAGAATGCTGTTTCTTAGGGAGAACAGTATTTGCCTTGCAATATGCATTGTAAAAAGCCTTTCAGGTTTGATATTTATCTCAGACTTTATTATGTTTTTTTTTTTTTTCTTTTTCAGTTCATAGAGTAAATTTTGGCCTTTGCAGTAAAAATTTAATTATATTTTCTTTTATGACTTCTTGATTTTAGTCAGGTCTTTCTCCAAGATTATTAAGGAATTTTGCCATAGCTTCTGGTCCTTTAATAGTTTACATTTTATAATTAAATCTTTGAACCATTTGAAGCTATGCTGGGATTGGGTATGAGGAATGGGTCCAACATTACTGTTTTCATAAGTCAATCCAGTTTTCCCAATACCACTCATTGAAAAGTCTATCTTTACTTCTTTTATTTAATTGCCATATAAATAACACTTCAAAGTCCCAGTGCATTTCAGTGTGTTTCCTTTGGTCTATCTCTTCGTGTGCCAGTACCATAATACTTTAATAATGGAGATTTTATTGTGTGTTTTAAGATCTGGTGGGGCTATTCACCCTCTATTGATTTTTCTTTCATATTATGCGCTGAGTCTTTTCTTTCCATGTGAGCTTTAGGCTCCTCTGATTTTATTACTCCCAAAATATCTGTTTGCATATTTTTATTGGCACTATGTGCAATTTGTAAATTAAATTGTAAGAAATTAATATATCTCTATTTTTGAGTATTCCTGTTCAAGAACATGGTATGCCTTTTCTATGTTCAGTTCTTTTTGTGTTCTTCATGCAATATTTGAAAGTTTACTTCAAGTAGGTATTGTTTATTTCCTCTTAAATTTTTCCTAGCTATTTTTATATTTGGGTATATTTTGGTTTTGTTACTTTAAATGGGCACTTTTCCATCATAAAGGCTATATGTGTATATATATATATGTATATATCAATTTTCCACTTTGCACAATTTCTGAATTTTGATGTTGCTTTCAATAGTATTTCATCTGGTCCCCTTAGTTTTTTCACGTCACATATGATCATATAATGAGAGAGTTATGTCATCTTTTCCCATTTTTTCACCTCAATTTCTCTCCCATCTAGTTGCAATGGCTAGTGCTTCCCACACATTGTTAGAAGATACTGGTGACGGTGAGCAGAGTGATACTCAAATGGATCATTTCACACTAAAGTATCAGCAATTTCGTGTGTGTGTGTCTGTATACACGAAAAACCCTAAATGTGAAACGAGTAAACATAATTAAAGAACACTTCACAAACATAATCATTTCATCACCTTGTGGAGCTGATTCCAGATGTAAGGATGGTTGAATATTAGGAAATCTATTGATCTAATCCATAATATTAAAAGATCTAAAGAAAAAATATGCTTATCTCCATGCATGCTGACAGGCATTTGGAAATATTCAACAACTATTCATGATTTCAGAAAAATTAATAAATCAAGAACAGATGGCCATTTCCTAATTGACAAAACGTGTCTACTTTTGTCCAAAAGCCAGGATTACACTCAATCGTGAGACGCAAGAAACATTGCACTTTCTGATGTTTTATCTGTGCCCTGGTATATGGGCTATTTTAGTGAACACTCCACGATCGGATATAAAGAAGACATCGTCTCTATTTTCAGGGTGTAGTATTTGCTCTATATAAGGCAAATATCCTTTATTAATGATTTAATTATTAATACGTTTCTTACATTTCTTCTTGCAGTTTCTGTGGTGTCTGCTTCATTAATATAGCAACTCTGCTATTTCCCGCTTAGGTGTTAATAACTGCTACACCTTTATTGTCAATAATTTATTTTTATATAATCATTTCTTTTTTGTTTTTTGTCTCGTTTAATGGTCTCACCTAAACTACTTGTTTTGTTTGATGTTAAACTTATGTCCCCTGCTTTCTTTTTCTCTTTTCCTTTCATAGCTTTGCCTGTTCTTTGCAATTTTTAAAATCACATTGTTTTAAGTGGAAAAATATAAATTTGGGTTTTATTTATGCCTTAACTGATTTTAAAATTTTACATTCATTGAAATAAGAAATATGTTTGCTTTTAGTTCTTTCATATTATTTTTTGTGAAGTCTTTAATACGTGTTCAATTTTCTTTGTGCTTTTTTTGTGAATAGTTTTTTTTATTTTGGAAGGCTGGCATTTTGGTTGTTTGTGTTAGTGATTACCTTTATAATTAAAACTTAATATAGTACCCTTCATCCTTTAATTACTTAGGCAGTATCTGTTAATACCTCCTGTAAGCAATAGTATAGATGACATCTTTTTTTTGTCTTATGTATCCTTCATCGGTATCAGTTTCCGTGAGTAATTTTTTTTAGCATTAACATTATTCTGTTAAATAACTTTATATTTTTCTTAACGTTCCAATTAAAAAAGGTATCCTAGTCATAAATGTGCATTATTTTTTCCCTTTGTGAAAGCTTTGCTGGTTGCCTTATTTCACATTGTGAAAGCAAATTACATAGTGTTCTATTCAGTCCCTTAGTCAGTCACTGTAGTCATAGTTCCATTTATTTGGGGTTCAGTTTCCATAGTCACTGCTTGATTGGCTGAAGTTCTTCATCTGTAGATTTTGTGGAGCTGATGGAGAAAAAAAAAAATCCTTGGTCCTTGTGTGCTAAATACAGTAATTTTGACAGGGTAGATCTCATTTTGGGGTCAGGGTTTCCTTGATGAAAACTGTGGCCTTTTAAAATGGATTAAAATTGTTTTCATTTCAGAAAGAAGTTTTCTCAAGAAGCTGTCTCTATCTCTCTGGTGGAGGAGGAGACAGCCTTTGGATTTTTTGCCATCTGGAAAGTCTCTTTTTGCTCTGAAGAAAAATTTCTCTGTTCCAGTTGTTCTATTTTATACTTTTGGAGACTCCAATGATGGAGAGATTGCCTATAGAGATTTTAATTAGGGTTACTTTGAATTTACAAACCCATTAGAGGAAATTAACAACCGACTTTGGTCTTACTGAAAAAATTTTTCTTTAAAATTTTCAATATCTAATTGTTCATACCTAGTATATAAAAATACAATTGATTTTTGCATGTTGGATTTCTGTAGAGCAATATTGCTGAACTCACATATAATATCTAGTACCGTTTTTGTAGATGCCTTGGAATTTTGACATAGATAATCACATAGTCTATGAATAGAGATCATTTTAGCTTTTGTCTTCAGACTCCTATAATGCCACTTCTTTCTTTTTCTCGCCATATTGTACTGGATAGTTTCTCCATGTGATCTTTTCGTAAGCAGAATTATGCCCCCACTGAAAAAAAGGTGTTCACACCCTAATTCCCAGAACTTGTGAAAATGCTGCCTTAAGTAGCAAAAGGGACTTGCAGGTGTGATTAAGAATATAGGCATTGAGATAAAGTGATTTCTGGGTTATCTGACTGGATAGAATCTAATCATGCTTGACCTTACAATTGCAGGTGTCCCTTCAGGTAGAGTTACATGGCTAAGAAGATAAAAAAAGAGGCGACCTCTGGTTGTAGTACAGACTCAGCCTGCTGCCAGTGACTTTGAACGTGGGGACAGGTGCCATTTGTCAAGGGGTGTGGGCAGACTCCCACGGAATGTGGAAACAGCCCTCGGTGGACAAGCAGCAAGACACCAGAGGCTCAGTCCTACAACTGCAAGAAATGGAATTCTGCCAACAACCTGAATAGGCAGGAAATGAATCTCCTCCACGGCTTCCAGGCTACAGGGCCCCGCTGACACCTGGAGTTTACCTCGGTGAGATCTGTGTCACGCTTCTGACTCACAGACATGTAAAATAATAAAAAGAGGTTGTCCTAAGCCACTAAGTTTTTGACAATTTGTTGCCACATCAATAGAAAACTAATACAGTATTGAATAGAAATGTTGATAGGGAAGTTTCCTGTTTTTATTTTCAGTCTTTGGGGAAAGTATTGTCTGTCACCATTAAGTAAAATAGCTATGGTTCTTTGTAGCTGGCCCTTCTCAAGTTAAGAAAGCTTTTTGTTTTTGTGTGTTGGGGGGGGTTACTTTGTTTTGTTTTGTTTTGTTTTAATCAGGAATAGTTGTTGGATTTTGTGAGTGCTTTTTCTGCATCTATGGAGATAATGATATGGTTCTTCACCTGTAACTTAGTGACATAGTGAATTACACTGATCAGTTTACAAATGATAACCCTGCCTGTATCACCAGAATAAGCACCACTCAATCAGGATTTATTACTCTTTCTTATATATTGCTGGATTTGATTCCTTATATTTTGTTAAATATTTTTACAACTTTGTTCATTAGGGTTATGAATCTATATTTTTCCTTTTTTGAAGTATCTTTGTCTAGTTTTGATATCAGAATATTGCTGGGCTCATAAAATAAATTTGGAAGTTTCCTCTATTCTGTATTTTCTGGAAGAGGTTCCGTAGAATTGCTATTATTTCTTCCTCAGGTGTTGGTAGAATTTGCCAGTAAAGCTACTTGAATTCAGTGATAATATTTTAAGCTAAAAATTTAATTTATTTAATATATACTATATTATTCAGGTAATCTATTTCTCCTCGAATGAGCTTTGATGTTTTGTATCATTCAACAAATCTGTTTGTTTAATCTATAACATTTTGCATTGTGTCTGTGTGTTTTTAGTAATGTTGCCCTATTATACTTTTAATATCTGTAGACTCTCTAGTGATGTCACTTCTTTCGTGTCTGATATTAGCAATTTATGTCCTCTTTCTTTCTTTTCCTGATCAGTCTGGCTGAAAGGTTTATAAATTTCATTGATCTTTTTGAAACAATCTATTTTGATTCCATTGATTTTCCTTTTTTTTTCTTTCTGTTTTTAATTCCACTGAATTCCACTGTTATATTTCTCATTGCCTACTTTATGATTAATTTAGGTTTAATTTTCTCTTCCTCTCTAATTTATTAATATGTAAGTTTTAGCAATTGATTTGAAACATTTCTTGTTTTTAATTTAAGCATTTAATGCTATAGATTCCCCTCAAAGAATTGTTTTATCTACATCTTATAAATTTTTACACAATGTACTTTAATTGTAATTCATTTTAATATATATTCCAATTCTTTATGTGATTCTCTCTTTGATTCATAAATTATTTAGAAGTGTGATGTTTATTTCCCAAATTTTGGAGGACTGTCTAGATGCCTAATATTGATTTCTAGTTTAATTTATTGTAGTTGAAGAAAACACTGTGCACAATTTCAACTATTTCAAATATTTTGAGGTTGATTTTATTTTATCTTTAGATAGCAAATCATTTTCTCAATGCTGTTTGATGAACAATTCATTTTTTCACTAGTTTAAAATGTCAGCAGCATCATATACACTAATCTCACACATTTTTGAACCACCTAAAAATATTTGCAATGCTTAATGCATCTCTGGGGAAAATATATATTTAATTTGTATCACAGTTTTTGCATGTGAACTGTATTCCAAAGAAAATCCATAATGGGCAGAAAACCATGAGTAATTCTGTGGTCAAATTTATTTTTCAATATCATTTTGAATAAAGCTGCAAAATTTTTCAGGGATTTAGCCCACATCCTTCTAAATAACCATTTTTTGCCAAGTTCACCTCTCTAACACAATGTTGGATGTTCTGGGCTCTTTCACGCAATATGAGTTCGAAACCTTTTATGTAATTAAAGAAGGGTATTGTTTTCAATCTTGGCTTGACCTGCAGAACTGTGAATGTCAAGATCATGAAGATACTGTTGATTTAAGGCTGCACACGTTACTCTGCTTTGTGCTAGACTCAGAAAGAATGTTCAAGTCATCCTTTAAGATCCAAGGACAAAGGTGAAGACTTCTTCAAAAATTTCTAATCATTCATTTTGTAAAGCACTTGGCAGGGGTAGTCAGTGATGCACAAAAAGCACAAGAATCCTTCTGCCTGCCCTAGGGGAACGGCACCTCGAAGAGTCAGGCATGCAAATCGCAGGGAAGGTGACACTGAGAGAGTTTAAGCAACTGCGTATCTGTGTCTGCATCTATATCCACACGATCTATGTCTATATCCATATCTGTCTATATTTATGCACCAAGGTACGAAGCAACCTTCTGAAATAATTCTTGCTGTGAAAGACTGAGAAAAAAGAATGAGAAAAAGCTTCCCAGAGAATGTGCTTTCAAATTCGTAGTAGCTCAGGGGGCCTTAGAGAATCTACCTTGAGAGAGAAATCCAAGCTCCTGACAGAATGAGGAAACGAGGCTGTGAACTAAAAATCAGTTTATTGCAAATGGAAGCACTCCTTCCAGAACACAGGTGTATGAAAGGAAGAAAGTGTTGCACAGACAGGAGTGTCCCTCTCATAACTTTTTTTTAAATAGAGGATACATTTAAGGAAGTGGATAAGTAGGAAGTGAACAAAAACAGAGCATAGATCCATGCAAGCCACTTCTTAGTAAAAGGTCTCCCAGTAATGAGTAGGTCCTTAGGGTTGTTCTCTGGAAAATCGCATTTATTATTTTGAGGAATATTTCCTACAGCTCTTTCCATCATTCACATAGATTTTTGAATATGTAAGCAAATGTACACAGACATATACAGGATTTGTTTTAATCATGAAAGCATCTTTGCACCTTGATGACATTTCATATTGACATGAATATCTTCCAGAGTATCTGCTAATTGATGATCGGGGTCCCGTATTTATGGAAGAAATATTTTCTTTATTTTCTTTACCTAACTCAAGGCATGACTATCTTGCATCTTTGCAAAGTGCCCAGGGCAGAGTACTCTGGCGCTATCTGTTAATACCAGAAGGTTCTGCATTACATATTTTATGTTAAGATGCAAAACAGTGTCACCTAGGGGCTTCAGATCTTTGAGGAAAAATGCTATTTTGGTAATGAGTATGTGCCTTTCCTTCATCAAGTCACTCTTCCAAGCACGAACCGATGTTAATTTTTGGACCTTCCTTCCATAGTCATATCACGAGGAATTTTCCATACAGGATTTATTGGATGTAGTGCAAGTGAAACACATGCATGAACTAAGTGGTAAGAAAACGGAAAGCCAGAGCTGTGGTTTCTTGAGTTCATGGTTAATATTTAAATCTCTTCCAGGTAATATGGGTCCATTTTATCTTTTATGTTGACTTAAACTAGAAATGCTGGTGATTAGCCTCGAGATTGGCTTTACCTCTTCTTAGGATCCCTCTTCTGTCAGAGAAGCAACAAAGGAAGACACAGCACTGCTGTTTTTACACAAAGCAGGCATTTACCAACCACCGGATAGTCACAATTTCTCTATTTTATTCTAAATATAATATCGCCTGTGCAATATATATATATATATATATATATATATGTATGTTATTGGGGGAGGGGACGCTAAGGAAGCTACAGATGACAGTTAGTCCTGACTGTCAATCTACACGTTTAATGAGAAACTCTACCTGATTTAATGAATCCTGGTGCTTCACACTGGCATCATTTTCAACAGAACTTGCATCTACTCCTCCATGGTGTCAGCTTTCGGCCACTGTTATGGCAGCTGGATGCGCGGTAATGGAAGGCGTTTTCCTTGTGAACTATTAAGCCTATATAAGCAATCATTGCTCATTTACTGAGATAGAGAGGGCAGGGAGAGGTGTGTGTGTGTGTGTCTGTGTGCTCCAGTGCAGAGGGAGGGGGCAGGGGAGGACATGTGAGTGACTGAGCTGTCCAGAGTCAAATGTTTAATCAGGCCGGGAAATGTCCTGTGTCAGCCTTAGCACAGGGAGCAAACACAACGAGAGAGAAAAAAATGAAAAAAAAAAGTATGTACAAGGGCCATGAAAAAGCAAACCCTACGGGGTCGCAGTGGCCGGGGACCAGCAGGCCTGCGGCACCTGCCCTGGGCCTGGATTTGTGTCGAAGGCGAGGTTCTCCTTCTCTCTCCTGCTGCTGAGGCTGTGACGTTGGAAAGAAGGGTGATGCACTTTCTCTGACTCGGGGATTCGGTGGGATTTTGGCTCCAACTGGCCCGGTCCTGGGTGTGAGGTGCAGCTGGGCCGCCTCCTCCCAAGGCTGCTTCTCCGGGAGCTAAGTGTCTGATCGCTACTTAAGAAAAGGGAAAAGAAACCTGTTCCCAACATCCTCGGGGTGACCCCTGCTCCGCATGGAGGTCGGAAAAGAGAGGCCCGGCACCCTCCTCATCTCGCCCAGCCTGCCATTTGTTGTCCGTTTGCCTTTTAACAATGGATGAGCCAGGTTGGCGCTTTCTCTGTGGTCCCAGGACCTGCCACCGGTAGCTTCCAGGGGAGAGAACACAGGTCATGTCAGGGAGTGCAAACAGCGAGAGGAACAAACAATTCAGGCGAAGGCGACTGCAGAGGCTGGTGACTCTGGTTCCTAGCTGCGCTCACGGGCACACCGCGGGGCCCTGGAGGAGGTGACCGGCAGCTCTGGAGAGGCTGAAGGCCCCTCCACACGCAGACCTTCCCGCTGGACGCCTGGGTGCCCTCAGCCCAGCCTGCTGCCAGGCCTGTGACAATGCTGCCACCTGCTGCTGTGCCGGCGGGAGGCGCGGCACCTTCCCCGGGCTGGAGCTGGATCAGGGCGAGGGGGAGGAGGAGGAGGCCTTTGTTCAGGGCCAAGCCCCCAGCGTCCCTCCCCTCCCCCGGGCAGGGTTTGCAGGGGTGCTGGACCGACTCTGAAGGGGGCACCCGGCTTAGATGCCCCTGCTCCCCCCAAGTGCGTCGGAGCAGGTGAAAACCAGACACACGTTAAGAGCCGACGGGGCACGTTATGCCTTAGACACCCTGCGTGCCTGCATCATTGGCAAGGATACGTGCACCACGGATGCTCGGCGGGAACAGGCGTTTCGCGCTGGGATTCAGCTCCCGGGCGGCAGTGTTTCCAGTCTCAGCAATTAAGCAAAGTGCTACCAACAAAAGACCAAGGCGGCTGGCATTTTCTTTCTCGGCGAGATGGAAGGAAAACTTAAGCGAGTGTCTCTCTGGCCGTGCTGTGATGAGGAAACGTGGCCACAAATAATGAGACGCTGGTAATCGTGTTGTCTGTCAGAACGTGTCGATAGATGACTACAGGAGCGGAATGGACTTCCCCCGTGTAAGCGGCCTGCAGTGCGCTCTTCCCAGGCCTCTCCTCCAGCTGCATCCGGTCACTCCCAGTCTTCACCTCCCCTTCTTTTCTTGTCTGCCTGCCTTGCAATGTGGAGGTTTGCTACCAAGAAAGTCAGACCCTCCTGAAGAATGATGGTCTCCAGTTATTTTGTGATTCGCTTTCTTTTTTGTTTGGAAAAGTGATTCTCAACTGTTTCCTTTTTACTGTTCGGTTTGAGTAAAGAAAAGTTGACTCTTTCGGACATTGTGAATGGAAGAGGATCTGAATAATTTTTCTAAGTCACAATTTTATAGACATGACCTGGTGCTCACTAAAGGGTGATTTAATTCTCTGATGTGTGATGTCAGGGCTGTAGAGGGGTGAGGACAGCACGCCCAGTGGCTGGATCATGAGGGGAAGATGGGGTTCACCAGGACCCAGTGACCCATCGGGAGAGGACCACATACTGAGCACATCATGGTGGGGGGAACCAAAGAGGGGGAACTGGGATTCCTGTGGCCTCTGAAAGAACAGGCTGGGAACCACAGAGCAGTGAAGGTTAGAGCAGATATTTGTAATGGCTTTTACAACATTAACTGGGAAAGAAACGGAAGACAGAAACAGAAAACACCATTACCCAAGTAAAGCAATTGCTGAGAAATCTTTATAATCCACTCCCACTTTTGTTGGGAGTGGATTATAAAGCGTTTCACCCCGCCTGGCCTGCCCCCAGCCAGCTCTCCCGCACTTCCAGGGAAGACAAAAAAATTCCTCTGAGACTGACTTCTGAAATAACATTTCTAAGTATGAAATTTTATTTTGGCTTCTGGTAAAAATGAGTGCTCTGAAATGAGTTACTTAAAGAAGCATATACTTATAGTATAAAGAGGACATTTGATATATATTGAGGGGAGACATCTCAAATTCATTATATTTCTTCAGAATCAGAGATGTGATTATTACCTGAAAACACACACACACACACACCCCACCAAAAACAAAACAAAACAAAAAAACAAATGGGAGAGAAGTTCAGTGATAGTTTTTGTGTTAGCCCTAAGAACAAAATGCACTCTCCCTCTTCTTTATCAGACTCTGATAGTTTGTCTCAGGTGGTAGGCTTTGATTTTAATAGATATGTCAAAATATCATGTGCCCCTGAAAATTACACCAGTCTTCAGTCTCTGGTTATATAATATAGCCTCCTTAAGCCTCTGTCCGGTAACCTCCTGTCTTAAAAAATGTAACACTTCCCCATGCACACACAGTTTTTCACATAGCTCATCAAACGTTTTAACTAAAACACATGAAATCTAAAGTAATGATCATCACTTTCAAGGTGGTTGGTTGGAAATGAATGCCTCTGCATTGCTGGGGTCACAGCACACCAGCACTTTCCTAACTTAGGAAATTGGTCACTGGCCAGCCACGTCACCATAAGAAGCAGTGGTACTTGGATGTCAAAAAGGAACTTGCACCCAACTCAGCTCATAGGAAGAGGTCTGAGAAGGTGGCCAAGGCAAACCAGTTTGGAGGAAAATTATGATACATTGTTGCAAGGCATCCTAAATGGTTTTTGTTTAATATAAGCACATGCTTACTGAGGCATTGTACTTCCATAAGGAGATGAGGTTTTCCTTTGTTCCCTGATGTCAGCAGATGTCAATCCCTGATTAATATTTACTTTATTCCCAGGGATCAGACTTCAAATAGCTATCCTCTATATTGAGTATAGAGCCAAGTGAATGGAAAGGGAAAATGATACCGATCGCCCCTTCAGGCAGGAACAATACACTCTGATCCCTGACCTGCCTGCTGAGAGTTTCTTTATCAGATCTAATGCGTTAAGGTTCCAACTCCTCAGATGATTCACATTCCAACATGTGCTAGGACTTACATCAGTCATGTACTTATTTTTGAATTGGCTATTTGCAATGTTAATATATCATTTCCATTCATTTTAACTTGAAATTGTTTCTGTAATAGATCTTTCAGCAATAGATCGCTTTCTGAGTCATAGTACCAAACCAGTTGTTTCCCAATTTTCTCTAACTGAATTATTTTCTTTATTTCTTTTCAGTTTCTCCTAAGTTTTCACACTGACTTTGATTGTTTTCCAGATCTTTTTTTTTTCTGAGTTTTTCTGCCAACATTCCTGTTGAGAATTCCCCCAAAGCGCTACACAAGAAAGACAAAACACTATTCACTATTATCTATGATTCTTTTTATTCTTTCTCATAAATCAGTTCTTTCAGCTGCTTTATCATTTTTGCTTCTCTTCTTTGTACTTTTGATTTTGTCAACATTATTTTGATAATGAGGTACATCGGCTCATGAGGGTCTATCCGGGTGATAGACGCTAAGATCTCGCAAATTCACAACACAGGAATACCAGGTAGGGACTCATGACTTCACACACATACACACACACACACACACAGCCACCCCTGCACCCATTCCAGCAGTCCGATCAATTTAAAGACCTGTCTTGTTTTAACTCAGTACAGACAGAGGCCCCCACCCTGCAGCGTGGTGCCAGACAGCTTACACATAAACCCTGCTTGACTTGGAAATCAAAGAGAGGTGAGAAGAGTTCAGATTTTCTCATGCCGAGGTATGAGGCTTGCCAAGAGACAAGACTGGACTAATAAGGTCTGGAACCGGCTTTATCTAGTTAATAGCAGCCTTTGACATCACAGGACTAGATGCTATTTCCTTGTGTTTATGTCCTTAGGAAGTGCCACAGGGAAAGCGAACATTAAAGACATTATTCTGTGCACTCGCATGTTGAATAAAAATGCGGAGTGAACGTCAGAAACTGCATACCTGTTCTCTGTGCTCTGATTGCAGGAGGAGGCTAACGGATGATACCGACACGTAATGGGTGATTTTCCACGTTTCGCCACCTACGTGTGTTTCTGGTTTCTCATCTGTCCCGAAGTCCTGAGTTGTCCTTCCGAGTCTGTCGCTCTTTCCTGAGATGGGGTCAATCCCACATGGCGTTGCCTGTTCTCTCAGGCAAGCCTTCAGAAAAGAATCTTCACTGTCATCGGTGTCACCTGAATGGCACCAAAAGCTCCGAGCTGGCTTGTACACTCCCGAACAAACAGATAAGCAAACCTAACTGTCCTTTTGAAGGCTTCTGATCCACATTTTGAAAAATGGTAGTTTTAATTGAACTGGAAGGTTTTCATTTTAAGCATCATCATATTCCTTCAAAATCTGAGATTAACAAGTGTGGAGAAAATCATATAATCAGCGGTGTCCCTTCTTTCTCTTAAAAAGCTTTATTTGTATTTAATATTCAAAGAATATTAGCCTAGACATTAGGCTTTTCTGATTTCAAACATATTTCCTAGGGCAGCATTTGCTATTTCTTCTACAGAGGGTTCCTGGATTTATAGAACCATACATTCCTTCTGATTGAAGAGCTGAATTAAATTTGAATGTTTCTAAAGGAGAGCCTTTACTCCTTCCCACAGAGGTTTTGTTGGCTGTAAGCTCAGTCTTCCAGATAATCTCATACCTGCAGGAGAAGAAGGCCGCTGTTCTAATGTTTCAGTTGTGTTGACCAAACCACAACATGCAAGTGAGTGGCTGGATTTTGCTTTGGCTTTAAAATCTCCCAGTGGAGCATGCTGCAGGCTCAACCTAGGTCAAGGTTTTGAACCAGTGGTCCACGCTGGGAATAAGCTGGCACGGCATGGCCAGGGTAGCCATTGCTTCCACCCTGGCACAGGGCAGACAAAGCTGGCGGTCAGGGAGCAGCTGGGTACCACTGGACGGGGAGCGCCCAGGCACACTCCTGCTTCAGCGACACCCAGCCCAGTGCCAGCCAGGGACTTTGGCTTCATCTGGCTGTCCTTCTCCTATGTATACGACACTCAGGAAACATGCAGTTGGAACATGAACTTAACTGGCACTTGGGCCAGAATCCTATTAATACTAAGCCTACAAAACAAGTCTTCCCTTCACTGGACACTTCCCAAATGGACAGAGAGTGACAGTGCCCTGGAGTAAAAGTGGACTTAATTGCATTCGGCCAATATTTACTTTTGTGCCCGCTGTGTGTAAGGATAAAAACTGGTAAGTTACTGTCCCTAAACTAAATAGTCTTACACTCTGATAGGGAGAGGAGGGGACGGTCGGTTCACAAATAACAACCAAGAAAGGGATAACTATGTGATACAAAAAAAAATGATTAAAATCATTCTCCAAGAACACTTTTAAAAGCATTTTTAATGTTCACTTATTTACATATATTATGCGTACATTCATTTATTCTCCTTGTATTTATTGAGCTTCTGCTATGTGGAAGACATAGTTCTCGGATTAGAGACACATGAACAACACACACAGGTACACACATGCACAATGCCTGCCCCCTGTCCTGCAAACAGTAGAAGGCGTGTGACAATAAACGGTTATCTCACTTAATTCTGGCAACAAGCCTGTTGTCATCCCCTGTTACACAGGAGAGTACTGAGGACACACGTGAGCAGGTGATCAGCTCACAGCCACTCTGAGGAGTCGGTGATTAAGATTTGGCTACAAGAACTATGATGTCAGAGTTCAGACTCTGGCTTCACAGCTTGATAGCTGTGTGAAGCTGGGCAAGTTGCTCAACCTCTCTGTTTTAGTTTCCTGGTGCTGCAGAGGTTTGCTGTGAGACTTAAACAAGTTAATCCTGGTCTAGACTGACCTGGGTAGATCTGGCATGTCAGGCATGTCTCTGGAATCTCTGTAGATTTTTACATTAAAAAAGGAAACAAACAGGAAGAATAAAGATTCAAATGTAGAGAACAGACTTGAGGACAGGGGGGTGGGAGGGTGAGAAGCTGGGATGCAGTGAGAGAGTAGCATTGACATATATACACTACCAACTGTAAAATAGATAGCTAGTGGGAAGCGTCTACATAACACAGGGAGATCAACTCAATGACTGGTGATAACCTAGAAGGATGGGATAGAAAGGGTGGGAGGGAGGCTCAAGAGGGAGGAGATATGGGGATATAGGTATAAATACAGCTGATTCACTTTGCTGTACAGCAGAAAGTAGCACAATACTGTAAAGCAATTATACTCCAATAAAGATCTGGGAAAAAAAGATTTAACAACTTCAAGCCTTAACCACTGGTTTGTTTAGTAGAAGTAACTTGCGTTCCTTCTCGCTTTCCTTTCTCTCTTCTCTCTCCCTTCTTCCTGTTCTTCTTCTCTTTTCTGTTGTCCTCCCTGCTGCTGCCGTCATCCTTCCCTGCTCCTCTTCCTCCTCTTTTCTCTTGATTTGGCAACTAGCATCACTATTCACCTCCTACAGCAGCAGAACTGAATGGCAAACATGCTCTTTACTTCCACTAACCCCCACTTCATTCATGGATAATTTGCCTTCTAGGAACAACAACAAAAAAACCCACAAAATTTTAAGTTATAAGGGGTGCCCCAATGCATCATTTCACACTATTTTACATTTTTGCAAAACTTTTTTCATAGAAGGATTCGGTAAAGTGGTAGAATTTTTTAAACGGCAGCCATTCTGGATTCAGACAGCAGTGCACAAAGGGGTCAATTGCTGACATACTCATGTTGCTTTAAAAAAAAAATGGCTAAAATGCCTCTACATGCAGATTTAAATAAAGGCAAATTTTTGCAAAGGAAATCTGATTCACCTAATGTTAAATAAAAGCAAACATTCCAATAACAGCATTTGTTTTGAAAAATTGCTCAGAATAAATGTGTGCCACGGAGGTACTTTGAAAACCCAGAAGTTGCCACGTGTCTGTGGGGCTTGTTTTGCTGAGTCCTCAGGGCACGCGTGCAGCTTCCCTTTGAGTTTCTCAGAGGATGGGCAGGTCTAGAAGGAGCACTGGGGTGAGAGTGACTCGTATCTCCAACAGACCCTGGTTCCTCAAGGCATTCCTTGCCACTCTCACAGAAGTTTCCAGTGATCTCTAAGAAATCTTAGATTTACAACAAGAAAAACTGTGAGCATTTTTTTTTTTTGTAAATAGTACACACTTAGATGTGAGTTGATGAAGCAGATGAATGGTCAAAATCGTCCTAGTGAAAGTGATATCATTTGCATCCATTTACCTAAGAATCTTTGGTTTAAGCAGATTATTTTATGTAACATATACAGTATTATCAATTGAATATAAAACTATAAAGGTACTCTGATACTATCCATGAGAAACACAATCTCTAATAGTTACTTTAAAAAATTGGGGGATCTATTTTTTCCCTCCGTACATTTTACTGGTAACATATGAAGTGATCTCAGTGTCACACAGTGAAGCTGACAAATTAATTAGGATAGTTCAAGCAGCAAATGGAGCTGCCTATTAACAAAGATGCTTAATTTCAATAATGATTATTAATTTAATGGCATATGGAAATGATCTACAATAATGATATAAATATTACCTGATTTTGTCATTAAAGAATATTTTACAGATATGATTCTAATGAAAAGTAGTAACTTAATTGTTACAACACAGATCAAGAAAGTAAAACCTGCAAAGACAAAGGAAGCCTAATTAATGTCAGTATTTTCAATATAATGTATGATTAAAGGAGCTGAGTATATTAAATAATACATATTATATGTATGATGGCATCATTAGAAAATTTGACAATCTATGCCACTAGATTATTTACTAGAAAACTGTGTGTATTATTTATATGTATATTGAAAATATATGTAGGTACCTGATTTTTATAAATAGTTTTAAAATTGTTTATGAAACATGTAGTAAATTGTCTCTTAACTAAATAGATGTTGAGAATAGGAAAATTTTTTCTGTGCCAGCAAATATCAAATTATAGCTTAGTTAGTAATTTCTACTAATTTTATGCAATTTAAATATTTTACTTCTATAAAACTGTCCACCACTTTCTGTTCAGAATGTTTTATTTAACAGATGGAAATTTTACAAATCATAAAACATATATTGTTTATGTCATTTCTCTCTTGTGCTAAATTTTGGAACTGTATAAGACATTTAAATAAAACCCAAAGAATCCTTATTCATGGTGTTTCATCAGGTTTTGACCTGAGTCTCAGAATTAGGATGAGCTACTGGAATAAAGTCACTGCCAAAAATAGAAAGCATGAAATTAAGATGAACTTGTAAAGATCCTTATATTATACCAAAATATCATAGAGCTCCTTCCAATATTTTTTTTCTAACAGCCCAACAATTGGTATTATACTAAGATCTAGTTGGGTTATTGAATACCTTTGCATTTAAAGGGTATTTGAATAACCTCTTAATTAAAAAGAACAAATCAGATCCCTATAAAAAGTCCAAGTGGAGCAGGGCTTCGCTAATTCGAGCTTCTTTAGGTTGGTTCTGAAGTCCTGGAGTGCAGAGATCGCATTTTAAAGGGTGTCACGATGCCGGCCCAGGGTGGTGGCAAAGTCCTATGGAGACAGGCTTCCCAGAAACACTCCCAGGCCCTGTGCTCCCGACTTCAGTCAGCATGAGGGGTTATGCGGGCTATTTGATGGCGTTGTCGTAGATTTCTGAATTCAAATGGTAGCATGTCTGGCAATCAAAAACAGCATTTTTCTCAGCCCTCTGAGCAGGGTTGAGATTTGGAACAACACTGGTAAGAATAAGATGGAGATAAAGAAAGTGTGTTTTTCACTCGAAAGGAGGAGCCTCTACTTTTCCTGAAAGTGATGCGCTTGGAAAGAGACAGGTCATAATGAGAAGAGGAAAGGCACCTGGCATTTGCATAGCTGCCTCCACAAGGAGCCCTGACGTGGAGAAGGTGTAATTAGAGCTCTCTCTGTGCAGGAACAAAGGCCTGTCAGGAGGAAGAAAAGCCCCCAGCTAAGTAAAACCCCCACCAGTCAGTTACATCTTTCAGTTTCCTCTCACTGCCTGGAAAAGAGGAAAGAGAAGAAAACAGGTGTGGGCTGGATTTTCCTGATGGTAGGAATGGAAGGCTCTCTGTTCATATTATTACTGAGAGTAATTACATGGTTTTGAGGCCAGAGAACACCTCGACATTTGTTGGGCTGAGTAACTGCAGTAAAGGACGCTGAGGATGAAACCGGATGCAGCAGGCTCTGTTTCTCTTGCTCTTGCTAATTTCTTCAAGAAACAGAGAACAGCACTGTGTTTTGGTTTTTCCTTGACCTGGCAGCCCAGCGGTGAGATGGCCCGCCAGCCACTTTGCCGCTTTCTCCCCTCCTTCAGTTCTTTGGATTGCAGAGGAGGAGACACTGTCTTAACTCAGAAGTTATGCATTTCGAAACGGAATTTAGTTTTCTTGCTCCATTAACTTTAAATAAGGGTAAAGTGTGCCTTCTTTAAGAACTGTGCTGTCGGTCCCGTGTTTGTGTTCACTGTCTCCCCAAACGTGTCTTCATTCCGAGATCCCTCAGGACAAGAGTCCCGTATCCACAGAGTATGTAGCTAATACTATTAGGGTTGAATATTTAGATTTCTCACTTCAGTACATTTCATCGGGAAAAGCTTATTGTCAGGGGATTAAAAAAAAATGTTGTTAGGCAGAGCCTAAGACAGCCGTGAGAAGTCAATAATTTGGATGACGGTTTTCCATCGCTTTCAGTGGCATGAATAATTTGGCCAATTGGACTATATGTTTATATTTTGATCTAGAGTCACTGCCCATCTCCAGGCTGTGGACAACTGACCACATTCTAAATAGAGATGTCTTCTGAGTGTTTAACTGTCATAAATGAGAAATAGCACATAAAGGGCCTTGAGAACTTGGGAAAATATGTCTGTTATCTGCAGGCCCATCACATATCAATGCTCAGTCCTTCTTGTGCTCACTTTTAAATTCCCATAGTCCTGAAAGGGGGAATTCTTACTCATTTCCATCCTCCTATTCTCACATCATTTTTAAAACACAGATTATTTTGCAAGAGATAAAGTATATTATCATGACAGTGGATGTTATTTATATTAGTGACAGAATTTAGCCGTTAAATGATTATGGTAGTGACAGAATTCTTATGTTTTGGTCAACACACTGCAACTCTTTTTACTATGCATGGATAAATTTCTTTGGCAATACCCCTAGGTGGCAGGGTAATATTATGATACTTTAGTTCTAAAGACTCTCAATCTTCTAACCTTCAGGAAAGAGAGACAACATCAAAACCAAACGTCTTGGATTTTAATCTTGAATTTGGACAACTCCAAAAATAGAAAGACAATGTATTCCATACAAATTTGTTTGGTAGTTGGCCACAAGCAGGTGTCATCACAAATATAGAACCATAGAAAAATTATATTAATAAGTTTGTCTTTTATACTGAGGAAGTGGGGAGAGAGGAGAGGTCTCAGAGCCGGATTCTGCCATCTTCCCAGGCAGACCAAAGCTCATTCATAAGATTATGACTTCTTTCCAAAGTATCCCATATAATTTATTAAGACGGATCAAACAAAACCCAACAAAATAAAATCAAAAGAATAACCAGGACTTAGGGGCATGGGCTATGGTTGAATTATTTTTAATGTTGCCAAAATAAAATTTTAGAACTCATTGTGAAATACTTCTCATGTACGTTATGGCATAAGAGCCCTCTGAGACTCTGCTCACGTAAATTGGTACAATCATTTGGCACAGTAATTGGCTATTTGGACAAAGAAGCTCAGAATATTTAGGAAACCTGACCTTGTGCTTCCACTTTGTAAATTAATCCTGAGGAAGTTGTATTTAATAGCATTATACCCCTTATGAGTTTTACACACATTTAAAATTATATGGAATTTGCTAATGTGTATAAACATGTATTCATGTACTGGAATAGTGTGTAACCATCAAAAGTAGGTTTACAAATAATATTTAATATACTGGGAAATGATTATTATATTAAATGAAAAATTAACTTGACATTCAAAATGTCAATTGTAATAAAATATTCAAAATGAAGAGGCTGGCATGAAATATACTAAAATATTTGCAGGACTTGCTTCTAAGTAATAGAATTATGAGTAATTTTCTCTTTCTTAAACTGTTGTTTACTTTTAAATTTTCTCTAATGAGTGCATATTGCTTATATAATAATAAGACAATTTTAGTTCATGTATTTCTCTGATGATATCAAAGAAACCCACATTTAGATAGACAATGAAAGATGTAATATATATGCATATAATAAGAGGAGGAAAGTTCTTGTTATTCTTGGAAAATATTCAGGCTACAGCAGATCATTTAACTTATCTGGGCTTGTTTGTTTGTGTTTGTTGATTTTTTAAACCGAAATAGAATGATATAGTCAACTAAGATAATCATTGAGTTTAACACTGTCAAATTTGGAAATTAACAATGTCCTGTGATATAAATCTGTAATGGAAATGTCAAGCCATGAAACTTGAACTCATGTCCATGAAAATTAAAACCTAATAGATGAGGTATCTCATATGTATATATATTATTTGTTGCCATAATCTCATCAAGCTACATATTTCTGCTTAAATGTATGCATTATAGTGACTACTAATGAACAAGAAATACACTTAAATATACATACATTTGCAAATGTTGCAAAATACATTTCCCCCACGGGGACTCACCACTCCCACGTGGTCATGTTCATTCATTTTTGAGGGAAAGAGTTAATCAGTGCCTACTACGCGGGCTAGTGCCCCAAGGGTGGAAGCTACACCTGAAGGAAGGTCAGACACCTCCCTGCCCTCAGAGCTCTTTCCATCAAGGCCTGTGGGAGGCTGCTGACCGGAGTGCCCTGGAAACCCTCATGCAGGTCAGGGAGACCCACGTGCCCAGGTGGGGAGACAGGAGACCTCTGCAGAACATGTGGTGCCCATGCTCAGGTAGGGAGGGTGAGTGCACAGTGTGAACATGACACGGTTACTTATACCCCACAGGTGAAGGAACTCAACCCTTAACTTCCTCCCTGTCCTCAGAGGATAGCAAAGCTGAGTAACTCACAGGGTTGCCCTGAGGATGAAACAGGGTCACGTCGGGAAGGCACTTTGAGTAATGCCAGACACCAAGGAACACGTAGAAGATGGGAGCCACAACAGCAGGGAAGGAGGAAGGAGAGGAGGAGTCCGGTGAAGGCACGGAAGCCAACATCTGAGATTTACCCCAAGAGTTGAGTCATTGAAAGGGACGACAAGGGAGGAAGGGGGCCCGTGCTGTGCCCCGGGTGAAAGGCGATGGGGCCGATGTGGTGCAAGTGGCTGCCGGTCGGGACGGAGACAAGCAGGAAGTGTAAGATACACGCAGGAGGGGACGTTGGCAGAGCTGTTGGGTGATTGAGTGAGAGGGAGAGAGAGTGAGAAGCGGAGAGAGTTCCTGCGTCTCCGGCCCGGAAGGCTGCCTGGCGTCAGGCCCTGAAATGTGAGGCCCTGGGGATAGAACTTGGAGAAGGGGATGGCTTTTGCTGGACATGGGATGTGTCAGTTAGCAGGCCAGCATCCCTGGGGACAGCTGACAGAGTGCTGGCTGCATGGGGAGCGGCCTGGGATAGAGAGAGATGTTCGTGATAAAGCATCATCGAAGCAAAGGAGTCGAAGCCACAGAGGTGGGCGAGGATGCTCGGAAACAGGGAGGAAACAGGAAACAGGAGTGACCCAGGGCAGGGATCTAGGCATACGGACATTCACAGGACAGCAGGAGTCAGAGCTGCAGGCACTGGGGGAGGGACCGGATGCGTCCAAGCTAAACTGGGGCACCGGAGGAGTCACAGAGGAAGAGGGAAGGCTGACCATACCCAGGGTGGCTGAGAAGACAGGTGAGCTAAGCAGTGAGAAGAGGTCAATGGGTTATTCAAAGGGAGTTCTTCCTAGAACAATTCCCCAAACTGGTGGAGGTTGAGAAGCAAATGAGCGACAAAGACACTTACAATCTCTAGCTGAGTCTACATCTCTGTTGTTTCACAGGATCATCTGTCTGTATCTATAACTATACCTTTGTCTCTCTGTGCCCAATCCATATTGACATCACCTGTCCTTATGTCTGTGTCTGATTCTACATCTACATCCACGTCCAGGTTCAGGTTCAGGTCCACATCCCCATGCACTTCCGTGTCAACGTAGAGAACTACAAATAGACTCCTAACTCTTTCCCTCGCAGGGATAAACACTTCCGTCTGGATGCAGAAATGACATCACCGTGGGTGTTATTAACACTTGTATTTCTCCTCGGTGGTTTATTCTGTTCCTTTTCTGTTCTCTGCCTCTAACTTCGAGTCAAACTTGTCCTCTGAGCCAGAGAACGGGGCTTCACCTTCTGAATATTGCAAATCAGCCTCATTCCTGGCTCTGTCCTCATTTCCTAACTGTATTCTCATGCTAGCTACAGTTTCTCAATTATTTGAAATTGAGCATGCGACAAATATGAACGTTTAAACCATACTTAACATGCGTTCCTAATGCTAGCCGCCGTAAAAAGCCTGAAACGTATAATGGGCGGGACACAGCTGACAGAGCTCCTTTCTCTCTCAGGTGAAGTTCAACAGGGGACCCTAACTGGCAGCAGGCTGTGTTCCAAGCAGCAATCCTCCCACCTTCAACACATGACGTCCACACCTGGTGGTCTCTCCTGCTGGTGGATAGAAAGAGGAGTAACATGAAGTGCCTGGTGAGGCGGTGGGTGTGGGGCTTCTGGGTCCTGCAGGCTGGGCGTGCTTCCAGGCTCCACTGCATAAGCGTGAGACCTCAGTCACTGAGCTGCCTCAAGTCCTCCTTTGCAGAAGGTCGACACCGGCAGAACCAGGTCATAAAGCTGTTGTTTCACAGGAGCATCAGAGTGATGAGCCTGGACAGAGTCCCAGCTAAATATATTAGGAATCTCTCATTACAAACGTGAAGACTGAGCGAGGATATCATCAGAGCTACACAATGATGAAGCCGAGAGACAGAGGAATCGAGGGATGCCAGAAAGCAAGGGCAGCCCTTGACGTGAGGAAGACTATTTTCCACCAGATGAAAAGAAACACCACTGTGACCAGCAGGCAATAGGTAGATTAAACTGCGTGCTCCCCAAGAGCTTTTCAGGACTTCAGACCCTCAGGATCAGAACATGTGGCAATTCATTCTGTTAATTCATAAATGATGGGTTAAAAAGGAATATTCCTGAGATAAAAGAAGGGAATCTCTGAGTTGTTTATTCCACATGACAACTTAATGTTCTGGGAGGTACATGGAGGCTCTTGCCTGCCTTTACTTTTCTATCAGTTGAAAATCCAGCATTTATATATCATGTTCATTGTGCTACTTCTCGCCAAAATGGAATTTAACAGTTACATGTACATAGAAAAATACCAGCTTCTTGGATGGGAAGTTTACATTTTGTTAAGACACCAAGCCTGCCGAATCGCATTCATAAATTCAATGACACCTTGACAAAATTCCACTGGCATTTTAAGAACACAACCAAAATTATTCTAAATTTTATCCAGAAAAGAAACATAGGGCTGAGAGTTATAAAAGGAAGTACAAAGAGGGTCACATGACTTGGCAGATAATAAAATGTATTTTAAAGCTAAATAATTAAAATAGTATGGGTGCAGCAATTGATGGCAAGGTTAGAGGAACAGAATAGAATTTAAAAATAGACCCAGTTTTATATGCAAATCTCATATTTGACAGAGATGGCCTTTCAACTCTGGGGAATATTTGAACTTTCAATAAAAGATGTTCATTCCACTGACAAGTATTTTAAAAAGAAAGAAATGTAGAAACCTCCTCATTCATTATGTGGAAAAAAATTCCAAGTGAAAACACAAAAAGTTTGTATTTTAGGTGTTATGTTCTAAAAAAAGAAGAACAAAAATTATGTCAGGTGCACATTAAAGCTCAGTCAGTATTTGTTGAAATAATGTAAACATACGCTCTCAGAGTAGTGATGGATAATCTAGTAAAGACCTGAAATTATCCCTTCCTCCAACAAAATAAACAAATATGGGGAAAGACGTAATCTCTAAGTATGGGAAAAACAACCAGAGCAAAGTTAAGAGACAAGTGGATAAGTAAAGAGAGGCCAACAACAGCAAAGATTTACTCACTAGGTTTTAAAGCATCCTCAGTGATTTTAACAAGAAGAAAGCTATTAGGTCCGTAACAGCAACAGGAAGTGAGAATAAAACATCAAAAAGTAATTCCCAAGAGAATAATAAACATGTAAATGGATGTGGGGGGGTATAAATTAGGAGTTTGGGATTAGCAGACACACACTACTGTATATAAATAGATAGACAACAAGGACCTACTGTATAGCACAGGGAAACATTCAGTATCTTGTAATAACCTATAATGAAGAAGAATTTGAAAAAGAATATATATATACACACATACACACATATATATGAAAGCTGAATCACCTTGCTGCACACCAGAAACTAACACAACATTGTAAATCAACAATACTTCAATGAAAAAATAATAATAATAGGGAAAAGAAAAGAAAACATGTAAATTGACAAGGCATTTGTGGAAGGACACTTCACCCTAGAGGTAACCAAAGAAATGCAAATGGAAACAAAGAGATGTATGTTTTGCTTCTCACATTAGCAAAGCTTAAAAAGGGTGAAAACACAAATGTATGGACACCAAGGGGGGAAAGTGGGGGCGGGGGTTAGTGGGATGAATTGGGAGATTGGGCTTGACATGGATAAGCTAATATGTATAAAATAGACAACTAATAAAAAAATTTGTTTTCAAAAAAAAATAAAATAAAAAGGAAAAAAAAAAACCTACAATAGGAATGGTAAGGATCATTTCAGTCACAAAACAGTATTTACTGAATGCCAATACATGCTGGACACTAGGCAAGTGCTGGGATACCCGAAGGTACCATCTGTTGGAAATGAGCACATGTGGGACACACATCTGTATGGCTTTCTGGAACATAGTTTTAAAGACAACAAATGTGGAAAATCTAAGACTGAAGAGCTGTCCTTTGGGGAATGTTCTAACAAAATATACACAAGGAAGTTCATCACAATATTGGTTGATACGTGAAAAAAAAACTGTAATCATAACAAATATGCATTTGTTAACCAAAATGATGTGTTAACCAGACTAAGCTATGCAGCATCCTTAAAATGAAACTATATGAGGCTATTAAAACAAGTCAAAATGTTTACCCTTTGAAAAATATATATGCCACATTATTTAATAAATGAACGTATGCTAGAAAAGAACCTAGAAAAGGGAGGGATAAATTTGGAATTTTAGGTGAACAAATATACACTGCTATATGTCAAATAGATAACAAGTATAGGACAAGGAACTATATTCAATATCTTGTAGTGATCTATAATGGATAAGACTCTGAAAAAGACGTATATATATATATATATATACACACACACATATAACTGAATCACTTTTCTGTACACCTGAAACATTCTAAAGCAACTATACTTCAATAAAAAAATAAAAACTAAAGAAAAAAGAAAGGGACCTGGATGACAGCACCCTCTTTGTGGGTGTCAGTGTGTGTAAACTATCATGTGTGACGTGCACTGAGTGTGGGTCGCAGACGTTGCTGAACCGAACTTTATGATGAACAGGTAAACAGGAATTTCACAAAGAGGAAAAACACACTTTCCTTTAAATGACACAAATTAAAAATAAAAGAAAGTAATATTTTCCATTCAGTGGCTTAGTTTTGTACCAAAAGCCCGTGACAATCAGATGTCTATGTAACACACATATCTCCTGGTTTGGCTGAGGGCGCCGGGGGGCCTGTACTTGGCACCCAAATGACCTCTGCCAACTGTGTGAGTCCATCCTTTTTGAGGGCAGTGAAATTCCCTTCTGATTAAAAGCCCCTTCTTTTAATCTTTAGAATACGTTTTCAAATTTAGGAGGAAAAAAAAAGTCATGGATTCTAGAAAGCAGAGCACAGACCTGTGAGACTCTTGAGAAGTATAAGTTTTGAGATAAAAGAGAATGTGTAGGTTGCCAAGGGGGAGGGGGTGGGGAGGGAAGGATTGGAAGTTTGGGATTAGCTGCTGCAAGCTATTATATATAGAATGGATAAAAACCAAGGTCCTACTGTAGATCACAGGGAACTATATTCAATGTCCTGTGATAAACCGTAGTGGAAAAGAATATGAAAAAGAATATATATATATATATATATATATATATATATATATATATATAACAATCACTTTGCTGTACAGAAGAAATTAATACAACATTGTAAATCAAATATACTTCAATAAAACCATAAAAAAATTAAAGAGAGACTGCGTATCCACTCCAAGGGAGAAAGCTTCATTTCTCCATAATTGACACTAAGATAATCCGTGAGGACGGAGGTTGGTCTGAATTGTTCTAACCTGAGAGTTCCATTTTGGGAGCTGAAGGCGGGTATGAGGAAGTCACAGGAAGAAGCCTTCTGAGAGGGGTCTCTGCATGGGTCCTACCCAGCCACCCGGGTCTGGACCACTCATCACTTCTCCATGGAAAACCTTTTTTAGTGAAAGAGTAGGGAAGTATGCAAATGCCACAGGCGAGTGTCAGGAGGGAAGCTGATTTAGATCTCTGGTGAGCTTGCGGCATGAGTTTGAGGACATAGAATCATAAATTAAAAAGATTCTAGAAAACAGGTTATGGCACTGAAACGTAACATCATGACTTTGGGGAAAGTAACAGGGCATCTTATGTGCTGTGTAACCTTCAGATTAGATAACTGCTTTAAACTGGTGTTCTTTCTATTATAACATTTCCATCAATTATAAATGTGTTTAGTTACATTCAGGTACATTTAAATAGCATGATTAGTTTTAGAAAATAAAAAATTAGCTCTATGGAGTAGATGTCTCAAGGGTCCCAAACTTCAGTGCTGGAAAAATCGTAGGAATATTAGCAAGAAGCATTGCTGAGAGGGAAGGTAGCTTCCCAGACCTGCAGGCCTAGTATCCCATGGTCTTTGGGGGGTTCTGGGATCCAGCTTGCAGGATAATGACACGACGTAGACATGTCTGACCTCACATGGCTTTGGTCACAGCTCTTGGCCACATGGCAGACATTTGTTTGGGAGCAAGTTTCTTAACCTCTCCCTGCAAATTACTTAGCCTCTCTAGTCTTCAGTTTTCTTGTCAATAAATAGCAGCAGTCACCCTCATCACCACCATCACCGTAACAATTACCATTATAGTTATTCTTACCGTTATAACACTATCTACCTTGCAGGACAGTGGTGAGGGCTGGAGGAGATGGTAAATCTGACAACGTACATAACTGATAACTATTATTGTAGATGAAAGCATGCCGTCATTTAAAGTGCCATTAAATGTTTTAAAAAGATAAGTACTAAAACAAACACACACACACACAAAAACAGGTCTTATTGTTTGACTACCTCTCTCAAAAAAAATCTAACTATAGGTAAGGTTATGGTAAAATCATAATCCCCTTCCTGGTAGCAATTTGCTAAACTTGTAGGCATAATGCAAAGGGATAAAGTAGCTGCCGGAGCTAACAGATGAGAGTTGGAAATTGATAGAAAGTAACAAGTTTGCTATATTTTATGTTTTGCTCTAATAGGTGTCTCCTCCTCGAGTTTCATGTTAAAATGACACCATGTTGATGTCCCAGAACTTATGCAAAGCTTGGAGGATGGAGCCAGAAACCAAGGAATCAAGCCAGTTCACCTGCGAAAGAGCCTAAGCAGCTCAGCCCTCAAGGCAGGTGCTGGACTGTATGCAGGTCAGGGCCTTTCGTGTGTCTTTAATATCCCTCTTCTGTAGCTAGCCCTCCCAAGTCTTTGATTATAGTAATACAGTTACCACTGAATGACCATTATTAAACAGTAATACATTATTTATTTCACTCTTCACAAAACTTTGTGAGATTGATGTTATTGTCCCCAGAAATCACAAGAAACCTAGTACTTGAGAAGTTCTTCTAAACCTCATATCATCCGGTAGTGGCAGCCTGGGTTGCAAAGAGGACGTAAAAATGTAATTTTCCATTATTTTGCCAAAGAGCTCTTTTATGTTTTGACTTCCAATAAATTTTCTGAGTATTTTCATTCCAACCCACTCACTGTTGTGGATGAGTTTCCTTGAAGTTGTCACGACTTTTGCTACTACCCTGGAGGAACAGGAAATTTGTAGAAGTAAGCAGAATAATTGTCACTCTGAGCCACCGTTTCCCTGATTGATGTAAAATCATTATTTAACCGATAATACATTTTTAAATAGCTTTAAATGTTTACCTATGAGAACATGGTAATTACTTTAAGAAAAATCGTGCATTGAGCTGGCAATTTCTCCAATGGAAATGATCACCAAGATGTATTTTGTCCTAGAAAGGAGCAAATATCAGGATACCTTAGTGAATTTTGAGCTCTGTTAACCATACTGGATGCTTGAGAATATTTAGATATTTAGATCAGTAGATTGTTCTCCGATTAAAGTTTTAAGTAGTGGCATGCCTCAGAGGATGGGATAGAAAAAGCAGAACATAATGTTCTGATATTTTGTCAAATATTCGATCAAACAGTGCACCGTTTGGGTGTGATTTTGTGCACCACTTAGCACGTTGCGCATAGTAAGGTATAGCTGCTTCCAGGGCTCTTGTCACTGGTATGTGTCCCTGGGTATCCCTCCCCGACCTTTCAGAGGACAGGCGTTTTATTAACTCCGTTGAGTAGTTGTACCAGGAAACAGTGCTGGGAACACAGGACAGGGGATGTCATTTACTCCTAACACTTCAGCTTTACCCAACAATGTGTGAATGAGTAGGAATTTCACACCCTCTTTTGAGAGAAGAAACAACACAGAGCATTTCTGTGCTGGGAGTGGGGGGTGGTACTGTGTCCTGACAGGGATCCAGGAGGAGGCCTGGGCTGCAGGCCTCCTCCCTTACCTGTGACCTTGAGACGTGCAGGGAAAGCTGGAGAGAAAAGCAATTTCATCTTTGAAATTACACACCACTGTTCTCATTCATCTTAATAAGCACTTTTAAGGAACCAAAAAAAAAAAAAAAAAAAAAAAAAGAAAAGAAAGAGGTAGGAATATTGCCTCTATAAGGGTTATAGAGAACTTCCTTCTACAGAGTCAGCTTAAAGTAAATTTAGATGTTCAAAGATGCATTTGATTTCTATTGGGAGGCCAAATTGGCCACTTTTAGAAGGTTGGGGGGAAGAAAAGAAGAAAAGAAGGACACGAAAGAAAACAAGTGGGAGAAAATGTATTTAAAAATAAAATTATTTTGTATTCCATACTTAAAGTAAATGTAAAAGGAATAATTCTGAAATGAACTGTACTTTGCAATTTGCGGTCAGTCACCACTGTTCATCGATTCCACAGACATTTTCATTAATGATTTATAATTAAGTGATCCCTCTAGAAACGCTATGTCGATTAGCAAACATTATCAAACTCTGGTAATAATAGGTTAAACAAAGGGAATTAATAATGTGACAATAACATTAAAACATTAATTTTCTCATCAAAAAATAATAAACATTTAAAAAATATATTCTGATTGGTACATTTATTTAGACATCAAGCTAGCTAGCTACTTTGTTCTTATAATTCAGTTGTGTTCATTGTGTGTGTGTGTGCACGTGTGTACATATGTGCGTGCAGAGGTATGTGTAGCCTTCGCCTTGAGAAACCTCCGCTGGCTCACCTATGCAATTATCAAGTCTTTGACCCCCACGTAGCTTGGGTGTCTCTCAAACATGCACAAAATAAGGCAATGATTTTACACCAAACCTGCCCTTCTCCCCGGAGTCTGGAATGTCCCCATTGTGATGGGAAAAGAAGGGCCCTCTTTGGAATCCAACATGATGATCCCCTCCCCCTGTTACCAAGAGTGCTTCCTGAGAAAAAAGAGAGAGGTAGGGTGGTTTTCAACCCAAGAGGAAGCCACGCCAGGCAGAAATTAAGAGCAAGGGCAACAGGACTCCATGGGGAAGGGGAGCATCTCCTGTGGCTGCTGCGAGAGCGGTTCATGCTGCAGTTAGAAGGAGCTGGATGAGCCCTGGACTCACACTGAGCCCAGAGCAAAGCCCACAGCCAGGGCCTCCACTGTCTCTAAGAGGAAAGACAACAGAGGCTTTATTACGAAGTTCCCGGCAGTTAGCAGGTAGAAAAAAGAAAGCCACTTCAAAAGCCATCCCTTTCCTTTACTGAAGGCCCCCTCAGGAGAACTGTTGGAAGGAATTGTGTCTGACCTGGCCTGGTTAACAGTCACTCAGAACCCAGGGTGATCACTCCCCAGCATCTGCGCCTGCTCCATCCGGCACCAGCGCCCAGATGCTTGACGGGTTGGAGGACAGGCTCTGTGATGGCTGCATGTGAGAACAGAAATAGAGAAAAAGCTCCTAACAGGTACCGGAAACATCGCCTGATGTACAAAGCCAGGAAGGACGTGGGTCTTCTCCTAACAGAGCTGTCTTGTCTTCCAGTGCCTGCTGCCTGAAACCTCTGTTTCACCTGCCTTGCCCATGTCAGGGGTATGTCTGCACACACCACCTTGCTGATCCTCCACAGAAAGGTTCTCATGCCTCGGCCAGGAAAGAGGGAGGGCAGTCATGCAACCAACAGGCTGGCCGACCGTATCTCAGATAAAGGGGTATCTGGTAGAGCATCAGCCTGATTTCATGCGGTCCCTGACCTCCCTCCTCCTGAGGGCATGCTCATGAGCGTGGAAAGCATGCAATGTCATCGTCACAGGTCCCTACATGGACCCCTCCTCCACCAGACCAAGCTTTGAGACTTGGGGCAAATCACAAACCTCTTTACACTCTCTTCTTACTTTTGTAAAAGGAGGATGAACGCAGTGCATACCACCCAAGGTCCTGTGGGAGTGAAGTGCCTGGGATCACGTGGGAAGTCAGGTTCATGCTAAAAGCATCACTGTTTTCCTTGTGGTGACGCACAACCCCAGAGAAAAAGAGAAAATGCCTCCTGATTTCATCTTCTCACATTCCAAATTTTCACGGTAAAGCTGGAGCAGCAGTTAGCAAGAGTGAAGACAAATGTTCTAGCAGATTAACCACAGCTGTGGTGGGGGACTCGGGCACACGACCCACATCTCCTGGCTCTAAAGCAGTTTAGCAGACACCATTTTTAGACATCCCCATTCTGCACTCTCCACCTCCTTTGTCTGCTGACATTTATTATACTGGGAGGGAGTGCACGTGTGTGTGCTTTTATACACACACACACATGCACACTCAATCTAGAGGTTATGGATTCATTATTCAAAATATTAACATGAATTTAATCAGCTGTTTTACTCAGTTCTTTCTTGTTTGCTGAAGGGACCTTAGATTTGAACTGAGAGGGACAACGTTTGTTGGAATCATCTAAGGAGAACTGATACCCTTCAGAAACGCAAGGGTGGAATGAAGTACTAGCTTCCAGGGGGACATCTTTGACAGGTAAACAGTGCAGCCTTGAGCCACTTCCCAGTTTACTCTGGGAATTCCCTAGTTGCTTTGTCTGGGATTAGTTTTGGCACCTCCAAATTTCTAAGAAAATCTCCCCACAGAAGAAAAGTATGAGTGCTATTTATTATTGGGGAAGAACTTATTCTCTCTTTGAAGGTAATTATCCTTTTCAAAAGCCGCCCTCTTCTTTAAAATCACTGAAACCCTTTCCAAGATCTCCAGATTTGCGTGGTTTACCAGATGGCAGACATCCACCGGTGAGTAATTCATTTCTCAAATAAGAGTCTTAAATGTGAAGAGCAGATTCTTTCACTCCTAGAATCCAGAAGCTGGTGAGACAAGCTTTTCATTAGTTGAATGAACAGATAATCTATAATGTAGATTGAACTCGAGAGAGTTGGAAAAAAGGCTGGTTTATTGGGCGTTGGATGTTATGACTAGAGCATGTTCAATACTTGAAGAGATATTTTTGGTAATATTTAAGAATTAATCTTTCCACTGAAATTACTCATGAATTAATTCATCTTGGTGAATGATTAAGGTGGAAAGGCATTGAGTACTTGATTTCATTAAAAAAAATGGCCCAGTGAGTGTACAAAATGGATAAAACAGGATTGTAATGAAAGGTATGCTCTTGTGTTGTATTCCTGTGTCAACAATGCACACCTTCAAGCACAGTGGACTTTAGTTGTTACAATGACACAGAAGTGACCTGGGGGGTGGGGATGACCAACGGATGGGAATAGATGTCCCCCTGCAGATGTTGGAGGGGTGTGGTGTAAATGGTAGGTACAAGCACATGGGATTGGGTCACCATAGCTGAGTGTCATTGACGGTTTCCTGGGAGATAAGAGACAGCTAAGGGAGAGTAGGCCAGACAGGCTCTTGGATTGCATACAAAGCATCTGTCATCTCTTGGAGGAGGTAGACAGAAGATGCTAAAGACTAAGTCCTTGAACCTAATAATTTGCCTAAATTTCAAAAAAGTTTCACTGTCCAGCCACAGTTGTTCTGTTTTGCCAAGGTTAGGGCCCTGATTGGAAAAATCTGAGACCCTGACTGTCTTAAATCAACTCGAGCTGCTGTTGTAAAACACCACAGACTGTGTGGCTTAAACAACCCATAGTTGTTTCTCACAGGTCTGGAGGCTGGAGGTCCACTTCGAGGTGCTGATCCGTTTTATTCCTGGTGAGGCTCTATTCCTGCTTTGTGGTTGGCTGCCTTCTTGCTGTGTCTTCAGGTGGTCTTTCCTCAGTATGCATCAGAGACAGACATACAGGCAAATCTCATTTCTTCCTCTCAGAAGGACACTAATCCCTTCATGGGACCCCATCCTCCTCACTTCACTGAACCTAATTACTTCCCTACAACCCCCAATATCCAAATACCACCACAGTGGGGGGCTATGGCTTTAATATAGGAATTTGGAGGAGACACATTCAGACCATAACACTGACCCATGGGATGGATGCATCTTGGAAGACACTCCCCCAAATTTTGACTCCTCGGATGCTTCTGAGCCTTCAGAATCTGCAGAATTGTCCCATCTTTCCAGAATGTGAGAAAGCATCCCTCCCCATGCTGGAAGACAACGCCTCTTCCCTGGAAGGCACCTGGTGCTCCGTCATGGTCTGCTGATTCTTTGCACACCCCTGTGAGGACCACGGCTAGGGTAACGTTACAGCGTGACTTGCCTGAGGATGTCTTTAGGAGGTATTATGAGTTGAACTGTGTCCTACAAAAAGATGTTGAAATCCTAATCCTGGAACCTGTGGACATGACCTTATTTGGAAATAAGGTCTTTGTAGATGTGAGAACTTGAGATGGAGTCATTAGGATGCTTTCTAACCCAGTAGGACAGGTGTTGTTATAAGACGGGGAAAGTACCATGTGCACCCACAGAGAGGCAGCCACATGACCACAGAGGCAGAGACGGGAGTGATGCCGCCATAAGACAAGGGATGACAAGGATCAATGGCCACCACCAGAAGCTGGCAAAGCCAAGGAAGCATGCACTGGGCATCTTTCAGGGAACCTGTCTCTGCCAACATTTTGATTTCTGGTCTCTATCCACCAGCGCTGTGAGAAAATAAATCTGTCTTGTTTTAAGCCACCCAGTTTGTGGAAATTTGCTACAGCACTCACAGGAAACTAATACAGGAAGAAAAGGATTAAATCCCAAAGGATCTTTTAGTCCTAGCCAGCCTATACCAGCAGGAACAAAGCAGTACACGTAGAAATGGTTTGAAGGTGCTTGACCAAGAGGAACATAGAATTGATGGGGAAGAGTATCTTCGCTTGGGTGTGTTCCCCTGCCAAATACAGAATTTACCACCTTTGCAGAGGCTCCATGAAATGGTGGATACTTATGGCTAAAATTGCTCATAGAAGCCTAGACAAAGCAGCGGCCAGGTCTGCAAAGAGCTGAGATGCTGGAATTGCTGTGGCAGACCATGGAGGGAAGGATGAAATGGCTTTGAAAGAGGGCAAGCAGAAATGGTATACTATGTGCAGCCAAGAGACCCACCGCCTTTTCCAGGAAGACCCACAAACTCACCTGTGTCCAAAGCTAAAGGGATGCTCTGGTGGGAAGGGACAAGTATCACTAAAGTGTTCAAGGCTCCCTTTCATCTGCAGGCCTGGGCAGTTGACAGGAGAAGGTGACATAGGGCTTTTCTCACTGATAATGGTGGAGATGATGGGACCCTAAACAACAGAGGCCAGACACTGGGGCCAATGGCTGGCACTTTTCCGAATGGCCAGCAGATGAAGCGGCATCCCAGAGCTGGTTCACAGAAGCCAGCAGCTCGAGTTGGGCTGCTGTGAAGGCATTAGTCGGGTTACAATAGCAGACGGTATCCAGGGACAATGACTGGGAGGTGAGGACACTCATCTCTCAAAAATGTCCCACTCCCCACCCAATTTCCAGACCTGACCCAGTGCAGAGCCAGAACCCACGGACTGAAGAAGAGTTGAGCAGGTCCCGGGAGTGAAGACCTTACAGCACCGTGACAATTACACATGATAGTGCTTCTTCCCATCCTTCCCAAGGGACCAATGACCATTTACCTGGCAAACTGTACCTTGGCAGCAGGGAGACACCAGCTATTTTGATGATGGTTGGGCGCAGTATCAAAGAGGACATCGATACCAAGAGAACTAAAGTTTCGCTGAGGCTTCCCTACATTAGAGGGGATGTGTATTGTGTCAGCTAGTAAGTGGAGTCATGTCCTAGGTGCAATTACAATGAATCTATTAGACCAATGGACCCACGTGGTGCTCATCTCCCTGGTGACCAAATATATAACCGATGAACAAATCTGGCAGTTGGATCTCAAGAATGAGATGGATTCCCACATACTCAACCCCTGAATCCAAGTTCAGTCATTCTGTCAGTTAATGCATGTTTGCTAGAGCAGGTACGGAGAACTTCAGGGACATCGTACGTGGTCGTTGACTTGGCAAACATGTAGTTTTCTATCTCATTCGGTAAACAGGATGAGAGTTTGCTTTCACAGGGAACGGACCGCAATGTGCATTTATATTTTTGCCCCACAGCTATATTAAATATACCATCCTGTCGATTTCACAGTCTGAAGAATCTTGAGTGCCTTGACATCGACCTGTTACAATGATGGCATTATGTTGATCAGGCCAGGTGAGCAAGGGGTGGTTAGATGCACAAACCAGTGATAAAACACCCGCACTCCCGAGGGTGGTGGATAAACCTCCCAAAGATTCAGAGACCTGCTACATCCTTAAGCATTTTAGGAGACTGATGGTGAGGGTCACACTAGGATAAATGATATCATCTTGACTCCCTCCCATGACGAAAAAGCATCGTGCCTGGTGGGCCTGTTCTGTTTCTGTAAAGAGCACATGCCACACCTCAGGTGGCTCCTTTAGTCCCTAAGCTGAGTGACTCGAAAGGCTGAAAGCGGTGAATGGGGCCCAGAGGGCCCAGAGGAAAAGGAGCTCCGCAGCAGCCCCTGATTGTGGTGAAAGAAGTCCTCCCACTTACGTCACATGAGCTGTCAGACTCTGTGTTGTTCGAGGTATCAGGAATGGGAAAATATGTTTTGTGAAGAATGCAACATTTCTCAGTCTAAAAGTCACAATGCAGGAGAACCGTGGGGGTCTGAAGCCATGCCATTCACAGCAGGAAATTATATGCCTTTTTCAACACAGAAAAGGTAGTCTACTGGACCCTGGCCTGTGACATCAAGTGGCCATGCATCTAGAACTTTCCATCATAAACTGAGTACTGCCAGACCCATTGAGGACCCAGGTCAGGCAGACCCAGCAACATCTATCCGCTGATGGAAGTGGTAAATCTGAGACAGAATACGTGTGGGACCAAAGGGCATAGGCAGGTCCCCAGATACGGTGGCACTTGGCACTGCTGTACCAGACACCTTCCCTACCTCACATCTATGGTCCTACAGGAGATCCTATGACCAACTCAAGAAGGAAGGGAACTTTGCGCTTAGTTTATGGATATGTTCCTGAGTCCAAGTTACAAACAGACAGCTGTCACACTCCATCCTCATTCGGGCGTGGCTTTGAAAAAAAAGAGCAAGGAAAATGACCTCAACAGGAGACCCTTCAGCATTAAATTTTGTCACCTCCTCCGTGTGGAAAGAGAAAGGGCCAAAGAGCATATATGTAAACTCATGGTCAGTGGTCACTGGTCTAGCCAACTGGTCATTACCTAGAAGAAGCAAAAAGATTGGAAGATCAGGGAAGAAGGTGTGTGGCAGAAGCATGGGATACATGTGTGGAAATGGCCATAAAGTTTGAAGATCTGTGTTACGTATCAATTTCCATCAGAAAGCATTCACCAGGGAGGAGATGTTAAAAAGAAAAATAATAGGGACAATGTCCTTGTGTCACCACCTCTCCCCGTGCTGACACAAGGGACACATGCACAGTGTTGTGGTGGCATGGGTGGAGCTCATGCGTGTGCCAACAGCATGGACTCCACTGACCACAGCTGACCTGCCTGCTTTGGCAGCTGATGTCAACCTGCCCGCCCGGAGACCAATGCTGAGTCCCCGATAAGACAGCGTTTCAGAGACCAAGGTGTCTAGATTGGGCCCTGTCCAAGCTGAGGGGCCAGCAGTGCGTTCCCACCAGAGGAGACAGTGTTCTGGGTGTGAGTCTGCCTCTGCTGTTGTAGGGGCTTGGCCGGCACTGCTGTTCTGAGCCTACAGATGGTGTGACTGGCCAGGATCCCACGTGACAGCCTACACATCAGGGTGGTCCTTTCAGCACAGGAGTTGCATGCATGGGCCCAAGAGTACAGAGTCCACAGCTGTGTCATCCGGAGGCCACTGTTCCACAAACAGTACCGGAAAGGTCAAGGGTCAGCTTGGTGGCCACTCCCTGCTAGGACAGAGTGCCAGGCTCCAGAGCACAGTGTGTATTTTTAAATAAAGATCTCTGCACAGCCCTTTGCCACCCACAGGGAGAATCCCTGGGGTGGGTCTGGCCATTGAGGACATAAGCCGTGTGACCATCACTCTCAGTGACCCACCCCCACAACTCTGCGCTCTGCAATGTGAGAGTTCTGTGCTTCTGGAGGGCCCACTTTTGCCAACAGGCAAAGCAACAGTCCAATGAATTATGAGCTTCCTGGGCTCCCTGAGCTTCTTGTGTTCAGGGACCAGCAGACACATCACCACGTCATCAGGGTAATCCACCCTGATCAGGAGGATGAGCTGCTGTAACACGGTGGGGGCGGAAGGAAAGTGTGTGAAAGGCAGGTCATCTACCTGGGCGCCTTGTTTCTTCCCTCCATCCCTCCACACCAAACTCAAGCCTGGTTCCTCTATTTCCACACTGCCTGTGCCTTGCCCTGGCTCCAGACAGACACAGGTCTTATCAGCCAACCTTGGCACGGAGGCCAAGTGCCCAGCAAGTGGACACAGAAGAGTAAATGGACCCTTTATGTGGTTTGCATGACAATTTTTAAAAATGCAAAGTAGTGGGTCTGCTAACAGGATTAAGTAGAAGGTGTTTTCTTCCTCCCGTCCTCCCTCCCTCTTTCTTTCTTTTTCTTTCTTTCTTTCTTTCTTTCTCTTTCTTTTCTTTTCTTTCTTTCTTTCTTTCTTTTTCTTTCTTTCTTTCTTTCTTTCTTTCTTTCTTTCCTTCCTTCTTTCTTTCTTTCCTTTCTTCCTTTCTTTTTCTTTCTTCCTTTCTTTTCCTTTCTTTCTTTCTTTCTTTTTCTCTTTTAAATTTAATTTTTATTTTATATTGGAGTATAGTTGATTTACAATGTTGTGTTAGTTTCAGGTGTACAGCACAGTGAATCAGTTATATATATACGTACATACATTATTTCTCAGATTCTTTTCCCATTTAGGTTATTACAGAGAATCGAGTTCCCTGTGCTACACAGTAGGTCCTTGTTGATTATCTATTTTATATATAGTAGTGCACATATGTTAATCCCCAAATCCTAATTCATCCCTCCTCTCCAGACAGCACCATGCCCCTGGGCATCTCCCCTGTGCTCTGGGGGGTGACACGGCTGATTCCTCCAGGCTGCCAGCCAGGCCCAGGCAGGTGCTCCGTGTTGGCCTCCGCAGGAGAACAAAACTACCTGGAAGGGATGACAACTGACCCCCATTTTGTGGGCGAGGAAAAGAAGGGGCCGCGGGAGGAAGTCACAGTCACGTGCAGAGCCAGGATCTGAGCCCAGGCAGTGGCGGCTGAGTGGCCACCCGCCCCCGTCGCCACACTGACCCCCACTTCAGCAGAGCTGCTGTTGGACAAGCGTTATAGGGTGTGGCATCCTCACACAGAGCAGCTGTGTCTTCACACAGACTCAGCTCTCAGACACAGGAAGGACGTTCTTTTTAAAACATTTTTTAAAATTTTTATTGGAGTATAATTGATGTACAGTGTTGTGTTCGTTTCAGGTGCACAGCAAAGTGGATCAGTTATACATATACACATATCCACTCTTTTTCAGAGTCTCTCCCCATGCAGGTCATCACAGAGTATTGAGCAGAGGATGTTGCGACAGTGCCCACAGCAGAGCAGCCCACATCCCAGCGCTCAGTGCGCCATTAGGGAGACTTTGAGCAAATTATTTACATTTCAGTTTTGTCTGAAAACTACTGACAATAATCTCGCAGGAGTCTTATGAGGTTAAAAGACAAGCCAAGCTCTTGTATGTGATACTTAGCATGGTCTTCTACACAAAACAATGCCAGTGGAAACGAAGCCATCCATCAAACTCATTACTGACCCTAGGATGTTCTTTTTGAATTGAAAACTGCATTTAATTACAATCTATTCTCATTTCCCTCCATTCTCAGAAATTTTGGTTTGTGTGAAAACTCCCTTAGCTCTTATGTCTCACACAAGATCAAGGCCAGTGGCCCCCTGGTCTCCAGCAGGTGTAGGGATACGAAAGTGGCCTGGGGGGAGCAGGACCCCAGGCAGAGCCCTTTCCCTTCAGCCCATCAGTCAGTCCTGACCCCCTGGCTAGATCCCACCCCTGCTGAAACCCAGCTGTAAGATGCCACTGTCTTTAGTAGACGTGAAAGACTCCAGGAGGAGAAGTCAGGAGAGAAAGCCCGGCTTCCTGACCCGAGTGGAGTCTTTCCTGCTCTTTTCTAAGCCCACATGGTCGCTAAAGCAACAGGGGTGCAGGCTGAGTGCAGGCCTCAGAGGTAAATGCGTACACATCCCACAGAGCCAGGATTTTACATCATCAGCTTCAGAGCCTTTTTCTCAGATGGGGGCTTCTCTAAAACAGCACAGTTGGAAACATGTCCAAGGAGACAGGCCACCTGGCTGTAGGGCTATAGCATCCCCTTGGTCACTATTTCCTAGGACACATGTTCTTTAGAGAAGCCCTGCTTGGTGACACCAGGTCCAGGGTGCCCGTGAAATGCCGCCAGGGCTTCTGCAGTTTTGTGTCCTCTGATGAGAAATTTAGCTTTCATGGGAAAGAGATCCAATGAAAGGATTGTGGCTGCTTTGATGGAAAACTATTGCCGTAAGTATGATTTATGAAGGAAACAAACTATCTTCTAACCCCCCATCTGCCTTTACCTTCTGATGAAGGGTCCTTCCCAGCTAACGGGCAGAAGAACCTTCTCTCTGTGCCTGCCCCATCCCCTCCCTAAAATTAAATCTGAACACTGTATCTTTATGTGTGTTTGTTCCTAACCCCCCTACTCTGATGACCAGGCTTCAGATGTAAAGTTTAGACAGTGCGTTTTCCATGGGAACCGATCCCTTAAACGATCCCTTCTGATTTTACTGTAAACCAGGGAGCTGGGGCCACAAAAGCCTCCTTTCACAGACAGGAAGAGTTTTCACCTGGAAAAATAAACTGACAAAGACAACATTTACATATTGCTGATGATATAGTGCCCTTGGAGGAAACCCTATAGGGCTTTCTAGTTAATGGTGCATTTGAAGAGATGGAAATGCCTGGATGTATGGTAACACATAATTTGTCCGTTTCCTGCCGGAGCTCCTATGAATCTCCCACAGAGAGGTACCCGTGTGACCACCTGGCTGGCTCCACTGTCCTGAATCAACATTAGAAAAAGGGACCATCTCTCTGGCTGTAGCTCTTTAAACACTAGCCTTCTGTGCAGCTTCATACTTCCTCAAAATGCAGGGTGATGATTCCTGTTACTGAGTAGAACTCTACAAGCCTGGGAACTTTCCTTGTCTAATGTGTGAAAAAATAAAACAAAAGGAAACAAACGCAGTGGAAACCCTCCATTTAAGACAGATGCTCCTGAGCTGACATCAGGGAAGCAAAGCACAGGCTTGATTATTCTACAAGGGATTAGATCTTTGATAACCATTCTAGTCTCAATATTTTTTCCAAACTCAGCCAGTTGTATATGAAACTCATGACTCACGTTCACCAGAACAGGGTCTGGTTTGACTGGAGTCTGGGATTGGGGATGAAACCAGGGTAGCGTAGGAAGGGAAGGAAGGACTCGTAAACATCCCAGATAAACAGAAGAAGAGAGCTTTGTCTGCCAGCTTCCCCACCCCACCTCTAAATTCTGACTCCTTCGGTGGTCCCAGATAAGAAAGACCACTCCTGTAGTGATGCCCTGATCCCTTTTGAGTCACCCTGAGCTTTCTAAGACGGTTCTGTAAGCGTTCACCCTATTTCACCCTATAGGGTGGGGTGCATTGAGCTGGCCCATAAGGCAGCCACCAATTCCTGGGGTTCTACAGAGCTTCCCCCAGCCAGAACCCCCACAGGACGGTAGAACAGGGCTTTCTGTGGTAAGGGCACTAAAAGCATCCACCTTCCTTGATGATTCCTTTAATAATAGTAACTGCAGGTCCTCCTTCCGAAAGTGCCCCCAGATTGAGTGAATGTCTGTTGTGTCCACAGGAAGCCTAGATTTGCTGTTGGAGGGATTCAGAGGTTCAGCGGGGAAAGGAGAGTCAGTGGGCCCACTGTGGACCCCACAACGCCCTGAGCTGTCCTTCTCTCTGGCATTTCAGGTCTACGTGTTGTGCCACTTTGGGAACTCTCATCTCCACATAAGGACCGGCCCAGCCTCCGACAACACACGCCCCTCCCCAAACCTCTGGAAGCCTTCAGAGCTCACATCAAATGCGCAGGTTAAAGCTGTCCTACACCTTTCCAAAATGGTAACAAAAGTTCTCTTTATCCCTTGATCAGTGAAGTTCACCTGCAGGAAATGTTACACCTTTTTATTAACCCGCCACATTGTCTTTTCTGTATAAACTAGAGACATGGTGACAGGCTCGCAGCCGTTGACACCTCCCGGGAGCGCTGGGGAGTGCCCTGAGTGCTCCCTGCCTCTGCGCGTTAGGGAGCCCGCCGCCCCCCAAACCCTCAAGCATCCTTTCCTCTTGATACTCACATGGCTGATTTATTGAAATGAGCAGAAGCTTCTATGTTGGCAGAGGAGTCCCTGACACAGATGTGTATAGTAAAACACATTTGATGTTTTCAAATAAAGACCTTGCCTTAAATGAGCAAGCGATTGGATTACTCTGACAGGTTGGCACAACAAATCATCAGTCAATGGTTGTCACAACCCCTCTGGAAGCATCTTACTGGGGTCTGGCCAAGAAGCTCACCGGAAAGTGCAGGGGAGGGGCGGCAGCGACTAGGAAATGTGAACAGGCGAGGCTTTGTCTTTGGTGCTCTCTTTTATAGATATTGTTGAAACCAGCACTCACTTTATTTTAAAGAACCTGTTGAAAACAGATATTTTCTTTTAATCTGCTGTCAGCCAATACAAAGTACTTTGCTTTCCTCTCTTCCTTCATCTCTTCTTCCTTTCTGAAAAACCTAAGCCTTGAATACTTTCCAAAGAACAAGGATCTACCCCTCTTTCCTCACCACTGTTTCATTTTCTGTGTGTCTTACTACATCTCTTTTCAAGCTTAAGTGGTAGAAAAAGTTATGTTTCAATGGCAAAAGAAAAGAAAAATAGTGTCCTTTCCGGGTACCTGAGGGACACTACCTTGTCACCTTTCTAGGTCTCTGCACTGGTGCGGCTTCCAGGTGTGCTCTGTGGTCACAGCAGGGTGCAGGGAGTGCACAGCACGTATTTGTTGAAGGGATGAACACACACAACCGAAGTGGGCCGCAGGCCGCCGACCACCACGACACACCGGTGATGTGCACACACCCTGAGTGCAGAGAAAGGGCGTCAAAGTGCAGAGGCGGCTTCTGACCGAGCTCTGGGGAAATGCCACCCAACCCAAAAAGGAGGTCTGCTGGACACCAGCTGTTCCAAACCTCAGTGTCTCTGCAGACGCTAGAATGGCTGGGAAGGAGAGAGGACATTCGGGGAAGGGGCAGCACCCCCTTCATATGCCCGTGATGACCTTGGGTGGATTTCACAAATAGGGGGAAATGCCCCCACAAGCTTGGGCGATTAGCAAGCTCTGTGCAACCTGCATTTCCAGGGACAAGACATGCACAAGGGGTTCTGAATGGCACGTGGTGGGGGGAGGCAGCTTTTCCCTTGGAGGCACAGCAGAAGTCCAGTGACACCCAAATGGAGTTGCGTCCAACGGAAGTCAGAAAGGTAGAGAAGGCTCATGAACACATTCTGTATGTGAGCTGTTTCTAATATTGTGAAATAAATAACTTTTGGTAGTTTTTAAATTCAGGCATTTAAATTACTACAATAAAGGCATTGGATGATCAAATCAGGGTCCATTTTATGGAAAAATTGATTATTTCAGGAAGCTGTCGTCATAGAGAAGCTCCTTAAAAAATTCAAATATTATCCAGTCACCATCCCCCCAGACACACACACACACATCCACACAGTTAATCACAAAACAGATGATTAAGTTATAATAACAACTTAAAACACTGTAGCAACACAAGAGGTTTACCAGCATCTAGAAGGCCCTCTGTTCTTCAGCTGCAGCCGAGTGCCTCTGTGTTCCGTCCCAACCCAGGGCCTCTGAGTGTATGCTGGTGCCCCAGACCCCAAAGACCCTCTAGTACCTTCAACCAGGTCAGTTACCAGCAAGTTAGTAATGAAGGGTCTCAGGACATGTTTAAGGCCTCCCGGCACTGAGCGTAAGGTGCATGGGTTACTTTGTAATTATCTCTGGTTGTCATGGTTTGTTCCTCAAGTTCAACCTTCATCCTCAACTGGACTGCAGGATCTACGCTCTGAACAACTACTGACTTGTTTTCGAGAGCTTGGCACATGCATATATATTAAAGCAAGGCCTATGTTTCAGGTGTCATTCATGTTTGCATGTAACAAAGATTCAAAAATTATGCTCCTGGTAGCCGGCTAAGGGCGCGCTTGTGGGGAGCTACCGCGCCGGGACTGCATGGCCGGGACCGGGTAGACGAGCTCTACCGCCTCACTTCGCAGAGCAGAGGCCAGTGGGCGCAGCTCCCGGAGGATTTTCTCCATTTAATACGTTCCCATTCATAGGAGTTCTTCAGAGACTCTAATATTTTCATGAATCAAGTTCCACGCCAAAGTTTTACTCAGGGGTATAGTCTGCATCAAACGGATTGCAAGAAAAAGACGAGGATGATTAAAATCCTCGTTTCCTGCCGGGGCGGGTGGCACAGCACCCCGGACGCAGCTGCCCTCCCGCTGGGGCCAAGCGCTTAAGCCCAGCACCGTGCCCCTCCCTGCTCAGCGGCAGGCGCTGTACTCCCGCCTCCCGGGGCAGCAGGAAGCCTGTGCCAGCCGCGGGCTGCTGGGGCCTGGGGCTCAGAGCTGCAGGTCAAAGACGGTTGGAACTCCCCCACCCCCCAGCTCCCCCTCAACCCCCAGCCCCCCCCAGCCACCCCCAACCCCCTCATCCCCCACCCCCACCCCCAGCCACTCCCCAATACCCCCACTCCCAGCACCAGCCACTCCCCCCCAGCCACTCCCCCCCACCCCACCCCCCCAGCCACCCCCCAACCCCCCCAGCCCCAGCCATTCCCCCCAGCCACTCCCCCCACCCCCACCCACCCCCAGCCACCCCCCCATCCGTCCCCCCCACCTCCAAACAGAGTGGGCGGGGCCTATGAAGGCCAGGGAGCCCAGTGCGCTGTGGTGCTGCGTCCACACAGCCTGGAGGAGGGGATGCCGTCAGTCAAAGTGCTTATTCACTAGGCACCTCCAGAAAGGAGGTGAGTTACTTCTAAAAATAAGCCCAAGAAACCGATGGGAGAAAGTAGGAGAGGAAGGAGGGGAAGAAAGGGTTTGGCTTTGCAAACCTCCGCAGGACTCGGAAGCCTGGCTCCAGCCTGTCCCTCCAGACCCACCATGCACAGCCGTTTTGTTATGTCACTTGCTTTTCATCCGCTCGGTGAAACAAGATTCAGAAGAAGGGAGGACCAGCCTGGCCACAGCTGCGGGAGACTTTGGACTCATCTGTAACTTCTGGAGGCCACTAAGCATCAATGAGGAATTATCAGGCCAGCTGCTCTGCAGGGGTGGAGAGATGCAGGGGTGGAGCAGAGCACAGGGCCTCTCGGCTGAGAGGACCTGCAGTCCCTCTGGGCGGTCCAGGGGTGGGCAGTCACTACAAAGCCCATGGTGACTGAGATGCATTTCAGCGGATTTGCAGATGGTGAGAACCCGCCTTCTGATGGGAACACAAAGGTCACACCTCCCCTTTATGACCTCTTGTAGGGTATCTCAGGGCCTGAACCATCTGTCCTGCAGGGCAATGTCCCTGGGACCATCCCACAACCCAGCTATGGATCTGACTGGGTCCCTCTCCCCCAAATCCACATGTAGAAGCCCTAATCCCCAGTGTGATGGTGTCAGGAGGTGGGACCTTCGTGAACTGGCTATGTTTGGATGAGGTCATGAGGGTGGAGCCCCCATGACGGGGTTAGTGCCCTTAGGAGAAGAGGAAGAGAGATCAGAGCCTGTCCTTCTCTCATCTGTGGGAGAACACAGCCAGAGAATAACAGCCTGTAAGCCAGGACTAGGGTTCTCCCCAGACACCAGAATCAGCCAGCACCTTGATCTTGGATCTTCAGAACTGTGTGAAATGAATGTCTCTTCTGTGGTATTTTGCTTTAGTATCTGAAGCTTTTATAATTTCTGGTGATTTATCTTTCTAATGTATCATTAAAAGCAAATGGATAAAGCTTTGTAAGTTTGTAACTTGAAAACAAGCTGCCAGGGTTTGGGAGGCCTTGATAAGCTGGTACAAACCTGACTTCCTCCTTAGGAGAGATCTTCTTTCCTGGGCACATGGAACCTCAACAGATCCTGAGCTGTTCTGATAAAGCCCACAGGGTTTAATTTCATCTTTAATCCCTGCCAGAAGTATTTTGTTTCATTTTGATTTGGGGGATAAAAATGGCTTAAAAACTCATTTTAATCTCACAACTGAGCAGGGATGAGAATGTACTTAGAAACACAAAGGGTAATTTCACTTCAAATAAACCACCATACCTGTTCTCCAGCTCCACCAGAGCTCTGGTGGTTGAATGAGGCCAACTTTTCCTCCAGAGAGTCTATCCATCCCTGATGTCATCAGGGAGATGTCCCACCTCCAACCAAGTCCAGATGAAATAGGAGGAAAGGGGGACAGGGCAGAACCTTTGAAAGAATGACATAGCCTGAGGACACGGCATAAATTGATTAGAACCAACTGAGTCAAAGATGGCAGATGAGTCAACTTCTGCTAGGCTGGCTTGAGTCTCAGTATATGCTCATGGTAATACATCAGCAAGCTAAATGACACACCCACAGGCACCATGACATCTCCAAGGCCAACCAGGAAGGTCAAAAACAGGTGGCCCAGTTCGTGGAAATCCCCACTTCTTCCCCAAAATAGCTAGAATAACCCTCCCATTCATTAGCCTATGAAATCACCCACCCCTATAAAAACAGACAATCTCATGCCCTGGTGCTTTTCTCACCTTCTGAGATGGCCCACACTCTGTCTGTGGAGTGTGTTCCTCTCTAAATAAATCCACTTCTTACCTGTCACTTTGTCTCTCACTGAATTCTTTCTGTGATGAGACATCAAGAACCTGAGCTTCATTAATCCTGAGACCAGGTATTTCATCTCGGTTAAAAGACAGTGAGTTCAAGTCTCGTTCTCAGTTTTGGCTGGGTTCCAGTCCTGGCCTGTGGGTTCAAGTCACAATCTGAGTTAGAGGGTTTCACAGAGACATCAAGTTCAGGTGGAGATGCACACACACTGTGTAGACTCTGCTGGAAAACCTCTGCTCCTGCGAAGCTCACCAGAGGCACAGCCCCAGGACAGCAGAGCTCACAGGCCAGCTCTGCATGGGGAGTGTTGGGATAAAAGCTGGATTGGAGGGACTTCCCTGGTGGTCCAGTGGTAAAGAATCTGCCTTCCAGTGTAGAGGATGTGAGTTTGATCCCTGGTCGGGGAGCTACGATCCCACATGCTGCGGGGCAACTAAGCCCTCGGGTCACAAATACTGAGCTTGTGTGCCTCAACTAGAAAGCCCACATGCCACAAACTACAGAGCCCACACACTCTGGAGCCCCCACGCCACAATTAGAGATGAGAAAACCCGCACACCACAACTAGAGAGAAGCCTGTGTGCCACAACTAGACAGCCTGCAGTGAAGAGCCTGTTTGAGCCACAGTGAAAGATCCCACATGCCTCAACAAAGATCCCACATGCTGCAGCTAAGACCCAATGCAGCCAAAAATAAATACATAAATAATACATAAAAATAAAATAAATATTAAAAAAAAGTTGGAGATAGTTCTACCTGCTCTGTGGAAAGATGACCCTCAACGTGAGGTCACTTAGAGCACTGCTCCTGTCCCATGTAGTCCAGAGCTCAGATGCTCAAATCAGATACTGAAGCCCCATATACAAAGCATAGAAACATGTGAGAAAGCAAAGCAGGCAGAAGGCTGCCCCCATTCTGCAACGGCTCCTAATTAAAAAAAAAAAAAAGAAAGATCTTTGTTTCATGTCTATGTTGTCTGTGCTGGAATTAAATGCAAATTCATATCAAATTTAGCACTAAATTATAGACCTATTTATTTCAAGTTTAGTATAGAGATTATGTAGAATTTTGTCACTAAACTAGTTGGAGAACCACTTGAAAGGGTGCAGTGACAACAGGCCAATTAAACAGGAAATTCTTGGAGCCTTCAAAGGGAAGGAGATGAGAACAGAGACTAAGGAGGATTGGGGAAGTTAGTGCAGGAAACGCTGCCCAGAAAAGGTGGGCTGGGCTATCAATCCAGAGGATGCTGAGGATGAAGGATGGAGCAGGAAGCTATTAAGAGGTGGGCAGCTCATTTCTTAGGGTTAGGTGTTGCTTAGAAGGAGAAAAGTTGTGCTTTGTTAAGTGACAATGCATTTCACAACACTTGAAGCTTCTATTTTAATTTCTTCTGACCAGATTCCTAACCTGTGCCTCCATCTCATGGTTTCCTTAAACAGCGGTGGTCAGGAAAATAGCATCAATCTTTGCATCATAACCTTCTGGAATGTTAACATCGAATCTATTTTCTTTTTTGAGAATTCGAATAATGCCTCGTGTGTACATGGATATATATTGTTCCATTTTTAAGTATAAAGACACTGAGGAAGAAGGAAAGAAGACTACCCTGACTCATGCAAGGGATATATGCTAAAATTGGCCTGAGAGCCACCGTTCCTAGCTCCTAGCCAAACACATACACTTTTCACAACATATTCCTAAGGTACGGGTGAGGGGCTCGAATCCACAGAGCCTGGCCAGAGAAGTCTCTCCTTAGTGTTAGGTTGCTAATGCAATGGACACAGTGCTTCTAAAGAAGTGTTCAGTAACTGAAAATCTTGAGTTATATCTGATTTTCTCTCATGAGTTTTTTTTTTTTTTTTTGGGGGGGGAGTACACCAAGTTCAATCATCTGTTTTTATACACATATCCCTGTATTCCCTTCTCATGAGTTTTTTTTTTATCTTCACTTTTCCTACATTTGACCCTCTTCTGTCTTAACACATTGTTTTAAAAAAATTACAGATTTATAATTAAGTGGTCTTGTTCTTGACATTTTTGGGCAAATCTCAAAGCAGGATGTTAATTCCTAAAAGGAGACGTGCAAGAAACTCTCCAAACTCTGTGTACTTGGGTACCACCCCAATCAACTTGATTCTTGGAACACATAAACTTACCAATTAGCAGTTTACTAAATCAGTGTGCTATTGGAAACCCCAAACACACATCTGATTGCTTGTTAAACATCTTCGTAAACACCTTCCCTCCCGCAATTCAAATATTATTCAAACCACTGATTAAAGCTAAGCCGTTTCCAATAAATAACTCCCAACACAAACCACCTTCCAATGGCCAAATTTTTTGTGCTCTTGGCCGCTATCAGACTAGGTGATTCACTGCACAATGAGAAAAAGTCTCTCAGATTCCAGCACAAAGATCTCCCCTCATGCTTCCCAATTAAGACGAAAAACTCGCTGGCCACGGGAAATTCTCAGAGTGCTTGGCCCGACTTAATTTTGTTTTTAGCACTCAGTGCCAGGAATACCTAGAAAATTATCTACTAATTATCTAGCATTATCTATGTTGGTTCATGTTTAAAAGCAGCACATCTAATTACAAGCCCCTTTGCTATTTGCCTGTAAAGAGTGGGTTTAAGTGAGAATTTTTCCAGAAGGGTGTGCACCAAAGGCTGGTAATTATGTGCTTCCATTCTTTGGAGAGTGTTCTCTCAGGAATCAACAACAAACAGAGAGACTCAAGCGATGCTGTCACGGCCGCAAAGCCGTAAGCGATAATTACGACTTGGCATTTCCAGCAATTCCTCCTCCTGGACAGTCAGTGAACTCTGTGCTCGCCCAGACCCAGCATTCTCCAGAGGACCCTGAACTCTCTCCGCACGTCCAAGCACCTCGTGGAGACTTCTACTCCGCTGTCACAGTCAAAGCCAGTTCTCTCCCAGCTGAGGTTTCGTGAACATGTGCAGAGTCAAAGAAATAAGTTTTGACTTTACAGAAGGTTGGCATTTAACCCTGCTCAGTGTCTTGCTGAGTGGGTGGAGAATGGTTCAGATGTCAGTGATGGGTGGATCTCACGACCGAATGAAGGCACCACTTTATGGGTTTAATACAAGCAGGTAAAAATAGTTCCTCATCACGTCTAACATGCTAGAAGATTCTGACCGGGCAGCTAATCTAAGAAAGTACTTTAAATTACTAGGAAAATGGTGCTATGATTATTATTTTTTAAATTTAAAATGATGTAAAACCCAGAGAAAAGTTAGAAGTGTGCTTCAAGTAACTTTTTTCCCTTGAAGCATTTGAAAGGAACTTACTAACCCTGTGCACCTTCACGTGTGACTACTTATTATGTATTCTCTCTCAAGAAGGGACCCTCTCTTATGTAAAGGAAATATGGCATCAAAATCAGGAGACCAAGCCTGACATGCCACTACCTTCTGACCCTCAGATCTTAACTTAAGTTTCACTGATTGTCCTCATGTCTTTTTTTAATGTGAGGATGGGTCCCTTTCAGAAGCCGTGCTGCATTGGGCTGCCATGTCCCAGTCTTTCCACGACTTTAATGAACCCAACACTTGTTAGGATTTTAGGCCATTTGTTTTGTAGAATGGTTCCCAGCTTGGGTTTGTCCAGAGTAGTTTAAAATCATGTAAATATTCCCTTATTCATTAAATACATTATTTAAGGATTTATTAACACCTCTGTGCACTCATGGTTTCCTCTGCTGTATGATGTTGTAATACCCTATCGTCACTGATTATTTTGATGCTAAAATCAGGCTGGTGACCCCTGTGGCCTTCGGCCCATCTGCTCTTCATTCTTTGAACACTTCTCTGCTTTCTGCTACAGGTGTTCTAGGCTCATCTTTTCTGTTCTCTTCTCAGACCTCAGAACCAGCCATTTCTCCAGGGGTCCTCTTAGTGAAAAATGGCATTTAGAAGGTGAGGTCTAGACTTGCAGTCTGTTCCACTGCTGCCAGGCTCCTTAGAGCCTCTATGTGTATGAAACCAATCTCCCAGCTCGGTTGACCCCGTCACGCTCCCATGAAGATGGACTTCTCTCCTGCTTGGTTTCTGACCCCCTCTTTGGGACTCCCTCTTGGTATCGACACCTTCCACAGCTCTCTTAGGATGCGACAAGCTGAGTCAGCTGCACCTTGCACGGATGTGCGCAGCCTCCTGCGCACTCTGCCCACATCATGATGGCTCTGAGCAGAGCTGTTGGGAAGGACAGAGAAGGGCAGAGAGAGTTAGGAAGAGTAGTAAGGAAAGGAAGTGCACCCACCATCACGTTTAAAGGTGGATTTCAGGGTGATGGGGTAGGTGCCCTGTTCAAGGAAACAGTGTACAACGTGTAAACAGTGCTATTGAGTATGGCTGGTACATGGGATGGACTTTCTGCATCACTACCTCACCTGAAAACTATTATATTTTGGTTTTTCTAAGATTTTATTTTTTAGAGCAGTTTTAGATTCACAGAAAAATTAAAAGGAAGATACAGAGGTTTCCCATATAGCCCCTGACCCCTCCTCCCCCACACACACATAGCCTCCCCATTTTCAAATCCCCACCAGAGTGGTACATTTGTTACAACTGATGAACCAACACTGACACATCACAATCACCCGAAGTCCACAGTTTGCATTACGGTTCACTCCTGAATCCTTCAAGAGTGCCTGTTGTCCATTCTGAGTTTGGACAAATGCACAGTAACGTATCCATCATGAGATTATCACTCAGAGTATTTTCACTGCCCTACAAATCCCTCATGCTCTGCCTATTCATCTTTCTTCCCCCAAATCTGGTGATGAGTTCTTGATTGATAGCACTTCAGTGTACACGGAATTATTATCATGAGGAGTCGGGTAGCTATAGTAGAGTTGGTGGTAGTGAAGAAAGCCACAGGACTTTAGAAGACCTCCTTCCCACAGGACAGGAAAAGGGCGGCAATTCCTCAGTACAGGAGGTGTTGTTGCCCAAGTCAGAGTTTCACAGCACTTACAGTGAGACCCTAATCATGAAACCAGGTGCGTGAGATTGGATCTGCCAGTTCTATCTGTCATGGGATGAGCCCTTTTGGCTACAATTCCTGGCCCAGGTGCTCCCACCTGTCCTGTCCACAACCCATCCTACCTGCAGCAGGCAAAGCACCTGTGCACAATTCCAGTCATGCAGATCAACACATAAAGCCATCCCAGGACTTCCTAACACACATCTAATAAAATAAAAACTTCAGAGACTAGAAGTGTTGATTTTGTAGTATACCTTCTTATCAGGACAAATTTTTGGCTAGAATCAGAAATATGCACAACTTAATTAAGAAAAAGAAAAAGAAACAAAAATGGCAAAACAAACAAAAATCTCTATTCAAACTTCTCTTTCAATCAGGAGTAGCCAGCCTCATAAAAGAGTGCTGACTAGTAATGTGGAATTCTGCTAGAGAGTTTTGGAAGAATTTTTACTTTCCTGATACATGTTTCACCCCATTTTGGTTGCCCTCTTTTTTTTTTTTTTTCTGTCAGCATATAACGGTGGGGTTGTAGCTATAGTAACCCTACTGAAATCATGAAGTAAAGGCTGCAAGAATCCAAGAGACTATATACCAGAAACTTTGGGTAGTTAAGTAACATCAACAGCTATCTACCTCAACCTCCAGATTCCCTATTACCAGAGAAAGTAACCTGCATGCATTTATTTCCTTTTTTAAGTTGATTCCACCCCCCCCCCACCTTTTTAAAATTTATTTATCTATCTTTGGTTGTGTTTGGTCTTAGTTGCAGCATGTGGGATCTTTCTTGAGGCATTCGGGATCTTTTGTTGTGGCACATGGGCTTCTCTCCAGTTGTGGCGTGTGAATTTTCTCTTCTCTAGTTGTGGCATGAAGGCTCCAGAGTGCATGGGCTCTGCAGTTTGCGTCCTGCAGGCTCCCTAGTTGAGGCCCGTATGCTCAGTAGTTGTGGCATGCTGACTTATCTGCTCTGTAGCATATGGTATCTTAGTTCCCTGACCAGAGATCAAACCTGAGTGCCCTGCATTACAAGGCAGATTCTTTACCTCTGGACCACCAGGGAAGTCTCAACCTGCATGTGTTTAACTCACTGCAGTCAAGTCTCTGACTGCAGTCGCTATACCTGTTCTATGAGTACCTGTATCTTCTGGTTCCCACCAAACTCTCCAACCTCATTTCCTACACTCTCTGGTTACTCACTTCATTCTTTCTCATTTTTGTGTAGGACCTCCACTAAATCAGTACCCCCAACCCATATACACATTCATTCCCGCTCCATTAAGAGTATTTTCTCCATAGCATTATTCACATGAATTTTTTAATGTTGTTGTTTTCTTACCTGACAGCTAATGCTGAAATGTAAATTCTATGAAGAAAGGAAGCTTGCATGAGTTGCGCTCACTGAACACCTGGTACCCACAACAACACTGGGAGGTAGGAAGTACTACTAGAATGAATTGGATGAATACATCTACCTCTCAGGTACAGTTTATTTAGCAATCAAGTTCATGACTATGACATAAAATACAACTATATTGAAGGGGTTTTTAGAAATTTTAAAAAAAGATAATGCTCATGTGGGTGGGTATTCAATACTAGGGGTGTCATGGCTGGTAACTTCTCTTCCTGCAGTCACATCTGCAGAGGAAGGAAAATTATAAACCCAAGACTGCTGGAGAGGGTTAAATGAACAAGCACAGTTTATTCTGTTTGTTTTTTGTTTGCTTGTCATCATTGTTTTTTTCTTGTTTGCCATTTGTTTTCTGTTTATCATTGATAGTTTTGGGGGTATTTCTGAAAGAAGAAGGAGTAAGCCATTATTTTTTCTGCTATTTTTGGACAAAACTATTTCATCTATATTACCTCCCTAGTTGTACAATTTCTAAATTCAGTGCTTACCTTATTTTCATTATTTTCTTAATTAGTATTATTGTTATATAAAAATTGTAAATAATTGTTTGCATTTAAAATTTTTATGTCCCTTTCTGTCAAAGTTGTTTATGGTCTTTAAATTTATTAGATATTTTTGTTTACTTTTTCTGTTTACTTTTACTGCTTGCTTTTGGTTTTTCTCTGGGTTTTCAAGTGGATGCGGAGTTTTTTATTGTATTTTTTCTTAAAAAATTAATTTAAAATTTAAAATGTATCTCTAATTTGCATCTGAAATGTATCCTTAGAATCTTGCATGTCTAAAATTAATTATCATTTTGCTACAAATTTTTCAGAATTTTAAATCCAGGGTTACCTAATAATTGGTTTAGTGATTTCCAAATATATGAGAACATTTTTTCTGGCTTTGAGGTAAGGGAACAATATTTATTATTTAGAATGCATTGATTATTTTGTTGTCTAATTCATGGTTTACTTTGAAAATATGCCAAGATGGACATTATTTATTTATTGAATATAAATTTCTATATACTTTTAGGTAGAGCTTATTAACTTTGTTGATATCTTCTATATGTTTCTTATTTTTATCTTCTTGATAATAATATCAGTTAATAAAAGTTAACAAAGAAGTTAATTAAAGCTGTAGTTAAGATCTATTTTTTACCCATCTCTCCAAGCCTGTCTCTTCAATTTTAAATTTCAAAGTTGTACTTCTGTTAAATCTTTGTTGAAGTTTCTTATATATTCTGATCAACTTATTTAGCAGTATACAAAATCAATTTTGGTACCCTGTGATTGATTTCTTTAAGCTGAGTGATGAAGAGAAATAATAAGCCAGTTGAACTAGATAATAACAAAAGTCAGGAGAAGACACAAATCAATGTGTCTACTCATTTTTAAATTGCCTTATGTCACAGTGAGGAAAGAGGGTACTCTAGAACTCAAATAAAACAAAATACAAAAAAACAGGACTTGAGACTCACTACTTTTCAGAATGTGAGGCTTCACACACACACACACACAATCGAAATAGCCATGGAGCAGAAGAAAATTCAGCAACAAACCATCTAAAATTTAAATATGTGATTATTCACACAAAGGTAGATCTAAGAAATGTCATTAAGCAGAAATTCAAAACTTCATAATAGTTTTGAACAAAAGAAAGGGAAATGCAAAGTTGAAACTCATTTGTCTTTGAAAGAATTTGGAGAAAAAGAGAAATGTGTATTGTAAATTAAGACTAAATTACAAAGTGCCTGTGATAGTACATGTATAACTAGAAATACAGTATTAGAAGTAGAGAATATAAATAAAAGAACTAAAGAAAATTAAACAGAATTAAGAATGTTATCTAAAGAACCAGAAATATGTGTGGAAGATATGCAAAGAAGATCCAACAGAGATATAATTGGAGCAACTGCTGCCCTCCTTCAATAGGATTAGCAAATCACAGGAACAAAATTAATATTTAAAACTGTATCACACACACACACACACACACCCAACACACTTTCTTGGAATCAAAGAAAACTTGAATCTACATATTGTCACCCATCATCAATCTCAAAAATTTTACCCAGAAAGGGAGAGATATACCATGTTCTTGGATTGGAAGAATGAACATTGTGAAAATGACTGCACTACCCAAAGCAATCTACAGATTCAATGCAATCTCTTTCACATTACCAATGGCATTTTTCACAGAGCTAGAACAAAAAATCCTAGAATTTGTATGGAGACATAAAAGACCCCGAATAGCCAAAGCAATCTTGAAGGAAAAAACTGGAGCTGGAGGAATCAAACTCCCTGACTTCAGACTATACTACAAAGCTACAGTAATCAAGACAATATGGTACTGGCACAAAAACAGAAATATAGATCAATAGAACAGGATAGAAAGCCCAGAAGTAACCTATGGTCAACTAATCTATGACAAAGGAGGCAAGGATATACAATGAAGAAAAGGCAACCTCTTCAATAAGTGGTGCTGGGAAAATTGGACAGCTACATATAAAAGAACAAAATTAGAACACTCCCTAACACCATACACACACAAAAAAAACTCAAAACGGATTAAAGACCTAAATGTAAGGCCAGACACTCTTAGAGGAAAACATAGGAAGAACACTTTTTGACATAAATCACAGCAAGATCTTTTTTGACCCACCTCTTAGAGTAATGGAAAGAAAAACAAAAATAAATAAGTGGGACCTCATGAAACTTAAAGGCTTCTGCATGGAAAAGGAAACTATAAGCATGACAAGAAGGCAACCATCAGAATGGGAGAAAATATTTGTAAATGAATCAACAGACAAAGGAATAATCTCCAAAATATATAAACAGTTCATGCAGCTCAATATCAAAAAACAAAACAATCCAATCAAAAAATGGGCAGAAGACCTAAATAGGCATTTCTCCAAGGAAGAGATACAGATGGCCAAGAGGCACATGAAAAGCTGCTCAACATCACTAACTATTAGAGAAATGCAAATCAAAAGTACAATGAGATATCACCTCACACCATTTAGAATGGGCATCACCAGAAAATGTGCAAACAATAAATGTTGGAGAGGGTTTGGAGAAAAGGGAATGCTCTTGCCCTTTTGGTGGGAATATAAATTGATACAGACAGTATGGAGGTTCCTTGAAAAACTAAAAATAGAGTTACCATATGACCCAGCAATCCCACCACTGGGCATATACCCAGAGAACACCATAATTCAAAAAGACACATGCACTCCAATGTTCACTGCAGCACTATTTACAATAGCCAGGACATGGAAGCAACCTAAATGTCCATCCACAGATGAATGGATAGAAAAGATGTGGTACATATATACAATGGAGTAATACTCAGCTGTAAAAAGCAATGAAACTGGGACACGGATGGACTGTCATACAGAGTAAAGTGAGTCAGAAAGAGAGAAACAAATATTGTATATTAACACATATATGTGGAATACAGAAAAATGGTACAAATCAAACAGTTTGCAAGTCAGAAACAGAGACACAGATGTAGAGAACAAACATATGGACACCAAGTGGGGAAAGCAGGGGGGGTTGGGGTGGGATGAACTGGAAGATTGGAATTGCCATATATACATTACTAATAAGAAAAAAAAATATCAAATTGTACACTTTAAATATATGAAATTTATTGTATATCAATTGTATCTAAGTAAAATTTCTTAAAGAATAAACAAAAACAAAAACATAATTTACCCAGAAAGATTAATTCTGAAACATACTCTAATGAGAGTGGTAAATGTTAAAAAGCATGGAGAAAAATATGTGAACCTCTAAATATAAAATCTAATTTACTTCAGAGGAAAGAAAATTAAGATGTTCTCAGACTCTTGACAGCAAATGTGAAAACAAGGGAAGAACTGGGCATGAATAGGGGATATTTGTCAAGAAAAAAAAAAAATGCATCCGCCCAGAGGAATATGATGCTGGTGTACAAAAAAATTTTAAAAAGCGCTGATTGAGTGATGTTCAGAATATATTTTTAAGTCAAAATAAGCAAATTACAGAATAGCATATTTATTATGTTACATTTTGCAAAAGAAAGAAGGCAAAAAATATAATGAACACATTTGCTTATTTTTGTAGAAAGAAATAGTGGAAAGTCAAACCTAAAACAAATGGAAATAATTAGAGTTGGGTAAATAGGGACAGATATGTAACTTCTGTAAGTATAACTTTTAATATAGGTTTGACATTTGAATCACATCAGTGTTTCACACATTAACAGATGTTAAATAAAAAAAAGAAACTTTAGCCTTGAAATTTATCAAAAATTTATGAACTTAATTGTATAGTAGATGAGTCACATGACAAAAAAGGTAAGAAATAATTCAAGCTATTTCTAAAATATCATTCATATTCTAACATATATCTTCAATGGGATATAATTTAAGAAACAAAGAGACTGCAAATAAATACTAAACTTCCCTAGTTCTAGTTTTAGTAATAATAATGATACTGTAATTTTGACACTATTTTCTGCAGATGGTAAGGCATACAGGTAAGTAAATTTATAAAAGATATTATGCACCAAGACTTTCAATGGAAAAGAAAATAGATAAAAATGGGAAATCAGAGAAGTTAGCAAAAATACCCCCTAATGTTAATGTTTTTGGAAATATGATTTCATGATTTCTTTTAAAAATGTATATTTTGCCTCCTTGTGTCTGCTGAAGCAGCCTAGAAGTAAGGACACCTGTGGCAATAAGCACCTCTGGTGCCCAGAAGTTGAGTTTAACCACCACTCACTGCTAAGAAGAACCAGTGTCCCTTAGACAGGGCTCATTTCAAAGGTGCAGCAGGGTAAGTTCAATGTGTTCAAAGATTAATGGAGTCATGTCAAAGATGGAGTTATGCTTGACTGAGGGGCTCAGGGTGGGAAACTTCGGGCATCAACGAAAATAACTGTAGTTGATATAATATGTTAAATAAATAAAAAATCTATTAATCTCAAAAATATAAAAGGGGGAAAAACTCATAATCCATCATTATACGTGACTATTACATCATCTCTACACTCTGAAGAATAAAAATTAAATGGAAGGAGTTAATTCCTTCCTCAAAAATTGGAAGCATAGTTGAGGTAAAGCTATTCTTTACATAGTAATCTCAACTAATACACATAGAAGCAAGGAATCATTTTGCAACCCCCCCCCGGTGAAATTGTTGATTCAGGCAGGCATCACCAGCAGATGCTAAATACCTCAGATGAACCGTTGTCACCACCTTAACCAAGCAGTTAAATTTAGCATCACTAATAACACAGGGACCTGACAGGAGGCACCTCCTGATGTGCTGAAATGTCAAGAGTGTAACATGACACACAAGGTGTTCTTGCTAAAAATAATGGCCGTGAGTATGGACCCAACCTTCAGCTTACAGGGCCTGGGAGAGCCAGAGAAACAAGTATCATTTAACTAAGTGATGCCAGGAGAAAGCAATCAGACAAATGCAGCATGTGAGACATGAAAGTATCACCACCTCTTCTTTTCAAACAGTCAAGAAAGGCTTTAGGGAGGAATGAGTTATTCTGAGTTTAAAAGACAAAAGCGACACACTGGTGTAATGAATGCACAGATTCTGAATCTGAGCTTGATAAACCAGCTCTAAAATATTTTGAAAAAAAAGAGAGAGAAAATGTGCACGTGATCTGGGGTAAACTGATATTGGGGAATCATTTTTAGTTTTATCTGATATAATAGGGTTTTTGCTACGTACATGGGTGTGTGTGGTTTAGCAAAATATTATCTACCATCTACTCTTCTACTTATCTTTCTAGATAAAGACAAACTAAGAGAGACAGAGATAGAAAAATAAAAAGTTCAATATTAAAAATGTGGCAAAAATGTTAATTGTTAAATGTAGGTGGTTATTGCATTAGTTTTTCTGCTTTTTCTATAATTTCTAAAGTTTTTTTCATAAAAAGAAAAATTACATATAAAGACTATTTTCGGTTAGGAATTGAGTTTGAGGTCTCATTAAATACAGTTTTAAAGGATTCAGTATTATTCAAATCTTCTGTCTGGGCTTATCTAAGAATTAAGATTATTCAAATATGAAATGTAATTCTATTAAAAGTTATCACTTCTATTTCCCAAGTTAAAATGAAGAAGACTATCATTTGTTAAAAATTTGACTATATCACCAAATTATTTCATGTCAATGAATACATTTCTGTGAGTATATCATAAAAATGTCATCACAACACACAATGATTCAATAATTCCCACTGCATTGAAGCAACTGGTCCTCTTTGGCCCAGCTATTTATTCATAGAAATACTTTCTACCTTTTTACAGTCTTGACACAATTCCTTCTAAAAGAGTCAGCACCAAGTGTTTGTTGAATTGCACTAGATTTCTAGAAGAAAAACCACTCTGTGTGTGTGTGTGTGTGTGTTTTCTCATGCAGGCACATATGTGTGTGTCAAACTCCTGACACTGAGTGAATATATTTCCATCTCCTTGGCAGTGAATGACACGGGTGCTAGCAAGTTGGCCTCACCTGTGTCTCCTTTTCCCGTTCCTTGGGGTCTCTAGTTATGGCCATGTAGTCAGAAACATTTACATTTTGTAGGTGAAGGCAGCTGAGGTTCAGTGGCATAATGGAAGTGACATTAATAACATTAAATGTCATAACTCTTGACAACCTGATGTAAATGAGCACCTTACTAGCAAGGAAAAAAAAAAAGTCTCTGAATATGTCTTTTCTTTAAAGGACATTGTTCAGTATTTGAAAAACTCTCCAGCCAAGGTGGCAGCCCAGGATCCAATTTTGGTGACCGCAATCCAGTCCTCCAGGCGCAAATTAGTCCTCTCCTCTGGCTGTAATCTTATCAGTGTATCACGGGGAGCAGTTGTGATATTTAAAACTATGCAAATGCTACTCTTATTTATGCCTCTCCATTTAGATTTTGCTCCTAGTTTTCCTTAATCTTTTCCTTTTCCTTCAGTGCCCATGTGATTGATGGGCAGGGGGACACTAAACACTGCCAGGCCTCGCCCTCTTTTCCTTTGCTCAGAAACATAACAAAGGTGCTTTCAGACCTAAATGAAGCAAGTCCTAGCATCCCTTCCCTGTTGTCACGCAGATTTTGCAGACCCCTGTGATGTGGTTCCCAGCCTTCTCATCTCCCTTGCCTTGTCAGGGGCTTGCCATCATTGAGAAAGGTACACGGTATTTTGAAAGGATTAGAGGATAAAACACAACTCAATCCTTTATTAAAGAGAGGCAGAGAGCGCGGAGAGGGAGAGAAACGTCAGATGTTGCAGAGCAATTGAATAAGAACGGCGCGTACAAAGGGAACCAGCAAACGGAGAGCACCGCTGTTCCTCCGAGGCAAAAGGAGGCAGAGATGGCACTTGGCAAATATTTACTCCCATTGAGGAGGCGTCTGGAGTGAGAGACCTGGAAGTGGGTTATGACAATGATGAAAGGAGACGGAATAAATCAGAATCAAGAAATCAGTGGACACTCTCATCCCACCCTGTGTTATTTGCAACACGGGAGGAAAACAGGTAAAACCTGTCACCTGCGCCAGCTTCCTAATGAAAGCATGAAAAGTCAAGTGGTCCCTGCAAGGGCAAAGCTGAGTGAGCTCCGCGAGGAGCCAGGCACAGGCAGAACTCTGCACTCTCTCCTCTGGATCCACAGGACTGTGGAAGGCAGAGTTCTGGGGGCCTGAGGGACCCAGGTCCAGTCAGCCTGACCCTTCATTTTCAAGGTGAGCAATCAGCAGCTCTGGAGGCGGGGTACCAGCACACAGACAGTTAATGTGCAGGACCCCTTCCCCACCTCGCTCCCAGGCATCTTCATCCTGCTCCAGACCCCGAGCCCTTCTGAGGATGCACAGGGCACAGCCTGCTCCTGCCCTCGCTTTCACTCCTGCTCTCAGTCCCCCAGCATTGTAACAGAGAAAAGCTTTCCTTCTTCTCAGAATAATTATTCACAAGGCAAGTCATGCATACAAATTCATGGATCTTATCATACAAACAGTTACAAACCTATTAATAGATTTCAAAGCAATCAGGCACTGAAGACCTATACAACTGATTTTTCCCCAAACAGTATTTATTTGGATACATATGTATGTATTTTTAGCACTTAAAAAACACAGTCTCAGGAAGGAAAGACAAAAAATGGGAATTCCCTGATTAAATATGGGAAAATATCAACAGCAAATGCGTTATTATAGGAGCTACCGAGGCAGTGCTTACTCCAAACCAAAGGAAAACTAATATTGACCGAATTAGTTGATGAATTCAAAGAACTTCAAGCTGATCAACTGCACTGGCCAGTGTTCAGGCACACTCTTGAGTAAATGAAAATGTTATTTAATTTGCAGTTCTAGACTTATAAGCTAGTGAGTGCATGTCTTATTTTACTGAAAAGACTGCATGAGAGAAGTCAAGGGGAAACTGAACTGTTTCAATTTCAGAAATCTACTTCCAGGTGCTGGCTTGGAGTTGGAGATACCAGCATGTATTTATGTTTAGGTGAATGTATGTACACAGACGGACAGATGCTGAGTCAATTACAGATGTGTGTGTGTGTGTCAGGATACACTGAGAAGGTGTGGAATCACTGACATCCCAGTATCAACAAGCACATGAGCACCCAGACTGTGTTTTCTACATACCACTCTCCAAGAAAAAAAAACTCAAGGCTCCTTGTAAAAATACAACTGGTTAGGGCAGGGCAAGAAAAATACAAGCTAAACCTGGAGTAAATAAGTGCTCAAAAAAAGGTGGTATGTCTGAAAGACTCAAGAGCAAACCTAACAGTTTTCCCAGTGTCCAAACCGGGATCAGGTTGAATCATTGTATTACATTCCAACCCCTAGATTAAAAGTAATATCCAGGAATCCATGCCAATATACATAAATGACTGAAAGAATAAATAAGTGGGGTAGAAGACAAAAATATTCCTTACAGAAAAATTCCAATTAATAGAGAAGGAATGAGGGAAATAAAAATTCACCACTAGCCCTCACAGTAATCATTGCTGCAGACAAGATTCGTCAATGAAGGCTAAAATTTGTGGGGTAAATTTTAAGAACAAAGGACATTTTCATGTTCTCAAATTATCCCCTCCAACATATTAATTTACTGTAGTTTTAACAAATGTCCACAGATCATATGGCATTTCTTCTTCATGGAGGAGAAATTTGACTCCTCCTCTCAGGTGTAGGCTGAGCTTAGTGACTGGCTTCCGTACTCTATGAATATGGAAAGGAGAAAATAGTAACTTTTCAGTGGGAAAATCTGGAAGACTCCACCCTAACCAGCTGATCAAGGTTAATGTGTTGCAAGGAGCAGGGCACATCACCTCTGATACTCTTCTCCCATCCGTATCATCACGCTGATGATGAGACAACATCAGTGCACTAATCAGCTCACGTTGCTGTAATAAGCGGCATAGATTAAAGCACTTAAACCACAGAAATTTATTTCTCACAGTTCCGGAGGCTGGGTGTCCAAGATCAAAGTGTTGTCAGGGTAGGTTTCTCCTAAGGCCTCCCTCCTTGGTGTGTAGACGTCTGTCTTCTCACTGTGTCCTCACATGGTTGTCCCTCTGCGTCTGTCTGTGTCCTAATCTCCTCTTCTTATAAGGACATCTCTCATATGGGATTAGGGCTCTTTGGAATGACCTCATTTTATCTTAATCACCTCTTCTAAGTCCCTCCCTCCAAATATACTCACATTCTGAGCAGTGAGAATTAGGACTTCAACATAGGAATTTGAGAGCACACAGTCCTGCCCATAATAATGACATAAACACATATGGAGAAACATTCTGCAGACTACCCCACCAGCAGTCTTCCCAAGTGTCCAGGTCACGAAATGCACAGATTAGAAGAGACTGAGACGTGATGACTAAATGCAATGTGGATTCTTGGTTGATGCTGGAATCAAAATACAGCATTGTTTGAAAAAACTGGGAAGATCTATAGAAACTCTACATTTCAGTTAATAGTATTAAATGAAGTTTAATTGATTTGTGCTTTCTAATTGTATCACTGTCATCGAGATATTAATATTAAGGGAAGCTGAATGAAAGGTACAGGGAAGCATCTGTACTCTCTTTGTAATTCTTCTGAAAGTCTAAAATTATTTCAAAATAAAAAGCTAAAAATAAAATTTACCCCTAGCTTAAAAATTACCTAACTTTACTTGAGAGAGAGAAAAAAATTAAAACAAAACCCAGGAGAAATTCAATTCATAGTTTATATTTTCTTTTGAAATCTTTTCTATATAAAAAATTGGTCTCTTTAATGAATTCTAAGTCCTCCTAGATTTTTGATTCCTCAATTTGAAAGTGAATTATTCATTCCCTTAATTCTCCTTGTCTTATTCCTTCATGCATTCAGGCTGCAGCCTTCAAGCATTTAATCACGCATTTATTAAGTACCTGCTATGCACTTTGCATAAAACGCGATTAGAACATGCTCTGGTCATTGAGGTACACACAGATGGTGTACCACCTGGGGTGCACGTGGGTGGTGAGGGAGGAAATGTGCAAACACCTCCTTACTGCGATGCAGGTAGGGAGCTAAGAACAGGAGGTGCCCAGGCAAAGAGGCGGAAATGCCTTACTCTTCCCAGAGAAAACCAGTAAGAGTTCCCAACAAAGGCAGCGTGAGAATAAGGTGATACAGAGTGCAGGGAAGTAGGTGAAATGATTCACTGGGGACAGAGAATTGTGCATGAAAAAAAAAACAGGCAATATTTTTTGGTAGATAATTGTCAGGAACTATAAACAACTTGGTATTATTTGGGAACAGAATTTGTGAGTGGAAAGACTAGGGAGAGATGAGGTTGGGTGAAAGGTGGAGAGAGGACTGAGGTTCTGAAAGGTGTTTCCAGCCAGGGGAGGCATCAGGAACAGCTCCAGTCTTATGTCTAGTCGTGTCATAGGACTGCAGACTTCGGGGTAGCAGACTGCCCTGTGACCTCAGTTCTTTGATTGATCTAAGAAAATTTGTTAATTTTTAGTTTGTTTGGCTTTTTTTCTTTTAAGGACTGGAGAGACAATTTCCAAATTCTTTTCATGTTGGAGCTGAAATCAAAGTAGGTGTGCTTTCAGGTTAACCTGTGTCAACCTTGAAGGGCCTTGGGGAGGATCTGGCGGGGGGTACCTGGGAATGCTCACCTTCACCCAGGGGAGAGCCAGCTGGTTCACACACATCAGGATCCATCAGACAAATGACTGTCGTCTCGGTTACTCCTCTGGGAATGCAGAATCCATGCCCAGGGCTTCAGCATGGATGTGAGGCACTGAAGACAGGATCTTACTTGCCCAGGAGAAGGAGGGTCTGTGCCCAGGGTGGAGAGGGACTGGGTGTAGACCTAGAAGTAACCACAGCCAAGAGAAAACTTGGGGAGTGGGAGAGATCAAGTGATTCAGGCTCAGAAAACTGTCCTTGGATGCAAACAAACTTTTTAAATTCAAGAAGTGGTTTTATTTTACCAAAATACCCAATATGATAAATATATTCATTCTCATAAGTGTCTGAGGAATAACAACATCAAAGTCTCCAAAGCTGTAGGAAAGTGATGTTTAAGCCTAACTCAACTGGGTAATATTTTTTTTTCACCTTACAAATCCGACAAGGTGGTCAAGTACAGATGCTGAGACAGAGATACCCTCTATTTCAAGACTATTTATCAACGAGGGGACACAAAGCGCAGGCATGCACGCATGCAAATAGAGAGGAAGTTTGTGAAATGGGTGGAAATAAAGCTTAGATTTGAATAAGAATGTGCATCAATATGTTTTCAAAGAAGGCATGCAAAGGCAAACCTGTGAAAGATGGAACGGTAAGTGAGAAGTCTTCCTGAAAGTCTCAATAAATAAAGATGTACTTTCCCTCTCTCCACAGGCAAACGCCGGAGCCCCAGGTCACAACTGTTCTTCTTCCCTGAAGTTCACATTTTAAGGAATATGAAAAAGGAAAATAAAGGACCTGCATTTTGAGCCCCTATGAGAGCTCTTTCCTCCCATGAGATCTTCCTGTGTTTTAATTAAATAACTTCGAGCTATCATTAAACTGGTAGTAACTGCAAGAATAAGTCCCTACCCACTGAACAAGAAAGCCATCTGAATGTCTTTAAAACTTATGAGATGCTGACTGCCTGGCATGGGTTCAGCATGGGTTTAGAAGTCCCTCTGCTTTAAAGTAAAAATGGTGACAGTTCAGTCAGTTACACAGTCACACAATTATTGAATAGAGCACCTGGCATGAATGGTTGAACGTACAGACATGTATAAATATCAGTCTTACCAATTCATTTTTGTATTTTGATAAATCTTTAAACTAATGAACTGAGCTAGAATATTTACTTAAACTCAGACACAACTGTTGCAAGTGTATGACTATATCATAGTTTATATTTTTTTATTGGGTTCGAATAATTCAAACGTGACCTCTTGGTGTGAAGACAGATCAGTCCACACATGACCACCTGATGAAGTCCGTGAGTCAGTGAGAAATGACTTTGTGTTTTCTGCTTATCCCCAAAACACTAACTTACAGCTCCAATGAGACAGATTAAGACTTATTTACAAAACAGACTCACAGACTTAGAGAACAAACTTATGGTTACCTGGGGTGGGGGGTGAGGAAAGTGGGGGAGGGGAGGGATAGATTGGGAGTGTAGGATTGACATGTACACACTGATATATTTAAAAGAGATAACCAACAAGGACCTGCAAAAAAAAATTAAAAGTAAAAGTAGAATAAAAAGATTAGAAGCTGCAAAACTTTTACATATAGTTGTTACAACAAATGAGGCTGAAATGTTACTAAGAATTTTAAGTTACTTTCCCCCCAGCACAAGTCTATCTGTTGTCACAGGAAATAGTAGCTTGTTCAGAAATGTTTCATTTAGAGGTGCAGTTTGTGTGACCTGCAGGGCAGAGGTCAGACCTTCGTAAACAAGTTGAAGGGACAGCGTCTACACATTCACTCAGCAATGGGGGAAGATATTTCCTCTGAGACCTGAACAAGAAAAAATTTCCTTTATGCCTGTAGAGTGCCTCCTTCCAAATGGTAAAGAGAGGGCTGGATAATTTAATTTCGAAGAAAATGAAATTTGGACACATTTGTGACTTCCAGTTTGAGAAGGTAGATTTCTCTGCCTCTGGTTGTCTGTTTTATTATAAGCAGGGTTTGAAATTATGTTCTCCTTTCCCTTTTCTTGGAGAACGGAAGCCATCTCGAACATGGCTCCACATAAACGATTCGACTCCCTCTTCCAGCCACCTGGAGGACGGATCCTCGCCTGCATCACAGACGATCACATTGGAGCGAGCAAAGTGTTGCCTAAGCAACTAGGCTTTACAAGATGGAGGGTTTAGTGCCAAGATAGCTAGCCTGGGGACATGGCGAGGGAGTTATTAAAATCAGCTCAAGGGTTAGCAGGAGGATTCTGAAGAGGGTACATTGTCCAGAAGGAGAACTGAAGGCAGGTGGGTTTCTCCTGTGCCTGGTGGCGGCAATTACTGAATGGCAGCCTAGAGCGAAGCCAGGGGCATCTATCAAAGCCACAGCCACTCACTTCCTGGAACAAGTTGTAATGTCTGTTTATCATAGAGTTTAATTCCCCAATGAAGGGAACAAAGGCAAGTATCAAAATAGAGCACATTTTTTTGACACTAGGAAGTGAAGCAAGGGACTAACCTCTTCTCAATCCCATCGTTGTTAAAATAAACTCTCGCCTGGCAGCTCATTCCGATGTCAGTCAAACCCCACACGTGAGCACCAAACAGCATCTGTGACTAAAGCCACAAAGGAAACAGAGCAGGACATAGACGGAGAACGGATTCCAGGTGACCTCCCATTAGAGTAGAAACTGGGCTGCTGTCTGAGCCAGATGCACTGGGCGCATTTGGGAAAGTCATCAACCCTTGGGGCTGATGGTGTTTTGTTCCGTTTTGTTTGTTTGTTGTATCTTAATTAGTAGTCACTGTGATTAGCCTTGTGTCCACGTGAGGGAATGCTGGGGTCTTCTCTAAAAGCTAGCAGTTAATTTAAAAGGAGTGTGGGATGCTCTTTCTGGGTCAAACCACAACTAGGCTCTTTCTAGAATCAAGTTTTCCAAACTCGGAAAATTTACCTCTAGTAATTTTCCTTTAAAAGTAACCCAGCTCTTCCGGTCGTGGTTACTGTGGTAGGGGTGGGAGAGGTAAGAAGTCAACCTCATCACCGTCTCCCTTTAGATTTACAGACGAAAGCTGCATGAGAGATGCTTTCCACGCTCACTGTCTATGTTCTGGGTTTATACACCACCAACAAAGATCATTTATTTATCCACGAATGCCTAAGGGAAGCATGGGTCTGTTACCTAGAAATAGGACATTTGCAAAGAAAAGGATGAGCTTTTCCTGAAGGAACTTAGAAGGAAAGAGGCTCCCCTCTCGGCATCGCAAGGCAAAGCACATTGTGGCTTTCCTCTAGCTGCTGCAGGCCTTGTGCATCACTTAGCCCTGACAGCCCAGGAATACAGCTGAATAAAGACTCCAACAGAGTCCCAGATACGACAGTTAAGACACTATGAAAAGCCTGGACTCGTCTGGCTTCTGTGACCTCGAGACCACAGACTCCTCCACCATGGTGCCTAGTTCTCACCAGCTCTCCACGACAGTCAACCCCACTTACCTAAGGCTGTGAACGTTCAAATATGCTAACGGGTATGACTGGTCTCACAGATGTGTTTATCAGATCCTAAGACACTTAGGTATGGGGAGAACACCCTGGTTCTTACGATGCTTTTTTCTTTTTTCAGTTTTCATGGTTTTATAGTAATTATATCAATAAAACAAAGAGTAAGGCCACAAGCACATATGCCATTTGTGACTATTCTCATTCATGCGTGTTGAAGGTGTTTGCAGTGTAGCGTTGAAAATTAACTCTGCACCTTGGCAGCCCAGACCCCAGGACCAGGGCCTTTGTTCTGCAGGAAATGGAGGGGAGAGGGACCCCGTATGCCACTCCCCTCCCTGCCAACCTTCCTGGGCACCCGTTTATTCACACCCTGCAAGACACAACGCTGAGCCAAAAGCGATTTTGTGCAGAGACGCTCTCGCACTCTTCCAGGGGGACAGGGCCCTGCTGTGAGAATTGCCGGCCCCTCCTTTCTGCACCGAGGCTGCCAGTAAAGGGCTCTCCCATCTCCATTCCTGTCGGCCTTCAGTCACTTCCAGCCGAGAGAGAGACCAGAGCCCTTGCAGATTTAAATGAGTTGCAGCAACGTGAAGACAACCTTTGAGTTAGAACAGAATTGTGCCCTCCAGTCCACCCAGCTGGCCCTTTGGGTCACACCGGGACCCTCAGACATCCACGCTGACCCTTCAGAGCAATGAGGTGACTCCAGCCTGTCTATCCCTTTCACCTTATTTCCATCATTTTCCTACTTGGGCATTTCTGGTAGTTTATGACGCTTCTAAAGAAACAAGGAATGTGCCCATGAAATGCCACCTGGGGATTAAACACTCCTGAGTACCAGGGCCCACGGTTATTCAGGAAGAGCATCAAGCATCATGCCACCCCAGGTCTGCTGTTTGGAGAGAAATACAGGATCACACTCAATCTCTTCCACGTTCTCAGCAGTAACTCCCTGAAACTTTGAGATTTCCGGAGCCTGTGGGAATGGTGGAGTCCTGCCCTGGGCTTCTATCCCAAGGAGGGACACACCCAAGTGGAAACGGTGGCCTCGGAGGGGTGGGACAGGTACTAACAGGCCAGACGTCGCCGAGCACAGGAGGAAGTGAGAGAAGCATGCAAACGCCAAGTCACAAAGCCAGCAGGGTGTCAAGGCAGCCTGCTGACCCACACACGCCCATCGAGCGGAGCACAAGGGAGGAGCAGTAGCATCGATCTTAACTCTCCGGGCAACACACTTGTTTGGAGGAAGGTCCTAAGATTAAAGAGAGGTGGGTTAACAGAAGAAATGGGTTCTGGGTGGTGCGCATGGGAACTTTAGGGGCAAACGGGGAAGGAACCAAGACACCCATTGGATGGGATTATTCGGAGGAAGGATTGGAGTTCACCCTGACTTAGTGCCCAGGTGCCCTCGGGGAACACAGCTGGTGCCCAGCTGAGGTTGGGCCTCGTGGGAAACGCACACACACACAAACACTCGAGGCACACACGTGTTCTCACACATGTTCTCACGCCCATTCCCACTCGCAGAGATGCTCCGTGAGCCCTGAAGGGCTCTGACGCCCTGACAGGTGTCAGCTCTCACCTGGTCTCTGTTGCTTCAACCTTAACAAAGGTAACAAACAACAAGGCTTGGGAACTCGGAGGCCCACCCGAGGCCACTAGTCACGGGGACAGCGCGGCTGCCGCACTGATTCTGGAGCATCCTTGCAAGGGACTCGGTCCCCTGGCACCACTGCTTTCCTGTCTCACAGCAAGCGGATGAACACCGTGAGCCACGCACAGACTCCAGATCACCATCCAGCATCTTCCTAATCTCCACCTTCTGCGCAGCCCAGGCTCGACCTTCAGTGAATACAAATCAAAGCTGAACTGAGCTCAACCGCAGGAGCCAGTGATTGCAATGAGATCCTGGTATCTGGGTGATCAGCAGTGTCTTAAGGACCTTTTTTTTTTTTAAGAGAAGCTTAACAACTCCTGCCCTTTGAACAGCTCTGCATTCATAAATCATCTCACTTTCCCAAACTGAAACAACGTCTTACTTCCCATTAATTCGAGAACTGCATTCTGGTTTGGTAGTTAGCCTTCAAGCTGCGCGGATATTACTACAATTGAAGGTGAACTTGATTAAAGGGAAAAGGGCCGCGTGTGCTGGTGACCTGGGTCTGAGCTGTTTTGGGAATGAGAGAAGAGGAGCAGTGTCAAGCCCAGGGGACATCTCCTGCTGGGTAAGGGGGTACCCCAGACGGGACAGCAGTCGGTGAGCAGAAAGCGAACGTTCTGATGTGACATCAGACCTTCTGCAGGGGGACGGCAGGCAGCAAATGGGCCACAGCGACGGCAGCAGGTGGCTTCCGCTGCCCCAGCCACCCTAGGAGGCAGGACCCTCCAGCCGCCATTCACAAGGAGAAAACTGAGGCACGAGGAGGGAGCAACTTGCCACCAATAACACAGCAAGTGACACAGGCCACATACGAATGCAGAGCTGAGACCACGCAGCACATCCTCACGCGCAGCAGAACAAGAGCAAGAGAAAAAACCCACACAACCTTTTCGCAATAAATCTCCTGCATCTATGAGTAACAATCTGTGCTGGAAACAGAATAGTAACGCCACAAGGAGCATTAGAGGTTGTCCAGTTCAAAGTTCCTTATATTAATGAGGGATTGAGCAGAGCACAAGCCTTGGGTCTGCAGACCCTGAGTGGGAGTGTCTGCGCCCACCCCACAGGGCCAGGCTCCGGACAGACCCCCAGGGCCGGGTCCAGGGGTTCGCGAATAGAGGTTGATCCGCACGAACAGTGATAGCTGGGAACTTTCTGCTAAGGATCAGGACCCTTACTGAATATTTCAGGAATATGTGCTCCCTGACACGCTAGATCTAAAGGGAGTGATTTCATGCTGTTCTGTGGCTGAAACAGGGACGATGGCTCCACACGCAAATGTTGTAACCCACACCCGCCAGCCTGAAAGTCAGCAGGGGCAGTGGACCCAACACCTCGTCACTGCTTTGTATTAAAACAAGAGTTTCTGCAGTGAACATGAAATAGCTTCCGGCAGTGCTTTCGCCCCACCGTGAGGTTGGGAGATGTGTGTGCCTTCAGAAAAGGGAATTCATTGCGTGACAAACACCCTCTCTGTTTATTTATTAATGTTGATGGTTACAGGAAAGGCTCATCACAGCCTTAAAGGAGACAGTGTTGTAAATGAGGAGGAGGCTCGGTTGGACTGGAGAATGCCTTTTTTGTTGTTTTTCTCTTCTAAACGAAGATCTTTCATTCAGATGTGCTGTGGGAGTTTTAGGCTATGTACTTGGAGTTTTTCAATCATTGTCAGAATGTTCATTTCTATGTGTCACTTAATAAAATACCAAACCAACAGCAGCACAGACTCTGAGCTCCTGGTCACACCAAGAGGAAGCTCGTGAGATAAAGGCAGGATTTCGTGATTTTGAGGGTGGACATTTCTGAGCAGGTGTTGGTTTCTATGCATAGACACTCACGAGATTTCACGAGAAGAAATATTTTATTTCATTGAATTTCAAATATATATTTGATTTCTTGTCTCTATGCTAGAAGCTAGAGACACAAAAGCAAGTGTCAATGACCTCTGCACTCTGACCTCAAGGATCAGTTGCCTTTATTTTATTCCTTGATTGAACCAAGTAATGGCGACCGATCCTTGAAGTCAGAGGAAATCTTTTAAGCAATATCAAGAAACAAATTTACATCGATTTAAACTTGAAACTTCTAAGTTGTCTTCGTGAAAAGTGTATGACATCTATATATGCTCATGTTGACAAACTTCCTTATTTTTAACACTTCACCCTTGGGTGTGGTATGTCGTTATAGGTTTATCATGAGATACAATTCACAAAAGCACTACAGTATTCCAGGCATTGAGGCAAAGTGTTTCCATATCTCTTGTGGCACCTCGAGGAAGCATTTGGGAAGTGGGTACCACCTGACCATCCCCAAATCCTCTTGAGAGTTAGACTAGATCAGCAGAGCATGGGCTTACTTGTAAGCGTGCAGAGACTGCAAGCTGTTTTTATTAATATCCTGTCCTATAAGGAAGGAAGGGTGTTTGGAGGGGTTACACCTCTTGCTGAAGGACATGAGCTGAGTAAGGAGCAGGTCTGGGACTTGATGCTAAGCTCTCTGCCCCAAGACTGACCCGCCCCTTGTAGGTTACGGTGTGAATTTGAAAGAACCCTTATAATCTGCCACTCTAAACATCATATAAAATGCACAAAAGAAAGGGTGGGAAAAACAGCACTGAAAACATCATAGAAATAGGTCTGGAGTAAGAATTCAGGTTGACTAGTCCTCAGATCCACATTCTTCTCTCCAAAACTCTCTAGAGATGTAGTCAGTCTCCTGTCTCCTCAAGGGCTTTTGCTGTGATGCACAGAAGTGGTCCCTGAATTACAAGGCGAAGGAAAAGATGAGTCCTGCCTTACACTTCTGTAATCGTAAGTAGGTTCATCTTAGACTGAGTGCCTGACAGTGGCTGGGCTGAGGTCTTTCCTGATCATGTTCTGGAAAATTATGGAATCTGTCCCTTGTCCAGAAAAGAACAGTCCTGAGGAGAAGGTCTATGGTGTCACTACAGAGGGGCAGCCAGGAGGGAATCCAGGAGAGGGAGGGAGGGAAGCACAGAGAGGGAGACTCCACGACGGCCACAGAGCCCCAGAGGCGAGCTGGGGCCCCTGGTTCAGCTTGTCAGCTGTGACGGCCAATTTTGTGTGCCAACTTTGCTGGGCCACGCTACCCAGATATTGGGTCAAACGTAATCCTAGATGTTGCTGTGAAAGTTAAATCAATAGACTTTAAGTAAAGCAGGTTATCTTCCGTAATGGGTGGGCCTCATCTAATCAGGTGAAGAGCTTCATAGAAAAAGACGCAGATCCCCAAAGCAAGAAGGAATTCTGCCTGCAGACGTGAACAGTGGCGTTAACTCTTCCCCTCATTGTGCGTCCAGCATGCTGGTCCACCTGCAGAGTATGGAGTCTCCACAAGCAAGTTAACCTGTTATTCCCTCACTCGCTCTCTCTCCGTAGATAGGTACGTGGGTAGAGATAGAGGTACACACACACCTGTTGTGGGCTCTGTTTCTCTAGAGAACCCGACTGGTAGAACAGCTGACAGTGAACTTAGGCCCCACAGGCACTTTGGAGACACATGAGAACAGGGAGGTGCAGGGATGGTTCTTGAATCTCAAGACCTTCATCACTAAAGGTGAACAGACAGGGCTCACACAGGTGGTGTCGCGGGACCACCATCCAAATCACCTTGTGCAAACACACATGCACACTCACACACGCACTCATCCCTTTCCCCGCCCTCCACGGGGATCTGGAGTGACTTAGCCAAAGGTGACTTTGGCAGGAAGATGGGTGGCGGGTGGGGCTCCTTCCCCTCCTCCGCTCTTGAGATCAGGGCACAGCACACACTTGTCTCTGCCTTTGGCTGCAAGGAAAACTCAGGGGCGACCTCCCTGAGCTGTGAGCAGATCTCCCACCACCAGCCTGGCATTCCCTCCCGATGCTGTGATTTGACGGCATTCCAGCCACACACCCGGCTGTGCTCTCTCATATCTGTCACTTCCACCTGACCCTTTTAGCTCTCATAACTGGATCAACCTTGAAAATATGAGAGAGTGATATCAGCTGACTTCCTCAAATCAATCCCTGGGACCAGGACCAGGAACACTGAGAAGTGGGCAGGGAATGGGCTCCCCAGGGGTAAAAAGCCCCTTGCAGTGAATGAGGCTCCCTGGTGGGGGCCTTGGCCAGGAGGGAGGCTGGACATTTGGAGAGGGTCCTGGTGGGCTGGGCCCCACAGGACCTGCAGGTCGTGGCTGCAGTGGTCACCCTGTGCCACGTGGGGCACCACACTGCTGGCCACAGGCAGATCTGGACATGTTTCAGTGTGTCCTCAGCTTAGCTGACAGGTGTGTCTGTGGCCGATATTGTTCGGCCTTTGGCTTAGCAAACGATGGGGCTCTCTGCATGGCCACAGACACAGCAGACAGAGGCTTTCCCTTGGAAAAGCCATCGTTACACAAACAGAATGAGCTACTTTTCAACAAGAAGGGGCCAGAGCAGGAATCTGGCCAACCATGAGCCTTGCCCTCCATAAAACACTCCTGGCCCAGCACCGTGGGGGAGGCTGGTGTGGATTCGGATTGTTTTAGACGTGAGTGGGCAGATCAGTTGAGCAGTTGTGCATTTTAAAAGATGAGGATGCAGAGGTACAGAGCAATGATTGGTATCTAGTTTTAAACTTAGTAGCAAGCCGGGGGTTATGGGCTAAATTGTGTCCCCCTCAAATTCTTATGTTGAAGCCCTAACCCCAGTGGACCTGTATTTGGCAATAGGGCCTTTCTGGAGAGAGTTAAGGTTAAGTGATGTCATAGGGTGGGGACCTAATCCAGTAGCACCAGTGTCCTTATAAGGAGAGGGACACCAGGGCTGCACACACAGGGAAAGGTCACCTGAGGACATAGTGTGCAGGCAGCTGTCTGCAAGCCAGGCAGTGAGGCCTCCTGAGAAGTCAAACCTGCTGGCACCTTGATCTGGGACGTGCAGCCTCCAGAGATGCAGAGGAGTGTGGCCGAGCTGCACGGGAGGGCACAGGTCTCCCAGCGGGAATGCTTCTGACCTATCAGAACTGGGTGTGATAGATGCTAAGCCCACAGGTTTGGACAGGGTGCGGGAAGACATGTTATAAAATGCACAGATTTTCCATGTGCTACATCTCTCCACACAATCCTCTCACTAATCCCACCTTGCTTTAATGAAAATCTGTCTTTTCTTGGTATTAGTCCATTTCTCATGAAAGTCTCTGGCTTTGAGCACAGGGGACAAATGGCCTCAATTCTCTTTCTGCCTATGTAAGTTGTGCACACAGAAGTTGTGTCTCAGTTCTTACCTGGAAGACTCACGCCAAGAGCTCTCGCTTTGTGTCCACTGTGGCCACCAATCTCTGCCTTCATGTTCTCAAATTTGTCTTCAAATCAACTCTCTGGCTCTCTTTTGGTTTAACTCCCATCTCTGCCCAGCGTAGAACCCACGGCTACCACGTCAACGGCATGTTACCAACAATAAATATTTCTCAACTCTCTTGCCTTTGGCCACAAGAATGAAACCAACCTTCTGGCTCCCAGAAACTCTCTCAACATTCACGATTCTTTTCAATCATTTTCAATTTCCCTTAAGGAGACTTTTTAGACAATTTTCCTAATCACCCCATCCTATATTATTGTGTAACCCAGATACACTGTATATTTGTTTGTAAATTGGATGTAGATCTGTGTTTCATGAAAAAAAGTGGCCTTTTTTCATCTGTCCCCGCAAAGTTATTTTTGTCGAAGCACAGTATCGCTCCTGTTGAGCCCTTCAAGCACAGCTGAGCACTGAAGGAGGAAATCATATCACAGCCTTAATTTGTCTTAACTAGAAGAGTGAATATTTACTCTTTCTCTCCAGTAAGTCTCAGTATTTCTAAATCATGCTTTCACTCGTCTCTCGTCCAGGGCATGACTAATGCACATGAGTTCCCACCCCAACTCCATCCACAAATGGGAGGAAGCAGAAGTCATCCACCGAGGATGCCTTCAAAGTCTGTCTACTCCCCAGCCCTTCCTGTTTCCTCTCTACTCCAACCCTGCGGCCACCATTCTACTCTGTGTTTCTACGAGTTCAACTTTTTTTTTAAGATTCCACATTTAAGTGATATCATGTAGTATTTCTTTTTCTCTGCCTGGTTTATTTGACTGGTTCACAATTATCTTTTAATGTATATGGGCTAGTTACGAAAGTATCCATAATCAATAAAGAATAAATGCACCCCTCCCCCCCCAACCAAAAAAAAAAACAACACTCACAGGACTCACTTGGGTAAAGGTGTGAACTTAGTTGCATTGCAACAGTGCACTTCAATGAGATCCTAAATTGAAGTTAGGGAGTAGGAAATATGGGGCCATTAACACCTGGAAGAAATGGACGTAATGTCTTTTTGCTTCCTTTCTCTGCGTAAGCATTACTTGACCTTTTCCTCCAAGATTAATACCTCCAGCTATGTTCTGAATCTTATGTCCTTTCATCGCCTCCAAGGTCTTATGCCCTCAGTTAATAACTTAACCTTCCGTTTCATCATTCTTTTTACACACAAGCATTCATATGCAAAGAAACAAATCAATGCAGTGTGCAGCATGTTACTACATCCTAAGATCCTGGATTTTTAACTATGAGTTTAAGTCTTCTGCCTCCACCGTATCTGAATTCTACATTTTTGCCATAACAAAAAAAAGGTTGGCTTTTGCCAAACTTCCTCTGCCCTCTGTGAGGATCATCAATCTCTCTGTCACCCTGGAATGCTCTCCAGACCACTCCCAATCCGGTCAGCTCCTTCTCCTCATTTTTTTGAGACTCATTCCAAGCTTTTAAGAAGTGATTGCTCAATGTCACTCACCAATCACATTTCCTCTCCTCCTCCCCTACCCTGGCCCTGACCCTTCACCTTCTGGAGCCCCTGCTATGGGGTTCTCCCTGCAACACTTATTACACTATCTTACAAACGTGACATCACTTAACTGTGACCTTGCTGGATAATGTACAACTTTGGGGCAGGAATTATACTCATTCCTGAGTCTCCAGTGCTTACACCAGTGTCAAGAATAATATGCACTCACACATTTCTATTGAACGTTAGAACACATGGCTGATTGATGAAAAAACAAATAACTGGATGAAAAAGAAAAGATAAGAATGTTTTAAAGTAACCTGCGGATGCAACAGCATGACTGAACACCCAAGAAATGCTAACCGTGCTGAATGAATTCTCCACTTCCAAAGATAAGCTAAAAGCTCCCACAGTAAAACTTGCCTCTTAGGTCCAGGATGCATCTATCTATTTCACGCAAGCCGAGTACACATCTCCCCAGGACAGAGAGCATGGCTCGTAATGATGTGCCCACAACTCAGGACTCAGCCTTCAGAAGCATCTAAACAAATTCTTCATGATGTTGAAAGTTTGTTCTCTCAATAAAACTGAGGCAAGAGGCCGCACCAGCAACTCTAGGGAAGTTATCTTCTGTAGCATTCTTGCTATTGAGCACATCCAATATGACACTGTTAACAGGGTATAGAGATTACCATTCCTTTTTTTTTTTGAAGGTAGCACAATGATCAGTCTTTTCCCTAATATTGCTACATGGCCATGGCTTTGTATTAGACACCTGTCATTGATTCATATAATTAAGAGCTAGAAAAGGCCTTTGAAATCCACTGTATTTCAAAAGAGAAAAACACCTACAAAAGGATAATTGGTCTTTGATCAAAATATTTAGCAAATATTTTATTATGTCCAAGCAAAAATTCTTATTTTAACGGAGTTTAAATATCATAGGGTAGATTTTCTTTGGTAGGTTTTTTTTTTAATTGACGTGAAAAGTCTTTCCATACTTTTTTTTCAATAGTTGGAAAGTGCCCAAGGACCATCATTAAATATTAAAAGGTGAGGGGAACCATATGGTCACCTCTGAGGGATTTCGAGATCTTGGTGGCACTCCATCTGCATTGGTAACAATTTAGTCATTACATCAAGGACATGGAGGGACTCAGAAGTGGACTTGTGTGGGAGGAAGCTCAAGTGGAAGGTGGCAGAGTGCCACACACACCACGCTCAGATCGCCTTCTCTCCTCTGAGTGCCTTTGGACCAATCTAAACTTGTTAGATATATTGTTACTGAAAGTCAAGGAATTTACCCTGTGATGCACGTTTCTTTTTTCAAAAAGAGATTCTGTATTTACAAAAATGATATCATCTGTCATGCAATTCGAACACTAAGAAATTGCTTGCTCTTTGAACACATGGGTCACCCTATTTCAAAGTCAGACAGTGGTTGCAAAAAACTTTCTCTTGGATGTTGAGATGGAAAGAGTTAAGTTTACCTGGATTTTATTACCACTGTAAACTAAATTTTCAAATATCTATTCTCTGAATTAAAGGAATTACACACCAGGAATGGATAAAAGATACCTCTGTTTATGTTCATTACTTCCACACGTTAATGGGCCCTGGTGTGGACTCCCTAACTTCAACTTAGGATCTCATTGAAGCGTGCTTTTGAAATGCATCTAAAATATCCACATTTAAACAAGTGGGCCCATTGGTGTTGGGAATTGCAACTCTTGTATGCCTATCTCCCTAAAGCTATATTTCTCTGACCATCTGTCTCTCCATTTTACTCCCAAACATGCTATGAAATAATTCAGTATTCCTTACCTTGTAAATGAAGATTCATGGCTCAAAACGGTCTAACAACTTGTCAATATCTCATAGTTGGTAAGTGGCAGGTCCCAAATTCATGGCTCAAAAGGGTCTAACAACTTGTCAATGTCTCATAGCTGGTAAGGGGCAGGTCCCAAATTCAAATGCTGGATATCGGTCCAGCTCCAAATGTTGAGCTCTTTTATTACATTTTTGGAGATGTAATGAAGCCTGGGTAGAAGTCATTACAGTTTTGGTTTTTTTGTGTTTTTTTTTTTTAGCACAACATCCCACAGACTTAGGTAAGGATTTTGTGACTGAGCTGCCCCAACACCCCCTAACACCTACTAACCAAGGAACAAGGACACCTCGGTACGAGAGGAATGTGTCTAAGCAGAGTTCATACTGCTCTCTGGAGCTCCGGGCTTCTCTTCGTTTTAATTCTCAGCTATTTCATCCACGTTCCCTAATTTGTTGGTGTACAATTGTTCCTAGCATTCCATTATAATCCTTTCGATTTCTAAAGGTCAGCAGTGATGTCTTCTCATTCATTCCCAATTTTTGCAACTTGAACATTCTTTTATTTCTTGGTCAATCTAGTTAATATTTGTCACTTTCTTGATCTTTTCAAAGAACTTACTTTTGATTTCATCTACTTTCTATTTTTTTCCTATTTTTTATTTCATTTATTTCTGCTTTCATCTTTATTCCCGCCTGCTTTGGTTTAGTTCCTTCTTTGTTTAGTTTCTTAAGGGGGAAATTTAAGTTATTTATTTGATAACTTTCTATTTCTTAATATTGACATTTAGAGCTATAAGTTTCTCTCTAGGCACTGCTTTAGCTGTATTCCATGCATTTTAGTGTTCTGTGCCTTTGTTTTCATCCTTCTCAAAGGATTTCCTAATTAGGATCTTGTCTTTTCATATAGATCATATAAGAAATGTGAATTTTTTTAGATTTCACTAAGGAGGAAACACATTTATCATTTAATGTTGTGAGCAATCTGTTCATCAATTTGTTACTTGCCATCCAACATTTTTAAAAGTAAGCTGCAAATTTAAGAAATTGTGATCAAGATTGTTACATTAGTCAGACATCATTTTCCCAGTTTCTTGGTGCCATGGTGCATATTTATTATGTTTATATTGAATGTGCATGTACTTATGTATTTTTATCATCATTCAAAATACTCCTTCAAATTCAGAAAATGTCTGGAAAATCAAAGCGAATTTCTTGGGTTAGAACTAGAGCGTGTGCTTTACTACCACAAAAGTTCATCTGTGTATCTTATGTTTGTTCTTATGGAACAGTAGTTATACCCCTTTTTTTCTGATTAAAATAGCTTTAGAAACTCTAGGACTATGACCGATGATCCTATCACACATCTGTCTTTAAAATACACTAATTGCCTTCATGTAATACACGATTTTTTCTATGTTATACTAAAAACACAGTAAAGAATGACACAAATGCCAAGTTTCATCTCCAGGAAGGCCAAGCCAGCTCTGCAGTAAAGCAAAGTTCTTCCACTGACAAAGTCTAAGGAGAGTGTGTTAGCACCGAAAGAAGACTTTCCGAGACAGTCACAGACGTGAATGCCATGTTAGACACTTCCTCCAGGAAGTTCTCCAGCTTGCATGAGGAATCTGGGCACCAACCCTTGTTACTGAAGGTGTATTCAGGGAGTTCTGTGTGTTGAATCAGGAAAGCTGTGTATCAGAACACGTAAAAGGGGGGATGACGTCTCTGAAATAAATATATCTTGTTGAAATAGGTTGTCAAGACTGGTTCATCCAAGATCGAGCACCAGGGGCAAGCGGCTGTGGTGGAAACGCGGCTGAGATGACACAGGTTAACACTGGGTGTGGGGGAGGAGCACTGAGCACACAAGGGCACGGTACACGTTCAGAGGCTTTCACGGCAGGGCCCCACGTCCCCACAGCGCAGGATCGGCTGGCTGCTGCAGGACCAGCTTTTACAACAGCATCACCAATGTGGTGGTGGGCTGGGCAAACGACAGTCTCTAGTCACTTGGCATGCGCACAAAACTTCCTCCCATCCCTCCACTTTGAGCTGGGTGAGCTGCAAAATTCTTAGATAATTCAAACTGAGAGATAGGGTTAGATAATTCACAGTGAGTAGGGCATAAAGGGGCATTGACCAACTGAAATACAGCCATAAGCAAATAAGGGGCCATAAAGGCAGTCCTAGTGTATGCTACAATTCGTGTGGGTTACCCAGTCAAGGACGTTAAATATCCATTCATTTAACCCAACTAGACACGTACCCGAATATTAACTTTGAAATATTTAATTATTTCCTGCTGATGATGGATAATTGCCTGGGGTTTTTCAGCACATAATAGCTAACGACGGAAAATTGCCAGAGTTGGACCTATTCCGGGAGTTTTATGAACTTAATTTTGCCAAGAACACAGGTCCTAATAAGGGACTCATAAAATCTCAGGGAGGTAGATGGAATTTTAAAATATTCCTTGATTATTGAAAGCAATTCAGTGAAAAATTAACAAGCAGAGTATACTAACTGTTGACCTCCATAGAGCAAAAATTAGCCATCACTTTTTTTTTAAATAAATTTTATCTTGTGATCATTGTAGAATTGCATGCAGTTGTAAGGAAATGCAGAGAGATCTCATACTCTTTTACTAGGCTACCCAAAAGCAACATCTGGCAAAGCTGCAGCACAATATTACAAGCAGGATATTGACTTTGATGCAGTCAAGACGCAGAGAATCTCCACCGGCACAAGGACCCCTCATGCCACTCACTTCATCCGCAGTCACCTCCTCCTTACCCCTGAGGAAGCACTCATGTGGTCTCTGTGTCTACAATCCCATCAGTTCAAGGATGTTACGTAAATGGAATCGTACAGTATATAAACATTTGGGAGTGAGTTGTTTTTCCCCTTACTGAACAACCTAGGGATTTATACTCATTTAACCAGGTGAGTTATTGAGTGTATCCAAAGTTTTTTTTTTTTTTTTCCTGCAGTGTGGTCCATGGCCTGGATGTACCATGGCTTGCTTAACCATCCACCTGGTGAAGGACCTCTGAACTGGTTCCAGTTTGAGGCTATTACAAATAAATCTGCCATGAAAATTTGTGTATAGATTTTTGTGTGACCATATGTTTTTGTTTATCTGGGATGAATGCCCAAGAGTGCAATTGCTGGGTCATATGGTAACTTCACACGTAGGTGTTTTTTTTGGTTTTTTGGCTTTTTCTTTTTCTTTTTTTTTTTTTTAAAGAAATTGCCTGTTTCCCAAAGTAGCTGTGTCATTCTATAGTCCCACCAGCAACATACAGGTGATTAAATTCCCTATATACGCTTCTGTATTTTCTGTCACCACTATTTTTTAAAAAGTTTCCTTTTCTGAGAGTTATGCTTGTCTTATTGGGTTTGGATTTACACTTGCCTGGTGGCTAATGATATTGAGCATCTCTTCCTGTGCCTATTTGCCACCTGGATAGTCTCTTCTGTGAAATGTCTATTTTTCCCCCACTTCTCAGAGTCCTCATATTTAATATATATGTGTATATATATATAATATTCAGGGTTTTTAATTGTACTTTGTGGAAGGAACGGAGAAAATTACACCTACCCCATCTTCCCAGGAGTGACAGACTATAGCCATTGCTTTTTTTTTTAAGAACCTTTATTGGTATACAATTGACATATGATAAACTGCATATGTTTAAAGTGTACAATTTGATATTTTTTTCTTATTAGTAACATATATATGGCAATCCCAATCTCCCAATTCATTTCCCCCAACCCATCCCCCCTCCCGGCTTTCCCCACTTGGTGTCCATATGTTTGTTCTCTACATCTGTGTCTCTATTTCTGCCTTGCAAACCGGTTGATTTGTACCGTTTTTCTATATTCCGCATATATGCGTTAATATACAATATTTGTTTTTCTCTTTCTGGCTCACTTCACTCTGTATGACAGTCTCTAGGTCCATCCATGTCTCTATAAATGTCCCAATTCTGTTCCTTTTTGCAGCTGAGTAATATTCCGTTGTATACACGTACCACATCTTCTTTATCCATTCATGTGCCATCGCTTTTTTAATGCAATTGAATTCAGTAACATTTATTAAGCAACAACTGCATGCTAGCATAATGAAAGAGTAAAATAATGAGACGGGCTTATTCATTAAGCAAATGTGGATTGGGAACCTGCTTGGTGCCTGGCATTGCCCTGTTGCTGGGGGTGCAACAATGACTAGAACAGAACAGCCCTTCCAAGCTGGTGGAAGACAGAGGCGGTGGGCAGGTTAGACCCCCAGGCTGGGTTAAGGCAAGACCTGAGTGATTTCAAGAAGCACTTTTATTTCAAAGGATACCTTTTATGGGTTTGAGGGAAGTCTTCCCAGAGGAGGTATCATCTAAACTGAGACCCAAAGGCTGAGTTGTGGTCACTGGAAAAGAGTGAAGGTTGAAAGAGAGAAGAAAGACTGGTCCGTGATTGGAGAAGAGAGGGAGATAACTAGTAATGTTCCATTTGCTCACTTCTGTAACCTTGATATCAAAATTACAACCTCAAAAAGAGGAGGGAACACTCAAAAGAAAAATATCCAGAATACTTCACATAACAAAGTAGCATTTTATAATAAAAGATCTTTTAGAAGGCAGAAATGTGTAGAAATAGAAAAGAGACATTTCTTTCCCATTGATTAATATTTAAATTATTTTGTGAACTAAAATAGAGTAGTCATTTTGTAGATATTACAAAGTGAAATTCATGTTCTGAATATTTCTTGACGGACCATATTGATTAAACATATGCATTTTTTACCTACTGTTTTACTATAGGTGCAATTTATGTATTTTGCATGCACTTAAGGAAGGTGAGATTTCTCTGGAAGAATATTGTTTCCATTTCATGGGATTCAAAGTGTTGGATTTCAAGCTGACTAGCCATTGATTGAATTCAACATGATCTAGCTGTCATTTTATATCAAGTCTAGTATAAACATTGTGGAGGAAAGCTCTGGCCTACATTTTTTTTTGAAACAAAAATGAAACTTGACAAAAAATATTCTTGATATTCTGAGTACAATGACAGCCATATGTTCCTTCAACACTTTCCCTTAATAGGGCAAGGAATTTGTTTCAAACAAAGACACGTAATTGCAAGTTGTTGTCGGAGACAGCACAAGGGTCAGACTTGGTAAAGAGAGAGAATAAAATTTGGGATGTTGTTTGATTGTTAATTTTTCTCCATCTGCATTTAAAGTTTTAATCTCAGGTCTACAACTAATCTACAGTCCATTAACGTGAGTTTGCAAATGTCTCTTTCTGTCACGTGACTATCCATGGATGTAGCTATGTTTTCTGAGGCTCCAGTAGGAGCCAGTATTTCTGGGGAAATTCAGTGTTTTCTCAGGGAGGCTTCACTGATAAAACTCCAGACTGTGTGGACTTTCACTTGTCCTTATTTGTACAGACCCCATATAAACCAGTTCTCCTCACTCATTTTCCTCTTCATTTTCATGTTGAAATGGATTACTTTCATAACAGCTGTTTTTTAAGTAGTTTCTCTGTGTCACATGGAAGATCAATGGGGGAAAAATCAGCAGTTATAAGGGAAAAGTCATCCTGGCCTTTGTGTCTGTGTGGCACTATCTTCAAATTCTCAAATTCTTTGTTTGGAAGCATATGAAGCATTTCCAAGGACTGTGAGGAGGGATAATTTCAGGGAGTGAGCTTCCTGGATCTTCATCCTAAGTGCTCATTCACAAAACTGGTTTGCAGGAGGACAGGACAGAGTGCTTGGTAGGAATTTGTCTACTTCATGAAAGAAAGGCATTCACCTGTCTCATCCCAAATAGCAAGGTGGTATCCTGCCCCCTAGTGTGAAAACCCAAGTTCCTGGCATCTGCAATCAGAATATCCAAACACAGCAATCCTGCGGGTTTCAGACTTCCTTGACAAGTTAGAAGTTGGAGACCCTGAACAGTGTGCCCTGACCTCACATGATGTGTTATTGGCATGTTCTGACTGTTGGCATGTTCTAACATGATGTCTTGTTGGCATGGTGGATGAGGTGTTGGGAATAAGGACCTTTCTGTTTCATGGTTTTCTTATCCCCTTCTTCTAACCATTGCCAAACAATGTACAATTCCTACGGGAGACTATCATGAGAAAAAAGTCAAGAGTTCTGGAAATTTTTAGGAATGCCAAAGTTTTAAAGATCCTTTGGGTTAAACGAATGAGCAGAGCTTTATGTGATTTTTTTCAGATTTGGTTTGGGTTATTCCTTTAGGCATGAAAATGTATTTTATGAAGTTATACCACAAAATATTCTTTTCACCAGTAGTCAATTCTCAATTCATATTAAAAATGTTTACTGTGCTCTACTGTCAGTTAACCAAAAATAAAATGCTGTGCAAATTAGATATATACATTTCTCTCTTCATTAAATGCATAGGAAAAAATCAATGATTTATCTTACTAACAGATGCGTTTCTAATACAATTTTACACTTTTATTCTTAAAATTTATAAAAATATGACAGTTGTTTTAAATGATCATATGCTAATATTATTTGTAATATTTTAATTCTTAGAGCCTTTAGTCACAGACAATACAAAAATAAAAATTTGAACATATATACATTCTGTTGTTTCAGATGGATTTAATAAGGTGAACTTCAAGATGTTTCACTTATAAAACACATTTCACTTTCATAAAAACTTGTGGAAAAAGTGTAGTCTGATCAAGGATGAAAATCAAAGCTATGAGTCATTGGAGTGTAAAAGAACATTTATATGTACTTTTAAAATTATGAAATCAATGTGGTCTTTGGATTCTATTGGATACTTTTAAATGTGGTTTGCCATTTTATTTTTAAATATCACTGTTCACAATGTGTTAGAACCACCGAAATGTATAAAACATGATATCAATAGATGTCCATTCAAAGTTCTGTGAGTAGATTTCAAATTTCCTTTAGGAGTATTTGTGTGATATGAATGTGACCATATTTGGAGAAAGGATCTTTACAGGAATAATTAAGGTTAAGATGAGGCCATTAGGGTGACCTAATTGGATATGATTGATGTCCTCATGAAAAGGGAAAATTTGGACACAGACACAGACATGCACTGAGGGAAGTTGATGAGAAGACATAGAGAGAAGAGGACCATCTGTAAGTCAAGGAGAAGAGGACTCAGGAAGAGCCAATCCTGCCAAAATCTTGATCTCAGACTTTTGGCCTCCAGAACTGTGAGAGAATAAATTTCTGTTGTGTGAGCCACCCACTTTGTGGCACTGTGTTACAGCAGCTCTAGGAAACGACTACAGACACTCATGAACAACAATGAGATCTCAGTTCAGGACAAACTTCTGCTAAACACATTTGAGCATGCTTTCCTCTGGGGTGGAAAAAATGTTCCTGAGATCACACCGAGGATGCAAACCAATAGCTGCTCCTGAATCGTCAGCTGAAAGTATTTTGCTCAATTTAAGGTCATGGCTATTAGTTAAACACTTATACAGCAATCCCATTTTTCAAGTGTACTAGTTATGCCATGTTAGAGCAAAATTAATAGATTTGTAAATATTAACTTGGAACCTGGGACAAATAAGTCTGATCTCAACAATGGCATTTCTGATTTAGTGGCAGATATTTGCTATTACTCTTTAGACAGAGCTCAAAGGATTTAGCTGGTGGTCATTTCACATTTGCCTCCTTGAAAGTGCCACATATTTTATGATGTCTTCCATGGTCTTTGCCTTCCTTCCTCTGGAATGAAGTACATTGGCTTGATTTCTAGCAATATCTTTAAGTAGGTCATTAAGAAAAAACATTCATAGGAAGCAGAGGTCAATTCCAGGCCTTCCCCTTCCAGTTAAATTAGAAAGAGAAATAGCCCTGAAATTTATCTACTGTGCTGTGACATTTTCTGTTAAGATATTCGGTACACTTTTCAAAATTACAGTTACCAACACAGACATAATATATTATGTCCAGAGTATACCTGACATTTTAGAATTACACATTGTTTACTTAACATCCTTATTTTATGTTTTGAAGTGAAGCAATACATTTTAAGAAGATCAAACTTTTTTTTTTTTTTTTGCATGATAACCAGTGGGTTAGGCTAAAACTTCTGGGACCCACATGTGCTTTGCTTATCTGGGAAGGCTTTAAGGGTTGGCACAGGTTTGGATTTTGTGACCTGAGGTATATGCTGCCATGAACTTATTCTTGAAATATTATGAACATTTTCCTATTATGGACATCTTATTATGAACATTTCCTTAGAGTTTTCCTTGTATTTTTTTTAATGATTAAGCACACAATTCTCCAATCAACATTTATGTTTTTAGGCACCCAGGTTGACGGTCAGGAAATCTTTATCCCCACTGATGAATCCAGGAAACTGTTTCACCCTCACATTTCTCCATGTAGCTTTGGAAAGGAATGTGCTCGAGAGGGATTTGGCAATGGTGCAATATTCGTTCATTCAACTATTTCTTTAGCAAACTTATATTTGACTAATGAAGACCAAATATTAACAGATACAAAAGAAATTGACTTTGGATATTCTGTGGAAATATAGAACAGGGACATGTTTTCAGGTAAACCTAGAATTTGTATTTCCAACAACACAAAGAGCTTACGTCTTTTCCATAGAAGTAGAACTCATGTGATAATAACTGGTGCTTAGTATTTTCTATAGGTCAGTTGTTTATAGGAGATAGGAGTCAAGAACAAGGATCCAGTTGGTGATGTGTTCTGTGTGTATTCAAGAGCAGAGAGCAGCAAAGAAGATGGTGTGGCAGGTACCAAAGATCCCAACAGGAGAAACCACAGGACTCTGAGGTAGACGTGACACCAATTATATTAGTGAAGCTTGGTAGAATAATAATGAATAACAGGAATCACCATCCTTAAAAAAAGGAAGCTAGTTCAGGAGAGATGAAAATGTGGATAACTCAGTAAAGATTTAACTCTTTATTAATAGTAAGAACAAAAATGGATTATTTAGAATAGTCATTTGAAAATTTATACAGTCATTTATATGATTTTGCAATATCCTTATGACATTTTCATAAGCATATCAAATGTTATCTTTTTGTGTATTTGTCTATGTTGTAGTCACCTGGTAAAGGCTGGGTAAATGCCCTTAACACAATGGCTAGACTGATGATTCCACACATGCCAAGAGGGTGTAGTTTTATTATGCACATAATACGGCTTTCTGGGGGGAGGGCTTAAGGCAGGATCCCAAGCTGGTCCAACGTATAGTTGGGGAGTGGACCCAGATTGAGGATTCCTGCTTGAGGGTTCAGCTTGCTTGTATGGCTTGAACTTTCCATTCATGCAAAAGGAAGGAGGATCTGATCTTCTGTGTTGACTTGGCCAGAAGGGAGGCGAGAGAGGAAGAAAGAGGGTGGAGGCAGGAAGCCTCAGCATCGTATGTGAAGTGGAGTCAGACCAGTGTCATCCATCCATGATGTTACAGAGAATCGCAGCTGACTTTCCACAAGGGTTTGAGAACCTTGTCACACTTCTTGAGATAGCTAATGATGTCACACAGTTCTTAGATCCCTGGTAGAAGTTCTTGCTCCTGAAAACCTCCACAGTGTGGACTAGATGTTTCCAATAGCAACCAGAGACTTGAAAGTTAGTCTGTGCAATGTCGGAAAAAGCACTGGGCACGGCATTGGGAAGCCACAGTGAAAGGGGGATATGCCTGTGCTCTTAGAAAAACTTTGAGAAAGAAAACCAAGTACATAAAACTCAGTTAAAACAGATAAACTTGGAATACCTGACTTTGGTTTATCAAAATAGTTACTATAAAACTGATTGGAGAAACATAATGACAATATTCTAAAATGAGATTACACTGTATGTTTTATTCTGATGGGAAGAATATTCTCACCTTTTAAGAAATAGTGCCGTGAGAGAAAATAAGCAAAAAATTCAAGCATGTGATAATAGCAATACAAATATGGCACACAGACTTAGATTGTAAACAAAACCAACTTGGCCCCACGGATAATTGAGCTTCTAAAACGGCAATAATATTTCTGCATAGCAAAGCTCTCAATGCAAGGTAGATGAATCTTTAAAGAAATTAACAAAACTCCTCACCTTTCCTGAAATGCTATCGTTTATGGTAATATTCAGGTCAATAATGTATAAACACAAAGGTATAATACATAAATGGTAGAAAGATAGCTTGGAAATAATAGTATTTTAAGAACTGATTAGATATGGTTCACTTTTTAAAATAAATTAAAAATACGTAGAATGGAAGGTCATTTGTGATTGGATTTTAAGTTCTGTGTCCCAGTTGTATAGTAAGTGAAAATAATCAAATTAATCTTTAAGGATTTTTATTTAATTATTTAGCCACAAATGACCTTCAATAAGTTCTGACCTAAGTAAAACAGTTTTGTGATGTCCAAACACAGCTAATTTTCATTCTCCCACCCACTACTGGTTCTGTGACAACTGAAACATTTTTTTTCAACTCCTGCATATAAAGTTCTATTTCTAGATATGTAGACCAGACTAGACCATGTTTCAGGGTCTGAGCATAATGCAAAGTCATGGTGTAAATCCACAGAATGACTCAGTGCATTAGAAACCACCACTGACTATTCTATTTTTAGCTAGAAGTTTAACTGATTTTCCCAGATATTTTCCTGGTGAACCTAAAATAATTTGAGTAGCGCTATTCCTGAATAAATGTAAATATATTCTATGGAAGTAGTCTCTACTGCCCTTTTACTTCTAATTTTCAATGATATGGATTTATTTTAAGTGCTGATTGATTTATTAGATCTTTGTGCAAGACACAGAAAATCGATACAAGAGAAATGAACGCAAAGTATAAGTGGCCACAAAAGGTCTCCTGTGTGTCTACAGAGGGAAGTTTTGATATAAATTTAACTCAACAGCTAAATTCTCTTTTATTCCAAGCTTCTATAATCTTTGTTCTTAACACAATATTTAATGAAAGAGGAGAAAGTGAAACAGCAAAACTGATGTCAACAAAGAAAACTCTTTAAAGAGTAAAATCTCTTTAATCTAGTCCATATGAACATGTCAAACAAACATTTATAAAATTTGTCATTTTAAAAATAAGAATAAGAGTGTGATAAAAATAGAATCATGTAGAATATAACCTTTTGGGATTGTCATTATTTTTAAAATTCAAATTATTTCTAAAATGTGTCATGTTACTCTGAGATAAATGTATATTCACATGCAGTTGTAAGAAATAACACAGAGAGTTGCTGTACATTCCTCACCCAGTTTCCCCCAATGGTAGTTTTCTTTACTATAGAAAACTATAGTAAAGATCATAACCAGAATACTGACACTGATGGTTAAAATGCAGACCATTTCAGTGACCGTGATGCTCCCTCATCCTGTCTCCTTAGAGCCACAGCCTCTTTCCTCCCAATACCCACTCCCTTCCTGAGCATTAGCCACAGCTGGTTCAGTTTTGTCTACAGTTTTGTCGGCTCACGAGTGTGATAAAAATGGATTCGTACAGAATGTAACCTTTTGGGATTGTCATTTTTTTCCCGCATAATCCTCTAGAGATCCAGCCACACTGCTGTGTATGTCCCTGCAGGTAAGGGGCCATATCTCCCCTGCTGAGTTCAGGATTCCTTTTCATTATCTTTAGTTTTCTAGTGTTTAATTGTGATGTGTCTTGGCATGAATACTTTAGGTTTATCCTATTCACACTTCATTTGGCTTCTTAAATCTGTAGGTTTATGTCTCTTTTCAAATGTGAGAGGTTTTCTGCCATTTTTTTTTTTAAGAGTTTTTCAAGCTCTTCTTGCTCAGCTTATTCCAGGACTCTGATGAATCAAAGTCCATGTCCTTTGTTACAGGCAAACCATTCCCTAAGGCTCTATTCTTTTTTCCTCCCCCAGTCCTTTTTCTCTCTCTTGTTCAGATTGGGTATGGAAGATCAGTAATATAACAGTAGAGCTTGAAGAGATTTTTATCTGATGTAGGGATCTTGAACCTGGTCTCTGGAGAGAGAACATGGATCTTGAACTTGGCCTTTGGGGGGAAGAAGCTTCTTTCAATTTCAAAGTAAATTCTGTGCATGTGTGTGTGTGCTGCATTTTTTTCTGGGGAAATGTTCATAAAGCTCATCTCTTTCTGAGAAAATCCCAACTGCCCTTACCCCTGCCTGCCAACCTCCTCTTTTCAGAACTGAGGACGCCTTCTAGTTTCCATTCTTTAATCACAGTCCCAACGCCCTTTTCACGCTCAGCACCCCTTGCCCACAGAGATATTTGTTGAAGATGCACAGGACTTTTCAGGAAAGCAGATGCGTCACCGCGTAGAGCTGGATATTTGGAGTGAGTGTTGCCAAGTATGGGCTGATCCCCATTTAGGAACAAATAACCCCCCAGCTTGGAGAGACAGCACATTGTGGCTGTTGAGGGTGGAACAGAGGTGCTGAATGGATAACACACACCGGAGTCAAACCTCCTCTGATAAAGCAAAGCTCCCGCCTCCTGGCCCAGCCCCACACACGTGGCTGCAGCCTTGGTAAACTCCATGCACGTCCCGGGAGGCGCCGCAGGCTCTCTTCCCAGCCTCTGCACAGCCAACTCCATTGTCTCCAGCTCCCACTTCATTTCAGTGAGTCGGAATGTAAGTGAGAAAGTCTTGTCCTGGGAGAAGCCTGCTCTGTTGCTCTAAAGGGAAATTGACTTTTATAAACACTACAGTTTAACTATTATTCAAAGGAACTGTAAACAATTTAGAACTTTACCTTTGTGCATTGTGTGAAATATTTCATATTTTATACAATGCTTTTAATAATCACAGAGCAAACCATTTTGGAATATTCTTATAAGCAATGCGGTAAGCTTACTGTGTGTACTTATTTCTCTATGGATTTAAATGTATAGCACTCCTATGATGTAATGGAATTAATAATGAATGATTGATTCATGTAAAATCCTGTGCTACTATTTAGAAGGCACTGGCTTATTTTAGAATTTGGTGATTATTAAAAATCCACAAAAATATTTGTTTCTTTACTTCTGTGGAAGTATATATTATTTTGAAGTCTGAAAACAGAATGGATGGCGAGGTTTGAAAATAAAAGTAAAGGGGTAACTGGTAAAGAACAGAAAGTATTTAAGCATACCAGAAGAAAACTAACTTCTGAGTGACTTTATTTTAGATGTGTGATTACAATTAAATAACTCAGGAATTCCAGAATAAATCTTGCCCCCCCTCCAGAGGGGTGTTTTTTAAATTGTGATGTGGAAGTACTCTGAATGTACACCATACATCAATAGACAGATTTAAATATACACTTAATTTATGTCTATACTTATATCTGTGTATCTATATCTATCTCTTTCTGAGACAGGGGAGAAAAAATGCATACCACGTGTGCTGTAAATGGAAGGGTTGAAGGATCATAGCTGCCGTCTCAGTTTTTCCTTGATACTTTTCTGTGATTTCCCGGTTTTTTATTTTTATGATTTTTAATTGTGCACATATTATTTTCATATTCAGAAAAGGCTATTTAAAAGTTAGTATTTCATTATAATGACTATTCAAAGTGCTGCCAGTTGCAGTGTTGCGGAAGTGGGTGATTAATATATAAAAGTGTTTAGGGAGTATGGAATAGAGAAAAATGGAAAAGTAACCAGCCATTGGTATTCACAGATTCATGATGAATTTAAAGGCATAGCACCCATACAAAATAATAAAATTATTAATGCATTATCCATTAACTTGTAGTCCTGTGCTACTGTTTAGAAGACATGTGAGTAATTTAGAATTTGGGGATTAAAAATACACAAGAATCAGATTTTTCTTGTCTGTAAAACTGTCTTGAAACAGTCCATTCAGAAATTTTAAAATAAGCTGAAAAATTTAGCATCTAGAACACAGCCAAGGCACAGTCCGTCCATAACACAGAGCCCATGAGTAGCTGGTCTGCACAGGCTCCTTGGGTTGTTCCAAGATAGCAGCTAAGTTAAAATTCAACAAACACAATGTGAAGCTCTCATGCTGAAATTCACATCGCAGAAGCACACTGAAAAGAGTAGCTTGGTTTTGGCCTGGTATTAATTTTACTTTTGATGATAAAAAGATATAAGACCAATTGAATGACCAATAACTAAACAGAAATGGAAACGGATTCTCCATTTTTAAAAATGATATGAATGAACTTACAAAACAGATTCATAGACATAGAAAACAAACTTATGGATGGTTACCAAAGAGGGCATGTGGGGGGAGGAGGGATAAATTGGGAATTTGGGAGTAACATATACACACTACTATACATAAAATAGAAAAACAACAGGGACCTACTGCATAGCACAGGGAACTAGATTCAATATTTTGTAGTAACTTATATGGGAAAAAACCTGAAAAATAGTGTGTGTGTATATATATACACACACATATATATATAAAAAACTGAATCAGTTTGCTGTACACCAGAAACTAACACAACATTGTAAATCAATTATATTTCAATACAAATTAAATTAATTTAAAAAAATGAAGCATGACAGATTGGAAAATGTGTATGCAAATGTATGTGAGCCACTCTAGTATCTATTTTCCATACTGTAGTATTATAGAATATTATATTATAATTTTATAACAGAATTATTCATGGCTTTATATTATAGTATTGCAGGATACTATAAATATAACCTGAGAGGCTGGTATAATTGGCTTAATTCTAGTACAGGATTTTTTTTTTTTTTTAAGTAACAGTGAGTCTACAGTGCAAAGTGGCATCCAGTAAAAAGGAAACAGCCTCTGTTGGAGGCAGGGTGGCTAAATCTCTGCTCCCCGGCTTCCCCTTTTCTTTAAGGAACAGACCAGCCAAGTCCCTCCTGCCTTCTATTTGGACCAGGGAATATTGGATTGGAAAGCTGTTGAAGCAGTGAAATATATTAAACAGTATATGAATGGAAATTTTGCTTTCCACATTTTATAAAAGTAGATTGTGGTATAATGCCAGCACCCAGAATGAAACAAAAGGGTTTAGATGTCCTTAAAAGTTTACGGGAGATGGAGGGCAGGCCTGCATGAGAACATGGCAGATGAAAGCAAAAATAAAGGAGTTCTCTGGAATTCATATTGCTGGTGAAACATGATACATGTGAATACTTACTTTCATGCACATTATCGAATGTACAAATGGATACTTTACTTTGAGGCACATTAGTACATGAGCTCTTAGAGGGAGCCCCAAGCCGAGGGCTCCCAGAGCCTAGAGGCAGGGGTAAGGGTGGTGTGAGTGTTCTGGGATATGTTCTCAGAGAAGGGGAAATGTCCGCTGCAGAAGGTTTTGATGATTTTGATGCACAGTAGGACAATGAGGACAGTTCAGGAAGAATTGTATGAATATCAGGGAAACAACAGAGTGACTTACCCATCTTCAGAATGTGACTCACAGCTTGTTGGCGAATACATTATACATAGAAAACCCAGATTAAAAACAAAAAAAAGCAAGAACTGCTGATCTGCTTTCTATTTCTATTTAATAAATCAACACAAACTTGGTGGCTTAAAACAGCACAATTTTAATCTCTTACATTTCTGGAGTCCAGAAATCTGCACTCAGTTTCACTGGGCTACAGTCAAGGCATCTGCAAGATGATTTCCTTTCAGGCTCTAGAGAACTGCTTCCTTGCCTTTTCTGGCTTCTGGGGTCCGCCCGTATCCCCACGTTATGAGCGTTCCCTGCATCACTGCAGTCTCTTGTTTCTATCATAGCTTTGCCTTCTCTCCTGCAGTTAAACCCCCTCTGCCTCCTTCTGGCAAGGACACGTGATTACATACAGGGCACTGCATAATCCCGGGTAATCTTCCCATCACAAGGACCTTAACTGCACCACATCTGCAATGTCCCCTTTGTCATATCAGGTAATAGCCACAGATTCTAGGGACCAAAACGTGAGCACCTTGAGGGCCATTATCTAGTCTACCAAAACCATTAAAGAAATTGAATCAATAATAAAAAATTTCCACTTCTTCTCACACCACTAAATCTCACCACAAAAAAATATCTGGCCCAGGTAATTTTACAGTAAAAAATGTTCAATCCGTCCAAGAAATCAATAATCTCTATTCATTATTTTCCAAATATTCAAAATCTTGGGGAAAAAAATGATAACTACCCAACCCAAATTTTAAGGCTACTATAAATTGATCTAAAATGTTATATAACAATATAAGAATCTTTGAAAATAAATCTTGCTTATGAATATAGTCATAAAAAATAATTAAAATGCAAGGAAAGTTAGCTATATCTAAGAAACGCAGATACGGTGAAGTATCAGGAAGCCTATTTATATAATATACTAAATTAGCAGTTCAAGGAAAAATTACTTTTGATCATCTTTTAAGGATGCATAAAACATTTAATAAAATTCATTATCCATTTATGATACAAACAATTAGCAAATTAGAAATAAAATGTAACTTCATAGCCTGACAAATATTTATCTCCCCATTTAAAAGAAAAAAAATCAAAGTATATCGATAAGAAATTCAGAGATGATAAACAAAAATAACCAAATGACAAGAGGAAGAAGCTCAACCTTCCTAATAATCAAGGAACTGCAAGTAAAAACCACAGTGAGATACTGGCACAGTCTTATTAGCGAAAATTATAAATACCTAACAGTTACAAACATTACCAAGAATAATCCAGAAACAGGGCATTGCATACACATCTGGGAATCTGCATTAATGTAAGATGGTGAGAGCAATGTAGCTGCTCCGCAGTGATTACCATTAAGGCCCCTCCTTCTGGTTCTAGTTGGGCTCATCTTAGCCTGGGTGGGTCTACTTTATCCCCTGAAAACCTGTTTGCATCCCCCACCCCATGTCCTGGGACCCTGAAGGGTTATTCTCAGGTGATGTCTCACCATCCATTCCTTCCTCATCCTTGTCCTTGCAAGGCAAGACCCTCTTCTCCCCCCATCTCCAGGACTGCTCATCTCCTCAGGCTGTACATCTTCTCCACTTCATGTCACCTCTTAGCCTTCCTTTTTCTTAGTAAGGAAAGACATGCTTTGTGGGTGCACATTTCAATCTTTGTTTCTCCTGGTGGCCAGTGCATCCCTGGAGTGTCTGCTTGGTGTAGTTGGAGCAAGAAAGAATCCAGGATTACAGGGACAGAAAACAGGGGCTGGGAAGAGGAAGAGAGCACTCTGTGCCTTAGTGAGTTCAGACAGTTATAACAATGTATCACAGATGGGGTGGCTTACAAGCAACAGAAACTTATTTCTCATAGTCCCAGAGGCTGGGACATCCAAGGTCAAGGCTCCAGATTAGGTGTCTGGTAAGGGCCTCCTGGTTCATAGGTAGATATCTTCTTGTGTCCTCACCTGGCAGAAGGAGAAAGGGAGCTCTATGGGGTCTCCTTTATAAGGGCACTGGGGGCTCTACTCTCTTGACCCAATCACCTTTCAAAGGTCCCACTTCCTGATTCCATCACATCAGGGGTTAGGTTTCAACACACGGATTTTGGAGGGACATGAACACCATGCCCCAGCTTCCCCACATAGCCCAGCCCCCACACTAGTGAAGCGGAAGATGAGCACCATGTAAAGAGACAGGTGTGTAGGGAGGGTCAGAAAACCATGTCCATGGGAGCGCTTGTGTCATGTTGCATTAGCAAAAGAAAAATATGGAAACAATGTATCTCTCTTAATAGGAGAATGAATAGATACATGGTAGCACATTCAAATACAATACACAGTTCAAACTCAGGAGTTAGCACTGGATGTGTCAACATGGATACATTGCAACAAACAAACAAACAAAAACAAAACAAACAAACCAAAAAACAACAAAACAAAAACAAAAACATCCTTGATGTTGGGCCAAACACAGAAGTTAGAGAATTATATGTGTAATACAATGCATTCATACAACTTCAAAAACATAAATATATAGCATATTGATATGAAAACAGGTATGGGCACTATAAATAGAAAAATAAGGAGAGCAATTCTACCTGGAGGAAAAAACAGGGCTGAGAGTGAGGAAAGGAAGCACAGGGTCTTCAATTCCGTGTGAGTGAAGTCTTTCTTCTTAAGGAAACAACCCCTGGAGCAAATATATGAAAATGTTAAGTTTTGTTAAAAGTGGGTGAAAAGTACATGATTGTTCACTACATAATTCTCTATGCTTCCCAGAAGCTTAGAAATACTTCACAGTAAAACAATCACTATAACAGTGATCCCAACAAACTCACATCCTGGGAGAGAGTGGCTGCTGGGTCTTGAGTTCCAGTGAGGTTTTCTTTCCTTTTGCCTCTTTCTCTGTCTTCTGCTCTTTGTCCTTTTTCTTTCCTTTCAGTAGCTAAGATGCGTATGTATTTAATCATCACAATGGAAAGAACCAAAGGAAAGAAAGAGGAGAATAAAGTAGTCAGAGAGAGAGGAGGTGCCCAAGGGCCTTTGTCCAGAAGAAAGAATGAGACATAAGGATGAGACAGAAGGACAGTTTCCTTTCCAGCTTCAGATTCTTACTTTAGAATAAAGAGGGCAGTTTCTCCTTTTCTTCTGGGAAAACACCCAAAAGCAACAGGATCGCAGGAAGCACATATGCAAACTCCATATTTGATGAACTTAGGAGACATCTGCAAGCCTGAACCGCAGAATGTGAGGAAGGGATGCCAAGTGCAGAGCAGGAAAGGACACAGAAGATGCTGAGGGCAGGACCTGAGGCAGCAAAGCTCAGGCTGCTGGCACACTGTGATTCCAAATAAGTGGTTGCCCTGCAGGGAAAACCCACAAGTCCTTTTGTTTAAATGGGACAGTGTACACAGGTGGTAGAAGGAGAATCAGTGGACGCAGCTTGGTGTGGTTTCAGGAAACAGGGAAGATGGGAATAAACATGGAAGCACTGAGCTTGGTCATCTTTGCAGGAAGCCATCTGCCACGGATGAGAGAATGAACTGAGCACCCTTGTGTGATGAAAAGCTGCCACGTCGTTCAGGCTTCAGGGAGGAGAAAGGCTAACAGAACTCACTCCCACACATACCTCTTCATCATTAGGAGAATGATTCAAGGTCATGGTCCTGAACTTTCCCAGAGATGATTCTCCAGCAAAGCCTAGTGCAGGAAAACTAGCCTAATTCAAATGAGTCATAATCAAAGAAGAACAATCGTCCTACTTGCACTAATAGTGTCTTCCAGCTATTTTAAGAGGAGAGGAGGAGTGGGACAGGAAACCAAAAGCAGGCAAAGAACTCCCACCATCAGGATGCTGCCACTGGGCAAAGGAAATCCACCAAAGATACTGACAGCTGGCACATAAAGAGTTCTCAACCAGCAGTGCAGGAGCTGGCTTTACTGCTGAAGAGAGCGAATGTGCATGCTTCTTCCTAACTTTAGGTCCAGGGACGTGCAGTGGTGGCTTGAAATTGGTCCTGGGGAGGGTTTAGAGCATGGAAACTGGCACCTGTTGCAAATCAAGGTATTCTGTTTGTTTGCCTGTTTTGGCTTTTCATTTGGAAGCAGGAGATCAATCATTCACCAAAACACCACCAGTACATATCCTATGCCTGGTATTGATTTGTGCGTTCTCTCTCTCTCTCTCTATATATATATATATATGTGTGTGTATATATATATATATATATTCTTTTCATAAATTATCCACTATTTTCAACAATTCTTAATGCAATAAGGATATATTATGCTTAATCTGGTAAAAACTGCATTATTCCATTTAGATTATCATTAATTTTAAATTTATATATATATAATTTTTTCTGTTGTTGTTTGCATAAGCAGTTCCTTTCTTTCTAATGCTGAGTGGTATTCGATTGTATAGGTAAACCTCAATTTGTTTATCCACTGTACTATTCATGGACACCTTAGTTGTTAATCATTTTGGGCCCTTATGACCTGACAAAATCTTGTCTCCAGAATATGAGACACAACTCACAAGCACTAGAATAGCTAAAATTTTTAGAGTGACAACAACAAAGATTGGTAAGGATATGGAGCAACTGGGACTCTCATACGTTGCTGATGAAAGTATAAAATGGTAAAAACATTTTTGACAATGATTTAGTAGAGAAATAAACATATGTTCACAAAATAAATTATATAAAACTGGGCACAATATTTTTATTAAGTAATAGCCAAAATCTTATTTTTACTGTGGTTCCAAATGTCAACTAGAATTATTTTTCTTTTTCTTTTTTTTTTTTTTTAGTTTTCAGAGTCTGGTAATGTTTATATGAAAAAATAAACAAAAATAACCATAAATTGTGTGGAAAGAGTGAGGAGCAACTGACCTGCCAGATATTAAAAGGCACTACAAAACTATACAGATTTTAAATATGGGGGTACTGGTGCATGAATACAGAGATATTCTTTGCAAAAAAAAAAAAAATTGACTACAAGTATAGAGATAGACCAATACAGAGGTTACTTATTTCAAAAAGGTGACATTCAAAATGGAGAAAGGGAGAATAATGGATTGTTGCTTAATATTTTACATTAGGGCATGTGAGAAGCCATATTAAAAGAAAATACAGTTGGATTTCCTATTTGACAGATTACATCATAATAAATTCCATGTGGATCAAAGTTTTAACTCACATATTAGATAATAAAACATTTATTCATCCCAACATGTTCTTCCCAACAGAGACAGATAAAAATTGGATAAATTTCAACACATTGATTGCAACCTAACAGTAGACAGGAAATGCCTCAATCTAATATGAAATATCCACCAAAACCCTAGAGCAGATAGACTTAATGTTAGAGGATCCGAAGTATTCTCGTTAAAATCAGTAATGAGTCAGTAATGCCAACTCTTCCTGCCTCAGTTCAACATTACACATGTTGCTTGTCCATGAGGCAAGATGGGAAAGAAATAAATAATAAAAGCATGCAGATGGGGACAGGAAACAAAAATCCCTGGTAGAGACGATATTCTCAGGGCATGGAAGCAACCTAAATGTCCATCAATAGAGGAATGGATAAAGATGTGGTACACATATGCAATGGAAGATTTCTCAGCCATGTAAAAGAAAGAAACTGGGTCATTTGTAGAGATGTGGATGGACGTAGAGAGTGTCATATAGAGTGAAGAAAGTCAGCCAGAGAAAAACAAATATCGTATATCAAGGCATATATGTGGAAACTAGAAAAATGGTATAGAAGATCTTATTTGCAAAACCGAAATAGAGACACAGATGTAGAGAACAAATATATGGATACCAAAGGGGAAAGGGGTGTGTGGGAGGATTTGGGAAATTGAGACTGACACATGTACACTATTGATACTATATATAAAATAGATAACTAACGAGAACATATTGTCTAGCGCAGGGAACTTTACTTAATGTACTGTGGTGACCTGAATGGGAAAGAAATCCTAAAGGGAGGGGATATATGTATATGTATGGCTGATTCATTTTGCTGTAGAAACTAATACAACATTGTAAAGCAACTGTATTCCAATAAAAATTAATTTAAAAATAGCAAAAAAAGAAATGATAATCTGTCTACATGCAAAATCTATAAACAATTTACTCTAGCTAATAAAAGACAAGTCAAATCACTGAATATAACATAAACAAGACATGAGATAAAATATATGATAAAAATGAAGGACATTTCTATTAGCCAACTTTACAGAGTTAAAAAGCCTAATTATAATCAAGATTCACAATAACAACAAAATTTAAACTACCTAAAAATAAATCTAACAAATCATCCTGCAAGAATTTAAGGAAGAAAATGATGATGCTTGCTTGAAAGATATTGGTAGAGACCTAAATTAATGGATAGAAAAATGTAATTGATAAATGTTAATTATTACTAAATTATATATTCCCTACAATTTTAAATGAAATTCCAAAACATTTTCACCATTTAAATTGATCAGTTGATTTTTAAAGAATAAAGCACTTCAAATAGCAAAGATATTTTAAAGAAAACGATGAGGGGATTTGCTTTACATTTTGTCAAGTCTATTTACACACATGAAGGAAACCATCAACAAAACAAAAAGACAACCTATTGAAGGAGAGAAGATATTTGCAAATGATATGTCCAATAAGGGATTAATATCCAAAATATATAAAGAACTTATACAACTCAATAGCAAAAACAAAATCAAACAATTAACTAAAATAGGAATAAGATGGAATAATTTAAGACAGAACCTGATTAGGCATTTTTCCAAAGACATACAGATGGCCAATGGGCACGTGAAAAGATGCTCAGGGAATTGTTTCCTACTTATTGGAGAAATACAAATAAAAACCACAATGAGTTATCACCTCACACCTATCAGAATGAGTATTATCAAAAATACAAGAAATAGCAAGTGTTTGTGAGGATATGGAGAAAAGGGAATCCTTACACACAGTCAGTGGGAATGTAAAATGGTGCAGCCACTATGGAGAACAGTATGGAGGTTCCTCAAAAAGTTAACAATAGAGCTGCCATATGAATCAGCAACTCCACTTCTGGGTATTTCCAAAGAAAACAAAAACACAACACTATTTTAAAAAGATACATGCATCCCAATGTTCATCGCAGCATAATTTACAGAAGTCAACATATGGGAGTAACCTAAGTGCCCATGATAGATGAATGAGTAAAGAAGATCTGCTATATATGATACATACTCAGCCATAAAATAATGAATGTTATTTTATAATTATTTTTATAATTTTTACCTTTTTATTTTGTAAATAATGAAATGTGAATCAGCCACAAAATCAATGAAATTTTTCCATTTCCAACAACATGGATGAATCTAGAGGGAATCTGGAAAACAAAACAAACAAACAAAACAAAACAAAAACAGAATCATAGATACATATGACAAAGTGGTCGTTCCGGGGGGGCAGTGGGGAGGATGGGCAAAAGAGGCAAAGGGGATTAAGAGGCACAAACGTTCAGCTATAAAATAAATAGGTCATGAGGATGTAACGTACAGCATGGGGATATAGTCAATCACATTGTGGTAATCTCTGTGTAGTCAATCAATCAATCAATCAATCAATCAATCTTCGTGTGGCAACTAGGCTTACTGTGGTGATCATTTCACATTGTATAAAAATATCAGTCACTATGTGGTACACCTGAAACTAATACAATATTTTAAGTTAATTATACTTCAATTTAGCAAGAAGACATTACAAAGCTGGTGTTATTGCTGCAAAGAAAAAAAATAAAGTAGAACAGAAAACCCTGATAGAGGTTCACACATTATGGAAGATTTATAGATGACAGAAATCACATATAGTGGCAATGGGGAAAGGATATTTTAATAAACAAACTGCCATGACTAGTTTTAAATTCAAAAAAAGAAAAGAAAAAAAAGAATGTCATTATGTAAATTAACTCCAAAATGTTTAACTCCAAAAGATTGAGCACATAAATGTGAAAAGCAAATGTTTAAAGCATTAAAAAAATCAGAAAATACCCAGTGAATAAAAGATTTCCTTAAATAAAATGGAAAGAATAGTCTATAAAGGAAAATACTGGTAATTTCTACCTCATTATTTAAATCTACAATTGTGTTTAGCAAACATCACAATTAAAATAGTGAGAAAATGATAAAAACACCCAGGAGAAGATGTTTTCGAGATATAAAACCAACAAAGGAGCAATATTCAGAACACAGAAAAAACTGCAAATCAATGAGAACAAGATAAATGACAAAATAGAAATGTGAATAAGAGATGTAAGATGACAGTGTCCATAAGTGGAATGGCTCATTAACAAGTAAACAGATGGTCAACCAATGCAGTAATCAGAAGATTTTATCTTCTGTCCACCAGACAGGTAAATTTATAGATTTTGAAAATATCCATGTTGGTCAAGATGGGACCAATGTGAACACTGATGAACCCTGGTGGAAGTGGAAACAGGCAATGACCAAACCCCTAGTAAAGCTGAACATGATCACTAATTATTAGGGAAATGCAAAGCGAAACCATAATGAGGTATTTCACATGGGTCAGAATGGGCATCTTTAAAACATCTGGAAACAATAAATGCTGGAGAGGCTGTCGAGAAAAGGGAACCCTCCTGCACTGCTGATGGGACTGTAAATGGATACAGCCACTCTGGAGAACAGTATGGAGGTTCCTTTAAAAAGTAAAATTAGAGCTACCATATGATCCAGCAATCCCACTCCTGCGCATATACCCAGAGAAAACCGTAATTCAAGAAGATACGTGTACCACAATGTTCATTGCAGCACTATTTACAATAGTCAGGACATGGAAGCAACCTAAATGTCCATCGACAGATGAAGGGATAAAGAAGATGTGGCACATCTGGAATATTACTCAGCCATAAAAAGGAACGAAATTGGGTTTCTTGCAGTGAGGTGGACGGACCTAGACTCTGTCATACAGAGTGAAGTGAGTCAGAAAGAGAAAAACAAATACTGTATGCTAAATCATATATATGGAATCTAGAGAAATGGTACTGATGAACCTAGTCACATGGCAGGAATAAGATGCAGATGTAGAAAACAGACTTGAGGACACTGCGGTGGGGGGGGGGGAAGGGGAGGATGGGATGTAGTGAAAGAGTAGCATTGACATATATACTCTAGCAGATGTACAATAGATGGCTAGTAGGAAGCTGCTGCGTAGTACAGGGAGATCAGCTTGGTGCTTTGTGATGAATCACAGAGGTGAAATGGGGAGGGTGGGAGGGAGGCTCAAGACGGAGGAGATATGGGGATATATGTATAAATTTAGCTGATTCACTTTGCTGTACAACAGAAACTAATACAACACTGTAAAGCAATTATACTCCAAGAAAGATACATGAAAAAAAAAAAAAAAGCTGAACATAGACACCCTCTATGCACCTGGGTATGTTCACCCTATGGCAGGCATTCACAAGGAGACCCACGTGTGCATGTTCATAGCAGAAAAGTTTGCACAAAAAATAATTTGGATCAACCTAAATAACTTTTATAGAAGAACCAATCAATAAATCCAGGTAGAGCCTCACATTCTAATGCATTAGGAATATCAACAAACCAGGAGGACAAAACCGACAAAGAAAAATCTCATAAGATAGATTTTTCTGCCAGATATTTATGACCCTGTTTAGATTAATTAAAAAAAATATACACATTATTTCAAGATGAAAGTCACATATGATAAATATGAAAAGAAATATGGGAATAGTGAAAGCTAAATTTGAGACCGTGGTCAACTCTGGACCAGGCGAGGAGGTGATGTGGTTTGAAAGGCTTTCGTGGGGACTTCAACACTGTGGACGCTGTTTTATTTCTATCTGAACACCCGTCTGGTGGCCATGTGCTCCCTGAATGTTGACAGCCTGCCCCAATTGTCCCACTCACTTGCCTTAATAACACATCAGCACTGGTTGAGGTTCTCCTCGGGTTCCACCTCCTTCTGGACGTGTGTTCCTGATTTTATCCTGCGTGTAAACGTCCCCCTGCATCACGTGGCATAGCCAGGTTGTTTTATAATAATCAATGTATCAACTCATCTCAGGCACAGGACTGCTCTTGGAGTTGATATTAGAAGCAATATTCTTATTTTCTGGCCCTTTATATATGCCACTCACTGTTTAAACAATTTATACATATCCATCTCCAGATTAAAGAGTTGATTACAATTATGTTGGCATCATTTAAAAAATATTTTCTATTAATTTTTATGTAACAAACAGTTAGCCCTTATTAGGTGCCAGCCAATAATAGATGCTTTCTGGATTAGTTTCCTAGAGCTTCTATAGAAGATTATCCCATGCCAGTTAGCATAAAATAACAAATTTATTTAACAGTTCAAGAGGCCAGGAATCCAAATTCCAGGCGTCATCAGGGTTGGTTTCTTCTGAGGGAGAACGAGCTTCCGGAGGTGGCTGCCGTACGGAGAGTTCCTTGCCTTGTAGATACACTTCACAAATCTCTGTTTCCATCTGTACATCATCTTCTGCTTTGTGTGTCTTAAAAGGACACCAGTCATTGGTTGTAGGGCAGGCCCTAAAGCCAAGCTATGTTTATCTTGAGGTCTGTAGCTAATTCCATCCAAAGAGACCCTATTTGTAAATAAGGTCCCATTCTGAGGCTCCCAGTGGACACATGTTTTGGAGGACATCACCTCACTACACTTTCCAGATATTTGCTCATTTAATTCTCACATAAGCCCACGAGGTGAGTACACACCATCGCTCCCGTTTCACAGACGAGGAAACCCAAGTACAGAGGCTTTAGGTCCCTGGCTAAAGTCGCACAGCTAGGAAGAGCTGGGATTTGAACAGGATCTGTCCGGCACCACATCCAGGGCTCTGTCTCCTTTCCCTGGCTCACAAGACTGGTATCTGCCCTGAGCTCTTCCCCAGACTGCCTCACAGGGGAGGGCACGGATAAGTTGACTTTGATACATGCCAGCAAAGTACCACTTCCCGCACCCCCTCTGGGGGCCCACACACACCACGTTTGAACACCAGGCTTTTAAGCGATGAGTGCACTTACACGTGAGCACCAGTCCTGAGAGCCAGGGCGGTCGATAGACCCTCCATCTTCTCCTTGGAGATGGTGTGTTTTTCACGTTGGTTTGAACGTACCCCACCTCCTCCCTGATCAGCATCCCCAGGCCTGAGATGCCAGTCCCCGGAGAAGACGTGGGAGGCTGGAATGGGGCAGGGGGAGCCCTCCTGCAGGCTCAGCGCCCTTCGTTGCCTGGCCAAGACCACGTGGAACCCCAGTTCTACTTTTCCCTGGCTCTGAGCATCTAGGACGGGCCATGAGTGTCTGCGTGAACTCCTCCCACGGAGGGGAGACGCCCCTTCCACCCCGTCTCCATGCTCGGCCAGCCTCCCTGTCCTGCCTGTTGTCCCGGGGTCCCGAGTAGGGCCACCCCGGGGTGTTGTGATCATGGGGTAATCATCCCCCTCCCCGGGTGCTGGGTTCACAGCTGCAGCTCAGCACCCGGGGGGTGTGATGGCCTGCTGTCATGCTTTAATTCTTAATGAAAACGAGACCCAGCACTGAAATGCGGTTGGGGAGCAGATTACGCGCCTCTCTGCTGAGGCGAGGGGTGCGGGGGTCCCCGAGAGCTCGGCTCAGGTCCCCCCCTCGGCGCAGAGGGGCACCTCTGTGGAACCGTAGTGCTGCATAAATTGCTGGGGACCCCCGAAAAGCACAGGTCCGGGGACTTTCTGATGCCACCGCCCTCCAGGGCATTCTCAGGTTCACACTCTTTTAACCTTTTAAGCGGGATTGTGAGCTGTGTTCTCATTAGCAGGTTTCTGTGCAAGCCAGAGGGAGGGGCTGGGACTCTCCGTTTCTTATTACAGAAAATTAGAATAACTGGGTGTTATATTTAATACAGGCCGGGCAAACCTGCAATTAAAGAAAGTAATTTTAAACCGTGGTGAAATATTAATATTAAAAGTGTTTCAAGGACAGGAATCTAATTAACACACGTTAAAGAAAAGCCTTAAAGAGTCTAATTTTATGATCTTCTTAAATAAAAATTAACCTGATTAGAGTCCTCTCTTAAAGGTTACATTTATTAAAAAGTTCCAAGCAATTTAACTACAATGGGTTTCGACAAGACAGCTTCCTGTCTGCACAGCCTCCCTATTTTTAAATTTTATGAGGCTCTCCTGGCAGAGTTTTGTAGCAGTTAAGATGAAAATCCAGATGCAGGGCACCCTTTAAAAGGAGGGTGGGGAGAGAGGAGGATGAGGAAGAAGAGGAAGAAGAATGAAAAATAATCAATTTGGTATCAAATTTATTCCAAAGCAGAGAAGTGCATTTTTTTTTTTTCTGATGGTGGAAAAAAGACATGCAGGGAGGTCAAAGGTCACGCAAAGAGGAGACAGTATTGTGTAGAAACTGTCACGCATCACCACCTATTTTGACATGCACGGGGCCGTTTGTTGTCTGTCGAACATGCAAATTAAGTGCCTGCTGTCATAGCCAGCCGATATCTGAGAGTGGAAAATGAGGCCACCTGTAACCAGTGAATGGCATGATGGACAAGCATTCAGTGCGCGGCATCTCGGAGGCCATTCACACCACCTTCGAATTGCATATGACATGTAAAAATCTTTTCTTAATATTCACAACCGGGAAGTTTGGGGAATTATGGAGGCTTCAACTGCTGCATCTAATGGGTTCTCCAAGCAGACAGCTGTGACTGCTAGCTGGCTTGATAATTAGGTGTCCGGGAAGATTTTATGCTACGAATCAGTTAAAAGGGAGAAAAGAAAAAGAAAATAATGGCAAGCAAAACTCGCTGGGATGGAAATTGCATTAACCCTTGTGTGTCTTCTCCTGCTTGGAAGCTCTCTAGGCACCCAGATTCATTTTCCAGATCTGATGTAGTCACACCTCTCTGTGCACGCGCTTTCTATTCGTAAACCTGCCCCCCATGTACAGGGTGTAACGGCCTGTTCACTCGGGCTGCCGTCCGGAAGAGGGTCAGTCAGCACTAAACGCAGCTCCGCTTTCCAAAGTTATGCAACACTTTCTCACGTGCATGCAGATTTTGCTGTCAAAATAAAAATTTTGAGAAGCGTAGTCTATCTAAATAATACACAAGAAAAGGGAAGGACGGCCGCTTCCTACAAATCAAAGAGCTTAATCCACAGCTCTAGTCCTTTGTGCCTTTTTTCACCGGATGTTCACACTTATTTGTGTGAAAGGGGCACCAAACGTGGCATCTACGTAAAAAGAACCAGGAAATAAAGTCTGATGGAAAACTCTGCACTGTGTACGTTTGGGTTGGAACTGAAATGTGAGAAGCACTGGCTACCTAAAAATGAGACCTGCTCATTTAAAGTGGAAGAATGTTGTTTATCAAAAATCACTATCATTTTCCTCCTCAGACACTTACTCCCTAATTCCAGCTGAGCTTAACTGGTGAAATCCAGACTGCCATCTCTCGTGTAATGGGCTTCTCTTTCCTCTGCGGTCTCCTCAGTGAGCAGGGATGCTGATATATTGCACAGACTCAGGCTAGGCGTGGGGTATCCAAGGCTGTTGGCTGTGTGTGGGGCTTGCCCAGAGCTGCCCAGGGGCTCCGAGTTCCTTTTTCTCTTCATCCCTCTATTAGAAGGCCGAGAGCAGAGCTTTGATCCAAGAGGGAGCACATACAACAAGGAAATTAGACTTCTTTGAAGGAAGCCTTGGGAGCCATAGCTAGTTCATTGAAGGCACAGACGGATATGGAACAGGTACCCATGTAGGGCTTAGGCTCATCTTTCTTCCATCTGAAGATCCCAAGGATTAAACTATACATTCCGAACAGGCAAGGCCACCATCCTTTACCCTCGAGTCCATAGATGACCTCTTGTTTCACCTGCTGTTTGGGATGTCACTGTTGTTTGTATTACTTCCGATCTTAGCGTCGCTAGTGTCGGAAGTGCTGATAATTGGCCAGACTCTCTTTTGTCCAACAAGTATTTTCAAGGGCCCACTGTGTGCCAGGTTACAGGCACCAGTGATGCTTCGATGAACAAGAGTGAAAGTCGCTGCCCTTGGCGCTTGGATTCTAGTGAAGGAAAACACTAAGTGGCAAAGATATTAAATGACTGACCCTACAGAATGTTACAAGGCAATGGAAAAATAACACAGCAGGGAAAGGGTTAGGGTTAGGGAAAGAAGCACTGCATTTAGAGGAGAGCAGGGAAACAACACCACCAGGCTAAAAGCTCACTGCTGTATCAGTTATTTGCCAAAATTGAGAGTATTGTTAATTAAAACAACCTTATGAATGATGAAAAATGCCAGAGGAGCCTGCCCTCGATGGTGTACTGCAGCCAATCTGAGGGGCTTGTTGGGCACAGCCATCTTTTAAAAAATAAAGTATACAGACTTGCAATTAAATAAATTCTATCACAGACAAAAGTAATAAATGATGCATAGCACATTCTGATTATTCTGGTACATTTTACTATTATGTGTGGTCTTGAGGTTACTTGGTGGCTTGCATCTGTATGAAGGAAATATACATAAGGATGGTTGCTCTACATCTTCTCCCAGTGCTGTGTTCAGCGATGTCACCTTGGTAGGCTGAAATTGACCATGGTGGTAGTATTTACACCATAGAACTGGCAGCTGCTACCTACTAAGGCCCTTATCTCACACCCCGAGAGCTGGATGTGGCTAAACACTTATCAGCACATCACTCACTACCCCATGACCTGGTCTTCTCTGGTTGGGGACCCACGGCTACAGTTGGTACATCACGTGAAAAGGGTGTGAAGCGTCAGGGGAAAGAACGCTAGTGCTAGCTCATCCTTTTTGATTCCAGATGCTGGCCTCCTCGATGAAGTTTACTGTGAAGGACCATATCCTGATTTTTGGGAAAACATCTCCCAGCCCCGGAACTCCACCCTCCCCACCCTCAGGTGACTTTAAGCCTGGGAATTTGGTTCTGATAGAGTGACTTCCTTACATGTCCTGTGAGGGTCACAGGCCAGATGACAGCTGGAGTGCCTGCAGGAAATGAGTTCCCTCATGGGGCTCCTGTACTGCCCGATCCTGGGGCCCTCAGTGCCTGAGGCTCTTTCCAGCAACATCAGACAGCACAGGTCCCCTGGGACCCTGTGAGGCCACCTCTCCATATGGGGTGGGGGTCCCGCAGGCCACAGCAGGACAGCCCAGGCAGCGGGCTGGGCTCTAGAAGCCTGGAAATGAGACAGAGAAGGGGGTCACTTATGAAAGCCGGCAGCATTTTCAAATGAGACGTTTCTACCCCAGGCTGCACCAGTGGGCTACATGTTTCCAAAATCAACTCATGTAATCCTGTCTTAGAGGAAATTTAACAATTATTTGTTTTCAGTGTGGAAAAAAAATAGTGGCTATTCTTTTTAAGATGATGTTGTATTCACTCTCACTCTTTTGAGGGTTTCTGTATGTTCTTGTGTAGTATTCTGGGGCTTCATATTTGTGTCTTCTGACTGTGTTCTCTTCTTTTTTTCTTTTGTTTTCTTTTTTTTTTTCCATTGCATTATGTGGCATGTGGGATCTTAGTTCCCTGACCAGGGATTGAACCCGCACCCATTGCATTGGAAGCGTGGAGTCTTAACCACTGGATCACAGGGAAGTCCCCTGTTTTCACAGAAATAAAAGAGATGCTTTTGTAAATAAAGGTACAGGATTGACTCATCCACTCATCCCAGTTCCTCATGGCGCCTGAGAAGAGAGATGCAGAACGTGAAGCTGATGTATCCCAGTTATTTCCTGCTGTGCTGTTTGGTGTAGGGTCATATTCTTTTTTTATCATTTTCAATGTTAAGAAACAATTAAAATATGCTTTCCAGTAAATTCAGAGGAAAACATCTTTAACTGTCCTATTTCTGACAGTCTGCACCCAAATTAACACAAAAGCAGGAGCTTCACTGCTGTAGAAGGAGCCAGTGTCTGGGGAAAAAGGGATCGTGGACTTGATGTGGTTTAAGGGCTGCCGGCAGCGGGCCGTGGGCAGGGTGCTGGAGCAGAAAGACAGCCCGCTTTTCCTGGGGGATCAGGACGCGTGTCCTCTGGAGGCGGCAAGGTGGCTGTCTGTGCCTTGAGTGATGGGCAGGGTTTCTATGACACATTTTTCTGGCTTAAGGGCAATTTTGGTTCCCAAATAATGGAGCCAGGCAGGGAGGCTGGAATTTGGGAAGCGGGGGGCTACAGAGGTTCGGAGCCGGGAGGTGGTGGCCTTTGGGGAGGGGGTGAACCACTGCTGGCCATACCATGAGCTTCCAGAGCAGCCCAGGCTTTGAAACCCTCCGAGGTGAGCTGCAGAGGCCCGGGGGCGAGGGCAGCGTGGCAACAGCCCCTTCCCTCCTCCGCCTCCAGACCCGCAAAGCTTGTGACAGAGAGACTGACTCTTGAACAATTTGGAGGTTTCATTTTTTCTTCTCTTTTTTTGTTGTTTTTGTTTTTTGCTCATTTGTTTTAAAACCACTTTGCTTGTGCCACGCATTGCACTAAGCAGTTATCAGATATTTAATATTCAAAACAATCTTAGCAGGAAGTCACTATCACTTCCATTTTACAGATGAATGAACCAGGCTCTGCTGTTACCCACAGCTCATTTCATATTTCGTTTCTCAGGCACAGTTCTGGAAAACAGATGAGGATACCGATTGTGGTTGTATTTTCTCCCATGAAAAACACATCAAGAACTTACCTCTAGAACTTCAAACATACCTGTGTTAAAACAAAAATTTAAGGTAACACTCCCAACGGGTTCTTTCTTACTACTGAGGTTAATTTACCGATTTGCACTCTAAATAGGGGACAATTTTGTAATACCTTTGACTAGTATTCTTTTTGTATTATAATAATTAATATATAGAATAATTATTATAGCATACCTAGAATAATTAATAACTTACATAGAAATACAAGCAGACGGAGCCATAGTTAGTTTATCCTTTTAGATGACATGTATCTGCTGAAATCTTAACGATGCTTCCGTTTGTTGTTCCTGTGGCAGCAAACACTGGGCCACCATCTAGAGAAAGAGATAACCGCGAGCTTCCTTCAAGGACCTTAGCCTCAGGGAACAGACGAGGAAAGAAAGAAAGACGCAATGGAGTATTCGAAGCATATTAAGGAAATTCATGTGGGGAGTTGGGGGACATGACGTGGGGAGAAGTCTGTTCTAGCTGAAGTCCAAGAGTTCCTCAGAGACACATCTGAGGTGGTGGGATTCCCTATGGGAGGGGCCGGTGCCTTTCTCAGCAGACTGCGTCCGCCTACCCCACCAGCTCCTGAAGAAGATGCTCTGCCAATCGCTACCAAACTGATGTTTGGCTCCAATCAAAACCCAGCCTCTTAGAATATTGCTTTCCAGTCTGAGAAAGTTCTGCGTTTTAAAAATGAATGCTCATGACATCATTCAACTGAACAAATCAGCAATTTTTTCTTTCCTTTGTACTGGGAAGGGACTTAACAGGTCTTTAAGTCCATTGAATTTGTCATATACTAGAACAGTCTTTTTAATTAGTCTTTTAAATTATCTTGTTAAGTAACTCACCACCCTCTCCCCCCGAATCTCCCCACGCTTCTGGGTACCCTCTCAGTTCCACAGACCCATCAGCTCTAATTTCTATTTCTGGGTTCTTTTCCGTTTTTGCCATTGTGGAAAACACCAAGCAAGAATCACAAAATGTTACCATTGTGTGTAAAACACATTATTTTACATGAGAAGTTTTTCTATCAGCTTAAAGTTGAACATTTTAGAGTATAAATTTCTCGGAAATTTTGGCTCCATTTTAAAGGTACCTCTGGATATGGTTGTCATTTCAGGTTCCACAAAGGCTTCAAGTTGTGGATAAATATCAAAAAAGGAGTTTTGACATATAAGTTGAGCGTTTTCTCTATTTTCACCCTTCATGTTGTTTCAGGTTCCTTGTAGGAGAAGAGCTGAGTAAGCTGAGAATCCTATAAATGTTTAATTACAGTTTCATGCAGCCCTTGGAGCAGTGCAACCTTTCCTATGCTGCACTTACTTGTGGTGGAGGCTCAGTGCATTACACTGGAATTAAACCATGTCAGATCATGACTTAAGAAATCATACGGAACATGTAAAGGTACAACTACTTTTTTGCTACTAACTCTATATTGAAACTCTGACTAATCCTAAAGAAAACCTGCAGGGCTCTTTTTTCTTTTTCCGGGCTTATGTTGATGTGATCTAAGTTACTAGCACGTGTTATTGTGACCAGCCTTCAGAATGATTTCTACCTGCATTTCCCTTTAGAAGACCTTCCAGTGCTTTTCTCAGAAGCCATCAGGGCTGCTGCAGAGATTGCAAACTAACCGATACCACTCACGTTGCGGAGGAGAAACTGTGTTCATCCACGCAGCTGAGTGGAAACTTCCACCACCCCTTGTCTTCGATGACGTCAAGGCAGGCATGGTGTTTAATCAACATCATGCCAAGGAGAGAGCGCGCCAGGCGACTCCTTCTGCAGGAACACTGGCAGGTGTAAAACCAGTGCCCACCATGTCTCCGTAATGTAAAACGCTCAATGTTCGACAAAATTAAACAAAATCTTTCTAAAAGACACGTAAAAGCTATTGGATTAGTGCACTGATTTAATATGAAATGGAGCATTTCAGTTCTAAACAGCAAGAAGAAAAATGCTTTTGTCGTTTTAAAAAACAAAACCAAACACCGGAGCCTAACTAAAGGCTTCTAATTGATCAAGCATACATAATAATTCACAGTCTCACCTGAAAGGGTGAAAGGCCTCTGTGCAAACTGGTTTCGAAAAAGTGTATTTTAATATTTCCTTTAATGTGCTAGTTTTTAAAGATTTTGACGGAATTTTTAGTGTATTTAATTTGCAATTATTATTCAAAGTTTGTGTGATTTGGTGATAGAAGTCTTAAAAATGCTGGATCCTTTCAATGAAGTTGGGTGGTTTTCTCCCCACACATTCTTACCTTTTGGCAGTAACTATGATCTTTTCCTTCATGTCATGCTCAGATACACTGTGAGGGAGTTCCCTTTACTTCATAGGTCTATGGTAGATGAAACCAGTTACCATCAATAATATATAAAAATATAAGAAATGAAACGTTTGGCTCCTATTTTTTTTCAGAATTCCAGAGTTATTGTTTCAGTCTCCTTTGAAACTGAGGGCATAATTCCTTTGAAAATATTTTCATTTAAAAATTTTCTCTGTTTTTAAAATGTGTAATTCTTTTAGAAGAAATTGTCCCTTCTATGTTTTTCCAGGGAAAAGCAGAAGGATTAAAGTTGCTCCTGCCCTGTGTGTTCAGGGGAGGCTCACTTTCGGCACCAGTGCCATCCAGGAGTGCAGAGAACATACATTTTCTCTCACCAATACCTACAGCTCCAGCTGCACACATAAATGTGCAAATAAAAACACAGCCACATGTGCACTCTGTAGAGGGGTAAGGCAGACCTTCAAAACAGAAAGTGGTCTGGAAACGGTGACTTGATTAAGATCACAACATAGGATCTGTCTTAGCCCTAGAAGAGACTGTAACTCAGTCACCTTACAATACATGGTTTTATTTTATAATGAGCTAGGTATGCCATTAAGGTTTAAAATGTTAGATTAGGCCATTGTATATTTTTATGTTTCATACTTTTGGATATTGCAATTTTTCATCGTTTCAATTTCCTAGTTTTTAGACACCAACTTTCCCCATTAGTTTCCTTTTACAAGAAAAAATTTAAAGCGTCTTTCATCTCTCAGAATGTCTTGTCTCCAAACTGACTACTAAAACACGTTTAATGTAGAGAAAAGCTCCGAAGATAACAACGTAAAACAAAACATATGCCCTGATAAAGTATCCCCCAAATGACTTTTCTGTTAGAAACACACTTTCAGGATTGAAGGGTTTATTCTATTTTAACTTTTGAAAAAACCTATTTTGTATTCACTTTTACATAATTAAATAATTAAGCACATGGCATCTTGAGGCTGTTTTTGCAAAGCCTATAATTAATTACAGAAGCCACCTATGTCTGTGATCATCTAGCCTGCCATCAAAAATACCTATTTAAAAGCCATTCATGCAGTTACTCACAGTGAATCAAAAAATGTGACCGGAAAAAAGAATACTGATAATGTCTGCTTTTGACTATTTTCAATATTAGTGATTTTTTCCTTCACATTCTAATAAAGTTATTTTGATAGATTACATTCAGGAAACTTTTTCAACATGTTTTAAAATAGTTGATTAAAAAATGTAAGGACAAAACACAGTATGAATATAAATCATTTGTCAACATATGGTGACAGAGGGCGTGGATGGGCCAAATTCAGAGCCTCCACAAAGAGCAGGCATTGTCCGTGGTGATGAAGTTCTCAAGTCGAAGCTCCGCGGTGGCGGGAGAAGCTGCCTGCTGCTCTGAGGCTGCGGCACTTGGTAAAGCCGGGGCAGCTGCACCGATTGCACGTAATTAGTCAAGGTCAGACACTGCAAATGCAGGACATTCGCCATTTGTCAGGAGAACAATGGATGGGACCTGAGCCTTCTCAACTGGGGACGACTCAGGGAGGGGCTCATTGAAGCCGGGGTGAAGCAGGCCTGCCCTTTTTCGTGCTCCCAGGAAGGGGGGCAGCCACTCAGGAGGATTCAAATGGTAGCACTAGCCAAGCTAAGCAATGTCACAAAACACAATCTTGTTTTAACTACCAGAAGCATATGTTCATTGACACAGTGTAATGTTGGTGACACTTGAAGGCAACAGTAAAAGAAGAAATGAGAGAATAAATGTATTTTCTCCATGTGCTTGGGATTTCATGTTTCCTTCCTCCAAGGGTATAATCTTTTAAGTTACCAATTGATGCAATGTAATCCTTTAAATAAAGGGGTGATTACTTTCAAATGAACAGTAGAGCTTGGAATGACTACAAACAGGTCGTTGTGTATAGAATGAAATTGCTTTTGTCTTAACGGTTGCTTGGAAAAGTGCTGTGTTTTCAACAGGAGAAATTAAACATGGATTTAAATGGTCTAAGAAAATAAGTTAAAACAAAGGAAAACGTTTGGGGCTGACAGATATTTTACACCCACTAAAGAATTCTAGTCTACCCAACAGGCAAATGTACAGTGTGATTTTGAAAGCTAAAAAGTCTGCACTAGTTTTAAGGAAAAGGGCATATGACCTTAGTGTTTAAATTGAGAACCACGAAGGTTTGAGATGCGCATTTGTAAAAGCACCTGTGCCTCCGTGTCCAGTGAAAGGGAGGGCTGTCCTTTATTTTCCTGTGTCCCCCATGCTACTCTTTCCAGGGCGGGGGATGCTGTTTTAGCCCAGGGAGTGCACGCTCCAGCCTGCAGTGGGCACACCCTAGGGCACACAGCAGGGCCAGGGGACACCTCCTCTTCCTTCCCCAAAGCAGCCCTGTGGGAATGAGCGGGGGAGGGACAGAGGGTGGGCTGGTGCAGAGGGGCCCGGACGGGGCTGTGTACTGCCCTGATTTCTCATTAGCTAGCTGCCCCTGATCACAATTTCCAGGTAACATTCTTTCTTTGGACTCTGGGCCCTCATTAGTGTCTCATTATAATATCTTCCCACATTTCAGTTTTATTTAAGCCCATGCACTTCGCAATGCAATTTCCACTGCCACAGGAGGGGAAAAAAGTCAAAGAATTACTTTAAAATTAAGAAAAATTTAGTTGATGGTGCACACACACACACACACACGGCACATGCACACAAAAGTCTGTTAGAACTTTCAAAGCACCTTGCATTCGTAGAAGGTGCCAGAAGAGCAGGGTGGTTTACCACTCTTCAATTACACGTCCTTATAAATAGGAGTGCATTATCTCATTGTGGACAAAGCAATACATTTCTGATTAGCCTTTTGTCACACACTTGCCTTTCCAAATGAATACATCAGAATAAGAAGAAACTGCAGTACAAAATCCTCCCCCATCACAGCTAGCAAGGCAAGTGAATTACACATTGCAAGTAAAGTCCTCAGTTTTCATATGAGGAAACGGTACATGTACCTCCATGTATGCAATATACACAAACAGAGACCCACACATGCAGAGCGTGGGTCCCTCTTGTCCATCATTCCAGCTGAAAGAACAGCTGTTTCTCTTACAAACCCCTCACCTCCACATAGAAAGAAAAAGGGGTTATTTCCTCTCGAGGAGATAACAGAAGCTGCTGTGTCATTTAGGCACTCCCCAAATACAGTCTTGCAAATTTTACTCTCTGAAAAGTTAATAAAGATAATGACCCATTAACTTCCTTTCTCTATAGCGCAGTTTATCCTTGGGCATAAGGAACTGCCAATTTTATGTAAGCATGGCAAAATGATGTTCTTTGCACTCTCACTGGAAAATATATTCAGCAATTAAAAATGAAATATGCTATTAAGCAAAGGCATCATCTATGCATGTGTTCCCTTTACGCTCGCGTTCTCTAAATTCAGGGGAAGAAGTGCCACTGTCTCTACTGGGCAGAACTGCATCCGTTGCAGTTCCTTTAAGACAGCTTTTGAGAAGACTCCTAGAAAGAAAGTCTGCTGTGCAGCCCCACTGTCACCAGTTCTGCATCCGCGAACTACTGCGCTAAGGATGCTCTGGTAGTTCATCATGTCGGGGGATGGGACGCAAAGCACACCAGGGCATCTATTGTTTCAATTTCATGCAAGTAGAATAGTCACTGCTAACGTGAGAATATGATTCAACACGTTTATTACAATGTCATTCTGTCCGATGATTTTTATTTGTCACTACCACCTGCAATTAACACAGTCTTTAAAGACTAAAAAGCGGTCTGATATTTATTTCTGATCTTAAATGCGACTAAAATTGACTCAACTAACATGAGGAAATAACATTTGTCAAAGCACTCAGTGTTTAAGCCTCAGCCTTTGATAAATGAAGAATGGTTTCGCAGCCAGAAATGCATTCAGACTGAACTGACTTAACCCTAAAGAGGCCATGGTATATATGTAATGTATGGGCAATCTCCTAGTTCTCAAGAGAAGAAAGAAATTATCTTCACAGGTTAGTTTCCTCTGAATGTAGGGTAGAAAAAGCACATTTCTATTGAAAACTAAAATAATTTTAGTATCCAAAAATAGTCTACTTTTTGCCTTTAAATTTCCTAAGTTTAGAAAAATAAATAGTACCTAATATATGGCTTATAATCTCATACTCCCTGTTCCTTCACGTGGGTAACTGTAGATTTGACTGTAACATATCATTAAATAACACAAAAGTGCGTTAACTATATAATTCTAAAAAAAGGGACATAATGTTGTTTTCTCGGTTCAGAATTTAAAAGCAGCTTAAAGCCCCACCCCCCTTATTTAGGTATACAATGTTTTGCATATTAATTGCAGAAGAAAAGGGGACTCATAGAAGAATTGTGTCTTCTTCTGAGTTAAAGCTCATGTTAATTTTTCAATTTCATCTAATTTTCAAACATTTGTTGAAAAACTTTGAAAGTCTAGGAATCTGTAAATTAGCTGCGTGATCTTAAAATTTCCTGTCTCATAAAGTCATTGTTTTTCACTTTCAAGTATCTTAACACTGTAATTATTATAATTAATCTTTTTTTAAAGACCAGATTTAAGTTACTTCCCGGTAGTGAATTTTAATAACTACCACAGTGTACCCAATGGGAATCCTAGTGACCTAAAATAATTAATGCACCTCAGAAAGGGCCAAAACTGTTCTTTAGAAGCATGCCAGGGAAATCCTACAGACTCAGCCCCGCAATGCAAGAGATTCTATATCAGCAGCAGACCGATTTGGGATTTTCCACCCTTGGGTTTAAATTTAGCTTCCAATATCTGTATTTTCGCATGTGCAAAAATACTCACAGATGATAGACCCAGGTAGCTGAGAGTTGACCATTGCTACTTTTGTTTGCTCTACATTTTTGCATTTTCGTTATGGAAATCACTAACTAGATACTCATCTTGACTGATGTTCCTTGGGTTCACGCTCCAGGAGTGGAAAGACGCAGAGCTGATGAGGTAGTGGTGTCTGGTGGGATGATGACATGGCTCCTAAAAGCTGCCGCCTGAGCTGGTAAAAACGTGTGAATCTTTACGTGCATTTGAGAGTTTTATGTTCTCCTGTGAAGTCTGAGTGTATTCATTTCTTCATTGTTTCATTAAATGTTAATAAAGAGAAAGGTTAATCATTAGCACTGAATATCTACTGAAATTAGATAGTCAAAGGGTTTATTGTCTTCAAGAATCTGAGAACAAAAGAGAGAAAGGCTAACTTCATACAATTTTTCATGAGATACTGATTCTGAAGGAAGATTTGCTATTTTGCATTAGGTAGCTCCTAAACTATTATTTGAATTATCTCGGCATCTGACGTTATTGAATTCCGTTCAGAAATTCAAGCATATTCTGAATGAGGGATTCATACATCTAAACAATGGCATTATTAGTAATTTGACCAAATTGTTTCTCCCAAGTTGATGCTGTGTTTTCTTTATTTTTTTTAATTCTGTGATGACACTGTGTTTCTTTGCTCCATCTGAAAATATTAACTGGGAACTACTTGTTTATACTTGTGCCAAACTTCTAACTGAAATGTATAAAACATGTCCAAGAAAATAATGAGAAAAACTTTTAGCAGAAGTGGTAATTTGGAATCCTGATGGCACGTATAAAATTTAGAGAAGGTCCCTTTCTCGAAGCAGCCCTCTGGAGTGGTCCAACAGCTCCCTCTGCTCCCTCCAAGGGGGAAATATCCATCACATCAGCCTTGCATCCACGCCTGCGGGAGCTGGGTTTTGAAAGACATCAGCCTGTTTCCTTGCTCCAAAGCAGTCCTGTAAGTACGGACCGGGCAGAAACCAGCGAAAACCTCCCATAAAGTCTGCCCAGGTGAAACCTGTCTAAGTTTCTCTTCATTAGCCGACTTGATGACTGGCCGGAGGTCACAATTAAAGGGGGTGATTTTACGGCATTATTAGTGCAAGGACTATTAACGGTGACTCCATGTGTCATGCCTTATTGGTAAAAGCATGGGAAAATATTAAAATCTCAATGAAATCAACCTCCCCCCAAAATGCTGCCAAGCGGACTTGACTTTCCCAGATTCCACTCCACACCAGCGCCTCCCCGTTGGAAAGAGATGGCCGGGGGAGAATTTGCCAGCCCGGGCCAGGAAGAAGCAGGCTTACTTTATGGCAGTGCTATTCCAAACCTTAATGTTCCGGATGCCGTCTTGAATTCCCAATATTTATACCTAAGGGAGTCACCAGTACTCATGTGACCACACGCGTCTTTTAGTTTGGTGCTAAACAGAAGCATCCCCTGGTTTTAAATCCAAGGATGCGCATTGAGACGTACCTCCTCCTGTGGTTAAAGCATAAGGGCTGTGTCTGTCCACAAAGGAGCTTGCATCCTGTTTATTAAAGCAACAGAATACACACACACACACACACACACACATACACACACACCCCACACACATTCACACACACACACACATACACAAAAACACACCCCCTCCACACACACACATACACACACACCCCCACATACACACACCCCACATATAAACACACACCACACACACACCCCACACCACCCCCTACTAACACCACACACACACACACATGTACACACACCACACACATACAAACACACACACCACACACACAGACACACACCACACACACCGCACACACGTACACACACACAGCACACACACCACACACACATACAGACACACACCACACAAACACACATACCCCACACACCACACGACACCCCCACACACACACCCCACACACCCCCCCCACACACATACACACACATACATATATCTTAATTAATAACTTTAATTATCCTATGCATAATTTCATATGTCATGTTTACTGAAAATAAAACAAAGCTTACACTAATTCATTACCTGCTACCTGATTGAGATATCCATACCACATTCCTCAGGAAAAATGACTCAACGTGGTCATGACTTGTTAAAACCATGCTTACCGTGTGAAAGCCTGAGCCCGGGCTCTCCCATCCTGCTCACCCACTGAGACGCGGGTCGCTGTTACTGTGAGTCATTTTCCTGATATGAATGGGGCACCCACTCCTTCACCTGCAATTGCTCTAACGCGACTGGGGACTCGGCGTGGCCTGCTGGGCCCTGGGCCGCAGGTCTGGGAGCAACGGGTCTGAGAGGTGCCCGCTTGTCCAGGGCTTACACAGGGGAGTACACACCTGGCCAGAGCTGGCTCTGCAAAGGAGAGGAGGGAAGGCACGATATACAGTATATGTTATATTATTCTATTAATATTGCATATCGTAATAGAGGCACCATCTCAGAGCTGTCACCTTATTCCCGTGTACAAGCCAGCCATGGCCTTGAATAAAAACACATATATTAGTAGCCTAATGTCTTCATGTGCATATTTAATGAGTATTAGCTTTTTCATACAAGACATAAAAGTATTACTCCAAGTTAAAAAAAAATGCTCTCTCCAATAATACCTTCCTCTCATTTTCTCTCTACTCTACATATAGACATATGCGCACTTGATGCGATACAATCACTTACCAAATTAAAACATAAGCAAATTATTTAGGATTCATGCAGTACTAACAAAGAAACAGCCTTGTGAGAAACAGGAATTTATTTGCACCCTGTGCTCTGAATGTACATTGATAGAAAATATAATTAAATCAGCAGTTTTTACTACTCACTCAGCATAAATTGTCGCTGGCTTTGCAAGACGGATGCAGTGCATTGTTTGTGCTCATGAAGACAATAGTCTTCCAGGCTGAAATCTTTTCTTTTTTTTTTTAATCTACAAGGGGTGTCCATACCCAAACCCTGGCAAATGGAGACAGAATGTTGCATAGCTTCCTCCCCACTGCAGCACCTGAAACTCTCGTCATGCCCACTGCCAGGGCACCACGTGTAGGGAACATCCAAGAACAGAACCAAGAGCTGATGGTGAATGGCTCTTATAAGTCACTCGTTATCTGAGGTCCAGCATTTCACACCAGATAAACCCCACTAAGTGAGAGGCAAAAGGCAAGATATCCTCTTGCCCAGTCCTAAGCCTTCCAGCCTCTGAACACAGGCTGTCCGTCAGCTTTGGGTGCTATAACAAAATACTATAGGCGGAGTGGCTAAAACAGCAGATATTTGTTCCTCACAGTCTGGAGCCTGGGAAGTCCAAGATCAAGATGCCAGCAGATTTGGTGTTACGTGAGGGCCTGCCTCCTCCCGCCTTGTAGACAGCTGCCCCCTCTCCCTGCCTTCACATGGCTTTTCCTTGTGGAGTGCTCCTTAAAAGGGCACTAATCCCATCATGGGGCCCTAGCCCCATGACCCCATCTAAACCTAATGACCTCCCAAAGGCCCCACGTCCAAGTTCCATCACAGAGGGGGCTAGGGCCTCCGCAGGAATTTTGGGAGAACACAAACATTCAGCTCATAATAGGTACTGTCATGTTTTTAGACGAATATCCATGAGGTTTATCTCCTCTAAAATCATAGACTGTATATCAAAATTGTGCAGTCTAGTTTTGAAAGACTCTAAAGAAAGGGAAAAAAAAACCCTGAATCACACTTAACCAAACCAAACCAGACCAAGCTCAAAAGGCCCCATGACACCCTCCAGTCCTGTATACACACCTCAGGGAGGCAGAGGAAGGTAAAGACAGATACCTCTGGGGAGGCTTGGCTCAGGTGTCCCCAGAGACATGGAAAGTGACAGAGGTGTGTCAACCTCCAGTTTAGTGGGGAGGACATGTTCTCGTTGCCCCGTCATCATCTTAAAGTGTCTTAAAACTGAATACATTGGGAGAAAGTAACAGTACATGAAGGTGGGTCTTTGCCTAGAAAGAAGGATTTTCCCTGCAGGTGAAGGCCACAGTGCTGTTCTAAGTGGCAAGTTTGGTCCAGGAGCCTCTATCCCCAGGGCCTCTCCGTGTGGCTGCGATGCCCACTGAGACCCCTGGGTAGAGGCACGAGATCTGGACACAGAAGCTCCAACATAAGGGAGCGGCTCACAGGGGACACTTCCTTAAACGTGCATGGGTTCGAACACAATGTCCTGGCTGACCCAGTGTTCATCAATTAATTGATGTGAACGTAAAAGAGCACCATGAATATGAAGTACTTATTGTGAAAACCGTAATTCTCACAGCTTGGTGTTCTTCCCCAAACTCTGCCCTTATCTCCTGATAGACCAGGAGCAGTCGGGGCAGGCTGTGACACCCTAAGGCTGTGACACATCTTCTAGCCTCCCCCGCTGTGGGCGCTGGAAAGGGTGCGGGGGCAGCGTGAGCTCATCCAGGGCCTGGGTCTCATTTCTCTCCTGGCAGAATTACCATAAGGAGCAAGGCCCATTGGGACCCTGTCTGGGTTAAGCCTCCGGCTTTGCCTTTCTCTCAGCCTCTAACAGTCTTCTGAAAAATTCTCTCCCATCATCAAAGGACTCACTCCCAACACGTTACTGAACCAAATCTGTGAGTCTGAGGCCAGAGATACACACTCGGGAAGACATGGCTGCTGCCCCTGAGCATGCAGAGGACAGGGGGGGCTGACCTGGGGTGGCACGGGTAGAGGGTCAGCAAAATGAGACAGCCAGAAAGTCACTCCGGGGAGAGTGTCCTCTGATACACTGGGCGGGGTCCAAACACACAGCTGGGCAGGCGACCAGGACTGGAATCACCATTCCCGGAGGCCAGCAGTTCTCAGCACCGCGGGACCCGAGCAGAGCACTGGACAAAGAGAAAGGGCCCAGGATCTGGACCCCAGGCTGCACTGGCTCTCCAGGAGACCAGATGAGGAGGAGGTGGAGGAGGGGGTAGAGCAGGAGGAAGAAACATAGTTAGAAATGAAAATCGGTGGCGTCTACGTAAAGAAAAGTTTGCATATGGTAACAAAAATACATACTGTGTGACTCAGTCCATACGATATCCCGAAATGGACAAAACGCACCTAAGCTAGTAAAAGACAGAATGGTGATACCTACAGAGGAGGATTGATTGGAAAGGGCACCAGGGAGCTTTCTGGGTGATGAAACTGCCATATGTCTGATTCTGGTGGCGGTTACTAGAAGGTGTGCGACTGTCAAGTCATTGACCCGAACATAGAAGATTTGTGCATTTTACTGCATGTAAATTATGCCTCAATGATAATAACAATACAATGCTTTCTTTATCTACTTTGTTACTAGACTTCTACTTGGCCATGTGCATATTTTTATACAAAGTGGCCCACGTTGTTCTGAGACCTGATCCCGGCAGGAAGCCGCAGCAGCCTTCATTTCCAGGCTTCATGCGTGTCCTCGTCTGCCATGACACCGTGGAGTTATGTGTAAATAAATAACGGTGAGAGCAGCGCGTCGGAACACTCACTTAACCTGTGAATCGCAAGGTTATTTTTGTAGCTGTGTCCTGTCTCGCAGCGTGGAGGGTGATTTATGGTTTTCAGCTGAGTTTCATCATCATTGTTCTCACCTTTGTTTCCATCATAGTTAATTAAAGGGAAGGTCATTGTCACCTTATGTTTTAAACCTTCTTAACATAATATATCACCCTTGGTACGCTTTAATAAGGGGATTTGCGAGGGAATGGTGTAATAGGAAAAAAGTTTACGGCATAATCCATCCTGTTCACAATTACACTTTGGCTGTTGCACATAATGAAAGTTAATAAGTAGACAAAATGAAGGGTCTATCTTGGGATTCATTCAAGAGTTGATTAATTGGCTGGGTGATGTAATGGAACAAGAAGATACCTAGCTTTTCTAAACTGCAGGCAAATGTGGCCAAAACAAACTCTATTTAAAGGACAATCTCTCCTTCCTTTTTTTTCCCGTGCAAATTGTCACCCCCAAACAATATGAAATTAATTAAACAACTGTTTGTTGAATGCCTTCCACGTGCCAGGCACAATACAAAACCTGGGACACAAGGGGTGAGGTAAGATACTGTCCCTGTCCCAGGGAGAACACAGACCAGTGTTGGTGGAGATACAAAGGAAGGACAAATTATTTATTCTAAATGGTTACTCCTGGGGATACCAGAATTAGTTAAGATTCATAAGAATGTCTGAAATAACATTAAGTATGCCAAGCACATCTGCCAAGAAAATGTTAAATCCTTTCTCCAAAGCCATTTATTTTATTTAACAAACACTTATAAAGCACTTACTAAAAGATAGGCATTGTTCTAAGTGTTCTCCAAATATAAAGTCATTTAATACCTACACTGTCCCTAATGAGGAAGGTACCATTATTATTCTTATTTTATAAACGAGGACACTGAGCCACAGAACAATCACGTCCTTTAGCCAAGGTTGTATACTTCTCCAGCATCGAAGCTCACATCTACTGGCCTATGCTGCCTTTACAATAAAATCCTTCTGAAAGTTTCAGAAAATAATGACTTTGACAAAATAGTCAATTGAAAGGGACCATTTTGTGTCAAGATCTTATAGAATTCTGCATTTCGAACGGTAGTTCTTGGTCCTGTTAAATACAACTCCCCTAAACTAGAGAACCTATCCGCCCAGTAAAATAAGTTGCTGACCCAGCTGAGATTTAGAAGAGTATGAAGACAGGAAAATGTATTTTCCTCCTATGTACTTGCACAAAGAATGGGGAGATACCAAATCTGGGATGAAACTTCACACATCAAGAGGAACGTCATGGGTGGGGGGGCGTTAAATTGGGAAACTGGGATTGACATACACACACTACTATATATAAAATAGATAACTAATACGGACCTACTGTATAGTACAGGGAACTCTACTCAATACTCTGCAATGGCCTATATGGGAAAAGAGTCTAAAAAGAGTGGATAAATGTATACGTATAACTGATATACTTTGCTGCGCAGGAGAAACTAACACAGCATTGTAAATCAACTATAATCTAATCAATTTTTTTTAAAGAGGAATGTCATGGTGATTCAGGAGGAGGGGTTCACCAATGACATCACTCACTTCTCGAGTGTTCAGCAGGCCCATTTCGATCTGTGTTCCGCTAGGATAAAGGTAGATGCAAATTTGCATAATGCAAAAGATGAATGCAGACTCACATTAGACACAAATGGCCAATCAAGAACTGAGCGTAAACGGTGTGGTGAGCAGCTTCTAAGGTGGACGGCCAGGATCTCTGCTTCCTGGGGTGACCCCTGCTCTTGACTCTGGGCTGAACCCTGGGACTCACTTCCAGTTGCTGGAATGCAGCCGCGGTGCTGGGTATTAACTTGGAGGTTAGGTTACAGAGACGGTAGCTCAGGTGTTGGGTACTGTCTCCCTCACTTGTTCACACTGATGAACACTCAGCTGCCATGTCATGAGCTGCTCTAGAAAGGTCCCTGAGGCAGGGAGCTGAGGGGGGCCTCCAGCCAAAAGCCAGCAAGGAGCCGAGGCCTCAGTCCAACAGCCGGCAGGAACCCAGTCCTGCCAAAAAAGAGAGGGATGAGGTTGCAGGCAGACCCTCCCCACATGAGATTCCATATGAGACCACAGGCCTGCTGGAAACCTTTACTGCAATGTCACAAGAGCCCCCAAGCCCCCAGGTAAACTAGGAGCACCTAGAGAAGCTGCACCCATACCCCTGGCCCACATAAACTAGGAGATAAGAGATGCATTGTTTTAAACCATTAACTTTTACATGTAATTTGTTATAGGGCAATAGGTAATGAGGCACCTGTCTTTCAGCATGTACTGATTTTCTAAAAAATGCCAAGAAAGTGGGGGAAGGCATTAGAGAAGAAGAGGTGAGAGGCAGCCTTACCTTCAGGGGGTTTATAGTCTAGCAGAGGACAGCTGAGTCCATGACTCAACTGTCTGTCACGTCACACCGGGGCCTCTGTGAACTTTGTGTGAAAGAATCTACACAAGAAGTCCTAAATGATTAGATGTGGGTATTTGACATTCATCAGTATATTTATGTTTCATTTAGTGTCAGTAGATGATGGAAGTTTAGATGCAATGTGCAGCGATGGTTTCTTAACTTTGTAGGTGCAGATAGGCCTGGCGGATCACTTGGAAGTCGGGAAACTCTGTAGCAGTCTGCTCTTCTGTTCCTCTCCCCTTCCAATACTCTGCTGTATTAAATACAGTTAAAGAATGACATGAGAAACAAAAGCAAAAATAAACAAGTGGGACCTAAACTTAAAAGCTTTTGCACAGCAAAGGAAACCATAAACATAATGAAAAGACAACCTACGGAATGGGAGAAAACATTCACAAATGTTGAGGCCAAGGGATTAACTTACAAAATATACAAATAGTTCACACAACTCAGTATAAAAACAAACAAACAAACAAACAAAAAAGCAACCTAATGAAAAACTGGGCAGAAGACCTAAATAGATATTTATTTAAAGAAAACATACAGATGCCCAACAAGCACAAAAAAGATGCTCACCATCACTAATTATTAGAGAAACTAAAATCAAAACCACAATGAGATACCACTTCACATGGGTCCGAATGGCCATCAGTAAAAAGTCTACAAATAATAAATGCTAGAGATGGTGTGGAGAAAGGGGAACCCTCATACACTCTTGGTGGCAATATAAATTGGTGCAGCCACTGTGGAGAACAGTATGGAAGTTCCTTAAAAAACTAAGAGGAGATTTATCATATGATCCAGCAATTCCATCCTGGGCATATACCTAGAGAAAATTTAAACTCGAAAAGGCATATGGACCCCAATGTTGGTAGCAGCACTACTCACAATAGCCAAGACATGGAAGCAACCTAAATGTCCATCGACAGATGAATGGATAAAGAAGATGTGGCACGTGTATATAATGGATCATACTCAGCCATAAAAAAGAATGAAATAATGCCATTTGCAGCAACATGGATGGACCTAGAGATGATCATACTAGGTGAAGTAAATCAGACAGAGACAAATATCATATGATATCACTTATATGTGAAATCAAAAAAAATGATACAAATGAACTTTTCTACAAAACAGAAATAGACTCACAGACATAGAAAACAAACTTATGGTTATCAAAGAGGAAAGGGAGAGGATAAATTAGGAGTTTGGGATTAACAGACACAAACTACTATATATAAAATAGATAAACAAAAAGGAACTACTCTATCGCACAGGGAAATATATATTTCACTTAAAAAATAAATTAAAAAAAATTAAATGGATGAGAAAGGACAACATGAAGGATGACATGCCTGCTTTTCTTCTAATAAATACGAAACTAGCAGCCCTATATACCAGATAAAGTACTTGTGCTGAAGATATTTACACACATAAAACATGTCTCTCACACGTTTCCTTTTTTTTTTTAAGCTCTTTATTGGACTACATTTGCCCCACACTCTTGTACCAGCTTTTGAGGTACACCAAAGTGAATCAGCCGTACTTATACATATATCCCCATATCCCCTCCCTCCCGCGACTCCCTCCCACCCTCCCTGTCCTGGCCCTCTAAGCCAGCACCCATCATCAAGCTCATCTCCCTCTGCTATACAGCAACCTCCCACTGGCTATTTTGCGGTTGGTAGTGTAAATATGTCTATGCTACTCTCTCACTTCATTCCAACTTCCCCTTCTCCACCCCCCCCGCCCCCGCCAAGCCCTGTGTCCTCAAGTCCATTCTCTACTTCTGTATCTCCACTCTTGCCCTGTCACTGGGTTCATCAGTACCATTTCTTCAGATTCGATATATATGAGTTAGCATACGGTATTTGTTTTTCTCGTTCTGGCTTACTTGGCTCCATATGAGAGTCTCTAGGTCTATCCACCTCATTACATACAGTTCAACTTCATTTCTTTTTATGTCTGAGTAATATTCCTTTTATATATTAAAAGAGACACTTTAAAGTTCAGAACACATCGTAGGCAAGCTGCCTGACTATGCCCGCGTGTGGCTGCAGAGATGATCTCAAGAGGACTAAAGGCCCCGCAGGTGTAACCAGAGCCCCCGGGCGCCTTCACATATCCATATTGATGCTTTCCGCCCAAAGTGAACACCTGTGTTTCAAAGAAAACCAGTAATTCCTTCATAATTTGTGTCTCCAATAGTTCCTCATCACAACATCCCTAAGGTGGACTAGGACACTGGGCGTGTATCAGTTTGCTGCTCAGGGAAACGTTTCCACGTTCCAATAAGAAGAAGAAACACACGTTGTGATCTATTTTGAAACACCAGCCCAGTGGGACTCTTTTTCTCTCCCTGCTGTAGGGTGTCGGACAAGCAGTCGTGACAACGCACACGGATTTCATCCAGCAGAGACTGCAAGTTAGCTTCCCTGGACCGTGCACACACGGCTTCCTTGCTGGCACACCGTCTCATTGCCTGTGAGAAGGTGAAGGGAGGTGGAAAGATACAGCCCTTGAGGTCGAGCAGCTTCCCTGGAGTCTGTACTGGGAGGGACCCTCCAATACTTTGCAGCCGCATGGCCTCGAGGAAGTGACAGCCATTCTGACCTCAGTTTCATCATCTGGGAATACACCTCCCACTCTCCTCATGAGATGAGTACTTCAAAAACCACCTCGCAGAGCACAAAGCCAACCAGCTCTCTCGAGGCAGATGCTCCGTGTGTGAAGAGCTTCACCATGTCTGCTTCTTAAATTCTATGATCGTTATTTTCCATCGATATTTTACGACAGTGGTGATTCCCGAGTCTCTACACCAAAGTGAAGATTCTATGCCTGAGAAACTGGGAACTAACAAAGTATAGCCCAGCTTTGAAATCCTTTTTAACAACAAGTTTATGAAGCCCACATGGCACGCGTTAGCTCCGTTCATCCGTGGGAGGGTTGAAAACGGCTTCCCAGGCCAAGGCCGGGTTCCTCCAGCTTTCGGCTGGGCTCCTCGGCGCTGCAGCTGACACAAGCCGGCACTCGGTAGCTGTCCAAAGCCTGGATTCCTTAACGCCTCTTACAGTACTGGAAACCTCACCCCTTTAATCACTTATGGGGAAGTTTCAAGGTGATGGAATTTCCCTGAATCCCTGCCTGGAAGGATATCGTCCTCGGCTCAGAAGGCTTCATCCTTCCCTCTTTCTTGGCTTACACTGAGGAGCGCAGGAATTCTCTCAGGAAGGCTGAGTTTCAACTCAACTCCATTGGTCTTTTTTTCAAGGCCGACTCTCATGAGCAGCTCTTCTTATGACACAGAAATGTACACGACTTACGGAGCTCCCAGGCCTGGCGGGGTCTGGGTTGTGAGCGCATGGACATGCATGCTTGGGTCATGACGGGACCTCAGACTTTCCTAGCAAGGCAGGGAGAAAGGCCGAGTCACAGCCCCAGCAGCGAGGGTAGGGCTGCAGGCCATCGAGGTGAGGCCGTGGGGACGGGGACGTCTCCGTGCTCCCCTGAGGACCGAATCCTCTGTCTGTGGTTTCCTCCAGCTCCGTGAACACCTTTAGGTGATTTCATGTCTACAGGGCTTCTTCATGGACAGTTTCTAGTCTATTCATTTCTTTTTTCTTGTGACTGAGCCCTACTTTCTGTGTCTTTGCACACCTCAGGGTTTTGTTTTTGTTTTTGTTTTTTGGGTTGGAAACTGGATATTTTGCATATTATAATATAGCAATTCTGGGAGTCAGACTCCCCCCACCTTCCTGGGGTTTGCTGTCGCGGCCTGTTGTAGGCTCTTGTTGGCCTGTTTGGTGGCTTCTCCGTTTTCGTGTCTGTGAAATGAAGGCACGTCTGGTTAAATTCCTTGCTTTTCTAGATGTCAATCATCTGTGTCATAACAGAAGCAATCACCAGCTCTCCCTTCCCTGAACCTGAGCAAGAATGGAGTCCCATCTGCATCCACAGCACCACTCCTGAGGGGAACTTTCCCACTGTAAGTCTAGCGGCAGAACAGGAGACCGTGCTGAGGAGTGCAAGCTATGCTACGACCCCTTTGTCAAATCAGGCCTTGATGACACAGGACAGGTAAGCCCGCAGGTAAGTGATTTTGTGTTGGAGAAAGAACAACCCACTCAAAAGTTCTGTTCTGTTAGACGAATTTCCAGCTCTTCACACAGACTCCCTCCAGGTCTGGTTTCCTTCCTGCCCTGGCTACCTCGCTAGTAACTGGGCCCCAAGACAGAGACACTCACGTCATCAGCCCCCCAAACTCTAACCTGGGGGCACTGCTCTGGGGGTGCTGCAGGAAACCTGAGGAGGGAGGACCTCCCCGGGTTTTGAGAAGTGCCTGACAGTTTGTCCAGGCTTTGAAGGAGGCGCAGTTTCATGACGTGCTTTTAGAATCCACCTGGAGAGGTTAGATGCGTCTCTCCCCTGTTTCCAAGAGAGAAGCAAACCTGCAGGAGGCATTGACCACCTGAGTCAGTCCCTCAGGATGAAAGTGCTGCTTTAAACGCCCCTTAGTGTGGCCCGGTGCCCTTCCTGTCTTGCAGAAGGTAAACAATTCTGCAAAATGAAGCTTCTCTGGGTGTCCCAGGCTTCCTAAGGGCCACGTCCACATCTGTTCATCTCACTCCTTCAGCTCCTCACAGGGACATCCCTGAGCTTCTTTTTTTTTATATAAATTTATTTATTTATTGATTTAATTGGCTGTATTGGGTCTTTTTTGCTGTGTGCGGGCTTTCTTTAGTTGCAGTAAGTGGGGGCAACTCTTCATTGTGGTGCGCGGGCTCCTCACTGCCGTGGCTTCTCTTGTTGTGGAGCACGGGCTCTAGGTGCATGGGCTTCAGTAGTTGCAGCACATGGGCTCAGTAGTTGTGGCTCACGGGCTCTAAAGTGCAGGCTCAATAGTTGTGGCTCATGGGCTTCAGTAGTTACAGCGCATGGGCTCAGTAGTTGTGGCTCACGGGCTCTAAAGCACAGGCTCAATAGTTGTGGCGCATGGGCTTAGTTGCCCCACAGCATATGGGATCTTCCTGGATCAGGGATCGAACCCGTGTCCCCTGCATTGGCAGGCGGATTCTTAACCACTGCACAACCTAGGAAGCCCCATCCCTGAGCTCCTTAACTGTCTGCTGGATGCCCGTCTGTCTACATAGAAGGTAGAAATCTACGGGGGTCTCTGTTACCCCAAGAACACGGTAAAAGAAACCCAGGGGTGATTTTGACAAGAATCCAGACCTCTCACATAATATTTTTAATTATAAGCCATGCAATTTTCAGACAGCTTAGTGACTTTTTTCAGATATTGTAGTGCAAATTATTTGATAAAAATGTACATTTCAGGATTGCCAGACTACTTTAAGAAATGACTTAGAGAATGTTTTCTTTTTTTTTTTTCCCATTTTTCACTCATTCTAATTAGCCAAACTTTTCTCCAGCTTTGATCTCTGACTTGAGTTGGGACCTGTTTTGTCACCCAGACACTTATGAAACCACTGACAGCATGACTGATTTGTCAGGAGGGGTCTATTGATATTCTGGGAAAATGCTGCCCAGAGGACCAGAAGGCTCTCTTTTCTGTGGTTTCAACAAGCCCCATGCTAAGGGTTCTCAAACTTGCTCCGTGCAGTGGGGCACATCTCAGAGGATTCACACACACACACACACACACACACACACACTCAGGGCTCTGGCTCCTAGTCCCCCCACGGCCTCCAGTGACCACAGTCAGTTCCTGCAGGTGCAGACTTGTTTGAAATTAAAGGTAGTTTGCTTCTTAACTGATGACCCATTTCGTAAGATAGTGGTTCCTCGTGAGTTCAAGCTGTTCTGGCCACTGGAGGGTTTCACGGTCTCTCCTGGGTTTAGGGAGCATTTCCCACCTGGCACCACATTTCCCGGAGGTGGCACAGGGTCCCCCTCCCCGTGCACCTCTCTGGTTATCTTGGCCTTGAGTGTCTGTATTTCTTTTTTTTTTTTTTTTTTTAGCTTTTCCTCATGTTAAGAGCATATCTTTTTTGTTTTTAAGCTCTTTATTGGAGTATAATTGCTTTACATGGTTGTGCCCGTTTCTGCTGTACAGCAAAGTGAATCAGCCGTATTCATACATATAGCCCCATATCCCCTCCCTCCTGCAACTCCTTTGCACCTTCCCTATCCCAGCCCTCTAGGTCATCACCCATCCTAGAGTTGGTCTCCCTGTGCTCTGCAGCAGCTTCCCACTAGCTATCTATTTTACATTTTACATGCACCCCAATGTTCATAGCAGCACTATTTACAATAGCCAGGACATGGAAGCAACCTAAACGCCCATCGACAGATGAATGGATAAAGAAGATGTGGCACATATATACAATGGGATATTACTCAGCCATAAAAAGGAATGAAATTGAGTTATTTGTAGTGAGGTGGATGGCCCTAGAGTCTGTCATACAGAGCGAAGTAAGCCAGAAAGAGAAAAACAAATACCGTATGCTAACACATATATATGGAATCTAAAAAAAATGGTACTGAGTGTCTGTGCTTTTATAAACCCGTATTATCGGGGCAAGGCAGGAGCTGGTTTGGTCGCACAGTCCAAGATCTCTGATCCATTCAGGGCTGTGTTGAGGGCCCGGGGCTGGTGTATGACACTGAGAGCCTGGGGACGATGACCCGTGGAACCAGGGGGCACAAGCCACCCATGTAGTGTTGACACGCGGCTCCTGCAGCACCCGAGCCCCCACGCTGAGGAAGTGGCACCCCAGGTCATTTTGAGTGAAGGCGCAGTTTGCATCCACTCACGGGAAGGAAGAAAGTCGCAAGGTGTATTAATTACAGGTCCCAGAATGGGGTGATCTGTGTGTTGCCGCTGAGGTCACTAACATGGTTAGGGCTCAATTCTAAGTAGTTGTTTTCAAAAGTGACCCAGGAAAAGCAACGTGGGGGGAATCCTAAGTGCGGGTCCTTATCTGAATGCCCAGACTCTGGGTGTGAGCTGGGTGGTCGTTCTGTGAAAGCGCAGACAGTAACTCAAAATAGCTCTTTTCTCATCACAAGGGTGAAGGTGACCATGAAGCCACACCAATGTAGGCTCTGAGGGGGGACAGTCTTGACCACCCCAGGAGGGTCACCGGAAGGCAGGGCGCTGAGAAGAGTAGAGACCAGCAGAGGCGCCCCAGAGACCAGCAGGAAGAAGTAGACCTGGCTCCTCGGGTGGGAGTTAGGCTCTGCCCCCCCAGGAGAAACCCCCTGAAAACACTGACAAAGCCCTCGGGTGGTCCCTGAGTCCCGTGAAGCATGAACAGGATGAGAATCCCTCCGTGGTGGCTAATTGCCTGTGTCCTCTTGCCGGGACCATGGGCGCCCAGCTGTCTGCTTGAACGTGATTCTGGGCGTGCCTGTGAGGGTGTCTCTGGATGCCATTAGCAGTGAGTCCGTGGACCGCGGAAGCAGGTGGGCCTCCCCAGGGCAGGTAGGTCTCATCCTTCCCACTGAGGGCTGGAGCAGAGCAGAACACGGAGTAGGCGGTCTGAGCTGATCCCTGGTCTTCTCCTGCCTTCAGACTTGGACTTGGACTGGAACTATATACTGTTGTCTGAACCCTGACTTGTCAGACTCCCTCATCCTGGGATCCAATTCCATATATATACATATATCCAGATATGCTATTGGTTCTTTTTCTTTTTTCTGGAGAACTTTGACTAAAATGCCCTTTCTAAGGTTAAAAATTACCTAAATTCACGCTACGCCCGTCTGTGTTAGGGGAGAAAAGTCCAGCCTCCGGCTCGCCGTGCTGAGGCTCGAGCTGCTGAGTAGCGGACAGGGATTCCCGAGGAGGGAATCATTGTGCACGTATCACAGTAGCTGCGCTCCGGTTCCTACCCAGCAGCGCTCCCGTCTCCACCGGCCGGACAGCTGAAAATGTGTCCTTTACCAGGTCTGCCCGCTCTCATGCTTGACTTACGACCATTCAAGACTCCACATTTTTAATAAAAAGTCTGCAGGAAAAGATGGTTACCTGAGTCTTAGCTCCACTTTCCAGCTTTGAAATCTCTCTACAAATTTCTGTCTGACCAATATGCATACTCTCTTCTGGTGTGTCACAACTTCCTACTTGCCACCACTTCCTGTCTCTCACCACCTTCTGAGTCTCTCAGCTTCCTGTGTCTCTCGGCTCCCTGTGTCTCACAACCAGTGACCGGAAAGACCATGGGTTCCAGCCGGGTCCAGCCTAGCTTCACCCCAGCATCCCGTTAGCAGTTACCTGTTACATCGGGCACCCACCTACAGTCCACTCCCTCTGTCCCCTGGCTTGCTCTCCACCCCTGTCTCTTGTGCCCCCCCAAGAACTTCAGGATAATGCCCTAATGCTTGGGTAGTACACAGCCCTCACCCATGAAGTGCTTTGACGTTTTAAAAGTCATTGAGAAAGAGTAACTTCAAATCTCTCATAGATGCAATAAACACTCCTCAGAGAAACACATTCTACCAGAAAAGAGAAAAAAATAACAAGGCTTACCCAATCCATTTTTAAATGTGGAATCAATACAACCTACTAACATTGTTTCCAGGTTACCACTGAAACCATGCCCAGGGAAGGGTCTGTGTACAGTACGTGCAAATAACTCAGGATTTAGCAACAGCACGAAGATTTTCTCAAAGGAAGAAACATACACACGTGCTTCCTCATGGTCTCTCCAATTTATCATTGTAGTTGCTGAAACTCTGGGGTGTTGCATTTTAGGGTCCTATTAAATAAATCAAAAGAGCATATTATCTGAAATTAGGAACCAGGCAGGACGGCAGCTAAAATTAATTCACCACAGTAATCTCCTCCTAAGAAATTCCCCCGAGGGAAAACATTATATGCCCATTTCCGTGGGCAGAGATTTAAATATATCTCTCCTATTAGCTTTACATGCGTAAATCCCTATGCATTAAAATAAAAATGTATTTGTCCTCTCAGAAGAGAAAACTGGAAGTCTGCACTGCCCTCTAAATGAGTCCAATTACATTTAATCGAGTTACATATCTCCACTTCAGAACCATATTGAATATTTGAGGGAGAAAACAGGTCTAAAGATACACGCATCTGTGTACATTTCCAAAGAGTTCAACCCTTGCCTCGCCAATGAAAAGAAAACCCAAACCGAGAGCTATGGACACAGCCACGTGCATGCGAAAATCCAATCGTTCTAACCCCTTCATCGTGAAGCTACACAGGCAAAAATAATAACTGTGTGCAACAGAAGTGTTGTTCCGCATTGATACCCAAATTCCATTTCATTTCACCTCCAGTGGGGTTGGGGCGGGGGAGCTCCGAGCACGGGGGGGTTAGTTGAAGATAATGTGATACAGGGCTAGAAGCCCTCCTTGGATTTCAAACGGGTCAACTTGTCAAAGCTTTATGTGGAGCCAATTACATTAATTTTCCACAGCCTCCAAATACATATTTCATTTCCATCTCCCTCAAGAGATGGGGTCCAGGGATCCTGTTTCGAAAGGCTCTTATCACTAAGTAACATTCATACCCCCAAAGGAACCCTTGGCAGCCGGTGGCCCATTGATGTGATTGAGCGCGGCCCAGGCTGCCCGATGCTGCCGGAGCGCCACTCACAGCCCCACACGCTCGGGGACAACGGGCCGTCACGTCGGCCGCCTTGTCAATAAATTTCAATTACGCTAATTGCCAAGAGTTCAATGAGTGCACTTTGAAAAGGGGGAGAAAGGAATATAAAAAAGGGAGCTTATGCCTCGTAGGGCTAGAGAAAAGGAAGTAATAAATAGTCTGTGTTTTCTAATGGGGGCATTCGAGTATTTTTCAACATGGCTTAACCAGATTTTACAAGCTGTTCCAGCTTCAGGGATCCTGTTTTACATTTCTTTGTTACTGTCTCCAAACAACATATACAGAAACTCAATTATGTGGTGTTATATTTCAGGGGAGATTTAATTTCTAAGTAGCTTTTTTTTTTTTTTTTTTAAGCACATCCATCTGCTCTGTTTGGATGGATAACATGCTGAGTGAATTTGGGAAGGCCGTTTTATGAAAGAACGGGGCTGCTTTCAAAACTAACCTACAGGATGCATGTGATTCCAGGCAGAATGGCCCCGTTCCATACCCTCAAAGAAGGTAAGACGTTCATTGTAAAATGAACTTCTGAGGACCACAAATAGATGTAGTTGGGGACCGTGACATCTTTATAAGGTGGAGGGATCTTGACCACTTTTTCAGGATTGGGTAAATCATCATCACAGTCACTCATGTGGGTCTTCACAGAGAAAGGACAGAACAAAAAGCAAGAACGGTTTCATGGCATTTAGAAGGTTGGGTGGCTCCCAAAGCCTGCTGGGTACCAGGGCACCAGCTGGTAACGCAGCTCTAGCACCTCAGGTGCAGAAGGTGACTTACCCCCCAGGAGGCTGATCCAAACACGAGGTGGGTTCATGTGGGCGGTGCCCCAGGCTGAAACCTGGCTGTCCCCAGCATCAGGAAGCCCAGGCGGGTAATCAGACAACACACCTGCTGGTTTCTTCGGTAACCACGGTGAAAAGGCTAAATTAGGCTTCCTTCCACTGGAGGTGCCCTTTATCACAGCTGGTTACCGCAGAAGGAGCGCGGGCCTGGAGTCAGCTGGCTGGAACCACCGCCACCAGCCTGCACGGGCCGTTTCTTCGTTTGTAAAACAGAGATAGTAGCGAACTCTTCACCTAGCTGATACTGGGGCTAAGGGTTCAGTCCCCAAGTTGAATCCTCAGGGTCATCTTTGTGCTTCTTCTGACACAAAACCCGAACAGCAGAGAAATAGTAAATTACGCCTCCGTAATACTTCTAAGTCATTGCACTGCCTCTTCCGAGGATATTTTATTTTGAACAGTATCTCTGCTGATTGAATGAAAAGCTTTGTGCTCTGAAGGGAGTTTAAGCATCAAGGAGCAGGTGGGGAAACTGCAGACGCTTGATCTTTGGAAACGTGGTGCTAATTACACCCTGGGAGGATGAACAAAAAGAGTGCAGATCGCAACAGCACTTCTGAGCACGTCCAAGGGCGGCAGTCACGGGGCTGCGCTCGGTGGGGGACTGCGTCCTGGTGAACAAAATACTCGGTAGCGCGGTACGTGGTTTTGTGAACGCCTCACGCCAATGAGCTGTGTCTACCAAGGTGAACCCGAGGCTGCTCTGAGTCTACCTCGCCAGGTTCCCACGCAGCCCACCCTCCAATCCTCCCAGGTCCTTTATCCAGGAAGGTTCACCACTGAGGTTAAACAATTTTTTTAAAAAAGGAAAACAACAGAATAGAATCGAAAAAGTGAAAAAGGGACGTTTGGGACCCCTGGACCCTTTGTCCTTCAGAGTGTATAGAACAAAGCTCAGAGGACACTGGTGTGGGGGGTGGGGCGGGGGGCTCCCCCACAAGCGTGTGAATAACAGACGTCCTAAATTCTCTTCTCTTCTACAGGCTTATAAATAATTGAGACAAATACAATCTGAAAAAAATAAGGCAATTTGGAAAATATGTTCAAGTGAGAGGCACCTCATCCTTGAAACGTTTGCTTCTCTTAATCTTGAAGCTTCTGCTGCCCAAAGGGATAGGGCAGGAGGTGATCTCTTTGACCCCAAACTGCAATTTTCTTAGGGGAGGGGCCTGGTCCCCCCCCAAATAATGTGGCTGCTGCTGTTTCAGCCCATTTCAGAAGGCCCCTCTTCTAGGGATCTCTTGCTGGCCGTCCAGAGATGGAGTCTTAGATTCTGTGATGTGAGTGAAACAACTTGTCATTTATTTATAGATTTGAGATTAGCTCAAACACATCTATCCAAACAGTCTCCTTAAGAAGGAATACACACAAGTCCTTTTGAGGGAATAGGGGGAAAATAATTAATGTTTGTATTTGAGCAGTGGATAAAAGGAAATGGAGATTGATTCATAGAAATCCAGATTAAAGTGCAAACTTCCAGGTGACTTGAAGTTATCTTTCAAGCGGTGATTAATAAGACATGAGGGGAAAGAACGTTTGCATCTGGGGCACGTAAATGGAAAGTTAGCTGGGGGGTGTGTGTGCCTTCAAGAGACGCTTTGTACAGTTTAGGAATTAAGTGGGCCTTAAGCAAATGAATCCACTCAACTGATGAAAACAACAAAAATATGAACTAACATTAAAAAGGAAAAAGAAAGTGTGTGGGGAATTAGGGCAAAGCAGTAAAGGGTTATTTCAATTTGAAATGTAGCATATTTACTTTCAAGGAGGTTAAAAATGGTTTCATTATTGACATTTAGGAAAGTCATTTATTTTTCACAAGTTGAGTTCTCATCAGTATTTCCTCCTAGCATAGGGCTTGCTTGTTTGTTTAATTGCTTATTTAATGTGGCGTACATTGGCTTCTTCAGCTATCAAGTAACACGGCATTCGGATCAATATCCTAGAGAAATCCATGAGATAGAATGAAAAAGTATCATCGCAGCCCTTGAAAAGCGGGCAATATTAATTTCACTCAAAAGGCCCCACGCCTTACTCTGGAAGCAGAGGGAACCCTCGGGGAGTGTTTGCCCACAGGCACTAAGTGATGGCAGTTAGGAATATTGCTGCCTTGGCCTTCAAGAAGGTCAAATGCAGCGTGAGAACTGTTGTGTTATTTCAAGACAGAGAGCAAGTGCGTATTATTATTTTCCCAGTCTTGACCTTGTCTCATGTTAGAGAAAGCCACCTCTCTGCTTCTCCCTGAGTTTCCAGTGATGATACCACTAGCATCACCATGGTCTTGTTATAACAATGTTGACAATAAAGATGACAATCTTACCAGGTGATGCTTACTGAGGTCGTTCTGGCTGCCAGTTTGGGCTAAGTATTTCTTGAGTGAATGATCACATTCAATGCTCTCAAATATCCCATAGGGTAGATATTTCTCCTGATTCCATCTTACAGCGAGAAAGTGGACACTCAAAGCAGATAAGTAACCTCCTCGTAAAAATGTGACTAGTAAATGATGAAGCCGGATTTTGAACCCAGGACCCCATATCTGCCCAAGCCTAGGATGTTAACCACTCAGTACTGAAGTCCCTCCATTCTTTATGACCACGACCTGGCCGTCAGAGTCAGGCTAAGTGATCCTGTTGCTGGTGACGGCTGGAAAAATACAAGTCTTGAGCGAGCATCTGTCTGTCTGTTGAGGCTCATTATTAATTCCAGCAAGGCTGGTGGAATGATGCTACTTTGGATTTTTAGTGTAAAAGCCCAGGATGGACAAGGGAACCAGCCTCTGCCAGCTGAGTCCAGGCTCCCCATCTCCGAGTGCACCTGTGCCACCCGAGGGTACCTGCCCCGCCCCGACGCAGGGGTTCCTGGGACCATCTGAGCACCTCAGGACAGTCTCTGTGGCTGAAGCGGGCCATGTGCTTCGTGGGACAACTTGAGGGCGACCTGAGTTGCTCCATTAGCTTTGTCTGCTTTGTAATTTTGCTTTGTGTTCCTACTGAAGAATCCCAAATGTGTGCGACAGAGGCAGGCGCTGAGACACCACTGCTGGGAGTGAAACCAGGGGCTGACCCGCCCAGGAGCTCACATGATAAGTTCAGATGCAGGAGTCCAGGACGCCTGCCCGCCTTGATGTCCTTTTCCCCACCTCAAGCCCCAAGCAGAGGCAGCCGCGTCTCCTCCAAGTGCTGGGATTCATGACTTTATACAGCGCAAATTTTATTACTTCCATTTTAGAGGAAAAGAGAATAAACCATAAGTGTCAGCCTATCCTGTGATCTAATCTCTTGTCCCATGCTAGCAATTTTCTCATTACGGCTCTTAAGATGTCTGTTAATCGAGCTGAACAGGACAGAAGACCCTCTGCTGGCCTCGGTCTCTCCTCACACATAGCGGCTCGTCAGCCGCGCGACTCTGCAATTCCTCAGCCGTGTGGTGTGTTTTATCTCTTAAATGGGAAATAGGAATTCTTCATATTTACAGCCTTTAAAATGAGGAATTCTTTAAAAACTTAAACTAAGTTGAATTGCATTCGCCACCCTTTTCAGCTTTAGATTTCTTTTTTCTGCAAAGTCCAGTAAATCCTCCAGGTGTTTTTAAACTCAGAGAAGCAATGACTCCCGCTCACAGGCTAGGTAAACTCAAAAGTGTGATGTACTGAACCTGGCAGGAGCTCCTCATTCATCTTTGAAGTGTAGCTGGAGCATCGGTAATTCCAAAAGGCATTACATTAAAATAAAAAGCCCCTGATGGCAACTGAGGGTGGTTTTTTGTTTCCTGTCATCATCCATTTGTATCTGCCAATAGCCTCTAGTTAAATCAATGCTCCTGATAAATACTGCTTGACTCAGGAAATAGAGCAAATCATCATTTCTTCGTAATGGATATTTATCTCTTTTGCGATAACATTTATTTTCCAGATGTACCCATTCACAACCGGATCTGATTTTATCAGCAATTAACATGGTTTAACAGGCTACGTAAAATTAAAACTACTGAATGTGCAATAGTTTGCTTTCTCGTGGGTTCATTTTTTCCTCCGTTAGAATGAATTGTAAGTGATCAATATTGGATGCATAGGAAACAGTAGGGTGGAAGCGGCTGTTACCCCTTGACTCTGGATGCCCTGACGTCTTCCTTTCAGCACTGACTCCGCAGGTGTTCACTGGTCACCCACGCCTGTCCTGGGCCGTGCACTGAGGCAGCTGGGGGAACACAAGCAGCCTCAGTACCTGCAGTTATGGGAGAGAAAGAAGTGATTTAAAAAATTACTCCAATAAGTGGAAGTTGTAGGTGAATGAGTGCTGCAGAGGAAAGCCAGAGTTTGAGCTCCTCGGTGGGGAGATGCGAGCATGGGAGGAAGGGTGTCCTGAGCTGGCGGCTCTGCAGCTGAGCTTTGAATCATCTCCGCGGGTCCCTAAGGCAGGTCTTGGAAGAGGGGAGAGCCTGGGCCAAGGGCCCAGGAAACACCCATCCCGTAGAGCGAGCACAAGGAAGTGCGTGCGGTGGGGACACAGGTGGTGACCAAGGGGACCAGGCAGCAGATGGGGAGCCGGAGAGACCCCCCCACGGCAGTGTCTGGAGGCCCAGAGCAGCGGGAAGCTACAGAGGGGCCGGCAAGTCAGTGAGGTGGAAGATGGGTGTATGTATCCACGTTTGTATTTGGAAATGATGGCTCCCGTGGGGTCATGGAGACTGGCTGGAGGAGGGATGGAGAAGGGCCAGGGGGTAGCTCACCTCTGCGTGACCCCAGGGCAGGCAGGGTGAAGGCCGTGGTGGTGGTGCTAGTGCTGGTGGAGTGGAGCGAGTGGATTAAAAAGACCCGTGGGAGACAAAATCAGCAGGACTGGATGTGGGGTGGGATACTCAGTGAGAACAGGGCAGGATTTAATGTTTCCCAGGCTTCTGGCAAACTAGTTAACGTGGATACTGTGCCCGTATTAAAGGCAGTCACAGTGAGAGAGCTTCCTGTCTGTGAAAGGCTATGTCTGGTTTCAACCAACCCAAGGAAACTCCTTTGTAAAGAGATTTTTTCTGTGGATAATGTGTTCCTTTGTGTACCTACATCATTCTACCCATGCCAGGCACTGGTCTACATCCCTGACATGCATTAGCATAATCATTTCTCATCACAAAGCTTAGAGGTGTCTACTATTACTGTCTCACAGAGGTCCAGAGAGCTTACTCCGCTGGGCTGGGCACTCATGAGTGATCAGTGGTCCCGGGCATCTGACGGGGCCAGAGCCGGGGGCTCTCCCCACTGGGCAGGGCTGCCCCCTCTGCACTAAGCTGGACCAACTTGCTCAGGGTTTTAACAGAAGGCAGATATGGTTTCCCCATCCCTGGGTTTTTAATGGAACCAACACCCCTTCTTTTCCTGCAAGACAGTAGTTCCCTTGGCAAGATTCCATAATTTTCCAACATAGTGAGATTAGTATAGTCATTCAAATGTTCAGAATTGCACGTATGTTCAATGCAACATTCCTCTCTTATCCTCCAACTCAAAGTTCTTCTTGCCTTGCCCCCTGCAGACTAGAACTAGGATGTGGAATGAGGGTCTGATGTGGTCTGATTCTCAGATTCCTCTCCTCTGTCCCTCTTCTAGTGTCAGTACTCTGGAGTTGACCTTGGAGGTGAGAAGAGAGAAAAGGAAGGGATACTCTCTGTTTAAATGGGCAAAGCAGTCACCTTCTGTTGGCCTCCATGTGTTAGACGACTGCTCATATCAGAAAGAGAAAAGGAGTACTTTAAGAGCACATAAGAGTCTCTGTGCCTGGGGCCCCGTGCTCAGCTCTAGAGCAGCACAGCCAGTTTCCCTAGACATCTTCTCTCCTGACCAGCACTGCTCAGGCCCCAGGGAGACCCTCCTGCACCTCCCTTACCCTGTGGCACTGAACAGACATCACTGTATCTGAAGGTCATGGAGGTGGTGGGTGAGACACTGCCCAAGTCAGAGGCAGACGCTCTTCAGGGATACCAGCAGATTTTGATCAGTATAACTCAATAGTAAAAGAAAAGGCAAATTAATTAACCTGTCCGTTCCTTTTGGAGAGAGCATGAATCTGACGCATTATTTAAGGATGAAGTATCATCTCCCAGAGTGCTCACTACCCACTTCTTCCTTCTCCTTTTATTTTAGTCCCTGATTCTAGAAGTATCCCTAGATGAGCAGAGTTGTGCTTGGTGGCTGCAGGCAAGCTTACAAAAAAAAAAAGTCATATTCCTCTTAAGTTTGTGTATGAACAGATTTATATCAAATATTTGTAAACCACGACACCGATTCTTTGCATTGGCAACCATATTCTCATCCTCACTGTCTCTCTCTTCTTTTACTCTAACTTAAATAAAGTCAAATTTAGAAAAAAAATGAAGAAAATGATGTAAAGCCCAGAGATTCTACCTGCAATCATTTTGCCATCAAAGTAACTTTGTCCTCATTGTGAGAACTTGCTGGAGACTAAAAATACTAAACAACTTCAGGAATCAGACCAACTAGACAGAAACATCTAGAATACACACCCTTCGCCAACAGAATATTTTTTATAAAAAAACAATCCCCTCTTTTCAGGCTTTGTGCAGATGCTTACAGAAAAATTATAAAAACAGACATTTTATAATCTCTATCATTCCTTACAATTTCAAAGACAAATAAGCTGTTTAATTCATGAACAGAAATAACTTTTCCAAACAACAAAATTCACTTTTTTCTCAAAAAGGAGAAAAAAAGTCATATTATAAAGTAATATTTTTGACTTCTAAATAGATATCTAATTTCTAGAGCATGTATAGTTTTTCCATGGAGTATAAAGTTTCTAGAAGCAGTGCTACTCTAGTGTAAGCTGTCCCTGAATGGACATGCATTTGCCCTCTGAATAAGGCATTTGCTGAGGAAGAAGCTATTCTATCCATGTACCTAGTTCTGTGCCAAGCAGAGTCATTAATAAATAAGTAGGAATGATGTGCCCTAAGGTGGCATCAAGTAGATAATCTAGACCATAGCTGGGTCCTCATGAAATTCACAGTTCAGAAGGCTGAATCTTATCATGAGATCCCATGCACCCCATTGAAATAAACTGCCATGTTGATTCTGATATGAGTTCTTCTTAGAAATGGTTATAAAACCTTTCTTCTGTAGGCCACGCCCACCCAGTTCTCCTAATGCGTTCTCAATGACCCCAAAAGATCACTCCATCTTCTCTTGGTTGTAGACTGAAGTTGCCATTTTTTTTGCCAGCTGTTGGCCAGAGCTGGCTCTCCACCCCCAGAGGGACCCCTGCACTTCCTTGCAATGTGGCCCTGTCACAGCACACCAGCTTGCTTCTCCACAGTCAACAAAGAAACGTTCTCACTCTCCAATTTGCTGAGATGGAATCATCTCGGCAGGGTTAGCATCCTATTACTTTTGTTACATCATATCAATAAGAAGCAAGTAATAAGTTCTGCTCACACTCAAGGGGAGAGGGTTACAACAGAGCCTGATTCACTGGGGGGTGACTTTAGGGTGTGACCACCACAGGGACTGTTCCTTCAACAAAGTTCCAGGTCCCCTGTCCTCCTTAGCAGGAGCAGTTTCATATGATTCTATTACATCTCATGTTTGCAGGACCCTTACCGTGTCCCAGCCCCTGACATGCACTCCATGAATGCCAAGGTGTTTTCTGAATCATGAATGCAATTCAGGACCCAGGTATGACCCTACTACAATGAGCAAAGTGTGTATAATAATACATTATCGCACAGAATGAAGACTTTCAGTTCTAAAATTTTTAATAAAATGATAGATGAATGCCACTTTAAATCTCATTTGCTTTTAAAACTCTTGCATAAGGACTTACAAAAAGTACTGGATTTATTTATGTTGAACATTTTCACCTTAGACGTTTCCAAGGTCATCACAATAAACTGAAGTCAGGCACCTGCACATTCCCCCCTTAGAATCCAAGCACTGAGCGGGGACCCCCTTCTTTGCACTGAGAGTTTGCTTCTGTTCACATGTCTTCAGAATCTGACAAGCAGTTACTATAACTTAATCTTAGAAGTACATTCATTTTATTTTTCATTTTACTGTGGCGAACTCACTGAAGTTCATTCATTCATCAACCATTTTTATCATGTTCTTGCTGCATGTCAGGAAGGATATGTAGGCACCAAAAATGACAGACAGAATCCCTGCCCTCATGTGGAGTGAGTTTCTCATTGAACCCAGGGCTTCTCATTCTCTGCTCTGACCCTGACCTGCAGAAGGTCTAGGAGGCGCTCTCTGGCTGGACAGACAACATGGAGTTGAGCTCAGATGCTCTGTGATGACCATACACTTGTAATTGGCCCACGCTGGGCTAAATGGACTTAGATGTTCTTGCTTTCATTTCTTCTAAGTTCCCTGGTCCCAGCTCTGTCCTTTGGTTGGATTTTTTTCACAGTCCCTAACTCACAACGTAGCCCTACCTGCTGTGTTCACAAAGGCAGCTCTCTTGTGTGTTCCCAGGTGCTCATGGATTTCCGGCTTCTTGTGTGCCTTGCAGGAGTGGTGGCATCTAGCTGAGTGTTCTCTGGCTCTTTCTTCACCTTCAGTTTCTCAGGCATCCTTGGGTCTCACCTCCCCATCCGTGCTCTGATTCTGCACGCCCAGGCTTGCCTTAGCTACCCTCCCACAGCAGACACAACTTCTGCCAGGGAGTCTGGCCCTATACATCTAAGGAGATGCTTGTCATCATGCAGGTCCAAGGAAGCTCTTAAAATCTTCCTCTCAACATATGACTCAGTAAGTGCTGGGTCATAATCATTGTTTTCAAGAAATCCTTTCAGGATCGTGAAAGATGACTTCTGTATGCAAACAACGATGAGACATCATGTAAAGGGAATTTTACCTTAGCTGAAGTTTACTTTTAAATAATCCACATAGACAGTGGTAAATACAAGTATTCACCAACGGTATGGGTTACTACTTTATGAGACCAATGCAAAGCCCCACAGGTAATGATGTGAAAGTCCATAGAACTCAGCTGACACTGGAAACCAGGGCAATCGACTTCTCCAGGCCTCAGTTTGAGGATCTGTAAAAAGCTTTTAGATATTTTGCATCAGAATTTCTCAACTGGGGCGACTTTGCCCAGGGGGCATTTGGCAAAGCCTGGAGACATTTTTGGTTGTCACAGTTGGGGAAGGAGCACACTGTTGGAATCTGGTGAGAAGCGACCAGGAATGCTCTTCATCACTGTACAATGCATGGGATGGTGCCCCCGCCACCAAGAAACACCTGGTCCAAAAAGTCAGGATACTCAGGTCGAGAACCCTACCTCACAGAAGACTGAAATGGTGGGACTATTGGAAAGATAGCTGAGAGTTGCCTTGGAATCTTTGGAAGATAAGAATCTGCTGAAAGGAGGACTCCCCTGGTGACACAGTGGTTGAGAATCCGCCTGCCAATGCAGGGGATGCGGGTTCGATCCCTGACCCGGGATGATCTCACAGGCCTCAGAGCAACGAAGTCCATGCGCCACAACTACTGAGCCTGCGCTCTAGAGCCTGTGAGCCACAACTATTGAGCCCATGTGCCACAACTACAGAAGCCCACATGCCTAGAGCCCGTGCTCCGCAAGGAGAGGCCACCACAATGAGGAGCCTGCGCACTGCAATGAAGAATAGCCCCTGCTCACTGCAACTAGAGAAAACCCTTGTGCAGCAACAAAGACCCAACACAGCCAATAAAAAAAAAAAAAAAAAAGAATCTGATGAAAGGAGGAATCCAGTTTGAGGCTCTGTGCGAAGTTCCTGCTCAGTGCCAGGTGCACAAGGCACAAGACTGAGTCCCTTCCTTTGATATTTCTGGCAGGTGTCATACTCAGTAGAGAAAGGAAGAGGTAGGTCAGGTGGGTGGCCACTCAAGGTCAAGCTCATGTAACCAGGTGGGAGTGGGGAGAGGAGAGAAAAGGTGGCAGGAGTCACCATCATAACTGACTCCCCGAACTGCCTGGGAGACGGGGGGGTGATGGTGACACGTCCCCTTAAAACACAAGAGCTTGGAAAATGGAATTGTCCTGATTTACTCCTCGTGTTGGTGACTACATTGACTTGCAATAAACTACAATCTTAAAAGCTGTGTTTTATCAGTGCCTAAATATTGATGAAAAGAAAAAGCCATAGGGTATTTAAAAGTAACTAAAAAGAATTCCAGGAGAAACTGTGAATGATGTCATTCTCTTTCTGGGGTATGAAAGAAGTGTTTGACATTTAGAGGATAAGAAAAACTGGCTGTGATACTTGTCAACTGTAGCAGCACATAAATGCAGGCACTTAAATCTCCTACATGCTAAATGCACAGTTATCAAATAAATACTACCCCCGCTGCCACCAAGAGCGACCTTCTTTCGGTCAGAAGCCAAAAGCAAGAGCTATTTATGGTTCCTGTAAAGAGGCCCCTCTGCTGCCTTTGTGGTTTCCCCCCACTTTCCTGACCGAGTTTTCACTCTGACCATTAGAAGTACTGCCCATCCGTCTGGCCCACAACACTCGCAGATGCACAAAGCATGTGACTCCCTCAGTTTGGCCACAATTTTTAGGCCAAGAGAACGGGGAGGAAAGCTTCATGCAGGCAGCAAAGCAATGGCTCCAGCCTTGCCTCTCCTTCCCTGAGTTAATACAGCTGGTTCACTTCAGTGTACAGCAAAAACTGGCACAATAGTGTAAAGCAATTATATTGCAATAAAGAGCTGAAAAATACAGATAAAAGTAAAAATAAAACAGGAAAAAAGTACATAAACCATGCAAGCATTAAAAAAAAAAAAAATGACAGTGCTCTTTCAATCAATTTAACCAGAGTTTGAAGCAAAGAGCTTCCTTGCTGATGGCAACATATCCCAGACAGGACCCTGACCCCTGGTGTGGTCTGGGTCACAAGCAAAGCACCAAGACAAGGACAGAATGTGTGCATCAAAGGAACATCCCTGGCCTGAAACGCAACCACGTTATGAGACTCGACTCCTGTATCAACGTGGTTCAGTTTCACTAGTCTGGGTAGACAGAGGGCACGGAAAAAGAGTCCGTGTCTTTTTATTGTTTTATTTTTTCCAGTTATATCAGTTTATGGTGATGTCAACTAAAAAGTATTAACTAATAATAGGAAAAAGGTTTTGTTGATTTTAGTAATTCTAGAATTGATTTTGAATATCCAAAGAAGATCATGAGAGAAGTATAAAAAATAGCAGCAGTAAATTAGGAAAAAATCAAAAAGCTCCGAAGTTGCAGTTGCTCAGGTTTGGAAGATGAAATTGCCAGTTATTGATCTTCCGCCTTATAAAATGTCTCGCTCTTAACTTGTTAATAGCTTCATAGAGTTGGACAAGGAGGAGGGATAAAAGGGAAATTGGGTAAATATGATAATATTTAATGATAATACTTGACAGATAATCAGATTTGTAAAAATTCTTGGCCATGTGTTCTTGGAAGGGTAGTGGACTGGTATACCTAAAAAGGAGTTTTTCTCAGAAATTGTGAAGTTTAAGACTCAGAGCTTGTGGAATCTAAAATATGACACAAATGAATTTATCTACAAAACAAACTCACAGACATAGAGAACAGACTTGTGGTTGCCAAGGACGGGATGCGTGGGGAGCTTGGGATTAGCAGATGCAAACTATTACACATAGGATGGATAAACAACAAGTTTATCCTACTGTGTAGCACAGGGATTTATATTCAATATCCTGTGATTAACCATAATGGAAAAGAATATTTATAAATGTATACATATATATATAAAACTGAATCACTTTGCTGTACAGCAGAAATTAACACAACACAAATCAACTATACTTTATTAAATAAATTAAAATAAAAGAATCAAAGCTAAAATGTGTTGACTTGTCCATTTACATATTTATTCAACTAGCATACAATTAGTGTCTATTATCTACAAAAAGAGGATTGGAAAGACAATGAGACTGCTAGCCACAGGAAAAAATCAGATTTGTAAAACATCTTGTAAAAATTTGGTAAAAATTCAGTTCACTAGGAGGGCATTTAAAGGTCAAGATTTACAACAAAATAATCCCAATGACAACGCTTTCTGGGATGTGTTCTGCAAGAACCCTTGCTGACCCCAGATCCCGGGGCCCCCTCTTCCTCTGAAGAAGAGGAACTCTGAAAGGAGCCCATCCAAGAGGCTGCCCTCTTCATGGCGTGGTGTGTGGGGCCATGTGAGAAGCGGCAGATGCTACAGGAATGAGGTAAGGCAGGTGAGGGCTCTCAGCTCCCCGGGGAAGCTTCCACCAACGTGGCCTGTCTGCCTGGGTCTCCAGGGAAGGCCGTCAGGGGGCTGAGGAGCGGGGAGCAGGCACTCCGGCCGACGGAACAGCGCATACAGACGCATGATGGGAAAGGAGCATCGGAAACATGGGACGCGCTGGAGTCCCCCATGGCCGCGGCGAGGTGGGGTGTAGGCAAGGGGCGTGGGGGATGCTGCCGGGTCCTGACCACTGTCAACAACCCTGGGCTACCTCCTGACTCTGCCATGGCTGGGCTGCTACAGCCCTTGGCTTCGCCCTTCCTGGGGCCCAGTCTCTTCATCTACGCTTCAGGACTGTTGGATCCAGGAGTTCCCAGGGCTTCCCAAAGGTACAGAATATGGCCTATGACCTTCTTTAAGCCCCACAGCAAATCAGCTTCATGATCAGGAAAAGAACAGATCTCGGCACAAGCCCAGCTTCATCTAACTTGGTGTCATTGCTAATACTGTGCATATTGGCTCTTAATGCACAATTATACCTTGAATTAAACCCAAAGGCACTTACAATGTCTCAACTGATACAGGCAGCATCTTTCTGGCTCTAACAGTGATTAGCATGACGGGGGAAACTGGATATTTACCCAAATCACTTTGCCATATGTTCATTAATGAGGTAATATTAAGCTCTTGATTATAAAGGGATTCACCTTTTACTTCATTTATAAAAATTATATTACTGTCTTTATAGGAGGACAGAAAGATAAGATCCACAATTAATTTCTATTTTACCATATTAAAAGAGAAGATTCACAAGCTAAATAAGTTATCTTATTCCCTCATGTAAATGCGTTTACAGAATTATAGCTGAAAATTATGCATTTTATGTAAATCATGGGTCAGAATATAAAACTGCCTTTTGTATAACACAGCCATTATTTTTACAAAATTGCTATGAATTATGGTATCTCTGTGTTATTCAATATCAACTAGGCAGTGGGAAATTTTCCTCAGAAATAAAAAAATAAAACAAATTTGTCTGTCCTCATTTAATTGCATATACCTTTAACTAAATGATGAGGGCCAAGATGCCAAATCTTCTCACTATTTTTTATATAATAGAGAAGTTATAATTTTGTCATTCATCAATACCAATGAACCACGCTTGCCAATACAAATTTAATCTGACCAAACTCTAGACCAAAATTCTAGTTTTCATGATATAGAAAGATAGAAAAAGAAGGACTTCCCTGGCGGTCCAGTGGTTAAGACTTCACCTTCCAAGGCAGGGGTGCAGGTTCGATCCCTGGTCGGGAAGCTAAGATCCCACATGCCTCGGGGCCAAAAAAACCAAAACACAAAACAGAAGCAATGTTGTAACACATTCAATAAAGACTTTAAAAATGTTCCACATCAACAAAAAAAATCATTAGAAAAAGAAGAAAAACGTGTCCATGAAGAAATAACCATACAGACCCCAAATGTGTATTCATCAAGACAATTGACCCAGATACATGAAAGTCAATTAAAAAAAAAAAAGCAAAGATTAGGGGCTGTTTAGATTAAAAAGAGCTAAAGAGATATGATTACCATGAAATTCTGGCTTAAAACAAAAACTCTCTACTATGGGAACAGGTGGGCAACTGTGGAAATTGTAATGTGATTAGGATATTAGATGGATATTAGCTGCTGTGAATGAGTCATTGCTGTTTTAGATGGAATAGCCCCATGTTGGTTATGACATATAATGTACTTGTTTTTAGGTGACACAGGGTACAGTTCTTAGGAGTGAAGTGTCATTATGTTTTGAACTTCTTTGAACTTGCTTCAGCTAGTACGTGTGCATGTGTGTATGGTTGTGTGTGTGTTTCTGGAAAGAGATAAAATAAAAACACAAATGTTAATAACCGTGGATTCTAAGAGGTGACGGAATGATGGGAATAAAGGCTAAAGAGATAAAAATTACTTTTGCTCAGATTCAATCTCTTTAAAACATTCAGGTTACAGCAAGTCTAGAAAAAGCTAAAAGTGATTAAAGATGGGCACAAATTATTGGGACTGACTCTAAGAATTTGAAGGGTACAAAGGAGACCCAATAAATACTACCTGGGCTGACACTGCTGAGTCCCGTGTGCCTCTGAGTCTCCCATCTTTGGCTACTACACATGTGACTAAACTGCATGCAGTTAGCATGTGCAGACTGTCTCACAGACACTCTCACTTACTGTTAAGTCACCAGGGCAGGACCCGGAAACATGCACCATGAATCAGAATCTAGACGATCCATGGAGTTTGGTAGAAGCCAAAAGACCAAGATATGTACATCTATGTATATTTGTATAAAGTAATTTTTATGAAAAATAATTTTATTTTAAACAAGACAGTGAGAAGAGTGGTGTTGCTTTTAACCTTTTGCAAATCTATTTATTGCCGAGCTTCCTATAAGACAGCTGGACCCTCACATCTGCTTCTTCATTCCATCTTGTGTGATGAATTGTTTTGGTTCAAGTATTTGAAGAAAACCTGGCCTCATAGGCATATGTGCCTGGAAAACAGGACTATTTTCATAACCTTTTTATGGAATTGAGGATATTCTTATGTGATACTACTGAAACTGAACAAGTAGTACTAGATTCCACATTAGTTTCTTGCAATGTGGAATCTGAAAAAAAAATCATGTTTTCATGAATAGTTACATTAAAACCCACTGGTCTCTTGTGCACTTTGAATGGATGGATTTTTTACCCATTTATGATACTGTAACATCCCTCATTGATCAATTGGAAAACATTGGTTCACTGAGTTTTGCAGATCTTCTCGTTCTTGACACATTTCATTCAAAAATATCAAAAAATTCACCTTTATTAATAACACCACCAATCTCATCAGAAAAGTCTCTAAATATTGGGAAGCTGTCAAGCTCATGCTAGAAAACTCACATGTTATCCTTAGCAACACATACTGTCAGTAGCTTTCTGTGAGGTGTCAGTCTCGCTTGATTTGTTTTTGAGAAAATCTCTACAAAATGTCTACCAAAGTCTGAATAATTATAGTTTGTCTGTCAGTTGTTGTTTCAATTAAAAATGGTGTTCCATGAAGAATGTGGCTAATTCAGCTTCCAGCTCAATCAAAGAAGTGTTTTTCCTTGAAACATTTGCCATGCTTCAGTGTGCAGCAGAAATTCTTTATGGGGGCTTCCTGAGCCATCCCACAGGGTCCTGGAAAGCCAGGGCCTCCCAGGTGGACCAGCCCAGAACAATGGAGGCAAAGGGCCTCCTGAAAACATGGCTCCTCTGCCTCCACGGGCAGTGGGATGAGGCCAACAAGACTATAGTCCCACCTGGTTCTGTGTTTTCTCCTTTGAGGATCCTATTTAAAAGCTTCCAGGGAATTCCCTGGTGGTCCAGTGGTTAGGACTCTGAGCTTCCACTTCAGAGTGCCCGGGTTCAATCCCTGGTTGGGGAGCTAAGATCTCGCAAGCTGTGTGGCATGGCCAAAACAAAAAAAAAAAGACCTTCCAGTATACATTTTAAAAATTATTCATATATTTTTGGTATATTTTTAGAAAATATTGACATATTTACAAGCATTTGATAGATGAATTCATGAGTTTAATTTTTAAGATTTATAAGATTATACTGTTTGGGATTATTTCATTTCTGGGGTTTTATGTCCATCCTTTAAGGAATATGAAATGCTCAAAGAGATTATCTCACATAGTAAACTCAAAATAAAATTTGAATATTTAAGATAATTTGCTCAAATAAGTAATTCAATGGCTCTGATTGTTTAAAAGGGAGTTTTATAAGTACATTTGATTAATTCAATATTCATTTAAAACTTGCTAGATTAATAAATCAAATAGTGAGATTTATAAGTTGAATTTAACTATTGAGATGAAGCTAAAGTTATGAAATTTGCATATTAATACATTGCATATTATTATAAAATCCAAATAATTACTTTCTGGCTTCTGCATGGACCTAAACACACCCACATACATGCACATATACACACATCTTCCAATTTAGATCACAAACATTTGAAAGAATAAAATAATCTGGTAGAGTCTTTAAATAGATAAAACTTTAAGAAATCAAAGAATAAGAAAATACCATGAAAATAATAAATACATTAAAATAATAAAATAATGCAATATTAGAAGTAAAAATACAATAAACAAAATGTATAATCCAATAGATGTATTAACAACATATTTTCTTTAAGGAAGAGAGAATTAATAAAGTGGAAGATAGAATTAAGGAAATTACCAGGATAAGTAAAGAGATTAAAGGATGGAAAATAGGATGAGAGATTGGAGAATAATGGAGATTAGTATGAAAAGATGCAACTCAGGCTGAAATTGAAGAAAACAGAAAATAGAGAAAGGCAAGACTCATAAACTAGTTGTGAAACATTTTGCAGAATTGATCATGGAGAATAAGCAAAATCTGTCACAAGCAGAGTGTATCAAATTAAATCCATTCCTAGACACAACTTAGTGAAACAGCTGAATTCCATAAACAAGGGAAGCCCCAAATCATACAAATTAAAAAGAAAGTCTATCTCTAAAGGGACTATAGTTAGAATTACAGTCTTAAGACAACTACATCATCCAGAAAAAAAAAAAAAAAGAATAAATCCAATTTCTATATAAATACATAGAAAAGAAAATAAAGAGCAAAAATTAAAGTAAAAAAAATCAAAGGATTAATAAAACTCAACCCTGATTTTTTTTAAAAAGTTAAACAAACTCTGCCAAAATATATCAAGAAAATAGAAAAGAAAAAACAAAACAATATTAAGTCTGAAAATTGTGGCATACCAAATGATATAAGCAACATGTAAAAATTATGAGACACTTTAAACTAGTTTATGCTGACAAATTTGAAAGCTTAAATTCACAATTTCTGTAAAAATATAATTGATAAAAATTAAGTCAAAAGTGCCAGAAAACCTGAATAAATTGGAAACTGTTAGATAAATCAAATCATTAGTAAACTTCTCTCCAATTCCTCAAAATAACAAAAAGTACAGACTGTTTTACAAACAGGTTTTCCCCAAATATCAAGAAGTGTATTATCTCTGTGTTAAATACTCTTTCAGAGAACAAAAGAAGGAGATCTCCATAACTCATTCATAAAGTTAGTAGAGTCTAGAGCATTCTGGGAAAATATTAAAAGAAAACTTCTACAATAATCTCACTTGTCAGCAGAGATGCAACAGCACTAAGTGAAACAGTAGTGCATGTACAAAAGCCAGCATCATTACTAATTAGTACTGTAGACATTGGCAAGTATTGACAGAAGTTACTGAGTGAAGATTAAGTAAGAAAAAGCACATTATCTCAGTCAATTCACAATATTATTTGCTACAATTCAACCAACTCTCAGCCCTCATACAGACTTAAATGATTATTCAAATTTGGAATAGAAAGGATTTTTCTTAACATTGTGAAATAGTTCTTTCATAAAACTACAACATAAAGCCAACAGTACAAACTCATATCAGAAGCATTCCTTTTGGTATCAGGAATGCCAGTTATAACTGGTTCTGTTCTACTTGGTGCTGAATGTCTTAGCCAAGCAGAAAGCCAAGAAATATTTTACAAGAATTGTAAAGGAACAAATACAGATATTTATATATGACTACATACATACATAGTATATATATAAAAACAGTAATATATATATATATGAACAGTTTTGTGCAACAGTAGAAGTTGTGAAATGTAATGGAAAAAAGCAAGATGCCATTTACAGTAGAAATAAAAACTATTGAGTTACCTAGGAAAACCTCCAAAAAGTATGTAAATGAAGGACATAAAAGTAGGCCCAAATAAAATAAAAATTCTAACATGCTTATTTATGGCAAGGAAGGCTGTTAATTATCCCTTAATTGGTCTATAAATGCAATACATTTCTAATCTATAAATTTTAGGCAATTCAATAAAATTACATGGAAATTGACAAGTTGACCACTATAGTCCTATGGAAAATTAAAGCAACAAGGTAAGTCAAGAGAATTGAAGAAACATTTCCACACAATCAGAATTCAAGAGTAAAATTATAGTATTAAAGCTTGTGTATTTGTGTCTGAATATAGAAATAGGTTTGTGACAAAGTGGAGATGCTCAAAAGTCTATGCAAATGTGAACTTTTTGAGTCTGAAAAGATGAAAAAAAATGAATGAGAAGAGTGGAATATTAAAAAAAAACTGGCATTGTCCATATGTGAAGATAAAATTGATCCTTAGATCACAACAAATTATAAATAAGTCCCAGATGAATTAAAGACATAGTCAAAATGAAAAAGTACAAAACTTTCAGAAGACAACCTGGAAAATATCTATGCAACACCTGTGTAGGGAGGCACCTCTTAAGTAGGTCTCAAAAGACCAACACTGTACCTTCAAATCAACTGTATATTTTGAGACTACGATAACATTAAAATGCCTTTGTTACAAAGACACCATTAATAATAATGATAACCAATATTTATATAGTGTTTATTAAATGTATGGTTTTGTTCTTATCACTGTGTATATATTAGCCCATCTAATCGCCAAAATATCTATTAGGTAGATAATATTATCAAACATTTTGCAATGATGGTATTGAGACATAGCAGATGATGAAATTTCTTCAAGATAAAAGAGCTAGTAATATCAAATGAGGAACCAAAGACCTGGAACCATTACTTAAATGAATAAAGAACACACCACACAGCAGGCCAACTAAGAGAACAGTTTCCAGAATATACTAAAATCCCAACAAATTAGTAAGAAAAATTTGAAACACAAATGCATAGGCAAAGGTGTGGCTTTGTTGTCATACGACTGATGGAGAAATGCATCAGAAACAGAGGGTGTGACATCTGCTTAGAAAAGGAACGAGAGCTCCCATCTGGCCTTGAGTACAAGGGGGGAGGGCAGTGTACGTCCAGCCAAGGAATGTGTTCCCATGTCTACAAGGGCAAGGCTCTTCACAGGGACAAACAGCTATTGATAATTAACCGGAATTGTACAAGGACTCAGCCGGAGTTCAGACACTTGACTTTGCCATCCTCAGGGAGACTTCTGTACTCTCTTGCTTGCTGGCCTCTCCCTAAACACTTTGGAGAAACTGGCTACACCTCTACTGGCTCATGGGTTTACTCAGTTGGAGAAACAAAAACAAAAATAGAAACAACCAGAATGTATTCATATGCGTTTACTGAAGACTGGATGAATGGTCAATTGCCTCTGCCTTAATATCCCAGGAAACACCCATCCCCGGGTTTGCTGAGACCCTTTATTGCAGACAAGAACAGGCAATTCACAAAAGAAGAAACATGAGTTCCCAATAAACCTATAGGGACATGGTCAAGTCTGTCTTAAATGAGAAGTGTAAATTAAAACTTCAGTGAGATGACATTGGCAAAAATTAAGGATGATAATGCCATATGTAGGAGAGGGTTATGAGAAATAGAAGGAAATGGGAACTACGAGGTGGGAGTAGACATTGACCCAACCACTTTGAAACACTGGGCGGTACTTAGTAAATGTGAAGATGCTCACACTCAGATATGCAGCTCGATGCCAAATATGTATTCTATGTCAGACAGAGAAAGAAAAACACAGTACGCTGTCATCGATATGTGGAATTTAAAAAAACAAACTCATAAGAACACAGAGTAGAGAGGTGCTTTCCAGGGCATGGGGGTGGGGAAAATGGGGCGATGTTGGTCAAAGGATACAAACTTCCTGTTATGAGTAAGTTCTGGGGATCTAATGCACATGGGATTATAGGTAACTGTATACTTGAAAGTTGCTAAGTGAGTAGATCTTAAATATTTTCACCACAAAAAAGAAGTGGTAATTATGTGACATGATGTAGGTGTTAGCGAACTCTGTGTTAATCATATTGCAATATACAAATGTATCGAATCAACAGGTTGTACACCTTAAACTTACACAGTGTTATTTGACAATGATATCTCAACAAAACTGGAAAAAATTATAAATTTTTATATATGTCACATATATTGTATGCGGAGAATATATATAGAGATATGCTCACAAGACCACATGTACAAGAATACCTAATGCAGCATTATTTGTTATAATGAAAAACAAAAATGACTTAAGATCTTGTGACCTTCACTTAGATAAAGACATGACACCAAAAGCCCAATCCATAAAATTAAAAACTGACCAATTAAACTTTATAAAGATTAAAACAACTTTCGTTATTCAAAAAAATACAGAGAATGAAAACACAACCACAGGCTGAGTAAAATACTTGTAATCATATACCTAATAAGAATTTTTATAAAAAAAATGAACTCCCAAACTCAATAATGAAAACCTAAAAGCCCAATTTAAAAATGGCGAATCATGTGAGCAAACACATTACCAAAGAAAATGTACAGATGGCGAATAAGCACATTAAAAGATCAACTGTCATTAGGGAAACGCAAAATAAAAGCACAGTGAGAGGCCACTACACACCCATTGGAACAAACTTTATAAATTTACCAAGTGTTAGTGCAGATTTAGAGGAACGAAAACATACACACGCTGCTGGTGGGAAGGCAAAATGTTACAATAACTTTCAAAAACAGTAAAAATAAAAAGTTTCTTAAATAGTTAAACACACTCCTCCCATATGATCTAGCCATCCCATTCCTGGGTATTTACCTTACAGAAATGAGAGCTCTGCCCCCAAAACACATACACAAACACACACATTTCTAACAGCTTTCTTAGTATTAACTAATAACTAAAACAGCTCAAATACTCATCAAGAGGTGAATGGATAAACTATGGTACTTCCATATAATGAATACTACCCAGAAGTAAAACAGCGTGAACTATTTATACTTGCTATACAACATGGACGGTTATCAAAATAATTATTCTGAGTGAAAATAGCCAGAGAAAAAATAAGTATTGTATAATTCATATTGTATAGATTTCTATAAAATGCAGACCCATTTCAAGTGACAGAAAGCAGATCAGAGTTTGAGGCAGAGGGATGAGAAGGAGCAGGAGGGTGGGATTTTGATGAAACTTTTGGGCATGAGTGACAAGTGCATCATCTTGACTGTGGTGATGGTTTCACCAGGAAGAATCTGTATGTCAGACTGATAAAACTGAACACTTTAAATATGTGCACCCGATTTTATGTCAAATATACCTCAATCAAGCTTTTTTTTTTTAAGTCCTATTAAGATCATCACATCCATGAGCTTACTGTCCGTTTCAGCTTCCACATAGACACATGTATGTGTTTTTAATTCCCCCGGCATGCGTGTCTGCGGGAGGCAGCTGAATCAGTGACTTTGGCTCGACTGTGCTCTTTCTTCCTGCTGGTCTAGAGAAACCCACCAGGGAGGAGTCTCCGCAGGCACAGCACAGGCTGTGACAGCTGATCCTTGATGTGACGATGGAACGAGTCTTGAGCACCTGCACATTGTGTGCGGGCAAGACTCCTAGGAGCAATGTGCTGGTTACATGTAACTGTGTGTGTGCACGCGTGTGCGTGCATGTGTGTGAGATCACTTGGTTCACAGAGGCAGGACGCAGTGACTCCTGCCTCCGGAGGAATTCTAGAGCAGCATCTCTCAGGGTACATACGTGTTTACAAAGCATGTCCCCTTTAGAGATGCGCAGAGGACAGGAAATGCTGCCGGGGAAGGTATGTGCTCAGCCATTTAAGTGTCTTTTAAAAATGAAATGCCCTTCGCATGGTGATGAGTGTTTCCCCCTTGGAAGGCAGCTCGGCCTCGCGTTCTTGGCTGCGTGGCGGCGGCGGGCGCCGGCCGCGCGGTCCTCGCCTCCCGCCTCCCTCCCGCCAGCAGCACCGGGCAGCGGCACCGCGGCGCCAGGAACGTTCCCGCCGGGGGGCTGCCCGCCGCTCCGGGCTCGGCTTGCGGACGCCGCGGCGCTGAGGTCCGCGCGGGCCCGCCCTGGCTCAGCGGCGCGGGCACCGAGACCCTCCGCGGAGGGAGGCGTCCTACCCGAGGGCCCCCCTGCCCCGCCCGCCGCCCCGGGCCCGGCATCGCCCCTCGCGGCTGCTCGCGGGTGCGCTCGTGGTCGCAGCCCGGCTGCTTCCCGCCGAGCGCGGCCCCTGTGTCCGTGCAGATGGACCTGGGCTCCCCAGGAGCGCTGGCTGCCTGCTCAGCCATCATCGGCCTTGCAGGCTGCCTGCTACACCAGGAGGCGTTCCCTTAGCCGTGGTGAAGGGGCAAGGCTGAGCTGTATCGGCTGCGATTGTTAAGGAAGACTTGATCCCCGGGCAGCGGCGCCGGCCGGTTCATGCTGCAAACGCGGTCTTCTGCTGCCTCCCACCGGCCGGTCCCGGGAAGCCGTCTGCCGACCCCCCCCCCCACCCCCATCCCAACCGGATTCGCTCCCAACCACTTTCATCCCCCAGGGATGCCTGAGAAATTCACGCAGCTCGCAGAGGAGGAGAAAATGATTTCCCTTAAAGATGTGATGGTTCTTCAAGTCTTTGGTCAGGAGATTTAAAACAGGCAAAAGGGGAAAATGAAATGTTCTCTGTGTTTATGTGTGTGTTACTATCCGATACATCTCAGGGGACCTTTCATTAAACTCCTGAGTAGTGAGGAGGTAACCAGGTACGTTTTAAGTTCTATGCATCAAGAAAAGAAAAGGTACATCAGTGTGTGTCAAGGAAACAGGAGATCACAGGAGTATTTGAGGGTTAGTGTTTCTTCAGTTACAGTGGGTAAAATAAGCACTAAAGAACCTGCATTGGAAATTTTCATTTTATTAAGTTAGTTCCACTTTCTCCACTGAAATATAGGAGTATCACGCCGCTCAGAGGAGAATTAAAAAAGAAAAGATACACTTGGAGGAAACCTTTCAAAATATTCTGAAACACCTAATAAAACCAAAGAAATTGCTCTCTAATAGGCCGTGGAAAATGTTGCAATTATTACCCAGTGAGCCACATAAATTCTTTCAAGTTACATTTTAACTGTAGAGTTTCATTTCCATTCCCTTGCAATATCAAAGGGAAACAATCCCAGTATAATGTTAGTTTAAATTGAAGGAGAAAAAAAGTTTCCTTGATTCAGCTGCCTCATATAACTGCTTTAGTGAAAGATCCTCGCTTAAACATTACCTACGTGTGCCTAGCCCTGAAATATGAGTTTAGAAAACGCTACGCCTTGTTTCTATATTTTGTATTTAAGAGAGCTGCAGCTCAGAGGAGTTACAAGTGGAGTCCAGTCACATCACGCAGCAGGTTAGTGATGGGACTAAAATAAGAGATCATTACTCTTGAACTTAGTCGAGTGAGTGGTCTTTTCCCCTGCTCTGAATGTTAATATTCGTGTGGTGGTATGTATGAGTATATTGTAATTTATACTGAAAACAAAACATATACTTTATAATAATTTTTGGAGAAAAACCAATACTCAGAGTCAAAAGCAAGTGAAAGAATTTGGGTTATAAAATCTAGTTCTAGATTTATACTGGTCCTTCTGCTTTCATCACCACACAAATGATATTTTTCTAAACTCTTTGAAAATCCCATGGATTTCTTGTCTCTATCTGATAGATTTCAAAGTCCTGGCATTTAGCAGGTTAGTGCTGTGTCCACAAAAGGAATTGCAAGTAACCATAGGAAAACCAGAATTATGTACAGTATGATAAATCATTAATTGATTCTTGTCTTCATGATGACAGCAACATCTGTTTATCAGAATTTTTTCAATAGGCTGAAATATTTAAAAGTATAAAAAATAAAAGCAGTTTATAATTCTTTTACTAAGTATATCCAAGCAAACCATAATAGCAATTTTTGAATACTTCCCTGAGTCTCTCTCTCTCTCTCTCTCATTCACTCATATTACTTTTCCAATACCATGAGATAAGCTCATGGTAACCACACCTGCAAACTTTATTTCAGAGTTTTTCCTGTCTTAATAAAGAAACATCAAAGGCGAACAGACACAATTGTGAGCTGGGACAGCTTACACATTCCTTGGTCACACACAGCCTGTGGATTGCAAGGGCCTAGGATTCCCAGGGTCTCTTTCCTTGGGATCAAGAATCCCAAGAGCAAAAGAGTGCTTTTGCTGGGAACAGGGTGTGTGTGTGTGTGTGTGTGTGTGGGGAGGGATGGGCTCAGGCTCCTGCAGTCAGGATTTACTGGCGTTTCAGCAAGAGACTCTTTCTATTTTACTTTTGAGTTTGCATGATATTTTATATAAATACTGAATTTACCAATCCTCGATCTATTTTTTTTTCTGCAGATATTGACACTGACTTTCTTTTTTGATTATGGTGTCCTTTTTTGAGATTTAGAAATCGCATAGACAAATCAATCAAAATATTTTCACTTTTTTTTTTTTTTTGCTTTTGCATTCAGGATTAGCCATTTCCTCCTGACACTGGTATCCATGAATATTCACTCTTCTGTTCTTTGTGGCTCATTAATAGTTTTATTAAATATATTTTCTAGCAAAAATTAATTTTGGAGTATAATAAAAAAATAAATCATCTAAATTGATTTTTTCTAAGAAGTTAACCTGTTTTTCCAGTGCAATTTGTTAGAAAACCAATAAACAAACATAAAAAAAATCAATTTAAAATGTGAAATAGTTTAGTAAATATATGTTTCTGTTTTGTTCCATGAATTTCTTCTGTCCCATGCACTGCCATTTCTTCCATCAATTACATATTGTCTGATCACTACAGTAATACCAGGAGCTTTGATTGTTATTTTTAAAATGGGTTTTTGATTGTTTATTTAAAAGGTGCCTTGTATAATCACAATTGAATGGACACTGATAAAAAGGGAGTTTAAATTTAAAAATTAGAGAATTGTTTTTTATCTGTATAAGATTTTGAGGCATAGTTTTTAATATTTTATACCATGTCGTGTCTTTTTATTTAAACTATAATTAGCCTTCAGAAAGGATGTGAAATTTCCTTCTTAGAGCTACTATACATTTTTGGTTAAATGTATTTACAGATATTTTATTCTTTAGTGGGCATAATGAATTTGATTTTATCATCATTATATTTGTATGAATGGTAATATCCAGTATTAAATAATACTCTCAATTGTGTGTACTTATTTTGTTTCATAGACTATCTGGTTGAATTTTACATTCTTTTAGATGATAAGTCATTTTTTGGTAGCTTTTTAGTTGGAATCTCAGAATACCTGCAAGTACTGAAATGTAATTTTCATCTTTAGGAAAGCTATCTTTCATTTGTTTTTATCACTTTGTCTGATTGTCAAAAAACTAAAGATAACTTATAAAAGATAAAGGGGATAGTCTACATTCTTTACTATTTTTTATTTTTATAGAAATGACTCTAACTACATTCTTAACTAAGCTGTTGGTTCTTTGCATAAATAGAAGTAATTTACAATGTTAAGGAAATTTCCACTTCCCCTAAGTGATTTTCATTTGCTTGTCTGCTTTTTTTAATCCTGCAGGAATATTGCTTCTGATCAACTGCCTTTTTGAGCTCTATTGAAATGATCACATACGAATATGTGGGCCATGTTAGGTTTCAAATATTCACCATCTTGTGTGGCTGGTACCACATCTGCACTGTCAGAGCACCCTTCCTCTTTTTCTATACATATGTATGTTTAAATATATACTAAAACATATATGTGCACATTTTTAAATCTGTTGGCTTTACCTATAGGTGTTTTAGTTGGGCATTTTGGATCTATATTCACAAATCTATTATTATTTATATTTTACTTCACTAATTCTCCAGATGGAATTATTAACTTCATTCTTTAGATGTGTCTTGTAATTTGGTACATTCTTCAGAATAAATTCTTAGTACATTTCATATAATTCCTTTTTGTTTTATTATGAAATAGTGAAGACTTTAAATTTGCCTCTGAATACTCTGTTAACCACATCTTGTATGGATTTTTTTGTAGATATATGTTTTTCCTGTTTTACAGAGATGTTAGATTAATTTTAGAAAATCCATAATTTAGGTGATTCCAACATTTGTTTTACCAAAGAGTCCCAGAAATAATATTATCAGCATTTTGGTTTTCTGTTGCTGCATAACAAAGTTGGTAACATATACCGTACGGTTATTCCATGGGTGGACTGAACTCACTAGACAGTTTTCTGCTCCGCGGGATGCTAGCTGGAGTTAGAGTCATCCAGAAGACCATTCAGCACTGTCTTACATGTCCACTTTCTCTGCCATGCCACTCTCTATCACTTCTGGTTTCTAGAGAAGCTTTACATGAGGTCCAGGGAGCATGGACACAAATGTTCATAGCAGCACATATGCAATAGCAGCATCTAGAAAAAACTTAAATGCCCAATTAAAGACAGTGGATTACAGTGTTTTCTTACAATGAAAAATTAAACAACAGGGTAGGTAAGTGAACTACAAAAACATGCCAAAATATGCATGAATCTTAAGAATGTGATTTGAGTGAAAAGCAAGTCCCAGAGCATAATATCTGATATATGTTTCTATTGGGTCCAAAATGAAGCATAGAGATAAAATTAATTTTTTTAAAGTAAGGAAATGACGGACAGGACCATCAGATAGAGGTTAACTCCCTGGGTCAGGAGTCGGGGCGGTGGCGATTAGGACCCCTGGCAGCTGTATATTATTGGTGATGTCCGGGTAGCTGAGCTGAGCAGTGGGCTCATTATATTATTAAATCAATTGATTACTTAATTAAATTCAGAAAGAGTCATGAATCATGGGCCAAGGATGATACTGTGTCGCCGTAATGGACATCTGGCAGGCTTCCCCTCACATACTCGCCACCAAACTTCACTACAGCTGTTCTTGCAACAACCAGCTGCACTCACTAATTGTTCATTTCCCACAGGTGCACCCCTGCTGTCCCTCTGCCGGACTCCTGAGCTGTTCTGACCCATGCACAAACCTGGAAGGGCCAGGAAGTCAGCACCTCGTGCAGCATCCTGGACCCAAGCAGAGTGGGAGTCAGTGGACGGAGGCCTCACTTCCCCATTCCGCGTGGTTCTCTGTGCAGGAGCAGGAGCTGAGCTCTGCTTGCCTAGCCTCAATTTCACCTCCCTTGCCTCCCAGTTTCTGGCTGCTTGATACCCCAGCATGCAAGCTCTTCTTTTAGGCTCTGCTTTCAGGAGAAAAACAGAATAAGACAGGTAAAATTCCAAATTATTATTAATCCAATCATACACCTAAGGGACACTTTTTTCGACACTTTCCTCATATTACAGTATATTTTTCATATAGTTGACACATAATAAACGGCATGTACTTAAAGTGCATAATTTGAGGCGCTTTGGCATATAAATAGAACAACAAAACCATCATCAAACTGTGGAATATGAACCCCTGAAAGTTTTCTCATGCCTCTTTATCCCAATCTACACCCTTTACTCACACTCATCCAAGACCCACTCATCTGCTTGTCGTTAAAGATTAGTTTTCATATTCTAAAATTTTTATATTAGTGGGTTTATACAGCATCTAATCTTTTTTTTTTGGAAGGCTGACTTCTTTCATTCAATGGAATTATTTGGAGCGTCATCCCTGCTCTTCTGTGTATCGATAGTTAACTCTTTTGATTGCAAAAGAGTCTGCCCTTGTAAACACCGTTTGTTTATCCCTTCACTTGATGATGGATGTTTGGGTTGTTTCCCGTTAGGGGTATAAGGAACAAAGCTGATACAACTGTCCATGCAGAAGTCTCTGTGTGCTGGGCATACACTTCGACTTCTCTTGGCTAAAATACCTAGGATTTGAATGGCTGCATGACGTGGTATGTGTGTGTTAACTTTTTAAGACGCTGCCAAAGGTTTTGAAAACGGTTTCGGTGTTTTGCATTCCCAACAGCAGTGTGTAGGATAATTTCAGTCGTTCACACGCTTGCCAACGCGTAGCATAAACAGTCTTTTTAATTTAAGCATTTTAGTGTGTGTAGTGGTATCATATCATGACTTTAAATTGCCTTTCCCTGATTGCTAATGATGTTGAGCATCTTTTCATGGGTTTATTTGCCATCCATGTATCCTCTTTGGTAATGTGTCTGCTGAAATATTTTGCCCACTTTTTATTTAATTGGGTTACTTGTATTTGCATGATTGAGCTACAAGCTCTTTATATCCATATATTTAGTTGCAAATCCTTTGTCAGATAAATTTTGTTCAAGTATTTTCACTGTCAGTGGCTTGCCTTTTTATTTCCATAACAATAACTTTTGAAGAGCAAAGATTTTTAATTTTGAGGGAACACAATTTATTTTTTTAATGGATTGAACTTTGAGTACCATATCTAACCCACATTAACTGCTTAACCCAAGTTTAAAAAGAGTTTTTCTGTACTTTCTTGCATATTTTTTATAGTTTTAAGTTTTACATTTAGGTCTATGATCATTTTGAGTAAATTCGCCTATGATTTGGGTCAAGATTCATTCTCTGTGTATAGATGCCACATAGTTTTAGCACCATTTCTTCAAAAACTATTCTTTTTTCATTAAATCGCCTTTGCACTTGTTGAAAATGAATTGACCATATACATATCTAGACTTTATATTTTTAAGTTGATTTTTATTTCTATATTTTTATCAATATCACCATCTTAGTTACTGTAGTTCTGTAGTAGATCTTGAAATCAAGTAATATGAATCATCCAACTTTGCTTTTCTTTTATAAGATCATTTGGCTTTTCTAATCCTTCACATTGCTACATAAATCTTAAAATCAGCTTGGTAATTTCAACAAAAAGAAACCTCCTGGGATTTTGATTGGGATTTTATTGAACCTATATATCAATTTGACAAGAATTGAAACCCTAACAATATTGTTATTTAATGTATGACTATAAAATGCCTCTCTATTTATTTATATCTTCTCTGACTTATAAGTACATTTTCACTTTCAAAATAAAGATTTTTCACATAATTTCTGAGATTTATATATAAATATTTGATAATTCTTGTAAATAATGTAAATGTCCCTTTTTCATTTCAATTTCAAATTGATTTTTTTGATCTTGTGTTCTTTGATCCTCTAAACCCAATCATTAATTTCATTAGCATTTTTACGTTCTTTGGGATCGTCTACATAGATGATCACGTCACCTGGGAATAGATACAGGCTAATTACTTCCTTTATAATAGCTGTGCTTTTTTTTCCTGTACCGCGTTGTCCTGGCCTGGACCTCTACCAGGACATCCAACAGGAGGGGTGAGAATGGACACCCTTGCTGTCTGTCAACCTTAGGTGAAACATATTTGGTCTTTTCCTTAGGTAAAATTTTAATTGTAGGTTTCATATAAATGCTTTTTACCAGCTTGGGGAAATTTCTTTATATTCTCAGTTTTCTAAGAGATTTTACTATGAATGGAGGTTTAATTTTGTCAGTTTTTTTTTTTTTTTTAATCTGCATCTATTGAGATGATCACGTGGTTTGGATTCTTTAGTTTGAGGATATGGTGAACTACAGTGATTGATTTTCGAATATTGACCAAGTCTTGCATACTTAGGGTAAACCAACATGTTCATGAGGTATTACCTTTTTCATATCTTGCCAGGTTTGCCAATACTGTATTGAAGATTTTTGAATCTATGTTCATGAGGGATATTGGTGATAGTTTTCTTTTTGCAATATCTTTGGTTTGCATATTAGGATGATACTTTTCTCATAAATCACTTAGGAAATGTTCTCTCCTTTTCTGTTTTTCTGGGGGAATTTGTGTAGCATTAATATTATTTATTTATTAAATTGTAGAATGTTCCAATGATGTCATCTAGCCCTGGAATTCTCTTGTTGGAAGTCTTTAAATTGCAAATTCAATTTCTTAAAAAAGATCCTTGGCTACAGTATAGTTATTTCTTCTTGAATGAATTTGATAGCTTATCCCTTTCAAATGGGGTATACCTTTATCCCTGTCCATTTAATCCAAACTGGCAAATTCATAAAAGTGTAGTCGTTGTTAATATTTCTTTATTATCATTTTAATGTCTGTAGAGTTTTTAATGACCTTTCCTTCTTTATTTCCGATATTGGTCATTTGTGGCTTTTCTCTTTTTTCCCTGATCTGTCTGACTAGAGGGTTATCAAAAACAAAAACAAAAATAAACAAAGAAACAAACAAAAACAGGTTTTGGTTTCATTGTTTCTATTGCTTTTCTGTTTTCAATTCATCTGAATTCAGCTATCATCTTTATTATTTTTTTCTCTTCCTTGTTTTGGTTTTAGCTCACTCTTCTTTTTCTGGATTCTTAAGGTGGAGTGAGCGGTGTGTTTAGTAAAACTAAAGAGAGTGAAGAGTGTCACCTGTTCCCAAGTGACAGATAGAAGGTTCTCCTGTGGTCCGTCTAACTAAGGCTGAGGATTTAATGAAGAAGAATGTTTAGTTCAAAGACAGTACTGTTTTATTATTTCTCTTACTTTTCTATTCATCTGTCTGTGAAATCTTTGAATTTCCTTGTTTCCAAGGCTGAAATAATGCAAACCATTCTACAGCCTTTTGTTTCATCTCTCCGACTCCACAATATCAGTTGTACAACTTACTTTATGTCTTTCCTGACTATTCGATAATAGATTTTCTGCCTGGTCTGTAATCTCAACTCAACATATACTTCTGAGATTATTTATTTATCCTCAAAATGACATATAGTAACATAAACTACCACTACTAACACGACAGCAATATATCCATCTATATTTGATTTTTTAAAATTCTCCCCTTTTTTCTGGGCATTTGTTAAGAGGTTTTCACCTGTAGCTTAGATTCATCTTCAAATGAGGAAACTATTGTGTATAACTTTGTATTTTTAACTTTATTTGAACATCTTCCACAAAGAAACCAATTTATCATCCGTGGAACTATGTTGTCTACCTTCTAACTCCAAAACTCTTCTGTCATTGTTTTCAACACTACTAAAGTGCGCATCACACACTTTTTCTAGACTCTTCTGCAACGTAGTCTTCTTTTCACCACACTAAAGTTATTTTTACTTCATTGTTAATCCCTTTCCAGACTCTTCCATCTCATCTGGTTCCTCTGTGGTCTTGTCGGCTAGCTGGCCTTACTCCTGGCCTTCTATTAGTTATTCATTGAGTCAATGTTTCTATTTATTTTCTAGTGCTTGGTGTTTCAAGCTAGGCCTATTTTTCTTAAAAACTCCTTCTTTTGAAAGCTGTAAATGAAAGAAGTAATGCATGTGTGCTGCACAGGTGAGATGATGCAAGTACGTCTTTGTCTCTGTCTAAGGTAAACCAGGTTAATAACCGAGTGTATTTGTTTGCAGCAGATTATATGTTTTCATCTAGTGACCACAGAAGTATATCTGGTCCAATATCCTTCCATAAGAGGTGGCTTCTATTTCACTCTCTCCATAAACTCAGCAAGTGTCTGTGATTCTTCAAGGAACAGAATGTGGCAGAAGTCACGCAGCTTGGCTTCTGAGGTTAGACTGTGAGGCACAAAGGTCTCCACATCTCTCTCTCTCTCTCTCTCTCTCTCTGATTTTGGAACCCAGCTACATAGAAGACACAAGAAAAAGCAACAGGAAAATGCCCGCCCCCAGCCAATAGCCAGAAGCCAGCAGGAACCTCCAGACATGTGAACAGATGAGGCTTTAGATGACTCTAGACCCCGGAGACTCTGCATATCATGGAATTATAGCCATCCAGCTCTGCCACATCCAAATTCCTCAATCTGTGAATCCCTGAGAGTAACGGATGGTTATTTTGTGTCACTGGTTTTGGTAATGATTTGAGATAAAGAGATTATTTCAGTTTGGTCCTTTGTTTTCCTCTAACTAAGGTTATACTGATCACATCACTAGAGTTTAACTTCTTCCCTCAACAAAATACCACAACAATGTGGGTGCAGTTCTAATTTAAAAGCTACAGGGGGCACCGTTTTCATCTCATCCTCGTGGACTTTTTTTCACCTTTACTTTTTTCCATGCTCATATAATGGATGCAAATACGCACGCAGGTGTGCTTATACAGATATGAGGAACGGCATTGCCCATTTTAGAAAATCAGGGTCGTATTTTACACATGGCGATTTTATTTTTCATTATATTTCCATCGCCTATGTGATGCAATGACATAATACATCTTTAATACCTCATTTCATACTGAACTTATAAAAGCACAAAGGCTGAGAGTACTGTTACTGAAGGCATTATTAGAGCAAATTTATTTGGGAAGAACTACAACTCTGATATTGGCAATTGTAGAGACTTCTAAAATTAGCAAAGGCAAACCCATAACAAGAATGATAGAAATATTGTTGATAGAATTAACGGCAGTGGGTCAAAGATATTATTTTAACCTCCTCCCCAAATAAACTCTTTATGACAAGTATTGATCAAATTAAGGACCAAGTGCCTGCCACAAGGATAAGTCCCTCTGATACAAGTTCATGGTTCTGGTAAGGGAGGGTGACCACCAACTCCTGCCTCAGAGAAGAGCAGAAAAGCAGAATCAGAATAAGGAAACAAAAGAAGAACCACACAGTTATTTGAACCTCGTCAACAACTGAATGTCATAACCATCATGTACATGTACTGGCGTATTCGTTAAGCCTATTATTTGAGGTTAGACCATGTCCAAGGCATCAAGGAAGATATAATAATGTTTATGTGTCTCTTCACATTGTTTTCATTTCCCTTTGTGATGGGTACAGGAGAATTTGTGCCTCTGTTGTGGCAATGTTCTTGCCAACAGAAACATGAAACCAAATTAGCTATAAAAATACTTCCTATCTGTGCATCCTGCATCTGTATTAGATGGTTTGCATAGCTTTGTGAGAAACAAAGTTAGGTCGAAATGATTAATATGCTACCAAAACCTAAATTTTCTCCAATAGCTAAACACAACAAACCACATATATTGGAGAAGTGTATATGTAGCTGTGTATTCTGGAAAAGTTCAATGATTTTGAGTCTGAGAGCAAACCACGGAAATGGAGACATCAAAAATGACAAGCCCTACTCGCCCCTTCACTCTCTGTCTTTTCACTCAGTGAAATTCCTCTGCATTGCACCGTTCCCCACCTGGCATCATAATAAGTTCTGGTTTTCTATGCTTTCTTCCCTCATCAGAACATATGCTCCCTGCTGCTTCTCAAAACAGGCATCTTCTTTTTCATGGTTGTATTCCGAGTATCTAGAACCTATTAGACACTTGCTGTATATTTCTTAAATAAATAAATTAGTGAACAAAGAAAATAGTTTCTCTGTCAAATGATGGAATGAGCTCTGGTATCATTGACGTCTGTGCTAATTCCTTGTAGTGGGTCACAGGACAAATGACAGTGATGTCCTTCCTCTCCAGGTTGCGACGGAGAGAACATATTAGTGAGTTTAGTGAACCAACTCCTGCTTTTCATTTGTTAGAAAACTCAAATGACATCAAAGACAAATGCTTACATTCTGAGAAGCTCAAATAGATTAATATCTTATAAACTAGGAAAAGTTCTTTTGCTAGGTGAAATATAAAGTTAATGAAAAGTCAGGCGGCCAGAAGCCCAGGTGGAGATTACAACCGGTTACATCCCATAAACACACCGAGTTGTGCTGCTTCGTTGAGAAAAGATGCCACGTACCTCGTAGTAACTCTCTGCCTTCTGCACCCACAGGTGTTGTTGACGAGGACTCTGCCCCAAATCCTCCAAGCAATTCTTTTAATGTTGTATAAATAGCTTCATCAAAGCTAACAATAAACCACCACCTTTTGAAGACATTTTACGGAGAAAATGGAGCATCCTGGAGGATAATTTCAAGTGTTTGATTGAAATTCTCAGTGATACGGTGATAAGAAGAAGAGGGTAAATCTAACTTTATGAACTATTGAGCAGACAAGAGGCCACTTCTGAGGGGGTATACTTGAAGTGTCCTTGGCTTTATGAATAAGGTAAATGCTTCAATTCAAGGACCCTGCTGTCTTGACATAGAGGTCAGAATTGTGGCTGCCAAGGGCGACTGGAGAAGGGTGGACTGAGAGTTTGGGGTTGGTAGATGCAAACTATTACATTTGGAATAGATAAACATCAAGGTCCTACCATATAGCACGGGGAGCTATATCCAATCTCCTGGGATAAACATTAATGGAAAAGAATATAAAAAATAATGTGTCTATATGTACAACAGCGTCACTTTGCTGTACAGCAAAGATTGGCACAACATTGTACATCAACTATACTTTAATTTAAAAAGTAAAAGGAACCAGACAAAGACTAAATGAAAAAAGACCCTGTAGTTTGTATTGTCTACAAACTTTTGGTTTAGATGGTGCTTTGGAAGACATTCAGTGGTAGATAGCTATGTGAACTCTTCAAGGCTCAGAGAAATCCTGCTGAAATCTCTGCTTGGAAAAGGAAAGGTAGGGTTATTTTCCTAGTGATAAAATCTTTAGCCTTTTTGAAACTTTGGAACTATTATTTAAATGTGTTTCCTTGTAGAAGAATCTTTCAATTGAGATTTGAATCTGCACTAGAGGCACACACCCCACCAGAGGTGAACTCATTGAGTTAAGGAGAAAAGATATGATATAACATGACTTAACTCCAGAGTCTTGAGAAATTTAAATATTTTTTGAATTAGCCTCCACTTTCCTGGCCAGGAAAACTTGTAACGTTTATAATCTTCTAAAATAAGACTTAAAGAATTTACTTCTTTGTTGCCAAGAATAAGAAAATCTGAAATTGATTGGATGGCAAAGAGAATGCTCATGGCTGTTTTTAAAGCCCTCCACAATTTCATTTTTTTATCTAATCCAAACATCAATATTATTTTTATTTACTTGGATTTAACTTTATGCAGGCATAAATTTTATTTTTTGTTTTCTTTGTGCAATTTGAATTTGGTTCCTTTGTTTTATTCAGAACGACTGTGTCACATGGTCTCATAAAAAAGTGTGAGACATATAGTTGCTTTTTTTTTCACTTCAGGACTCAAAATAATATTGCTCAAGTGAGATGAAAATAGAAATATCCTGTATTTTCCTCTAGTTTATATATTTCCTCTATTATGTATACGTGTCTATATAATAGGTTTATCATAGCTTATTGCAAAATCCGAGCTCATTTCTGCTCAGGAATTTGTTTTGTTATTTGTACAACAGGTTAAGGGTGAGAGTTCCTCTGTAGACACTGTGAGGGCAGGTGTCTGATGCAGTGAACCCAGTGCTCAGTGCAGTGAGAATCCTCACGCTGGCTGTGACTCCTGATAGACGCAGGGAAGGAAGATTCCGTGATGGACCTTGTTCTAATTTCCACCGTCCCAGCCACAGCGAAGCTTGCGACTCCTGCTCAAAAGATCAGGCGCACTCCCTAAGTTACGACTCTTCTACTTATTGCTTAGACCCAGCATTTAGGAACCTGTGTCTGAAATGCTCATCATGAGCTGGGTTTCCCCTTTGCATGTGCAGCAGACAATGGACAGACTATCGCAATTCATTCTCATGCTGAAAATGGGCAGATGAGTAACAGAGGAAAGCTTGTCTTCTTCCCACTTAGGCAATTTCACATTTCCTCATTCTTTTCAATTTAAAATCCACGCTATAGACTCAAGGCACAAGCAACCTTCTTCCTTTGTGCCATCAGACATTAATATGACTTCTGAGATATACAAAGAAGCAGTTCCTACTGCATACTAGTGACAAAAATGTGCTAAAGAAAAGAAGAGAGAGAATATGCGTTTGTGTTTGTTTATTTCCTTGTACCAAGTGCCTCCCTGAAAGTACAACGAGTCAGAAAGCTAAAAGCTTTCACCATCAAAAAAAAAAAGAAAAGTGAATTGCTTTTAAGGCTTCACTCAGCAGGGGAAACAAAAATTACACATTTAGGTCAGTCTTGAAGGGCCTCTGAGATTGTTTCAGGCTTAATATTTCTACCTCTATCTCAACATTATACTCAGTTAGTATACCCTTGTCCAGAAGTAGAGAGAGATCTTAAAGAGTCTTATTCTTTCTTTCGGTGAGGACTTTTCTCCTTGGAGAGTACGGCACACAAATTGCAAGATTAAACCTGTTTTTGGCTCTGAAACTTAAGTTAATATAGCAAGACCTAGTAATGTCTTACAGGGGAAAATGGGTAGAGTGAGATCAGGGAACATAAATTATAGTGACTAAAATGAGCACTCACAGCCGGCCCACAGGGCTAGGTGAAATTTTTCACGTGTAAGAGAACATTCCAAAAAGAGTGAAGTCTGATGAATTCAGTGCTAATATGGTCCAGGGAAAGAATCACAAGCTTGAGGTTGGTAAAAGATATTGATAATTCCAAACATTGCTGGCCTTAGAAGTCATTGTCAGAGCTCTCCAGCATCCCAGCCGACTTCATTTTCCTCTGTAGTTTGACCACTCTGGGTGAGTATGTCTGTTAAAAGATACACGTTGAGTCTCGGTATTGACCTTTCAGAGTGGGAAATGCAGTGGAAATTCTTGCTATTGTTTTGTAGCCATTACCTACATTCCAGTTTCCCCAAAATTATGAGAATCAATGTATCAAATATGCGGTTGTCACACAATGTGAGATATTCATGATTCTCCGGATTTTTGTCCCAGCAGGAAACAGAGAAGAATTCTTGCAGATGCTAGGCACCATTTCATTCAAACTAATACATGAAAAATAACTGAATTCTATTGTTCCACGCTTCTACTCAAAAAGGCAATTTTTCCTTTTGCAAATGTACGAATCCCTTAACTGGTCACTTCCTGTGTTTACTTGTGGATTTCCTCTAGTAGTCAAAATTAGAGATCTAGAGGATCTGCTTCCTGGCTCTGCAAATTCACTGTACCTGACAAATAATAGGCACTCAGTGAATGTTATCACCCTCTCTTGTTATCAGCTGGTAGTGAGGTTTCTAAGTAAAGGGAGAGGGAGATTAAGATCAAGTCCCTCCAGGGTAGGTTGAGTACTGAGGCATGCGCTCAGAAAGTGAGGTGAAGATCTCTGAGTTGAGGCTTTCACATCCACAGTTAAGGTCTGTACCGTCAAGACTGAGGGCTTTAATTCAAACACACAAAAACTATATAAACCTCAAATGGTAGTCAAATTGTTAACCTCTTTCTCCAAATGTAACAAAAAGTGTGAACGAGCTGCATAACAGAATAACTGTGCTTGAAATTCACATATTTCTCATGTAAAATAATCACACAGGATTATTTTGTAATGTCCATGGAGGAAAATAAAAATCCAGAAAGCTTAAATATATTATCATTCAACAAGTTAGTAAGCTGGAAGTCAAGACAAGTCATTTCTCTCTCTCTCTTTTTTTTTTTTCCCCTATGAAATTGAGTAAAAACCAAAACCATACTATTGGGATTATCTTAGTGGTTATAGGATCAAATAAATTGATAACACTGACAAACCTCATCTGGAGCAGACTAGAGTAGTTCTGATAGCTGAAAAGTCATGTCTGAGAACTTCATTCAATTTAAACCTTTAAATAAAGATCCCATAACGGTAAATATTAATAGAGCCCTATCATAAAAGTACCTGGGAATTCCACAACTTTAGATAGTTGAGCTCAGTTCATTAAAAAGGTGAGAAAAGAATGTATATGGGATCCAAATAACTAAATATGCTTTCACACCCATTTTCACAAGATTCATGTGGTGGTGATAACATTCCCTACCTACTTGCGTTTATTTGTGGAGCCAGATCTAGGAATGGTCACACGCAGTTATTCTTCAAGTGCTTTGACATGTGTTTTTAAATTATGTTTAACCTGGGAGAAACATCCTATTTCTTCTTATAAGCCATTTCACTAATATGCCCAGGCTTATTGTGTGTGTGTGTGTGTGTGTGCGCGCGCGTGTGTTTTCCTGTGTTTTTTTCTAATGTACTTATTTATGTTGTTTTATTTTTCCGTTTATTATCCTAAATTTCATCTCAAACCAGCAACTTGAAGACTGTTTATCTTTCCCCATAGGTTGTACAATTAAAGTCTGCTTTTACTGATTTTCCATAATCAATTGAAGTGATTTTTAAAAATCCTGTAATCCACATCACAGAGTCCACTCTCTGAGCTCACGATAATTTAATGCTGTGTTGAACCCAGGCCCAGCTCCCTTGGGGGTAGAGGGGAGGGGAAATGTTCTCTTTGTCTAGAACACAAAGCACCCGCCTTGTGGATATTTGGATGCTGGTGAACTTGGTGGAAACAGGGGACCCGTGTGGCTGTTCTCTGTATGCCCCCTCCAACCCCACCATGAACACAGTGCGGCCTGCATGGTGAGTTTATCTCTTCCGAATTTCCAAGAGTTAGTAAAATATCTGAACCAATGTTGGAGCACTTGAATTGCGGTATTTGAAAAAAAGCCAAATATAGTAACTTTATAAAATGTAAATAAGACGTTTAAACTACACGGCTTGAAAACACATTGGACAGCAGCAGTGATTGCAGGGGTCAGGAGGCCAACCCATGTTGTCTTGAAAGAGTTGATGTGAACTGTCTCAGTAAAGAATTGCGTGCCCGTGAATCAGGGCAAAATAAAGGCATGTTTAAACTAAGAATGTATCCAAGTCATAGCATTTTTCTGAAGGAATTACTTAAAGGATGAATTTTGAGATAATTGAACAAAGATAGACGAGGAAGAATGTGAAAAAGAAAGACAAACAAAGAAACTGAGACTTTTTTTGTAAATCCAAATAAGTATTATACTGGGTAAAAAATACAATGATAACATTATTTCTCAATATTTTTTGAAAGATGAAAATAAAATTCTCTGCAACAATGGCATGGGAAATGGAGAAGGTATTTGGAGTTGCATCTTTCTATATACCAACTACTGTTAAGAAGAGATTTGCTATATTTATATATTATATTAACTTTAGACATGCACAAGTATGTTAAATATTTAAGGTTACCTAAAATATAAATAATTTTGGTTTCAAATTTATGTTTGGAAAAAACAAGGCATAGACAGGTAGGTAGATAGATAGATAGATAGGTGATAGATAGATAGATATAGATAGACAGATAGATGAATGGAACTAACAGATATGAAAAAGCAGAAAAAAAGAAGCAAAATTGCACAGATAAGATGGTAGAAAAATGTATCCATGTAACTAAAAATGTCAGTTTTCTGCCCACATCCTTACAGATCTGCTTTATTATTTTCACCCTGACAGGCTGCACCCTTGCCTCTCTGTTTACACCACCGCTCACCTCTCAATAAAGGCCAGCCCTTACCTGATGACAAATACACACGAAAATGTGAAATGAGCCAACTCTGTGCCCCCGGTCAGACAGCTCTGAACCGTGTCTCCCTCTTCCCACATGTCCCAGAAAGGACTGAGTTCAAACCCCCCCCCCCCCCCATCCAGCTTAACCCCACACTTACCTGTCCTCCTTCCCTTCAAGGGGCTGCTCCTGAGGAACTGGCCTAAGATGATTAGTAAGAGCAGCAAGTTTAATGGACTGCTTTCCCTTTTAAAATACAGGGACGTCACAATTAGAACCAAAATTTTTGAAAGAGATCACTTAAACAAAACCAGTCTCCCTCCCAAAGCCCTGATCTTATATCAGGCAAGTGCAAATCAAAATGAAGTTGATGAATCTTTATTGAGATGATAAAATAGACTTTAAGCAACACAGAGGTCACAGTAGATGAAGACCATCTTTACTCCTGATAAAAGACTCATTTCACTTAAAAGATACAGCATTCCTGGATGTGTATATGCACCTAACAAAGTTATAAAAGACAGAACAGGAAGAGAATTACAAGAAGTAGATAAAATCAATCATAGTGTAGATTTTACATAACTTTCTTAGAAACTGATAGATTAAACAGACTAAAAAATAGTAGAAATAGAAATTCTAAATTACACACTTAGCATTCATGTCATGGAATATAGTGTCCTACACTCAGTATTAGAGAATAAACTAATTTTTAAAGCACACAGATCATTTAAGAAAACTAAACCCACTATAACCAGTAAAACGTATCTCAGACAATTGTAAAGATATCTATATGGTGTTTTCTACCATGTTCTCTGACCCTGACCCTTTGAAATAATTACCAATCAATACTGAAAAGATAACATCCAGTAATTAGAAAAACACTTTTCTAAATTATAGTGTATCAAAGATAAACTGATGATGAAATATGGAAAGTTAGAAAAAATGTGATTTCAACTACGAGTTAGTTGATGTAGATATTATTATTCCATTTCATAGCCAAGGAAATTGAAAATTAGAGACATGCTTCAGTGTTTTGCCCAACAATGTTGTAAGTAAATGCTAAAACCAGAAATTAAAGTCACATCTTTTGATTTGCGAAACTGTTCTTCTTAATGCTATTATAAGTCTGTGTATAAATTAACTCATATATTCAATGATGCTACTAAATACTGCATTTTACACTAATGAAGTTAGTTCTTGTAAACTGAGTGCATCTACCCGGCATATCCTGGGATTTGTGGGCACATCATAGCAAATACATGCAGGCCTAAAATAACCCAACTACTCTCATCTTTCAGTCTTTCTTGGATTGTATTAATATTTATATTGCATGGGTTATAAAGACTGGATATTGTGTTAATATATGTTTACACTGTGAAAAATAGCAATCATCATCCCAAATAAGCCGTATTGCTTGGTAAGATTCTTTATTACATACAAATATAACAGATTCTGTGTCAAAGTTGTTAAAGTTAGATTTCAAAGATATTTTGTAATATCCACACACTTCTCTTGTGCGCGTATTTCCTTGGTGATCTTGACTTTCTTTTGGTTTTGAAGGTACCTCTACACCAAGGAAACCCCATTCTAGCTGCTGAAATCTCTCTGCTGCACTCCAGACTCCCGACTCCTGTTTTGTTTGAACGTCTGGCAGGCATTTCAGAACAGGCAGGTCCAAATATGCACTCCCGAGCCCCCAGCCCTGCTCCGCCTGCCGCAACTTAATTTCTGGTCCCTCTTTCAGTAGGTGGCAATTCTGACCTTGCGGCTGTCAGACCAGAGAACTGGGGGCATCCTCCACTCCTCTTTTCCTTGCATCCCACAGCCAACTGGCGAGGGAGTCTTGTTGGCTCCACCACCCCACTCTCGGCAGAATCTGACCTCTTCTCACTGCGCTGCGCTCTCTGCCAGGTGTGCTCCCTGTCACCTGCATCTGGATGTCTGTCTGCTTTTGTGCTTGACCCTCAGCAGCAAAGCTCCCCATGTCTCTCAGGAGAAGTCGAGGTCCTCAAATGGCCCTTAGCATGCTACCGAGATGGCCTCAGTGCAGCCTGCCCTTCTGGCTTCTCTCCTGCTGCATTCTCCACCAGGCGGTCAGGACTCCACGCTGCCCTGCTGACCTTGACCCCCCGTCACATGCTCCTACCTCAGGGATTTTCCATGGCCCTGAATGTCTCTGCCCCTCTTATCTGCATGGCTGACTCCTCCAGCTTCCTAAAGACTTTGATCAAATGTCTCCTTGGCAAACACTCCCGCCCTGACCACACTACGTTACGTTGCAACCAGCTCTATTTATTTTCTTTTTCTTCCTATCACTTTGCACGTTCTAATGTGCACTAAGATCTCGAGTCATCTTGCCTAATGTTTACTTTCTGTCTCCTTCGTCTGAAAGATGAAGACGTTATTTGGTCCCAAAGAAATACATATTGGTGCAAACATACATTCCTAATACTGGCCTAGGCCCTACACCAGCTTTAGCAGAAAGCAAATGACTCTCCACACATTCACTGCAGTCTTGGTGATTAATGTAATTGATGTTGTCTGAGTGGCCCATCTGACGACATGACATTATGTGGTTCCTTGTTTGATTGAGGACAATGATTAATGTATCCATTACCATTTGAATTTTATTATTAAAAATATTTCAGGAATATCCTTTTTGGACAAAATTAATAGAAATGATTTTTTTCATCTAATTCCACAGTGAGATGTTAATAGAGCATACCTTACAAATACATTCATTTACACATCCTTTGCTTAAGCAAAGTGATATCTAGACAGGCTTTTTCACAAAGCAATTATTAAATGCAGTAACTTAATTACAGAAGCCTCTGGAAGCAATGGCATTAATGGACGCTATGCTGTATCAGTACATACAGGGCAGGATATGGGATACACAGGTTGAATCACAATAGGAGCTTGGAAAGTAGTAGAAGGAGACAGCTATATATCTTCTGGGCTTCTTTTTAAATCTCTATTTTTCATTTCAGAGTTTCTCATTCCCTTAGGTGCAGTATGAACTTAAAAGCAACCCAGATTCTTCACAGGACTTTTAGAGTATATGATAGATCAATAATTTGTAGGTTTGTTTATGAAATATGCCAACTTACTAGGACAGAGTCATTTTTAAGAAGAAGCCAAGATCAATATATATGTGCATAGATTTATGGGTGTTTTTGTTACAATCAGAATAAGACTGTTTAAAGAATTCGAAACGGCAAGGCTGGCTGTTTTCAGTGTGATCTATTGGCTCACGGGTGCCACTTTAATTCCAGAGACTAAAAATATCACGTCTGAGACTTTTATTCTGATAAACTCTCCTTGAATGTAATTAATTTTAACAGCCAGGGTTTAAAATTGCAGACAAATAGCAATCCAGCTGCAGCTTAGCTGCATAATCGCTAGAACCCACTCCCTTTCTTGGGAATGTCAAATATTTGTTCACGCCAATGAATTTCAGAGCTACGGCCTTCTGATTTTTCATACTGCATTTTTCCCTTCAGAGAATTAAAGAAAGGAAACGGAGAATTATGGCCTTAAGTATGCGTCATGACTTAAATATCAAGCTCAACGTGTGTTACCCTATGACCAGCAGTTATACTCTTCTCTGGACAGTTGGTGGGATGGTCTCAGCCCTGCCACTCTGAGAAATCAGGTTGGGACAAAGAGAAGACAGAAATAGCTGTCTTCCTTCTGTTTATTACTTTCAGTGATACTTTCATCATGTGGGACTGCTCTCAACTGGCTGGTCTCCCCGACGTTGCAGAATTAGCCCCACCACGTTGATTGGCATCAGGTGGTCAGCTAAGGCAGTGGTCCCCAACCTTTTCATCACCAGAAATAGTTTTCATGGAAGACAATTTTTCCAAGGACCAGGGGTGGGGGGGGGATGGTTTCGGGATGATTCAAGCACGTTACATTTACTGCACACTTTATTTCTATTGTTATCACATCAGCTCCACCTCAGATCATCAGGCATTAGATCCCAGGGGTTGGGGATGCCTGAACTAAGTTGATGAACTGGGACAGGAGATATGTAGAGGGAGCAGCTGCATTTTCCCTAACCTCCCACTCATATAAAGGAAACGTGGAGATGGCCTGGGAGGAGGTTAATACCCCTAAGCTACAGGATGGGGGATGTGGTCATGGTCACCAGATTATTGGCTGTTCTTAAGCATTTGCATTTTGGACTTCTAACTCTGAGCCTCACTCAGAAGGTAAACGTGCTTTCTTCTCTCACCTGTCCCCATCCCCAACCCTAATTCCACTCCATGTTGCCCAAAGACACCTGCATTTCACTCTCCAAGTGTTAATCACAAATCAAAGGCGAAAGGCTACTGACTTTAATACCTAAAAACTTTCACGACTAATTAAAATTCTGAACACATATGGGGAATATGGAGTCAATGTCATCTTAGCCAGAAAGATGCTAAGTAAACATCGTGGAGGTGAAGGGTAGGCAAAGAGAAGAGGAAATTCAAACACTGTAGAAGTATGTATAGAGATAAAAGTCAAAGTCCTCTCCTCTTCAGAATGCACCCAAGAGCTCTGCAATTTATGCTTAGGAAAACATCCTGTTTTTACTTAAACAACAACAATAACAAAAGAAAACAGCCCATCGTACATTCAGAATAACCTCCTGAAGCACAGGAGAAGGATGGATGTGTGTGACCTGCTTTCTGCACCCAAGACAAAGCACTTCAAGGTGGCACATGTGACGTGGTGAAAAGAGCATGGCTTTGTGGTCAAGAGCTGAACCGTGAAGAGACAAGTCTCTTTTTCTCTTTTTAAAATAGACTTTCTATTTTAGAACAGTTTTAGATTTACAGGAAAATTATGAAGATGGTATAGAAGGTTCCCACGCCCACCTGCCTTATATCAACATCTTCCATTAGCACGGCACATTTGCTAAAGTTAATGAACCAATATCGGAGTATTATTAGCAGCTAAATTCCGTACTTTATGTAGGTTTCCCTGGTTATTACTAATGTCCTTCTGCTCCAGGATCCCCTACAAGACACCCCATTACTCTCGTTGTCATGGCTCCATGAGCTCCTCTGGCATGTGACAGTCTCTGAGACCTTTCTCGTTTTTGATGACCTTGGTGGTTCTGAGGAGGGCTGGTTAGGTGTTTTGTAGAGTGATCTTCAATTGGTATTAGTCTGATGTTTTCTTCAATGTTGGACACGGGTTAGGTATTTTTAGGAAGAAGACAATAGAAGTCAAGCGCCATTTTTGGTACAAATCAACCGGTTTGCAAGGCGGAAGTAGAGACACAGATGTAGAGAACAAACATATGGATGCCAAGTGGGGAAAGCGGGGAGGGTTGGGGGGGAATGAACTGGGAGATTGAGATTGCCATATATACATTACTAATAAGAAAAAAAAATCAAATTGCACACATAAATATATGCAGTTTATTGTATGTCAATTGTATCTCAATAAAAGATTTCTCAAAGAAAAGACAGAAGTAAAGTGCCATTTTTCATCCCATCAATCAGGGGTATCATAGTAGGTAGAAGAGTGATCTCTGAGTGTAAGAGATCCTTGGGACTTATGAATGTGACCTTATATGGATATAGGCTCTCTGCAGGTGTAATTGCATTAAGGATCTTGAGATGAGACCATCTGGGATTTAGGGTGGGCCCTAACCCAGTGCCTGGTGTCCTTACCAGAGAGAGGAGAGGGACATCTGAGACAAGGAGAAAGGCCAGGTGGTGACGGAGGCAGCCGTTGCAGTGATGTGGCCCCCAGCCCAGGAGTGCCTGGGGCCGCCGGAAGCTGGAGGAGGCGAGAAAGCATCCTGTCCTAAATCCTTCAGAGGGAGTGCGGCCCTGCTGACACCTTGGTTTCGGACTTCCAGGCTTCACAACTGTGGGAGAGTAAGTTTTTGTTGTTTTAAGCCGCCCAGTTTGTGCTGATTCATTAAGGCAGCTCCAGGAACGGATGCACGTCCATACTGTCCGCAGCACTCGTCACCACTGATGTTGACCTCCGTCACCTGGCCAGGCGGTTTTCTCCAGGCTGCTCCACTGTCACTGTGTAACATAGTAGCTAGAGTCACCAGGCACAGTTGGTGCTTGAGGAGTGGGCACTGAGCATCCCCTCTTGCGGGCAGTCAAGACGGTAACATTTTCAGCATTCCGCACAGCAGGATATGTCTCTCTCTCCATTTATTTCCTTCTTCAGTCATTTGATTGCATCAGTTTGGACTCATGGATGTTTACTTTATTCTCTGCTTTCTCATCAATGCTCTGTTATGTACTGCGTTGGTCAGTGGTTCCAGGTTTGGCCATGGGGATTGTGTCAGTGGGCCCCTGTGTACTTTTGACACACTCCCACCATTGCTGACTTTTGTTGCTGTTTTTCAAACACTTTCTTAATTTCTGGCACTGTGTGATGCCCCAGGCTCATCTCCTGTTCTGGAACCAGCCATTTCTCCAAAGAAAAATGGTCCTCTTAATGGAAAATGAGATCACAAACAAAAATCTGGATGCTGGCGGCTGCTGGCTACAGGAATAGCTTTCTGCTATGTACTACCTGCTGGTCCTTAAACAGGCTACTTAACCTCTCTGAGCTCCATTTTATTCACTTTTCAAAATAAGGCTTATATTGCAATAAAAATGGCTCTCTTAACCAATTTTGACTTAACAAACTTGTCAAATTAACCTCTATTCCTCATTCCTCCTTTAAAACATCTGACCGATAACCTTTCATAGGAAAATGTCATTAAGGCATGCCACCTTTAAAAATCCTGTAAAATGAAGTATTCAAGCAATTCACATTTAGGAGACAAAATATGAAAACTGAAATTGTTCTATTCCAGTTACTCCACAAAGTATCTGCAAGTTTTCATTCACTTATATAAAACTAAGCCTTCCATGTGCACTTTTTAAAGAAGAAAGACTTGGAAATTCAACACCTATAGGCCATGTTCAAAGAAATGGTCTCTGCCCTTTTCAAAAGACTGGAAAATAAATGGACTTTTATAGTTTAAATCTTTTTTAAAAATGTAGTTTCCTAGGGTTGGTGTTTAAAATATTTAATAACTGGTGGGCAGGGTTTGGCCATAATCATTCAGATGGATTCTAAGTGAAAGCCCTCTGTGGAGGGTGCGCATGGTTTTGAGGTGTTAGGTATGTTATAGTGCTGTGCTATTATTATAGTGTTATTATTATTATAGTATTATAGATATTATTATAGTGCTGTTAGCTATTATTATGGTGTTAACCCTTCAGTTACTGGGATCGGGGTAGTTCTAGGGACCCACAGGAGGGGGCAGTAGAGAGGCACTGAGTGACTATTAAGAGCTAGGCAGCAGCTGGCCATCCGCACAGGAGCAACTGAAGACTGGACGTTCCGAATGTGGTCCTGGGCACGGTGACAGGCTCTCCACCCAGCCTGTGAGTCTCCCCAACAATTCCATTCCTCAACTGAGCCTTTGAGTAACCAATGAGTTAACCCACCAGGAGGGCTTTGTTAGTCCTCTTTCATGGGGCTGGTGCAAGGACTTGGCAGGTAGGAAGGGCCTGCCCACACTGTCATGGCCATTTGCTCTGCCTTCAGGACACCCAACCAGAGCCTGTGCTTGGCCAAGTTCTTTTCTTGGTGTGCCTGAGATAGAAAGCACACATAGATTTCAGCGAGGCTTTACAAACATCACACCAAACGGGAAATTTTTTTCATTAAAAAATATTTTAGAAAGATTTTAAAAGTTACTTTCTATGTACAGTTATTATATCCAGGTAATTCTTAATCTTTTTAAGTCTGGTTTTCTCATCTATGTAAAGGGAAGTAGCGTGTTGGGTTTAAATAGCATGGATTAAAACTTAAGGATTAAATGCTATAAAATGTTTGTAAGGAGTACTCAATAACTAGCTATAGTCAGTTGCATATTTATGCAAATAAATATGTAAATTGTGGTAGGCAAGGAAATAGAAGATTGAAATGCAACATGGTGAGTATTTTAAACGGAAGGATGTATATGACGCTACAGGAGAAAATTAAAACATATAATTAAGCACTTTCCGTTTCCTAGGAATTGGTTTATTTTTATTTTTATTTTTTAAATGAATTTATTTATTTTTATTGGCTGTGTTGAGTCTTCATTGTGGTGCATGGGCTTCTCAGCTCAGTGGCTTCTCTTGTTGTGGAGCATGGGCTCTAGGCACATGCAGGCTTCAACAGTTGTGGTACTCAGGGTCAGTAGCTGTGGTTCACAGGCTTGGTTGCTCTACGTCATGTGGGATCTTCCTGGACCAGGGATCGAACCCAAGTCCTCTGCAATGGCCAGCAGATTCTTAACCACTAAGCCACCAGGGAAGTCCCCAGGAATTGGTTTAGATGCTTTACAGGTGGTTCTCAGCACAGCATGGCCACGCTGTCTCATTAGTGGTAAAAAGTGAGGCACAAAGAGGGCCGTCCTGCCGAGGGCCCATCAATCCTTAAATGTGCAGCAGAGGTTTGGACCTGGGCCCTGGCTCTAGGTCCATGTTCTGTCCTGCTGGCCAGTCCTGGAGGGCTGAACGTGGAACAGGCTCTTGAAGCACAGGTGACCCTGTCTCTGTGTGAAGAGGAGGTGGTCAGTCAATGGGTAAGGAAAGGACTGTCAGGAGGACAGAGGCCACTGCTAAGGCTGGTACCCACGTGGTCAGGGCTCTCGCTGTCCAGTGAGGTAGCTGCCTTTGAGGGCTCTTTAGGGAGGGATCTGCCTGCAAACAAGTAGTGTCTAGTTATTAAATGTTAATGAATCAACAGGCATTTTTTCAAGCCTCTTTCTTTGAAGTAAAAACAAACTCACCAGGGACTGTGAACCACAGTTCTCCTGAAGACTTGGACGTGTGGAGGGGAGAGGGCCGACTGGCATATAGTTGAGCATCTACTTATTTTATTCTTGAAAGCAAAAAGAGCTCAGAAGAGAAGCGACATGGACACTTGTTAGACCAGGGTGACAGCAGGTGTGTCTGTTTGCTGGGGTTTTGCAGCAAAAAAGCACAGACTGCGCAGATTAAACAATGTACATTTATTGTCTCACAGTCTGGAGACCAGAAGTCCGTGATCCAGGGGTGGGCAGGGCTGGTCCCTTTGGAGGCCATGGGGAGACTGCTGCAGGCCCCTCTCCCGGCTCCTGGTAGCTGCTGTGCCCCTTGGCTTGTCAGAAGCATCTCCACAATCTCTGCCTTCATGTTCACATGACATTCTCCTGTGTGCTTGTCTGTGTCCCATAAAACCCCCCTTTTTATAAGGGCATCAGTCATATTGCATTAGGGCTTACCCCAGTGCCCTCATTTTAACTTAATTACCTTTGTAAAGACCCCTCATCTCCAAAAAAGGTCACATTCTGATGTGCTGGGTTTTAGGACTTCAACGTATGAATTTGGGGGGGACGTAATTGAACCTGTAACAGTGAGAGTAGTTACAATCATTTAATAACCATGAATTAGAACAATAAAACCACCGCATGGGGGAGAACCAGGACGTTCCTGTTGGCAGCCTTAGATGAGCTCCTGGCCAACAGCGAGCACCAACTGCCAGCCCTGGGAATAAATCACTTGGGATTCCAGCCCAACTGAGCCCCCATGACTGAAGGTCCAACAGACATCATGTGGTGCAGAAGAACCACCCAGCTGAGTCCTGTTAACCCACAGACTCCTGAGAGATATTAACATGGTGGATGCTTTAAACCACTGAGTTTGGAGGTAATGTGGGAGCCAGTCTCCAAATGGCTGCACTGACCCCTACCTCTTGATACTTACATCTTGTATAGTAGCTGTGCACACTGTACCAGGGCAGGTTTGTGACCAGTAGAATAGACCAGAAGTGATGCACACGGTATGTTACTTTTAGGTTAAATGATAAAGGGCCTCGTCTCAGCCACTCTCTCAGGTCACTCTTCATGATCTGAGCAGTCCCTGGGAGAGAAGTCCACATAGGATGACCAACTTACCCCCAGGTTGCCCAGGACTTTCCTGGTTTTAGACTGAAAGTCTCACATCCTGAGAACTCCCTCAGTCCTAAGCAAACTAGGACTGGTCCCTCTGCACATACGTGGTGAGGAAGTGAGGCTTCTGCATAACAGGGAACAAGAAACCAAGGCTTCCTCAAAAACAAAAAAACAAACAAATAAGAAAAGAACAATAAAATCATTCTTTCTTAAATTAAAACGAATTAAATCTCAGGATAGTTGAAACCACAAATAGTTATATTCTTTTACATGTATTTCTCTTATGGGTTGCTATAAAAATCACCTAAGTAAAATTTGTTTGGATTCATCAAAGAATAACAGCACTTAAATTCACCACTGTGCCTCAGAGTGTGCCTACAGTATCTTAGAGTTGTTTTGTATGGTCTTTTTATTCATGGGGTAGTGAACATTTTGATGTGATGTTATGTACGAACACAAGAAATAAAGTCATACTTAAAATGTATTTCCCTTTCTTTGGAAGTTGAGGGAATAAGGTTTATTCTTGTGTCAAAGTAATTTTGCACAGCTCTTCACTGTAGAGTTCTGAGTAAAATCATGTTTATTTTGGATAACTTAAAATCATCATTTTTATTTAACACATTCATGATAGCAAAAGGTCCATTTTATAGGCCAGAAGAACACAGGAATATGATAAAAATAAACTTTTTAGAATGGATATATTTTTATTCCAAAGAGCAACTATTCCAAATCCACCAATGGGTGTTATTTAGAGCAACTGTTCACAAATTGTTCTGGGATGTCTGCTGGTCCCAGAGGTCCCTCTAGGTGACCCCCAGGCTAATCTCATGTAGTATTGATGCTTATAATATGAAAATGTCTATATTTTAGTTCCCAGAATGGATGGTTTATGAATAATGGATAATATTTAATAAAACCAGACACAGCCTCATTAATGTCTCATCAAAAGTAGAATGGATCACGCCCTTAAATCTGGCACTTTTGGGTCATGTACTGGATAAGATTGGGTGGATAGATATATATCCTTTTACCCTACGAAACACATTTATAATCCAGCAAACCTGAGAATTAATACCTGGAATTTTTTAATCACTAATCAGACTAAAGTCAAAATAAAAAACCCTCATGTGTTTATTAATTCATTCCCTTTGTAATGAATATTTTTGTTTGATTGTTCATAAAGTGTTTATGAGGAAAATGAAGTCTAAAGATGTAGAAGCATTTTTGCAAAGGGCACACCATAAAGTAGGAGGAAGATTACGGAGCTGCTGCTTATATGTATTTGTTAAATTTCACTATTTGAGGCTCATCACCATTGAGGGGAACAGTGATCATTTGGCATGAGAAAGTCATACCAGAAGAAAACCTCTATTGACCTCTAATCTGTCAGTCTACAATCAAATCTCAAATTACGTTAAAGAAGTGGATCATTCCTATTAGTTACCCTGTATGTTATCTGATAAATTATTCGTATTCTCAACAATTATAAAAGCTGTTGCTACTCATAACCTCTCTAAGTGACAGTAATAAATCGTTAGTTTTTTCTAATCTTGGCATTTGTTTTCCCTCAGAATTTAAGTTGATCTTAACATTTTGTCACTGACTTTTAAAAACCACAATCACTTGGTCTTTTCACAAGTTGGCAAACATGTCTTTTTAGACCCAAATATGTCTTGCACTTCTCAAGTATGTATTATATGCTTTTAATATTTGTCTACCCTCCGCCTCTTTCTGTATTTGTTAAGGGCATGGTGGGATCAGAGTGGGAAAGAATTGAATTGAATGGGGTTGATTGGATGGGGAAGTGGGATTGGATGGGAAGGTTGGGTAGAGGCTGGGCAGAGTTAGCATGAAGAGGAGTGGGAGGGGCTTGTCCTTGATTTGTGGACTGATGCAGGGGGAGGCTGATAAAACATCCCTTAAGAATCATTTATCCTTGAATGAGGACAGTGGGTTAACTGAGTCACAGTAGCTGACTCCGTGGATTATAGTACCTGAAGTCCAGGCTCTCTGAAGGGTGAGCGTCCAGAGGCTGCCACGATCCCCGATGATCTTACTCATCCAACCATTTACAATCTCGCCTGAGACAATTATTTAATTCAGTTGAAGCGTCCAAGAGAATATTATGCCCCTCAAAGGGATCCTAAGTATGGCCTGAACTGTCTTTCATGGTCTGATCCGGCCCATTTCTGCAGCCCCGTCCCTCTGCATTCCCTATATCACAACTCAGACTTCCCCTCTGGGTTCCCCAATGCGTCCTGGCTCTCAGGTCCTCCCCACCTTGCATGTGCCACCTTCTCTGTTCTCTACACTGAGGCCAGCACATCCCTCCTTAAACCCTAGGATAAGGGCTCAGGTGTCATCTGTGGGTCTCTCCATGACAGTCTAGGTGGACCCCTCTCCCAGGCACTTAGCATACTTCCACACAGTTGTCCTGAGGTTGTTCCATCAGCTGGAGATTTCCTTGAGGTGAGAGGATTAATGATCAATTTTACCTGAATTTCTATTACCTAGGAAGGAGCACTGTGTATGATAAATGCTCTAGGAAAGGTCCATGTCTGACAGCCTGAACTAAGGAAATTACCCTTATAGCAAAATGGACAAAGACGAGGGCTGGGGGGTGGGGTGGGTAACTGTGAGGAAGAGGGTGAGAAAAGTTATAAATCTGACCCAATAGCCCTGGCAAGTGATAACTGGCAAGACAGTCATAGGATGGAGAGGAAAATACACTGGTCAATAAAACACGTTAACATTTCCATGAAAAATTCCTAACTAAGTGCCTTATTATATATATATTATAGAAACCCTGTTTTGCCAAGTGCATTTGGTTTTTTAATGAAGATCATGAAGGACTGTAGTATATCCACCTAGAAGACATCGACCCTTAATGAAGGTGTGTCTACACCAGAGTTATTTTTGACTCCCACCTAATCTGCTGACTCTGTTCTCTCCTACTCTAATTTTCCCTCTGGCCCCTTCTCTCCCATTGCATTTTCCACCAAATTCTATTTGTGAATCAATTTGTCCCCGAGAATAGAGCAGCCCTTGCAAAAATGTTTTCAGTACACAAAGACTGGAGAGTACAAGCAAGTAAATCAAAGGTGATCCAATTAGTGGCTTTTTTTTTCTAGGACAGAGATATTGAGTTTTCATTTACTGTAGGAAAAAATAGAGAGCACAGAAAGAAAAATTAAAAGTTCAGTTCCTTTTTAAATAAAGTGCAGATGCATTTAGAAAGTTATTTTTTAATCAGCTAACAGTGAGGTGCTCGGAACCAGGTGTCTACCAAGGAAGATATTTAAAGAAGGCTCAGTACTGAGGATTCTGAAATGCTTTCTCTGCAGCCAAATCCTTTGAGCAGAGCATAGATGAACATCACCAAATCCATGAAAACATCATTAATATCCTGGAGGGTATGAAAATAAGACAGGCTAGTTTGATCCTGCCCTGTGGTCTACCCTCCTCCAAATATAATCCTCATTTGTGAAGGGGCCTTCTAGTTATGAAGAGAGAGAAGATTTCTTCTCCTCTTCAGCCTCATTGGCCATTTATCCTTTAATCATAATCCAGAGATTTAGAGAGCCCAAGTGATTAAGCCTCTGTCTTTCCATTTCCATTGATCGTGATGTTTCACCGAGGCGATTCCAACCAGCTCTGCTATTGGTTACCCACCTAGAAATTCATCCTCACAGTCAGCCTGCACAAAGGAGATTCAGCTCTGGGTTGAAGATGTTCAATTTCATTTCTAAATTGGCCCCAGACATTGGCGGATTAAATGATTAGAGGAAACATGGCAGTAAATCTCAAAAGACACAAAAAGACATCTGCTCATTGATTGAATCCAATCAGCTATGAGTTGAAGCAGAACAAACTTTGAAACAGGGTTCTTCTAGCAACACATTACGTGGAATGAATGAGTCAAGGTTTTGAAATAGCCCATGGTCACTGTGCTGTGACTGGCATGTTGAGATAAAACAAGACCTTCCCAGGCTTACCACCCAATATGAACGAATGCAGGTAAAAGGGCACTTTCTTGCTTTAGTGCAGCTATTTGCATGATGTATGTGAAAGGTTCTGGGGTACCAGGTAGTACCTAGGAAAGAAGGAATTATTGATTTGTGGCCTTTTCTATGTCATGATGATGGTGGAGCCTTTGAAATCTATGATAGTGAGGTAAACGAGTGTTCAATATTTCAAGTGGAGAATCTAAAGAAAAATCCAACAACAGTTACATGGTCATGGAGGATATTTTTACAAAGCTGTAAAAGAGTTCACAAATCTCAGATCATTGGTCCTCTACTGCTGTATCCAGATAGAAAAGTATGATCACTTCTACAGTACATCTGACTTCATTTATATTTCTGTTACAGAAAAAAAAAAACCTTTCTGAATAAATTTTGCAATTCATCATAAATATATTGCAAAGCAAAGAAAAAATATTTATTAAACTCTACAACTTTATTGCAACATGCAAAGATGAGGGTTATAGAATAGATGAAATTGTAACTGCAACTTTAGTCATGAATTTGGTATTGATTCTATATTTTCCTTTTCACACATGCAACAAGGAAAATGCCCATTAGTTAAAGATGACGTGTGATAAACATTCACTTACCTGTTTCATGTGCCTTGTCCTTTTAAAATTTTTATTTTATTTTCGTGTGTCCCAAGCAGCTCTAGTGCTACAAGTAGCTATGGAAATACTAAATGGCTATAGACCAGGATGGGTGTCTGCAGGTGAAAGTAGCTGGTACTAAAGTGTGTGTGGAAACAAGTGAGCTCATGAAACAATGTCTGAGAAGAGAGAAATAACAAAAAATGTAGCCATTTGGGGAATTAAAAATGGTGGGGACTTCCCTGATGGCTCAGTGGTTAAGAATCCGCCTACCAATGCAGGGGACATGGGTTCAATCCCTGGTCTGGGAAGATCCCACACGCCAAAAAGTGGAGCAACTAAGCCTGTGCACCACAACTACTCAAGCTCGCGCACCTAGAGCCTGTGCTCTGCAACAAGAGAAGCCACCACAATGAGACGGCAGAGCACCGCAGTGAAGAGTAGCCCCCACTCGCCACAACTAGAGAAAGCCCACACACAGCAATGAAGACCCAACACAGTCAATAAATAAATAAAATTTTTTAAAAAGCTGTGTGATTGTGAAAGAATGAAAAGAGAAGGGTGCTCTATAGGTTTTGGCAAAGGCAGAAGAACCTACCTACAAGGGGCAGAGAAAGCCCAAAATTTCAGGTTACACATACAGGGAAATCCCACCATCCAAGTATCTAATTTCCACATTGGTAGAAACAAAAATCACTATTTTTAGCATGAATAATGTGGCATTATGGAAACTTTACTACATTTTACATTACAGTGAATTTAAAGACACAATTATAATGATAGTTTTAGATAAAAATTTAGTTAAAAATGACCTTTAATGCTAACAGCCATAAAAGGGGAAATCAACAGTAACACAATAATAGTAGGAGATTTTAACACCCCACTTACGTCAATGGACAGATCATCCAAACAGAAAATAAATAAAGACACACAAGCTTTAACTGACATATTAGACCATTTCAACTTAATTGATATTTACAGGACATTCCATCCAAAAACGACAGAATACACTTTCTTCTCAAGTGTACATGGAACTTTTTCCAGGATAGATCACAGCTTGGGTCACAAATCAAGCCTTGGTAAATTCAAGAAAATTGAAATCATATCAAGCATCTTCTCTGACCACAACACCATGAGACTAGATATCAATTACAGGAAAAAAACTATAAAAAATACAAAAACATGGAGGCTAAACAACATGCTATTAAACAACCAGGAAATCACTGAAGAAATCAAAGAGGAAATCAAAAAATATCTAGAAACAAATGACAATGAAAACACAACAACCCAACACCTATGGGACACAGCAAAAGCAGTTCTAAGAGGGAATTTTGTAGTAATACAGTCCTACCTTAAGAAACAAGAAAAATACTGAATAAACAACCTAACCTTACACCTAAAACAATTAGAGAAAGAAGAACAAAGTAACCCCAAAGCGAGCAAAGTAACCCCAAAGCGAGAAGGAGAGATCAGATCAGAAATAAATGAAAAAGAAATGAAGGAAACAATAGCAAAGATCAACAAAACTAAAAGCTGGTTCTCTGAGAAGATAAACAAAATTGATAAACCATTAGCCAGACTCATCAAGAAAAAAAGGGAGAAGATGTAAATCAACAAAATTAGAAATGAAGAAGGAGAAGTAACAACTGACACTGCAGAAATACAAAAGATCATGAGAAACTACTACAAGCAACTATATGCCAATAAATTGGATAACCTGGAAGAAATGGATAAATTCTTAGAAAAATACAATCTTCCAAGACTGAACCAGGAATAAATAGAAAATATGAACAGACCAATTGCAAGCACGGAAATTGAGGCAGTGATTAAAAATCTCCCAACAAACAAAAGCCCAGGGCCAGATGGATTCACAGGCAAATTCTATCAAACATTTAGAGAAGAGCTAACACCTATCCTTCTCAAACTCTTCCAAATTATAGCAGAAGGAGGAACACTCCCAAACTCATTCTACGAGGCCACCATCACCCTGATATCAAAACCAGGCAAAGATGTCACAAAAAAAGAAAATTATAGGCCAATATCACTGATGAATATAGATGCAAAAATCCTCAACAAAATACTAGCTAACAGAATCCAACAGCACATTAAAAAAATCATACACCATGATTAAGTGGGGTTTATTCCTGAAATGCAAGGATTCTTCAATATATGCAAATCAATCAATGTGATACATCATATCAACAAATTGAAGGATAAAAACCATATGATCATCTCAATAGATGTGGAAAAAGCTTTTGACAAAATTCAACATTCATTCATGATATAAACTCTTCAGAAAATGGGCATAGAAGGAAGTTACCTCAACATAAGAAAAGCCATATATGAGAAACCAAAAGCCAACATTGTTCTAAATGGTGAAAAACTGAAAGAATGCCCTCTAAGAACAGGAACAAGACAAGGGTGTCCACTCTCACCATTATTATTCAACATAGTTTTGGAAGTTTTAGCCACAGCAATCAGAGAAGAAAATGAAATGAAAGGAATCCACATTGGTAAAGAAGTAAAATTGTTACTCTTTGCTGATGACATGATATTATACATAGAAAACCTGAAAGACTCTACCAGAAAACTGCTGGCACTAATTGATGAATTTAGTAAAGTAGCAGGATACAAAATTAATGCGCAGAAATCTCTTGCATGCCTATACACCAACAATGAAAAAGCAGAAAGAGAAATTAAGGAAACGCCCCCATTCACCATTGCAAAAAAGAATAAAATACCTAGGAATAAACCTGCCAAAGGAGGCAAAAGACCTGTAGGCAGAAAACTATAAGACACTGATGAAAGAAATCAAAGACGATACAAACAGATGGAGAGACATACCATGTTCTTGGATTGGAAGAATCAACATTGTGAAAATGACTGTACTACCCAAAACAATTTACAGATTCAAAGTAATCCCTATCAATTACCAACGGCATTTTTCACAGAACTAGAACAAGAAATCTCATGATTTGTATGGAAACGCAAAAGACCCCGAATAGCCAAAGCAATCTTGAGAAGGAAAGATGGAGTTGGTGGAATTAGGCTTCCTGACTTCAAACCATACTACAAGGCCAAAGTGTTCAAGACAGTATGGAACTGGCACAAAAAAATAGAAAGGAAGATCAATGATACAGAATAGAGAACTCAGAGGTAAACCCAAGCACATATGGGCACCTTATCTTTGACAAAGGAGGCAAGAATATACAATGGAAAAAAGACAGCCTCTTCAATAAGTGGTGCTGGGAAAACTGGACAGCAACATGTAAAAGAATGAAATTAGAACATTTTCTAACACCATACACAAAAATAAACTCAAAATGGATTAAAGACCTAAATGTAAGGCCAGACACTATAAAACTCCTAGAGGAAAACATAGACAGAACACTCTATGACATACATCAAAGCAAGATCCTTTTGGACCCACCTCCTAGAATCATGGAAATAAAATCAAGAATAAACAAATGGGACCTAATGAAACTTAAAAGCTTTTGCACAGCAAAAAAAACCATAAACAAGACAAGAAGACACCCCTCAGAATGGGAGAAAATACTTGCCAATGAAGCAATGGACAAAGGATTAGCCTTCAAAATATACAAGCAGCTCATGCAGCTTAATACCAAAAAAAGCAAATAACCCAATCCACAAATGGGCAGAAGACCTAAAAAGACATTTCTCCAGAGAAGACATGCAGGTGGCCAACAGACACATGAAAAGATGCTCAACATCACTAATCATTAGAGAAATGCAAGTGAAAGTCACAATGAGGTATCACCTCACACCGGTCAGAATGGCCATCATCAAAAAATCTAGAGACAATAAATGTTGGAGAGGGTGTGGAGAAAAGGGGACTCTCCTGCACTGTTGGTGGGAATGTAAGTTGGTACAGCTACTGTGGAAAACAATTTGGAGGTTCCTTCAAAAACTAAAAATAGAACTACCATATGATCCAGTGATCCCACTACTGGGCATATATACCCAGGGAAAACCATAATCCAAAAAGAAACATGTACCATGATGCTCATTGCAGCACTATTCACAATAGCCCATCAACAAATGAAGGGATAAAGAAGATGTAGTTCATATATACAATGGAATATCACTCAGCCATAAAAAGGAATGAAGTGGAGCTATATGTAATGAGGTGGCTAGACCTAGAGTCTGTCATACAGAGTGAAGTATGCCAGAAAGAGAAAAACAAATATTGTATACTAACTCATATATATGGAATCTAAAAAAAAAAAATTGTACTGATGAACCCAGTGACAGGACAAGAATAAGAATGCAGATGCAGAGAATGGACTGGAGACACAGGGTTGGGGAGGTGGGGGGCGAAGGGGAAGCTGGGACGAGAGAGTAGCATAGACATATATATACTACCAACTGTAAAATAGACAGCTAGTGGGAAGTTGCTGTATAACTAAGGGAGATCAACTCGATGATGGGTGTTGCCTTGGAGGGCTGGGATGGGGAGGGTGTGGGGGAGTCACGGGAGGGATGGGATATGTGTATAAATACAGCTGATTCACTTTGGTGTACCTCATAAGCTGCTACAAGAGTGTAATTATATTCCAATAAAGAGCTTTAAAAAAAGACTTTTAAAACATGGCAAAATTGCAATTTTATTGGTTCCTGTAAACATGGAGATTAAGACAAAGTGAGTTCGGCCACTTTTATGCAAGTTTATGTTCCACTTAGGCTGTACATCATTTCACTGTGTGAGGTTTTCATTATTTGAAAACCAGAGTCTGAAAGAACCACATGGCTCATGCCTGAAATTCTCGCTAGAGGACATCTAAATCACTGAGTATAATGATTATTGTTTAGACGGAAGTTTAAAGATAAAAGAGAGACTCCATGGTGAGAATGAAAGACACAAATCTGACTTTTCTCTAACTCTATAATTTGTACCCTGAGATCCTGTCCATACAGTAAGGGAGATTTTGTGAAAGTTAAAATGATTCATTGTGTATGATCATAAATCAAATGATTCTATAAAAATAATAACACAAAATCATGGGAAGATACCATAGGGACATAGATCTTAGTTATTTATTGCTGCCTAAGAAATTACACCAACATGGAAGTATCTAAAACAAGAGTCATCATTTATTATCTCACACAGTTTCTAGGTACCAAGTCTTTGGGTAGTTCCAGTTCAGGTCTATCATGAGACTGCTGTCAATATGTTGGATGGGGCTCAAGTCAGCTGAAGACTTGATGGGGCTATGGAGTCCCTTCCACCATGCCCCTCTCCCCCCAGTAGCTGACAAATTGCTACTGGCTGTAAGAAGGAGTCCTTAAATCCTCTCTACACAGACCTTGTGCATGTCCTCATGTCATGGCAGCTGGCTCCCCACAAAGTATTGAGCCAAGAGAAAGCAAGGCCAAAGCCACCATGTCTTATATGACCTATCCTCAGAAGCTACATTCTGTCATAACTTTAATTTACCACTGAATACAGAGGTCATTCTGATCCACTGTGGATAACTGCAATGGGCTAGAAACAATGAGAGGTGAGAATTATTGGGGTCATCTTGCAGGTTGGCTACCATGCTGGATTATAATCCCCCAAAGACTTGCACTAAACGTGACCCACTGTGACTGTAGAATCTTGACACAAAAGATCCCTATCCAGCAGTAGACATGTTAAAATATTCAATAGAACAGTTCAAACAGATGATTCAGAAATCCATCCGCATGGTGGCTACAACGCTCCTCACATTTCTTCTTAAGCCGCTGACATCCAGTTTCTTTCACCACTATTTCTTTTGTGGGGATAATATTCTCTGAAGGATTTGTGTGACTTTGATGCAAAGACAGTCTCCTGACTTTGTAACATCTGCGCAAGTGCTGAATCCAAAGACTCCTGCCCTTCTGCCTTTTCTTCTCCCTACGTTACCTACATGAGCATCCTTCCTCCCTGAATGTCCTCCTGTCTCTTTCTCAGGATATTTTAGGATTTCTGTGATTCTGACTATCCTTAAGGTGTCCTTAAAATGTCCCTCAAATGTCATTAAACCCATATCCATCCTTAGCATTTTTCCCTGGCAATAGCTCTGTTTGAGTGATCACATCTATCCTTGGGGAGCTACCACTGACTTCCACCCAAATAAAATCAGTGCCTTTTTCTCCAAGGGATGCAGTGTTCCAGGTACATGTGCCTGACTGCCTACTGCACACCCCCATTTAATGTCTCCTGGATGCCTCAAAATCCCAACATCCTCCACTGACCTCAGCTTCTCCCACCTCTCATGCCCCATACGCTGCTTTTCTTACTCTGCCCAAAGCTGACATCTACATATCTGTGACTTCTAGATGCCTTTGCTTCGGGTCCTCCCCATAGAAATCGGATTTGCAGCTTGTTTTCATTCAAAACCTACCTGAAGTCTGTCTCCTCCTTTTTAGTTTCATGGGTCAAATGTCTTACCAAGATGCTTCCAGTGTGCCTGTACTGATAACCCTACCTAGAGGTTAACTACATTTTATCATCTTCCAAAATGCCACCAGAAGTGCTTTTTCTAAAAATCCACATTTAATGGACATTATCTTCACAAAATTTGTCAACAGTTCAGATTGCAATGAGGAAACACTCAGATCTATTGGAGGGACACTTTTCCCCATAGTCAGGATCCCAGTACCAACATACCTTTCCAAACTTACATCCTGATATCCTTACCTGCCTTTGTAGGCATTCTCAGCTCTTGAACTTCACAAACACACACACACACACACATACACTCCCATGTGTGCTCATAACATGCTATGGACCAGCTCAAGCCTCTGGAGCCTAGGAGAGACCTAGAATGCTCAGTTCAGCTTCTGAGTCACAGAAACTAGGGTCAAGGCAGAAGTAGATTCCCATCTCTGATAAAGGCGGATGTCATGCCTTTCATTTCTGATTCCAAAGCAACTCCCATGAACTCAGGGAATTGCTCCACTTCGTCATAATTGAAAATGTTTGACAGTTACATCTTCAAATATATTTTCTACTCCATCTCCTCACTTTCTCCCAGATTCCTATTGCATGCACATTAATTCTCTTGACATTGCCCTAAAGGGCACTGAGGCTTAATTGATTCTTTTTCAGTTTTTTAAGTTCTGTGCTCTTCAGGTTGATAATCTCTATTTAACTAGTTTTTCTATTTTCTTCCATTATGTTTATTCTGCTATAAGACTCGTCGAATGAATTTTTTTTTTAAATTTCAAGTATTCTATTACTTACTTCGTGTATTTTCATTGGATTCTATTTTATAGCTTCTACTTTTCTGATGACATTTTGTGACCTTTTATTCATTTCGAATATCTTTTCTTTCACATCCTTGAGAATAATTTAAAAAAGCTACTTCAAAATTATCTGCTATTTCCAACATCTTAGCCATCTTGCAGTTGTTATATACTGACTGATTTTTGTCTGTGTATGATTATGGGACACATTTTATTTTCAATTTGTGTCTATTAATTTTTTATTTAATCACAGACCTTATAAAATTATGTTGCAGAGATGATAGATTCTGTTACATTGCTCTGGATAGCATTAATTTTAGGTATTAGCAGACAGCTAACTTGGCAGAAAGCAAATTTAAAACTTTGCTTCTCCTGCATGGATAATAACTATTATCCCTGTCTGGTTCTTCTTACTCACCTGAGCTACTTGGTTTGTACCACCCACACATGTGCAGCTCAGGAGTAAGATCTGGGATGAATTTTATATGGATATCTGGACCACATCCTCTGTAGTTCTTTCTATTTGGGGATATCTCTCCTCATTTTCCTCTGGCTTTGGTACTGCTAAACTCTGTCACCTGACTTCTCAAATCATTGTCACTTTCTATCCAATTTCCATCTTTTCCATAAGGTAGCCTCACTGTAGATGAACTCTGGGTGAAGAAAAAATGCAAAAAACAAACAAACAAATAACCAAAGGTGGCCCTCTCACAACCATTTACTTCATTCAATGTCAACTCCATTCCAGTCTTTTTCTGATTTTGATCTCTCTCCAGTGACTTTGGACAATTGTTTTACATCTTTTTCCAACAGTTTATCGCTGCATGTGGCAGAGTTGCCACACATGAGATAAGCTACCATTTCTATAAGTGGGGCTTCCTTTATCTTTTATGTCTTTTGAAGATCCCATCAGAAGTAAAACATCAAGTCTATGTTGTACACAACAAAGTGTATTTCATTGTGTGAAGAATCCATCCGTGCTGGATGCCAAGAACTGATATCCAATGGAAGCAAAATGTAGCATGTAGACAACATTAGTGTTAGGTTTTTACATTCCATTCCCACCTGCTCTCCTCCTCAGTTCCATCCCTTCTTGACCATAACCAGGGCTTCACTTGCCTCCCTGTCTTCTTTCTTTCTATTGGTAGTTGTTGTGGGCCAACATCAAGAATTGAAAGTCATCCTGTTTCCATCTTCCTCATCCAATAGAGAGATATTTTCACATAGTTGAGCACATGGCTTCTCAGTACAGGTAACGCACAGCAGAGGAACTGTGGGTGACTACGCGGGCACGGTAGTTTGGATGAACTTGGTCCATAATTCCCCACCAGGAAAGAGCCAGAAGAGGAGGGGATGGGGGGGGTCACAGGAAGTGACAAAACCATAGAGGGCTCACTCTGAGACCAATTAAGACTCCTGGTACACATCTTCCACCATCTGTGCCAGGAGTGGAGGGCTGTTGTTTTCACTGACTCTGCTTCCTCTGGGTTTCCTACCATATCAGATTCTGAAGGAAATCAGACTACATGAAACTTCCTTCTAGGACCCAGACAAAGAGACCAGAGCTCATTACTTCTTCATGTTACATACAGAAAGATGTTTAAGATTATTTAGTCTGAATTATGTTAATCAGTACAAAAGTATTTCTACTCATAGTATATATTTTTACTAAAAAAAATATATGCTCTCTCTTTAGACAACATTGCCTGGTGGCTTTGTTTCTACTTTTTCTCTAAGACTTAAATCATCAACAGAGGGAATTTCTACCCACTGGTGGAAATCTGCTTCATCTTGTTCATATCACATCCTCTCTGTGTCAATCACTAGCCCTGGTTAAAGCCAAGTCTCTCTCAGCTTCCTCACTGCCAAGAATCTTGCAAATTTCATTGAATTTTGCCCCCTTAGGGGAAAACATTAAATTCACTTGGTTTGTTTCCTTTTTCTTTTGGCACATGTAGAGTTAAGCATCAAATAACTTCAGAAAGTCAATTAAAAAGGGATAGTGTCGCTTAATCACAGGGCTTTTCCTATCTATTTTTTCCAGTAGTTACTTTAAAACTGCTAACTTGAAATCACAGTCCTGTGCTCTCTTCAGAAGTTCACTCAATCAAAAGCTAAGTGCTGAGTAATCAAAGATCTTAATAACTGGAAGTTCTAACCCTAACCACAAGAGGATTAAAAATCCAGTAGCCAGAACACACTGCTTCGGTACAGACAGCTCCAGTGCATAATGAGAAACCCCTAAAGCCCCAGATCACAGCCATGTCCCTGCTCACTGCAGAATGAAGTGGAAAACCTCTTTAATTCCTTAAGAGATCCTATCTGCCTGATGAAAATAGATATTGGCTTCTGTGTAGCATGATTAGAAGAATGCAAGAGGATTAGCAAGGGTGCTGGGGAGAAGCTCAGCCTTGCTCATTTACATGGTATTACTGCTGACAGGTGATGTTAACAGAATGCAGGGACCCAAAGGCAAAAGGCCCCTGAATTAAAGCACCATTTATTACTTGAGTTAGAGAGGGATTAAGGTCCATTTATTTTGCCACATTCAATTTTATAAATCTGCGAAGCATTCTGATGCTTCCTTTTAAAATTTTCTGTAGTAGACAGACAAGCTGTTTGGAGAGATGTTTATTTTCATTCAGAACAACCTATCAACAGATTGTAACTGAAATGTAAGTGGCTGTAGCAATGTTCTTTTCCTTCATGAAAATCATTCCTGTTTATTTAGAGTATAAATATTTAAAAGCCACATTCTTTAACACTATGTCACTGCTTACTTATTGCTACATAATGCATATATATAGTATACTATAGTACATACCCAATATGCTATATTATGCTAAATATATATATACTGTATATATAGTGTAGCCTAGAGACATTTCATATTAGATAATTTATTGAAATGACTACCTATTTTGGAATACCATGTCTCTGATAAGTCTATAAATTTTCTATCACATAAATATACAATTTGTTTATTTACACATTTAGCTTTGATATTTAAAGTTAAAATCTCCCAGAGACAGTAAATCTTCAGGAAGATCTTAGATTCTCTTAGAACCTCTTCCATAGAACTTAAAATTCTGTAGTATATTTTGCCACTTCCAGCGCTCCCATAGTGGGCTCCCTTTGAGAAAGAAAAAAAAAAAAGTCAATTATGTGAATAATTGTAAAATCGAAAATTACTTTAAACTAGTAATATCTCCTAGCTGAACTATTACTTAATTGCTTGACATTAGTATACAAACAAAATGCTTACACATTTGGAATTTCTTTTTCAACTCATCATTTTTAAAACAGTTGATTTTCTTTCTTTTTTTTAAAGAATATATTTTTTTTTAAATTTTATGTATTTATTTTTTATTTTGGGTGGTATTGTGTCTTCATTGCTATGTGTGGGCTTTCTCTAGTTGCGGCGAGTGGGGACTACTCTTTGTTGCAATGCATGGGCTTCTTATTGAGGTGGCTTCTCTTGTTGTGGAGCATGGGCTCTAGGCACACGAGCTTCAGTAGTTGTGGTGCACGGGCTTAGTTGCTCCACAGCATGTGGGATCTTCCCAAACCAGCACTCAAACCCATGTCCCCTGCATTGGCAGACAGATTCTTAATCACTGCACCACCAGGGAAGTCCCACAATTGATTTTCTACCCAGACTGTTACCTCAAAATTCAGTGTTCCAGAGTAGTATAAGAATGTCATTTTATGTGACGGTTTTGAGAGTCACATCTTAAAAAACGAAAAAAATCTTTGTTAAACCAAGATCACAAAATTTTTCTCCTGTGTTTTCTTCTTTATGTTTTATAGTTTTACATTTTACATTTAAATTCATGATTTATTTTGAATTAATTTTGTGTATAGTATATGGTATAGATTGAAAGGTGTTTGGTTTGGTTTTGATTTTTGACTATTAATATCTATATTAGTTTGCTGGTGCTACCATAGCAAAATGCCATAGACTGGACGGCTTAAACAGCAGAAAAGTATTTTCTCACAGTTCTGGAGGCTGGAAAGTCCATGATTAAGGTGTTGGCAGGTTTGGTGTCTCCCGAGCCTTCTCTCTTGGCTTTCAGATGGCGTCTCCTTGCTGTGTACTCACATAGACCCTCTTGATCTGTGTTGCCCTGGTCACCTCTTCTTACCATGACACTGGTCATAAGATCTGGGCCACCCATATGACCTCATCTTACCTTACTTACCTATTTAAAAGCCTTATCTCCAAATGCAGTCACATTCTGAGTTACTGGGAGTTAGGACTTTAACATATGAATGAGAAATAGACAAATACATAATTATATTCAGAAGCTCCAATACCCTTCTTCAACAATTGATAAAACAAATAGACAGAAACCATATATCATCTCAATAGAAATAGAAAAATTATTTGACGATATTTAATATTCATTACTGATAAATAATCCTAGCAAACTAGGAAAAGAAGGTGACATCCTGAACTTGAAATGACATCTACAGAAAACTTACAGCTAACAGTGTATTCAATGCTGGAAAAATTTATGCTTTCTTTCTAAGATCAGGAACAAAAAAAGGTTGTCTGCTGTCATCACTTCTATTCAAATTTGTACTGAAAATTTTAGCTAATGCAATAAGAAAAAAAAATATATAAACAAATAAAAGATATCCAGGTTGGAAAGGGAAAAGCAAATCATCTTTATTCTCAGATGTTATGATTGTCAGCATAGAAATCTGATAGGATCTACAAAAAGATAAGAGGACTAATAACTGAGTTTATCAAGGTAATTGCATACAAGAACAATATACAAAAATACATGGTATTTCTATATTCTAGCCAAAAACCATCGGAAATTGGAAATTAAAATTTTTAATATTATTTATGACATTATAAGTATATGAAAAACTTAGAGATAAAATTAGAGAAGATTTTCAAGTCCTGTATACTAAACTCTATAAAACTATGGTAAGAAAAATTAAAGGAGACCAAAACAGATGCAAGATATGCTTTGCTCGTGGATTTGAAAGACCTAGGATATTTCACTAGGTGGCCATGCTGAGCTGCATGAGGGATAGACTATAAAGTGAATGTGGCCAAGGTCAAAAGGCAGGTAAGCACCTACCACACAGAGAGGGGACTGTGATTCAAGGGCACTGAGAATCAAGTGCTACTATGTTTACTCACAGCAAAAGGAGAGAGAAAGTATTCAAGGTCCAGCCCCTGGCAAAGTGTCTGCCCCTATGGCTGTTGGATGCATTCTGTAGCTGATGTTGGCAGTTTGTCTCTGCACACCCCATTTGGTCCTGCAGTAGAAGGACCCCTCCCCGTGCCTAGTGGGCTCCAAGAAACGAAAAGCTGTGGGGCATGCCTGAGGGCCATCCATACATGCATAGCCAAGGAATTCCTAAAAGAATTACGTGCTCCCAGTGCAGAGGGAGCAGGGATATACTGGCTGTGCTCTGAGCTCTTTGCATGCAAAGCAATTTGTGAGCTTACTTACACCCACCACAATGTGTTTCCTGGGAATACAGGGGAGGCATCATGTTGCTCTGGGACCCCACCCTCACACTTCATATTTTAGGATGCTCTGTTATTAGGTGAATAAACCTTTGTATTGCCATTATGAAATGTCCTTATTTTTCCCTGGTTATATATATTAGCTCTGAAATCTACATTGTTTCAGGTTAATGCACTTGTCAGCTTTTTAAAATTAGTGTTAACATGTAATATATTTTTTCATCTTCTTACGTTTAGCTTATATCTGCCTTTATGTATAAGGTCCTTTTCTTGCAGGCTGAAATATTTGTGTCTTGCTTTTTGATCAAATATGACAATCTGTGCCTTTTAATAGGAGGTTTAGACCATTTCTATTTAATGTGATTACTGACATGTTTAAGTTTTAGTCTACTCTCTTCTGTTTATGTTTCCTCCCACATTTTTCTTGCCAATTTTTCTTCAAGTTTTTTTTGCCATTTTTGGATTATTGAGCATGGTTTATGATTTCATTTATCTTTGTGCACACTCAATAGCAATAACAATTTTTATTTCATTTTAGTGGTTACAGTAGGGTTCATGTTGTACATCTTAAATTTCTCACACTCTATTTTCAAGTAATAATATATGACTCCATGTAAAATATAAAAAATGTTACAGTTGTATGCTTCAATTTTTGCCCTAATGATTTTTATGTTAATGTTGTCACAATTTAATTTTACATATGTTATGAGATGTACCTAACATTTTTTTTCATTTAAACAGTTAAGTTGAATGAAGAGAAAAAAAAATGTCATGTACTTACTGATGTAGTTAGGATTTTCAGTGCTCTTCATTCCTTTTCCTGAATTTGTGTTTCATCAGATATCACTTTTCTTCTGTCTGGAGGACTTCTTTTAGCGTGTCTTGTGGTGCACGTTTACAGGTGATGAATTATCTCATCCTTTGCATGTCTGGCAATGTGTTCATTTCCCTTTTTTATACAACTTGCCTGTAACTTTTTTTTTTTTTCTTTCAGTACTTTAAAGTTGTTGCACCAGTCTTCTTATTGGAATTGGTTTTGAGGAGAAATCTGCTCTCATGCTTCTTTGTGTCTCTGTGTAACATTTTGTTTTTCTCCTCTCACTGCTTGTAAGGTTTTATCTTTATCACTGGTTTGGAAAAATTTAATCATTATGTGCCTTGATGTAGTTTTCCTCATGTTTCTTGCACTCGATGTTAACTGAGATTCTTGTATCTGGTGGTTTATAGTCTCCATCAAGTTTAAAAAAAAATCAGCCAATATTGTTTCAGTGTCTTCCATTTCTCTCCTCCCTTTTGAGAATGTGAACTACATATCTACCCAGCTACCTGCTGTTGTCTCATACAAAACTGGTTCTTTTCTCATTTCTCTTGATTCCATTGAATAGGATTATAACAACTTTTTAAAAATAACATTGTGAAGATAGTACAATGAATTCCCCTATACCACACATTTCCCTTTTTATTATATTAGTATAGCGTAATTTCTTCAGCTAATGAGTAAATATTGATGTTTTACAATTCACTAGATTCTATGCTTTATTCAGACTTTCTTGGTTTTATGTAAAGTTTTTTTTTTTTCTATTCCAGGACCCCAATCAGGACCCCACATTACACTTAGTCATCATGCCATCATGTCTTCATAGGTTCCCCTCGACAGTGACAGTTTGTCAGATTTCCCTTGTTTTTTATGTTCTTGACAGTTTTGAGGAGTACAGGTCAAGTGTCTTGTATAATGCTCCCAAATGTAATCTATCTGATGTTTCTCTCATGATTAGAGTAGGGTTATGTGTTTTGTGGAAGATAAGGCGCTATTTTCATCACATCATTCTAAGGGAATGTACTAGTAATATGACTTGTAACTGTTGACATTAATAATGATTTTTTAGTGAAGTTAGCACTTGTCAAGTTTCTCTGCTGTAAAGTTACTATAACAGCCCACACTTAAGAGCAGGGGAAGAGTAAATGCATAAATTATTCTGAACTCTCTCCCATTTGTTTGCTTATTTATTGAATCATGTATCAGTGTGGACTCACGGATGTTTATTTTGTGCTTTGGATTATAAACCAAGGTTTCATTTCCTTAATTGTTTCAGATTTGGCCGTAGGAGCTCTGCTACCTGATTCCTGGCTCTGTGTCCCTACAACACACTTTCATCATTCTTTTTCTGAGTATTTCTTTACTTTCTCTCACTACAAGATGTTCCAGGGTCATTGTTGGAAAATAAATCATGGCCCCCCCAAAGATATCCACATCTTAATCCCTGGAACTTGTGAAAGTTACCTTTTAGAGAACAATAAACTTTGTAGATGTGATTAAGTAAAGAATTAGGTGGCGGGGAGACTTTCTTGATTCTTTGGAGGGACCCTGAATGTAATCACTAGTGTCCTTACAAGAGGAGTGACTGTTTCTATACCCTTCAACCAACAGAGCAAGAAGATGCATGTATGTATGTATACACACACACACACACACATACACACACGTGAGTCAAAAATTATCTGCACTCTGGCGGTAGAATTTATTTTAGCTTTAAAAAAAACAAATTAATTAATTAATTAATTAATTTGTTTATTTATTTATTTATTTATTGGCTGTGCTGAGTCTTCATTGCTGCACACGGGCTTTCTCTACTTGTGGAGAGTGGGGCTACTCTTCATTGTGGTGTGAAGGTTTCTCATTGTGGTGGCTTCTCTTGTTTTGGAGCATGGGTTCTAGGTGTGTGGGCTGCAGTAGTTGTGGCACGTGGGCTCAGCAGTTGTGGCTCATGGGCTTAGTTGCTCCATGGTATGTGGGATCTTCCAGGGATCGAACCTGTGTCCCCTGCACTGGCAGGCAGATTCTTAACCACTGCCTCACCAGGGAAGCCCCTAATTAACTTTAAAAAAAGAAAAATACATCATTCTTCAACACAAGCTCCTTGCTTTTCTATATACTTTGTCCACCTGTCAAAAAGCTTTTGTATTCCCTCATTAAAAAATGTTTTAGGCTGAGCTGCGAGCCACAAATGCACAGCTGTCTTCACTTCTTCATCAGAAGTGAATCTTCGTCCTCGTAGGGCTGCTTTCAGGGGACCAAACAGGTGAAAGTCTGATGGAGCAAGATCAGGAGGATGCTTTAACACCTCAAAACGAAGTAATCCATGACAGACTTAGGTTTCGAAAAGGTTGTGCGAGATGGGCACCAAAACAACTCACGGAAGAGCATAAACAGAATTGTTTGGATATCTGCAAACAAAATTTGGACCCATACTCTAAGGAAGGTGAACGTTTCTTAAAGAGAATCATTACTGGTGACAAAACATGGACTTATCACTACGAGCCTGAGAGTAAATGGCAGAGTATGGAATGGAAACATCCTCCATCGCCGACCAAGAAAAAGTTCAAAAGTCAACCATCAGCTGGAGAACTGATGCCTACAGTTTTCTGGGATTCTCAAGGGCCAGTATTGGAATATTATCAGGAAAAATATTCAACAATCAACAGTGCTCATTATGGTGAGAAGTTTATTGAAGAGCTGAAGCCTAAACTTTGGGTTAAATGCAGCGGACTGCTATCCAGGTGCGTTGTGATCTTTCATGACAATGCAGGTCCACACACATGGAGAGAAAGAGCCTCCTTCCCTTGCTCTCCATCTGAAGGGTAAGCTTGTTATTTTTTTAACTTTAATTATGATGTTAACTGTAGGCTCTTTTGTAGATATTCTTTAATCAAAATGAGAAAAGTCCTCTCTATTACCAGTGCACTGAGAGTTTTATCATGAATAAATGTTATTTTGTGTTGAATAACTTTTCTGCATCAATTAATACAAACATATAATTACTCTTCTGTAGCTTATTAATGTGGGGGGATTATATTGAATGATTTTCAAATGTTGAATCATCCTTGGATATGTGAATAAATCCCAGTTGGTTTGGTGTATATTTTTAATTCACTTTTATATTTGATTTGCTGATATTTTGTGGAGCATTTTGGGCCTCCACATCCAGGCCTGGTGCTTTCTTTTCGGAAGTTTATTATTAATTTGATTTCTTAAATAGATATGGACATATTCAGATATCCTTTTCTCTTCATATAAATATTGGTAGTTTGTATCTTTCAAGGGATTTATCCATTTAATCTAAGTTATCAAATTCAGAGCTCATAGTCATTTATAGTACTCTTTATTACCTTTTTAATATCCATGAGATAAGATGTGACAACTTGACAACTAATTTTTAATTTCTGATAATTGTAACTGTCTCTTCCTTAGTTTGTTTCTGTCTGACCTGGCCAGGATTGAGGTTATCAGTTTTACCAATCTTTTCAAATAATAGGATTTTAGTTTTGCTGATTTTTTCTGTTCTTTTCCAGTGTTCCATTTCAATGCTTTTTTTCTCTAACTTTTATTATGTATTTTATTATGCTTGTTTTAGGTTTAAATTGATCTTTTTTTCTCTAATTTCTCAAGGTGGAAAATTAGATTATTTATTTTAGATCTTTATTATTTTCTAACATATGCATTTAACACTATAGTTTTCTCTCTAAGCACTGCTTTTACTGCATCCCACAAATTTGGGCACTGTTTTCTGTATCAATTTAGCTCAATACATTTGAAAATAAATTTTGAGATGTTTTCTTCAATCCATATGTTATTTAGAAATGTGCTGTTTAATGTTCAAACACTCAAGGATCTTCCAGCTCTATTTCTATTATTGACTTCTAGTCTAACCTCATTGTGTTCTGAAGACATAACTTGTATGATTTCTATTCTTTTGAATTTATGAAGGTGGAGTTTATGGACAGAATGTGGTCTATTTTGGTGAAAGTTCCATGAGAACTTGAAAAGAACATGAATTCTGCTGTTATGGACAGAGTATTCTATAAATGTTAATTACATTGCTGTAATTGCTTGATTACAATCGTTAATTGTACTGCTCAGGTAAACTATTGCTTTTTTTTTTTTAATCTATCAATTACTAAAAGAGAGGTGTTAGAGTTTCCAATCTTAATAATGAATTTATCTATTTATTTGTACAGTACAGTCTACTGCTGGCTCACATATCTCCACACCATTGTTAGATTCACTATGTAAGGTTTGCTTTGCTTTTTGTTTTGTTTTGTTGAAAGTTGGCCCATTTTATCATTATATAATATTACTCTTTATCCCTGGTAATTTTCCTTGATTTAAAATCTACTTCATTTGAAATTAATGTAGTTACTCAAGCATTCTTTTGAAATCTACTTCCCCCAGGTTGGATATGCTCTGTTAAGTCCTTTTCTGTAGAAAGAAGGACTTTTTTTTTTTTTTTTTTTTTTTGAGAAAGCAACTGGGATCATTTCACAAGAATTATTATTATCTTCCCACGGCCAGACTCATGTGAGGATCTTTCTCTGATCTGTAACATAAATTGAGTTTCTGGAGGCAAAGTCCATGAAGGTGTGGGTGTGTCCCCCAAGACTGTAGCCCACACTCATTCTCATTAACTTGTCAAAATTACCATATACACCTTCCTACCAGTTTGTGACTCTAGAACCTTCTGCCTCAAATAGGAGGATCTCAGCTGTCACTCTGGAGTCTGCTTTCTCCCGAGAGTTTGTGGTGGTGGTTTGCTCTGAAACCTCAGTTCTCTGATGTGCCCAAGAAAAGTAACTAAATTGTTAAGGAATGAAGCAGCAGCTTCTAAACTTTTACATCTTGTGGCTGAAACCATGAATCTGTAACAACTTTCTAAATGTCTTGTTTGACATTTTTCTTTACCCTGAGATGTACCTAATTTTTAAATTTTTAAATTTCTTGTAAGGTATTCAGTTCCTTCCAGGATCTTGCTTTCAAAATTTGTTGGGCTGAACCAGAGCAGTATTGAGTGTAGGGTTAACTTTTCTCCACTACAAAGGCAATAGCCCACTTAGTATTCTGGCTGATGACTTTTGAATTATGAGGTTTACAGTCTGTCTGCAGGAAGAGGTACTATTGCTCACCCTGTTTGGGTGTCCCAAACTTTTCCTTCTAAACCTTTCATGTGGTTCTTTTCCCATCCTTGCGCAGTTTCTTCACACACAAGCACCAATAATAACATTCTGAGTATTTGAGGATGCCACCACCAAACTTCTCTTTCTGGAGGCCCTCTCCTCTCCAGGACTCTGACAGGCAAATTCTATCTGTCTTGGATTTCCTAGATTTTCAGGTCCATCTGCTGAACTCAGGGAGTCCACCTGGTTCCTGCTGGTGGTCTGGAAATCTTCTAAAGCACTCACTGGGCCAATTATAGGACTCAACTTGTTTGTTTTCCAGTTCTCAGGAATCACTGTTCTTTGCTGCCTGTACTTTGTGTCTTGAAAACCATTGTTTTATATACTTTGTCCATCTTTTATTGTTTTGGGGGAAGAAAAATCCATTCCCTGTGACTCCATCTGCAGTGGAAGCATAAGTCCCCATTTGTACGAATTTTGATCAAATTTTAGATGCCACATACAAGTCCCCTTTACTTGTAACTTAAGAATAAATACTAAGGGAGAAGAAATTTTTGTCTGTTTTGTTCTAGATTCTTAGCCTTGAAACAGTGGTGCTCTGGAAAGATTTGCTGAATAAATTCCGTGTTTGAATTTGGTGGTAGTTTAGCAATGTCCCAAAACAAGTGTCTAAGGCCATTACATAAAATGAGATCAATTCTATGCATTCTAACTTGATGGTGAGCAGACATCCTTTACTAAATATACAGTTAAAGGAAAGCTGAATAATTATATAGAAGCAATTTCACAACCTGACTTCAGTACTTACTCTATGGTTGGCCTGTGAAAGAGAAAAAAAACAGAAAGAGAGAGATGTCATCCTTCTGGATGTTATTGGACATGTCTCTCAGCCACATTTCTAAGGGAGGCAGATGCTCAGTGTCATTTTCCCTTAACTTTTCCTTCTCACTATTATCTGGCCCATAAAAAGCCTATGTAATGAAATGCCCAAATGTTTTTGTTTTTTTTTTTCTTCAAGAATCTCATCTTTAAGTGTGATCAGCTGTCAGAGATGCCTGCCTGGCACCTGTTGATGTTGGACTCAAAGTTAATTACTTTATTTTTTGGACTGAATTGTGTCCCCTTAAAAATAATGTTTTGAAGCTCTACCCCTCTATGTGATGGTATTTGGATATGGGACCTTTGGAAAGTAATTGAAGCTAAATGAGGTCATTAGGATGGTGCTCATGACGGGATTAGTACCCTCAGAGGATGAGACAGCCGAGATCTGGATGTGTCTCCTGGCCACTGGAGGACACAGTGAGAAGGTGGCTGTCTGCAAGCCAGGAAGAAAGCTATCCCCAGAATCTGACTATGTTAGCACCCTGATCTCGGACCTCCAGCCTCCAAAATTGGGAAAAAATAAATTTCTGCTGTGTAGGCTGCCCAGTCTGCAGCCTTTAGTTATGACAACTCACACCAACCAATGCTCTTATTTTCACAACCCTTGTACATTGTGCTTCTGCTATAAAAAATAAGGCAAGTTCCTCAAATAATTTGTACTCTGTTAGAGGATGCAGTCTTCTGCCAGGTTGCTCAAAGGAGCACCGGAAGTGGTGAATTTCCACACTCTCGGGAGCGGCCCCTGTGTCGTGTCCTCTTGTTTATGTAGGAAATATTGGTACAAAGGAAGGCACTGTTTTTAGACTTGTCTCCAGAAGGACGCGTGTGGGCACCATGCACCGTGTGGACTTGGGACCTGAGGGCCAGCAGGCTGCGTGCAGCTGCCGTCTTTCAATCCCGTCTCCAAAAGCACAGACAGTTTTAAAGCATGGAGTGTGGTGCACGCATCAGAGCAGCTAGATGCCTTGTTCTGAAGTGAACCTCATCACCAAGGACAGTGGTGACCCCGAAACCACCAAATCATTACCGTCCCATCATTCCATCCTGCTACACTTCTTACACCTGAGGATGAGGACTTGCCTTCAACAGGTCCTGGCCTACACATCTCTTCTTTTCCTGCTGGACACTCTGTTCTCTCAAAATCTCCATAGTTTCTCGACTTCATCTTCTGCTACCCAAAATCCATCTCACGTGTAAGGTTAAATGCTCTTCAAAAACTCGCAGCCGTGGTGTTTTAATTTCCGAGTTACAAACCCTCCAACATTATCATAGACAAATACTGCTTCTAAAATTGCCATTAAATATTGATTCATTTACTTGACTGAGAAAACTCCGCTGCCCATATATTAATTCTGAAGAGGATTTTTTTCCTACAAAGCCTAATGTTAACAAGCAAACAAATTAACAAGTAAACATCTCAGCTTCTGGAAAGAGAATGCAGGAGTAAACAGTGTCCCTCCCTAGTCTGCAAGTAGTCACTGGCCCAAGACTTGGTCTCGCTTTTTGTAATAAAAGTGAAGGATAGGTCCAGAGCAGTGCAGTCCCTGTGTGTGGGGGTTGGAGTGGGAAGCAGGGAGTTCTTAGAGAAAATTCCCCTGCAAACAAAGTATATAAAGGTCTAAATAAATCATTCCACTGAGAGAGTTTTAGGACATCTGGTGATAGCATCGCATTGGAAGTTGTTTAATAAACTTGGTGGTAGAGGAAGTACTCTTTTTAAATTTCTGTGTCTCTGTTTATATCTTTATTTTCCTTATAGTTTTTTTGTTGTTGTTTTTGAAAGATTTTTTTTTTTTTGTATAATTGCTGACACCTTTGAATGGGGAGAGATAGGAGAAACCGTTTGATGTAGGTTTTTTTTTTTTTTTCGAAATCATTATTGGAGTATCATCGCTTTATAATGTTGTGTTAATTTCTGCTGTACAACATACAATAGTGTTTCTGTTTTACTGAGATGCAGGCATGACTGAAACATGCCCCGTGCCTTGATGGCATTAATTTGTGTGCAGGGAGACAGATGGACACTAATCACACTAAACGGCAACAGAAACTAACTTGGTCAAATCACTACATAGCAGAGAGGAGCGCAGGGTCAGGAAAACTTCTCCAAGAAGAGATTGGGCAGGGTCTCTAAAGGTGCACCATCTGGAGAGGACAGTGAGGGTCTTCCACGCAGAGGGAGCAGCAGCCACAGGACCACGAGGTCTGAAAGATAACTCCTGGAAAGGCAGGTGATCCAACCCTAGATTCTGCCTGGAACAGTGATGGAAGATGAGTCTGGAGAGAGAGCTCAAAAATTCAGTGACTGTTACATTGGATTTTGTTTAGTGGTTCACTGGGTTTGCAAACAATCTTTTTTTCTTCTTTTTTGTTACACAATGGGGCCTTTTTTAAGACTTGGTTTTTGTTTTTCAGAGCAGTTTTAGGTGCACAGCAAAGTCAAGAGGAAGGTACAGATATTTCTCACGTATCTCCTGCCCCCAGCACACGCACAGCCTCCCCATGTCAGCATCCTCCACTAGACGGTATGTTTGTTACATCAGTGATCCTACATGGACACGTGATTGCCACCCGCAGTCCACAGTGTGCACTTCTCCTCCCTCTTGGCGTTGCTGTGCATGATTTGAGTTTGGACAAACGTGTAATGAAATATGACTATCATTGTAGTATCATATAGGGTATTTTCACTGCCTAAAAATCCTCTGCTCAAAATCCTGCACTGCCCTACCCCTGGTAATCACTAATCTTTTTCACTTTTACTAGCTCCGTAGTTTTGCCTTCTTTAGAGTGTCATGTAGTTGGAATTGTATAAGATGCATCCTCTTCAGATTGGCTTCTTTCACTTAGTAACATGCATTTCAGTGTCTCCCATGACTTTTCATGGCTTGATAACTCACTTCTTTTCAGCGCTGATGCATATTCCACTGTTTAAATGCATCATAGTTTGTGCATCGCCTACGGAAGGATGTCATGGTTGCTTCCCAGCTTTGGCAGTTATGAGTAAAGTTATGAATAAAGTAAAATCGCTGTGAAGGTTTTTGTGTGGACATAAATTTTCAGCTCCTTTGAGTAAATACCAAAGAGTACGATTGATGGATTGTATGCTAAGAATATGGCTTAGTTTTATAATAAATTGCTAGACTGTCTTCCAAAGTGTCTGCACCATTTTGCATTCCCTTCAGCAATAAATGAGAGCTCCTGCTGCTCCACATCCCTGCCAGAATTGGGTGTTGTGAGTGTTCTGGATTTAGGCCATTCTAATATGTATATAGTGATATCTCACTGTTTAATTTTTAATGTTTGTATTTCCGTGATAACATACAATATGGAGAATGATTTTGTATGCTTATTTCCATCTGTGTATCTTCTTTGACGAGGTGTCTGTTAAGGTTTTTGGCCCACTTTTTAATCAGGTTGTTTGTATTCTTATTGTTGAGTTTTCAGATTTCTTTGTACATTTTTCGTAATGGTCCTTTATCAGATGTGTCCTTGTAAATATTTTCTCCCAGTCTGTGGCTTGTCTTCTCAGTCTTCTGACGTTGTCTTTCACAGAGCAGAAGTTTGTAATTTTAATAAACTTTGATACAGTCCAGGTTATTAATTATTTCCTTCATGGATCATAACTGAGTTGTATCTAGAAAGCCATGACCATATCCAAGGACATCTAGGTGCCACCTATGTTATCTCCTAGGAATTTTATAGTTTTGCATTTTATATCTAAGTCTAGGATTCATTTTGAGTTAATTTTTGGGAAGGGTGTAAGGTCAGATTCCTTTTTTTGCAAGTGGTTGTACAGTTCTTCCAGCATCACTTGTTGAGACTGTCTTTTCTCCACCAGTGGGGCCTTCGTTCAAGTAACCCCTACAAAAGTCCACTTGAAACCATGTAGCAGGTTTGATGTTAGGACACTTTCCATGTAGCTCTCGATGCTCCCTGAACCTACTCCCTCCCAGCAAGGTCCAAGGCCAGACACGAAAGGACCCAACTTCCAGACCTCTTTGGAATGTGGCTGCTGTGGGTAACACAGAGCCCTTCAGGGCTTGTAAACAAGATATGGACAAGAGGAGCATGTTTTCGAGGTTAAAAGATGAGCGTCCAGGTGAGACTAGTAAGTAAACTAAGGGAAAATGGTGATAAAGGGAAAAGAAAGGAGAGGGGCTGTAAGATAGCTCAGAGGCCACATTGACGCCAAAAATTGAAACCTGTAGTCTTCTGCTTGGAATGCAAATGCCATTAATTAATAAGGACCCATGTGGAGGAACAGGTTGGGTTTAGGAAGGTGGCTCATGAGATGCTGCTGGGTGATCAAGGCGGGGATGCCCAGTGGGAAATCCAGCTCCGCACGCCAGCCAAGGGAGGGGTGTTGGTGGGAGATGCTCAGCCTGTAGGTCTGCATGGTACTCGGGGAAAACCAAGAAGAGGACTGGGACGATGTCTGAAGCTGGGGCATTAGAAAGGCAGGAAGAAAAGCCCTCCCTCCAGTGAATGACTCACTCATCTCACACCTCCTCCCAATATGGTGCTTGCATGGGAGCCGGACCGTGTACTTGAACTAGTCGAAAGTCCATGACCAGCGAACTGTCTCCTTTGTGTCCAAACCACACCGATGGGCTTGAGAAACGTGTCAAAAACATTGAACCTCCCCGACCCTAACAGGAAGGCTGGGTGCCACAGCCCCACTCGATGTACCCAGTAGGTACTGTGTATGGTTGCCTTGCCTACTCCCCCTTGGGGTTTGAATTTTAGGTGCAATGGAAAGCAGTGTTTGTTACACGTTCAAAACTGAAGAACTGGTTTTCACCTACCAGATCCTGGAACATCAGTTTACACTGTCCACTTGGAGGTACTGATGTCCCTCTGGATTTCATTCCACACGTGGCGTTCATGACCATGAATTCCCAGGGTCACAGGTTTCCACTGGGCACCTTGACAAGTAAACCTCTTTGTTAAGCAAAGTTCTGTGCTTAACGATATTTCCATTTCAGGAAAAGAAACCATAACTTTTTTGTTGCTCTTGTTGTTGTTGTTGTTTTAATCTGCAAGGGAGCTATTCAGCATATTCACAGTGCAACAAAGAAGCAATAGTTGTTTTATATCTGACACAGGTGTCTAAGTTCACCTGGTACCTCGCTGCTAATTGCACCAGTGAATGTGCAAATTAAGGCTAAACACAAACTCACAGTTGTCTAAACTCCCAAGAAGGAGTTTAATTTTAAAAAACAGGTGTAGAAAAAAAATGAACTTTGTATAAAGGAAAAACTAATTTTCTTTGATTCTTTAAAGGCATCAAAACAAAATAATCAGATTCTTCCCAGGGAAAACTAGGAAAGATGCTGTGATCTGTAATGGTTCTGAATGGATTTTAGCTTTAACTTGCTGAGAAAAAAACAGAAAACTAAGTATACTATAGGAAAATATGTAAATATCATAAATTAGCAAAGTCATTTCTTTACATTTTCCATATCCCAGAATCTGTGGCATCCCACACGTTGACTGCAACAAGTTGATGCCAATAGTGGAAAACAAAGGCTTTGCTTTATTAACTGAAGAAATAACTATACTGAAAAATCAATGGTCACAAAGCAGTTGAAGTTCACAACTTGCTTTCACCAAAGACTCAAACAGAGGTACGTTCTGTGAGTTTTGTCATTCATAAAATAAAAACCCACTTTGTTTATAGTGTTTTTTCTTCTCTTCCCTTTTTTAAGTATTGTAAAAAATTGAGTATAGAATAGACCTGGCTTCCATAGCTGAAGATCCACCGTTTTCCAAGAGCAAAACTGAACATGTGTGGACATCACCCAAACACCCAAGCTTTGCAAACATTTTCTTTTCCTTTTCTTGCCAAAGCAAAATGGCTACAGCCTGACCTTCCAGCCACTTCCTCCTTCTGGTTCCATTTCACCTTCCTGCCAAACAACCTGGCTTTTAGCACAGACCCCATCTCCCCACTATCTCCCCATGTGTGAACACTCTTCAGCAACTACTTCAGAAAGCATGCTTTAGGCAATGCCATATGACTAGCCCACATTTCAGTGTGTTGTCTGTAACTAAGATAATCATATAATTTACATCAAAACAGGGCACCTTTGAGAGTGAATAGTGCTGATATTAATATTTTTTCAAGTCAACATACACATTCTAAATGTTGATAATGAAACCTATGACCAGATGGAACGTTCATTACATGTAAGGACTTTGAATAGCAAGTCTCTTAGCTTCTACACGTTCACGCTGCATTGTGTACTTGTATGCGATGTAGCACAGAGGAAATGCTTAATGTTGATTCATTGTTGCAATGCCCTGCACACTAGGAACCACAAACACATGCCAGACGATGTCAGAGCATCCTGTTCAGCTGACAGGATGAGCAAACAGGGCTTGCAGGACTGGATTAGTAGCAAATAGCAAGTAGATCATACAAATTTAATTCTTTACTTGATTCCAGAGTAATTTCCCCATCAGCAGCAGAGGGCGTAGAAGAAAAACCTCTCACTCAACAGTTCATGCTCCTCTTGTCTTAGTATTGATATTAATGCCAACAAAATTAGTAATTTGACAATTAGTTCCCCACTTACCTGAGAAGACATGAAAGGAGAAAGAAAGTGTTTTAACTAGATTATAATGTGGCTCTGACCAGTCAGGATCCTGCCGTGTTACAGCCTTCCAGCTTTAACATTTTCATGTCTGCTTGGCAGGTTATTAAAATAAATGAGGGTGCACCAGGCTGCGGCTCTGCTTTCCTCTAATGGGAGTTGAGGAATTTGCAAGCCACCGATGTAAATTGACCGATCTCAGAGACTGAAAGGATTTAGCTAAAGTGGACAATTAGGATCATTTCTGCACAGCTGAGTGAAATATTCCTTGTTATTTTAATAATTCAGGCCCAGGGTAATTTTCGGAGGCTGAGTTTGTCAAGATCATGTGCCTGGGCTCGTCTGCTTGTCATTTTTAACTCAATCCCACATGTTACAGGTGCAGTCTAGCTTACAAAACAGGAAAATCACTCACTGGAGAATTTGCATATGGAATACAGATACACGGCATTGAGGGAAAGCCGACCAGGAGATTGACAGGGAGCTGCGGTGTGAATGCCTCGTGATGGTTTAACGTCTGGCTGATAGACGCTGCGTTGCTTTGTTGATACAATTATGAGTGTTATTGGACAACATGCATATGCAAGTGTGGACCACGTCCAGTGCCATTTAGCTCGTGTCTCCCACACTGTATTGGTTAAGAAATATGTGAAGTCTGGGTAGTCCCTGGTGGTAGACGCAATGCTCAGTTTTATCTCATAGACTGATGAAATAATATCTTTAACTTTTGGTAACAAGACACGTTTAGAGAATTATACATGAGTTGAAGATAGAGAAATTCTGATACTAGAGAGATCATCAGTGCATTTCTGCAAGTAGAAGCTTGTTTGGCCCGATGATGTGGTCCCAACAGATTAGAACAACGTTCGTGATTACAATGATTGGTACAAAACCAGAAGAGACCACTTCTGTGTGTAGGTCTAGCACTAGATAGAAACAGTCACACTAATTTGAAATCAAGAAGTATTAAAATAAAATTCTGATTGAAGGTCCACACTTGCCAACCCTACACTCAGGACTCCTTGAGCTGTTCATTGGGTGATGGGTGACCTTAGCTAAGAAGTGTTCACACTACAATTTCTACAGGCCTTCTATGCTAGTGGTCCCCAACCTTTTTGGCACCAGGGATCTATTTTGTGGAAGACAATTTTTCCACAGACCGGGGAGGGGGGATGTTTCCAGGATAATTCAAGTGCATTACATTTATTGTGCACTTTATTTCTAGTGTTATTACATTGTAATAGATAATGAAATAATTATACAACTCACCATAATGCAGAATCAGTGGGATCCCTGAGCTTGTTTTCCTGCAACTAGCTGGGAGTCCCATCTGGGGGTGACGGGAGACAGTGACACCCGGGGAGTTGCTTATGTCCAGTCTACCCCGTAATCTCCTTCTGGTTGCTGTCACTGCAGAAAACTCTGCTTCAAGGATATGATGTTGGAAATGGAAGCAGGCTTTTCAGTGCTTTTGTGACGATTTCAGGATATTCCTCCTTGACTTTAATCTGGAACGTATGGAGATTTGAAGTTGTCGCAAGCACTTTTAAGGCCACTGTCATTTGCAGTCTCGAGCAGCTGATCCTCTTCTAGCACGGACAGAGTCCATTCACTTGGTTTATTCAAAAATGGGTAGTGACAGGACAAGAATAAGGATGCAGATGCAGAGAATGGACTGGAAGACACGGGGTTGGGGGGGCGAAGGGGAAGTTGGGACGAAGTGAGAGAGCATAGGCATATATATACACTACCAACTGTAAAATAGATAGCTAGTGGGAAGTTGCTGTATAACAAAGGGAGATCAGCTCAATGATGGATGATGCCTTAGAGGACCAGGACAGGGAGGGTGGAGGGAAGTCGTGGGAGGGAGGGGATATGGAGATATGTGTATACATACAGCTGATTCACTTTGGTGTACCTCATAAGCTGGTACAAGAGTGTAAAGCAATTATATTCCAATAAAGAGCTTAAAAATAAAAAAAAAATCTAAAAAAAAATTTTTTTTTCCTGTTTGGAGTGCTAATCCATCTTCATTTGTTTTGCATGCAGTAGGAAGCAGGGAAAACTGACCCTGCATTGGCCACTACTTTGTATAAAAAATTTTACATTAAAATACATTCTAAAAAGAAAACAAAAACAAAAACAAAAAACAAATGGGTAGTGCATCCATTCCTTCCCAGTTTGGAGGTCTTATGTGGTTGGGAAATAATGCTCAAACTATTTTGAAAGCTGAGAAAGGTGACCATATGCCAGCGGGCACAAAGAAGGCCCTGGCTCAGTCTTTCAAAATCTCTGCTAATATTTGAAACATGTCGGAAATCCCAAGGTTCATTCGTCGCCCCCGTGATTCCAGTTTGGTTTTGAGTGCAGCCACTTTATCTGCCGACTTGCACACCGTTGTCATTCTCCCCTGAAGTGACAGATTGAGTTCGTTGAGCAGGTTGAATATGTCACACAAGGAAGCACGTCTTGTGACCCAGTCTCTGTCACTGAAATGTGCTGCCAGTGGTGACTGCTTTTCTAAAAGAAATCTCTGGAGCAGTTCTCAAAACTCAAAAACTCTGGCCTGTGATCTACCTTTAGAAACCCATCTCTGTTCCGTGTATAAGAGGAGACGTGTCTGCTCTACTTCTATCTCCTCACAGAGCTGTGCAAATAAGGACATGTACTTTAAAGTGGTTGATAATTTTAATCGCATCCTGTAAAACATTGCTAAGTTCAGGGGACATGTTTCAGCCAGCCAGCATTTCTCAATGGATGACACAGTGCACAGACTCACATTCAGAAGACCTCTTTAATCTGAGTAGTGAAACCAGAAAGCCGTCCAGTCACGGCAGCCGATCTCTCCTTGCACACACCGACACAAAATAACCAATTCACATTTCCTGATATGCAATCATTCAGAGACTTGAATAGTTCTGCAGCTGTGGTGTTGGATGGCAGCAAAAGTGCACATAACACATCCTCATGCACATCCTTCTGAAAAATATACCCCACAGAAACAAGCACTGCTGCCTTGTTGTCAACATTGGCAGCCTCGACAACCCGGATTGCGTACCACAGGGACTCATTAATCCTCTCTAACAGTTGTTCCTCTGTATCCTCTGCTATTTCATCAGTTCGTCTAGTTATGGTGCTAGCCGAAAGAGGAATGTGTGCCGCCTTTTGAACTGCAACCTCTCCTAAAAGTTCACAGCATATGTCTTTAGCAGCAGGCAGGATCAGCTCTTCACCAGTTGTAAAGGGCTTTTTAGCTTCAGCAGTGCAGTTAGCCACTAAGAATGATGCTGTCAGTGCAGACACATTTGATGACGTGGTGGCCTTCAGTAACTGCTTCTGTCCTTCGTGTTCATGTTTTTTTTTTTCTTTTGGAAAACTCCAAAGGCTTGTATTTTGATGCATGGTGCTTGGTCTCCATGGGGCAAAGCAGTTTTGAAGGTTTCATGGCTTTGTTGGATAGCCTGTCACCGCATATCATACAAAGTGGGCTTGGAGAACATGAATCTCCTGTCGCAGTGAACCTGTAATTTAAGGAGGACTCCTGGTATTTTCTTTTAAATGCAGCTTTCTTTTTGTTGGCAGTCTTAGCGTCTTCTGCTGTCTCATCATTGGGTCTGTCCCCCTTTTCAAAGAAGCTCTCCAGCGATGTATTTTTTTTTCTTTTTACTCATTTTGGCTAGGGTTAGCTTGTGGGCTTCCCAAAACTGTGACTGAGACAAGTGCGCAGTGTTGGAAAGAGGCGCAGATGGACGTGGTAAGTAATGGGCAGGCCACACTCGGACTAAAATAAGAGTTGCATTCTGACTTAAAGCCTGCCACCAGATGCAGCTGACTTGTCACTTGCCACTCACTGACAGGGTTTTGATGTGAGTCTGCAAGCAGTTGACTCACGATGGTCTCTGTGCAGTCAGACCTCTCTGCTAATGCTAATCTGTATCTGCAGCTGCTCCCCAGTGCTAGCATCACTGCCTCCGTTCCACCCCAGATCCTTAGGCATTAGATTCTCATAAGGAGCGCAACCTAGATCCCTGGAAAGTGCAGTGCCCGGTAAGGTTTGCGCTCCTAGGAGAATCTAATCCCGCCGCTGATCTGACGAGAGGCGGAGCTCAGGCAGTGATGTGAGTGATGGGGAGCGGCTGTAAATACGGATGAAGCGTCCCTCACTCGCCCACCGCTCACCTCCTGCTGTGCAGCCTGGTTCCTAACAGGCCACGGAGTGGTACTAGTCCATGTCCCGGGAGCTGGGGACTTTCGTTGTGTAGAGCAGCTCAGTTTCTATCTGGTTCATTTTTCAGACTTCCATGCAATAATTTAGTTGAAGACAGAATTTACACTAAAAATATCATCACCAACAAAAGTATTAACACCATTGTTTTTGCAAAAAGAGATTTTGCAATGCCAGTTAACCTAAGAACTAAAACACAGCCAGCATTATGTGCCAAATATTCCTTAGCATGAATTGTTGTATCATAGTGATGTGTCTCTGTATTTACCTAAGGAGACTTAGCAATACAATTTTAAAACAGTGTGGGAATACAACATAATGTAGTGTAATATAAGGTGGGAAGATTTAAAACAAGTAAGTCATTTCAAACAATTAACTTGTGCTGCATCCACACACACACACACAATAAATAAATAAATCCAAAAATTCCATCTATTTCAGTGTTGCTGTAACATCGATAGTCTTTGCCCCTGAACTCTGATGGAAGATGGTCTAGTGCATCAGAAGGGCTGTAACATTGCTTTTCCCCTAAACTGAATCTCCTTTTAACTTTGACAGATTTTAAACCCTCAGGTTGTATTTTTACTGTGTCATCCAGTATGAACCATATGGCCCAAGAGAGCAGAGGAACCTCTACTCAGGGCTCACCACCCATCACTGGTCAGCTGAGGAGCTGAAACTGGAAGAGAAACCCTGTTTCTAGTGGTGTTTTAAATCCTCTTCAATGTGGATTTTCTAAGCAAGTGAGTGAAGTGTGGGAGAGGCCGTTCTAAGGGGCTAATGATGGAGGAATTACACATACTGAACCATGAACAAACAAGTGAGTGGACACAGACAACCCCACGCACAATTCACAGGGCTGCGTGTTTCACACCATCGCTGGAGCTGTCCCGTCCCCCAGACCCCCGCAGCTGCCTCACTGCCTTCAGCCCAGGACCATGTAGTTGAGTGTCTGGTCACAGACTTGCTGTTTTCTGTGTGAGACAGGTAGAAGCAACAACTGAATGAACAAGCTTAACAGGCTTGCTTCTTATTCAGAACCTGGGCAGATTGAGGGGATTCCGAGGGTAATCTCTTCGAAGCACTGGCTCCACATTTACGAATCTTCCCACCGTGCAGCTCTGTCCTCTCAGGCTGCATCTCTTCTAATCTGTGAGCAGAGGGCAGAGAGTGAACTGAAACTACCCACGGCCCCAAACTGACTGAAAGGGTGTCGGGGAAATAAAGCATCCCTGCGGGTCCAGGAGGTTCCTGCACATCTAGCTAGTGTCTGTCACATGGGCCACCTAAATGGAAAACAATGACATTTCAGAACTGAACACAAGCTATCGTGGTAAAGAGGAAAATCTCCAAGAAGTCAAATCTATGTATTAAAGCAGGGGTTCCTGACCCCTAGGCCTCGGACCCATACTGGTCCACAGCCTGTTAGGGACCAGGCCACACAGCAGGAGGTGAGTGATGGGCGGCAAAGCTTCATCTGACGCTCTCCATCACTCGAGTTACTGCCTGAACCATCCCCCCAACCCCATCTTCCAGAAAACTGGTCCCTGGTGCCAGAAAGTTTGGGGACATCCGTACTAAAGGGCATACCATACGTACAAACACACGTGGCGAATACTGCCACCTTACCCACGTGAACCTTCAAAAGATGGTCCAATAAGCCCCCTAATGGACAGTATGGAAACAGCATCATTTAAAAACCAGCACATTTTAAAAATAGCTTTGGGATTTTAGGAATAAACTTCAATGGCTCATTTTCAGTTGTTTCCTCACTAGCGAAACCACCACCTCTGACTTTATTATGACGTATTTTTCATTGTTTTTTTTTTTAAGCTCGTTATTGGAGTATAATTGCTTTACACTGTTGTGCCAGTTTTTGCTCTACAACAAAGTGAATCAGCTGTATTTATACATATATCCCCATATCACCTCCTTCCTGAGACTCCCTCCCACCTTCCCTATCCCAGCCCTCTAAGTCATCTCCCATCATCGATCGAGTTGATCTCCCTGTGTTACGCAGCAGCTTCCCACTAGCCATCTATTTTACATTTGGTAGTGTATATATGTCAATGCTACTGTCTCACTTCGTCCCTGTTTCCCCTTCGCCTCCTCCCTCCCCTCCCCCCACCATGTCCTCAAGTCCATTCTCTACATCTGCATCTTTAGACTTCATTGTTTTCTAGGCAACAGGGCTTGGCATGTCAGCCACCTAATATATATCATGTCTTTGGGTCACCATAGCTCCTAGCATCTGGGTAAGACCACCAGTGTAATAGATGCTCAAGACTAGAGTGTATTAGTTAGAGTATTAGACTGTAGTCAATGATCAATAAGTGAGTAAAAGTGAAATACAATTGATTAGCAGGAGTTTTGCACAAGCACCTCCATAAGCTTCATAATTGAAATGTGCGACTTAACTTTACACTTGGCCAAATATAACACAGGGAACAGGCCCCATGGAACTAAGTATGTTTTGCAGACCCCCCCTGGATTGAATAAAATTACCACAATTATAGTTAATCAATGTTGTGATTATTTAGGTTATGACTCTCTAATTAAACAAATCCACACTGGGAGAGTCTTCTCTCTTTAATTTGATGGAGAGAACCAAATATCCCTTCTGATTTGAAAATCCAGGGTAAACTGAAGCCATTGCTGTCAATGCTCACCTCTCCAGGAAAATGGGCTGGCATTTCAATGAGAGGACGGAAATGAAAGAACCAGTCCATGGTCACCAGTCATTTTAGAACCTAACATAATCGTCTCACATTGGTCTCCTCTTGTCTCTGATGTCCCCAAAACAACACCAGCTTATGACTGAGAAATGCAGTGTCTTACACAAAATAATCTTGCTTTTTTAAGTTTTTTTATTCAAGTGTAGTTGGTTTACAATGTTGTGTTAATTTCTGCTGTACAGCAAAGTGATTCGGTTATATATCTACATACATTATTTTTCATAATTTTTCCATTATGGTTTATCAAAGGATATCAAATATAGTTCCCTGCGCTGTACAGCAGGAGCTTGTTGTTTATCCGTCCTGCATATAATAGTTTGCATCTGCTAATCCCAAACTCCCAATCCATCCCTCCCCTACAGGAAAAGTACTTTTTAACTTTGTTCAAAATGACACTTTAAATTAAGATCTTGGAAGAAACTTTAATAGTTTGCTATCTAGTGATGTTCAAATAATCTCTCTGTATGTGCAAATATACTTAAGTCAAGGCACTGTGGCCTTCTCCTGGGTGCCACTGATTTCCACTGGCCCTCATAGGAAGAGGGGTTGCTAGCTAACCCAGGAGACATAAAATCGTAACAATGCAGTTCCTTGTCTTACCACATATTCTGAAATACATTTTATATTGACAAGTAAAAGTCTTTCAACCATACAGAAACTGCACAACTAACTCTGAAATATGTTTTATATTTCCTGAGATTAAAATCCTAATGTAGTCTATAATAGCACCTTTGTTTACATTAGACTACCCAATCCCTGAGTATTTTGCAAGATGAATCTGACATTTTTTTTTTTTTTTTACATAGTCACCATTCAGTTAGGCAGGCTTTTCCTCTTCACACTACACTGACATAACAGTAGAAAAAATATCATAAACAACAAGATGGCTTAGGCCCGCAGGTCCGTGTTAATCAGTTTTCTCCTCTTGCTTGAGTTTGCAGTCTTCACTTGGTGTTGATTTAAGGCAGGAAACTCGGTATTCAAGGCAAATACTTATCAGAACACAATTTATTCAGAATGGCTTTCAAATGCAGGTTCAGAATATTTGCCTGAGCAGCCACTCAAGCTAACATATGGAGGAGGTTACATTTTTCTCTACAGATTACTAATTTAATTCCGGTATTGTCATATAAATTTTAATTAAAATTATATCTGGTATGTTTTAGTTGTGGGTCTAGAGTCTCATGCACTGTGTATCTTATTTAAAACTTCGTCTATTAGGTTGTGAAACATAATTCTCATCCCTCTGGCACGCACAGTCAACCTTGCAGCCTCGGCCAGCACCCTTTCAGCCACTGTCCGTATTGGAGCTGTTCAAATGCACACACTATAAACATTCATGTTCACTTAACCCTCTGAAGCCAAACCAGGAATCCACGAATATACTGGTGCCATCTGATTCTTCACTTCAATTAGGTTAAATGTGATAAAAGTACAGCCTTTGGACAGGCAGTGGAGGTATTTACCTCTCTTAACCTTCAATCTCTTAAAAATACCAATTACTCTCATCTAATCTTTATTCTGGGCACAAAGCACTATGTGGTGAGTCGTAAGCACGCAAAGGCAAAGAAAAGCATCACCTCTGTGCGCAATCAGTTTACGCGTAAATTACAGCTTTTACAAAGAAAAGAATGTCTTCTCTCTGACAGGACCAGAAGTGCTTCAAGAAGATGATGTTGTCTGATCTGGGTTCAGCAGTACGTATAGGATTTAACCAGAAGGAGCTGGAGATGGGATGGACATGAGAAGCCTCAGGCCATGTCTGGGGACACACATACCATATGACTTTACCTGAATGAATACAGAGGAGAACTGGGTGTCATTTATGGAAACTTAGTAGAGGGATCACCAGGGAGAGCCTTAAGTAAGCCTGAACTCAGGATGAGAGTTTTAGGACCATCTGGCAGGCAATCAGATGCTGTTACATGTTTTTGAGCAAGACAAATATAAGTGTGGGCATGTTGTAGAGATTCTGTTGCTCAGGAAGCCCCTGGGCGGGAAGGGAAGGGAAGGGGAATTTGGGCAACTTGGAAAGCAGTCCTATTATCAATGTTACCATTCTTATTATTGTTAGAACGCATGGACGGAGGGTTTCCAGTGGTTCGAGGAAGGTGAAAATAAATCAACCCAGGAAACGTATCCATTAGGCCTTGGGGATAAAGAGTGGCATCTGGGTACGGGGTCGGGAGTGGGTCAGTGTCCCACTGACCTAAGCGTTGCCTATTCTTCCAAGTGCAAGGAATCGTTGTGTAATTTCCCCCACTTTAGCAGACATCTTATATCTGAAATATAGGGGAGAGAAACGTAAGAACAAAGATATAAGGAAACTAAGAGAGATGGATTTCTCCTAGTGCCCAGTGAGTGAGTCATGGTGATGGACTATGAAATGCCTGCCTGCAATGCCTGCAGTGTGTCCTTTGCATGCACGTGGGTGTCCTGTGCTCCCTGTGCTGCACCTCCATGGGAGGACTGTGCTCCGTGTGCAGCACCCCCGTGGGAGGACTGTGCTCCGTGTGCAGCACCCCCACAGGAGTACTGTGCTCCGTGTGCAGCACCCCCGTGGGAGGACTGCGATCCCTGTGCAGCACCCTCGTGGGAGGACTGTGCTCCGTGTGCAGCACCCCCACAGGAGGACTGGGCTCTGTGTAGAACATCTGATATTCATGCCATCTAAGATAAAGCATGTTTTTTCCTCTTTCAGGAATGAAATAAGACACCACGGCCTTATCTGAAAGTACCAGAGTGTTACTCTTTCCACCTTAATTTTGCCCCTCTCCCAGAGCCCACCAGATTCTCAAGAAAAAGCACCCTGGGTCATGTTCCCAGTGGGCAGGTAGTGACACTGCAGAGGGGAGCCAGCTTTGGCTCCGAGGACGTTCTGTCTGCACAGAAGTCTCCACGTGCACAGCACCTTGTCCCCCTGCTGTGCCGTGAGGCACCTCCTCACAGTGGCCTCTGCGTCCATAAGCCCAAAACTTTAGTGTTAATATTGAATAGGCAATTTGGTAACAGAATAATTCTGAAGTGAAAAGTATAGAGCCAGAAAAAAATGTACCTTTTATTATTTTTAAAATAGTGACAAGAGCGTCTGTATCTCAAGGCATCAGGGAAAATCTCAACTAATACATCAAAACCTCGGAGGTACAGGTGCCCCGGAAACGTCGCCGCCTTCATGGGAATCCTGTCTTGTCAACTGGTCAGAAGGTCCCAGCGTTTAAACAATCTTGCGGCTAATCTGACATTGATATAAAACTTGCCATTTACATGAAAATGCCAGCCCTCGCCCAGGACCTGACGTGGCTTCTCTGTGAGGGGAGCAGGCTGTGCATAGCCTGCAGATATGGAAAGAGTGGCGTGTGTGCTTTGTGTAAAGTAGCTGTAAGATAGAGGGGGTTGATGGAGGGGTTAAGATGATAATGCGTGACTAAGTAGCCAAAGCTGTGTTAATACAGTCAACCTTCAGGCGACCAGTAAGGGCCCCTGAACAGAGAAAACATAGCTTGGCGATGACGGCTAACCACCATAGTACACAGCTCTCTTGGCCCTTATTTTATTTTATTTTATTTTATTTTATTTTATTTTATTTTATTTTATTTTGGCTGTGCCGCACAACATGTGAGATCTTAGTTCCCTGCCCTGGGGGCGCAGAGTCTTAGCCACTGGACCACCTGGGACGTTGCTCTCTTGGAGCCTTTAAGTCTACCAGCAGTGGAGGGACCTATTTCGAGGTGGGGTCACTGAAGGAGCTAAAGCTGGATGCCTCTCTCCACATTTCCTCCCTCAGAAAGGCTTTTGCTCATTAAACCTGTGGGCTCTGAGGCTGCAGTCTTCATTAAGGTGGAAGACACGATAAAAAGGGGGAACGACAATACAAGTCAGGAGGTAGAAGCCCCCTGTGCAGCTTAGCCTGGATCACAAGGTACATTTTGGGCATCGGAGAGTCAGGACAGACCACCAGCTCTGAGAACACACCTTAGCAAACGAGGACCAGGGCTGAATCGCCCAGGTACATGGGTTTTGGTACATGGGTTATTCTCACGGCCATCGTCATCATGTGTGCATTTTGTGTCATCTTAAACGTTTATAATAGCAATCTTCCAGCTTTCCTTTCCATAATCCCTGACCTTTCCTCAATTCATTCAGAAGCGTTCCTATGGCCTGGAGAAGAATTAGACTGTCAGGGCAGAAATGCAAAGAGGTTTTACCAGGTAATACTGCTTTATTTTTCTTTTCTTTCAAACTGGCTCTTGAGAATCAGAAGAGGTGAGCTCCAGGAGAGCAGGACAGAGTGAACAGAGGGCACGACCAACCAGAGGCAGAGCAGGGTGGGAAAGGGGTTGGTGTGGATGAGAGCCAGGAAGGATGGAGGGCAGGGGGGCGTGGGGAGCACAGAGGGAGGCTCTGACCCTGCTCCTGAGATGGAAAGAGGGACCAACACTGAGTGATGTCCACACCCAGATGCTCTGACAGGTGGTCTGAGGAAGGCCGTGGTTCTAGAGTCAGAGATCACGCCCAGCATCCAGGTGCCTGGGCTCTGCTCCTCAACGCCTTCCCATCCAGTGTGGTCCATCATCCAGCAGAACCCTCCATGCCTGGGGCCTCTACAAACCGTCCCATGTGGACACTACTTCATGGCAGCGTGGGGTCCCCCGTCCCCTCCCCCATACACAACAAAGCTGGAACAATAACGGGAAGACAAACAGGCTAGTTTGGAAAGTAGCAAAGCTAGTGTCCCTTGTGCTTCATAAAGAAGAGTGTCTTTATTCTCTTCCGCTGATAACGGTAATCACCATTTTAGAGCTTACAGATTATTTCATGAATCCAAACTCATTTAAACGTTTTAGCAAGACAGTTACTAGTCCTCTTCCACGGGTGCATAAAGTTTGGTTCAGAGGCACGGAGGGACACCGTCGGTTGTGAGCTTCTTTGCATTCTCTGAGTATAAGAAAATATTACTGAAAATGGGGGGAAATGGTGGGGGTTACAAAACACACAGAGACTTTTAGGGAAGCCGCCAGCAGTGGGCATGGGGGTCAGCGACATTGATCAGTGAGTCAAGATGGAGCCTGAGCCTAAGAGACAGGTCTGCTTACCCGAGACAGAGGCTCCCGGAGTCCTGAGACTGTGGGTCACGACAGGAACTTTGTACCTCCACCACGATCCGATAAGAACACCCCCAGGGCTCAGAGCGGGTAGAACTCCAAGCTCTCTCATTCCATCAATGGCCTCCATGGACAGCCTCTGAGCAGACAGCAGATGGAACAGGAAGCTCAGGAGGGGAAAGGACCACCACTGCAGATGTGGTGCTCAGTTTCACGGGCCTGGGAACAGTGGCATACCTGGAGAACCTCACATTGGCCCCGTGCGTGGATGGCATGGTACAAAGGGCAGTGAACAAGAGATGCCTGTCATGCTGGAGACCTTGGTAACGCACATGCATCCCAGAGAGTGAGAAATAGACTCTGGAGACTTAGGGAGCTGCCAACTTCGATAAAATGTAAGGGGTCCAATGGGCAGAGGCATGCCAGGACAGCCCCTCCAAAGGGGGCTATCTTGGTTCTTCTTTGTAAGAAGAACCATGCATGGTAAACCTTTATGGTGGGTGACATAGAAGGTTGACAGCTTTGAGTGGTGCCCTGATCAGAAGTGGTGTCTTTAGAAGGTCAGGCTTCAGACCAAGCCGTCCTTCCATCTGGACCCCATTATACAGCAGGTACTATGGTTAGAGGTGTCAGCAGTGGGGAAAATGAAGGTGAAGTGTATGGAAAGTCCCACAGGAAGAATCACAGCATGCGGGCCTGAGATTCTAGAGCAAAGCGGCAGCGTCTGCAACAGCGAATGACATGCCTCTTGAGGAAGAGCTCTTACTATGCTACTGGGCTCTGGGGGACAGAACATTTGAACACGGGGCAGAAAGAGACTGTAAATCCAGCCTGCACTTTATGAACAGCGTTCTGTCCCCCCCACCACATCACAAAACCATATGGATGTCATAACGATCTGTTGTAAGATGGGAGCAGAACATCCGTGATCAGGCAAAGCAAGACCAGAAGGCACAAGTGAGCTGCATGACCAGGTAGCCCAGAGCCAACTACTCCCCGCCATGACTGCAGCATCCCCCACACCATGCTTTCTTCCTCCAGCTCTAGAGGTGGTCTCATATGATCCGCTGGAGGATAGGCTAGTGCAGGATAGGCATGCACACTGAAAGTGAATGGCAGCTCCACTGCTGCTGCTCTGGGACGTCCTTCACAGCCAGCAGAGACAAAATCTTCCCAGTGGGCATCGCTGGTCATGATGATGCATCTGGCCATCCACTTTGTGTGGAAAGAGAAGGGACCAGTGTGAGAGCATACACATATTTCTAGACGATTGTCAATGGTCTGGGCAGTTGGTTAGGGACCTGGGGAAAAAAAAAGGACTGGAATATCACAGGCAAAGAACTCTGATTAAGGAAACTACATGCATATATAGAAGTGAGAACAATGTGTGACGATATTTGTATCACATGCGAATGCCACCTGGAAGGCGGTCACCATGGAAGAAACATGGAACAACCACATAGACAAAATAGCCAGTCAATGTTAACCGGCCATCACCATTGGCCAACAGGGAAGTTGCATCATAGGCATATGAACAGAGTGAATGATTGTCAAGTTGAAGGTACACGTGGACACAGTATGGGATAACGCCTGCCAAAGCTTCACATTCAAGGCATAAAGACCAATACTGGGCCTCCCCAATATAGCTCTCTTCCTTGAGGAGACCACCCAGCCACTATGTGATTTAGCAGAGAGACTGAACTGGACCATTCAACAATGGCCAGGAGTTTGTCCTCACAGAAATAGCTATTACAGGAGTGAGTTTGTCTGTCCAGCCCCACTCCACAAGCACAGAATCCCACACAGCACAGAATCTGACCAGGGAACACCCTTCACAACACTGAGGTGTGGAAGGGAGACCTGGACCATGGAATCCAGTTTGTTTTTTTGTTTTGTTTTGTTTTGTATTCACACACCCAAACTTCCAGGAGCAGCCATCCTCATGGCTTTCTGGACGGGCTCTGTCTGTCTGTCTGTCTGTTCTCGCTCAGACTGCTGTTGTGTTCTCCTCGATAAGAAGACACTCGCTGCCTGAGGGGTGATCGCCACCATCACAAGGGATGGTGTTATACTTCTTTATTCCTTGTTATTGAGAAAAAATGTTCAATCATCTCTTCCTATTTTATGGAAAAATCAATTATAGTATGAGAAATGCAGGGTTATGAAGTCAAAGGGATCCTCTGGAAGACGGATTTTCAAATTTACCACTCATCGGAATTCCCTGGCGGTCCAGTGGTTAAGACTCTGCACTTCCACTGCGGGTTCAATCCCTGGTCAGGGAGCCAAGATCCCACGTGCCACAGAGTGTGGCCAAAAAAAAAAAAAATTAAACAATCGTATTTATCATGCAGCAAAATCACTGCAAGGGCTTATCTGAACCCGGCTCTGAGTTTCTGGTATAGTAGTTCTGGGGTAGGCCTCAGTAATTTGCATTTGTTATACATTCCCAGGTAGTGCCCAGACGGTACTGTGGCCTGGGGACCATGCTTTGAGGACCACTGACCTAAGAGATGTTATAGGGATACTTCCTGACTCACACTGATCCCCTTTACCTAAGGATCACCCTTAGATAATTGAATTAAGCCCCCGGTATCCACTCATGTCTGTATCATATAGCTCCACCCACTTGCCAGAATAGATTTATTTAGGATAAACAAGTGATGCTTGCCAACCAATCAGTTACGCTCTCCCAGGAACATAGAATTAAAAAGGGAGAGAGATAAGGCAACTTTGTTTAAAACAGAGCCACAGTGATAACTAGTGCTCCAATAACAGCGCAGCAAATCAGCATCAGAGATCTCCAGATCTGCCCTGTTTCCATTCCAAGTCTAGAAGATTTTGTGGAATAGAATTGATCAGAAGTAAAATCCATTTTATTATAGGAGAGAGATGTTTTGGGTTTCACTAGTAGGAATGGAGCTGAGATAACTTAGAAGAGACATTGGGAGAGACAGACAAGTAAAGAGGCAGTGGCCACATTCTTACCACCAAGAGTGAGTAAAATAAAGAACAAGTTGGAGTTAAAACATATAAAGGAGAGGAAAAGGCTTTGATGGCACAGAACAGGCACTGCTCCCAACTGCTCCACCAAGAGAAATTTTTTTAAGTTGGTTAAGACAGCCAACTGCCTCTATTTGCTTAGATCTGGGGGCTTTCTCTGGACACAGGACTTTGAGTAGTAAAGCCAGGACAGGGTCACCCTGAGCAAACTGGGAGAGCTGCTCACCACACTCACAGCATTGATGCTCAGACGATGGCGTCAAACTGAGGATGCAGACTTCTACTTTGTTCATAGTGGACAAGGCAATTTGGCCCACCTTCCTGCTGAAGGCAAATCAAAAGCTAGACAACATAATAAGCAAAACAACAAAAACCCACTTCTTAAAAAGATCAAATCTTTAATAAAATACTGAGATATTGCTGGACCAGTGGCTTAGATTGTACTCCCCAGAAGCAGATTCTGAAATCAGGATTCATATGCAAGTGATTAATTATGGAATTGCTCCATGAAAATACAGTGAAATACTATGGAAGTGTGAGAAGGAAGGGGAAGATGCCAAACAGTAGTATCCTTTCAGGCTTAGCTTCAATCTTCAGGGAGCTCTAAAGGGTAACTTAAGCCTCTGAGTCTGTGTATTCTTGAGCCAAGACACCTGTGCTCTTACACTCCCATGCCCAGGTAAAATCCATGTTAACTAACAGACATTTTGGCTTCTGCACCTGAAGGTAAATTTGCCCAGTAACCCAAGGTTTCTCCTCCCAAGAGAATCCCAAGGACACATCCTTAAAGTAAAGTACACAGAAGTCTTGGAATGGACACATAGAAAGAGTGATGAGCGACTCAGGAAAGATAGAAAGAATATTAAGGGCCAATCAGCTTGAAAATAAGTCAATAGGAACTTCCAAAACCGAAACACAAAGAGAAAAAGGAATGAAAAGATGGAACATAATATTCAAGAAATTTGGGGCAATTATGAAAAGTGTAATATATGCTGAATGGGAACACCAGACAGAAAGAAAAGAAAGAAGGAACAGAAGTAATGTTTGAAGTAATTATGGGTGAAATGTATCCAACATTAATGACAGATACAAATTCGCAAAGCCAGGTAGCTCAAAGAACACCAAGAAGGGTAAATACTGGGGAGAAAAAAAAAAAGTCTATCACTAGTCATAGTGCAAAAGAACAAGGCAAAGAGAAAATCTTGAATAAACCAGAGGAAAGAAACGCCTTACTACAGAGGAACAAAGATAAGAATTACATGGGACATCTCATCAGGAATTATGCAAACAAGAAGAGTGTTAAATGAAAAAATTCAACCCATAATAATTCTGTACACAGTAAAATTGCTATTCAAAACTGAAGCAGAAAGAACCACTTTCACGGGCAGGAACAAACCTAAGGGATTTTGGAATTAATCGAGCTACCTCACAAGAAATGTTTAAAGAAGTTCTCCAGAGGAAAGGAAAGTTATTTAGGCCAGTAAGTTAGATCTACCTAAAGAAGGGAAGTGCATCAGAAAAAGGAATAAATTTAGGCAAAATAAAATATGTCCTTTTCTCTCATTCTTAATTGGTCTAAATTGATCTGTTGAAAGTAATAATAGCAAAAATGTCCTGGGTGATTACAGCATATGGGTGAGTGTAACGGCTGACAGCAACGTCGTTTACTTGTAACATTGGGAGGGAGGAATTTTGAGTGCTCAGTTCTGTTACCTCTACTACCTGTGAAACCATGCAGCATTACATGAAAGTAGATGTACATTCGTGGTACATGTGTACGGCACATTCTAGAGCAACCACTCAAAGTTTTGGACACAAAATATCAAATAATGCATGGGTCAAAGGAAAAGTCTTGAGACTTAAAAATATTGGCAATCTTTGAGACACTTAAGATATCTGAATTAGATGAATATAAGTAAGAAACTTAAAATTTTTGTGAGGTAGTGAAAGCCATGTTTAGAGAGAAATTCATAGCATTGCATGTATATATATGGGAAAATTTATGAAATCAATAGGCTAATCTTCCACCTTACTAAACCAAAGAAACAAAAGCAATTTAAACTTAAATCAAGAAAAAAGTAATAAAAATTAAAACAGAAATAAAATTGTAAACAGGAAAACAGTAGAACAAATCCATAAAACCAAACTGATTCTTTGAAATGATCAATAAAATTGATGAAATTATAGCCAGTCTAACCAAGAAAAAAGAGATGAACAATTTATTAATATTAAAATTAAAGAGGGATCATCACTATTGATCTGATGGATAGTAAAATAATGAAAATTAGAAAAAACTCTGTCCACAAATTTGATATTGTATATGGACCAATAATTTGAAAGATCACAGATGATCAAAATATACACAGGAGAAATAAATAATATGAACAGAACTAGATCTAGAAGGAAGTGATCAATAGTTAATTATGTTCCAGAAAAAGAAACCACCAGGTCCTGAATGTTTCACTTGCATGCTCTCTAAAATTTAAAGTAGAAATCAAAATAACTCTCTAAAACTCCTTCCAAAAACAGAAACAAAAGGGACACTTTAGAGCTCATGATATCAGGTCACCATTGTCTTAATGCCAAAAGCATATAAAGAATTACAAAAAGGAAAACTACAGACCTGTATCTCTAATAAACATAGATATAAAATTTTCAGCAAAATATTAGCAAATTAAATGCAATGATTTATAAAAATAATTATGTGCCATGGCAAAGAGGATTCACTCCAGGTATACAAGGCTGGTTCAACATTTGAAAATTAATATAGTCCATCAACAGGCTAAAAAAGAAAAATTATATGATTATATCAATAGGTGAAGGAAAAGCACTTGACATAATCGAACACTCATCCATGATAAAAAAAACAAAAACAAATCTCTCAGGAAACTAGAAACTAGAGGCAACTTTTCTCAACTGGGAAATTAACATTCAAAACCAGACAAAAGTCCTAGAGCTAACATCACACTTAGTGATGAAAAACAAGATGATTTCCTCCTAGATCAGGAACAAAGCAAGGATGCTTCCTTTTGCCACTCCCCTCAACATTGTACGGGAGAAACTAATGCAGTAAAAGAAAAGGAAGTGGAAGGTTTACAGACTGGCAATAAAGAAATAAAACTGGTTTTGTTCCCTGTCTGTCTAGTTAAAAAATCCCAGAAAATCAACAACAGCAAGAGCAACAATAACAACTACAAGACTCTTGAAACAGTATCACAAGGATTATCACCAGGATGACAGGGTACAGGCTTCCTACAAGGTTGATAAACAAAACTTAATTGTTTTTCCACCTACCAATATTGAACAATTATAACCGGAAATCGAAATCACAATACCATTTACATTACCATCACTAAATGCAGCTTACATGTAAATCTGATGAAATATGTACAGAGCCTATGTCCAGAAAGCTACCAAGTTTTGATGAAAGATATCAAAGAAAGTCAAAGATCTGAATAAATGGAGAAATACTCCATGTTCTTGGATAGGAAGATTATTTTTTGTAGTCAGTTCTTCTCAACTTGATATATAGTTTCAACGCAATTGCAAATAAAATCCTGGCAGGTTAGTTCACGGTATTTCATGCTAAACTAATTCTAAAGTTTACAAAGAAAGTCAAAAGACTAGAAGAGCCAACACAACAATGAAGAAGAAGGACAAAATTAAGGGATTGACACTACCCAACTTCATGACACCAAAATTCTGCAGTAATCGTGGCAGCTTTGTATTGGTGAGAGCTGAGACATTTTAGATACCAATGTCTACCTTTGGAAAGGAACAAATGTAATTAAATCAACAAAGATAGTCTTTCCACAAATGATGCTATAAGAATTGGATATCCATGTATGAAAAAGAGAGAGAGAGACATGAAGGAAGAAAGAAAGAAATGAGTCTATGCACAGAATTTATACCTTTCACCAAATCTAATTCAAAATGCATTACAGACCTAAATGCAAAATGAAAATCTGTAAAACTTCTCGGAGAAAACATAGGAAAAAATCTAAGTGATCTGTGTTTGGTGAGGAGTGTTTAGATACAATACCAAAAGCATGATCTGTGAAAAGATGAATGAAAAAGTTGGATTTTATGAAAATAAAAAAGTTATGGTCTGAAAATTACTGTTAAGAGACTGAAAACAAAGACACAGACTGGGAGAAAATATTTTGCAAAATCCATATCTGATAAAGGATCCTATCCAAAATATACAAAGAACTCTTAAACTCAACAATAAGAAGACATATAATGCAATTAAAAATGTGTGAAAGATCTGAACAGACACCTCCCCAAAGAAGATACACATTTGGCAAACAAGCGTATGAAAAGACATTCCACATCACATGTTTTAAGGAAGTGAAAATCAAAACAATGATGAGATGCCATTACACACCTATTAAAATGACTGAAATAAAACCAAAACAACAACAAAGAGCAAACTCAAAACCTGCAATACCATTTTCTGGGAAGGATGTAGCGTGATAGGAACCCTCATTTACTGCTACTAGTAATGCAAAATGGAATAGCCATCGTGAAAGATAGCTTTTCAGATGCTTACTAAGCTAAATGTTTTCTTGTCGTATGATTCAGCAATTGTGCTCCTAGGTATTTATCCAGTGGACTTGGAAATGTGTGTGTGTGTGTGTGTGTGTGTGTGTGTCCTGCAAAAGAATTTCTGTAGCAAATTTATCCATAATCTTCAAAAACTGGAAGCAACCAAGATATGCTTCAAACAAAGTGTGATACATCCACACCATGTAATGTGACTCAGTAACAACAAAAAGCAAACTGTATACACAGTGCAAAAAGTAGTTGCTGCAGGTCTGGGTTCATGGGTAGGGATAAACAGGTGAAAGAGGATTTTTAGAGCAGTGAAACTCTTCTTTGTGACACTGTAATGGTGGATCCCCTTGGACTTTTCAGGTTTCCTTTCTCATGCATTTCCTATTCCCAGTCACTGCTCATTTTTCCATTACATTATAGGAATGCTGCGTGTTACACATGCTCATTTTTGTTTGTTATAGGCATCGAGATGTTCTTTTCTATGTATATTCTTCATAGTTCTTCATTACCTTTAGGAAAAGGTATAATTCCATTTTTATGACATAAAAATTGGCCTCATTCATGGTACTTCCGCTTATGAGCTTCATCTTGTAACAATACTGAAGAGGAGGATATATTCTCCTATGCCTCCGTGGTTGGCACAGCCATCTATCTTCATGAAGCAATGTATCCCAGTTTACCTCTTTCTAAGGCTCAGGCCAGATGAAATTTCTTCAGCCAGGATCAAACCAAGCTTGAGAGAGCTACAATTCCTTTGCGGGATCAGCCAAAGCCTTCCTCCCCTTCCTGAAATTCCCCACCACACCATTCATCCTTTCTGTCCCAAATTTCTGCATGTACACAGAATGCTATTGTTCTGTCTGTTTCAAGGGAAAAATAACAACAGGACTCCTCCAGCATCCTCTTCTGCAATCTGCAGTGAGTTTAACAACTCTACTGAAGATCTGGGGTCTGGATGTTAAATTGGATGGTCATGGGGAAGGGTCACTTGGAGGGCACTTGACCTTTTCCATCCCCCTAGCAGGGGTCACACTCATGTTTTTTGTTTGCCATATCTCCCACAGGACTTCACTGCCAAAAGTCACATCTCTCTTGATTTCATCTTGACAAGAATGTTTCTTCCAAAGAAATATCTTTGCAAAAAAAAAGTTATACCGAGAACCACTTTCTCCATCACATTGTGCGTGCTTGTCTACACCAAGGAAATAAAGTTCCTTGAGGAAATGGAGCATGTCTTAGTGTCTTAAACAGAGTGTAGTGCCTGGCATACATCATGTGTGATCAATCAATATTTATTGAATGACTGCATAAATAGATCTCTTCTGTGAATTAATTTTGGAGTATCCTGTTATACAATGTAACTCAATTTTGTTTGCATTCTTTCTTAATTGTTTCATGCATTGTCTTTCTTAATCATCTCATGTTTTTGGATCCAATAAAAATGTACATGCTTGAAGATATCTCCTGCTATGCCTAGCACGTAATTATGTAGATAGAGAATCATCAGTACACACATTATTTTTTTTACCAAATAGTAATTAAGATAGTTCTTTGTATAACTGGTACATATTTTATGAAGGTTAAGATCCAGTATAACTGCCTCTCCTTATAACTAGACTGAAACTAGAATTATTTTATTGATATAGTGAGAGAGAGAAAGAGGACATGAGAACGAGAGAAGAGGAAGGAGAGAGAAAAAAAGAAGGAAGGAGAAAGAGAGAGAGAGTATTTCTGTTAATGCTCATTTTAACTCCAGTTTTTTACTTAAGAATGTCCTTTTTCTGGATTTTTTAAAGATGCATTGGGTACCGGCTACACAATGCTGTATGCTAGATGTTATTCCCTCAAAAAGTTGAGCTGGTGGATAATCTTTCTTCTAACAGTTTCAATTTATTTTACAGACAGAGAAACTAAAATTTCTATTTTTATTGACACATCCTAAATTGTCCTAAAGTAGGACCTAGTTTCCTTTCCCCCTTGCCTTTATTAAAGAATAACTTTCAAACACCTACATGAGTTATAGGCAAGTACTGAGGTGAAGGCTGGATGGTGGTCTGCTTAGAAAAATAGATTAAAAAAGGTTTTGTGTGTCCTGTGAGGATGGGAATGATAAAGAAAACCCCTGATTGGAAGATTGTAGGACTAGAGAAAGAGAAGATATTTGCTCGGGAATACAGAGATTCCTTTATTTGTTTTCTCTTATTTTCAAGCCTACTGTGTATATTAAGGTTTGCCTTGGAGACCCTTAACCTGTCAAGATTATAAATGATTATTGAGTTTGCCTATCAAATATCCAGGGCTGATTGGCTCGTCTGAATAACTACACAGATTTGGAATTGTGGTAGAACCGACTGTAAACGGATACTTTCCAAATTGCCATCCCCAGAGCACCCAGGCTCTCATGGCTCATCTCAGCCTGCTCTGATCTGGGCAGCCACCCTGGGAGGGGAAGGCACCCTCCTCTGTGTGGGGGCAGGGCAGGCAGCATCACGTGGGTTCCCTTTGGCATCCTCTAACAGCTTGTGTCATTAGATGCTTCACATTAGGTTAACTCATGCTTATGGATCCAGAACACCAAATGACACTCGTGTGGCACTGGGACGGGGTGTCAAAAAGGCGGCTTTCTCTTCTCTCAGGGTCCTAGCTTGTTAGGAAAGTGTGGCTGACTTGCTTTTGACCATCTTTCCTTGTTTGTCACAACACAGAATCATCCTGTTCTGTTTGAAAGCTTTACATACCTTTAGCATTTTTCATAATTAATGATGCACCAACATTAATCATGTCTGCATCTATGGTTATCTCTGTTTCTATAGTGATATCTGTATCTATATCATCATCAGTGACTACCTACCCAGCTGTGCTGATTGCACTTAATTGTGTGAATCCCATCTCGGTGCACATGTTCAGGAGATTTTATAATAACTCTGAACGAAAATCGCCTGCTAGAAATATTGAGAAAAAAATTTATAGGACGCCTGTCACATTATTATGGTAACCTTAAATTTTAAAATGTCGCCAAAGTTTTGCCCACCTCCCATTCAAAGAGGAACACTTTCGCACTGAGCGTGGTTTGTAAACAGCATCCATTTGCACTTTTCTTTATCTCAGATTCTCTTCATATTCCATTTTTATTGGTTTGTTTAAATCCTGTGTATAAGCCCATTTAAATCAAAATATGGCAGACGCTGGTATTTGCATTGCATGAAATTACAAGCAGGTGAGATCTGAACAATTAATACTTCTTTTTTCTCGTGGTGGAACGAGCAGCCCAATTTAATGCTGTTTAAGCTTATTATCTAATTGCATGCTGGTGCTAGCTTCAGAGACGGCATGACGTGAAGGCCGCCTTGTGCTGTGTTCCCTCCGCAGTAGAATATTCAATTATTTGTTCTGACTCATGTAATTCCCTGTATTCCAAGCTTGTTAATGTCATTACAGAGCTGAAATAAAGTGATTACTCTTAATGAGTATTTATCCGATAGGTAAGGCAATTCCTGCACCCGCTAGCTGACAGTGGACAATTACGGATTTTTCTCCTTAGCCCTCCATGCCCCCCACTCCAAAGGCGCCGTCGCCCATCTCTTGACTTTCCTGTCAGGGAGGCAACATCGCATTGCGGTGTTCTGTGAAATACTGTCAGATGATGGGGAAAAAATAAAAATCTTTTTAAAAAAAAAGGAAAAGGAAGAATTGCAACGTCCCCCGGCAGAGTTCCAGCTAATGACCACTGCTTCCACTCGCTGGCAGTGATGACAGCTCTCGCTAAATGATAATGGCATGCCTGCTGTTGAGTTTGCCCACTTATGTTATTTCTCTTGACATGGTTCTGGGGAAGGCCTAATTTTTTTGACATTTGACCATGCAAATTTGAGTCCTGATACATTATTCTGCATTTACATCCTCCCAGTGTTGCTGTTTAAAATGTGCTACAAGCTCCAGGAGCTCAGCTAATAAAGGCCACCGAATGAAAGAAAGTTAAATATGAATGCAAGAGGAGACCTAGTGAAGGCCCGGCGTATACATCTCCGAGATGACCTTCTAGAGACGAGCAAGTGGAAAATCTCTTTTTTAAAGCACAAGGTAAAGAATGTAACACTCACTTTTTTCCTAGAATATTTTTAAAGGTTTTTAAATATATACCAACGGAGAGGAAAAAAGACCCCATTATATTTTACACGGGAGTTTCTTCCACTCAGCTCATGAGTCAGTGCATTGTTAACCACTTTCCAGGTGGTGCTGGCTTCTCAAACTCTGAAACTCATGCTTCTGCAGGAAGCTTCCTTGACTGCTGAACCCAGGAACGTGCAGTCCCCAAGTTTCACAGCATCAAATGCCACGCATGTCGGATTTAAGAAAACCTTTCTATGTCATGGATTTCTGCAGGTTTAGGAGAAAAACCTCATTTCAGGCTATTTTTCTTTGCTCCTGACCAATTTGGAACTGACAATAAAAATGAGGAAAATTTTAAAATAGTCACTAAAAATATTACCTATACTACTAAATTGACATGAGAACTACTAAAAACAAACTCCTAATCCTAGTAACGATAAAAGTATTCACAGATTGTTATGTACATCAACATTAACATAGGTATTTCATAAAAATGCCTTTTTATTCTACCAAGTTAGCTAGAAAAACAAATTCATTGCTTACGAATTGACCATCTTTATATTTTTATTTAGTAATAGTTCAGTTGGAATTTCTTCATCCATTTTGAAGTGCTGTATTATGCACATGCTGTCTTGTAGCTACATGTGTTAAAATAAATTATTTAATAAAGAGCAGTAATTGAGCTTTAGGTTTGAAAAGCTCACTTCTGCAGCACATATACTAAAACTGGAAGATTAGCACGGCCCCTGTGCAAGGATGACATGCTAATTTTTGATGTGTTCCATATTTTCATAACAAAAAAGAAGCAGACTCACAGACATAGAGAACAAACTAGTGGTCTTCAGTGGGGAGAGGCAGGGGGAGGGGCAAGGTAGGGGTAGGGACTAAAAGGTACAAACTACTCTGTATAAAATAATATGGAACACCTATAACATATATAATATTGTACAGCAACTATACTTAAATAAAAGAAGAAAAACAAGTAAAGAAAGAGGAATATTCCAGAAAACCCTCTTTGTAATTACTGAATAGCCATCATTTTTATCTTTTTCTCCCTTCTTCTCAGCCTCCCTTTTAGTATCCTATCTCTTCCCCCTTTCTTTCCTCCTCCCTTTCTCTTGTCTTTAATTTTATTTCTGAGCACCTACTATATTTTCAAGCACCTATTCTTTCTATCTATCTCTCTGTCTGTCTGTTTGTCTGTCTCTCTCTCTATGTCATAATTCGAATGCCAAGGAATTTACAAAAATAAATAAGACAATAAGATGGACTCCCTGATAATAAGAATTGTGCAACAGGAAGGAATGATGAGGCAAATAAAGTAAGGTACTAAAAATACTTTGCTTTTATAGAAACATTCTTATTACCAAGAGGTTAAGTCACCTACTTGAGGTCAAAGTCAGAAAATGTAACTGTCAACTTGATTTCTAGGAAAGGGCTATTTTCCTCAGATGATCCAGAAGTGTGTATGCTCTCACAACTAGTGCTGTACCTAAACTGCTAGTGTTGCCTAGGCAGCCAAGTTCCTAATCCCCACTTTCTCCTTGCCTAGGCGTCCTGGGAAGCACCAGAGCAAGACTAGATCTGAGCTCACTGCAGCAGCCTTATGTTCCGTTTTCTCCTGTTCTTGGGAGACATCCTTTCCCAGGTTATTCCCACACACCATGTCAACAACAATCACTGGTTCAAAAACACCATGCAGGTTCTAAGATGTGAAATTAAGTGTATACCAAACGTAGACTCCTGACTCACAGGAGGAGGAGGATAAAAGTACTTCTAAGAAATTCTCCTATTATTTTTGCAGTTATGGACACAGAGCAGAGTCTGTGAATGTGATCAGCATGCATTTTGTTTACTCACAAAAATATGAAACAGAATTTAGAATTTAGCTTTAAAGTTACACTTTATATTTAATTTAATATTTTTAATTAATAGTAAATAAGGAAATGACAATTTAATACCAAGACCTGTTTTTCCAACAAAATGAATAAAAAGAGGTCCAAAACTGATTTTCCATTCTGGTGAAGGTGCATGAGATGGCATTGCTCACACAGCATTTAGTATGTAGTCTTCTGGGGGGTAAATTATGGAGACACATATCAAAATCTCCCTTCCATCTCCCTCCCCATCACTTTCAGTTCTGATAAAGCTAAATGGAGTATGTGTGTACTCCATAGGGAAAGAAGGAAAGACAAGAGGGAGGGAAGGAAGGAAGGAAGGGAGGGAGGGAGGGAGGGAGGGAGGAAGGAAAAGAAATAAAACATAGAGAGAGAAAATAATATATGAGAGAAAGTCCCAGGGGCAGCTAACCATGTTTGGGCTGTTTAGGAAGTTCCCTCTGAGATGGTGACATCTGAGCTATGTGTTGCATGATCTGAAAAGGAAACAACCTTTCAAGGACCTGTAGTAGAGCTTTCTAGTTAGAGAAACAGCAAACACAAAGGCCCCATGACAAGAACAAAAGAGATGATGGTGCTGATGTGACTAGAGTCTGGTGAGCAAATTATACAACAGGATGAGAAAGAGGCAGGCAGGACCCGCAGTGAGGAGTCTGGATTTCACTCTAAGTGCAAGAAGCCACTGGAGGGATTTGCCATTGATGGACACAGAGCCACTTCATCCATTCTAGAACGTCAGAGGGTAGAGTGACAGCACGACACAGGTAAGCTGGTATATTTGATGGTGGAACACTAAGAGAACGCAGTCTGGGTGCGCCTACGTTCCCAAGTACAAGTAAGGAAAGGTCATTAGCTGAGAGTAGAATATTTTATTATAAAATCTTGAGAAGGAGGAAATCGTTGCTTTGGCGAGCAGTAAAGCAAACATACTAAAGTTTGATCAAAATTGCAAGAAGTCTTGAGTCAGTTTGAGAACTGCTGTCATGAATTTTAGGTAATACCAGTAAGTATGGTTAAGTGTTTTTCTCTAGATACATTGCTGCTTCTGAACATGGAGAATCATTGGGTTTTTCAGATTTCAGCTTCCTACAGATGAGTGTGACCAAAAAAAGAAAGTGTCAAGGAAAATAAAGGTGTTTTTAAGAGGATGTGATAATGATATATCCCAGAGAATCAAAACTAGTGAAAAGAGTGGAGAATATGATGGGGTGGGAGTGAAAGAATGAAAAACAGGTTGGGTCCGTGGAAGGAGATCTCATTCATGGGGAAACTTCCTTGGTGTGATGATTCACATAGGAAGATACCTCAATAGGAATGGGATAGTTGAATCAAAATGTCAGAGGTGGTGTTGTGATTGGGATTGATGAATTCATGAATACGGCTCCTAGAGGGAGTAGCTAAAGTGAGACAGACCAAAAGAGAAGATTACAGAATTCAGAGGCCACAGTGTATCTGGGCCATTCTTACAAAAGTTGAATTCATCAAGGATTATGCCAGAAGAAGTAAGTGTCAGAGAAACACAGTCATTTAGAAACACAGTAATTTTGCATTTTTTAGTGAAATAAAAGGAGGTCAATGATTGGCAGCTAGTAATAGAATATGTTCCTCAAAGGAGCTGATTTCTAACAGCATTTATAGAAGTTGTACATTTGTATTGTAGAAAACTGGAGAATACAGATAAGCAAAATTAAACAGATTGAGAAGTCATCACCTCATCATCCAGAGATTATCACTAACCTTTTTAAATCTTCTTGTAATTAATCAACTAGGACTTTTCCTACACACACACACACACACACACACACACACACACAAGTATTTTAATCAAAATAAGACCTTATAGTGCATGCTCTTGTTAAAGCTCTTGTTCTCTTTTTGCAGGAATAATCTTTTACCTTTCAAAACCCAGATTATATTTAAATTTTCCTAATTGAGCTTAAAAGTGCTCCTTCTATCTAAATCATCAGAATCTAGGACAAGCTTTACATTTGTTATTTCCCATTAGTCATTTCTTAAAAAAAAAAAACAATAGCAGAGCATTTTAAAAAAATAAAAAGCAGTGATTGTTAAAGAGGCTTGGTGTCCTATAGAAAGAGCCAAAATTGTAATTTGTTTCTGCTACCTCGTGGGGTCCATTAATTTGTTCTTCATTGCCTGTATTTCCACAAAGTGGGAATTATATCTAAACGCTTAAAGTTGTGTTGTTTTTATAGGACAAAACAGAGGTGATGTTGAATTATGGATGTTGAGTCATATCATGGGACATGAAATATGCATGTTAACCACCAACGTAGGGTGACTATTGCTCAGTGCCTTCATCACATAGTCTGTCTTTGAGGGAGGGGGCATTACAGAAATGCCCAGTGTATTAATCTGTTCGAACTGGGACAACATAACACCATATACTGAATGACCTAAACAACAGAAATTAGTTTTTTCCCACAGTTCTGAGCCTAGAAGTCCAAGATCAAGGCTCCAGCTGATTTGGTTTCTGGTGAGAACTCTTCCTGGCTTTCAGACAGCCTCCTTCGCACTGTATCCTTACATGGCCTTTCCTTGTTATGTAGAGAAAGCCAGCAACAGAAACAGAGAACTTCTGGTGTTTCTTCTTATAAGGATGGTAATCTTATCAGATTAGGGCTCCATTTGATCTTAATTACTTCCTTAGAGGACCTATCTCCAAATATGAACGCACTGGAGGTTAGGGCTTCAGCATGTGAGTTTGCAGGGAGGGTAGGGGTGGGCACAGCTCTGTCCATAGCAGAAAGTTACCCATTATTCATTCACCCAAAGATTTTGTCAATAATCCATAACCAGTGTCTCTAATCAATACTTTAAACAGCATTTATGAAATAACTTTAATTCTGCCATTCTTTTCATATTTATTAGCTGGAACTTTGAAAGGACACTTCATTTCACACATTCATTGGTTTTAATGAGAGATAAAGTTGTTCTGCCAGTGGAAGCAGCATGTAAACAAGAGGAAGTAATTACATAGTTTTCCACTCTTTCCATGCCATCCCTGCATAAGTGTTCTGGTGTCACAACCAAGTCAAGAGGCCAATGATCAGCATGCTTTCTGGTGACGCTCAGGCCACCTCTGTGCTTCAACCTGGATCATTTGCATTTAGCCTGAGGAGCTTCCTTTAGAGCTTCTAATAGTGCAGATATGCTGGCAGAGTCGTTTGTCTGAGACATTTACATTGCTCTTTTAGTTTTGAAGGAAAGCCGCTGGATGTAGAGTAATAGTTTGGTAGTTTTCCATTGCTTTTCCTTCACTATTTAAAAATCTTATTCTCTTGTCTTTTGGATTCCATTACTTCTGTTCAGAAGTCAGCTGTCACTCTTACTGTTTACTTGAAGGACGTGTATCATACATTTGTTTTGCTTGCTTTCAAGTTCTCTATCTATAAGTTTTTTGTTTAACTTTCATATACCTAGATGAGATTATCTTTTCATTCAACTGGGGTTCACTGAATTTCTTGACTCTGTGGGCTGATATTTTTCATATGACAGAAATTTTAAATTATTTTTAATTTCTTTGTTTTTAAATGTTGCTTGTTTTCCACTCTCTTCTCTCTGAGAACCTAAATACACATTTCCTGGGTTTGTTCTTTGTTTCCCACATTTCTTTTATATTCCTTAAATTTTTAGTTAATTTTTAATCTCTACAATTTGATTTTAATATTTTCTATTGAAACTATCTCCAAGTATACTAAGCTGTCTTTTGCTAAGTCTGGTGTACTCTCCATCCATCAATGTTATTAATTTAGTTATACATTTTGCACTAAAAAGTGTTTGCTAATTTTTATACAGTCCTATTATTGGTAACTTATATGTATTACAAATATAAGTTTTGATTTTTTATTACTGGATATGTTATCATTATTAATATATATTTATAGTTGTATAACCATTTTTTTCCTTCAAAGATTTGGACTTTTAAATGATTTGATTTAGAGTAATTTGATTGTTATTAATACTGACACTATCCTTTCTTCTGTTTGATATTTTCTTTGTCAGTTTGTTCCAAGTTATTTTCTTCCTCCTCCTCCTCCATCACATCACCTACCTCCTCTTTGTCTTCCTCTTCCTCCTTCTTCCTTTCTTTGGGAGTATGATATGTTTATTTCTGCTAATTCTGCTGGATTTTTAAGATCCAAAATGACAATCTATATAATTTCATAAGGATGTAATATTTGCATTTTATTGTGTTTAGTTTAATTATTAACAACTATTTCATATATATTATTTCTTTTCTTTTTAATCTTTTCCTATTTTTTTCTTTCCCACTTTTTCTGGCAGGTTTTGGGTTCTCTTCTGTCCTTCTTCTCCTTTCCCCACATATTAATTGCAAAATACAGTTATGGCTTTCCCCTAATGATAATAAGTAATCATTGATAATGATAATCCACTCCTCTAAGAATATCTATTCAACTGATATTTCTTTCATCCGGTACAAAAAATAACTATGTCCTCACACTGAGATAATTTTCTTCTCTGCTTACTCTTTATTCTCAGATGAAATCTTTAGAGTGTTTGTACTTTATTCTTCTTCCAATGTCACAGATATACCAACTTTGGTTTTCTGACAGTTTGGAATTTAGAATTCTGTGAATGTATCCTTGTTTTTAAGAATCTTTACCTATTACTGGAATTATAATCCCAAATTGTATTCTTGTTATTAATTGAGTTATATCAACATTTTACACAGTATAGCAGAAAACTAACACAACTTTGTAAAGCAATTATACTTCTGTAAAGATCTGAAAAAAATATTTTACACAGTCTAACTGTTTTCTCTTTACTATTTCTTTCACATTCAGTCTTGCTCTATCTTAATTTTTCCCCCGATTCAGTGTTTTTGGTTAAACTACTTCTTAAAGAATTTGTTTATATAGAGAACATGAACATACTACTTTGTGAATCTTGGAATACCTTAAAATATCAAAAATTCTTAGTTCTCAATAGAAGACTGAATGATGGCATCACTTGATGGAGTATTTCTGAAAAACATTTGTTTTTAAACAAAAACTACATACAATTTAAACATTTCTAACTTCCACTATAGCACACGACGTCTGATAATATTTGAATCCTTTTTATTTTGAAAATGAATTATTTATTTAAAAAAAACAATAAGACAAGCTTTATCTTTATCACTGAAGTGTAGGCATCTCTTTAGAATATGCATGTGTATTTCTTCACTAATACATCATTGTGATCAGAATAACTTCCTAATCAGAGAACAAAAGTTTCTTTTCATCAACTTGGGCACTTCATGTTATTGTTGTTTTCTTTCCATTTGTTATTTTTTTCTCTTTCTCTTTCAGGAAATCCTAGTATATTTTAAATTTTCATCACTTGTGCTGCCAATGCTTCAACTTTATACTAGCGGATTCCAATTCTTCTTAACTTTTGCTTTATTTCATTGATAAATAGTTTCCATTTACTATTACAAAACAATTACTTATTTCCAGAAAATTGTGTGGCCATCTCACAGATTTCAGAGCAGTCTTGGCTGACGTCAGGACAGGGATAGTACCCACACATGGCACTTCAGGCAAGCGTCAGAGTGTAAAGAGCTGGTAAAAAGATGAACAAAAATAAAATACGAAGCCAAGACTTAGTTATAATCAAAAAGCAAAGCAGGCTTACCCTGGCTTTCAAATCTCCATGTAAGTGACATTTCCTCAGACAGGTTGTCCTGAGCCCCCAGTCCTCCTTAGGGACCTTGTTAAGGATTTCACAACATGGTGCACATTCTTCTGTAGCACTTACTGTAACAGTTGTTGAAACATTGCTTGTGTGATGGTGGGATCTCTCCCAGGGGACTGCAGGATTCTTGAAATTAGGGCTGGTGTGCTGTCCAGCCTTGAGTCCCCTGCCCTGCACATAACAGACTCAAGATAAATATTTATTACATAAACGAACGAGTGAATACACAGAGGGCTGATAGCATATGATATTTGCCTTGCTGTGTCTGACTTACTTCACTTTGTATGAGCATCTCTAGATCCATCCATGTTGCTGCAGATGGCATTATTTCATTCCTTTTTAAGACTGAGTAGTGTTCCATTGTACACGTATACCACATCTCCTTTACCCATTCCTCTGTCAGTAGACATTTAGTTTGCTCCTAGTCTTGCTATTGTAAATAGTGTTGCTATGAACATTGAAGTACATTTATCTTTTTGAATTACAGTTTTCTCAAGGATTGCTGGATCATATGGCAACTCTATTTTTAGTTTTTTATATAAATGAACTTGTTTACAAAACAGAAAAAGGCTCACAGACATAGAAAACAAACTTATGGGTACCAAAGGAGGAAAGAAAGAGGGATAAACTAGGAGTTTGGGATGAAAATATACATACTGTTATATATAAAATAAACAACATGAACCTATTGTACAGCACATGGAACTATACTCAATATCTTGTAATAACCTATAATGGAAAAGAATTATATACATAGATAGATAGATAGATAGATAGATAGATAGATAGATGATACATAGATCTAACTATGTATATATATTTCACTTTGCTGTACATCTGAAACTAACACAACATTGTATATCAACTATATTTCAAAAAAAATTTTAATAAATGAATGGCTGGATGACTATATCCAGTATAAGCAACTTGATTAACTCTGTGGAAAGCTTTGTGTTTGGCTAGCAATTGAACCTACATCTTCCTGGATACAGACCTTCCTTTGCTCTTGACCAGGGCTCTGACAGACACCTCTGACATCTGAAGCATCTAATGCCAACACCTTGGCCTCGGGACACTTCAGTAAATGTAGCTCTGAAATTTCATAATTCTTCATTCAGGGAAAATTCCAGGTGTGTTTGGTGGTGGTGGACGAAAGGTGTCACTATACGGCTAACTTCTATTCTGATGCACAATATGAAAACTGTTGGGGCATTACATTCAGTTTGAGAAGCAGAGACATTCTGAAAGTGTGCTCAGAGGGGACGGGATGCAGCATACCCCAGCTAGAAGGGGGCTGCTTGGGAAAGTGCCCACACATCCTTGCTGGAGAAAGACCAGATCAATCAGTCATTCTGCAGTGTACATGACTACAGCTCAGTTGGTTGGTCTTTTTCTGTGTAATAGAGCCATCAGATAGTAGGTTTTACCAAGACAGTTTAAGTCACATAAGTTTTACATTAATTTACCGAAGAGTGGGGGTAGAGACTCCAAAAATGTGGTATTTCAGCAGAATTGTACATGAAAAGTTGAGTGGCAAAGAATTTTCTACGTACAAAGAAGGGTAAATGCAAAGGCAGCAAGATAGGACCCTGGTGGGCAAGTTTGAGGACACACAGGAAGACCAGGTGGTGGGAGATGTATAACTTATATCACACCTTTTTACTGTTTTGTTTTTGTTTTTTTTCCCTCTGCGCCTTTGCTAAGCTCCTAGACTTAGGACACATACAGAGCTCCCTAGAGGAGATTGCTAATCCTGGCATGACTTTCGGCAGTTGTGACAGTGCTTCACTCCTCGATTGAAGATCGAAGGTGAAAAGGTGAACCAACACAGGTTATTCAATATTCAACGTGGAAGATGTTTATGGCTCTTCCCCAAAAGTATCTCCAGTTCCCCTAAAACCTGCCAGATGTAGATTCATAGTGGCAGGAGGTTTAGAGTAACTGAGCTCATTCTAATTGTAACAGGAGTAATTTCATTTTAATGGCTATTGATTTATATTCAACCTTTGCTGAGTCCAGAACTGATCATGAAGTTGCCTGCACCCTGAAATCACTCTCTGCATAAGACTGAGAACCACAAAATCTCAAGACATACTGAGAGGAGGGGATTTCTAATAACTCCATAAAGAAACTTTATAAGGCCACAACATCCATCAAGTTGTCACCAATTTCATGGTTAACACAGAGTTTGAAAAGATCTTCAATAAAATCTGAAATAAAAAATGTGGTTCTCAAAACACATTTCAATACATCGACATTCTTCAGGATTTCATCATTGGTTATTACACCTGTGTCTGCGACAGGGAAATCTATTTAGGAATATGTCACTGAAGTGAATTCCTGGAAGTTCTGTAGACTGTGTATGTCAGAAACTGGTTTGAGGGAAGATTTTAGGAATGTATTAGGGTTATTTGTAAAACAAATAACAAATTATATAATTATACAAATTACTCATATAATAATAGTGCAGTTTATTATACAAATTATATTAAACAATAATGTTGAGAGAAATGAAGTCCAGGTGGTCAGCTGCCACTGCAAAGGGGATGATTTTCATGAGAAATGAGCAGTAGAATTTCTAAGAAAATCAGAAAATATGTGTCTAAGTCAGTTCAGGATTTAAAGTAAAAAGTAGAAAAATAACCACTTACAATATGATTCCAGAAAAGTAATTACACTGATCTCAAAAGTTGAACAATTGGATTAAGTCCTTATTATTCACTATTTCCAAGCTGATGGAGAATAATGGATGCAATGGCTCTTATTACTTATATCACAATGCTCGGCAACGGCTCAGCACACATTTTATCTCCAACAATGTGCCTATACATCCAATGATATTGGTTCTGGGGTTCTTGGAATGTGGGGTGTTGGAGATCACCTGTCCTGAAAGTTATCTTTGAATCAGGATACACACGGTGATTCACAGGTTGTATACTCAAGGGATTTAACCAGAAACTACCAGAGGTGAGATGTGTATGTGATTTGGAGCACCACTTCTGGCCAGTTCGAAGAGCCAAGCACTGCTGTGGCCTGTGGTGAAGGTGGGTATAGGACAAACTGTTGACACATAGCGCCATTATAAAACCACAGAACCAGGGACTAGAACCTCCATGTGGAACAGTCAATGGGAAAAAACGTCTCTTTGGACAGCAAAACATATTGGATTCACGGCATTCATCCATAAACTGGATAGAGCACCAAGTGGTCAAGGAACACTATTCATGCTGAGATGATTCACAGCCCAGAAGAGCTGTCAGGAGCTGGGAAATCTCACTTCTGCCAAGTTTGTTAACAGACTATGCTTGAGCACCATGGCTAGAGAAAAGTAAGTGCACCAGAACAACTTTGACACATTTCATGTCAGCAAGGTTCCAGTGAGGATTGACTTCAGAACAACTGGCAGATATAAGAGGAACAAACGCCCTAGAAAGGGTAGAGGAGACTGAGCCCCTACAGCGTAAATATGAACCTACATCTGTAAAGTGCTCAATCCCAGGTCACAGGTTGGGTTTTTGGCATGGCAGCTGTGCACTGGCCTGATTCATAAAGCACATCTCTCAGTATTTTACAAAATCCCAGGTATTTTTCTTTTCTTTCTTTCTTTTTTTTTTAAGCTCTTTATTGGAGTATAATTGCTTTATACTCTTGTACCAGCTTTTGAGGTACACCAAAGTGAATCAGCTGTATTTCTACCTATATCCCCATATCCCCTCCCTTCTGAGACTCCCTCCCACCCTCCCTGTCCTGGCCCTCTAAGGCATCAACCATCATCGAGTTGATCTCCCTTTGTTATACAGCAACTTCCCACTAGCTATCTATTTTACAGTTGGTAGTATATATATGTCTGTGCTACTCTCTCACTTCGTCCCAGCTTCCCCTTCTCTCCCTCGCCTGCCCAACCCCGTGTCCTGCAGTCCATTCTCTGCATCTGCATCCTTATTCTTGCCCTGTCACTGGGTTCATCAGTACCATTTTTTTAGATTCCGTATATATGAGTTAGCATACGGTATTCGCTTTTCTCTTTCTGGCTTACTTCACTCTGTATCCCAGGTATTTTTCAAATAGCTGTATTGAGACATAATTCACATACTATACATCACTCTTTAAAAGTGTAAAATTCAGTGATTTTTAGTATATTCACAAAATTGGTAACAAACTCCAGAAAATAACTTCCTTCACTTAACATTATATTGTCAAGTTTCATCCATAGTGTAGCATGTATCAGGCCTTAATTCTTTTCGTTGTCAAATGAAATTCCATTGCATGTAAGTGCCACTTCTGTTCATCCACTCACCAGTTGATAGACACTTGAAATGTTTCCACTTTTTGAATACTTTAATAATACTTCCACGTACATTTAAGTTTGTTTCTTGTGTACATAGGTTGCCATTTCCCTTGGATAAATATCTAAAAGTGGAATTGCTGGGTTACATCTTAACTCTATGATTAAGACTTTGAGGACCTGCCAAACTGTTTTACTAAGTGACTTCACTTTTTGTATTCCCACAATCAAATTATGAGTGTTAATATTTCTCCATATGCCTCACCAACACATGATATCATCTGTCCTTTTCATCATAACCATCAGAGTGAGTGTGAAGTGGTATTTCATGGTGATTTTGTTTTGTATGACTCCATTTAATGAGACTTATCAACATAATATTCTTAAGTTATTCAAAAATTGTTTTTCCTTCAATTCTTTGAACACATTTATGATAGCTTCATTGAAAGCTTTGCCTCCTAACTCCAACATCTGAGCCCTCTCAAAGTCAACCTTTATTGTAGCCCCTTTTTTTTTCTCCTGTATGTATAGATCACATTTTACTGTTTCTTCGCATGGCTTGTGATATTTTGTTGTTATTGAAAACTAGATCTATTATATAACTTATTGTAGCAACTGTGGACACAGATTCTTCCCTGGGGCTTGCTGTTGTTGCTGTGGTTTCCTTCCTGTTTATTTGTCTAGAGGATGGCTGGACTGATTCAGCAGCATCTTCCTCTCACAGCCTTTAGCTTCTGACATTGCTCCTCACAGTATGCATCTTTGGATATATGCCAAGTCTTTCTTACCACCAAGAACAGCTGTGATTTTAACTGAGGTCTCTGGAGTGGCACTTCTCCTGATCTCCTAATTAAGCTTCTGGCTCATCTGCCTCTATTGGTATCACACTAAGCTCTTAGCCTCCACTAATTGCTAGGAGTCTTTTAGCTATTCCAACAACGTCCTGTGACATAAACTGGTCCACAACACAAACTACTTAAATCTGAGGCCCATAGAAAGAGAGGGAGCTTGATGCTGTCTCAGATCCTCAGAGGGTTTTGCTTGGCCACCTCTTCCCTTGTTCCTTCTGTGAAACTTCTAGTCGGTTGACTGTTTTTCTTGTTGCTACTGATGTCTTAACAGTTCATCACCAAGATCTCCATTGTTTTCAATAAAGCTTTCAGGCATGAACTTCTGCACAGTCTGTTCCAAATGAAAATGAAGTCATTCTACTTGAGAAATGCTTCTAAAGCCGTCTTCTTTTCTTACAGCCTTCTTACCCCTTCCACAGAATCTTTGCATCACTGCACTGGGGCTGAGGACAGAGGCAATGGCTCACCTCTTCCAGAGTGCACTTCCCACCATCCAAATTGAGGAATAGGCATGAATGGTAGCCCCAGTCTCTTGGTTTGCCTATCCTAGCACTGAACCTGGGGTAAGGGGTTAGAGTCCAGCATTCTTGACATTCTACATCTAAGTCGGAGTTTCTGTCTTACACATTAAGGCTCATTGGAGGAAAGACTCTCCAGTCTAATTAGCTTTACCTTCCTGACATACAGTTTCTCTGTCATGAAGCTGCACAGAATGAGGTATGAGAGTGGTTCCCCCTTTTCTGAAAGGAACTCGCTCTAGACTGTAGTCCCAGTGGGGAAAGTTAGTCTGGTGTTCTTGGTCATAAACACCTGGAGTGTAGCTTCCACTCTACCAGGCTGGAAAGGGGGATGGGAGAGGGTCATGGCTCAAATGTCACAGACTCTCACTGTTATTATCAAGATGCAGATTTTAAGTGTTTCTCCACTTTGCTGTATGCCCTTCAAACAATTTCCAGATACTTTAATATTTTTTTCATAATTGTCAGCAGTTACATGGATGTTTTGCTGGTGACAGGGTCCATCAGTTTCCTCTCACTGTCATTCCAGAATGTCAGTTTCAGGCCTTTTTTTGAAAAGAGAAATTGAATTTTAAAGACTTACTTGAGAACAACTTTGTGTGATTCCAGGATCAGTGTGCTAAAACTATTATGAAAACCCCAGTTGTTCACTTTGTGAAAGAGAACTACAGCGAAATATACTTAGGAATTTCTCTTCACACCCAAAAGCAGTAGTCACATAAGGTGCCAGCCCTTAGAAGTGCCATAATGTTTTTATACCATGATAGTACCAATTATATAGTATTAATATGGAACATTATCACCTAAAGAAATAAAACATTCCTCATTTTCTCTTGCCATTTAGCAATTGGGCATTGTCTTCTAAGTCAACCCCAAAAACCATGACATTACTTTAAAAAAAATTGTTTCTTCTGTGAAGAAAATTCCTGGGTCCCATGACCTGCTGGACATTTTGTCCTAGTCCTGAACTGTCCATGTGCTCTTTGAAACATCAAGGAGCCACAGAAAGACTCACTGGAAAGGAATTAGTCCACCAAGTGTCTACACAGCCTTTCATACAATTTTATCTCTGTTAGTTTGAGCCTGTCTTCACCAATGAGTACTGCCATCTGTAACAGTCTTAAGTTGTCATCTTGGAATGTGCCCAAAGTGATGTAAAATTGCACCTGGTTCTCTATTCTTACACCCTGATGAGTTCTCCTCTTCCACATTTTCTTCTTTATATCACATTTGGTTTGTCAAATAGCTGTGGACATCATGCAACACCACTGAGGCCTGTTGTTAGGGCCCTAGGGTCAGCTAATGGATCTTATCCTATGGGAATTGATTACCACACCCAACCTGTGTATCTCTTACAGCTCCTCATCTTCTGAAGGAGACAGACTTCCCAGCAGGCTAAGTGTGTCCAGGTCTCATAGTTCAGATAGCTGCATCTGAGGACTGTGTTTCCTTCTCCTTAATGTCATCAAAGATCTTGGTGAATCATGGGCTCTGCTGAGTTTTCCAAAAAGCCTGCTGTGGCTGTCAGTCTCTCAGAGAGCTGGTGAGTTGAACAAGGGGGCCCAACGTTAGACTGAGGGCATGACAGAGAACAGATGCTAGAATTAGTGCTTCTGAGATGTCCTCAGCAGAAATTAAACTTCCATCTGAGACTATTATTATGCACATGGAACTTACACCCTACAGGTTAAAATATTTGCCTCTTTTATGTACTTGACCTTTTGAAGGGGAGGCATTGCCTCCAGGTCTATTTCTTGCCAAGGTTTTGGGAAGATGAATGTTCTCACTTCTATGAGTTCTGAAACAAGTCATAACATTTAAAAGCTACCATCTTCATCTGCCTAACAATGCAGAGAACACGGGCTCGAGCCCTGGTCCAGGAAGATCCCACATGCCCTGGAACAACTAAACCCATGTGCCACAATTACTGAGCCTGTGTTCTAGAGCCCATGAGCCACAACTATTGATCCCACGTGTGGGAAGGCATTCAGAAGTCTTTCTGAAACCTTGTAAATGTTACTAAAAGTAATTAAAGTATGTGGGCCGAGTGACTGGATGCAGAATGTCCTGCTTGAGCAGTGGAGGAGCTAAGGGTGCTGGGCGTGGAGACCATGGTGGCATAGGCTACCGTGGAAACAGAATATTGACCCTCTCTGGGGGCGCAGCCCCTTTCTCACTTGCACATCTCATATCACCCTGTTTGGCCCTGGAGGATGGCTGGTTAGCCAGAGACGGGTAAGATTCCTCAGGGGAGGAACAACCTAAGATAGGCACAGTCGCAGAGGGGCCAACAGGGGTGGGGCACAGACCCCTAATCCTTCTGAGAGAGGTCTCCTGCCCCCAGGGCTGCTTTGCTCTCCACGCCCAGCTCAAATCTGCACCCTGCTCAGATCCATACCTGCTCAAATCGAACCCAGGAGGCAAACAAAGATCATTGCCCCAGTCACGTGAGGCCTTTGTGTGTTTATTTCAAAGATAGCCTTGTTTATGGGACTAAACTGGAAGCGTTAGACCCTTAGGCTATGCCAAGAACTCAATAAAAGCAACTTGGGATCAATCAGCAAGGCTCTTGATCCTAGAGTTCTTGAGTCCCCTGGTCCCATCTTTCTCTTAAATCTGTGTCTGTGTTTTCTTTAAGCTTGCGGCACCCGTCACTCACCTCGAGTCGCTGAGCTGGTCTTGGCACCCACGAGCTGCAACTACTGAAGCCTGTGCACCTAGAGCCCGTGCTCTGCAACAAGAGAAGCCACCAACATAAAATGCCTGCACACCACAGTGAAGAGTAGCCCCTGCTCTCCACAACTACAGAAAACCCGCATGCAGCAACGAAGACCCAATGCAGCCAATAAATAAAATAAAATAAATAATGAATAAAAATTAAAAGAAAAAGTTACCGTCTTCTACTGTGCTTTATCTGAAAACCATTTTGTTAAAAAAGAGTGTCAGCTAACCAGTGATGTGAACATCCCTACTCCTGAAGATCCTTGTACTTTTACCATGATTTGCCAGAGGCATCACGTTTGCTGAGGGTGATAGCAGTTCAGGTCCTGAATTAAAATCCATGAGAGAGGGAATATGGCTGCATGTTTTGGGTGATGATGAGAATCTCATCTTACAAACAATTGCTCAGAGATTTAGAATTAGGTGCCCAACAGTTGTACAATTTCACTCTGAAAAATAAATGGGATGGAGGAAATTGGCATCATGTCCCCTGTAGTCTCAATTTTCTTATTTATTTGTTTTACAAGTTAACATCATTCTTATTTTACATTCAATGAAACCAGCACAGACATGTAGCTGTGCTTGTCCATATAGTATAAATAATATCGGAGCTGGAGTTTGAGGTCAATCTTCTGACTTCCAGTCTCCTGTTGGAACCCCCAAGCAGCACTGCCTTCCTGCTGTTCTCTGTTAACTCCCTAGTTAGTGGATCCGAGGCAAGGTTTTGTGGGGATGCCAGCTCATCATTGTAATAACAAGAGCACTGGAACCAAGTTGCTTTTTAAATGGAATCCTTATTTGTTTAAGCTCCCTGTGCATAGACTGCCAATCTCTCCCTCCAGAAAGGAATATCCTTCCTCTCCCCCTCCCATAGACACCTTCTTCCTTTTCTCCTTGACTCCTTTCCTCCTTTTCTTCTCTTCTTTCTACAGTAATCTTAATTTTCTCTGACAGGACAATAACAAGACTGAAATAGACCCTCCAAAAAGGCTAATTTTTTCAAGTAATTAAAAATAAGTAAGAGCTTACTTCCAAAATATTATCATAGTTGTAAGATAATATTTATCATACTTCCCTTATCATCTCAAATAAAATCATTTACTGCCTTCGTAGAACAGAAATTTCTCAAATACATCACCCAGAAGAAAAGGGCTTTAACTGGGCAGATGTGGATCTCTTTTTCATCTTTCTGAAAAACACCTTTATGACAGTTCCTGGTGACAGAAATCCACTGATGAGGTATGTGTGTGTGCACATGAGTGTGTGTGTGTGTGTGTGTATTTAGACCATCAGAAAATATTCCTTGACGTGATGTTTTGTAATTATAATTCCCAACATGAAGGAAGGTATCTTGTTGGACATTTTGGTCAGTGAGTTCAGAAAAGATGGCCAGGAGTGAAAGCAGGACCTCCTGCTACCCACTGGAAGCCCCAGATCCACTGGGAAGGTCCATACGAAAGAAGTACAGTAGGCAACCAGGTATGACCAGGGCTTCATCTGAAAAATCTTCCGAGGGTGTTGTCCTGGCCCACTGAAAAAAGTCTCTTTGGCCAGGGGCAGCTGCTTCTGCTTCTGAAGCCAAAAGTAGGAAGAGTTGGAGGTTTATTAGACCAGGTAGCACTCTCCTTCTCTAAGGGGAGTCTAGAAAAAGGATGTGACTGTGGACTTTTCAGCCTTTTCAAAACATTATTCTTTCATATTTTTCTTTAAAGCCTAAGTGTTTAGCTGTATTGGTTTGTGTTTGCTTTACAGTGGAAAATAGTTCAGAAACTTTAACAAAACTTGGTTTTTAAAAAGACAGAAACCTAAGGGCAAGCTACCTACATAGAAGCATTTAGTTTTAGGATTTATTTACACTAAAAAGAGACACCAGGGAGATATAGGATTTTTGCTTATTTTTAAATCACTTTTTCCCACTCTTTTTCCCCGTGGGTTTTCAAAAACATTTCAAGGAAGTCTTTTTTTTTTTTTTTACAACAAAACCCAATAAACAAATAAAACATGCATATATAAACATATATATACAGAGAAAGAGAGAGATTGAGATATCAACATATAATAAAATAAATATATTTAACAAAATAAGTAAATATCTATAGAGAGATAAATCTAAACATATATATGTACATAACAGAATAAATAACTATATGATAAATAAGTGCATAAATACACATATTTAGTTTTAGTTTGGATGTGTGTCTTAAACAAACCAAGACATACCTGTAGGTTTGGGACAATGAGAATGTTTGGTGCAGGTGTCTTTGGGGGAAGACGTAGGGTGCTCTTGGGACTAGAGTTTGTAGCTAAAGTTGGTGCTAAGATTTCAGTCTATAATCAGCGTTGGAAGGTAGGTTTCAGGCCACAGCAGTGTGTGAGGATTGGGTAGGGGTTTACTGGATCTGATGCTGATTTGCAAAAGGAATTCCACATAGAAGTGAATTCACAGGGTTCAGGGGTCAGCCCTCCTTTAAAGCTGTGCTGTTTCCTTCCCGCCTTGCTCAGAATGCTCCTGTCCTGTGAATCCCCTGTCCATTTGATCTAGTTTGGTGGCTTGTGTGTCTCCTCTGCCTGCTGTAAAGGACAGGCTCTCTTTTCCCTTGACCCTGGGTGACCTCTACCCCCAGTGTTCATGGAAATGGCCCAAGAAGGTCCCTTTTTTTGTGTGGTTTCTACTCTACTTCTGATAATCACATTTACTTAGTGCTTTTGTTTGTCATGTACTATGTGATTCTTGCTTAAATGCTGAGAGTGAGATATGATTATTTTCCTCTGTTAACAGAAGCAGAAATTAAGGTTTAGATAATCCAGGGTCTTAGAGCAGGTGGAAGGTACACACTTGGCATTGTATAAGTGTGTGTATATATAACTTATAGTTAGAAGGAAAGAAGGAAGGAGGGAAGGAAGGAAGGAAGGAAGGGAAAGAGGAAGGAATTGTAAATTAAACCAGGTATCTGAAACCAGCATCTATCATTGTTCAGTTGTACTGGCAGCCCCGTGATCGCCTACGTCACCTTGCTAGCTATTGCTCAGGGAGAATTGAAGCAGATTTGTCCCCATTTTCTAAACTATCACCATCTATAACACACACATGTGTATAATGCATGTAGGAAATGCAGAGAGTTACACATAACATGTCAGATACATTAAACTGATGTATGAATGGAGAGTGGGAAAGTAAGATTTAACTGTAAAAGGAAATTTTAAATATTGTTATATTATTATCTACTTTAGGACTCTTTAAAAATGTGTTGGCAGGAGCCCTGAGACGTCTCTCCACATTACTGTAAATTCCACTTAGGTTGTGATGGGGATTAGTGCGAATCAAAACCAAGCCCTCATCCCGTGCGGAGTGGCAAACACTCACTGCAGCCTCATTTCCACTAATCTGGGGCTGCTGAGTGATCTTTGATCACACCAAGTATTACAGATGGAAAAGTACTCTTTTCAAATCCCCAACGTGTTTCCAACTGTCAATAAAATCCTTTTTAAGTGTCAGAAGCAATCGCTCTGGTTTACACGTATACTGCTCACCATGGAAGCACGTTTCAGTACTTCTAAAGCAAAACAACCACCAAACAGCATAACTGCGGCCAGAATTCTGACAGACACACTCACCCTCAGCTTTAAAGGCATCAGGAATTCATTTCTAAAAATCACCATTTATGTTAACTGCACTTTAAAGATTAGGTATTTCACTCAGAAATACCTTATCTGCGAGGCAAAAAGACCCCCACTCCAACCCTCGAATTAAACAAACAAATCACAAAGGTGGCATGTCTAGCCAGATGTTTAAATTCGCATGGAAAAGGAACCATCCCTAGTTTCCTAGAACATGCGATAAAAATTTTAATATTTGGAAGCACATGAACAAAGGGTGTCTCACATTTTCAAGATGATCTCAATGAAATTGGATTCTTCCCCATAAATTATACAAGAGGATGGTTTGCAGTAATTGATGTAATAAAGTAGCTGGTAGAAGGAGGCACAATTCCCTTAACTAGATAAAATAAGCAATTACCCTGGCTATCAGAAACCCCGTCAATGGGAAAGTTGTCTGTGTCAGAACAGGGCCTGCAAACCCTGTTGCATTGAAGCATCAGAGGCTTTGGCCTTATTATCTTTCCAGGGTGTGCATGTTTAATAAGCTTCTCCAGTAAATGAAGGGGGAATGTTTCTGGCAAAATGAAAAATGGTGATAAACTACGTCCGGATGATTAATTCACGGAAACCCTCCATCACACAGCGAGGACATATGCCCGTCTCCTCTGTGGTCCCCTTGGAGACTTTCCTCCTAAACGTATGTGCATATTTTTCATGGCTACTGATACTTGAATTGCAGCCTGCCGCCATGCAGAACACGAAACACTTCAAGCTGCATAATGCGGACTGAATTATCAGGTCTCCAGTGGCCCGAGGTAGCAATAACCATAATAATGAGAGTGCTTAGGTGGGGTGTGTGGATCTCCCAGCCCCGTAACGCTGATGCCCAGACTTAGCAGGTCGGTGTCCTCCCCTCCTTTCCAGGCTAGGGGTCATCTCACAGACCAGCACTGGCCGTTTTGCACTGGGGAAAGGCCATGGGCTGCCCCCGTCAGTGACCGTGAAGGCCAATTGATCATCATGGCTTCATCACACAACACAGTCCTTGGGCACCTTTTCATCTGCTCTTATTCCATCTTGTTTAATAGAGGTAATGGTGGATGCACATTCACCGTTGGAGCTTAGGTGACTTTAGAGGATTTCATCCACTTGTATGTCTAAGACTCGTGCACCAACCTTCAGTGGTTTCTCACAACTTGAGATATGAGTCATTCGTTGAGAACAGTGAAAAACTACTCCAAAAGTGAACACATTCATTTCCTACTTTCGTAATGAAAAGGGTCTTGTAAAAACCCAGGGTTATTCTAGTCTTGCAGCAAGGCTGTGCCAATTTACACACTTTTCAGCGTGAAATTGAGAAAAACTAGCTCAACATCATGAGGGCAACCGTGCTTGTCCTGTGGCTCACAGCTGCATGGAACCACCCTGCACCCAGCGTGGGTAAAATAATCAGTTTACAATGATCATAATTCTCCTAATAAGCTAACAGCCACAAAACACCACCGTGGGGCCGGGCTCTGAATAAAGAGGCTGCCCCTGCAAGGAAAAGACCTGGATCTAAGGAAGGTCAGCTAAGGCGTGAACAGGCCAGGTAGGGTGTTAGCATCTCCCTGCAGGGAACTTGTGGGATTTTGTTTTGTTTCATTTTTTCACCTAAAGCCCTTTTGGGGTCCACACGCTCCCTCCTTTCAGTCTGTGGTTTGGAGAAGGTAAACAAAGCCAACATCTCAAGAGGGAGGGACAAGCCTGGGTTTTAGCCAAGGACATCCCCTCATGTCCTGATCACAGTGACTGGCCGGAGGGGCCACGTGACAGCGCCGGCTCTGTGACCCAGGATTTTATTTTGGGAAGAGGTGTGCCCTTCCACTGGGGCTGGCCAAGGTGACAGAAGGTGAGCCTGGAGCAATGGAGTCCTCCTTTGCCTCACAATGTGAAGACCCCGCTTGAGTAAGCCAACCAGAGGCAAACAGAGCCAGGAGAAGAAGGCAGCAAGAATGTTGGCCGATCACTCGTTTATTTACGCCTTTTGGTGGCTGCCTCCCAGATCTTCTGTCTGCCTGACAAGGGCACTTGCTCCTGTGCTTCAACCAGTCTCAGGTGATCTTCTGACTTGAACCATGATCTTCCTAACTATGGTAGTCCTTTCTCCTTTATTCGAATCCCCTGGGAACTGGTACTTGCCAAGGGATCTCAGTTGTCATAACAAGATGATAAAGCTCCCATAACCCCCAGAGAGCAGAAATCGGAGAAAAATTAATCTCCCCCAGGGCAAAGGCAGGAAGCAGCTCTGTCCTGACCTATAAAGACCTTGAATGCCAAATGGAAGCCTTTGATAAGCTAGCAAGATGTGAGAAATGTTTTTAATAATGGTATCAGATATTTACAAAACTTCCAGATTGCCACCAAAAACTGAATGTTTCCGCCTTTCATCCTCTTTTTCCCACATGGCTTGTTTAAGGATTCTCAAGCAGTGGTGTTTACATTTATTTATTCATGGGATATCAAAAAACCCTGGTGCATCGCTGTGGGGGAGGTGTGGCTGAAGTGCAAAACATTCCAGAAAAGATGCGCTAGGGAAAAACAAGGGGCGTAATTTTTCTTGCTCTGCCCCTGCAACAAGGTCAGCACAGTGCAGACACGTGTACAGGAGGCCTTCCCTTCACCCTGGTGGCTGTTAGCTTTAGTTAATACAAGAGTTTCCATCAGAGAAGCCCAGCCCTCAGGGTCTGGTCACAGTACAACTCCGTCAAGGTGAGAAGAATTCACCCACTGAGGGATGTGACCAGAAGGCGTCCCAGCTTCACTTTACAAATGCTCAGAATCAGGATTTGCCAGACGGAAGAGGCAGCCAGGGGGGGCAGACCAGCTGTGGGAACACTGAGGGCCTCCAACCACCCACCGGGTCCCAGAAATCACTTCGCTCCTCTGCTCTGTATCCCCCCACTCCTTGGAAATGTGGTTGTGAGATTATTAAGAGAATTATGATCATTGTAAACTGGTTATTTCACCCTGCTGGGTGCAGGGTGGTTGCACAAGGGCGTGACACACAGAACAAACACTGTTGTTCTCACAAGGTTGAACTACTTTTTCTCCATCTCACACTGAAACGTGTGTAAATTGGCACAGCCATGCAGCAAGACTAGAATAACACCAGTCTTTTTTTTTTAAGATAACTTATTTGATTATTTTATATTGTTATTTTTGACTGCATTGGGTCTCTGTTGCTGCGCGTGGACTTTCTCTAGCTGCAACAAGCAGAGGCTACTCTTCTTTGTGGTTCAAGGGCTTCTCAGCGTGGTGGCTTCTCTTATTGTGGAGCATGGGCTCCAGGCACTTGGGCTTCAGTAACTGCAGCAGGTGCATGCAGGCTTCAGTAGTTGTGGTGCATGGGGTTAGTTGCTCCGTGGTATGTGGGATCTTCTCGGTCCAGGGATCAAAACTGTATCCGCTTTGTTGGCAGGTGGATTCTTAACCACTGTGCCACCAGGGAAGTCCCAACACCAGGTTTTTAAAAGACCTTTTTAATTAGTATACTAGTAAATGTATGTGTTCACTTTATTGGTAGGTTTTCATTTTCTTCAATGAGTGATTCATGAAAAATATCTCAAATTGAGAGAAACCGTTGAAGGTTGGTGCACCAGCTTTAGACATACAGGTGGATGAAATCCTATAAAGTCACCTAGGCTCCAACTGTGAACGTGCATTCATCATTATCTCTATTTAAACAGGACAGAATAACAGCAGATGGAAAGGTGCCCAGCGACTGTTTTGTGCGATTAGACCGTGATGGTCAACTGGCCTTCACAGTCACTCACAGCGGCAGGCCATTGCATTTCCTCACCGTCCAGGTTTGCCCAGGAAGTGAAGAAGGGCTGCTCGGCCAATTGTTTGGCTAATTAGTCCCTAATTCTAGTTCTAATCCAAGAACTCCACCCTTCCCTCCCACTCATGCTAGAATTCCCTGCGAGGTTTCTTCTTCTCAGTGAACAAGCACACAGGAAAGCATCTCTTTTCACTCACCCTAAGCCCCATTTGTGGTCCTGCCTCTTCCACAACCTACAGTGGCTAATTCTCTGGTTCTTTCTCTACTCTTTCCTCTGCAAACTTTGAGTGGTTTCTGTGTAAGAGTTAACCAGGTGTTGTTGGAAAAGCAGGGTGGGACATGTGCTTCTTGTCTTTTTCATGTTAGTGTTTTCTTTTGAACAGGTAATATATGAATATTTTTCAAAAAATCCAGTGGATCTGAAGGGTAGGCAGCTGAGATGCAATCTTCTGCCCACACATCATGGAAGCCCCAGTGCCTTCCTCTACAGATGTAACCGCCACTGTCAGTCATAAGTCTGAAAACAGCTGTGAAGCAGATTCCCAGAAGTGGAACTACTGGGTAAAAGGGCCCTAGTGTCTAGATACACATACCTCAATGTTTACAGCAGCACTATTCACGATAGCCAAGACGTGGAAACAACCTAAATGTCCATTGACAGATGGATAAAGATGTTGTGGTATATATATATATATATATATATATATATATATATATATATATGCATAAATGACTATTGCTCAGTCACAAAAAAGAATGAAATAATGCCATTTGCAGCAACATGGATGAACTTAGAGATTATCATACTAAGTGAAGTAGGTCAGACAGAGAGAGACAAATATCATATGATATCACTTATATGTGGAATCTAAAAACAAAGGATACAAATGAACTTATTTACCAAAGAGAAATGGACTCACAGACATCGAAGACCAACTATGGTTACCAAAGCAGGAGGGGGAAGGATAAATTAGGAATTTGGGGGGATTAAAATATATATACCGCTGTATGTAAAATAGGTAACCAACAAGGACCTACTGTATAGCACAGGGACCTCTACTCAATATCTTGTAATAACTTACAATGTAAGAAAATGTTAAAAAAGCAATATATATATATATTTATATATATGTGTAGCTGAACCACTTTGCCATACACCTAAAACTAACACAACATTTTAAATCAACTATATTTCAATAAATATTTTAAAAATAAATTAATTAATTAAATTAAAAATAATAAATAAATAAATAAATTAGGGGATGTGTACAAATCACCTTGTACAAATTATATCAACTGATACTTCAAATAAATGTGCAAGGGTGGCTCTTTCTTCACATTCACCAAGAAACTGTTTTCAGACTCTTAATTCTTTGCTGATCTGATCAAAAGAGAAGAGATATTTTGTTTTCATTTCATTTTCTATTTATTTTTAATGAATAATTTGACTATGTTTCACATATTTAAAAATATTCATTTTTTCCCTAAAACTCTGTACATTCTTTGGTATGTTTTCCATTGTGTTAGTCTTTGCAGTACTGATTTATGGAATTTTCTTTTATCTTAGCCCCTTGATATTAATTATGAATATTTCCCCACATTTGTCATTTTGCTTTTGACTTTGTTTATGGTGTTTTTAGACTAGGCATATTTTATTTAATATAGTGAAATTTATCAATTCTTAACTTTTATGACTTCTGTGGTTTTGATCACATTTAGAAAAGTCTTCCTTATTCTGAGATGATATTTTATAAATCTGCTATTCATTTTCTTAGTATTCTTATGGCTTCAGATTATTTTTAAAATAAGTATATTTTATATATTTGGACTTCATATTGGTGAAGGACATAAGGTAGATTCCTACCACTTTATATTTTTAGGTTTGCCTATTCAGACAACATTTACTAAATAATTATATTTTCTCCCATTAGCTAATAATGTCACCTTCATCAATTCTAACAAAACCCATTTTATAGACGAGAAAACTGAAGCATCACATTTTGAAGCAACTTACTGAAGGTTTCATCAGAGTTAAATTTGAACTCACAGTCTGCCTCCAGAGTAGGATTTTATCTTTATTTCCTGCCTTACACTGTTCTTTACTTTATTTTTTCTTCCTTACTAATTACATAGCCTTTTAAACTTTTGTATATATTTTCTATGAATAACTGATAGAGTTATGCTAATGTCTCTCATAATTACAGAATTTCTGTCATCACTTTGATGTATACAAATTTTATTTCTGGTTTCAAAAATATGTTCTGCATATTATACAAAACAAAGATTTCCAATCTTCTAACATTTTAATAGACTGATTAACTGAAGATGGCAGAGTAGGAGGACTTGCACTCACTCCCTCTTGCAAGACCACTGGAATTACAACTAAATGCTGAACAATCATTGACAGAAAGACACTGGAATTCACCAAAAAAGACACCCCACATCCAGAGACAAAAGAGAAGCAGCAACGAGTTGATAGAAGGGGTGCAATCGCATTAAAATCAAATCCCGTAACTGCTGGGTGGGTGACTCACAAACTGGAGAACAGTTATACCACAGAAGTCCACCCACTAAAGTGAGGGTTCTGAGCCCCATGTCAGGCTTCCCAACCTGGGACTCCAGCAATGGGAGGAGGAATCCCCAGAGAATCAGACTTTGAAGGCCATTGGGACTTGATTGTAGGACCTCCACAGGACTGGGGGAAACAGAGACTCCACTCTTGGAGGGCACACAAAATAGTGTGCTCACCAGGACTCAGGGGGAAGGAGCAGTGACCCCATGGGAGACTGAACCAGACCTACCTGCTGGTGTTGGAAGGTTGCCTGCAGAGGTGGGGGTCAGCTGTGGCTCACTGAGGAGACAGGGACACTGGTGGCAGGGGTTCTGGGAAGTGCTTATTGGTGTGAGCCCTCCCAGAGTCTGCCACTAGCTCCACCAAAGAGCCTGTAAGCTCCAGTGCTGAGTAGCCTCAGGCCAAACAACCAACAGGGTGAGAACACAGCCCCACCCATTGGCAGACAAGCAGATTAAAGTTTTACTGAGCTCCACCCACCCAGCCCAACCCACCATCAGTCCCCCCCCCCAATCAGGAAGCACACACTAGCCTCCTAGATAACTTCCTCCACAAAAGGGAAGACAGCAGAATCAAGCAGTATCAGCACTATTTCATTTTGTGGAACTGAAAACCACAGCTACAGATAGAGAAAATGAAAAGTCAGAAGACTTTATACCAGATGAAGGGACAAAATAAAGCCCCAGAAAAACAACTAAATGAAGAGGAGATAGGCACCCTTCCAGAAAAAGAATTCAGAATAATGATGGTGAAGATGATCCAGGACTTTGAAAAAAGACTGGATGCAAAGATCAAAAAGTTGCAAGAAAAGTTTTCCAAAGACCTAGAAGAATTAAAGAACAAACAGAGATGTGTAACACAATAAATGAAACGAAAAATACACTAGAAGGAACCAATAGCAGACTAACCGAGGCAGAAGGGCAAATAAGTGACCTGAAAGACAGAATGGTGATAATCACTGATGTGGAAAAGAGTAAAGAAAAAAGAATGAAAAGAACTGAAGGCAGCCTAAGAGACCTCTGGGACAACATTAAACACACCAACATTCGCATTATAGGGGTCCCAGAAGGAGATGAGAGAGGGAAAGGACCCGAGAAAATATTGGAAGCAATTATATTATTGAAAACTTCCCTAATATGGGAAAGGAAATAGCCACCCAAGTGCAGGAAGCACAGAGAGTCCCAGGCAGGATAAACCCAAGGAGGAACATGCCAAGACATATAGTAGTCAAAATGACAAAAATTAAAGACAGAGAAAAGTTATTAAAAGCAACAAGGGAAAAATGACAAATAACATACAAGGGAACTCCCATAAAGTTAACAGCTGATTTCTCAGCAGAAACTCTGCAAGCCAGAAGGGAGTGGCACAATATATTTAAAGTGATGACAGGGAAGAAACTACAACCAAGAATATTCTACCCAGCAAGGATCTCATTCAGACTTGATGGAGAAATCAAAAGCTTTACAGACAAGCAACAGCTAAGAGAATTCAGCACCACCAAACCAGCCCTACAACAAATGCTAAAGGAACTTCTCTAAGTGGGAAACATATGAGAAGAAAAGGATCTACAGAAACAACAACAAAACAATTAAGAAAATGGTAATAGGAACATACATATTGATAATGACCTTGAATGTAAATGGACTAAATGCACCAACCAAAAGACACAGACTGGCTGAATGGATACAAAACCAAGACCTATATATATGCTGTCTACAAGAGACCCACTTCAGACCTAGGTACACATACAGACAGAAAGTGAGGGGATGGAAAAAGATATTCCATGTAAATGGAAATCAAAAGAAAGCTGGAGTAGCGATACTCATATCAGATAAAATAGACTTTAAAATAAAAAATGTTACAAAAGACAAGAAAGGACACTACATAAAGATCGAGGGATCAATCCAAGAAGAAGAGATAACAATTATAAATATATATGCACCCAATATAGGAGCTCCTCAATACATAAGGCAAATGCTAACAACTATGAAAGAGGAAATCAACAGTAACACAATCATAGTGGGGGACTTTAACACCCCACTGACACCAATGGACAGATCATCCACACAGAAAATTAATAAGGAAACACAAGCTTTAAATGACACAATAAATCAGCTGGATTTAATAGATATCTATAGGACATTACATCCAAAAACAGCAGATTACATGTTCTTCTCAAGTGCCCATGGAACATTCTCCAGGATAGATCACATTTTGGGTCATAAATCAAGCCTTGGTAAATTTAAGAAAATTGAAATTGTATCAAGCATCTTTTCCAAACACAACACTATGAGATTAGAAATCAATTACAGGAAAATAACTGTAAAAAACACAACCACATGAAGGCTAAACAATATGCTTCTAAATAACCAACAGATCACTGAAGAAATCAAAGAGGAAATCAAAAAATACCTAGAGACAAATGACAATGAAAACACAATGATCCAAAACCTATGGGATGAAGCAAAAGCAGTTCTAAGAGGAAAGTTTATAGCGATACAATCCTACCTCAAGAAACAAGAAGAATCCCAAATAAACAATCTAACCTTATGCCTAAAGAAACTAGAGAAAGAAGAGCAAACAGAGCCCAAAGTTAGTAGATGGAGAGAAATCATAAAGATCAGAGCCGAAATAAATGAAATAGAAACAAAGAAAATGATAGCAAAAATCAATAAAACTAAAAGCTGGTTCTTTAAGAAGATAAACAAAATCGATAAACCTCTAGCAAGACTCATCAAGAAAAAGAGGGATAGGACTCAAATCATAAAATTAGAAATGAAACAGGAGAAGTTACAACGGACACCACAGAAATAAAAAGCACCATAAGAAACTACTACAAGCATCTATATGCCAATAAAATGGACAATCTGGATGAAATGGACAGATTCTTAGAAAGGTATAACCTTCCAAGACTGAATCAGGAAGAATTAGAACATATGAACAGACCAATCACAAGTAATGAAATTGAAACTGTGATAAAAATCTTCCAAAAAACAAAAGTCCAGGACCAGATGGATTCACAGGTGAATTTTATCAAACATTTAGAGAAGAGTTAACACCCATCCTTCTCAAACTCTTCCAAAACATTGCAGAGGAAGGAACACACCCAAACTCATTTTATGAGGCCACCATCACCCTGATACCAAAACTAGAATATATGATTAAGAATGATCACTGTGTCACACTGAATGCTGTTGCTTTAAAATTGACTTTAACATTAATAATGAAAACATTTATCGTATTACCATTATCTTGCTAACTTTTTTTAACCTGCAACTTTTCTCTCACATAGTTTTAGCTGTACTTCTTGAAGATGTATTTTTGTTTGATTTTGTTTGTACTCCCAATCTTTATAGTTTTATGTTTATGAATCTATAACATATAGATGGAAAACATACTGTCATTTTGCATAAGAAACAATTTTTTGTATCTTATTTTATTTTGAAACGACCTTGCAAGCTTCCAAGAATGAGGGGTAGTTACACACTGTTACGGGCTGAATGTTTGTAACCCCTCAAAGTTTGTTTTTTGTAACCCCTGCTGCCCTTGTGATGGTGTTAGGAGGTTGGGCCATTAGGAGGTGATTAGGTTCAGATGAGATCATGAGGGTGCAGGGTTCCCATGATGGGGTTAGTGTCCTTCTAAGGAGAAAGACAGAGCTCTCTCTCTCCAGGCAAGCTCAAAATGAAATCATGTGAGGCACCTCAAGTTGGTGGCCTTCTGCAAGCCAGGAAGAGAGTACTTATCAAGCACCATATCCGTCAGCAACTTGATCTTGGACTCCCCAGCCTCAAGAACTGGGAGAAAATAAATGTCTCATTTAAGCCACTCAGTCTATGGCTTTTTGCTATAGCTATCCAAGCTAAGGCACCTACAATTTATGATTTCTTTTTGAAAATAACGTAAATCAGACTTTTGAGAATTTTTACATATCCACTGAGGCCATTAAAAACAATCTGAATTTGGGGGTACACTTATTTTTTCTTCTTTGAAGTTGGGAGAATGAGAGAATTTTGCTTTAATGTTTTGCTTTAAAACCAAATTCTCTAAATATTGGCTGGTCCTAGCTGTGTTAGATTCTGGTCTCAAATCAAATGAAATCAAACCGACGATAAAGTCTCTGAATTCCTATCAAAGTTAGGAAAGTTTAAAACACAAGCAGTACTTGGGGAAGATAACAATTCACATGTAGAAAGCAATGAATTAATGAGCCTTAAAAGCATTCAGAATGGTCCAAGTCCTTCAAAGTCATAACCTTACTTTGGTCTGTTTATTGCTCTCAGAAAGAATCAGAAATACAACATCTAAGCAGTGATGTTTACAGAAGCATCATTTACAATAGGGCAGAGCTTGCAGTCTCTGTAGTTGACAATTAAAATAGGTGACAACTATTACGTTGGAGCCAGACAATTAAAAGTATGTAATTAAAATCATGATGTTATCATTTCAAGGGAGCACAATGAAAGAAAATTACGTGTTATATGATCCCAAGATATGTAAAACTTTGTGCAGGAAAAACATCTAGGAAATCATCTCTCAGAGTGTTCAGTTGATGAACCATGTTGTCAGTTTAAGGCTGTTTTAATCTGTCTTCCACCTTCGTTTGCTTTGAATCGTTTCTATATTTACAGGATAAGGTTATTTTAAAATTGAATCCTATTAAAATAGCGCCAAAGTAAATCAGAAAACCCAGTGAAAAAAGGAAGCTGTTTTTCAACCATTTATTTATTTAATGATTGTTAGGTGTTTGTAGATTTATTACCCAAAAGGTGCTTTTTTACCATTAGAATTTACTAAAAATGAGTACATTAAAGTTGGAAGAGCTAAAAATCTGATCCCTGTGCCCCATCATTGTCCATGAACAATCTCTTGTTTTCTGTCGCATATGTGGTGTTTAGGAAATGATGACACATACATGGACGAACGCATTTCTCTGTGCAGTTTGTAAAGTATTTTCAGTAGCGTGAGAATAGGTGGGCCATTTGCTACATCTGTAAAATGTAGATGCTCTTTGAAGCCACGGGTCTAAATCTTTCCATATAAAACCTACAGTCTTAGAGTTTTAAACCTCATAGTTAAGAAGTCCTCACATGCATGAGCTCTGGCCTGAAAATTCAGGAATCAATAGGAATCCACAGTGAGGTCTTCTAATATTCTCGGTAAAGCATGGACATCACCCCCTCCTTTCCTTGAAGAAGGCTGGCTCCCTGCTCAAGTGTTTTGTAAACTATAATGGGCCCATCAAAGAGGTGGCCTTTTCAATTCTTCATCTGCTAACATCTTGTTCTTTATACACCACTTTGGAGAACAGGTTTTACTTATCCTCACATTTTCCCACTAAAACATCCCTGAATGTGAACTGCTAATTATTATTACCAGGCTTGGTATTGTTTAAAAAAAGAAGAAGAACATTTCTAAACCTTTTTTTAAAATAAAATTTTAATAGAAGATGAAAGAACCAAGAGAAAAACTAGGGTGATGAAATTGTTGCCAACAGCTCAGCATGCAAATAAAATCAGAGAACTTACTGGTGAAGAAAAATTCCTCAGCAGGGTCAAATCCATAGGAGACTCTCATTACCGCTAGATCAGGCTGTCCTCCAAAGAGAGCCAGCTTAGATCAGCTTACCAGAGTTTATGTACTTTATAAACTGAGCAAGACAAATAGTGTGTTAAGGCTTTATGGACTTGTTATGACAGCTAATTTCGTATCGCCTGACATAGTATCTGAGGAAATGTACAGATGTTCATTCATTTTCACTCCACTCTAGATACTGTAAATTGAGTACCTCTGGAAGTCCAGTCATAATAGCTGACAAACACCCCTGCCACCCTCGAGAATGAACGTTGTAAGTCACTGGGCTTCGACATGGAGAGTTAGACGAGAACTCAGGGGCCCATGCATCTTTTTAATGACTTTAGGGCAGAAATCTTGTGTGGCTTTACTAGGACAGTCTACCAGGGGACTCAGAGGACACCTAATGAATTAGCCATAACTTTAATTTAAATGACATAATACCTGATAAATGAGGGGCTCTGACATGCCTTTGAGTTTATCACTCTCTCTATGAAACCACCATTGCGACTCAAGCTTTGCCTTTGTTTCCTCCTTTATTGTGATTTGTTCCTAATTTTAAAAGAATAAAAACCTGTACTGAACACAGGAGCATGAAGTCTTTCCCAAAAGTGCATACCTGCACGTTCTTCCCTGCTGAGAAAGCCAGCTAATCATTTCAAACAGATCGTGGGGCAAATGTGTCTTTCTGCAGACGGTGTCAATATTTATTCCATTTTTATTCCCAGGATAACATTTGTGAGACCTCATCTGTGGCTTGAGACAGATTAAAACATAAAACCTCATGATAAAATAAAGAATTTAAATCTTGTTCATTTATTAAAGGGAATATGGAGTTATCTCATCGCCTATATACCTAAAATTCCATGTAGCTATTTTAACTGCTTGTAATTCCCCATCCATCCTTATACAATGTTTGGTTTTCTTGAGGCACATTTTGAACATTCTTGAATATAAAGGTTTTTTAAGAAGGTTAATTATAGAACTGATCACATCATATATCTATAGTCAGGCGAATATTTGTTCATTGTGAGTGTCAAAGTTGAGATATTTATATCACATTTATATTTATATAAAGAGTAAAATAACAAAAATCTAGCAGTTCTCCACCAACTTTCATCAAGGTGTCTTGCAAAGTTTTCCATCTTACTCTCATGGCTGCTACCTCCAGAAATATCCTGCAACAAAACAGTATTTGAGCCAATTGTTGTTTGAAGTCACCTACAGTGAGTTTCTCTATAGTTTGTTCAATTAATATTTGAAGGTTCCTGTTTTATTACAAAACATCTGTGGTGAAGCTACTACTCATAGGAAGAGTACCATATTTGTTTTTCTCAAATAGTCTCTTTTGCCAGTTTTCATATTCAACATTTCTGTGAAAATTATAACCTGAAAGCTGTCTATGTCTCTGGGTAATTTTCTCACTAACCAAGAAAGAACAGAGTGAAAGACAAAGGTCACATTAATGACACAGAAACTCAAGTTTTATGTTCTAACAGCATGGCTTGTAGAGCAACGGATAATGTGTCTGTCTACTGAATAAAAATGTTTTCAGATGAATTAGTTCAGATATAATTCCACATTAGCTGTGTTGTTTTGAAGCTGTTTCATTGTCGTAACTGTGTTAGCTAGAAGTGGCTTCAGCAAATGAACTTCAGGAAGCATCGCTGGTTGATAAGCAGAGACTAACAGTTGTTCAGCATTTGGAGTGTGTGTTGGGATGTCTGTCTCTTTTTGCTTTGGTTTTACCCCAGAGGGAAGCTTGAATGTTGAAAGCAGTTACTGAGGTAAAAGTGAAGTTTTGTTGTTATTCTTAACAATAAATATTTAAATACCTAAACCAAAACCCTTAAAATTGAGATTGTAAATGGTACCTAGTATGTGCATTGTTGTGGGTATAATGTGAGTAAAGTAAATTCTTTGCCAGGATAGTGCTTCTCTTTACTGGAAATGTAGGCAACGATAAACTAAATATATATGATAATGTCAGCTATGAAGACAAAGTGAATTAAGATAATATTAACAGAAGAAAGGTCACCCTTTTATAAGACAGTCAGTTGGACATATATGTGCAAAAATATAGAAAAAAGTAAAGAATGATTTTTAAATATGAGAAATCATGTGAACCGCTGAGATTTAATAGGTAATATCTCAATTTCAAGTATCAAGAATTCTTCTTTCCCCCTAACTTTGTGAAAATTGCAAATAACCAGGTAACATTTTATATGTCTCAAAATGTCTCCATTTCTAGTCTTGTCTAAATTTGCTGAAGCACCCTCCTTGTGAGCACAACTATGAAAATAGAATATATGCATCTACAGCAAATTTCTCACATCTCAGTTGATTTTCTTCCTTTCCATTCCTTTTCTTATTTTCCTGAGGGAATATTTTTTAGAGAAAATTGGGGGAAAGAATACATTTATGGGAAGAGTCACTGAAGTTACTGAAGTGGGATTTTTTAATGAAGAAGAGACATTGGAAGATGTAATTCTAAGAAGGTTGACTCATGATTATCATGGTGGCAATGGTGATGATGATGGTGGTGGTGTAGGTGGTGGTGATGGTGGTGGTGATGGTGGTGGTGTAGGTGGTGGTGATGGTGGTGGTGATGATGGTTGATGATGGTTGATGATGGTGGTGATGATGGTTGATGATGATTACAAAGTCAACCATATGATTTTCAATGGCATTGAAATAACTCAACAAAAATAGGATATTATGCAACATCAAAACATTGGGGCTGCATTAGTCTTGGAGTCAAGGGCTTGAACTCTAGCACATGCTACCCATTCTTTAGTTGAGTGACTCTGGTGTCCCCACTCAAATGGTCTGAGAATTTCATTTGCCCTGTATGGGCACATAGATAACATAAAGGCCACATCTGCCCCTTCCACAGTCAGTGGCAGATTCCATGATTCATGTCAGTGCATTTTGCAGACCCTAAACACCATTCCAGAAAACAAAGTATTGATGTATGTACCACCCACTGATTAGAAGTAGCCATAAAGACAAAAGCATGGGAAAATGTGCATGTGGGGGGGAGGGTTGGTAGTAGGTGTGGATGGTAAAATGTGAAATAGAAAATATCAGATCCAAATCCTTTTTAAAGATTCTCAAATAGTCCTCAGATGATAATCACATGAGCAACCATTAACTTCTCTCATAAACTCAATGTCTGAAAGAAATAATATTACATGCATAGTAGTTCCAGGAAATGTTTACATATGAAAATACATATGTTATTGAATCATGTCTACATTTTTTTGCTATCTTCAGAAGACCCTTTGGAAAGATTGACATGAATTTTATTTATAATTAATCCATAATTAATTCCACTCAGATATTAGAAAACTGGAACCTTTTTATTATGATTACAAGAACTCTCTCCCACACTACATTTCCTGACCTTCTTTAAGTATATTCATATTTCTCTCTTGTCATATTTAATAATAATCCTTTTTGTTCTGTAACCATAATTTCTATTATGTTTTCCCTTAAATTTTATGGTTAAATCAATTTCCCTTTTTGATCCAATTTTTCCATTCATTATTGGCAGTGGAAATTAGTTGTCTTTTATTTAAAAGGGTTTGTGCAAACTATATCCCTTGAGGTCTTATATGTTAAAAATATGTATCTACTCTCTTCATACTGGAATAGCCACTTGGCTACATGTATCATTCTTAAATCACATAATTTTTCCTGAAGAATTACTTCATATCATACCCTGTGTTCTTCAGCTGAAGGCTGCTGTGGAGAAGCATGAAATCAGACTTACCTCCCCCTATTGGTGATATTGGTGATTTGATTATTTTCTTATTATCTAAGCTTTGTTTTTATCTTTTTAGTCTACAAATTGTCATAGGAACTCTATCCATGCTAACTAATCAAGATTGTATAGTCCTTAAATTCATAAGTACACATTTTATTTAAGGAAAGTATTCTTAACTTGTATCTTGGAAGTTTCTTATTGTATTCCTGCTGGTTTTCTTCATCAAGAATACCAGTTGCATGTATGTTACATTTACTTCGACTTTCTTGTACATCATTTCCTTGCTGGCCTTTTAAAAATCTTTACCCCCATTTTTTCACTTGCTTTTCTCAAGACTCTTTTCCATGCTCTAACTTAACTCAACCAGCATCTGTTTTCCTCTGGGATGCCTCCGAGGCATGCTTTCTTTTTGAAGTTGTTTCACTTATTGATTGCATTTTTTTCCTGGTTTTTTGAAGGACCAATTTCTGAATTGTCCTCTCCTTCATTATTGCTTTTCAGAGCCCTTGTGTCTTTGCTTTGAGCATTCATCTGATAGAAGCCAGATATCCATTAAGACTCTTTGTTTCTTGGATAAACCGTAAGCAATAATATTTTTACACTTCTTGGCCAAAGATTTTCTTCTTCCATATCTTCCATTATTTTTTTCTGTGCATTCCCTCCTTCTCTGCTCCTTTTTTAGAAGAGTTGTTCCATTTTTCCTTTTTTTTATCTTATAATGAAGTGAACTCTTGATGTGGGTAAGTTGAATGTTCAAATAAGAGCAGGTATTTGTAGATGCTGGAGGGAAGACTCTCCTATTCCCTGTAAGATTCTGAGTGTCACTTGGGGTCAGTGGTCTAGCCTTTCCTCCCCTTCAAGTGATAAAGATCTGCCACTGCTGCCCATTCTCAGCATCTGCTCCTCCCTGCTGCATGGTTTCCAAAAGTCCAAGTCAGGGCATCTGCATGTAGCCTCCTGCTCTGCCTCTTCACAACAGCAGAGCGCAGGGAGGCTCCCACAGTCCGAGTCATTCTAAACCAGCATACGCTGACTGCCTCTATGAACACACCTCCTACTTCAGAGACATCCCATTGGCAGATGTAGTGAGGCCACCACAGCAGTGCACCGTCCCAGGGTCCTCCTCATGCTGAACCAGTTCCTCCACACCTAGCAGCCCATGTGCACTTACATTACAGGATTCCAGATATCTCCTTATTTAGTAGAAGATTAAGTTCTCACTTTGCTTCTTGCTTTCCTGGTTATGCATTCAATGAATTCAAGAAGAGGAATCTAAAGTAGATAATTTTTATTCTAATATATTAGAATGTACAGTTGCTTCTTAATGCTGTTTATGCTATATATATTTCAAAACCTTTATTTCAAAATAAATTATAGACTGACAGGAAGCTTCAAAAATAATACATAGATTTCCTTGAACTTTTACCCAGTTTCCCCCAATGGAGATATCTTCTAAATGTAGTATAATATTACAACTGGGAAATTGACATTAATACAATATAGTTATCTAGACTACAAACCAGCTTTTATGTGCACTCACTTGTGTGAGTGCATGTGTGTGTATGTGTGTTTGTGTGTGTGTGTGTGTGTGTGTGTATAGTTTTATGTAAATTAATTCCTTGTATATCAACCCCCCACTAACAGCATACAGAAATGCTCCATGCTATTCCTTTATAGTTCCATGCCTGTTCCTGGAAAAAATCCACATGCTCCCAATCTCTATATTTTTGTCATTTCAACAAGGTTATATAAGGAGAATCATGCAGTATGTAATCTTTTGAGACTGACTTTGTCACACAGCTTAATCCCCTGGATATTCATCTAGGTTTTTATATGTATCAATGCCTGTGCCTTCTTATTTCGAAGGAGTGTTCCACAGTATGGACTGCACTTCATTTAACCTTCAGCCATTGGAAAAATAGCTGGGTTGTTCCCAGGTTTTGGCTATTATGAATAAAGCTGCTGTGAACATCCACGTACATATTTCTCGGTGAACCTGCTTTTCGTTTCTCTAGAACAAGCACCCTAAAATGCAATTGCTGGATCCTATGGCAAGAATAGACTTACTTTTTATAAAACAACTGCCAAATTGTTTCCCAGAGTGGCTGTACCATTTTCCAATTCCATGAGCAATGTGTCAGTGACCTGGTGTCTCTGTTTCCTCACCTGTATTTGGGATTTTAGCCATTCTGGTTGATATGTGGTGGTGTCTTTGTAGTTTTAATTTGCATTTCCCTAACAGCTAATGAGGTTGACCATCTTTCCATGCACATATTTCCATCAATATCTCCTTATTAGTGAAATGGCTGTTTATCTCTGTTGCCAATTTTCTGGTAGTTTTTTTTTTTTTTTTTTTTTTACTGCTGAGTTTCCAAGTGCCTAATATATTCTAAAAATAAGCTCTTTGTCAGATGTGCGGTTTGCAAGCATTTTCTCCAAGCTTGGAACCTGTCATTTCATTCTCTTGTGCAGAGCAAAGTTTGTAATTCAGATAAAATCCAACTTATTGATTTTTCTCTTTTGGATCATGCTTTTAGTATCACCTCTAAGAGTTCTTCATCTAGCTCTGGGTCTCAAAGACTTTCTCTGATTTTCTTCTAAACATTTTATAGTTTTATATTTTGTATCTAAATATGTGATCTGTTTTGAATTAATTTTGTATAATGTGTGAGGTTTAGGTCAAAGTTTCTCTTTATTTTGTTATTTTATTAATTTATTTTTGCCTACAGATGCCCAATTGTTCTAGTGCTATTTGTTGAAGACTGCCCTTCCTCTATTTAATTGTTTTTACATCTCTGCAAAAAACAGATAGGCATGTTTGTGTGGGTTATTTCTATATTTTCTATTCTGTTCCACTGAGCTATGTTGATCCCTCCATCAACACCATACAGTCCTGATTACTACAGCTGTAGCATAAATCTTAGCATTGGGTAGAATGAATCCTCCTATTTTTTTTTTTCCTTTCAAAATTATCTTAGCTGTTCTAGATCTTTTGCCTTTCAAACAAGTTTTAGAATAAGTTTATCTATCTCTACAAAAATCCTTGCTGGGACTTTGATAGGCATTGCATTTAACCTGTAGATAAATATAGGGGAACTTGATGTCTTTAATAAGTTGAGTTTTCCAATTCATGGACACTGTGTGTTTCTGCATTTATTTAGATTTTGACTACATTCATCAATGTTTTGTAATTGTCAGCATCAGACACTTTACATATCTCATTAGATTCATACTTAAGTATTTCATTTTGTTTATTTTTCATAAACTTTATTTTGCAAAGGAAGAAAATGAGACCCAGATGAATAACTTGATCCAGATCACACAGCTAACAGGAGACGAAGCCCAAACACCATCTCTAATATTTGGACACAAAGCCTGCCATTTGCACCCTGCCTCACCAGTGCTCCATGAGGGGAGCACTTTACATAACCAGAGCCTCCCTCCACAGGGGCATATTTCAGGCAGGGAGACAAACTGAACATCAAGGTGGGGGGACCTACATGCGGGCCTTGAAAGGGGTTTCCCTGGGTCATCCTGAAGGACAGCCTCAGGCTTTTCGCCCACTTTTAACAACCTCTCTCATTTTGTCATCCCTTATGAAGCACAGATTTTCTAGAAACACCCAGGTTATTCTGAGAGTTTCTGTCAGTGGCTAAAGAGGCCTTGGGCTTTACAAAGAATGAGGGGAGCTTGGAGGACATAGGGAATCAGCTTCCTGCCTCCTTAAATAGTATCTCTGGTTCAGAGACACCCAAGCCAGGAAAGATGAAGTATCTCATTACCATCATGATGTGATGTGCCTGCGCTGTGTCAACATTTCATACTGGGTTTCTACTACCACCTGCAGCTTACCTGCTCGGAATTCATCTCCTGGAAGGTCTGGAGTATCTCAAGATGAGATGAAGCTCAATTGCAGGGAGCGGTGTGTCAGGGAGGAAGATGTGAACTTCTTCCCAGGTGGGATTGTCCACCTTGCCTGGGGTACAGCTAAAAACAGCTTATCAGTGTGACACACTTATCTGTGCTCTAACAGAGAGAGATGGAAAATAGAGTGTGTGTGTCTCTACACATATATACATGTCATCATACTATAAATAATGAATTTTTTACCATATGATCCAGCAATCTCACTCCTAGGCGTGTATCTGGAAAAGACAAAAACTCTAATTTGAAAAGATACAGTCACCCCAACGTTCACAGCAGCACTGTTTACAACAGCCAAGATATGGAAGCAACCTAAGTGTCCATCAACAGATGAATGGATAAAGATGTATATGCAATGGAATATTATTCAACCATAAAAAAGAATGAAATAATGCCCTTTGCAGCAACATGCATGGACCTAGAGATTGTCATAATAAGTGAAGTAACCCAGCCAGAGAAAGACATATGATATCATACATGGAAGCTAAAAAAAAGGTACAAATGAACTTATTTACAAAACAGTAATAGGCTCACAGACATAGGAAACAAACTTATGGTTACCAAAGGGTAAAGGAAGGGGAGGCATAGCTTGGGAATCAGGGATTAACAAATACACACTACTACGTATAAAATAGATCAACAACAAGGACCTATGTATAGCACAGGGGACTATATTCAATATCTTGTAATAACCTATAGTGGAAAAGAATCCAAAAAAGAATATACATATATGTATATATAACTGAATCAATTTGCTGTACACCTGAAACATTGTAAAACAACTATACTTTAATTTTAAAAATTAAAAACAAATTTGTAGTTTTCATTTTATCTTTTCCCATTTTATCATTACATCAGCTCTTGTCTTTCCATGTGGCCATGAAGCCTGACCCTCTCAGTACTAATTAGAGATGTCTAAAGGGAAAACCACACATTCTACAGTGTCTGCCACAATAAACCTTTCTAATAATTGACGGACTCCAGGGGGTCACATCTCATTACACTGGGTAACTTCATAAACTGATTTGACAGGTAATGTGACCACATGATTCATCAACTTCAAAAACAGGCTCGGGTGGTGGGCAGATGAGCAATGACCGCATTCTAGTGGGTGAGGAGAGGGAGAAATTTGCATGATTTCATAAATAGTTAAATACTTCAATCTCTTCCCCATGAAGAAAATGTACCTGCAGTTTGCCTCCTACCTGAGCACATGAAACTGTGACGTGAAGACCCAGGAAGAGGGAAACGCTGTAGATTGAACATACTAAATTTCCTCCGGAATTTGAGGCTAAAAGCAAATGTGCTTTCCCTAATTCTCAGCTCAAAGTGGTGGTAGAATTGTCATTAGATCAGAGACTAAGAAGGCAAGAAATCTTCACATGTAAATCCCCAAGGTCTCTGCCAAGGGATGTTATGCTCACATTACTGCTTATGGAGTGACTCTATAAGGAGAAAACAGATAATATCCATGCTAATGCCTACACTATGAAACTCAATTATTGGTACTTGGGACCGGTAAATAGAATTTTGGTATTTTTCTCTTTTTGCAATTTAAATCAATAAAGATGAATAATTATAATAATATAAAAGTATTCTCTAATCAAGATATGTTTTTAAATTAAATATCTCTAATAAAGCAGTGTACTCAGGATTCTATATGATCTAAGAGTTAGATAAAAATTATAAACTAAAACCATTTTTATTACTTGCTAGTGATGACTTTTTAAGTGACACGTTCCAAATATATTTTTTTCCTCTTTTAGTGATACCCACCACAGAAGGTCTGAAAAGTAGATTTGGAAGGTGGATAATTTGAAATAATAAGAGTTTAAGTCGTAATCTAAGATTTTCTTTTCTTTGAAAAAGTTTATTTTTCCTCTATCTCTAACTTAAAACCCAGCTAATATAGAAAAATTCCCAAAACCAGACACTCCAGTTAGAGGAAGGAAAAGAAGAAAACGCCTGTATCCGCCCAGAGACTGTCAAATTTCCAGTCTGCGGACACAGTTCTGGAAGCCAATGGATTCCACCACAGCCTTGCTTACCTAGAACGCGAGTTCCTGAAAAGAAAGATGAATCCAGGCAGAGGTGGCTCCACACCGTACTCCCTGAGTACACAGCCCAGCACCGCAAGTCACCAGGGACCACGGGAGTCCAGCTGACGCACCACGACCTGTACACCTGCGGTCACAGCATGAGATGTCACCTGTCCATGTCATCTCTGATTTCCAGTACTGCTTCCAGAATACATCCTTCCAATTTGATGTAAAAGCCCAGCTTCCTTGGGGCACTTGTCTTTCCTCCGGTACCTCTGACACATCGTGGTCGCCATCTCGACGCCCAAGCACTCAGGCCACCCTCGGAGGTGTTTCCGCGCATGGCCTTCTGCCCACCCCAGGGCACTGTCTCGCCACGGGAGGCATTGGCGTCCACCTGGAGTCTACAAGGGAGGCAGCAAGTTTATGAGAAATCGGTCTGCGTCAACATACCTGAATAAAAACTTCCACTGGCCCTGCTCAGGCCTGGCTGTTTTTCCCTTAAAGAAAACATTCTTGGAAAATGTCTGAATATTTTCTCAAAGAAAACAAGAGATTTGGGGGTTTTTTGTTTTGTTTTGTTTTATGAAGCCAATGTAATAGAGTACCCAAACCTATCAAAGCACACACGCATGTGTGCAATGACATGAACCAACAAAACAACCTCACTTCCAATATCAGTGTAAAAGTCATACATAAAATATCAACACAGAGAACTAAGAATACTTTAAATAATAATAATCAAGTTCATGGATATAAGGAAAGTTCAGTAGTATCGTATTTCTTAACTACTCAACCGTATGTTGACTACGTGTAAATAAATGATCACAGTTGATGCTAATGTGGTATTTAGTGAAATTTAGCATCAATTTCTGATTAAACAAAAATGCTTAAAGTGAACAAATAAAACTTCCCCAAAATGTATAGGTAGACACACAGATGATTCTTGAAAGATAGAGAGATGCATTCTCTCTTGAGCAATAATTTCAAGCTATCCTGGGCTTGACTTGTCAACAGCCAGAGCTTGGAGGGCTGGTGCACGGAGCCCAGGGCTTAAACGCCGGTGTGGACAAGAGCAGGAGGTGCAAAGACAGAGCAAGCCCCTCTCCAGCCAATCACAAGGTAAGACTCAGAGGGGAGACGCAATGGGGAACGATCACACCTAGTTCACCAGCCTGGTTTCAGCATCTCAAGAACGATGAAGTAGCTGGATGTATATGAAGGAATACTACTCAGCTATAAAAAGGAATGAAATTTTGTCGTATGCAACAACATGGATGAACCTTGAGGGTATTGTGCCTGGTGAAATAAGTCATACAGAGAAAACAAATACTATATTATATCACTTATACTTGTCGTCTAATACATAAAACAACCTAGTGAACATAACAAAATAGAAACAGAAAGATATGGAGAACAAACTACTAGTTACCAGTGGGAGAGGGAGGGGAAGGGCACGACGCGGGTGGGGGATTAGAAGGCACAAACTACCGTATATACAACAAGTAAGCAGCAAGGATACATTGTGCAGCACAGGGGATGACGCCAATATGTTATAACTATAAACGGTGCAGGACCTTTAAAAACTCTGAATCCCTATGCTGTACACCCGAAACGTAATATTGTAAATCAGCTACACCTCACAAAAAAATAGGAAAAAAATTAAACCTCAGAAAATGAGTTGTCTGAATTAGATGTCCAAAACAGATGACTTTTCCACTCAGATATTTTGTCACCATTTAACCACTTTCTGTTTCACATCCTCTGTCTGTAATATCAGTTACTTATGGAAAAGATCAAATTGAATGTTTATTTTTCTAATAATTCTGAAGTGGCAAGCCCAGGCTTCTATCCGAACTGTGCTAAAGGAACTTCTAAGTGTGATGATAAAATATTTTATACCCAGTTTAGCTTTGCTCCCTAAAAAATGTTCCCATTTCTCCCACCCCATTGAATACTATTAGGAAATACAGTTTGATTTCTATTCAACAGTTTGAGGAAAGAAATGAATTTCAGTATTAATATGAAGGTATCAGACTTCTTAAATAAAATTCAATTTATAAATGATTTACCAAGTTTAAAAAGGCGTTCTCTCCCGGACGATTTTAGCTTCTTCTAGGAGCGAGGTAATTTAAATTCATGAATCTATTCAAAACTGTATTAGATAAGTTTATCTGTTTTCTAGATGGCTGTCAACTGGTCAATTCATATTCAGTAGTTGACCTAAATGAGAGGATAACTAGCAAATAAACCCCCTTATCCATTCCCAAGTAATGCTTTTAGATAGTAATATCCATGGAGATCTCCTTGTCAAGAACACTGTGAATACAATACAAACTGCTAAACAGGCAGCCTCTGAGATAATATGTTCTCCATTTGAGTACTTTAGGACACTGCGGCTGTCATATATAAACAAAAAAAAAAAATATTTAAAGGAGCTGTTTTCTACCTAAACCTTTATTCTCATTTACTTGGTTGAGTACACAGAAGGTCCACTTCATGGAAACAACATGAAGAAACATATATGCTCTCTTCTGACATTTACTTGAGTACTGCAAATGAAATCATAAATGAATTAAATCCATTAGTTGGAATTAATGCCTGTCCCCTAAAATGTCCATTCTTTGAATGGAAGCAAACCTGTTTCAAAAACTTCAGCGAGAATCTATGAGAAATATTACACTGTTTCTCCCTAAAAATCCAGGCAACGTCTGTTTAGAAAGAGTTGTTAAATATGAAATTATTTCAAACAGAGGATCATACTGAGTTTTCAATTTGTGTATGTGTTAACAGAGGAAAACCTTCTTATTTTCCTTTTGGAAGAAACTGTACCTGCACCTCATGTACACACGTGGAGTTAATTGATTTGCCCTGTTCTCAACTGAAGACATTTAAAATTCAACTGAAGTATATTTCAAAGTTTAGGTTGGAGTGCCCTCTGCTGGTCATAGAAATTAAAAGTATAAGAATACACCTCACTACTCACCCACAGGTTGAATTTGTTTCTCTGTCTGAGTTACTTGGGCTACATCGATTATTGATACCCCTTGTAACTGCAATCACACAATTAAAAATAGATATTTTATATAGGCTCCTCTTAACCTTACTATTTGGTGAATGATAGCTTGTGTTCTCAGGTAGGTGACAGGTAAGCAGGTAGATAGATGACAGGTAGATAGCTAGATAGATTGATTGACAGATTGATCGACAAACAGATAGTAGATAATTGATAGTATATATCAATAGATAGATATATAGACCAACTGATCATAGATCACCTTCACACGGTAAATTCAGCAAGTCCAAGTTTACGTTTTCTGTCTTTGATATAAAGATAATTTTTCAGGGTCTTATACTAAATTGAACATGGTAACTCATCTATAATGTTATGGACTGAATTGTGCCCACCCCCAACCAAATTCATATGTGGAAGTTTAACCCCCAGCACCTCAGAACGTGGCAGTGTTAGGAGATACAGCCATTACAGATGTAACTAGTTCAGATGAGGCCATACTGGTTTAGGGTAGACCCCGAATCTAACATGAATCATGTCCTTATAAACAGGGGGTATTTGAAGGCACACACACAAACGCGCGCACACACACACACACATACACACGAGGAGAATACCACGTAAAGACGGAGGGCCAAAGTTTGCCATCAACCCCCCCAGAAGCCGGGGAAGAGCCTGGAACAGGTTCAGAAGGAGCCAACCCTGCCCACACCTTGATCTCAAACTTCTAGCCTCCAAAACTGCCAGAGAGAATGCTTTTCTGCTCTTCTAAGCCACCTGGCCTGAGGTATTTTGATAGGGCAGCCTAAGGAGATGATACAGATGGAAAGTTAGAAGCGCAACATTCATAGCTCATCAAGGTTGACTGAAGTACAATGTAGCCAAGTGCTGGTGCCTGGGGTAGACCCGGAGCTCTGCAAAGGCTGCCTGGTGGGAAGTTCCCACAAGCCTCTGCAGTAGTCACAGCATCATTGCCATTCACACAGGAACCCGAAGCTGGAGACCAGGGCAGGCAGTGCGGAAGGATGGAGCTTGAATTCACACTCAGGTCTGTCAGCCCCTGATTGCCCTGATTTCAAACTCTGCCCCTTCTGCTACCTGTGTTGCCTCCTGTCTCTGGCATACATGAACGGGCACACATGCCCATGCACACAGGGGTACACGTACATACACACGTGCACACACATGCATGTAGACACACACACATACACACACATGCCACACATATTCTCTCACGCGTGCTCATGCACGCACGTCAACCCATGCTCACACTCATATATACACACATGTGTGCTCTCCACATGCACCTGGGCACACAAGCAGCACACTCTCACACACACGTACACGTGCACACATACAGTCACAGTTATACATACATAGCCCAATGACGGGAATAAAGGACAGAGGTTAAGTTTACTTCTGGTAAAAACAATTCCACCTGACAGCTGCAGCCACTTCCGCTTCTATTAGTGGAGACAGCAGTCGTCCTCCTTCCTGTCGCCGTGTTCCATGCAGTGTCGCTTCAACCAGGGAACTCTTTATCCAGCAAATGAAGTTGCAGGAGTGAAGACTAAGTTATGAGGTTGTTTATTTCAATGTAAGTATATCTGTGTAGATGTTGACTGGATTAATTTTCTACAGCTGCTGTAACAATCTGTCACAAACTTAGTGGCTTAAAATAAAACGAGCGTGTTCTCCTCCAGTCCTGGAGGTCCAGTCTCTGACCCTGAGCTCTGTGCTGACGTCAGGGGTTGGCAGGGCTAGTCCTTTTGGAGGTTCTAGGAGAGAATTTGTGCTCTCACCTTTTCTGGCTTCTGGAGGCGGCCTGCATTCCCTCCCCTGTGTGCTGCACAGCCAGAGATGGTGGGACGGGACCTTCTCACACCACACCCCCCTGCCTCCCTCTGCCACCTGGATAACCCAGGGCAACGCCCCCACCTGGAAGCCAGCCGATTCGCAACCTCAATTCTCTCTGCCCCTCACTGTCACTTTGCCATGTGCCCCCCCATACCCACCTGTTCTGGGAACCAGGACCTGGATGTCCTTGGGGGTTTTGTCCTGCTCCCACATCAACTCAGTCATTTAACCCTCTCACCATCCTCTGAGCATCTAACAGAGGACGTGCCTCATCTCAGGGTTTAAGGATGTCACAGGGGGAGTGAGCGTCACCACCGGCAGCCAGAACAACACAAACTTTGCATCCCTCTGGGGAAGGGAGCCCCGTGTTTTCATTTGTATGATGTTGTCTTTGTCTTTATTTGGAAGTTAGGTCAACTCCAAAGAGGTGGGCATGGATGAAAGTTGGTGATCCTGAGCTCTGGTGGCTTTGCATCAGTTCAGCCAAGCTGGACCTGCGTTTCCAGAATTCCCTTCCCTGTGTGTCTGGCCACCAGGGAATTCTGCAGGAGATTTGGACAGCAGGAGCGAAGGGACGGTGGCCTCTGCTGAAGGCCTGAGCTGGACCCGGGAACTTTCCCTGTCGCTGGTCTGCTGGCTCATCCCTGATGTGGGGTGTCCGGGGTCCTCCACGAGATGCCCCTTTACTCTCTCTCCTCCTCCCACCCTCTCCTTTCCCCATCTTCTCTTCTTTCCTCTCCTGTCTCTATTCTCTTCTCCTTGGCAATCTTGCATTTTAAACCACCATTAGTACAATGAAACGCCTGCATGTGTGCCTCTGATACATGTATATTAGTACATATATAAATCCAGGCCTGACCTCACTCAGAATGCTCACCAGGATCTCCAATAGCCTCACTGACAGCCATACAAGGTCGAGAGGCACCTCAGACCCACCGTGTACGGGACAAATCCTCGCTCTCCCCAGGTCTCCGAGGCACAGGTCAGACCCCAGTGTCCAGCTCTGCTGCCCACGCCTCCCTCCGCTTGTCACCGAGGACTGTTTCATCTCCTGAATCTCTCTCACCTCCCTTCTCTGCCTCCTTTGCTGCCAACAGCAGCGTGAGCCAAGCTTCCGAGACCGTGAAGCCTGTGAGTCGTCTCCACCACCCCAAGTGTGAAGCCTGAAAGGGGCCCCCCACAGCCCTGCACGTGGGCTCCCACCAGCTTTCCCTCCATCGGCTGCCCTGGGATCCCTCGTTTCCTGCCTCCCGCCGGACTGGCCTTTGAACTGTCTCCCAAATGCAACATGCCCTCTCTCTCCTCAGCCCCTCTCAAATCTCATGCCCCCTATCAAAGACAGAGCGGACAGAACAGGTGTCCTCTCTTCCTCTCTCTGGTTCCCCCTCCTTGACCGTGAGGTCTCAGCCAAGTTCACCCCAGGTTAGATTCGTGTCATGTCCCCTCATGGAACTGTGGTCCTTTCTGAAGAACTTAGATCTATCTTTAGAATCGTACCTTAGCAATGATGATTAGTTAATTAGGGATGACCTCCCCCCGCAGAATGCAAGCCCCACGAGATCAGCTTAATGGAATCTCTGGTGCCCAGTCTGTACCTGGGTCTCAGCATGTAATATGAAGTCATACAATAAATGTAATAAATGAGCAAATTCCTTTCTTCTGAAAGAATCTGCAGGAGTGCTTGTGTTGGAAAGATGTGGGGGAGAAACCACCGGTCACCTTGCGAGGACTGGCAGGCATCGTGTTGACGTTGCCAAAGCCAGGTTCCATCTCCTTATGAAGAAAACAAAGTTCTTTCAGGCTCCGTTTACTTACGGGCGAGAACTTGAGGCTTTCAGGCATCAGGTGGACAATTTAGCCCAAGAGCCAAATGCTTTTCCAGGAGGAAGGGGACTGATGCTCTTGTAGACAGTTGTCATGTGGGGCTGTGGGGTGTCTGCCCCAACATCCTAAGGGCTTTCCCTGGTTCTGTGGTGCAGCCCATGCTGGAGAGGCAAACCCTGGTGCCTCCTCCCACAACTGCAGCACAAGGGGTCAGATGCTCACCTCTGGCAGAGTCAGGGTGCAGGCAGAGAGCGGGAAGGGTGGCGGGAGGCACGGTGGCAGCCTCCACGCAGACTGCATCTCAGCAGTTCCGTCAGTTCTGCATGCCTCCTACAGTTTTTCCAGCATGGCCGGCTTCCCCTTTAACTTCTTAGGTCAGGTGAAGCCAACATCTCACAGCCCAAGGAGGCTTTTACTCACGCTGCAGCAAGAATATGTATGAGATACTCCAAGGAAGAATCTCATGGTTCTGCCCTGGCTAAGGGCTGGTGATAGGACCTGTGACTCAACCTGATCCCTGCAGACGTGCTGTGGGCATGATCGGGTACCAGCTGAACAAGCTGTAGCCATGGGAACCCAGCCCTGGGGCAGCGATGAGCAGGGTCATGCCTGAGCCCCTAATCCATCCATGGGGAAGAGTGTTCTGCGTCTCTCCTTCTCCTCCCACAGAGAAAGCACAGCTGAGCCGGAGTTTTTATGAGGAGCAGGAAAGTCAGAACATTTTAAATGAATCGTAGCAACCATTTTCTGAGCAGCCCCCGCAGTGCATCCCAGGCACCGTGATAACTGCCTTCCACTCAGGATCGTGTTTCATGCTGAAAAGAATCCTAGGAAGTTTAGAATCTTGCCCAGATGAAGGAATATGCTGTTTCCCGATTTATTTAAAGTGTATACTCCAAATACAAAGACAAATATAATAAAAATGGAACAAGGAATAAGGTCTCAAACATATATTAAGGCCTCAATAAATGTGCCGTTTTCATTATGCTGTCAGATAACTTGACCCTAGACTGAAAGAGGAGGTGATGCATTTCAGGTTTTTTGTGTGTTTGTTTTATTTTTTATTTTATTGAAGTATAGTTGATTTTCAGCGTTGTGTTAGTTTCAGGTGTACAGCACAGTGATTCAGATAGATAGATAGATGATAGATGATAGAGATATAAATATATGTATATATATATATAATATGTATGTATCCTTTCTCAGATTCTTTTCCCTTATAGGTCATTACTAAATACTGAGTAGTGTCCCTGAGCTATACAGTAGGTCCCTGTTGGTTATCTATTTCATGTGTAGTAGTGTATATATGTTAATCCCAACCTCCTAATTTATCCCTTCCTCCCTTTCCCCTTTAAACGTAAGTTTGTTTTCTATGACTGAGTCTATTTATGTTTTGTAAATAAGTTAATTTGTATAGGTTTTTTTTTTTTAGATTCCACATGTACATGACATCATACGGTATTTGTCTTTCTCTGTCTGTCTTACTTCACTTAGTGTGATCATCTCTAGGTCCATCCAAGGGATGGATGTGGGTTTTAACTGCGCCTCTTTTGAGCTCACTGCTATAAACTCGGTGCAATCCACTGATAAAGATTATCATCAAAATATATTAAAAGGTCTGCCTAAATCACAACAGGGTAAATGTATGATTTCTGAGAAAATCACCTCACCTGCATTTAAGCATTTAAGGGGCGTTAAATGTCGCGTCCGATCTACATGCCACCAGGGGGCACTGCTGAGCTGGGTAGACCGTCATGGACCTAAAGCTTCATCACACAGCTTCCCAAGTAAGCGGGGGCGGCAGGCAGGGACTCTGTCAGGGTCTTACCCAGATCCTGCGATGACAGGAAAGCGTGTCAACAGCCAGTTTAACAATTTTTTTAAACAAGATTTCTACATTTTTTTTACTTGTAATGATTTTCTCTTTGCTTTTTCAGAATCGTCTGAGTCATTCTTTTCCACTCCCTAATTCGTTGCTTTTTATTGAAAAAAGTCTCATCGTCCTCTGTGGACTGGAACATACAGGGTCACACCCACACGTATTCAGTTGTTTCCCCACTGAATCGGCTGGTGCTGGGCAAGTGGCCCCGGGGAGCTGCTGTCTGTGGTCTAGGAAGCAGCTTCCAGGAGCCCTGGCCAGGGAAGGGGTGAGCCTGGGGAATTCAGGAAGAACAAAGCCTAAAAATGAACAGGGGAAAAGGTGGCCCCTAAGGTCTCCCCTGGGGAAGCAGCGCAGGGAGGTGCAGGAGGAGGCAGGTGGTGGACACAGGTCTTGGGAACAGGCAGCTTCCCCCATCCCCTCAGCACTCACGGCCTCCTCTCTCCAGAACGTAACACCTTGTTGCTACCATCAACTTCTCTGAAATTAGCATCACAACCAGCCCAGATTTCCTGGACTTTTGCTGCATGGGGCATGAGAACCCAGAATCAATCAGCACTCAGTGTCTTTGGCTTGGCTTTTGAGCTCTGAAACCCTGTTGGTCCCATGTCCCTCTGCTTCAGGAAGGGCCCTGCACTCCACCCTTAAGACACTTTTGTGCCACCCCCTCCTGCAAGGCACTGGTGAGACTGCCTGGGGAGGGAGGATGGGGCTCCCGGCTCCACTGAAGACAGATGTCTGGAGGTGTCATACCTTTGCAATAATAAATGGATGTGTGCCCGGCCCAACTGGGCTGAGACCTCCTTTACTTGTACCATTTCCACACAGGAGAAGGCTTATGTGGGCGAGACTTCAGAACCTTCACCTAGACTGGAAGCTGGGCTTGTCCACACCAGCCACATGGAGTCTGACAAAGGGAGAAGGGCTCATTGCTGGCCTTTCTGCCTCCGTATCTAGTAACTATGAAGTGCCTCTGGCCACAGGGCCTTTGCAAGTGTTTTTTCCCTTTTCTGGAAATCTTGGGCATGCTCTCTGTGCCAAATTAACTCCTATGGATCTTTGAGAACTCAAATAAGTTAAAATTTTTCTCAGAGAAGCCTCCCTGGAATTCTCTGAGGTAATGAAACATTCTTAGTATTTCCTACCACCATGCATGGCACTTAACTTTTGCAACAGTTACAGTTGTGATTTGACATTTTGTGTGTGCCTTTCTGTTTATCTCTGTCTCCCCAGACAAAACATAAACTCTGGTAGGATTGGAAATGGCCTGGTTTTTCTCACCAACATGCTCTCAAGGCACTTAAGAAATGTTTATTGAATAAATGAATGATTTTTAATCATAATATTATGTACCTGATTCCAGAGTCCTGCCCCATCACTCTGCACTGAGGCTAAGTTTGACCCTCATCCCAAAGCAGCAATTTTATCTCATGAATCTGCTCCCATGGTGCTTTGTCTGGGTTCGATGTGGCAGCTTAGCAAAGAGCAACCATCTTCTAATTAGCCTAACCTCAGCTTGAGGCTGGTTGGGGAGAGGTGTCCTTCATCCTTGTTTACAAGTCAGATAACAGTGATGCTTTTGCTAGAGACAGGCCCATGTTCTGATGTAAGCCCAGGAATTAGAACCAGCAGGTTTTTATTGCCATCTCAGTATAGTAACTTATGAGAGTCACGTGGTGCCACGTACCCTCGTGACCCCCCGCGATGGGGTCCAGCATGCACTGTGCCTTGTGAGAGTGAAGAGAATGTCGGGAGCAACACCCAGCAGTCATGGAGGGGCCATTCCTTCCTCCTCCCAAAAGACCCGAGCCACTCCTCGCTTTCAAGCCCCTTTGGTTCTTGCACACGTAGAGTGGCTCTTGCCTTATCCTCCACTGCTTCAGGATGCAGGAATCAGAGTCTAATTCTACTCCCACCTTACAGTTAGTAAACCAAGTCCAGGAAGAAGTGCTTCCTGCAGTCACCCAGGAAGTGCTCCCCAGCCTCAGTGCTTCCTGAACCTCCGTGTGCAAATGAGTCCCCTGGGTGTCCTGATTCCTCAGGTCTGGGCTGAGATCTGAGGTTCTGTATTTTTCACACGCTCCTGGGGGTGCTGGTGCTGCTGCACGTGGGCTTCACTTTGAGTGGCGGGCTCCATTCCACTGGACTGTGAGCTCAGCAGACGGGGGCCGTGCTGTCTGGTCCACCCTCTCCCCCCTCACACCCACCGCAGTGAGACTCATGGGAAATGCCAGTTGAATGAACGCTCAGTCAAAGTCCAACTAGCACCCAGCCCCACCCACCAGACTTCTCTTAGATGTGACTTTGTATCCTTTTCTTACATTTAACAAATGCAGGATTGCTTTTTCCAAGTAAATATGGATCCCTAAAAGAAGTATCTATGTCTGTGGCTTCTTTTTAGTGTCTTTGTACCTTTGAGCCTGTGTAATTAGTCCTCATCAGTATGTGTGGAGAGAAGGGCTGATGGACAGAGGCAATCCTCTAATATGTCCAAGGAGAAGCCTATTTGGGTTACTTTTGAAAAACACCGAGAATTAAAAAAGGATGCTCAAAGGAATAGAGAAGAAAATGGAAACTTTACAGGATTCTTTCTGAAGGTAAGGTACTGGTAGATTGGCTACAGTGTTAACTGGAGGTTCTAGATGTAAGCTGCCTGGGCCCCAGCCCAGCTTTCCCCAGGGTGGCCACTAACCCCAGGCAGCTTTCTTAATATTTCTGTACCCTCCTCTGTGAGGTGATGGTAATTTTAGTAATTGTATCACAGGGCTGTTATGCATCCAACTGTACCAGCACCTAAAAATCACCTTTGTATCCCTACAAAATCCTTCATGACAACAGTCAGGGAGCCTTGAAGTGGTGAAGAGCTGAGGCCTCCCATCAACATCCAAGAGATGTAGAAGCCTCCTTGGAACAGCCACGTGGGTACCATCTTAGAAGCAGCTCCCAGCCCCTGCTGACATCTGACTGCATCCTCCCGAGAGACCCTGAGTCAGAGCTGTCCAGCTAGCCAGTCCCCATATTTCTGACCTGCACAAACTCTGAGACAATAAATCTTTGTTGCTTCAAGTGACTAAGTTTGGGGGCAATGCAGTAACAAGTTACTAACTCCGCATTTGAATGGCAACTTCTAGTTTTCAAAGCAAGCTCACAAAACTTCATGTTAGAATTTCTTAACATTCTATGAAATAAGTAGAACAAGTTATTATCATAAGTTCCCAATTGATAAAAGTAAAACTACCATATGACTCAGCAATTCTACTCCTGGCAGTTTTACCACAAAAGCTCCAAAAACACTAATTCAATAAGATACATGCACCACAATTTTCATAGCAGCATTATTTACAGTTGTCAATATATGGAAGCAACCTAAGTATTTATCAACAGAGAATGCACAAAGAAGACATGGGGTGGGTGTGTGTGTGTGTGTGTGTGTGTGTGTGTGTGTGTGTCTGTGTATGTAGTGGAATACTACTCAGCCATAAAAAACTATGAAATTCTGCCATTTGAAGCAACTAAGAGGGACCTAGAATGTGCTATGCTTGGTGAAAAAAGTCAGAAAGAGAAAGACAAATACTGTATGGTATCACTTACATGTGGAATCTTAAAAATAAAGCAAACTAGTGACTATAACAAAACAGAAGCAGGCTCACAGATATAGAGAACTAACTAATGGTCACCAGTGGGGAGAGGGAAGTGGGGAGGGACATATAGGGGTAGGGGATTAAAAAGTACAGAATAAATAAGCTCCAAGGAAACATTGTACAAAACTGGGAATATAGCTAATATTTTACAATAACTATAAATGAAGTATAAACTTTAAAAATTGTGAATCACTGTGTTGTACCTCTGAAATATAAATAATACTGTACACTAACTCTACCTCAATTAGATTCTCCCAGGAGGCTCCATCAGGGCAGTTTTGGTCATGGGCAGTACCTCCCCCAGCCTGTCGGGGAGAGTGGGCAGGTTTGAACGGGGCTTCAGCTCAACCTCTTTTCTACCAGCAGTGATGCTGGGATTGGCCATGCCTCTCATCACATCTGTCCAAGGACCCCTGGAAAAAGCATAGGGTCAAAGTCACCAAATCTCATACGTGTTTACTACTCTCAAATCTGGAGACCAGCCTCAGGGCGCATCAGCGGTCTTCAGACACATGAAGGAAGAGGGGAAACAGATTGACTGTGTACAAAGCTGTCAACATTTCTCCTTAAGACGTAACTGTGTCCAGGATACTAAGTCCTGTCTCTACCCTTTCAGTGAGAGCAGTTTATTGAATATATTTCTCAGAGCTTAGCGTATAGTGTTCTAAAATATACATACATTAAATGTCCGTTCCCTGTTCTGGAATATTTCTCCTATAAATACTAGCTCTTCTGTACTGACTTTCCCAACTTTCCCACTAGATAATTACCTTCTTGAAACAAGGACTGTGTTCTTAAGAGCACTGATCACAGTGCTTATCATTTAAAAAGAAAGGAAAGACGCCATAAAGTAGATGCTAATGAATTGGAAGAATAGAAAATCAACATATGAAATTTTCTGGAAGAGGTTCCACATGGAATGTGTGCTGGGAAATGTTTCAGTATTTGCTACAATACAGTATCAGAGTTCATGAGTATCTTCAGGGGGAAAAAGTCTTAAGAACTGAAGAATTAAGAAAAAGACAATTCAGAATTTGAATGAAATATTTGCAAATGTGGGGAAAAAGAAGAATCTGCACAAAAATACCCTTGTGTTTATATTTGAGTAAAATGACAATTGATATAGGTATTTCTTTTTCATGTTTCTGTGTTTTCCAAATACTCTTTAATAAGCATGTACTATTTTAATGGAAAAAACTTCTAAAATATGTAACTACAAAACAAATTTTAACAGATTTAGATTCTGCGATTCTGCTTACATTCTAAGGTTTGAATGAACTAGTTTCAGATACATAAAATGATTTCTTTAAAAGGGGGGAAATAAAGAAAAAGAATATGGAAATAAATGTCTTCAATGACTCTATAAATATAACTATTAAAAATCCCCTTTGCCTAATGTCATATCTGAGTGAGTTTGAAACTTGGCTCAGGGGACCTGGAGTTTTAAAGGGTCTCCAACCCCACAGTGCAATGGCTGTAGAAGAAGAAGAGCCAGAAGAAGTCACTGTATTCTTTGCCCAGTTCCTCAACCCAGAGAAGGGCCCTGACAGTGAATTCAAATGTGAAAAAATGCAGCTGAGGAGGAACAGGTCCATTCAGACTAACAGTGAAGGGCCACATTTGTGTCATACCTTGTGTGTGAGGGTGGGCCAAGACCCTATTTGTCTCTGAATCATTAAGGGGGGTCTTATTCAGAATCCACAACAGAATTTCAGTCCCAAACCTGCACCCACCTTGAGTAAGTCTGACCTGGAGCTGGGTGTGACTTTCTTGGCTCTGCATTCAATCCACACAGTCAGATAGGTGATAGACCTGATGCCATCACTTCTGTGTCACAGTGAGAACAACTGGCAAATGCAAGCCTCACAATTACAGGCGTATTTCCACTGGAAAGCAAAGCCATGTTTCGGGTACCGCACCTTCTAGAGGAGTCAGCGCAGCAAAGTGTTAGCTAAGCCTGTGTCTCTGGTATGAAAAGGGAGACATGTCTGGATCCGCAAAGGCAGGGGCTGTGGGAGAGAAGGCTTCTGCTAATAGGGCTGTTATGGCAAGGCCGTGACTACTGGAAGGCAGAGATTAACACTATGTAAGTATTTGTTTAATAAGAATAAATAAACACGCAACCTCGGTTTTCACCCTCCGCCCCTCACTCAGGCTGGGATGATGCACCCACTTTCCCTCCCAGATGTCAGACCTCATGATCCTCTGCGTGGCAGGTTGTCATCCCGGAAGCTCCCTACTTCACTGTCCTCCTGAAGCTGGTGAGAGTCCCTCCCAAGCACACACGTGCTCCCTCCTGGAATCAGCACTGGGCACCCCTATGTGCTCCAGAGTTTCCCCTGGGGTGTCACTCACTCTTCCTTCTTCCTGTCAGTGTGGCCTTATTTAGGGGAAATTGAAAAGAGAATATTATTCGTGAGATTTTTAAAGTCATACCGTCTCCTTTGTACCCTCGTGTTCTTTACACGTCTGCAAGAATCTAGAAGGATTACCAACTTAGGGCGTCTGCAGCCTAGACTCCGGTGGGAGGTGTAAGTCTCAGCCACGCTCTGGCATCTGGGCACTGGCTGCATCCCAGTGTCCTTCCGCTTATGCACGCTTCCTGTTTCTACAACTGCATAACAAGCATCCCCATACCCGGTGGCATTAAGCAAAATCCGTGTTATTATGCTTCTGGAGCATATGCGCCAGGAATTTGAACCCAGCAGGGAGGACTGGCTTGTATTTGGTCCCCTGTGTCTGGGGCCTCAGCTAGCAAGACGGCAATGTCTGGACTCCTCTGCAGGTTCCTGCCCCTACACGGCTGGCCGGACTCGGATGCTGGGCTCCTTGGCACTTTCAGTCTCCGTGGCCTGTCCTTGGGACCCGCCTTCTCTGAGTGGCCTGACACATTCCTCAGAGGAGCCATGTCCTTTTTATTGAGATATGGTTAACAGACAATAAACAGCATATATCTTACTTGAAAGAGAAAAGTTATCTCCTCTTCTTGGATGGATCCCTTGATCTTTATGTAGTGTCCTTTCTTGTCTTTTGTAACATTTTTTATTTTAAAATCTATTTTATCTGATATGACTATTGCTACTCCAGTTTTCTTTGGATTTCCATTTGCGTGGAATATCTTTTTCCATCCCCTCACTTTCCATCTGTATGTGTCCCTAGGTCTGAAGTGGGTCTTTTGTAGACAGCATATATATGGGTCTTGGTTTTGTATCCATTCAGCCAGTCTGTGTCTTTTGGTTGGCGCATTTAGTCCATTTACATTCAAGGTAATTATCGATATGTATGTTCCTATTACCATTTTCTTAATTGTTTTGTTTTTGTTTTTGTAGGTCCTTTTCTTCTCTTACGTTTCCCGCTTAGACAAATTCCTTTAGCATTTGCTATAGGGCTGGTTTGGTGGTGTTGAATGCTCTTAGCTGTTGCTTGTCTGGAAAGCTGAGCCACGTGCTTTTGAAGACCTCATCTCTGGCACCCTGCCACACTCCCTCGGTGGAAGGAGACAGAGGGCCACCCGGGTTCAACGGGGGGGAATGTCGAGCCGGTTCTCCATGGAGGGAATGGAGAACCGCATTTAAAGCTGTCCTTCTGTTATCTGGGCAGTCTATCAAAGTGCCTGTCGGCTAGGATGGTGATGAATGGTGTCCTCTACTTAGCCTGGTGTGCCCAGGGTGTGTGCCTGCTTCAGACTCGGGGTACACCACACCCTCGGGGGGTGAGGGTCTCTCCACCAGCAATGCCACCTCCTCACAGAACACGGGGTTCCCCTGAGCTTTGACTGCGATCATTCTCAAGGAGGGATAGAAAATTTTCAGCAAGTTATGTTGATTCTTTATTTTTTTCCCAACTTCTACTCTCTGTCATGTTGAAGCAGGAAGATAATTGGCCAAAATCCCAGATCTCACAATTCTTTCCTCCTCAAGTTCTGGGGAAGATGGATGCGCCTGGACGACAGTGCCAAGCCAGTGATGGATATTCCTTAGCTCAGAGCCCTGGCCCCAGTCCGCAGTACCTGAGCCAATCACCAACATGCCTCATTCTGTCAAAGTGACCTGCTACTGGACTGTCTCCCCGGAGACTGCAAGCTCCCCAGTGGAACGGCACCTCATATTTTGGATCTTCACCCTCAGGGTGCAACCTTAGGACCTGCCACAAATTATCTGCTCAACAAAGACTTCTCCCTGTGAAAAACATTCACTTAGTGTGGTCAGCATGAGGGAGGAGACACAGGTAGAACTTAGTGTTCTGTGGGTGGGGGGGGGGCCATGGTTTCAGAAGGGCAGGCAGGTCGCACCACCCTGAGATGTCCCCTAGCTACTGACAGTGTGCCTGGAGCTCCCAGGTCATCAGACATCCCATCTCCATCCCACCCCAACTCTGGGACGACTGCGTCCCCTGCATCCTCCTCATCCTACAGCCTCCAGTCACCTTCTCAAGGTTCCTCAGAGCCCGGTGCTCCGAGCACACAGGAGTGTGTAACATCAAGAAGTTTCCTGATGCAGTGAGAGCTCCTGAAGATATCAGAAAGAGTGATTCTGAGCTGCGAGGGGTTCAGGGAAAAGAGGAGGGTGCTTCCAAGTCCGTATTCAGGTGGGCCAAGCAAAGGCAGCATGGAGACCTTCGCCATCACTGGCAGCCAACTAGTTTTGCCCAGAAGTTGTCTCTGTGCAGAAAAAGTACTAACCTCTTTCCAAAGGTGGGGTATATGATGCTGGGGAGGTTAACTAACTTGTCCAAATCACAGAGGCTCTGTGATAACAGTGTGGATAGCTGAGGTGTGGTGAAAGAGAGACTGGTGGCGGCCAAGGCTGAAACCAGTTTCTGGGTGACCTAGGACCTGTCACTGCAGCCTCTGTGACTCAGCCTCCTTATGTGCAGAACCCCGAGGAATTGTGATGGGGACACGTGACGATGGTGAACAAGACAGGCAGTGACTGCACGGTTTACCAAAGTCAGCCCTGAAGTTAATGCAGCTAACCTTCCGGGGCCGGACCCAGGCGCCATCCACTCACTGCAGCACTCCCTGAGGCAGGAGTTAATAACATCCAGGTCTGCTAAACCCAGAGCTGGTGTCCTTCCCATGCAAGGACGTGCCGCTCAGGGAGGATCATGGTAGAGAGGCTAGGGGCGTGGTGTTGGGCTAAGCAGGCACCAAAGCCCACCGAGCTTGCTCACGGTGGGGTCATCCTCTGTCCTCTCCAACACAGCACATACTTGCTGTTCTATAATCACAGCTTCCACTCTTCAGATAGTATTGCCAGGCTTGGAGTGAGATGTTTAAGGAAGCAGGGAAGGATATGAAGGCATCGTATGGTCAGGCTGCTCAAGGTGGCTGTTCTCTTGCTCTGTCCATCACCTGCTCACCAGTCCCTGCTTCACCTACCCCTGCTCACCTGACTATCCAATCCTCTTAACCAAAGGGCTTAATCGGTAACTACCCAGATGCTTGCCCCCTGCCCCAGCGCTGGTTTCCCTGGTAGCTCATGAGCCAGCCTGACCTCAGTTTTCCCTATGACTGGGAGCCTCCTTCGACCCCTTGAGTAGTGAAGGTCACTGCCTTGTCTTGCCTGCTGTTTGATGTACATGGTGGGGACTTGCTGCAGGATTTTTGCATCAGGTGGTTAAGATCCCCTGTCCAATAAGCCATGACTGTCTCTGTCACTGTCTGCGGGCTCTTTCTTAGGTCTGCCGGTTGGGCAACTACAAGGTTTGCAGGCCTGCTGGGTGCAGCCCAATAGATATTTACAAATAAAAACACAAATGATAAAAATGGTTTTTTTCACTTTTAAAAGTTATGGTTGATTTTACTTTTCATCGACTACATTTATTTTGTGTATTTATTTGTTAACTTTTACCTTTTGATGTTTTGCTTGAAGTTTTTGAAACTTCACCCACCTGAAACAAAAATAAACCTCAGTTATCTGCAATTTGCATTTTCAGGGCGGCTTTAGCACCCCGGCACACCACATGTGTGTTACACACTTGGAGGGTATCTCTTACATAATAAGCAGCTATTAACCCACTTGTGCACAGTCAAGTTTGTCATTTGTAACTTTGTTTCTTTGTAATCAAGCTTTGATACTTTGTACTTTGGTCCAGGACTTGGATGGGAAGACTGGAGACAGAAATGGCTGTTGCCGGGAGTCAGTGATCTTTGTGAAAAGGGCCCCCCCTCCCCACTGCCCTTAGCCCTTAATCAAAGTTTGCCATGTTTGCTGTTTGTATTAACTGACTCAGAACTTTTTGCTCTTTTTTTTCTTGCTTTCTTTTATGAATTCTGTGGGTGTATAGGTTGTGGGGTTGAAGACAAGAGCACCCTGCTGTTAGGAGCCAGGGAGGCTAATTCTTGAGGCCAGTCTCCCTGGCAACTGCCCACAGCCTTGACCTGTTTCCCCAAGGGCAGCAGCTAACTTGTGGGCCAGGGTAATTTTTTTTTTAATCTTTAACTTCCCAATTGTAAATATTTGCTTGCTCTTTTCTCTTTGTTAATAAAAAAGTGTCTGTTTAGAAAAGGAGCTTCAAAATTATTGCTGTACTTGAAAAGAAACAAGTAGGAACCCCCCTTTCTGCAGCCCTGCAGTGGTTACTAATGCTGTGACTCTGCCCAGCAAACCCTTTCTGGGGTCGTTATAGCGCCCAGATGAGAATGCTTGGCTAGAGAGGTTTCTGTCTTCTCTGGGGGGTCGGGACAGTGGCTAACAAAGCCCTGGGCTGCATGCCTCTCCCTTTTCTCTCTGCAAAGAGTGTCCAACCAAACTTCCCCACCCAGAGCTTTCTCCCAGCTCATCCTCCTTCCTGGGCCATAAAATGAGCAGGTCTCCTTTTCCTTCCCTCCTTGAAGACTCTGCCCGTCCAGCTGGGCAGGTGGATGGGAAGGTGAGCTCCCCACCATCGGCACTAAGGCCCCCACTGCCTTCCACAGCACCTTCCACGGCAGCCAGTGATTTCCATTTTTCCACCAACTCCTATTTCTCCTTGGGAGGGGGCCAGGTTCCCCCCTCCCAGAACTTGACCCCCAACTGAGATTCACATTTTAGTCTCATCCATCAGCCCCTCACTTGATTCCAAACAGGAGGAGACAGGTAGCAAGTGGAAATAAATCAGGTGGTGTGCTACAAACATTCTGACGGATAGAATCTGAATTCCTGTAGAGGAAGCTCGGCCAATCTCATTTTTTCAATATTCTCATTAAGTGAACTATTTTTTTTTAACAGGGATTGAAAAAAAAGGTTATAGACTGGCCCTGTTTCTTTCCACAGCAGCTCGTCTCGTGGTGGACGAAGCGTGATGGCTGCACGTGCAGGCAGCACCCCAGCCCAACAGCAGGGCAGGTGTGGGGAATTCCATCTCTCCACCGTGAAGGCAGGCGGTCTGTTCAGGCCTGGGCAGCAGTGGGCACTGGCCACCCATTGGCACTGATCGGGTTCTTTGATTCTCTCATATGTGCATGTCTTTGTAATCACTCACCCAGAAGTCTCAGTAGCCGTTCTGTAGAAGGTGAGGCCAAGGAGAGATGGCCTCTCTGCAGAGCTTCCTCAAGACTCAGGTAAAGCTCTGCCTCTTGAGTTCTCCCAGATGCAGTCCCTAACCTGGAGGTTGGCCCCTGCCACGAACAGCTGCGCCACCTCTCAGATCCAGGGAGGGGTAGCAGCTACGTCTGCAACACCAGAGGTGGGTCAGTGCCCCTGAAGTGACCACCAGAGGCCTGCTCTCTGCTGTGGGGTATGACGGGACTGGGGGTGGTCACAGTTAGGTGACATGACATGACACGTCCTGCTCTCATGAGACGTGTAACCCTGAAGGACCCACATTCATCAGCAGGTCGTCATCCCAGCCAGATGGCAAGAAGGAATTCAGACGGAGGGGGAGTGCTGGCTGAGGAACGAGCCCTCTGGAGGGAGGCGTGGCCAGGCTCGGAGGGCGGGCTGGGCTTTGCCTGCAGAAATGGCCCGTGGGGTGTTCCAGACACAGAGAAGACACCACCAGGGGCTGCGTCGCACGGAGGGGCTGGGTCCAGTACCCCGGTGAGGGCGCTGCCTCGGTGGACACCATCGGATTAACCGGTAGAAGTTCCAACCAAGAGCCAACGCGCCTTCAATGCCGGCAGATTATGGGGAGACCGAGCCCAGCTGACAGTCCCACAGGCAGCAGTGACTGCAGCGCACCCACTGATGCTCATTTCCAGGTGCTTCTCTGTCTTGTTAGGCTCCCATTTACCAGTTAGTCATAGACTCACTGCTAAGCCAAGCAAGTCGTTGAATTGCAGATGGAACCAAACAGGTCAGTGGTCCCCATGTAGGAGGAATCCTCTCCTCGGCTTCAGGCCCATGTGGTCGTGGCAATGACAGGCTCCCACTTCTCTCTCTAGAACTTACAGAATTTTTAAAACCGGAAATCCCGTGTCCCAGGAAGTATCCCATCCAGTTCCCACCAAGCTAGGTCAGTCGGTCACCCTAACTTGGAAATGTTAAGATCTACCCACACTGGAGGCAGAGGGACAGGGCTTCAAAACCAACCCCACAGAAACCCCGGGGGGCTCAAAAAGGAGCCTCAGCCTGCTGTTCCATACACGGACACCAGAGGGCAGCAGAGGATCATCGCCGTAACCCGGACTGGGGCCGCCAAGGTTAAAATTCCACCTCTCAGGTCCAGGCCTCTGCGATGTGCGGGATCATGTATTCCTATATACTTTCTGCAGTGTAGTGTCTTAATCATAGTCTATCATCAGATATTTTAGGACTATCTTTAATGTTTAGAAAGTATGTTAGCAGCATGCAATACTTACATCCTGTCTCAAGCAGAGGTGGTCCATTGCAAGGACATTGTTGGCTTCAGTTGTCATGCTTTTTTTTTTTTTTTCTTTTTCTTTTAAAAAGAGTTTTATTGAGATATAATTGACATACAACAAATGCATATATTTAAAGCGTACAATTTTATATCATGGGCTTTTTTAAGATAGAAAACTTAACAGAAACCGTGGATACTGTAGAAATGCATTTGCTCAGGAATAGTCCAGTTGTTGCAATATTTGACTATTTGGTCATTACAGAAAAACTCTTAACTGTAAGTAGTGGTTGTTGCTGTGATAGTCTATTACCTGTGTTTCTATCTGTAATGATGTGCTTTATGCACTAGACTTTAATATCCTCAAACCTGGGCAAATGCACAGGTATTTTTAAAAGAAACATGATTTATAAGGATTAAACACCATGATCAAGTGGGATTTATCCCAGAGATGCCAGGATTTTTCAACATCTATAAATAAAACAGTGGGATACACCACATTAACAAACTGAAGAATAAAAACAATATGATCATCTCAATAGATGCAGAAAAGTCTTCCGTTAAAATTCAACATCCATTTATGATAAAAACTCTCCAAAAAGTGGGCATAGAGGGAACATATCTCAACATAATAAAGGCCATATATGACAAACTCACAGCTAACCTCATACTCAAATGTGAAAAGCTGAAAGCATTTCTCTCTAAGATCAGAACAAGACAAGGATGCCCACTTTTGTCACTTTTATTCACCATAGTATTGGAAGTCCTGGCCATAGCAATCAGGCAAGAAAAAGAAATAAAAGGAATCCAAATTGGAAAGGAAGAAGTAAAAATGTCACTGTTTGCAGATGGCATGATACTATGCATAGAAAATCCTAAATATGCCACCAGAAAAGTACTAGAGCTCATCGATGAATTCAGTAAAGTTGCAGGATACAAAATTAATATACAGAAATCTGTTGCATTTCTATACACTAACAAGAAACTATCAGAAAGAGAGGTTAAGGAAAAATCCCATTTGCCAACACATCACAAAGAATAAAATACCTAGGAATAAACTTACCTAAGGAGATGAAAGACCTGTACTTGGAAAACTGTAAGACACTGATGAAAAAAATTGAAGATGACACAAACAGATGGAAAGACATGCTGTGTTCTTGGACTGAAAGAATTAATATTGTTAAAATGACCATACTACTCAAGGCAATCTACATATTTAATGCAGTCCCTATCAAAATACCAATGATGCATTTTTTAGTGAACTAGAACAAATAATTTTAAAATTTGTATGTAAACACAAAAGACACCAAATAACCAAAATAATCTTGAGAAAGAAGAACAAAGATGGAGGAATTACACTCCCTGACTTCAGACTGTACTACAAAGCTACACTAATCAAACCACTATGGTACTGGCACAAACACACACATACAGATCAATGGAAGAGAATACAGAGCATAGAAATAAACCCATGCACCTGTGGTCAATTAATCTACAACAAAGGAAGCAAGAATACACAATGGAGTAAAGACAGTCTCTTCAATAAGCAGTGCTGGGAAAACTGGACAGTTACATGTAAAAGAATGAAATTAGAACATTTTCTGACACTGTATACAAAAATAAATTCAAAATGGATTAAAAGCCTAAATGTAAGACCAGAAACCATAAAACATAGGCAATACACTCTTTGACATAAATCTTAGTAATATTTTTTTGGATCTGTCTCCTAAAGCAAGGGAAGCAAAAGCAAAAAGCAAACAAACGGGACTTAATTAAACTTAAAAGCTTTTGCACAGCAAAGGAAACCATCCACAAAATGAAAAGACAACCTACTGAATGGGAGGAAATATTTGTAAATGATATGACCAATAAAAGGTTAATATTCAAAAATGTATCAACAGCTCATACAACTCAACATCAAAAAAACAAACAACCTGATTTAAAAATGGGCAAAAAAATTAGACTTTTCAAAGAGGAAATCTAAATGGCCCACATGCACATGAAAAGAAGCTCAATGTCACTAATCATCAAGGAAATGCAAAACAAACCCACAGTGAGATATCACTTCACACCTGTTAGAATGTCCACCATCAAAAAGAACACAAATAACAAATGTTGATGAGGATGTGGGGAAAAGGGAGCCTTAATACACTGTTAGTGGGAATGTAAGTTGGTGCAGCCACAGTGGAAAATAGTGTGGAGATTTCTCAAAAAACGAAAACTAAAACTACATATATGATCCACAATTCCACTCCTGGGTATATATCTGGGGTAAAAAAACCAAAAACACTAATTCAAAATGACACATGCACCCCAATATTCACAGCAATATTATTTACAATAGCCACGATATGGAAGCAGCTTAAGTGTCCCTCGACAGACGAATGGATAAAGAAGATGTGGTATCTATCTACCATGGAATACTACTCAGCCATAAAAAAGAATAAGGTATGCCATTTACAGCATGACAGATGGACTTGGAGGGTATTGTGCTAGGTGAAATAAGTCAGACAGAGAAAGACAAATACCATATAATACCACTTACATGTGAAATCTAAAAATATAAAACAAACTAGTGACTATGAATAAAAAGAAACAGACTCGCAGATGTAGAGAACAAACTAGTGGTCATCAGCGGGGAGAGGGAAAGGGGGAGAGGCAAGACAGAGGGCGTTAAGAGGTACAGATTATCGTGTATAAAATAAGCTACCAGGATATATTGTACAACACAGGCAATACAGCCAATATTTCATAATAACTATACATGGAGTGTAACCTTGAGAACTGTGAATAACTATATTGTACAGCTGTAACATATAATATTGTATAGCAACTATAAATCAATAAAAAAACTAAAAAACTTAAAATAACTTATCTGTAAGAAGAAGAAACAACCAAGTGGGGAAAGTCGGGGGGTTGTGGTGGGATGAATTGGGAGATTGGTATTGCCATATACACATTACTAATAAGAAAAAGAATATAAAATTGTACACTTTATACTTTAAATATATGCAGTTTATTGTATGTCAATTATATCTCAATAAAAGTTCTTAAAATCAAAGAAACATAGTTTACCTGCACAACACTGACCAACTTTGAGAGAGGTTGAGGTGGTTTTGTGGGTATAAACAGATGGTAACAATTTGAGTAAGTCCCTCTCATGCTAGCAATAAAATTGTCTACTTCATTTATCGAGTCATGTTCATGCCCTGCTTTTATACACTTGCATCTATCAATAAACATTGTGATACTTGAGACCAAAAGGAAGAGGCCACATCTGTGTCTGTGAGATGTCCACAAAGTCAAATCTCCTGGTATTTTTCAGAGTAAAGTCTTCATTGAAATTGTTTTTATTGTCTTTGAAGGGTGAAGACGTCTGGTAGTTTAGCAGAAATGACATCCTGCGATTGTGGAAGATATAAAAGTATATGACATATTTTCATCTGGAATGTGGAAAACAAGGCAGGGCCTCAGAATCTCTGGATGGTTTGCAGTTGGGAGGGGCCCAAGGTTACTTAATTAGGCTGCTCCACTCTCTGGGGTGAAGACGTCTTGTTAAGAAGGAGATGATCGCCAGGGCAGGACACCAATCTTCAGCTGGGGCCACAGCAGCCTTGGTACCATCCTGTGCACGTACACAGATTCCTTCTCCTGTTCTGAGACCTGCAGGGAGGCAGGTGTCAACAGCTCCACGTGACAGGAGAGAAGATGAGGTCAGGGCAGCGCTAGGAATGGGCATCTGGCCTGGGCTTCTTTGCTGGCCCTGCTGTGTCCACCCAGCTCCCTGAGGACACCACCTCAAGCAGCACATACCTGCAGGGCTGAATTCTGGAGACCAGCCCTTGTGCCCAGGGGAGCCACTCCAGGTGAGCCTACCTTCGGGCACAAGAGAGCAGTGCACAGGTGAGCCTGCCTCCGGGCACCAGGGAGCAGTGCACAGGTGAGCTGGCATCCAGGCACCAGGGAGCAGTTCAAACCAGCTAAAGACGGGGAATCAGTGCCGCAAGCTCTGGTGGCCAGGAGTTTCTCTAAGATCACTCATCGTTTCCACAGCAGTGCCTGACACGTAGTAGGCACTTAAGAAACTTTGCAGGGTGGATAATTATCCCAACAGGCTGGTTCTCAAGAACAGGGTCCCAAGTAGGGCTTAGTCTTTGTTTTATTCCCTAAGCACTTTGAATGGTATAACCCTCCATTAGTTCCTAGGGCTGCCGTAGCAAGCTGCCATAGTCTGCATGACTTACAGAACAGAACTCTCTTCCCTCACAGTTCTGGAGGCCAGAGATCCAAAATCTGGGTGCTGGCAGGGCCATGCCCTCCCCAAAGGCTTTAGGGGAGACTCTCCTTGCGTCTTCCAGCTGGTAGTGTTTCAGGCAGTCCGTGGCATCCTTGGCTTGTGGCTGCAGCATTCCCATCTCTACTTCCGTTTTCACAGTAGTAGAAAACTTCTCTCTCTTCTTCCCCATGTCTCCCATGGTCCAAATCTGTCTCTCATCAGGCCACTGTCATTAGATTAATCCCACTCTGGTCCAGTATGATCTTGCCACAATCCTTACCCTAATTATATCTGCAGAGAGCCTATTTCCAAATAAGATCACAATCTGAGCTTCCAGGGAGTGTGAGTTTTGGGAAGGCGCTGCTCAACGCACTGCACACACCAGGAGGACAGCATCCATGGATGCTGACGTGGCAGACGTCCCTACGCTACGTGCTTTGCTTCTTTTCACCTTTTCTCCTCAGCACCACCCAGTGAGGCAGGTACTGTTATTATCACTCCCATTTTACAGGTGGAAAACCTGAGACAGGTTATGTCACTTGTCCAAAGTCTCAAAGCTAAAAGGCAGCAAGCCCAGAGCTAGAATCCAAGTGGACACAAGACCCTCAACCCTTCGGAGCACCAGGTGAAGCTGCCCAGGTGATGCCCTGTCTGGGAAGGTGCTCCGACGCTCTGCTCTGCCAGGAAATACCCTAAGACACCTTCAACAAATAATTAGAACTAATTGAAATTTCATTTATGTGACTACTTTAAAAATGCTGGAATGTCCAGAAGATGAATCTGGGAAAAGAACAAAACCAGCTGTTGACAACCAGATGTCCATCCCCCGCTGTAAAGTTCTTGGCCTGCCACACACCACAGGGAGTTCTCACTAATCTTAGATTCCTCAACGTGCCAAAACTGAGATCTTCGTAACCTTCCAGGCTATAACTTTGAGGGGCACATGAGAGGACAAAGCACACAACGTGGAAATTTCGGTCCTCACAGACCTCCTAGTCGGGGTGCTCACAGCCCATTGGGTGACACACGCGGCCCCATGGACCATCCCCAGTTCACAGGCACTGTGGGGTCAGACCTAAAACCAAGGCCCAGTATCAGGGCTGGCCTTGACATCTAGTGAAACCTGGGAGGCCTCGGATGTGTTCACCACAAGCCCCCTCCCCACTCTGCTCCCTGGACAAGGTGCCGTGGGCAGCAACCCCCCACCAACCAAGGGACCAGGCACCTGCATCTCCCTTCAGGGTGGGCACCAGGTCCTGCCAGCCCGTGAAGATATCAAACAAGGCATCCCATCTTCCCTCTGGAACCAGACGTCACCTCACCCGCTCGTTACTACAAAGCCGGCCCCTCATCGGACCTGATGATTTCCTCTGTTCTGAGTAGCATCTCTGTGAGGCCCCGGTGGCGTGTGACAGGCACGGTCTTCCACCCCAGGGGTTGTGAGTACAAGTGACTAATAAGCCGACACTAATCTCATCTGTCCAATGTTGGGTGTAGGGCGTTTGGCCATCCCCAGAGCCCTGGGGCAGGAATCTTTCCCTCACTGAGGGGGTGCAGAGAGACAGCCACAGGGAGAGACATCTACAGCACGATGTGAAAAACATGAGATGAAACACGTGCGAAGCTGAGGAAAGCAGAGACACAAATAGTTTTCCCTGGGACAGAGCTTAGAGGAGATGCCAAGAGGTGGACCCTGGGTGGACGCAGGGCTGGGAGGACTTTCAGGCCATGGAACGATGTGGGTGTGGGTGTGACAACCAGGAGACAGCTTGGGACACCCCATCTCACTCCGCAGCTCTTGAATCCAGATTCCAGCACTATTGTTCAGTGGACACGGTGTGGATACCTTCCGAACAGGAGCTGCAGAGGCCACTGTGGGTGGAAGGGAGGTGTTTAAAGAGGCTCCGAGTCTGACGGAGGAGAACCACCTGCCTGTTACCAGCTGTAGGGTGTCATGGCCTTACCTGTAATCAAGAAATGGTACAGGTTGGGGACTTATCTGAAATAGCGCCTCCAGGCACTTCTGTGGATGACTTTGCGGCAACTTCCTGGGGGCTTTGGTTCCGTGGACTCATTTTTGACGGAGCTGCAGAGGTAACTTTTAAAATCCCGTGTGAAATATACACTACCCTGAAGGGGGTGAGGCGATAGCAATCTGGCAAATTTTTTTTAAACAAATGGAGATGCAAGCCAAGGAGAGGACTGTCGGGAGGCACTGAGAGCAGCGAGCTGGATAAACCTCAAGTGTCCAAGCTGAAGGGCATCCTGTTAATATCACAGAAGAACCAGAGTTCAAGGCGATCGTATAACTGTCACCTCAAAAAAGGCAGCACTTGATTCATGACTGAGTCAGGATATGAATCCTTGACTCGCATTCAACGCATGACACTTGCCCATGTTTCCGTGCCAATAATTTTAATTTAATAAGCCCACGTGTCAGGGGCCACTCAGATACGTTACAGCTGCAGCCTCCCCTCCCTCAGGCCTTGGAAAGGCCAGCTCCCTGGCTGGTTCCTCCCTCCAGCGTCTGCAGGGACGTTCCGTGCTGCACTCACTCTGTGCGTGTGCCCTGCTAATGGGGTACAGGGGTCGCTCCTCAGGGCACGCCAGCTGGGATGGCCCAAATGTAGCCCACAAGAGCCTAGGAGCATAGCCTTCGGTGACCTTGGGGACATTCCCATGCAGGGAAGAAAAATGCTGAGAACAGGAAAAATACAAGCAAATACGTTGATTACTGGAATTCGGGGCTAAAAATCAAAATCACTCAAATACAACATGGAAATTAGGCCTGACAAGGACCACTTTCTGATTATGAATCCTTTTACAAAAGAATATACAACAGAGATAATAGGTTATCTTTAACCCCAGAGAAGGATGAGTATTGAAGAGGAATTAATAATAAGTCTAGTAATTACTTAGTCAACATCAGTGTGGACTTACACACGATGACGAGGCGGTGACCTTAACCTGAATTCTTTTTCTCTCCCCAGTCAAACAAAGACAGACAGTTGGCCGGGATTAGCAACAACATGTGCCAAAACACCACCCAAGATTTGTAACCTGAAGTAAATGGGTGTGAAAAAGCTGAAGGAGGAGAAAGAAAGAGGTGGCACTGTAAGGTGTGGACCACCCGAAAGGAAAGACACTGGTCGAACCAGCCATTTGCTGAAACTGGTGCCAACCTCTGAACACCAGACCACTGCCTCTCTGCAGGGCCCACCCAACTGTCTCTAGAGAGCAGTCTCTGAGCAGGTTTTGTTTTGTTTTGTTTTTTTACTCGATAATGGATGAAAAGACTGAAGTTCCTGACGATCACCAAGCCCAGTGAGAACAGAACGTCCTTTATCACCGGCACCCGCAGCCAAGACGGCGCTGCCCTTATTAGCACCCACACGGACCTGGGCCTTGGGTTCTGATGCATGCAGTTCCGCAGACCAGAGTGGACTCTCAGGGTTCTCTAGACGTCCAGTCTTCCAGATCCAAATCCTCTCTGTGCCCACGTTGTGTTTCTCCACGTTATCTGGGTGCACTCTTTTGTTTCCTTGGTTTATAGTTTCATATTGTCTTACGAGAGGTTTTCATGTCTGCATTTTCAATGCCTGGAAACACTGTCAGTACAGCCTTTCGGTATTTATTTCTATAGAGGGTGATTTCTCCCCTCTAATTAACAGACTTTTTAAAACGCTCGTTCCCATCTAACTAGGAACGGCTACTGTGTGCTGTCTTGACCTTGATTTTCTCTCTCTTTAACCTGAATAATCTGTCCACCATCAGTTCACTTCTGGGCAAGGAGCTCTCACTGAAGCCATGTATACCATCTTCCAGACACCAAGAAGACACAGCCCACGATCTGATGGCTTAGGGACTTCACCCTGAAGTCTGGCTTTCCTATTTGGGGAGTTTCAGCAGACGGTGTCTGATATGCCAATAGTTGGGTTTAAGAAGGTGAGAGAGTAGTGTGTCCAGTGTACCACAAAGAAGGGGTAACTGGTTAAGAGGAATTGAGTTTGGGGAGGACAAGTAATCTTAGCCAGAGGAAGAAAATAAAAGTCATATTTTAGACAGAAGAGGCAGCCTGAGCAGAGGGATAAGGACAAACAGAAGAGCATGCATGTTTGGTAAATGTTCATGACCATGGAAAGTCGGGGGTGAGGGGTGGTGGGCTGGAAGGCAGAGAGCCAGATGGGGCGTGAGAAAAGGCTGTCTTCAGCCTCTGGGGCCTTGAGCTTCTGTCTGTAGCAAGAGAGAGAGGTCAAGGCAGGATTATATTATATGCACATTTAGCCAAGTGAGAAACCCCTGGGCCTTTCAGTCTAATGAGCCAGTAGTTTCCATTGTTGGCATAAGCTACTTTGAGTTGTCTTCTGTGATTTGCAACTAACACAAATGGGTAGCCAGAGAAGCATTTGACAGGGTGGGGGATGTGGTCCCCCCTGCATCTCGGAGCTGCCTTTAGCTGCTGTTGGAGGATCAGGGATGGGAGGGAGTGGGGGATTCAGGACATGGAGTGGAGATGACTGCAATGTGCACAGTCGAGTAGGCTCTAAGATAAGACATGGGAATGGAAACAGGGAGAGAGAAGGTTTGGAGAAAGAACAGCCAACGTTCGAGCCTAATTAAATGTAGAGGAAGATTGTTGAGAATGACCCTGGGTTTCTGTGGTAGGTGAGCAGTGGAGACAAGGAACAGCTCTGGGAGAAGGTGGACCTGCTTGGTCTTTATTATGTGAAGTTTGAATTATTGTTGGAGATTTAGGGTCCCAATAAATAATATACCTCTGCTTGAGGGCTCAATTCAGAGATCAGAAGAAGGTCAGTTGATTGGAGATGCAAGTGTGAGATTTATCATAGAGAAGAGCTCTGCAGGAAGATGGAACTTAGGAGGATGGCCTATTGGGCCTGTCAGTATATCCCCCTGCTCTGCATGGCCCAGAGAAGGTGAGAACCTAGCAAGTCTGTCGACACATCAGCCTCAAGGGAGGACCCAGAACAGCTGAAACCCAAACTCACCCACCAGGAGTGAGAGAGGTGAGGAGTGGTTGCAAAGGGAATTCTGCCACAGCAGACCCCAGAAGAGGGTGAGTGTGACTGCCAGCAGATCCCTACAGCCTACAAGGGCAGCCCCCAGCTGGTCCTTCCAAGCCTGTGTCCGATGTCCCCGGGGAGATGCACAGGTGTGTGCTGGATACACATGAAATGAAATCTTGAGAAGTCATGGGCTCCCTGGCAGAGACTTTACGTAGGAGACAGCAGTGGCCTGCAGTGGCCCCAGGATGCAGCCCTCAGAATCACCACTGTCTGAAGAGAGGGACCAGAGGAGCAGACGCTTTTTAATGAGACAAAACAATGATTTCCAAGGAGAGCTAACAAAGGGGAGTGTCCCCAAAGTCAAATGTTATGCTCCGTAAAGAAGTCCATGAGGATATGCATTGAAAATTGTCCCTAGGTTTTGGCAACGTGGGCATCACGTGAAATTCAGAGAAACAGCCAGGGCAGGATTCCCACGTCGGTCACAGTGCGGTATCAAGGGGGTGGCGGGTGGGGGCTACCTCCTGACAGCTCAGGTCAGCAGGGCCATGTCCTGCTGGCATCCCAAGCGAAAATGAAGTGACAGAACACTGGGTGTTGCCGGCCGAATTCTCCCCTGTGTAGCTCAGAGGGGAATCTGAGTGGAACCATCTCACAGCCCCTATGTTTTAGGCCAGAGGTTTTCAATCTGGGCTCCTGGGTACCCTTAGGTGCAAGTGTCATGGCTCGAGTGCGGGTTGGAAAAGGATTTCCAGACACAAGGCAGAAAGTAAGGAAGATAGAGTTTATTAGAGAGAAGGGACGCTGTAAAGACAGCGGGATGACGTCCTGGCAGACCAGGGAGAGCCGACGCTCTGGTGGGCTCACAGCCAACTTTTATAATCCCCAAAGCAAGGAACATTCCTGCTAAGAGAATGGCGCTAATGGATTGGTCAGTGCGCCAAAGGCAACAGGTGTCATTAGGTGATAGGCTAGGGTCCTATAGGGTGCTTCCCTAATGGGGTCCGGTTTTCAGCTGGCCCAAGTCATGAGTCAAAGATTGCTGTGGGGGTTGAGATACCTCCGGAATTTAGTTGCTCGGACGGTCGGGTTAAGTCTGGAATCTTGTCTTGTGACTTTGGTATAGGGCTCCACAGCAAGCAGTCAGCTTACCCCTACTCCAGCCCAAACGCCTCTGAACGCGACAGCTCTACCTTTTCCTCACAGACCTGATACTCCACTTTCATGGCAGAGTCCCAATTTCCCTTAAAGTTTGTAAAACTCTGATAAAGACTAATAAAATAGCATCTGAATTCACTCTACTTTTTTGTTTCATCTTTTACTTTAATTAATTAATTTGTTTATTTTATTTTAGGCTGCATTGGGTCTTTGTTGCTGTGCAAGATTTTCTCTAGCTGCAACGAGCCGGGACTACTCTTCCTTGTGGTGCATGGGCTTCTCATTGCAGTGGCTTCACTTGTTGTGGGACATGGGCTCTAGGCATGTAGGCTCAGGGGTTGTGGCTCTCGGGCTGTAGAGCTCAGGCTCAGTAGAGCGCAGGCTCAGTAGTTGTGGCACACGGGCTTAGTTGCTCCGTGGCATGTGGGGTCTTCCCTGACCAGGGCTTGAACCCGTGTTCCCTGCGTTGGCAGGTGGATTTTTAACCACTGCGCCACCAGGGAAGCCCCTCCTCTTGTTTTTTATTCTTTGTAAATTCATTAAATTAAAATACACACTTGAAAGATTAATGCTGAGAAAAACAAAGGTCCAAAAACTTATGAAATTACAGTCTGGCATTGAGTTAAGAGGGCATATACTGTGTGCATTTATAGAAAAGATTAGCTTATGATTGCAGTTAAAAAAAAATCCACACAAAGGAACTGTATCTTTACTGCTAAACATAAGCTAAAATTATTTAAATATTATTCAATCTGCAAAGGATATTTTTATCAACCAAAGTTTATATTTTCTGCATATTTTTACATTTAATGGTGCATTTAATTATTTGATCTGTAAGATATATTCTGAATATTGCAAAGCTACTTTGCTACATGAAATACGGGATTGTGATGGAGACACCACTTTACAATCTTACTTGAGATGTAAATAAGCTGCTCTTCACCTTTGTCTCATCAGGCTGCCTGTGACAAGAGAGGAGAGAAGAGAGGCAGGATAAAGGCAGGAGTCCTGAGCAGGGGGCTGGGAGGAGCCCAGACTCAGTTAAAGGAAGTGGACAATGCAGAGGGCACAGGCTAGGGTTTGATTCTTCAAGAAAAGAAGTTCCCCTTATCAGCTGTGTTGATGGGACAGGTGGGAGATTGAGTCCCGGCCCTCCTTATATTCCAAGAACACCTTGGGCAGCAACCCAGTTTATGAAGCTTACGAGAGCCTCCTAACTACTCCTGCGTGTTTTGTTTTGTTTCATGTTTGAACCTGTTCCTTTCTTTAATACTGGCATCGAATGCCTAAGAAACCCAAGCAGGCTGCTTATCCAGGGGCCAGAAAGGATGCTTCAGAACACTGGTAAACTGGCCTTTCCTTCAACGGAGAAAAATCCCATGGAAGAAGGATGATTGACAGGTGGGTCACAGAGGAACCAGCCAGAAGATTCTAAAGAAGAAGGAGCTTAGTGGGATGGGATCCACCCTGAAACACTGAGTCCCATGCACTGTGCTGCAGGCAGGTGAGCCTCAGATGACCTCTATTTCTTCTGGGTTTGATCATGTCTTCACGTGTAAACGGTTCCAACAACAGTGAAAGAGGTATGGAATCAAGGAACGTTGTGTCTCCTCCCATTGCTTCCTGGTGACTCTCAGAAGATTTGGTCACAATAGCAAAAGAATTTGCTCTCTAACAGTTAAACAATCTTCTTTCCACTGCACTTGTCATCACATGCTGGTCCTTCTCCAAAATTTAAACATCAGACGACGTTCAGTGGGTGAGGGGGATGGAAAGAACGCGCCCAGAGCACTAATGTGCAATGGTGCGTTTACTCCCACCCCACATGAAGGAAGCCTGGTCCTCTCACTGCCTTACATGTGCTGTCCTCTAATGAATTCAAATATCCCGTGCTTTGAAAAACTATGACGTACGCATGCGTTGAGTTTCACATGTGATCTATTTCATTCCTACAACCACACTATGTGGTAGGTATCACTACTCTCATTTTAAGGTGAGAAAACCAAGAACCAGCAAGGTGAGTGACTTCTTAGCAGCAAGTGGCAGAGACAGGTCCGAAGTAGATTTGGGACTAACAGCTAGACAGGCCGAAAGGCAAGGACAGCCAGTAGGTAAAAAGTGATTTGCTAACAAATCTGAGGACATAATCATGTTTCTCTTTAAGAGAACCATCAAACCGCAAGTGTGGCCAATTGATTCTGCTTCCTTTGTGTTGTCTTCTTCCCCTGGGAGTACAGAGCTATCTGTACTTGTTTATCGTCCAGTTATTATCAACTCGAGTGAACGGGCAGGCTTCCAAGTGTTCCCCATGGCTTTCCACCTTTTAAACCCGCAGAGCCGAACTCAGAGCAACTCTAAACTGTTAGGAATTGAAACCAATGCGTATTAAGACAAGAATGATGAGTGTATAAACTATTCAGAATGAAATTTCAAAACTCAGCACGCGCCCCTTGAAGAAAAACAAACAAGCTGACCAGCCCGCGGACCGTGTGCAGGGTTCTCAGAGCCAAGCAGTCCATTATGCAAAAGTAGGTGCTTCCCAAGTGCTCTGCTTGATAAGGAAAACAGTGCAGATTTTGCCAAATTAAATCTGTCCTGTGGAAGGGAGGCTCTCCTCACTGAGTTGAGACGTATCTAAAGAGAATAATAAAAGCACATATGGAAGTCCAGGGGGACATACAAGTACAGAGCCTTCCTGATTTTTGCAATAAAACATTTAGGCCTGGCTAACCTTCTGTGACCAGGACGAGATGAGATTGTACAGCTTCTCTGATCTGTGTCCATTCCAAAGACTGAAAACGGTGCCCTGGTCCTCATCACGTGAAAGACAGGAAAGGGAAACTCACTTTCAGAATCTGGTAGAGCTCCCTAACTTCTCGTGAAGTATGAAATCAAAACGCCTTTTTCCCCTTCTAACTACCTACCTTCTTCGTTTGTCATAGAAGTGGATGGAGTGATTTATGGGTTTCCACTTTGTTGGTCGATAAATTTTAAAAATTGGAGATTTTTTTAGAAAGATTTCTGGGCCTTAGCCTCGTGGATGCTCACTGACAGATCGGGGGGCCTCCAAGTACGGTTTCTGCAGTGTTTTCTGGTTTTAACGTCCACTGCTCCTTTTTAATTATAATCTTTCATTCATTTCCTACCCAGTTTGGTGTTTTCCCTCAGCTCAGCCATCATAATTCAGTTGGGCCTTTGCTCGGTAGACCTGTTTTCTAACCATTTGATTGTTTTCACTGCTCTCATGTGAATGTTCTCAAATTCCCAACCCCTTTAAACATGTTATTGCATTAACCATATCATGACTGTAACCATGATAACGTTTTCAGAGGCAATGTTTACCATTGTCAGACTGACAGCTCCTACACATGTATATCTATGTGTGTGTATAATATACACATATACATATACACGTAAAGTTATCTCTGTTAAGTTACTCCGGGGAAATAACAACAAGCTCTTTTTCCACTGACTCAACAGTGTCTCTCTGTAGAGCTTTTACTGCTGCTATCATCTTTCCAGAAGTTGTCTCTTTCTCCCCAGCTCCCCTGTGAAGAAGGGTTTCACTAGAATATTGCACTGCCTGGGGGGTGGTTTGTAGGTTGGGAAAAATGTGATTTAGTGCATTTGGGAGTATACCGTATATCCCCATGAGACTTGCAAATCTGTTATAAATAATTCCTTGTAGTTTCCTTGTCAGAAAAAAGACCAGTTCATCCCAGATGACTATGGCCGTCCTAGGTCTATTGTTGCAGAGCTGGAAATGCAGTAGGGAGACTGCGAAGGTGGTTATTCATTTATTTGGGAAATGCAGTCGCTGACCGCCGGTTATTTCAATTGCACCAGGCCTTACTGAACATGCGGAGCTCTGTTTTGTTAGTGCACTGGGTCTCATGTCGGTGCCTCCCGGTGCTACGTCGATCATCTGCTGGTGGTGGGAGCTTACGGCAGTGAGTCTCTGAGGAGCTCGTCCGGACCTTGTGTTTGCATCTGGTTTCCTCTGGGAGAAGTTCATCTTCTAACCCCAGCCACCACAACAAGAAAGGCGAAACATATGCAACACTGCCTCTGGGCATCAACGACGGAGAATCGGAGAGGGTCTACGATCTGAACAGAACCGGATAGCAGCTCAGATCCCATGCGTGGAGCGACCTCCCGTCACACACCTGGACCCCTGTGGCCAGCGAGGAGCTTTCCCACTTCTCCCACAAAACAGAAGTAGAAATCAGAGTTGACAAAGCACGTGCCTGCACTTTAATCTACGTTTCCGGCCGTCCAGCTCATTCCGACCACTGCCGCCTTTGGCTCAGCCCCCACGAGGCACAGGGGTGGCTGCTTCTTCTGGGCTCACCGTGGGTCAAAAATCATGTTCTTCTTGACTTCAGATCCTTTCCGTGTCTCTGCTTCAAGAGGGGTGTATCATAATCGCATCCGTATTTCTCAACGTAACTTTTTGATTGTCATAATAAAGCGCCCAGGTAGCCCACTCTTCAAGACAACAGCTGTTCTAGAAGGAGCTAGCAGTGCCCCCCCATCCCCCAACACGTCTCACTGTCTCACCCGCGGGTACCGTGGGGGGATCTGCCCCCTTGGCGTCAGCACCTGGGCCCGCAGTCTCCGGAGACGCCATCCCAGCAGCACCTCCCCCGCTGCCTTTGGCCAGGTCACAGCTCCAGACAGCGGCCGCCCTGCTCTGCCTCCGGGCTGTGGGAAGTGAGGGAGCTGGTCTAGGCTGGAGTGGAGCTGAGACGGACCGAGCCAAAGGCTTTTGCCTGAAGCTGCACTGTCTTCCTTTAAAGTCCCTTTCATCTGTTATTGTATGCATGTTAATTTGCCCCAAAAGTCCTCACGGAGACTCTTTGCAAGGCGCCTTGCCAGTTACTGGTGAAGTTAGTGAAGTCTCAGGGGCAGCGACTACCGCATCTGGCCCGGGGACCCAAGGATGGCCTCCAGAAACCTGTTGGTGTAATCACGTGTTTTAATGAAATCTGCCAAGGTAAGAATTAACTGCAATTGGGGTCAATTCCCCCCCAGTTACCCCACTTCACCTTCCCCTAGTAGCTGGGGATATATTGCTTGGCCACGGACAATTTAGAGATCTAGTCTGTGGAGCTGCTTTAAAGATACACTCAGCCTGTAATTTAACCTGATCTGTTGAATGGCTTTGCGATCACTTCCCTGTGTCACTAAGTTCCTGGTAGCTGTCCTTCCCATCCGCTCAGGAGACACGTGCAAAGACCCAGACCAGAGGTCCCTCGTTAGGAAAATCTCCCATAGGTGTTGGCACCAGAGCCTGCGGTAATGGAGGGGAAAAGAGTTTCAAAACTGATGCCATTGGAACGCCGTCCATGGGAATGTCTTCCAGTCCCCAGATGTGTAAAATTGTAAGCAGATTTCCTTATCACGATGCATGTTCCTCCCATCAGGAATGTCCTCAGTGAAGCAGCACTGAAGTTTAGAAATACATTCATATCTTTTTTGCTTTTTTTGATGGAAATACGCTGAAATAGAATTTATCAGTATCTTTGTGTTTGTAGAGCACACACTTATTTCAACGCTGCAAAAGGCAGGACCTACCCCATGTGAAGCTGCATGTTCTATGTTCAGCCATAAAAATAAATTTTAAGCAAGCAAGATGAGGCAAAGACTCAATTACCTTTCTAGTTTTTCTATGAAAAATCACAATCACTGAAAAAGATAATCAAAAGTACCATCCACCCCCAAATTACAGGAAAATAAAACAGTGCGTCTGTGGCAGTTCATGCGTTCATTCATTTGTGAGTGTGTGTTTCTGTTTAAATAATAATTTGATGTTATTTACTTTCTCATTTAAAATAAGTATTCTTATTTGTACTGTGTGTTGTGATCTTAGAACGAGCTTCCGATCTTACAGAAGCCGAGCGAGAAAGACAGCATCCCTGCAGCTCCCTGCCTGGGTACCAGTTTGAGTGCCCAGCTCTGTCCCAGCTTCATGACTTCTGCGCCCTGAGTCCTGGATGCCAGGGGTTAAATACCATGCCCTTACCTCTGCCCTCTGTCTGAACATTCTGGCTCCTGTCGCGTCCACTCTTTGATCTGGTTTCAGGCTCAGGAGTAGAAAATAACTTCTTGTCTTCCAGCGCCCTGGTCGGGGTCCCTGAGCATCTTATATAATCAGCCCATCCTTCTACTCGGTTTCTGTTCAGTGCCTTGTCCTGCACCTGGCAGGACTCTCTTATGCCCTCATCCCTGTTCAACCCCTGCACCCTGATGACGTCTTCCAAAAGCAAGTTTGGCAAGCTCGTCGCTTCATGCCACGGCCTGAAGCCAGGCTGGCCCACACCTCTCCACCTCATCGGGGCTCTGCCCTCCCCTGCAAGTCCAAGCATGGCTTGCCCTGCCACCATGGACCCCCTGGGACCACCTCCCCACAAGATTTTCATGCAAGGTGCTGGTTGGCACTCCCGAGGACAGAGATTGGAACTTTTACTCGAACACATGCTTCATGCATGCATGCTAGAAAATGACGCTGTGATTTGCAAACCTGATGCTAAGACTGTCTTTTCTTGTATCCTGACCCAGTGGCAAGGCCCTGGAGTTGAGACTGCCTCACCAATTTCTAAGTGCTATAGGCTGTGTGTATCCAAAAACCTGACAATTGCTGAGAGGATGAATTCACTTAGGTCAGAGTTCCACACTGCTTCACGACCTTGGCCTGTGCCTCTGGGATCTTACCCCCAAACCCTGGTTATCATTCTTCCATGTGCTCGATTCTGCTCCAATCTTCTATTGCCTTCCCGGCCATGCATGCTCCCCGCATGGGATCTGCTCTTCCAGGCTCCTCAATTTCCTGTCTCTGTAAATGTAGTCCCTCCTAATTCTACAACATACAATGCGGACCTAAATCATTCCACCTGGCATAGCTAGAATCCAACCCCAGGCAGCAAAGGAGAACCACTCTTCCCTCCCAGGGAGTCCCAATTCACAACAGCACGATAAAGCCAATCTCCATCCAGACCCTGTAAGCCCCCTTGTCTCATATGATGGCATTTTTTTCACCATTTTTGCATTTGCACACATCAACTACTAATTCACATCTGGGGTCTCTGCTTCCACAAACCAAAGCAAACCTCCATAAACTTAGGAATTGCTATTTCCTATGGAAAGATGCAGTAGCTGGGCCTGCGCAGGGCAAGAGGATTGTTCTAGTATCAAGGCTGATCCCAGTGAGGACTGAGACGTACTGGGACTGGGAAGATACGAACTTCGCTTTATCAGTCTTTAAGCAGTGACAAGGCAACGTGTAGAAGGAAGATCCATGAGGCTGGTATGTCCGAGAAATGCTGAGACCGTGTGGACTCGCTGTATCCATAGGACTGTATCGGGTTAGACTGCACTCCCGAGATGTAGTCTGTTCACTGGGGGAGGGAGGTTAAACCCTTCCAATAGCTCTTGGTTGAGTTTCTGCCTCTCACCACTGAACAGGATGATGGCTCTCTTCAATACCTTTACAAGAAGTAGCTATGATAAGGGAGAGCCTGGCTTGGAGCCGGCTTTTAACGTTATTATGATGAGCACACTGGTTCTGGTGTCAGTTATCCATTTTCACTAACAGGAGAAATGAGGAAATATGCAATGAGGAAAATCCAAAGAGTGACCATGAAATCCACATTTATGGAGCAATTATCAGTGGATTTTTTTTATCTTGGAGGTTATAGTAAAACATCCTACCTGCTGGGAACAGATTTTCTCTCACAGTAGGTGGGTTACCAAGGGTTACCTGCTTTCTGACTTCATTTATGCAGTGGCAGACCCTAGACTTTAATGTGTCCCCCCAAGCAGGTCACAAGTCAGGGGACACATGCGTGCGTTGTGGTCTTTACAGAGTGAGCAGGCTCCTAAGCTCAACCTGGACAGCGATGTGTGATCGTGATTAAAAAGAAGAGAAACATAGATTTTCCTAAATTAGCATGCCTTGACTGTCGATGATGTTTAAATTCACATTTATTTTACAAACTGTGTTTTGCCAGTTAAATGGCCTGTACTACACAAGATGAATAGATTCCTTAAAAATATACGTATATATTAAAATGTATTATCCTTCCCCACATGTTGGAAAGTTAGAAGCTTAAATGAAAGGCTTTAGTCTGAATTAAAATTAATTTACTGTTTTGTGTGCTCAGTGTCTGTGTATCCATTGTCTATCATGTATCGGAGATGATGACAGACCTGGAAGCTGATTATGTGGCCGTCTCCTCTCATCAGCAGCTGTGTTTTGATTATTTTAACTCCTGCTCCCTCTCCCATACGTAGCTCTCCCAAGGTATCACAAATGGTATTTGTCACAATTTGCCTTCATAATTTCTCCTCTTTGTTGCCATAGTTACTTCCAAACTGGATTTTTTTTTTTTTTTTTTTGCATCAGAAGCCATGACGACTTCCCCTCCAGACACACTCATGTGTGTGCCGTCAAACAGGACCCTATGGTCCTGGTCCAGGGTCCAGGGTCCCTATGGACCCTGTCCTTCCAGGGACAGACCCCTCCCCCATATCCTCTGCTGTCGCTACTCTCTGAAGTACCTAGATAACAGTGTCTGCTGCACACATCCTGCGTTGTTTTACAGATGCTAAAACCCCCACCAAATGGAAGAAATTAACCACTTGAAATTAACTGCCTGAGGCCCACAAGCACATAGCCCCCAGGCCTACTGGAGCCAACGGATGGATAAGGTGAAGCCCCGTGACATCACCCTGTTACCTCAGCATCAGCCAACCAGAGAACTGTGCACTAGCTGATCATATACTCTGTGACCTCCCTACCACCTGACCTTTAAAAATGCTTTCCTGAAGCCCTTCAGGGAGTTCCGGCTTTCTGGGCAGTAGCTGCTGGGCTCCTTGCTTGGTGCCTGCAGTAAACTGCATTTTCCTTCTCCACAACCTGGGGTCAGGAGAGTGGCTTCACCTCGCACAGCTGAGCGGACCCACGTCTGGTTCGGTAACACATACACCTGCACCCACCCAGAAACACAGACACTCATTTGCACACATATGAGAACACAAAGGCAGTAACACACACACACATGCACACACAGCGTGCATCCTCCCTGGGAGAACCAACGGGATGCCTACAGATGAACATCTGAACTCGTCACATGGTGAAGAGAGCCTGCCCTTCCCTCGGGTTTCACTTCCTCCCTCTCCTGTTTGAGTCCTCCCGCCATCAGGGACCGCGCCGTGCACTCCCCTTGCTCTCTCTCTGCCTCAGGTGCCATCTTCACAGTCTCCGTATCAGTTGAGGTTTGATGTTCGGGTTGGCACCCATGATGGGGAAACCCCCACTCCCCCTCATTTTGAATCGACATGACCCTAAATAGTGACGATGGGAAATGCCGTACACAGCACTGTATAAGTGTAAGTAACTGAAAGAGAGAGATAACTATAAAATGTCTGAATGAAGAGGGAATGAGATAAATAGGTAACACAGAAATGTGAACGTCTTAAGCTTCAGACAGATCTTTTTATTAAGTAGAATTGTGTTCATCTGAACAATTCTGCTGACCTGTTTAAGCTCTGCTTCACAAATGATCATATTTAATAAATAATTATTTGGAGCCAGTAATAAACTATAGCTGTTTACAAGTGAGCACTCATGGATATGGGTTGAAGAAGTGTGTCTAAACATTATGGACTGGAATGATTCCTTTTGGAATAATAACGTCTCCAGAATGCTGACTGATAGATAGCTTCAGTGTTGTGCAATTTAAAATAATAAACGGATTTTGCCCATTGCTTAATGATGCTTAAAATGATGCAGAAACCAATGCAAGAGCCATGGAAAGGAATAAATATGTTAGACTTAGAGAGACGTGAAACGTCCTGGCAGCTGCGCTGTGTTAGTAATTTTGACCTGCTGCCTTTGTCCACACGGATGACTTGGGTGGCTCAAGGCCACCCAGCCATGTGGTTCAAGTCGTTTCCCGCTGGAGGTGCTGGATTTGAACTGGTCCAGGCACAGTCTCCCACCCAGTCCCCCTTGTGACCAAAGGCATGTGTTTGTGAGAGAGCTGATGCTTTTGGGGCTGAGATGGATGATGAAGGAACAGAGCAAAAAAGAAAAACGGCCACACAGCCCTGAATCCCCAGCTGCTGGCTTCCCCGCAGTGTGTTCTGACCAACCCAGCAAACAGACTCTCGCCTGCAGCCTGAGAAAGACGATTCACCGGGGACCCCTGGCACCATGACAGCTTTGTCCAGAAAAGCCTGCTGTTGCTACACAGACAACCTAAAACCAAGATCTCAGGGAAACAAGGATCACAGCAGCGGTGAGCAAGAAATATCAGTCTTCTCTACAGCATCACTTGAATATTGTGGGTATTAAAATGCATCTTAAACATTCCTTTCTGAAGCTTTCCCTGCTCTTATAGTTTTCAGAAAATGCTGTAGGAAGACAGGAAAAGATCAAAAGCTTGGATTTTAGTATATGCTTTGAGTTTAGTATATCCCAGACATTTCTGTGAAATAAGAATTGTATCCTCTGGAAATGGCGATAATCAAAACAGTGATTCAATAAAACTTCCAAGTTGAATCAAGAATCTGCATTAACTGTACTTCTTTTAACTATGTCTAGCAAATTCTTTAAAAGCTTGATATTTCCTGAACATTTCTGAAGAATTCAAAATTTCTGGGGTGGGGAGTGAATGGCTACAAATGCTATAAGGACTTGAAGTAAAATGTGGCGTAAAACTAAAGGAAGAAATCTTCCCGCTCCTTCCTCACACTGGAATGTTTTCAAAATAGTGAATTATCTTATGAATATGCCTTCCTAAGTAAAAGCAGTGGAAAATTGCCAAGCAAGGAGGGACCTGCCAAGGACGAGGTTAGAAACAACAAACTAGAAGACGTGAGATGGATCGTATATAAAAGGTAGGAAAATAAGACAACAGATCCCAAATGAAAGATATTCTCACATACGTTATAGGTTTTTAAAGTTTAAGATGCCGCTTCAATAACACATCTGAACATAATTTGACTTAATTTAAAACAACTTCATCATCAAAAACAGCAACAACTAAAAAAAGACTTTTCTTGATAAACCTATCTGCAGCTTCACAAGGCTTTCGAACGATGTGTATACATCTCACCTAGTTAATTCTCAGAAGAAGCATTTAGATCACTCTTCTGGATAAATACACTCACGGGAGCCTCATTTAGCTCCATTAATTGAAATTACAGTCACCACCTGACTGTGTCTCAGTGTCCCCACCTCCGCATGGGAATGAAACTCTCACTGCAGCCTGAGAACCCAACCCAGGAAAAACGAGTTTACGAAGCTGGGCCCAACACACACTACTATTTTTTTCTCACATTAGTCTCTTGCAAGAGTTGACAAAATGGCTTGTTTTTGCCTGGTCCACAAACTGAGAATGGGTTTTACATTTTAAAGTGTTTAAGACATAATAAAAGAAGAACACATGAAAAGGATCTGAAATTCAAATTTCAGAGTTTGTAAATGAAATTTTATTGGAATACAGCCACGCCCATTCATTCGAGGGGTACTGGCCCTGGCTGCTTTGCACTAAACTGCAAGCACAGTTGAATAGCTGCAGCAGAGACCACATCGCCCAGGAAGCTGACCTTATTAATTATGTTCAGCCCTTTACAGAGAACCTTTGCTGACCCCTGGTCTGGTGGCAGAGACAAAGGAGTGGAAATGGGCCACTCATGCTTCCTGAGGGGCATGTGGTCCCCAGGGGAAGGCCAGGGCTGCCCTGTTGTGGGGAGACCACCCCTGGGGACATCAGGAGGGACGTCCAGTTAGAGGGGGACAGAAAACCAAGTGGCCGAATAACCTGTCACGTGTTCATGTTTCCAAAAATACTGCTGTCCATGCCCTCCATGGGTCAAGGAAAGGGCTTCTTTCTTTATGTCCCAGGTATTTGACAGTTTCCAATAATAATGTCAAACTTGTAAATCACAGCATGAGAATTTCTTGAGTCCTTGCACCACAAAGGTTTCATATATATGTCATATTAAGACATAGGATGTCCCCCTGACACAGAGCTGGGCTTTGGGGCTGAAATTGCAGGGTGCCCAGTTAGAATCAGAAAATTCCCAAAGCAGTGCGTTATGGAAAAAAAAAAAAAAAAAAACAACACTTCCTTCATATAAGAGCAAATAGCCAAAATTAGGAGGTGAAAGCACAGGTCATCTGGACTGAATAAATACTAAAAATCACAAAAACATTCTTGTAGAAGTTCATCCAGAATGTGAGGAGATGCTACACTGAAAGCACTTTCCAGTAGGGGTAATGGTTTCCCCTGGCTGGGGAATCGCACCTGTACCCAGGTGAAGGCTGCCTGGGGCCCACCCCACAGATGGTGCTCTGGGAGTAGACCTGCTTCTCTATCAGACTTAACTAAAATGTGCCCTTCCCTCTGCTTGGAGACCTGGCATGAGGAAAAAACACTGCTTAGCCTGAACACTTCCTGGGTTCTGAAGTGAATTATTTCTGAGCAAGGTCAAGGCTATTTCCAGGCTATTGGCGAAGCATAGGACCCTCGAGATCCCTCTTCCTGATACCTGTATCCACAAATATATAAAAACTGAAAGCCAACAAGGTTGTGGCAAAGAAGAAAAGAAATATTCAGATCAGACAGGGTTTGCTCTGAAATAATTTTCTTCGATGAGAAACAGAACAACCATGTGATCTGGGATGTGCCGTGGCAGCCTCATCTCGAACTTGAATCATGGCTGAGAAGACTGCTCATTCCTACTTTAGGATGTGGAAGGACAGGGCATCTCCCAGAGGAAATGACAGAGACAACCAGCCCCTGAGCAGATGCTCTCATTCTAGTGGGAGTAAATCTGTCCAAGAGACTCCACCGTAGAATGGAGGTTGAGCCAGGAGATCTTCAGGTGCCTTCCTGCGGGGGGGGGGGGGGGGCGGAAAGAGTGTTATCAGGGATTCCTGGGAAGCTGTGGTCCTAGACCAGAGAAAGGAGCCACGTGTCGACCAGGTGGGAGAGATGAGCTAGCACCCCATCTTGGTAAGATCACCACTCTGCTCCCCTAGGTTCCAGGGAAGTAGAGCTGGACCAGTTGAAGCCTCCTTCTTCTCCAGAACGTCCACCAGTCTGAAGGGAGCTGGTACTGGACTGCTGTCCCTATCACTCTGCCAAATAGAGAGAGAGAGTCGGAGCGAGATATTTCATTTCTATCCCTTGCTTGATTTGAAACATGTGTGAACGAGGAATGTAGCCGGCTTGGTTGCAACAGGAACTCAGGCCAACAGATGAGAGTTTTTATGGCCCTGACACTTCTTCCTACCACAGCAATTAGTATCTGGTGGGGACCAGGCACCGTCTCCTTGTCACTTTCAATATCATGTTGTTTCTTAACATTCTAAAGTCCCAAACTTAGCATGAAGTCACAATCCCGTGCTGTCAGTTACAGAGGTTTAAGACCCTGCGACATTGCTCTGCGGGGAGTGTTAGAATTATTGTTTGGCATTTTCCTCTCAATAGGAGTTTGCGTTCGGGGATTTGTCATGGAGAGGTGCTCTGGGCTTATTTGTTTCCATCCTCACTCAGACACGCCCTCCATGGTGCGAGCAGCCAGCCCCGCCAGTTGGTTGCTCTGGGCTCTTTCTCCTTCATGCCAACAGACCAACAGTCTCCCGGGTCTCATCACGGGGGCTCAGGCCCCGCAGATTTCATGCTGTGTGGCTGTCTCCATGGAACCGCCCACACAAAAATGCCGGCCTTTCTTTGGGCCATGGGCCTGGATGTCAGGTCCAGCCAGGGGAAGGTTCACGGCAGCTGGGAGAGGAAGAGAGTCAGAGTCGCTGGTCCTGTTCCTCTTTGCTGGGTAGTCGTCTTTAGGCCCGCAAAACCATCCATATTGCTACCCCCTCTAAAAGTGGCAACATCAGCGTTTACCTGTGCATCCAGGTATCGTGTCAGGGAGAAGGGAGGCTTGACGTGAGGTGGAGGAAGCATCTCAAGCAAGCTGGCTTCAAAACATTTGAAATCTTAACAGGTCAGATGGTAACGCTTTCTCCTCACTGTCTCCACCTGAATACTTACTCCGATTTTCTTCTCCTAAATGCACACAAGTGAGCACCAAATTCTCCAACCCCCTACAGTATATCTTGTCCAAGTCTTTGTAATATATCAAGGCAGGAGTAGTTCAACAATTAGAACTAATTAACATGTGTGGGTATTTTTTTAGCTCTTTATTGGAATGTAATTGTTTTACACACTTGTACCAGTTTTTGAGGTACAGCAAAGTGAATCAGCTGTATTTACACATATATCCCCATATGCCCTCCCTCCTGCAACTCCCTCCCACCCTCCCTGTCCTGGCCCTCTAAAGCATCACCCATCATCAAACATGTGTGGTTTTATTAGAGTCATATTAATTTCTTCAGCTCAATGAAAACCAGAAAGTGCCAAAGCACAGAATACACTGAAATCACTGAAACGGAGCCTTCTAACCTTCCAGAGCAGGCAAGTCATGTGGAGTGAGGGACAGAGATGCCCAGCCTCCACCTGGTGGAGCTGGGCAGCAAGGAAAACAAGATTTAAGCAAGGATCGTAAATGTGACATCTTGTCACATTTCCCATTTTCAAATTCTCAACATCGTATCCTTTTCTATTTTCTGTTATATTTAAACTTAATTAGCAAGTTTGGTAAAGTCTTTTGTAATAATATAGACCTGACTTTATACAAAAATATATGAGGCTTTGCGTACAAGGAAAACTTATGCCCCTGCTTGAGTCTCTTTCAAGCATAACACAAAGTAAAGAAAAAAATGATGTGATGATTCGCAGGGCTTTTAGTATTTGACGGGCTTTTCTGTGTAAACTGAGTAGGAAGCTGTGACTAGTCTTGAGGAAAGGATGGAAACAAGACAAGGTTTAAAATCTGTTTCCACTAAGGACTTGGTTGTGTGATTGGCCTCCATCACACTGCTTCCTCTCTAAGCTTTGCTCTCCGGAGCCAAGTCCCCAAGAAATTTCAGGAGGAGTCTGACATCTTGCTCCTTCCCTGCAGATTTTCTAGGCTGAGACCAACACACACACACACCGAAAAGATGATTAAAGATTAAAAGGATGAAAGGACAGTCGCTAAGCGATATGTTTCACGAGAACAATTTGGGGGTGGACCATAGGCAAGACTAGAGGGACAGATCTCTCCAGCTTATCTGATGTCAGTGGCACTTTCTAGTCCCATGAACATAAATATAAAATTAATCCCCTCTGAGTCACTCTCTAATAAGAAACTAAAAACCAAAGTGCTGACGCAAGGCAACGAGCCCCAAGGATTCAAGCAGTGTCCTAAAACCAAGGAAATTTATTATATTCTGTTACTTCCTGGTATGTACTACATTAACTTTTTATTAAAATCAAACTTTATCTTTTCTTAGTAATTTTGTTTTGGAGTTTTAAAGATCAAATTTTCTCATTCATTGCATTTTATTTGGTAAAATTTAAATTCAGCCCAGATGAACAGCTCAGAGCTTAAGGATAAAAACATTTATTAATCTAATAAAAGCATTTTTAAGTGAAACTTTGAAAGTATTATATGATATTAACACCACTTTTTGAATTCTAATTCCTATAGAGCTGAATTTGTAGATCACTAAAGTAACATTTCCTTATAAGTCATATATATAAGCAAACTAATTACATTGTTTCATGAGGAATAGAGTATATACACATATGTGCCTCCTTTATAAGAATAGATAAATATATGAGAGCAACTTCTACTTCCTGTCAAGAAAGGGACTATATTAACTCTCTCACCCGAAGCAACCAAAAAAAAAAAAAAAAAAAAAAAGACAAAACACAGGAAACACGTTGTCAAAGCTGGACAGTCAAGCAACAATCCCTGAGAGATGAGAACCCAAAGATGTGAGCCCTGCAATTGCCCCAGCTTCCTGCCTTGAGTTTCTCAGCCCGGGCAAGGGGAGGCAGGTTCCAACAGACAGCTGTAGCCTGTCTGAGTTGAGAAGTTGGGAGTCCAGGTGGCCACAGGCAGGTGGAACTCCCCGCAGAGAGCACCAGAGAGGAGCGGGCACTGAGAGAGACCCCCGGAGACCTGCAGAGGGTCCCTGGGGAGAGTTGGGCTGAGTATCAATGGACACGTGCAAGTGGGCAAGTCTCCAAGGCCAGTGGAGAAACCATGGGAAAGCGTGAGAGGAAGAGTGTCAGCAGCTCACCCAAGGCTGGGAACAGTGCCTGTTCCCACCAGCCAGACAGGAAAATGCACCGTTGATGGGCTGCTGGGCAACGTGGACAGAAGAGTCTTATCTGAGTCTTGTCTAAGCCCCAGACCAAGGCTTTTCAGTCTTCACACGGCTAGCATTTTGGTCTAATAATTATTTGTTATGGAGTTTTTGTCCTGTGCATCATAGGATGTCTAAGAGAACCCTGGTGTTTGCCTATTAGATGCCAATACCATAGACCCCACAGACACTGCCAAATGTCACTTGAAGACAAAATCATCCCTCACTGAAAACCACTGTCTTAGACTGACCAGTCTTACATTAACCTGTCTTAGACTGACTTTTCCAATCCCACATAACAAATCTTCTAAGCAAGACATGAAAGTATCAAAATATTTACAATTAAATTAATGGCATCTCAGGACAAAGTCCAACACATTTATAAGAAAACAAAATTACCCAATACATAAAACCAAACCACAGTATCTTGCATCATATAAAATTGACCAAGCTTTCAAATAAAGAAGAAAACATACCTTACATGGAAAAAAAATCGATCAATTGAAGCTGACCCAGTACTAACACAGGTATCATATTTAAGCAGATAAAGTCTTGAAACAATTATTAAAACGGCACTTCGCATGTCTCAAAGTGCTAAGTAAAGGCATGGAAGATTTTTAAAACACCCAAATTAAATTTATAGAGATGAAAATATGATGTATTTTAAAATACACTGGATAGGAACAATGACAGATAAGACATTACTGAAGAAAACACAAATGAACTTGAAAACATATCACTGTAACTTATAAATGAAATGGAGAAAACAGAATTTTAAAACTTTATCTGTGAGCTCTATGACAAATATAAAAAGAATAATATATAAGAAATTAAGGTCCTTGAGAGAAGACAGAGGAAGGAAGGAAGGAAGGAAGGAAGGAAGGAAGGAAGGAAGGAAAAGAAGAAGGAGGAGGAGGGAGTGAAAGAAACAAGCTATAATGATTAATTTTTTCCCCTAATTTGGTAAAAACTACAAACCCACAGATTCAAGAAACACCATGGGACACAAGAACAAAATACATGAAGAAAACCCTACCAAAACACTTTATCATCTAGCTACTCAAAACATGATAAAGATACAATCTTAAGAGCAGCCAGAGAGACACAATTATGATAATAGCAGATTTCTTGTTAGAAACCTCATGGGCAAAAAGACAGAATGCCATGTCTCTAAAAAACTGAAAGAAAAAAGTCAGCCTAAGATTTTATACCCAGACAAAAGGTCATTCAAAAGTAAACACAAAGTAAAGACTTGTTCAGACTTAGAAAGCTGAAAGAAATGATCACAAAGAGAACAGCACTACCAGAAATATCAAGGGAACTTCTTCGGAGGAAAGGAGAATGACCAGATGGAAATGTGGGTCTATAACAAGAGGATGAAGAGAGCCAAGAATTGTAACTAGATAGGTAGAGATACGCGACTTATGAGAGGGTTTCTGGTTACTGAATTCTCTTGTAAAGAGAATTTAGTAAATAATATAAAAATGTAACAATGTGGTATGGATTTTACAGAATTGTAAAATTTTAAAGTATGGTAGGGACTTCCCTGGTGGTTCAGTGGCTAAGAATCCAACTGCCAACAGCCTCTTCAATAAGTGGTGCTAGGAAAACTGGACAGCTACATGTGAAAGAATGAAATTAGAACACTCCCTAACACCATACACAAAAATAAACTCAAAATGGATTAAAGACCTAAATGTAAAGCCAGACACTATAAAACTCCTAGAGGAAAACACAGGAGGAACACTCTTCGACGTAAATCACAACAAGATCTTTTTTGATCCACCTCCTAGAGTAATGGAAATAAAAACAAAAATAAATAAGTGGGACCTAATGAAACTTCAAAGCTTCTGCACAGCAAAGGAAACTATAAGCAAGACGAAAGACAGCCCTCAGAATGGGAGAAAATATTTGCAAACGAATCAATATAGGATTAATCTCCAAAATATATAAACAATTCATGCAGCTCAATATCAAAAAAACAAACAACCCAATCAAAAAATGGGCAGAAGACCTAAATAGGCATTTCTCCAAACAAGACATGCAGATGGCCAAGAGGCGCATGAAAAGCTGCTCAACATCATTAATTATTAGAGAAATGCAAATCAAAAGTACAATGAGGTATTACCTCACACCTGTTAAAATGGGCATCATCAGAAAATCTACAAACAGTAAATGCTGGAGAGGGTGTGGAGAAAAGCAAACGTTCTTGCTCTGTTGGTAGGAATGTAAATTGATACAGCCACTATGGAGAACAGTATGGAGGTTCTTTGAAAAACTAAAAATAGAGTTACCATATGACCCAGCAATCCCACCACTGGGCATATACCCAGAGAACATCATAATTCAAAAAGACACATGCACTCCAATGTTCATTGCAGCACTATTTACAATAGCCAGGACGTGGAAGCTAACTAAATGTCCATCAACAAATGAATGGATAAACAAGATGTGCTACATGTATACAATGGAATATTACTCAGCTGTAAAAAGGAGCGAAATTGGGACATTTTTGGAGACATGGATGGACCTAGAGAGTGTCATACAGAGTGAAGTAAGTCATAAAGAGATAAATATTGTATATTAACGCATATATGCAGAATCTAGAAAAATGGTTCGTATCAACTGGTTTGCAAGTCAGAAACAGAGACACAGATGTAGAGAACAAACATATGGACACCAAGGTGGGAAAGCGGGGGGAGAATTGGAGATTGGGATTGCCATATATACATTACTAATAAAAAAAATAACAAATTGTACACTTTAAATATATGCAGTTTATTGTATGTCAAATGTATCTCAATAAAAGTTCTGTAAAAAAAAAAAAAAGAGAGAGAATCCACCTGCCAACACAGGGGACACAGGTTCGATCCTTGGTCTGGGAAGATCTCACATGCTGCAGAGCAACTAAGCCCATGTGCCACAACTACTGAGCCTTCACTCTAGAGTCCACAAGCCACAACTACTGAGCCCGCATGCTGCAACTACTGAAGCCTGTGTGCCTAGAGCCCGTGCTCTGCAACAAAAGAAACCACTGCAATGAGAAGCCCGCACACTGGAAGGAAAAGTAGACCCCGCTTGCTGCAACTAGAGAAAGTCTGCATGCAGCAACGAAGACCCAAAACAGCCAAAAATTCAAAAAACAAAAGAAAAAGTATGGCTTAGAGGGCTGAGATAGGGAGGGTGGGAAGGAGTCACGGGAGGGAGAGGATGTGGGGATATATGTATAAATACAGCTGATTCACTTTGTTGTACAGCAAAAACTGGCACAACAGTATAAAGTAATTATATTCCAAAAAAGAGCTTAAAAAGAAGTACGGCAAACTGTAATTTTAGTTTTTTATACTAAAAGTGAAGTTGTATAATATCACTTGAAAGGAGACTGGGATAAATTTTATATTATAAACTCTACCACTAAAGTAACTAAACAAAGAATTATAGAAAATAAGACAAACAAATGTAAATGGAATCATAAAGATATTGAGTTAATCCAAAGAAATACAGAAAAATAGGGAAGGTGGAACAAAGAATAGATGGGACAAATGAAATACAGGGAAGCTGATAGATATATACATAGTTATATCAATAATCACAGTTGAAATAATGGCCTGAATAACCTCATGGGAAAGCAGTGGTTGTCATAAAAGTTCAAAAGCTAGACACTGACTACAGGGAACATATTTTGGTTTAAGGACACAAATAGATTGAAAGGATAAGAAGAGATATATCATTTTTACACTAATCCAAAAATGTTAAAAGTCTATGTTAATTTCAGTCAAAATGTATTTCAGTGCAAAGAATATTAGCATGAATTTCTTAAAAAGGCCACTTCATAATGATAAAGGGGTCAATTTTTTTAAGTGAATGTAGAATCCTAAGCTTGTATTCAGGCAACAAGACCTTCGAATTACACAAAGCAAAACCAAATGGAGCTGCAGAAAGGAACAGCTATACTTGAAGATTTCAATACCTTCACTCAACAATTGAGAGGACATGTAGACAGAAAATCAGTAAGGGTATAGATTTGAACAACATTATCACCAACTTGAACTAATTCGTATTTACAGAACACTGCATCTAAAAATAGCAGAACGCACATTTTTTCAAGGGGCCACAAAATAATTTACAAAGATTAGACCATACTCAGGGCCACTAAACAAGTCCCAATGAATTTAAAAGTATTGAAATCAGGCTTTTCTCTGACTACACTATAATTAAATTAAAAATCAATTATATTTATAGCTTCAGAAAAATCCCCAAATGCTTAAAAACTAAATAATATACTTGTAAATAAACCATGGGTCAAAGGATAAATAAAAAAGAAAATGAGAATATATTTTTAGCTGAATGCAAATACAACCTACCAACTTGTAGGATGTGACTGAAATTGGTGGGAAATTTACAGCATTAAAGTCCTATATTAGAAAAGAAGAATGAATTTAAATCAATGACCTTGGTGTCCAACTAGAGGAGAAAGAGGAAATGGAACTCAAATTAAATCAATAAAATATGTATAAAGATTAGAAATCAATGAGATAGGAGAAAAACAATAAAGAAAATGAAATTTTAAAAATGTAACTAAAGCTGCCTCTTCAGAAGGTTGATGGAATTGGTAAGCCTCTAACCCAGCTGGTCAGAAAAAAAATAGAGAAAACACAAATTACTAAAATCTGGAATGAGAAAGATGGCATAATTACAGCTTTTACAGATATTAAAATATAACAAGGAATGGGCAAAGGATTTGACATTTTTCCAAAGATGATATAAAAGTGGCCAATAAGCATATGAAAAAGATACTCAACATCACTAATCATTAGGGAAATGTAAATCAAACCACAATGAGTTACACCTCATACCCACTGTGATGGCTACTATCATAAAAACAAAAATAAAAATAGCAAGTTTGGCAAGAATGCAGAGTCATTGAAACCCTTGTGCACTGTTGGTGGAAGTGTAAAATGGTGTACCACAGTTTGGAGAACAGTATGGAGGTTCTCAGAAAATTAAATATAGAACTACCCTACGACCCAGAAATTCCAATTCTGGGTATATATCCAAAGAAATGACAGCAGGGTCTCAGGGAGATACCTGTACAGTAGCCAAAAGGAGGAAGCAGCCCAAGTGTCCAGGAGCAGAGAAATGGGTAAACAACATGTGGTGCATGCAAACAGTTGGATATTATCCAGCCTTTTAAAAAGGAGGATTTTCTGACACATGCTACAAATGTGGAAGGAACTTAAGGACATAATAATAAGTGAAATAAGCCAGTTACAAAAGGACAAATACTGTATGACTCCACCTGTATGAGTTATCTAGAGACAGAGAGTAGAGCAGTGGGTATAAGGGGCCATGGGTAAGGCAGAAAGGAAGATGCTTTAATGGGTACAGCTTCAGTTCTGCAAGATAAAAGGAGTTCTGGAGACTGTTTGCACAACAATATAAATATAATTAACACTACTGAATTACACTCTTAAAAATGGTTAAGGTGGTAAATTTTATGTTATATGTATTTTACCACAATTAACCATTTTTAAAGATGATAAGGGACTATATGAACAATTTTATGTCAGTAAATTTGACAGGTTGCAGGAAACGGACAAACCCCATGAAAGAAAAAATCTATCAAAACACAGTGAAGAAGGAGATAAGCTGAATCAGCCCCATGTCTATTTCTTTTTATTTATTTTATTAATTTATTTATTGTCTGAGTTGGGTCTTTGTTGCTGTGCATGGGCTTCAGTGGTTGCAGCATGTGGGCTCAGCAGTTGTGGCACACGGGCTTTGTTACTCCGCAGCATGTGGGATCTTCCCGGACATGGGAACCCTGCATTGGCAGACAGATTCTCAACCACTGTGCCACCAGGGAAGCCTCAGTCCCATGTCTATTAAAGTAGCTGAATTTATAGTTAAACACCTCCCCTCAAAGAAATATCAGGAAAAGATGGCTTCACTGCTGGATTCCACCAACATGGAAGGAAGAAACAATTATAATTCTACAGAAACTCAACTAGAAAATTGAAGAAGAAGCAGTACTTCCCAACTCATTTTATGAGGCCATCATTTTTTTAAAAAGTCAGAGATATTACAAGGAAAGAGAACTACAAACTATGAACATGAAAGAGTGAAAAGTTTAAACCAAAAATGTTAGCAAATCATATTCCACAATATATAAAATACATCATGACTCAGTGAGATTTATTCCAGAAATGCAAAGTGAGTTTAACATTCAAAAATCAATGTGATTTATCATATTAACAAACTAAAAGATAATATGTATGAACATTTGAATAAAAGCAGAAAAGGCATTCCGCAAAACTCAACATCTGGTTTTCATAAAACCTTTCCGTAAACTGGGAATAGAGGGCTACATCCTCAATCTGAAGGTGGGTGTGTATGAAAAAGCCACAGTACAGGTAACAACATATCTAAGCTAAAAGTATCAATGCTTCCCCGTTAAGATCAGGAACAAGAGGTGGATGCCAAGCACAGCTGACTGAAATAGAAAATGCTACAACCACTTTGAAAAAGAATGACTTTCTTAAAAAGTTAAGCCCATACCTACCTTATGATCCAGGAATAAGCATTTACCCAAAAGTCAAAAAGGTATACATCCATCCAAACCCTTGTACACAAATGTTCATGGCTTCTTTATTTGTAATAGCCGAGAAGTAGAAACAGCTCAATTGTCCATCAACCAATCTATGGATAAACAAACTGTCCTACATCTGTACTACGTGGTACTACCCAGCAGCACGAAGGAATGAAATATTGATACAGGTAACGACCTTAAGAGATCTCAAAAGAATCAAGCTGACTGAAAGAACTAGACAAAAAAAAAAAAAAAAAGTACACAACATATTATTCCATTTATGGAAAATTCTAGGGAAAACAAAATAATATATAGTGATAGCTAATTAGCGGTTTCCTGGCGTCAGAGGTGGTGGTGAAAGACAGCAGTAGGAAATTTGTAAATGTTAGATTTTCCTGCTAGCAACCCACCTTTAAAAGAAGAGAGAAAATTTCCCTTCAGGTGGAAAAATGCAAAAAGGAAGGATATTTTCTGTATATGTGTAAAGTCCCAAATGATGCCTGAAAGTATCTTGGAAACTGTGGTGCCTATTTAGATTCTCAAGGTCTGGAAGTGACACTGTTACTGATAAGAAATTGCAGAACAAGTCAAGATGAACTAAGAAAATACTTATTAGTTGCATCCTTAGACAGGAAAGTCTCACAAGCTCCAAGAATAGCATGTAGAAATGAACACATGATTTGAAATATATTACAGGATGGTGGGCTGTGAATTTATACATCATCACTAACTTCCAGATCTGTCGGCCAACATACACACTTTCTGAAGGAGGGGACCCCTGATTTCCTTGAACTTGTTGAAAGTGAGGGACAGCTATGAAATTGGCAGCCACCGAGGAGATAAGCCTGCCAGGTAGGGCAGAGAATTCTCCCTTCAACTTGTAAAAAACTGTAGTTTGAGAGATCGGAGAGGGTGAAAAAGAAAGTGCTCCCCCTTCCAGAGTTGCTTAGAGTATGGAATATATTATTGCTCTAGCTATTTATGTCACAATCAAATATTAACCCAAATGCCTCAGAAACAGAATTCATGGATCCCATAAGCGGCCCTGGAATCAGAATAGCATCTGGAGGTGCTCTAAATACGGTAACATCTCAAGGCTCGTTAACTCACCCAGTCAGGGTCTAGATCGCTGCCCAACTGGGACGCGGGAACATTCCCCATAGAGTAATAGCATCCTGAGCTCTGAAACCAAGACACTCAGCCTCCCCCTGAAATGTCCAGTAATGCACTGAAAACTGTTGGAGACAGGTTCGCAACGTGAATGGACCATGTCATCCCTGATTCATTCTGATAAAGCTGTACCAGGATCTCTGAGAAGCCTCCAGGTTATTAGACAAGCAAATGCACCTATCCCCAGAAAGCTTAGCTTAGCTTTGATAACAATGGCTGACTCATTTTGCATTTTTTTCTCTATAAAACCAACAAGAATTATTGAAGCAAGAGTAGCTTTCACGCTTTTACACGAATAGGGTGATTTCTGTGCAGCTGGAAAAGGTGGGGCTTCATACTGTCTCTTTCTGCCTCTCTGTTTACACTCAGACCTGAACCGACCCATCTCTGGTGGTGACAGACCCCACCACCACCATCCCCCACGTACAGCTGCTCTGATGAGACTAGTTTTGTGGCTGAGCCCATTTTGTTCTGTGGACAAAAAGGAACAGAAAGAACAAACAGACAAAAAGAACAAACAAAGGATTAACTTACACGTGCACGCGCGCGCGCATACACACACACACACACGCAAACGTGAGAAATCTTGTTAAACATGAAAATATTCTCAGTCTTTTCTCTACCAGGTATGGATTTCTGTTCTCCATGGTACAAATCTAATCAACACAATGCCTGAAATATTAACAATGGAATTGCTTTTATTTATCTCTGAAAACTGTGCCCCATCACAGAAACAAGGACAGTCCAGGAACCCCGAGTCGACTCCAGGGCATGTGGCTCTAAGTGCCGCTGACTGCGTGCCCGTCGGCTCCTGGCTGAGCAGGGACCGCAGCTATATCAACAGACCCAGAACTCTGGCATTTATTCAGAGCTTTCCATCAGCAGCCCCAGGGACCAGGCACGGAATGCCCTGTGAACAAGACCGATGCAGGAGGTGGCTGCTCTCAGTGATCTCACATTCCTTTGGGAGAGAGCTAGCACATAAATAGACACATAAACACAACACCACCGCAAATGGTGACCAGCTCGGCAGGGGGTGCAGAGGATTTTTGAAGGGTAGGGTGAGGGGGACCGGTGACAGGAGCCATCTCCCAGGGAGCAGCCATTGGAGCTTCGATGCGGATGATGCGCTTGCACCAGCCAGGCCAGCAGGGGTGTGTTGAGAGCCTCCCAGACTGGGGCAGGCAGGGCAAAGGATGTCAAGAGGAGATGGGCCTGATGCAGAAGAGAGATCTGTGTGCCGCTCCGGGCAGGCGGGGCCTCCTCTCATTAGGCTTGGGGGCCACAGCAAGGGTTGGACGTTACTGTAAATTGCAGACTGAGACTTCTGGAGCCTTTTGAGCAGCAGAGTGACAGACAGGGTACTGGGATTAAAAGGATCCCTGTGGCTGGGTTCAGAGAGCGTCATCCCTCTCCTGTGGGCCTGAGCATCTCGTCCACGTGGAGAGGAAAAGAGAACAAATTCACAGGGTGGCAGAAAGGGCTCCGAGCACCAGGGAGTTTCTCAACTGGGGTAGAAGAGAGAAAAGTCACCTGGGTGGGAGAATGAAGGTAGTTCAGCAAATAGCACCCATTGTGGGGGGGCAGGAGCAGAGACTGAATGGCAAACGGAGGCAAGAGTTGGTGGCCTTGACCTCCAGGCTGTGCCATCAGGGCAGAGCCCTCAAAATCACTGCATGGACTTGTAGCACAGTGAGGACCAGGCCTCCACAGTGCTGGGAAGGAGGTTAGCAGAGTGAGAGACAAGACAGAAAGTGAAGGAGGACGGGGAGTGGCATTCTATCCCCAGTGTGCTGCGTCCCCAGCGGCGGAGACGTCCAGGTGGAAACAGAGGAAATGAAAGCTCCAGGGAGAAGCCGGAGCCATCCCCACAGGACAGATGACTGACACCATCCGCCCCTTAACTCAGACCTGTGCAGGGACGTGACGTCAGCTTCACCACTCCAGCCACCACAGGTCAAGTCTCCAGGCCCTTTAGGAAAAAGCAGGAGAAGAGAGTTCCCAAGCTTAGGGAGCAATGTGTGCTCTGATAGGATGTGGAGGCTGGGCTCTGGGTCCCCTGAGAGCACGTGCACCCAAGGAGTAGGATGCCTTGACCGTGACCTGTAGTGGCAATATATATGCTGAGCATTTTATCTGAAGTCCTAATGGAAATCATCAAAAAATCCCTGTGTTTTGGTGCTGCAACGATTTCGTCTGTCATGACACATGGTATGTGGCTAAGACCTCCTAATCCGTACCCGTGTTTCCTAGGACGAATGATGCCCCTAATCATCCTTTTCCCATCAAACATGCTGAGACAGGGGTGACACTGTCATCGCAACTCAGGGACTCAGGTAACAATTAGGCTGCCTTCAGAGCGATGCTAGAACCTATGTTCTGTTTATTGAGATGGGGCTGTTGTTTAGTGTTGCAAACCATGACTACCGGAGCAAAGAAATCAGCTGAGACCAACTGGCGACTGTTGAAATTCACACGTATTTTTAAGCCAGCTTGCAGCTGCGGAGGAGGCCTGGGGGCTGCTGCCAGCTGTGCGCTTCCTGGCCTGGGCCTGTTGTTGCCCACAGTCGAGAAAAGACACAGGGGGGTGGAATAAATCCAATAGTAAAGAGCTGGGTGGCAGAAAGCTTATGCTGATTCAAACTGCAGGTGGCAGAGTGCCCTCCACAGAATGAAACATCTTTGTGAGCCAATCAGGCATCGTTTACAGTCAAATGCTATCGATATGTACATGAATATGCACAGATAAAACTATATGTCCCCCCCCCCCAAATTTCTGTTGTTATAATTAAATATGTTTAGCACAAGAATCCTTCTTGAGATGCAGTACCATAGAAAAGAAGAAATTACGGAGTTCTCAAATCCTTCTGGAAGCTAATTTCCAAAGCTGCTGGGAATGCTCATTGCACTTTTATCTTTCTGAAGTCCTGGCTTGAATCAGAGATTCACACTATTCAAGGCCACTACACCTCCTGCGCTTAAACATTCCTGCTGGCAGTCTTATGATGGGGTGCCGCTCTCAGCGTTGAAATAGCTGCTTCACCACTGCTTGTAAGGGAGCTCCAGAGGCGGGTTCCAGCCTAGGCAGGGTGCCAAGAGTAGAGAGGACCACACAGGACAGCCTTGGAGCAGAGGACTCCAAGGATGCGGCCCTGCTGCTGTGGACTGGTGGCTGATGCTTAGGTGACGATGGACACGTGGGACATGAAGGGACAAGCAAGGGTGAGTTGCAAGTTGCAGACATCACCTCGCGTGGACCGGTACCTTCAGCAAGGCTGCGGGTGCCCTGCTTCACCCCTCCCTCTGTGATGTCAGGGCAGCTGGTATTGAGGTGCCCAATTTTACAGGTTGGTGGGGTCGTATTTTAACATGATGTAACACCCCCCTTAAGCGAGCAGCCCAGGGGGCCAGGGTTTCTGCTGGGCTCCGTTCACTGCTTCTGCTCATCTGCCCCGGAAGGGAACTGCTTGGGCGCCGACCGCAGTGATGGTGTCCGAGCTTCCATTTCTGAGGCAACTGTCTATTTGCTATGGTATTACCAGGAGTAATTCTTTCCAGCTCCATTTTATGGGTCTTGCTGCTTAAGACATCTAGTTATTCTTGGAACTGGACCACTGGGGATATAGAAATACTTCAGCAGTTGGCTTTGCCTGTGGCAATAACCCAGAAGACCAATGGCCAATTCTCTCATTTCAGATATTTCCAACCATTAACCTTGCGTGTTGAAATCAGCTACAATCATGGAGTTGACACTTATGATGTATCGATGAATTTCACAGGCTATTTTTTGAATGGAAAGCTCCATGTTTTCTCACGCTTCTCTGGGTACAACGTTAGCATATTGCCTGGGAAGTGTAAGTTCCAAACCTACTCTGTGCTGCTCTCAGCTCAGAGTCATAAACGGGGGAGATGAAGTGGTTCTAGTTATGAAGATGTGCCCAGGGAGGAGGCATTGACTGGCATGCTGGAGAGGTCTCCAGAAAGTACTTTGCATCCCTTCCTGTCCCTTGGTGCCCATGTTCTCTGTTGGACCAAAGACAGACGCTTCCCTAACAGCTGAGCTTTGCCAACTTCATTGATGGATAAGTAGAAAATCAGAATTCCAGATCTCAGAGACCAAGGAGAAAGAATACATGTCTACTTATGGGAGGGATGAAAGAATATTCTAGAAACCATACCCTCCAAGAGGGCAGATTTCTCACCTTTGTGTTTTTCTCGTCTCTCCTGTCTCTCTCTGGAGCAGGTTTCTTGATCTCAGTGCTGCTAACATTTTGAGCTGAGTCACTGGCTGTTGGGGGGTGGGGGGAGGAGAGAGTTTCCTGTGCATCGTAGGACACTTCGCATTCCTGTGCCCCCACCACGAGATGCCAGAAGCACCCTCACCAATTGTGAGAAACAAAAATATCTCCAGACATTGCCAAATGTCCCCTGGGGGGAAAACTGCCCCCAGATGAGAACCACTGTTCCAAAATAACAATATAATGAAAAATAGGTCAACTATTATGATTATAACTCACCAGGTATTAGGCTTCAAACGGGTGCTGCACAGATGTCATAAAAATAGAAACGTTTAAGGAGTAAAATCTATTAGAAGGTGCAGTTTGGGTACTATATTTAAAACTGCATCTAGAGTTTAATTGACTTTATAGGCAAAGGCGATGTCCTTGCTGAGGCAGAAGCCCTGTGGCCAACATGCTGCTCTTCCTGCCTCTGCTACTAAAGTGTTAATAGAGCATCGTCTGGGGAATCCCTGCCTCTCTCAGTCCCAGATGCTTCTGTCTCTCCCTGCCCACCAGGGGCCCAGCAGCTCACAGCGTTTACCTCATTGATTGTCTGTCCCTCCTTGGGGCACAGGAATCACGGAACTCCACAGCAGTGGTTCCTGTATGGATGTGAGGATAAAGTCACTGATCTACCTTCCCATACGGCCGGGTCCCTTTGGGACGCCCTCCCGTTTGCCGGGTGGGAGAACAGCTCTACCCTGAGAGCCATCCTTTCCTCTGAGCAGGGACCTAGCGTGGTGCTGAGCAGGGGGAGCTACTCTTGCACGCAGGGACATCTGGGAAGCATCGCCTGCAATCAGGGGCCAGCCCAGCAGGAGAAGGAAACCAGGGACGTGGGGTGAGTCCTCTCTGACCAGGCCCTGATTGTTCCTGGAGTGAGGCACTTGACTCCAGCACCAGCCGTGCAAATATGCTCTGATCTCACTCGGCTTCTATGCCAGGAACAAGCAATGCCCGTCTCCAAGCCCAAACCGTTCCAATACACAGCTGTGACCCTAATCAGAAGGGCATTCACAGAGATGCATGGAAAGCTGAGGGGGCCACTTCCCGGGTGGGGATGGATGACTTCAGAGCAGAAGGCAGGTCTGCGTGTTTATATATACACGTGTATACACAGTGATTTATGCATGTACATACACCTGCATGCACATATATAGTGTGTATAGTATATATACACTACATACTGTGGAATGTATATAAACTATCATATAATGCATATTATATACACACCTATGTAATATCCATTACATAATAGCCTGTAGTATTAGATATTAGATACGTAACATCTGATATATTAGTTTATATGTGTGTCTATGTTATTACATGTATGTTGTATACACATATGTGATATCCATTACATAATAGTCTGTAGTATTAGATATGTAAAGCTGATATGTTAGTTTATATGTGTGTCTATGTTATTACATGTGTATTATACACACACATATGTAATATACTTTACATAATAGTCTGTAGTATTAGATATTAGATACATAACATCTGATATGTTAGTGTATACGTGTGTCTATGTTATTACATGTATGTTATATACACATATGTGATATCCATTACATAATAGCCTGTAGTATTAGTTATTAGATACGTAACGGCTGATGTATTTATAAGTGCGTCTGTGTTATCACGGAGCATCTCAAACACACACAAAAGCAGGCAGACCAGCATCATGAACCTCAACATACCATCATCCAGCTTCAACAGCTACGACGCCGTGGCGAACCTCCACACACTTGCCCATCCCCGTGTGAACTGAAGCAGGTATTTCAGAGCATACCTCTGAAAGATGCAGGCTTAGTAAAAAACACAACCAAGATATGATCACATCTAAAATAAACACGTATATACGGACACACACATATAAACTAATATACATGATATAGAGGCATCTGCTGTATATTTATATATAATACCAGAATATTTACTATGTGTCCTATTATATAACACATATTAAACCCACACATATGCATGCACGTGTCTACACACACGTGTGTGCCCACACACACACAGACATGCACACCTGGCAGCACCATCGATGGTGTGGGTGTGGAGCTGCTGGACGTCTCCTCACTGCTGACAGGGTACAAACCGGCACAACCCCCAGGTCATTGCTCCAGCAGGCAGTCATCTGTTAACACCGAACACACACACCGCGTGATACAGCAACTCTGCCCCAGGGCACTCACCAGAAATGCACACACAAGCACAACAACGGTGTGTGCAAAAATATCACAGCAGTGTTATTCTTGACAGTTCCACACTATAAAGAATGCAAGTGTCGGGACTTCCTAGGTGGCGCAGTGGGTAAGAATCCACCTGCCAATGCAGGGGACATGGGTTCAATCCCTGCCCCAGGAAGATACCACATACCACGGAGCAACTAAGCCCATGCGCCACAACTACTGAGCCTGCATTCTAGAGCCCATGAGCCACAACTTTTGAGCCTGTGCTCTAAAGCCTGTGAGCCACAGTTATTGAGCCCGTTTGCCACAACTACTGAAGCCTATGTGCCTAGGTCCCGTGCTCTGCAACAAGAGAGGCCACTGCAATAAGGAGCCCACGCACCACAAGGAAGAGTAGCCCCCACTGTCAGCAACTAGAGAAAGCCCGTGTGCAGCAACAAAGACCCAATACAGCCAATAAAATAAATAAATAAATAAATAAATACATACATACATACATACATAAATTTATTTTTTAAAAAAAGCATGCGTGTCAACCAAGAGTAAAACAGATCAATTGTTGTATATTTAAAGAATGAAACACTTAAAATAATGAAAACTAGCAAGACAGTGATTCATGTAACAACCCAAATGGATTCCACACATAAAGTGTGAACAAAGAAGCCAGACAAGGAAGAGTACACACCACATTATGATGCTCTGTGTCCCAAGTCCAAGAAGAGACAGGATGGGGTTGCGTGGAGCTGGCAGATGCAAGGTTCCCAGCGGGCAGTGTGTGTGGTGAGACCTGCCTCCTGACGTGGCTGGTGGGTACAGGTGAAACCACGACCTGCACCCTCGCCATCCACGTATGACGCACCTTAATAAAAATATGTTAACTGTAATTTTCATATCGATGCACAAAGGACACACAACTATCACACTGATATTAAGTTATATCTAGCTAGACTTCCTCGGGCCACCCAGATTTGCAATATTTAGTTCAAAGTGCTGACTTGTAAATGAATTGAAAAGGCTTTTCATAATCTCAGTTGAAATAATATTCATGTAATTGTTCCTAAAATGTGAATTGCTATAAAAATGTTAGATTTTGCCATCATATTAACCAATTTAAGGTTTCTGTAAAGGATATATATATGAATTCTTCTGTTTTGGTTTTTTAGAAAGGAACAGACACTCCAATTTAGAAGAAGAGATTGAAATTAGATGGTTTTTGCAGGGAAATTTTAAGGAACCCCTTGGGTTTCATGCCTTTGCAAATGAGCATTTTGGTCCTTGGCTAAAATCTTTGCACATCGAGATGTTCCCATATTCGGAGCCATAAAATAGGAGCCGTGGTATCTGTCCCATGGGTTTGCTTTGAGAATTCACTGAGACGTGTAAGCAGAAACTCTTGGAATGCTGCCTGGCAGAGCAGTGGCAAACACTACATATTTTAAAATGAAGACAAAGTTTAGCTCAATTCAGGGCGATCGTTCACAGTGAAGTTGAGTCAAGGTATGTGTACTGTGCACTTGGCATTCTGCACTACAGAGGTGCACTTCTCTCCTTCAGAATCAATGGACAACACTCTGATGCGTGGCCTCTTGATTTCAAGGTTATATTGCTGTGGCACTGTGCAACTCAGAAAGTCACGTTTGAGAACGCATCAGGGTGCTGCATGTGTATGTGTTTTCTCATTGCCAGCAGGGGTCAGCGTCCAGAAGCAAGAAAAAAGCTAGGCGGATGGTGTGAGTGTGGACGCTCTCTCTTCACCCTGGCTCAGACCCACGCTGGTGGGAAATGAAGGGCTGGTGATCAGGAGAGACTCAGGTGCTGAGGAAGCAAAGGTGCTGCGTGATTCTGGGGCCGGGGACATGCTCCGGGAAGCACTTCATTCCTGGACCACCCCAGCAAGGCCTTCAGCCCCTCATGGGGCTCCTGGGGGAAGAAGAGGGCCTCCATGGAGGCCCTGTGACCAGACTAGCTGTGCACCAGCTCTGCACCCTCTGCAGCCCAATGGACGTCTCCCCTCCCCCACCTCTGGGGTATTTGTTTTAATGTCTCTCACTTCAAAGCAACCTCTGAACGTACAGAGGCCTCTTTTGGGTTGTGCCGCATCCGTGCGAGTCCAGAGCCCGCGTCCTTGGTCTTGCCCTTAACGCTTTCCAGGAGCACAGCGTCATCCATGCCAGCCAAGCCAGGGCCTCTGGGAGCCCTTTTGCTGCCCAGGACACATCGCCAGGAATGCCAGCCTCAACACGAGCTCCCGTGCAAACAAACACTCTTAGGAACATAGCAAAATCATTCCCCACACCTTTTTTTTTTCAGTAAAAATGTAATATAAAAGGTGTGGCTGTAATACTCTGTCCAAATAACCAACATGTGGCCTCCTTACTTTCCCTAACAGCTGCCTGCATTCTCTAACTCACATTTCAGGCAGGTGACTGATTGGCTGTCGAAATAGAATCCAAGCTTAAAACAATTAACCAGCCTGTAGACATTTTCCTCTGGTTATGGAATTCAGACAATAGGTCTTTGAATTTTTATGAACATAGGTAATAGCCTCGCTTCATTTGATTTTTTATGGTGCTATTGTAAAAAGAAAAAATCCTCAGTTTTGGGGACCTGTGTGTAAAAACGTGTGTGACAAGCCTGGAACATCAGCCCACCCCCCACACAGGGAGGTGGTGTGACCAGCCATGCTTGGTTAGGTGTGGCCCAGTCACTGTGGCTGAGCCCTGGACAACAGATGCTAGTTGTTCTCTCCGCAAACAGAGCAGAGGTGTGAAAAATCTCTTACAGGGCCTTTGCACACACTCCCTTTCTGTGATGACCTTGGAAGGCCTTGACATCTAAAGGTGGCTGACCTTCAAGATGCCAGGAGCACAAGCCCTTGACTCAGTGTAGGAAGGATGCTGCCCTTTAACCCAGCATCCTGTACACAAAGAGGAGGGTGGGGGGGGGGAGAAATAAATTCAATCATTTAGAAGCCAGGGAGATGTTAGAATTTTCTTGATGTAACTTCATTACTACCACTCCATTAACATGCATGCTATTTAGAAATAAGGTCTAGTGTTTGTTGGAAAAGCTTCAGATAAACCACATGAAAGAGTGGAAATCCCCCGACTCTGGCATCGGGTGGTGGTGTGTTTAGACCTGACAATGGCAGCTAACCAGGTGTGGGTGCCGGGAAGGTGGTTTCAGCTCTGACCTTCAGTGCTATTGTGATGAGACTGATTATTGTTGCTGGAGACGTATCCTGAGAATCCATTGTGATGATGCATGTGAGGTTCTTTTCATAGCGCCATTTAGTTAGTAGGTACAAATACGTCTTTATGCTTTTACTTCCAGGGTCAGGGAAATTTCATTTCCTGGAATCAAGACCAAGAACATCAACAGTGCAGCTCTTATATTTTAACCATTTGTCATATTTTAGGAACACATCAGAGTTGCAAGATACACACACACATCTCCTTCCTAATGACTGGCTTTCTTTTCCTCTTTCCTGCATCTTCAAATCTCAGTTGAAGGTCAGTCCTTGAATCATGAGTTATTAATTAGCAGCTCCGTCTGCTCTGACAGCCCTCTGATTTTCCCTTGGTTTTACTTATCGCCCTGTATTGTAGTCACCCATTAGCTTTTATGAATCTTTCCACTGACTTTACCCTTAGGTAAGAGCATCACCACTATGTGTCAGTGCCCACCATCTAGGAAAAGTGTAAGAAGGGTTGAGTGAAGGAAAAGAGTGGCATTTGGTGTATCTCCATGATTGCTTCATATGCATGCCATGTTATCTTCCAACATGCAAGTCCTGGTACACAGCCTTCCTAAAATGTCTGTTCCGTGATTCTGAGCCATTTTAGCCACAATGCTAAAGGGTGCATGTGTTAAAACTGCTTAGAAGTAACAGAAAATTTTACTGTTTTTTTTCCTGCGAGCATAAAGTCTGCTGTTTCTATATGAATCCATGTTACAAGCTTTCTGTGAAATTACAGCTCTTGAAATTCCAAACAGGATCATGTAGCTAGGTCTCTTGCTCTTATTTTGTTCAAACTACAGTTGCTCATCTGTGTACGTGCTAGAGGTCGACCAGTGAAGTTCTTGCTTTCAGAACATTACATATATAAATGTGGAGACCAAAGGCCAGATCTTCTATATCTGAACATGAAACTTCCTGCATAAAAAAAGGTCCAGGATAAAATTTCAGAATGAATAGAGGAAATTTTCTCAAAAACCCACTCGAAAAGAGTGTTCTTCAAAGATTCAAAAACGTCATCTCCTGGAGAAGCTCTTCTGGTAATTGGTACCGTTCCAAAGCAAAAAGCATGGAACTTTGTCGTTTGAAACATGGCACAAACTGCCTAGCATTTGCCACTTTATGTACAGGATGGCCCAGCCCCATGAGGTCACACTGGGCCCTGGAAGACCAAGGCTTTCTCTGCATAATGACAGGTTGCCAAGGCAACAGCAACACAAATCTGACAGGTCTGGAGACCAGATCATTCAGGGCAACCTCCACTACTGTGAAAATCAGGATAGGAAGGAGCTTCTATCTCAGGCCTCACTACTTAAAGCAAGAAAAAGGAACATGCCAGTGATGGGACAGGCTTGAAACGATCTCTTCTCCTTCTAAAGCACACACACCAACTCCTCCTTTTTCCTGAGTGTCTAAACTAGCATTTCGTGCTATCAAGGGCAGATCATGAAAGCATACAGTTCAGGACCTGAGTGGCAAAATCCTCTGCATCTGGCATTGCCTGGGGGCTGAGATGATGCCACCAGCTGTGGCTAAAAATACATTGAGCATTCGTGCCTGGGCACTCTCCAAGTGTTGCACAACAAACTTGTAAACGTCCTGTGCATAGAGCCAGCCAGATGTGCAGACAGCTGCCTCAGAAATGCACTGTCAGCAGGCAACTTAAGTGTAAGAGGGGAGGGGTGTCATCACACTGCTTACCTGTCAGATGCCATCACGCGTCTCTGGCCTCCGGTTCCCTTACAGACACATTCAGAAATGTTTAGCTCATGCCTCCCATGTGCCCATGCCTCTCGCAGGCATCGCAGACACAGCAAGAGGGGGAGGCAATTCTCCGTGGGCCCCACATCTTGTGAGCAGAGGCACTGGCTGCATTTGTTCCAGACCAGCTTTTCAAGGACGTGTGTACCGTGAACAACAGCCTTCGGAGGGAGAAAGCTAGTCTCCCTTTGAGCAGAAGGCAGGGCTTCTTACTGCCCAGCGTAACAAAGTCTCCCTTTGGTGCAGAGTGGCAGGCGAATCACATGCTTTGATACCTAAACATTTCATCCAAGTGAAACCTACGCGCCACAAGCATTCATTCCTGTTTATATATTTCTTGAGGATGATTAATTCCTGTATGTCACTCCAGACATGTTGGTGAGGGGAAGTATCTGAACAACTCATGCTGGAACTTCAGCTGCAGCGCATGGTGTTTATGGCATACGTCGTCCAAATTATGCTGTGATTATACACGTTATGGAAGTTTTTGTATGACGTAATCAATATATCTAGTAGGTTCCTTGAATATGTACCTACAAGAGCTACATTCTAACTTTATTTCTCTAAGTTTTACATCATCATTTCTACTGTGTTTTCTAATTTGCAGGTACACTATTTATGGAAAAAAAAATCAGCCTAAACTTTTTGTCACAATAGAATTAACAAGTCTATAAAAGAAAACAGCCTTTCAATCAATGAAAAGCCGACCGTTGGAGCAAAAAAATAATAATTTAAAAGTTAAGAAACTGATAGACTTAAGTCTTGTTTCCACTCTTTCAAAACCAGTGGTCCACAGGCTCACCCGCGAAGAGAGCTGTGAATGTACAGTAACCTGGATCCTATGCATGGTTTCCTAGGACTCAGTGCTGGAATTTCCCTCCCGTCTTTGTGCGCCGTATCCCTTCAGTTCAGGGGTGGCGGCCGTAATCTGAGGAAGGAAGAATATTGTTATATGCAAATCAAGGGAGAGAAACATGGACCCACTTGGGCAGAATTTTCTAGCAGTTTGCCCAGAATATACCCCTTGCAGATGCAGAAACTGAGGCTTGTAGACGTGACAGGCATGTGTGTCTGGGCCCCTGTGCGTCCAGAGCCCCTGAGCAGAAGAGCTTCAGCAAAACCATGTTTTCTGTGTCTGCTGATCTTGCAACTTCACTGCATGGCCCTCCTTCCCTGGATAACTCTCATCCTGCCCCCCTCCCCCAGCCTTCCCTTCACTCCCTGTCCTCCCAACAATTTCCTCTGCTTAACGGCTGAAGACAGAGTTGGGAACTGCAAGTGAAGCTCAGCAATAAGATTCTGGATTAATAGGCACAGTGGGTGTTTGAAAAGTAATTGATTTCTGTAGTTGACTTGAACTAAATTTAAGAAGCATATATAGACTTCATTTTACGGTTAAGAGCAGTGAGTTCTGGGACAGGCCCTGCACAACCAATTACAATGATAATCTTATTCTGAGTGACACCACTAACGAAGTAAAGCCTCCAAGGTCTCACTGAGTTGGCACAGGATGGTGGTAATGCGTTCTCTCTCACTTCTCTAAAATCCAGTCTGTGCTTTGTAATGACCTTAAAAGCACTGATATCAGGCACACACCTTACGTGTTGGGGTTGATATTTTTAACACAACTAATGATGCTCCCTTTTGAAGACAAATAAACCATGAGATGCCTTTAAAGATGGAGTTGCTTTCCTAAGCCAGATCACAGTTTGAATCAAATCCAGGGTTCTCAAAAGCCTTCTTCTGACTCGTGTTTTATGAGCAGTGGCTTCCCAGTGCCCATCTGGACATCTTCTCCGGGAAGATTCAGGCACTCTGCAATGGGCAGAGCGATTTGGTGGCACCCTGACCTCTCCTGACCTCTCATCGATCCCTGATCCGGCCGGTTGCCTGGCCTCTGACCTCAGCCTCACTCATCTCTGACTGAGCCCAGGCTCCCACGTCAGAATGCCCTGACCCCTGCCCGATGCCTTCTCTCCATCACTGGCCTCTGGCATTCCAGGGTGCCTTCTTTGAACTCCTCTCCTGTGGCCCGACATGCATCAGCACTGCCCCCGCAGGGCCCCATTCCTTGACTGGAAAGCCTTCTCAGGAAGAGCTTTCTCTTTTCCCTGGAACTTTGGGTCCCGTCCCCTCTGGAGACACTGCCCGAGTGGCTGCCCCATCTGAAGGACCTGAGGATGCTCTGTTGACCTTCCTGCCATGACCATGGTGGGCACTCCCAGCTGGAAGGATGGCTTCTGTCCACCTGGCCAATTGGTGCTATGCTGCCACCTAGGGGACCTCTCTGCACACTGCAGGTCAACCCTAAATGCTATTTGCCTGTCAAATTAAAAACTGGAGCTCAAGCCAGCTCTATTGGAGGAGACTACTTGCCTGTCACACATTTTCTCCTGCAGGTGCCACCTTCTCCGACAGCACTGAGGGTCCCGGGAAACCTGAGAGCATCTCCATATGGGAGTGGGAACAGCTGTGCCCCGTGGTCTGCCCTGGCCAGGCTCTGGCCCGTGACCCGGCTAGGTTAACAGCTGCCCTGGGATCCCTCACAGGGGTGCTCGAGATTGTCCTGTGGAGCAGGACAGCAGTAGTGGTGGCAGGGACGGCTGGCACGTGGCTAGATGAGCCAGTCATGTCCCCAGGAGCGGAGCTCCAAGTGGTGTCCAGGGCACGCAGCTCCCTTGCAGGAGAAGCAGCTTGGAAGTTCTGGAAATAAATGCCAGGAAGAGTCTCGAAAGTTCCAGCAGGAGGTGGATTATTCCTGGGGCTTGAGGCATAGAAAGCACATCTAAGCCATAGGTTTCCTGACGGCACACAGGAACTGTTCTAATCAGGTACCATGAGATGCCCAGACAGGGTGCTGACTGTGGCCTGGAGTGTGAGAGTCTGATAGAGGAGGTAGCTGGGCTTATGGGCTTAGGATTGGTTGGTTTGCACAGGAAAAGCCTGTTCCAGGCTAGCTGTTTACTATGTCTTCCTAGAGATGACTCTGGGAGGGGAAATTCCTCCAGGATCGTCAAGGTCCCAAGATGTCAAAGCTTCAGAATTCAGAAAATAAAAGACTAAGGTTACATGGAGGCCGTGGTCAGAAACCCTAACCAGTGCCTGATGCCAGCCTTGCATCACCAAGGTCCCCATGGCCTGCTCCGGGCCCCTGCACTCATGGAGTCTGTTTCCAAGTAGCAAAGGCTGGGCTTCCCAGCCCTGAGGACAACTGCATGCACAACTAAGCCCCTGGGAGGAAAGGATGCCTGTGTCCTTTCAGAAAGTCAAACCTAAGAGAGGGGAACAGGACTCACTTACCAACACAACAGGAAGTGCACCTTAAAATAAGCGTTAACGTGAATAAAGGAATCTGCCAAGAAATCTCTCTAAATACTGTCCCATTGTTACCAATCAAGGACTTGTCCCTGACACACAGAAGCCAATACTAAAGCCTCAACTTGTGAAAAGAAAGAGCTTTGTTGTGAGGTTGACCGGCAAGGAGACAGGAGGCAGGGCTCAAATCCATCTCCCCAGTCCAGGGTTTGGTCAATCTTTTACGACAGGGAAGTTGGGCTGGTACGTGCAAGCCCTGGTGGGGCAGCTTTTGCCTGGAGGCCCTTCAACTTGGCTGTTTACAGCAAGGTGTGGAACGGAGGGTTTCAGCAGATCTTCTCGGACAAGGGACCCTTCACTTCTGGTCATGTTGTGGTCCCTTCATTCCGTGAGGTGGGGGAAACTCTGGTTCCAGTGTTGAGGTAAACATTTTCTCCTCTGCACGCTTCAGCTGTAAGACTTGCAGCTTGGGGGCCAGTTTGGGTTGGTTCTGAGGTTACAAAGGGTCTGACTATAGTCCAGGCACTCGGGGCAGGGAGATACAAAAAGAAGAAGGAAGATTATTACCCTGTCTATTGTGTTTCTGATCCAGCTTTCAACATGAGGCGGACGAGATAAACAAGAGCAAAAGTGGTTGGATTTTGTGTCTCTGTCTCGTTTTTCCTGATGGCAACATCCATGGAAACATCCATGGAAAGCATCGCCAAGGGTTTCACCTGATGCTACCTAGTTCTCATTCCAAACCTGCCGGGACACAGGCATACAATAGACCCTGGAAACACTTTTACAGAGTCAGGATTGCTGTGGCCCCAGCCCCTCTCCAAGGATCAGGCTCCCAGGTTTCCCCTCATTTCAGAGTTTCAGAGGGGACGTTCCTTCCGGACAAAGCATGCATCCTCTACACTGCCTTTTCCTTTTAATGAGCACTGAATTACTTCCCTTCATTCATGATTACAAATCCTGCTGCAATACATTATACAGATGATTGATTATGTATGTGAGACTCTTGAGAAATAGTCCTTGAAGTGGAATTGTTAGCAAAAGCATGGTTGCATTTAAAGTTTGCTAGTTAATAACAAATAGTCCTCCCAGCGACTGTGATCCCTTCTACTCAGGTCAACCGTATAGGAAAGTTTCACCATTTCTTGTATCTCTGGATATTTTCAATGTGCACATTTGTATAAGTTCACCACGTGGTCAGTGGCAGCTCTTTGTTGCTCCTGCATCTTCCTGAATATCAGGCAAGGAGCATCTTTCCATCTGTGAGCTGGCTCTGTCCCTGTCATTTCTTTATGACTTGCTGTTTCAGGCTTTCGCCTATTTTTCCACTGAGCTTTGATTTTTCCATTTCTGGTTTGCAAGATCTCTTTTTATTTTGTGGGTATTGTGGCAAATTGTCTAGGCTACTACTTGAGATTTTTAATCTTTGAGTTGTCTTCTTGAAGGCTTTGTTTTATTTTTGCCCAAGAAAAGCCATCTTTACTTAGATTATTAACTAAGAACAACATTTTCTAATTTGTAATTTTGTTTTTCTTATATTTAGTTCTTTAGACCATGTAGAATTTTTTTCTCAGTATGATGTGAGGCAGACGTCTAAATCGACATATTTCTCCCAGATTGTTCTCCAACTGGTTTTTTACCCATCTATTCTTTTCACATTTACCTGGATTGTACCTTGTTCACATACAGATGCTGAGATATATGTGGACCTCTGAGGTTTCCCTATCTCATTGGTACATTTGTCCATTTCAAAATAATAGCCATGCTGTTAATTGACTAGTTTTACACAAATTATTTAATAGAAATATAAGCTGTTTCTCCTTCGAAAATTATTTCTAATCTATACAATGAGTATAATTGCATTTTTGTTGAAAAGCTGAACACCTTAGCTTTTTGGCATCCTTTGTGACTTCAGTTAAGGTACTCCACCTCACTGTGCCTGTTTCATCTTCTGTAAAACAGAGAAAATGACAGAACCTACTCCATGAGATTTTTGTAAGGAATAATTGAGTAAATGAATTTAAAAGTTTAATAAAATGCATAGTATATAGTAAATGCTCAGTATTTGTAGGTTTAATGGACCTCATTCTCTAATGGGCAGTATTACAAGCACGGTAACTAACTTTGTAGCTTACACGATGCTTTCTATGCCTGCATAAGGCACCATCATTGTTCCCAGTCAACTGGGAAGGATATTGAGAAAATAATGTGGCCAATGTCACAAGCCTATTATTATGCAAAGGGGATAGAAATCAAATGCTGCTTTTTTGTTTTGGTTTTATCTGCCAGTCCCATAGCCTGTGAAGTTGTAGGTGCAGAAAGTAGAGTGTTACCTGTGTACTTTTCCATGGGCGTGTTTGGATGTTCTCTGGAGAAATTAAATCAGCCCATGTTTGTGTGTTTATTTGGCGGGTTTTAATTTTCTTTTTCGTTGGGATTTGTTTCTCCCCCTTGAACGTCCCGTGTTATCATATTCGTCGGAGGTTTCTGGTTGGTAGTGAAGGGGCCATTGATAAGGGTCCAGCTGTCCCAGCAGCTTCCCGTAACTAGTCTCAGAGGCTGCATTCCTCACATTCCCTGGGGAGCTGGGATGGGGCATGGAGGCTGGGCTTCCTCCAGCTGGACAACTGAAGTATCAGCTTCTGCCTGGGCAGAAGGAGACACAAATTATCCACCTTTTCCAGATACGGCATCACAGGCCATTCTGCAAGCAAATGCCCTGGAGTCCTGCAGGGTTCAGAGCATATGGTTTTCTAGGCTCCTCTCCCAGGTCAGAGGAGGCTTCTTTGCTCCGATCTCCTCGAGGAATATTCCCAGGTCTTTGTGGAGTACTGCACGTGGCTGGGATCCTGGCTCCCCTTTCACCTTCACCCCTCTCTTCAATATCATATTTCCTAAGCCCTCCCGAGTCCCCGAGTCTCCCCCTATTTCCATTCCAAGCAGCAGAGTTGGAGCTCCACCCTCTCCTACAGCGGGAATGTCACAGGACGCCCCCCCAGCAGCCGCTGCCCGGGGAAGAATTTTCTGTGGCAAGTGGAGGCTGGGTGTGCATCCTGGTCTCAGTCTGCTGACCCAGACCACGACCAAGGCCTGGGAGAGAGGAGCAGCTCGAGTAGAGGGGAGATGGGAGGGGGGCCTTTCCTTCCAGAACACAGTTCTTTATCCCTTACACTACCTACAGTAAAGTGTGTCTCTCTTCTTCAAGGATAATTTTTCATAGAAGACGTGAGAAGGTAACCCTCTTTCTGATCCCAGGTGTTCCAACACATGTGGACGGGGATGCTAACCGCTTCACAGCCCTGAGAGAGTGCGCCCCTCCCCTAGGACATGAGTCACCCGTGGTCCTCTTTACCACGAGACCCTCGTAGGCTCCCCCATCTCCATGTGGCAGGAATCTCCGTGAGTCCCACCCTCAATCACAACTTGAGTCCCTCAACCTCCTGACCAATAATTCCATCCCAGGAATCCTTTGTTTCTCACTCTCAACATGATTTATTTCCTTTGGCTCTGCATAATCTGATTTAAAATCCAATATGTTTTCTTGAGGAACAATTTGATCCTCTCCATTTTACTGTTTATCCCCTGACTTCTGAAAGGCCAGGAGCCAAAACAGTACTTTTAATATCGCATTCCCAGGTCCCAAACTGCCGACTCATCTCAAAGAGTTCCCAGAAAGGAATAACACTGTTCGATTCCAAAACACATATTTAAATGTGTTTCATCTACTTAATGAAGAAATGACAAGTTGCGTTTGAGCGTCAGAAGTTTCAATTTCATGAGATGGTCAGGAATGTGCCAAAGCAGTTGGCGCCGTAGACCCGTCCACAGTGACACCAAGTTCTGCTATTGGAAACATAAACATTTGGTCACAAAGAATAATGTATTTGGCATGAAGAGGTGCTGCTTTGTAGAAAAGTTTAATTTGCAGGGAGTAAGTCAAAGACTCGCTTTAGTCACTTGTCATAAATTCAATACAGACATGATAAATTGCTAAGCCTCCTTTTCCTTCATAACTCAAAGCTCTCTGCTATTTAATTCTCCTGGAATACATTATCTATTAATTTCTTATTATCACAATGAGTATGTGGTTTATATACCTTCTCTAGCTTCTCTGTAGTGGATGCTCTGGGGAACCCCAGGCGGGTGGCCCAAAGCAGAGGATGGGAGGGAAAAACCCCATAGGAGGGATGGATTCCCTTTATGAAAAAAAAGTGGGGCACCCTTGACATAGAATCCTCAGGCCCAGAGAGTTCCCACTGCTTCCAGCGATTAGGGAGTGACTGTGTCATCGGGATCTGGGACAGCACTTGGAATCCCTGCCTCTGCTGGCTCTGAATTGCAATATATGCAATTACACAGAAAAAGGGTAAGTCCAGAAATGATGGTGATGTCATCCTTAAGTTGTGTGAATAGAAAATGGTGATACCATCACAGAAGTCTATAACTCGACCAAAAATTCTTGGTTCCTAGGAAAGAGTAAATCCATGCACTTGGCACGTGGTCTCCCTGTCAGGCAGGGTGGGCTGTGAGGTCTGTTCCTAATCTATATTGTATTCACTAGGTTTGCTTTGCAAGTGGGGCTTGTCCAACTCAAACAGCTCATGTCAAAGGGCACTTTGGCTGCAGGACTCCAGGGCTGTTGAGACGGGCAAACATGTGATTGGGCTTTGAGGGCAGGCTAGGACTTGAAATTAGAAAGTTGTCCTGGTTTTTTCTGCCTTTGAGTTTATGTTTTACAAATGTGGCTGCCCAGAGAGTTCACCAGACTTCAGCCAACTGGTGATAGAGGGAGCTGGCGGGCTTCCCTCTCCCCTGTATCCAAACACCCCAGGGAGCTCCTCATCGGCGCTGCCTGTTTAGGAATCAAACCTGGATGAGTGAAATGGGCTGGCGACCATGGAGGAGAGGAAGGCTTGGGCATTACGACTGACCTAGGTGGGGCCACAGACCTGCTCCTGGACCAGATGACACTGGTGAGGTGGACAGACCAGATCCTGTGGCTCTTCCTAGAACAGGAATTCTGGATAAAAATAACCACGGAGACTCACAAGCAAAACGGCCTTGGAAACGTCTTATGAATCCTGTGACTTATAAAGTTTTTCTCATACTCTCTCCTCTGGTCACTACTCTGTGTGAGGAGGGACTTTTATTTTCCTCTTTTTAGAAATAGACTAAGATGGTTAAAAATCTGTATCTTTGGATCACACATTTCTAGAAGTTTAAGTTTATTAAAAAACATTAAGTGGAACCATGCTTTGTATCTGAACAGTGAGGGGAGAGAAGAGCCCACAGGAATAGGGGTTGTGAGAGTCTGCAGGACACAAGGCTTGGGGCAGGATCTGTCTTTCAGAGGGTGCCTGTCTGCCTGTGGCTCAGCACGATATTCTTGTTGAAGTCCGAGGGATGCAAAGTGAGCCGTGGCATCTTGTGACGGCATGGTGTGTGTTTGACGGAAGAGATTGAACACATCCGTCACCAGATAACAAATGTGGAGTATCCTGACGCAGCTAATTTAGGAAAACCGAAGCCTCAGTGGAAGAGCAGCGCCACCTGTGAGGCCAGTGGCCACAGCATGGTGGGCAGATGGAGGGAACCAAGTCACATCAGCAAGAACTGAAACGTGGACAGCTCCAGCCAGGCAGCCCAAAGGATGCACGTAAGTGACCTGCATGCAGCGGCCAAGAGATGACACCCGCAGAAGCAGCACTTCTGAAATTGGTCTGCATTGCTTGGTTGGGACCATATCATCACTATTCCTTCCCAGGTGCAGACACGCAGGCAGGCTAACTCTAGACCTGTCACAGCAGACCTATGGCCAGGACCACGGGGACCAGGGATGTCTAAGCTTGGAGTAGAGCTCAACCTTCAAGCCAAGTGAGGGGACACTGTTCCAGTGGCCTGCCCTAATATTGTGTTGTCCTTGTTCTAGAAACAGAGGCCTGGAGAGACATTCAAAGATCCTATAACCATTTCCTAGGCCGACTCATTTCAAATCAGGTCACCCCTGCCTACTGTTAGATGGGACTGCAAGCTCCTTGGAGGCAGATGCTGTGTTGCGTTTTTCTTTGTATAGAATGGGATCGGGTGATGGTTGATAGATGCGCTTGGGGCTCTTATACATCAGAGCAAACATCCTGTAGCTGACTAGCAGCCCAATATGGTGTGCAGTTGAACAAGAAAGAGACTTCATCACACTGATGCTTAAACAGACTGGGGCATCTTCTATAAGAAGCAGCTCCGAACTCAAGTAGAACAGATCAAGATACCCCCATCCGGGTATCATCAACAGCATTCCGTGGAGAAGGGGGCAGTGATCTTCTCAGGCTGCCATAACAAAGCACCACAGTCTGAGCCCCTTAAACACAGGCATTTACGTTCCCACAGTTCTGGAGGCTGCAAGTCCAAGATCAAGGTGTCAGCAGGCTTGGTTTCTCCGAGGCCTCCATCCTTGACTTGCTGGTGCTACTTTCTCACTGAGTCCTCACGTGGTCTTTGCCTGTGCATGCACGTTCCTGGTGCTTCTTCCTCCAGAGGACACCAGGCATATCAGCTGAGGCTCCTTATGACCTCATTTAACTGAAATTAGCTCTTTAAAGGCCCTGTCTCTAAATGCAGTCACATTGGGGGTTAGGGCTTGAATACATGAATTTGGGGAGGACGTGATTCAATCCATAGCCAAAGGTCAGGCCTCTAGTAGCTGGTAATTTTTTCTGGAGATGTGAATATAGAAAAGCACTCTTTGGGGAAACTTGGCATGTTTTATTTTTTTCCTGAGAGCTGGATCAGCCACTGCCTAAATCTAAGGTGGACACATATCCTTGCCTTTGTGGCCAAAGCCTGAAGAACCACCTGTGACAAGATGTTCACTGAGAGCAGGTGCCTGGTCCTGATGCAGCAGAGATCCTTCTCCTTGGGGCAATAAGGTCTGTTTCCTCTCATTTAAAGTTTCAGTGTGAAGCCTTTAAAAAATATTTTGTTGATTCCACCACTTCAATAACATTTTAATAAATTATTTCACTGAATTTAATATGTTATTAATCTAGCAAATGAGGACACTTTCTATCAATGAAAATTATCTTCACAGGCTTTTTAGTGCACTTGCAGTGCCTTCCTGCCATAATCAAGATGACAGTGACATTCTTCTTTGCGACTGCATACTTAGAATTTTCTCAATGCTGGAAGCCATTGTTTAAGAAGGAACGAGAGTACACTGGGGTGTTTACAATGGCTACAATGGTGTTACAGTTCTGGAACCCACAACCATGAACAATCATTGGACCAGCCTTGGAAGCTGAGCCTGGTGAAGTGAGGTGCTGGGTGATGTGACTCTGTCTTCCTAGACCGAAAGGTAATACCTGTTACACAACTCATTGTTATGGACCAAAAGTTTGTGTCCATTTGTGGTTCAAGAACCTGACATTAAGCATGTGATTGCTGAGGCATCCTTTTCAAAGTCACCCATCTCGAATGAGCATATTGCCAGCTGCGTTGTAGAGTTACTAGCAAAACAGCCAGGCGAGGAATAAACTCATCTTCACCCATAAAGCTCCCGCTTCCATAAAGTCCTGGGTAATGTATATAACTGACCATCCAAGTGACCCCACTTCTCCTTTCCCACACCCTAATTCCTGCTGTCATGTTTTAAAGCTGTCCGTAAAGAATGAACCCACACCCGTAGGCACCCCACCCTGACCCCAATAAAGGCAAAGCCCGAGAGCTGCAATCTCTCTCTCCTTCTCCTTCCCCACGACCTCAATGTGTGGCTTTGGGTGTGCACTGTACCCCTCAGGACATATGAGTAATAAATCTTTTCCTCATAGTTCCCTAATGGTTTCTGCTGAAGTATATGCTGAAGTATATGCTAAGAATCACAAGAGCTGCTCCAGCTACAGAATTGGCTCCCATCGGGGAAATGTCTGCAGGGGTTCCCACAAGTAGTTCAGGTCTGGGGCAGTGTCCCAGGCATTCCTAGCCGAGAGCATTGCTGCTGATGGGCTGAAACCAACACAACACCCCCCCCCCCCAAATTCACATATTGAGGCCCTAACCCCCAATGTGATGGTATCTGGAGATGGGCGCTTTGGGAAGTGATTGGGGTCAGATGTGGTATGGGGTCTCTCTCCAGGCTCCTGCACTGAAGAAAGGGCATGCGAGGACACAGTGGAGAGGCAGCCGTCCACAAGCCAGGAATGGGCCCTCACCAGAACCTGGCCGTGCTGGCATCCTCACCGTGGACTTCCAGCCTGCAGAACTGTGAGAAATAAGTTTCTGTTGTTTAAACCGCCCAGTCTGTGGTGTTTTGTTATGGTAGCCTGAGCAGATTAAGACAACGGCTTATAATACTTCCTCTTCTATGGCTCATTTTCCCTCCTGAGTCTACAAAACAGAAAAACATGGTATTTATAACTACAATGACTTTTTTTATTATCCTCTTGGGTATTAAGAAATGCCACCCACAGCACCTCCCGAGGTGTGAAAGTGTTAAAGTAATGGTGACATTCTCGACAGATGTGAGATCACCGCCAGCTTCCAGTGGATGGTGTGTTTTACAAATAGCAAATGTGAAAGAAATTGACTCTGTGAGCAAGAGAAGTTAAGTTTGAATTTCCTATAAAAAGTTGATCTAAATTGTCTAGAGTTTAGTGAAAGTTTTAAAAAATGTATACATCAGGAAGTGTTCAAGAACTGCTAGAAAAGACCTTCGGCTGATATGATGAGAGGGTCCAGAATTCTAGTTGATCCCAGAATTTGGGGGGCTGTTTTTGCTTTTCCTGGGGCATAACCTAAACAGTTTTTAGAAGTAGAGCTCTTTTCCCAAACAGCAGTTGGTCTTTTTTTTTTTTCTTTTTGAATATTATTGGAGTATAGTTGATTTGAAAGTTGTGTTAGTGTCAGGTGCAAAGCAAACCGACTCAGTTATACACATGCATATATCCACTCATTTTCAGATTTGTTACCCTATAGGTTGACACAGAGTATTGGGTAGAGTCCCCTGCACTATACAGTAGCTGCTGGTTGGTTATCTGCTTTACATATAGGAGTGTGTGTATGTTCATCTCAAGCTCCTAATTTATCCTTGTCCCCCATGTCTCCCCTTTGGTAACCATGAATTTGTTTTCAATAGCTGTTAAGTCTGTTCTGTTTTGGTCTTATCTAAACCAAATACATTAACTGAACATGAAAGGCTTCTAAATAATGCAATGGCTGAAATGAATGGTTGTGTGTATTTCTAAAATTTCTTTGAATCCCTGAGTTAATGAGAATGTGGATCTGAGCTTTGATTCTGTGTTTAAGAACCATTACAATCTTTTTTGGACTTTGAAGCTCATTATTAAGTCGACACAGTGGCCCTTCACTTTGTGATCTTTCAACTACAACAATTCTGGCAAACAAAGTTAGACAATTTAAGCTCCTCTAATTGTTTCATTAAACTGTTTAAATTTGGTGCAAAATTGCATCATTTTCTAAAATGTCAATGTAACACAGTTTTCCTTGAGATGAACAAGTATGACATGTAAAAGAGGAAATAATTTTGCGTGTATTTTTTAGTAAAAAAATGTTTGGGAAAACACTGAGTTAAGTAAATCTTTTTGTCCACTTCTTTTTTTCAAGTTCAGAGTTTCTAGAACCCATTAGTGATGTCCTGGTACATCCGCAGGAAGTAAGGTGTTTGAGTTTCCCAAACTTCCTCTTGGCCGTTGGCTGGGACATTGAGAATGACCAGAGGCTACAGGAGACGTATCCCTGGCTTTGACTGTCAATATCTACAAAAGTGCAAGGCACTCACCCACAAGGCATAATTCACTGAGAGGGCAGGGTTTAAAATGCTGCCCCAACGGGTGAATAGAAATGGGTGAAAAAAGCCAAGGTTCCTTTGGTTTAGTGATAAAAGTCAGTGTATTGGGAAGAAGCAAAAGTAAACGTTTTAATTTAACAACAACAAATATAACACTGGATTTCATATCTGAATAAAGATGAAAGAGCACCCTAATAATTGTGGCAATGACCCACTGGGCTTAATTAGGCAGGAGCACTGGTCAACTTGGAAACTGGGTGATTCAGAGGTTACAGAGCCAATAACTAATGCGAATTGGCACACTGGGGTGACTGACAACAGTAGTTCTGGTACCACGTTAAAGGACTTCTAGGTAAATGATTTTATGTCCCAATAATGTTAATCAAAATGAATTTTCACATTTCAAGGGTCAGAAAACAAGCAAAGAAGGTTCATACTGCAATGCTGTGTCCATGAGGATTTCTGGAAAGCTCTTCTATTTTGTTGCATTCTACTTGGTCGTAAATATGCACAATTATTTTTATTGTTTACTTAAAGAGGTTTTACAATGCTTTTTAAAATTAAAATAAAGTAAGGGCTTGTTTTCAGATAATACGCTTTGCCATCTGACTGCAACACAGTCATTGAAAATACATCCTTTTGTGTGCTTTCTTCTGATCCCAGGCTATGTTACAGACCCCGTCTGTAAGTTGTGATCTTAGAACCTGCACTGACTGACATCCTCCCCAATGTGCACAAGAAACACATCCGAGCCATTTGCTTAGTTGTAGTTGCTGTTGTGTGTTGAATTTAAGTTTATCCCAACAGATGCAGATGTGTTGAGCGCAGGAGACAGGATTATTGTGTTTGTGCCACAGGTGGTATGAAGGGTGCTCAGTCCTGGACACCTGCTTTGAATAAAGCAGCCCATGAATTTAGCCCCATACCAACGTTTCCTAACAGGGAATCCAATCACCTCCCCCCAACTTTCAGTGGCACATTTTGAACCTTGTACATTGTCTGCATGTGCGAAGAGCACCGTGCTCAGATCTATGACTGCAAAAGTCAAGAACCACGTTGTTCTACCTGGGGAAGACATTCACAGAATAGGTACAACTATCACTAAATTCAGATGTCATTTTGATTGAAACTCTCCTTGCTCTTGAAATGCCTCCCTGGATCAAGGCCTAAGGAACAGAAAGTACAAAATGGGCCAGAAAAGTGTGGCCAGTCGAAGCCCTAAAAGACAAGTCTCATGTGAAAGACAAAATGCAACAGTAACCAGAATTAAAATATCTTGGAAATACATTTCTCTCTTAAAATCTAATGCATTTTAATCTTCCAGCAAAAAAAAAAAAAAAAAGAGAGAGAGAGAGAGCAGTGGACACTGAGTCATGCAGTGATATGAATGTGTGTGTTATTGTGGCGGGGGTGGGGAGCTGTTTCTAGGGAAACATGCTGCCCGCTCAGATGTAGGCATTTGCCTTCCAATTTCAAAATGATTCCACGTCATCCTTAATAGCTCGCTACTTTAAGAGTAAATCACTGATGCTCTAATAGCCCTGATGGATCTGTTTTATTTGATTAATCAGGTTGTTTGATGCACCTCCAATTGTTTGGATTCACTAGGGAGATCGGATTGCACGATGCACAATTTTTCACACAGATTCCTCTAATTACCAAGCTTTAATGCAGTTCCTGGTCAAAAATCACAAATGTATTTGATTTAACAAACGCTTCTCTGCCCACAAACAAAGCCCTTGAGGTATGCTTTTAGAGGTGGGGATGGTTTTCTTCTTCAGCATTACCTAATCTGATAAACTGCAGCCAGATGATTCAAAGTGAAACCCAGATGCAGGAAAAGGCTTTAAAGGTTTCAGAGCCCTTTTTAAAATTCCTACTGGCTGGCCTATCATGCTGTGTCATGGCAAGCCTGCCCTGTGTGATTTAACCTAAGTCAGTGATGGAGTCAGTAGAGTTAGTGCAGCTGGCTCCAATGTCTAAGTGTGAAAATTATATTTGCTGAACATACGGGGCATTTAAGGGCAGAATTTGCTACACAGCATATCCTGAAATACAGATCTAATCTAGCTGTGTGAAAAACGCATTATGGAGACAAGATCCTTTGGGAACCAGTTGGAAGGAGGTACCCAAGAACACTCTGAATTAGCTCTTTGAGAAGAATACAAAAAGATAGGACGTTGGTAGATGGAGGGGGACTCAGAGATGTCCACGAGCCAGTGGAGTCCCCCATTTTCCCCAGGGATTCAGGACTGATGGACTTGAGCACCAGAAGTGACCTCTGGTTGTGTGAGTTCCCGATGGAAACAGAGAGAGAGCGTTTCTTTGGAAGCAAAGCATAGATTTTTTTTTTTTTTTTTTTATCCTTGTTCAGGGTACAGAGAGGTATCTTCTTCAGGACAAAGGACTCTTCCATGGAAGTGAGAGGCAAAGAAAGTCTGTAAGAACTATAGTGACTTAAAACATGGGCATCTGGACACAAGAGTTAGTGAATCCTGAGTCCTCTTCTGTCAGCTGAGAGAAAAGGAAAACCTCCAGGACTGAAACTATTTTTGAGTCTCACTATGTGCCATTGGTTTCTGCATGCAGCCTACCTACTTAATAGTTGATTATGTGTGGACACCATTGTTTTCTTAGTCAGACATTTTTCTATAGCTCTGTGGTCACATCACTGACCTGATACATCTGAAAAAGGAGAAGAATGTAACCCAGGTAAAGTAGTCAATAAAAGCAAAAATTGCACTGAACAAGGTGAAACAGGCAAAGAAGACTTTATTCAAGCCTTTTGCAACAGGAGAGAGACCAGAACTCGGTCTGACCTCAAGTGTGATGAAACCAAGAGAGGTAGGGATTTAATCTGCTGGAGTGAGATGGTAGAAAGTCCTGGAGGGTGTTAGGAGAGAGGTCGATCAGTGGGGTGTGTCCAGCACATTGAGTTGTTCTTGCATCTGCAATGTTTCTGTCTGTGGTGAGGCCATCTGTGTTTGCTAACTGTCACCCGTCAAAGCTAGGCTCCCACCCTCCCATGGAGACTAGGAGATAAGGGCGCTATCTTCCCCAATGATCACATCTCAAAGGCATGGCTTCCACGTTCTTGAGAAAGACATCACTGGGTTGTAAAACTGGCAAGAGCCTTTCACAAAGAGTTCCATGTATATCAAAGGTGCAGAAAATAAATTTACAATGATGAGTTTTCTAAAGAAAATGCTCAAAAAAAAGGGAGGTCAGGGGCCAAGAGTCAGGAAGAAGTCTGTCTAAAGTTTAGTCAAGCTGAGGAGAACATTGACATCTTGGGCACGTCCATGAACTAGATAATTGAGAGATTCTGCAAAATTGCATGAAAGAGCTATATTAAAGGGAGATTTTTTTAAGGGAGAAAACAAAAATAATCATAGTAAACAAAGAGCAGGATCCAAATGGGCACCTCGTGGAAGAGTCGTCATGAAGTCTGACACAGCTGCACGTGTTCACCTACAGACCATGGATGAGCTCCTGGGCTACTGAGACTGCATTAGGACTTTCTGCTGACCATGCTCACCATCAAAATTATGAAGTGGGGCTCTTCAGTCAATATCAGTAGCTAAGCTTGAAATGCAATGAGGGTTTATCTGCTCCAACAGGTCAGGTTTTCATGTAAGTCAGGTAGCCAAGCAGGCTACCTGGAATAGGTGAAGTATCCACTTGGGGTTACATACAACAGGTACCTCTCAGACCTCGCACAGATTGTTAGATGCAGCGTGTGCTCTATAGTAATGATGCTCAAAGATGGTAATCATGGCTTACCAAGCAGCTCCAGGGGCCTCCACTCACGATCTTGGGCAGAACAGACTCTGTAAAGAACGGATTCCATAAAGTGCTGCCCCCAGGATCACTTAGGGTCTGGAGATCACATATACAGCCCTTACTCTCAAGTAGGATACTTGGTGAGGAGTAGCGTCCTGTCCACAAAGGAATGTGCTTCAAACAGTGCCCATCCTGAAGACAGCCAGGCAGAGATGTCTAGCAGCTCATTAAGCACATAACTGTGGAGAGTAGAAGAGCATCTGAATACAGATGAATAAAAATCAATAAAAAAGAGTTAGGGTAGATCAGACTAGAGGTGGTAGTTCAAGAAACACAGGTCAGATTGTCCAGGGAGAGGCTGACACATGAGGATAGGGTGGAGGGCAGGGACTGAAAGGCCACCAAGGTGTGAGAGCTGGGTGAACAAGATGAACCTTCAAAGAGGATTGAGAAGGAAATGACAGAAGCAGAGAGAACCTAGAGAGGAAAACACACACAAGCGAAGCAGAAAAGAAGTCTGAAGGGTGTTTCAAGGTCCATGGTGTCAAGTTTATGTGGCTACCAGCAAAGATGGGATGGGCCCAGTTGGCTGGCTTTCTGGTTACTCACTGGGATCTTGTTGAGAAGAGTTCAGTATTGTGGGTATAGGACAGACTACCGAGCCTAGAGGTACACTGAACCAAGGGTGAGGAAGCAGGACAACTAATGTAGGACAGTATTTCTGGACACATGATTATAAAAAATAGAAGACGTTTCAGATAGTGTCTGAGAAAGGACTAAGACCAATAGAAGATTTGTTTTTTGTTTTTTTTTCTGTAAGTTAGTTCTTTACAATGAAGATGAGGGTGAGTTTCTATGAGGAAGAAAGCAGCGGAAAAGGACTATAGTATTTGAAGAAAGAGAAAGAGGAGCAAATGATGGACAGGTGAAAACGGGACTCTGTAGGGCAACCTCTAAGCATGAGTGGGGAGAAGGTAAGGGGGAGAGCCCAAAGAGGATCAGTCCCAGGAAAGGGACAGCACCTCCCGGGGCTCCCGTCCTGGAAGCCCCTGTGTTCTCCAAGGAGCACGATGGAAGGACACATCTGAGGGTCAGCAGGGGCTCACAGACTGGGAAACACTGGCAGCAATTGTTAGACAAATGGGAGAGGGAACTGGAGACACGAAGGAGACAATGATCAGTCCTGAGGGTATAACAGACCAGACACAGAAACACACGCTGGCCGGAAGAGCACAGTTGCACGCAATTTCTCCAGCAACACGCACTGCCCTGTTTGTGTGCAGAGAAGCCACTCGGCCAAAGCCGTCAACAGGAAGTTGCTTCCCTCGCAGGCGCAAGGGAAGGACCACGCGTGAGGCAGCTGAGGATGACCCCCGGGGGCGTGCTAAATGTGTGCATCATGAGGTCTTCCCTGGAGCATGAGGAAGACCAAGGAACAGCCAGGACAGACGGGGAAAAAGTAATCTTGGCATCAGCAGAGGGGTAGTTACCACCCATCCCCACGTCCTCTCATGGAGACGCCCCAGAACCAGTGGAATATTTCTAGTCCCCTCTGACCGGCTCTCATGCACTCACTCTTTCCCAGTGAGGAGAGTTCACTGACTCTTGAGTCTGGGGTGAAGGTCACTGTGATGAAGCTGGGCTTGGACTCGTTTGGCCTGCAGGGCCCTCTCTTGGATCTGCCTATCCTCAAGGAAGCCCTTTTCCTCTCTGCCTCCAGATTGCCAGCTGAGCAGAGCCAGGCTTTCAGCCACACCCAGCCTCCCTCCATGAGAAGCCAACTTGGTGCCCTGGCTGGAGAAGTTAGGTTCAGACTGGAAGACTCAGCCCTCAGGGCCAGCCTCCCTTCTCCAGTGAGTGTTACTATTGAACAGCTGCTATTTTAATCTTCTTTTGCAATGGTCGGTGTTTTGCATGCTATCCTATTGCCCACAATTCCACAGGGCAGAATTCTCTGGGGGACTCTGATAATCCTAGCAGAGGAGTGGCCTTTCCTGCTCACACACACAACCAAGTCCAATCCGATAGCTCAAACATAAGAATGCAGGAAATCTAAGGTAGGTATTTATGGGTTCCTCCCAGGCCTGCAACCAGAGTAGGAACCACCCGTGATCACCACAGGAGAACCCACAGCAACATAAGAACCAATTTAATTCTTCAACAAACAATGACTTCCTGGCAAATGCCAACGTTGATTAAAGCATCTACTCAGACCCAAAAGACAGAAAGAGATTCTCTTTGGACTTTTAAGAAATTATCTACATTTAATCCATTTGCAATTTCATTCTTGTTTTGATCTACACAAATGCGGCTCACTGTCTGAAATGTTAGTTGCAGCCCAGGCCCTTGTTTGGGTTATTTAATATGTATTAGCACAAATCCATTTCATTTGTCTGCACTTCATGATGAAAGTTGCTTGATGAAGGGGGCAGGAGTGAAGTGATGGATCCAATGCTAGAGGCAGATACCCCAAGGACGGTCACGACCAGCTTTCAGTAGCTCCGACTCACCATGCAGCCTCTGAGTCTAGAACATGTGATGCGGTTACACAACATCACACCCAGTGTCCTGTCACACCAGAGACAAACCAAAGGGAAACATCTCACGTTCTCTACCATCTCAGTGATTCCAGGATCCAACTCCCATCAGAGCCATCCAACCCAGTCCCCATTGCAGTGATTAAGTGGAAGGGAGAACCAGCTTCCCTTTTTTTTTTAAAGAACTTTTATTGAGATACAATTGACATACAATAAACTGCATATATTTAAAGTGTACAGTTTGATATTTTTTCTTATTAGTAATGTATATATGGCAATCCCAATCTCCCAATTCATTCCACCCCAACCCCTCTGTTCCCCACCAGCTTCACTTTTATTCTCTTTTCAACAGGCTGCCTGTTGCCCTCCACAGAGGTCAATACCATTGAGTTCAGACAGCACATTGAAGCTGTGTCTTTGCCATGCACTTGACAACTCACTTAGTCAAACACAGACACAGGCAGTGCACCCCAAAAGAAGTCCAGCCACAGGAACTGCTATGAGAACAGGGCCACAGGTGTCCCCTGCTTCTTCAGGGAGTCAGGGCTCACAGCTTCTGGCTCAGGCTCTGAGATGAGGTTTATATATCCTTGGAGACATAGCATCTCTATGCTCCTACCAAACCACTGGTGCTCCTTCAGGAGAGTAGTATAAATACAGTCGATACATACATCATTTCCCTCTTGCTCCTATGTCATGTGAACCTATGTAATGCATAGCCACAGACTAAGAGGGGGACATTCAGCCAAAGGAACCTCTTATATCGACACTCTGTGGCCATGAACCAGCTAACCTCTGGACCCGCCTCTGCCCACCCTCCTTCCTGCTCCAGCTGCCTTGGAAGCCTTCCAGTTCTTTAAACAAGCTCGACTCTTTCCTTCCTCATGGTTTTGCATATCCTTTCTCCCCATCCTTGCACAGAGGCTCCTGCCTGCCCCTCAAGATCCAGAGAAGCTCTCCTTGACCAAGCACATGGAAGCCCAGCCATTCTCCTCGACTGCAGACCGCCACGGGATTCCTCTGTAGTGTTTACCACAAGTTACAGTGATTTCTGCATCATTTAGAGAGGGGGCACTGTCTTACTGAAATGAGGGACTCTGTGATCTTGTTCTCTGTTGTAGCTCTAGCACCCAGCACAGTGTTTGGAACACTGTAGGCACTCTAGCTCTTTCTGACTGCGTGAATTCAGAAGACTTTTGAATGATCCAGCCCTGCATACGTCATGGTGCAGTTCTGCACTGGAGAAAAGGCTGCCACAACCAAGGGAGGGGCTTGGCCATGAGACACAGAGGCAGCTCAGCCCCCAAATGGCATCTAATCAGGGCGGGGCAGCCATTACTGGAGCTTGCACAGCTGGAGCTTCAGAAACAGCTGTGACCTCTCTCTGTAACTAGATCACTATAGGCCATGCCCCATCACACACCAAGAGCTCACATGAGCCCCTCTTGCTCCTGTACTTCTCCCCTTGGGTCAAGGGTTCTGGTGCTGGGAGGAATGCAAGCACACACTTAAAGAGAATAGAACCAGCTCAAACTCAACCCTTAGGGTTCCTGCTCCAGGATCCTGGGACATGACAACTCACCCAACAGGGCAAAGATAGCCTAAGAAGGAAGCTCCACCTCACACCTGTCTCTGGGCCTAGCCCCTCCATCTCCAACTAAGATGATAGCTGCTGGTACATCCACAGGAAATATGTGACTTGCACTCACATCAAATCCAGCTCTCCCACCAAAGACACTGGGCACAGGCAGACTGCATAGAGACATTCCCACATAAGAACACCATTTTGAGGTCACAATAGGTAACTGTTTCACCCAATTTCACGTAAAGAGAGAAAGTTAAGTAAAATGAGAAGACAGAGGAATTTGTTTCAATTGAAAGACCAATAGAAAACTCCTGTAAAAGCAAACTAATGAAATAGAAATAAATAATTTATTAGACAAAGAATTCAAATCATTCATAATAAGAATGCTAACTATATTAGGAGAAAGAATAGATGAACACAGTGAGAATTTTACCAGGGAACCAGAAAATTAAAAAAAAAAAAAAAAACAACAGTAGAATAAAATAACTGAAAAGAAAAACACACTAGAATGAATTAATAGCAGATTGAGTGATACAAAAGAAGGAGTAAGTGAAGATAGAATAATAAAAATTACCCAGTCAGAAATCAAAAAGGAAAACAACTTTAAAAACTGAGGACAGTTTAAGAGATATATAGGATGACAACAAGCATATCAACATTAGCATTGTAGGGGAAAAGAGAGAGAGAAGGGGTTAAAAATGTATTTGATAAAATTATTACTGAAAACTTCCCAAGCGTGAAGAAGAAAACAGATGTCCAGCTACAGGAAGCACAGAGGATCCCAAACAAGTTGAAAACCAAAGGACCCACACCAAGACATACCATAATTAAAATCGCAAAATTTAAGATAAAGAGAAAATTATAAAGGCAGCAAGAGAAAAACAAAGAGTCATATACAAGGAGACCCCCATAAGGCTATCAGCTGATTTTTCTGCAGAAACTTTTCAGGCCAGAAGGGAGTGGCACAAGATATTTAAAGTACTGAAAGGGAAAACCTTTCAACCAGGATACTCTACCCAGCAAAATTATCATTTAGAATTGAAGGAGAGATAAAGAATTTCTCAGACAAGCAAAAACTAAAACAGTCCATTAATACTAAACCTATGATTAAAGAAATTGTAAAGAGTCTTCTATAAGTGGAAAATAAAAGGTATAAAAAGAATTAAGAATCTATGGTAAAGGAAAAAAATCCCATTGATAAAGGTAAATATATATAAAGGCTGAGTATCACCCATTTAAATAAGCTATTATGATGATTAAAAGACAAAAAAAATTGTAAAATCAACTATGATTATAATGATCAGTAAAGGGATAAGCATGAAGATGTAAAATATGACATGAAAACTCAAAATGTGGGGGAGGGGAGTAAAATATGTAGATCTTTCAGAATAAGTTTGAACTTAAAGGACTGCCTGTTTCAAGTAAGTAGCTATAGTTATATGTCAACATATACAAACCCTGTGATAATCACAAATCAAAAACCTACAACAGATTCACAGAATCTAGAGAGAAAGGAGCACAAGCATTCTACTAAAGAAAGACATCAAACCACAAGGGAAGAAACAAAAAGAAGAACAGAGAGAGACTACAAATCTACTGGAGAACAATTAATAAAATGGCAATAAGTACATACCTATCGATAATTACTTTAAATGTCAATGGACTAAATGCTCCAATCAAAAGACATAGGATGCCTAATTGGATTAAAAAAAACAAGAACTACTTATATGTTGCTTAAGAGAGACTCTCTTCAGAGCTAAAGACACATAGACTGAAAGTGAGGATATGGAAAAAGATATTTTGTGCAAATGGAAACATCAAGAAAGCAGGGGAAGCAATACTCATATTAAAAAAAATAGCATCTAAAACAAAGTCTATAACAAAAGACAAAGAAGGGCATTATATAAAGCTAAAGGGATCAATACAAGAAGAGGATATTACACTTGTTAACGTATATGTACCCAACACAGGAACACCTAAATATAAAAAGAAAATACCAACAGATATAAAGCGAGAAATTATCAATAATACAATAGTAGTAGTGGACTTTAACCCCCCACTTCAGACAGAAAATCAATAAGGCAACTGTGGTCTTAAATGACACAATAGACCAGTTGGACATAATAAATATCTACAAGATGTTCCACCCAAAACAGCAGAATACACATCCTGATGAAAGAAATCAAAGAAGACCTCAAGAAATGTGTTGCTATTCCATGTTCACAGATTGGAAGACAATAGTATTAAGATGTTCATTCTTCCCCAATTTGTCTGTAGATTCAAAGCAATTCCACTCAAAATCCCAGCAAGTATTTTGTAGACAACAATGAATTGATTCTCAAATTTATATGGAGAGGTAAAAAACCTAGAATACCAACAAAATGTTGAAAAAGAAGACTACAGTTGAAGAACTCAGACTACCTTATTTTTAATCTTACTATGAAGCTACAACAAGATAGTGTGATATTGGTAAAAGAATAGATATTTAGACCAAAGTAACAGAATAGAGATCCTACAAACAGGCTCGCACAAATATAGTGAGATAATTTATATAAAAGAATCGAAGACAATACAATAGAGAAAAAATGGCCTTTTCTCCAAAGAGTGCAAGAATATTTGGAAATCTATATCTTAAAAATGAACCCAGACACAGATCTTACACCTTTCCCCCAAAGTAACTCGCAATGTAACTTTGATGTAAATGCATAATGCAAAAGTATAATTGTTCTAGAAGAAAAATAGGAGAAAATCAATGTTATTTTGGATTTGTTTATGAGCTTTTAGATGCAATACCAAAAGCACAATCCTTGAAAGCAAACAATTGACAAGTTGGAGTTTATTAAAACTAAAAACTGGTGTACTGTAAAAGATACTTTTAAGATAATCAAAATCAGAGACACAGATGAGAAAAATACACTTGCCAAACAGATATCCAATAAAAGACTTTATCCATAACGTACAAAGTATGCTTAATACTCAAGTCTAAAAAAACAAGCAACCCAATTTTAAAATGTGCAAATTACCAACTCACCAGAAAAGACATCCATACGGCATGTAAGCAAATAAAAATATGTGCAACATCATTTGTCATCAGGGAAGTCCAAATTAAAACAGCTATTAGATACTTCTGAGTTTTATTAACATGGTCCAAAACCTGTCACTGCCAGTTGGTGGCAAGGGTGTTCCCTGACAGGAATTCTTATTCATTGCTAGTGGGAAGGCAAAACACCACTGTTACTTTGGCAGATGGGACGGCAATTTCTTACAAAACCAAACATAGTCTTACCATACAAACCAGCAATCATATTCCCTGGTATTTACCCAACTGATGTGAAAATTTATGCCCACACAAATATTTACACATAAATGCTTATAATATCTTCATTCAGTATCCCCCCAAATTGGAAGCAGCCAAGATGTCCTTCAGTAGAGCAATGAATAAACACAACTGTAGCACATCCTTACAATGGAGGTTGGGGATCTTGGACAGAAGGCGTAGTGTGACAAAACATCTGTTACAAATACAAGAAGCAACCTCACCTAAGGGAAGGAGGGGATGTTATTTTATCCCTGAGCAACTTTAGATATTGGTGGAATATGTAAACATAAAGGCAAAACACATGAGACATAGTAACTGATAAACTTATATTTCGTGGGGGTATAGGCTGACACATATGCAATTGGTCTACCTGTGTACCGGCAATGAATAATTAGGGGACTAGATGGTGGGTATGGGAGCCAGCTTTCTCACTACTGAAGTGCACACTTACAGATAAGCCAGGTGAGGGGACTAGAATGATCCATGAGGTAGTGGATTAGGGTCTAACATATCCATATAAATTCACGCTTAGCATTATTAGAAGCAGATGTCTACATATGAAATATAGATATTTGTATATTCAGTAGTTAAAACACATGCCTATATTTCCTTTCTGTGTCAGCTGAGAGCATAAAGAAGCAACAGGACCTCAGTAGCAACCAACACGTCTGGCTTTCAGATGACTGTTTCTTTTTCTTTTTTAAAATAATTAATTAATTAATTAATTAATTAATTGGCTGTGTTCAGTCTTCGTTGCTGTGTATGGGCTTTCTCTGGTTGTGGTGAGCAGGGGCTACTCTTCATTGTGGTGTGGGGGCTTCTCATTGTGGTGGCTTCTCTTCTTGCAGAGCACGAGCTCTAGGCACTAGGGCTTCAGTAGTTGTGGCACATGGGCTCAGTAGTTGTGGCCCGCAGGCTCTAGAGTACAGGTTCAGTAGTTGTGGCACACGGGATTAGTTGCTCCGTGGCAAGTGGGGTTTTCCTGGACCAAGGCTTGAACCTGTGTCCCCTGCATTGGCAGGCGGATTCTTAACCACTGTGCCATCAGGGAAGCACCCAGATGATGGTTTCTAAGTCCTGATAAAGGAAGCGGGGCTGCTTGGGAAAATGGCTGATTTTATGACTGTGACTAGAAACACAAAAAATAAGTTTAGAGCACCTTGTAGTGCCAGAAAGTAAGGGCTTCCTCAGAAACAAACAAACAAGCAAACAAAAAAAAAAAATTGCACAGTTTACGGGGGTATGTCTAAGGGATGTAGGCGCTAAATGAAAGAGTCCCCTGTGGCCAAATCTGGAACAGTTGAATCAGCAAAATAAATATGGTAGTCTTGGATTATAATTCTAAGTATGAAATAAGTATTCATGAGCTCATACTGATATAAATAAAGGATTACATACATAAATAAATGGAGAAAAAATAGGCAAATATACCATGCAGAACTCCAAATAATTTATGTAGATGCTTTGGGTTGAATGTTTATGTCTCTCCAAAATCCATGTACTAAAACCTAACTTTCAATGTGTTGATGATTAGACATGGATCTTTGGGCCATGATTAGGTCATGAGCACCCTGATAAAGTAGGCCCCAGAGAGCCACCTTTCTCCTTCTGCCCTTGAAGTCTTGGGGAATGGTGGCCATCTATGGGCCAAGAAGCTTGCCGTCACCAGACACGAGGTCTGCCAGTGACTTGATGTCAGACTTCCCAGCCTCCAGAACTGCAAGAAATAAATGTGTTGTTTACAGTTCACCCAGACTAATATTTTTTGTTGTTGTTATAGCAGCCAGGACAGACTAAGACAATATTCCACTTTTTTTTTCAAAGATATTATTTTATTTATTTTATTTTATTTTTAAAAATTTTTTGGCTGCCTTTGGGTCTTTGTTGCTGGGCACGGATTTTCTCTAGTTGTGCCGAGCAGGGGCTACTCTTTGTTGTGGTATGAGAACTTCTCAATCCAAGGCTTCTTTTGTTGCAGAGCACAGGCTCTAGGCACTCGGGCTTCAGTAGTTGCAGCATGAGGGCTCAGTCATTGTGGCTCACAGGCTCTAGAGTGCAGGCTCAGTAGTTGTGGCACATGGACTTAGTTGCTCAGCAGCATGTGAGATCTTCCTGCACCAGGGCTCAAACCTGTGTCCCCTGCATTGGCAGGTGGATCCTTAACCACTGCGCCACCAGGGAAGTTCCAATACTCCACTTTTAAATGATAACATCCCACTCTGTAAGTGTGTGCTTTACATAATGACTTCCTTCCAAAGAGTATAGCATAGAACAGGGAAAAAGAGGACCTTGACAGTGGAGAAACTGGACACACATTCCCTCAGCCAGGAAATCAAGGTCAACATCAACAGTGATACATCAGGTTGATAGTATATACCCTTGCTATGATAGGATGAAAATGGTACTTTATCTCCAAAGCCTTCCTTCTCAAACACCATAACCTTAGTCCAATCACAAGAAAGGTATCAGAGGAATCCCACTTAATGGACATTCTGATCAGAACTCAAAACTGTCAGGCCACCAAAAACAAGGAAAGCCTGAGAAACTATCAGAGCAAAGAAGAGATACATCTGTTAAATGCAATGTGGTGTCTGGGATGGGATCCTGGAACATAGAAGAGAAATTGGGTAAAAACTAAAGCAGCCTGAAAATGGGGTGTGCACTTTCATTAATAATAATGTAGCTCTACTGGTTCATTAACAGTAAAAAATTATGGTACTGAAGTAGGATGTGAGTAAGAGGGGAAACTGCTTGTCAGGTGTATGGGAAATCTCTATGCTACTTTAAGAATTGTTCTGCAATTTTAAAACTATTCTAAAATAAAACATGTATTTTATAATGAAGAGGACGTGTCTGAAAAACTGGATGCTTATGCCAAAGAGACCAAGGTAACCAGGAAGGGTCTTTTAGAACAAAAAAAAAAAAAATGTCATTTTGACTATTTAATTTTCTGAGTAGAAAGATACAGAAAACTTGGGGGTTTGATCATTAAAAAAATATTTTCCACACCCTCTCCAACATTTATTGTTTCTAGATTTTTTGATGATGGCCATTCTGACCGGTGTGAGGTGATACCTCATTGTGGCTTTGACTTGCATTTCTCTGATGATTAGTGATGTTGAGCATCTTTTCATGTGTCTGTTGGCCACCTGTATGTCTTCTCTGGAGAAATGACTATTTAGGTCTTCTGCCCATTTGTGGATTGGGTTATTTGCTTTTTTGGTATTAAACTGCATGAGTTGCTTGTACATTTTGGAGATTAATCCTTTGTCCGTTACTTCACTGGCAAGTATTTTCTCCCATTCAGAGGGTTGTCTTCTTGTCTTGTTTATGGTTTCTTTCTCTGTGCAAAAGCTTTTAAGTTTCATTAGGTCCCATTTGTTTATTCTTGATTTTATTTCCATGATTCTAGGAGGTGGGTCAAAAAGGATTTTGCTTTGATGTATGTCATAGAGTGTTCTGCCTGGTGCACTGTTGGTGAGAATGTAAGCTGGTACAGCCACTATGGAAAACAGTTTGGAGGTTCCTTAAAAAACTAAAAATGGAACTACCATATGACCCAGTAATCCCACTACTGGGCGTATACCCAGAGAAAACCATGATCCAAAAAGAAACATGTAGCATAATGTTCATTGCAGCACTATTTACAATAGCCAGGACATGGAAACAACCTAAATGCCCATCAACAGATGAATGGATAAAGAAGGTGTGGCACATATATAAAATGGAATATTACTCAGCCATAAGAAAGAATGAAATTGAACTATATGTCATAAGGTGGATAGACCTAGAGTCTGTCATACAGAATGAAGTAAGCCAGAAAGAGAAAAGCAAATACTGTATGCTAACACATATATATGGAATCTGAAGAAATGGTACTGATGAACCCAGTGACAGGCAAGAGTGGAGATACAGAAGCAGAGAATGGACTTGAGGACACAGGGCTGGGGTGGGGGGCAAAGGGGAAGCTGGGATGAAGTGAGAGAATAGCATAGACATATTTACACTACCAACTGTAAAATAGAAAGCTAGTGGGAAGTTGCTGTATAACAAAAGGAGATCAACTTGGTGATGGGAGATGCCTTAGAGGGTCAGGACGGGGAGGGTGGGGGGGAGTCACGGGAGGGAGGGGATATGGGGATATATGTATAAATACAGCTGATTCACTTTGGTGTACCTCAAAAACTGGTATGAGTGTAAAGCAAATATATCCCAATAAAGAGCTTAAAACATTTTATTTGTATATGACTGAATCATAGCATATTATTTAAACTAAACTAAGTTTACTTTATAAAACATTTTTATTCCAAAATGAGGTAATGGTTGAAAAGATATTTCTTTCTAAGTTTACCCCAACTCTTTAGACACACTCAATCTATTTATTTATTGAAGTAAATAACAAACACGAAAAATAATAAAGTGACTTTTCAATCGTCTTTACCTCTTTGTGTTAGTTCTGCTAGAACTGTACTTGGTGCTGCTCCAATTATTCTTTTTGTTAAGGGTTTTCTACACAATCCAGTCATCACCACCATTATAACCATCATCTTCTTCAGCATCATCATAACAAAGGCTTCTACGATGCTTACACGAGTCAGACATTGTTCTCAGGGTTTATATAACTAATTCTATTAGTCCATTCAACACCGTAACAGGTGTATTCTGTGGGGAAACTGAGACACAGGTAGGCTGGATAACTTTCCAGGTAGTACAGTTAGTGATGGAGCCAGGATTCACCTGCAGCTGTTCCATTCTAGAGGACATACGTGTGCCCACCATGCAATGCCGCCTTCCATGAGTCCCCAGATAGCAGGATGCTAGCCCTTTGGAAAGCAAAGGGTCTGTCACTAGTTGGCTACAGTATGGGCAAGTCTGGAAAAAACACCTTTTACTTTTGAGCTGTGGCAAATAACAAACCAAGACTTTTTGAACTGGATCCGTTACTAGAGCATGGCAGGACTTGGGTTGCACATGAGCTGTGTCAGTGTGTAATTTCACCCACGCAGCCCTGACGTGCTGGGCATGGGACCACTGGAGAACCGTGCCGGGTCTGCTCCTCCCAGTGACTCCATCACCCGAGAAACATGTGTTTGGCAGCTGGGGGAATGTGTTCGTTCAAAGGAAATGATAATAAAAGGCAGAGAAAAAGAAGGCGAATGTGCATTCTCCAATTATTTACTTGTAACATATGTTAAATAGTTGTAATATGTTTGTTTTTTATGTTTCGTCACTAGGAACTTTTACCTTATCTCCAAAGGACAGAAGACAGCCAAGTCACAACAGCCTTGCCTCTTTCTAAATAAGTCATTTATGAGCAGTGAGTGTAATGCTGACTCTAACTATATTAGCAGCGTAGTCTGGTTCCTTAAAAACTGCCAAATAGCTTCCAGACACTTAATAACTATCAGACTGTTTCCACTTGAAAAGGCGTTGTAAGCAATACCTGTTACCCTTCATGTCTGAGCTCTGCAGGACAAAAAGGCCATCCTCCTGGCCTGACAACCAGCCACTCTGGAGAAGGTTTGTCCCATCACTCAAATTCTGAAAAGCTGTCTGCCAGTTTTGAAATAACCAACCTCTTCATCAGCTCAAGGAGCCAGTCGAAAAATGATCTTATGTGCTTCTGAGAGTCAGAACAGCACAAGGGAGCACACTTGGGCTTTGAAGTAAGGATGTGAATGGTGACGCTAACACTTGCTAACTGAGTGAGTGGGGACGAATCACTTCATCTCCACGAGTCTCAATTGTCTCATACAAAAGTTTGGTATAATAAACTACACCCTGTAGAGCGATGTGAGACTTAAAATAAACATGCGTGGAAGTATTCAGCCATGATCATACACGTGAATCCAGTTTTCTTTATTTACATTTCTCTCTGCACCACAGCCTCAGATAATTGAGATGGAATTAAATCTAGCTGAATCTCAGTCGTATGTTAACCTCATAAGGGTACTTAGAACCAGCACTCGAGGGAGAGGGACATCTTGTCATGTGACAGGGAAGCAAGCCAATTCACTGGCAAGCTTGAGACCTTCTCTCTTACTCTAAGGAGAAGCACAGCTCCCTTCCCCTGGTTGAAACTTGAAAAGAAATACTTCAATAGGTGGGAATGGCTACCTGGAATGGGAATGCCGTTTGTTAAAAGAGTCAGAAAAAAAGTTTGCAAGATAATCAAGGGCCAAGGCAAAGAGTGTCCTAAAAAATGTCATCCTATATCAGCTGGAGAATAGTGTCAGGAAGACCCTTGATACCTACTGAACTCGTGCGGTAGTTCACCCCCCTCAAGCCTCCTCACATAAAACCTCAGGACTACCCTCTGAGAGGCAGTCCCCATTTCCACTTGGCAGGTGAGCAACCTGAAGCACCGCAAGATGGAGCACCTGTCCGAGTTCGCGTCAGTGTGGAGGACAGCCCAGTCTTACCTAGAGCAGCAGCCTGAGCCCCTAACCCTGGCGCTGCCCGGCCACCAGCATGGAGAGGACAGCACGATGGCTTGTTTAGATTTGCTTTGCTGTAGCCCGGCAGCCCTGGCTGCCAATTCATAAATATTTGTTAGATGAATGCTGTCTAGATTGTAATTATCTGACCCAGGCAATGACATGATGAAACGGGTGCTTGGGGAGCATTAGTCTGATAGAGTGCAGGTTGGTTGGACCAGAGATGTGGGAGTGGAGATGAGAACCAGAAAGACGTCTTGGGGGACGTTTACAGTGGACTGCATGACAACATCCGAGGCAGTCAGAGTGATTAACTCTTCTTGCTCCACTGCACGTAGCGCTGCTTGAAGGAGCCACAGAGCCTACCTAACCTATGGGACCACGTTGCATAATCATTGCCCATTTTCCATCCTTTACATCTTATCCCTGTGGAGTTGGAGACCCTTCTGCCTTCCTGGTAGGTTCCTCAGTGCTGGGCGTTTATTCCAGCAGTTCTCCGAAATGGTCGTCAGGAGATGCCATTACTCACTAAAGAAAACCACTTTTATGCTATAGATCCTGCTGCTTAAGAGTATATCTAAGTCCATTATGAGGTTAGTTCTTACATAATTGTATGTGTCTTATCATGACTCTGCACATCAGATTATGTGCGTTGTCTTCCAGAATCCACGGAAAGTCTTAACTATAGTAGTTCTTTCCACTTCAGGTTCTGAACACGCATATCCATTCGCGTATTCAACACATTTATCAGGTGCCTACTATATAGCGGGCAGTCCCCCTTTTTCTAAGCTCTTTATTGGAGTATAATTGCTTTACACTGTTGTGCCAGTTTCTTCTGCACAACAGAGTGAATCAGCTGTATTTATACATACATCCCCATATCCTCTCCCTTCCAGTCATTCCGCTTGACTCTAGTTTCTGCTCTTTAGAACCTACATCTTAGAGGGATGAACAAACCAGGAAGGAGTAATCCATGCATGCCTCTCTTTGTTTTAAATCTTCTATTCACTTGTCATTTGACTTGGGGAAGAAACCTAAACTTACCACGGCCTGGAAGTTCCATCAAGGTCTCACTCCTGCCCTCTCTGAGCTCTCAAAGTTTGCTTTCTTTTGAATCCAATTCTCAAGTTACCCTGCAAGATATACATTCTACAAAGTGTTCTGTATTCTCTTCTGAAATTTTCTATGCTCTGCTACTTCCAGGACCTGGAGTAAACTCCTCCTCCTTCATCGCTCACCAGCTGTTCATCTTTTGAGCCTGGGCTTAGATGGTAAATCCTCTTCCAGAAAGCCTGCCCTAGAACCCTAGCCCCCATTCCAAGTGGACAGATAGTTCCATGTCTTATGCCATGACATTGGTGACAGAGTTTTATAACGATCTCCTTTAAGGGTAAAGATTTTATATTTTATGTCTGTAAGCTCCGTGACGGGAACAAAATGACATGTGCTTGGTTTATGCCAGCAGAAGGAAGGGATGGATGAAGGAGGGGAGGAAAGGTGAAAGGGGAGTGGAGAAAGGGAAGAGTTAGATGGCAGAACTAACACTTGCCATTATTTTGCACTGTGATTAAATGCTCTTCCTGTGGGTCTGTTCTGTCCTTATTTCAATGATGCTCAAACATGAGGTGGTGCCTGAACTCAAGTGACAAAAGTAGCAAGTGAGGAAGGGAGAGAAATATGGAAGAAACTAGACTGGAAGAATCAATAGCTGGTGACAGGTTCCAACCATGAAATAAAAGGAAAAGAGTTTTCCTTGTCTTATGAATAGAATAGACAGATTAAAAAGTGAAATCCATATCTTTTCACAGACATTTCTTATTCTATTGAGTGAGAATTGGATGCTTGAGTTTTCCCATTTAAAGTATTCATAAGAACATAAAATATGCGTTATTATAGAGTCAGGTGTGAAAAGCTTAACATAAATACATAGAAGGAACGACTACCCTAAGTTATTTTACAACTGTATAGACTCTCCACAATATTCCCCACCAAGCTTAAATCCAGTGGGCATGGACTATGAATTATAACTTTCCCAACATGGTTAACTCTTTGCCTGCAATTCCTCCCTTTTCTCCCAACTTCAGATTCAGGGATGCTCCCCAGCTCAAAGTGTGTATCTTAAAGTACTTATGAGCACTTGAGCAACCCATCAGATTGCAAAGAGGTTAAAAAAGAAACCAAGGGCTTCCCTGGTGGCGCAGTGGTTAAGAATCCACCTGTCAAGGCAGGGGATACAGGTTCGAGCCCTGGTCCAGGAAGATCCCACATGCCGTGGAGCAGCTAAGCCCATGTGCCACAACTGCTGAGCCTGTGCTGTAGAGCCCACGAGCCACAACTATTGAGCCCACGTGCCACAACTACTGAAGCCTGCGCACCTAGAGCCTATGCTCTGTGATAAGAGAAGCCACCACAATGAGAAGCCCTCAATGAAGAGCAGACCCAGCTTGCTGCAACTAGGAAAAGCCTGCGCTCAGCAACAAAGACCCAACACAGCCAATAAAAAAATTATTAACAAAAAAAAGAAACCAAGGGAACCAAATATTGATAAACTTACATATTAAGTATTCAGTTGACGAATCATCTTTTTTGTGAGGACCAGCACAGGGTTGAGGAAGTCAGTGTGGTCCTACTTTAAAGATATAAGATGAGAGCCCTAGAAATATGGAAATATGAAGCTGGTTGATGGCAGGCTTGCTGAAGATGTACTGGAGGAAAAGATAGTTGTCGTGAAGTGCTCAGAGGAACTGCCACATGCACGTCTTTCCATGGAGCTGGATACTGAGGTTGTGACTGCGTGAGGAAACCTGAGACATTTCACAGGGGCCAAGCCACATGCCTGGGAGACCTGGAGATCACCCTGGGGCAAATCTTCTTTTAGATTTGGACTTAGGTCATTGCCAATCCTAGGGGATTCTGTACAGACAGAATAATTCCCATGAGGATTCTAATTTTGTTTGAAAATTCCTTCTCAAACTCCAGGCCTCAGCACACTCTTGAGATCTTTCTGAGCAGAGAAAATCAAAGTCTATCCAAAGATTCTCCTCTTTGTGAAGCAATGAGTCTTACCAACTTCCGCCACTCATATCTATAATACCCACACTGCACCATCCATTTGGGCATATCTTCCCTAGGCGCACATGGATTTGAAACTGGTATATTAACTAGCAAAACCCTAGGGAAGGAACCTCAGAGCACCCATCCTTTTACTGTTTTGTCTGGACTCTTTGCATTTGCTTCCACTATTTGTAATAACTTGTATTATTAGAGCTTTTCTGAGTTTACAATGCGTTCAGATACATTATCTCATCTGGCCTAAAGTTTTGGCACAGTTGTCAGCCGTAAGTAAACATCTGGGGAACTCTGATTTACAAATCTATCATTAACCCATCAACAAACAGCTGTTGAGAAGCTACTGTAAGCCAGTCACTACATGGACTACAGTGTGACCTGGGAGAAGCTGGAGAAGAAGAAAGCAACGCATGATAACATGAGCTGAAAGAAATTTCAAGTTGGAGGTTGAAACAAACATTCATGAGTATTCAAGTCTCAGGAAAGATCCTAGTATTGTCTGAAGTTTCATCCTTAACTATTTCTGCCATTTTTCTACACATTCTCTCCAGAAACGTTGGTTCATCTTTACTCACGGTTGCACCTTCAACTTTAGAATAATGGCGCCAACATTATAAGGCCCAAATCTCTCTGGCTAGGACTACCTTCAGAAAATCTTCGTCCTGAGTGTCAGACTCAGCCTGTCAATTGTGGATTAATCATTTTCTCCCCAGATCTATCCTTTATTCTATATTCCTCTTCTAGATACTGACTCCCAGTTAACTATCAGAAACCATAGATCCTTCCCACTACTTTTCTTATTAATCATCAAATCCTTTTAACTTTTCAAATATGTTTCATACCATTTTTGTTTTTCTTAAACCAGGACTTACTGGTGTATGCTTAATAGAGTACAGCATTTCTTACATCATTCAGTTATTGCTTATTTACATGTCCCTTGCTCATGCAATACTGTGAACTAATAAGCTCATGAGAACTCTGCCTTATGGTGAGATCATGGTCAGCACGCAGAAGATCATAAGTAAACACCTGCTAAATGAAAGAATTGATGATTGTGTAATGTGTTTGTTTTTTCTTCTGGAGGTAGGTGGAATTCTGAGATGCCCCCAACATTTTCACTCCCTGGTGTTTGCACATCCTCACACAGTTATTATGTAGAACACTAATCTAAGTATTACTGTGAGGGATTTCACTTAATATCTGTTAGGGTCCCAAATCAGTTGACTTTAAGAGAAAGAAATTGTAGGGATGGGCATAATTAGGTTAATGCTTAAAAGAAACTAAGGTCTTCCCAGCAGAAGAGATTTCAAGGAGTGACAGGCATTTGATAAGAGAGAGGTCTTTTCTTCGGAACTTTAAAGTTGGAAGGGTCCACGTGGTGAGGAATGTGGATAGCTTCTAGGAGCTAAGAATGGGTTCCCGCTCACAGTCAACAAGAAAATGGAAACCTCAGTCCTACAACCACAGTGAACTAAGTTCTGCCAAGAATCTGAATAAACTTGGAAGTAACTTCTTCCCCAGAGATTCCAGAAAGGAACATGGTACAGTTGACACCTTGACTTCAGTCTCATAAGTATCTGAGAAGAGAATCTAGACATACTTTGTGCAGAATTCTGATCTAGGGAATTATGAGCTGATAAATGATGGGTTTTTAAAGCTGCTGAGTTTCTAGTAATTTGTTATGCAGTAAAAGAAAATTAATACACTTTTCTTCTGATTTTGCAATTCTTGATAAGGATAATGCTTGTACTTGAAAATACCAAGGTATGCCTTAGAATTAAATGTAGGCTGTATATACCTAATCCTCAGTTCCTCAGCGAGGATGCTGCATATGATTGCAAAAAATGCTTTGAGTTACTAAAAATTCATGTTATTAAGAACAATTAAAAAATGTTAAAATGTAAATGGTCAAAAATTATGACATTCTACCTGATTCTATTAAGAACAGTATGTAATGTTCCATTAGAAGTTTTAAACTGGATATTTGGGAATCTGGGGTTTGGCAACCCATATAGCCCAGTAAATTAGTAATTTTCCATTCTGAACACAAGGTTATTCACTGATCTTCACACAATGTTGGCTTCAAATGTCTATATCAAGTGAGAGAGTAGCATAGAAGTGTATATACTACCAACTGTAAAATAGATAGCTAGTGGGAAGTTGCTGTGTAACATAGGGAGGTAAACTCGATGATGGGTAATGCCTTAGAGGGCTGGGATGGGAAGGGTGGAGGGGAGTTGTGGGAGGGAGGGGATATGGGGATATATGTATAAATACAGCTGATTCACTTTGGTGTAACTCATAAGCTGGTACAAGTGTATAAAGCAATTATATTCCAATAGAAAGCTTAAAAAAAGGTCTATATTATTTTCAGCCAATTTGTTCTCACTGTAGAAATTACAAAGAGCTTGTCAAATATCAGCATTTGTGTCAAGTTAAGAGCCAAAGAGAAATAGCATCTCTTTTGCTTCTTATTCTAGAAATTATCTAAAAGTCATGACTCAGATTATTTCAATTTCTATATTAAGCTACTTGAATAAGAGCGTTTAACCCATAGCTTCCATAAATTGTTAGCAGATTAAAGAAAACAATAACAAAAGATGACCAGGAGTGAAGTTAGGTAATATCAAGAAAATATCCCAGTAAGCAGAAACTTAAGTAGAGGTTGATATTTAATTTTCAGCCCCTCGAAGTAAATTGGTTACTTGTCGGGACTAACTTGTAACCACTTTTTGAAGTGTACTTTTTATGCTAATGAGGGAAATTATGTTTATGCAATGGGCTTGGATCATTTGCATGGGAAAATATTTCCCTCTTTCCCACACTTCATGACAGTTTTTTGGCCATCCTAGTTCTCCATCATAAGAGATCTCTTGATTTGTGGGTAATGCCACTAAAATAAAACTTATGGGCCCATCCTGGGCACATTTTTATGGATGCTGTACTTATGAGAGCTGTGAATAGAGGCAGGTATTTCAACATTTCAGCTGAGCTCCGCCCCGCCACATACCTCCACCTAAACCTAAACCTATACCTATCCCTATATGTACACCTACACCTACACCTATGCCTTTAACTATACCTGTTCCAAAGTACTGTTTTGGGAATGCAGTGAGAGGCAATGCCATGTGTATGATACCTAACCCCTAGTGGTTGCTCCACAAATGTTGCTTCTGAAATGGTTTCCTGGTAGACTTCAGCTGATGCATTTCAACCTCTGGGGAGTGGTCTTTGCTAGACTTTATGGAGAATGGGCCATCAAAGTGGAGTTTTCAGTGGTTGTTCAGTGGTCACAAATCGTCTGAGTTCTTGAAACACATGCGTGTAATTCAGCTTTAATTTAGCAACTGAACATCTGACCCTTTGATCGAATACCCTTGTTCACTCCTCGCTTGGCACTGAGGGGCACTGCCTCGGAACAAGGCCCCGTTTCTTCTCCCAACGCGTGGCTCACCTCCAGTGCCCAGATAAAGAAAGCCATGCATTGTCTTGGAAAGGGGGCATGGCCAGAGGATTGAGGTGCAGAAGGAGGCATCTCCACCACGGCAACCAGGAGATGCCAGCAGGATGTCAGCCAGGGTCAGAGTCCCAGCACTCTGGCAAAGGAGGGAATGGAGGGGAGATTTCCAAATACGGAGGAAATTGCAGTGGCCAAGAACAGCCCTGTGCACATGTGTACTGGTGTACAGTGGACATGTGGCTGAATCCACAGATGTCCATCCTTCCTGGGAGCCCATACACCCACAAACACTTTTTGAACAACCACAAGATCTAGATTCTGAAGATACCAAGAGATAGAAAATAGTCCAGTCTTTGAACTTTTCAGTCCCTGCAGTGAGAGAAACAAAATATCCCTATAACATTAGCTGTAGGAGAAAGCCAGATAACGTTTGTCATTCAATACCCAAATGGCTTCTGTTCAAGTTTGGACAGCAAAGTCAAAGAAAAATTAACAGAAGTGACATTTGAATTAGAACTTGAATTAGGGGAGACCTTCTCCAGGCAGCAGGAGGTGAAAGGTACTGCAGAAGCATGCTGTGAGAGGCAAAATCAGTCAGACTGGTGGCCCATAGAGGGAAGAAGAAGCCTTATTTAAAGTAGCAAAGCAACCAAGGGACCTAGGGTGTGGACTGCTGTGTAATCCTGCCCAGTATAGACATACACTTGCAAAGATGCATCTTCTCTAATGCCAACCCATTTCCATCCCACTTTGTACGCTTCAGGGTTTACTGACACCAGGTTATTCCAACCACTAAATTCTGCAGAACCTTAGCTATTGAATGGCTTACAACCATCATTCCCAAACAAATTGCCTGTTTGGAATTAAGCAAATGTATAGTCAAAATGTATCCAAAAAAGGTGCACATTAATCCTGTGAGATTAATGAAGTTCAAGTGGATGTTTAATCATTTCTCCTGCTTTGCACCATAAGAAGTAGGCTTTCCTTCTTCTGACTGAGTCTAATGTTACACTGACAAGAGCAATTATATTCTTTATAGGATCTCATCTCTATGGTCAGATCGCCTGCGATCACAGTTTTATCCTCCTTCCAGACCATGCACTCGAGCGGGTCTATTAAATGCTCTTAACTCTATTTCTCCCTATTGTTTTACACGTAGTTCAAATGAGGTTTGAATAAAGAGCACATTTCTAATACTCAGGATTACATGTTTCCAAATTCTCAAATTTCCTTGGCTTAGACCCACTCTGCACGACTGCTATTGGTTCAGGACTTAGTTATGCTTCCCCAGCACCAATAAACCTGAGTCAAAATATCCACCTAATTGGAACTTTCTTTAGGAGGTATTCTTGAGATGTTAAGAGTGCATGGTTTTCAAACCAAGCAGTGAACACGCTGTCAAATGTAACACAGCCTGTTCCCCTGCCCAGGTCAACAAAGGCCGTTTCCCCTCTGCCCTCAGCGCTGTCAACAGAGGCTGGAACGTTTACAGTAAGAACAGGAGGATGTATGTGTGGTATTCCTCACGCAAGAGTCCACGTGCCCATCGTGATTTCAGTGGCCCATCTGTGGGCCCTCAGCCCTGCCGATGAGGCTCCATCTGTCCATCTGAAGGATGGTCACTGCTTGTTACCTTTGAATGTTTCTCCTGTGAGGCTTAAAGATCCGCAGCCCCAGGAGGTGTGGACTGCCATCCGCAACACTGAAACTCACTGAAACTGGAAAAGCGGACAAGAAATACACATCACAGGCGTTACATAAAAAATGATGGGTGAATTAATGAATGGATGGATGAAGGAAGGTATGAACCATACAGCCAAGGGAACTGCCTAGTTTTGGACCAGGACACGTCTTGGAATTCTAAGTAAATGAGGGCACCAACACAAGTACACATCTTTTTGTTCTCTCATCATTTTCCTTTTTGAAAAATTAAATGCAGACAGAATTCTGAAGTCGTTTGCAAGTTCATTCCTCAGAGGTAAAATTGGGATGGTTGCTGTGTTTTTTATCTCCAGTTACTAAATTATACCATATTTAATAAAACAGTATTATCATTACTACTTCATACTTTTTAAAGTGTTTCATAACTGTTATCTCATTTTATAGAGAGAAAGAGAGAGTGAGTTCCATGTCTTCTTCAATTAATTTTCAAGTTTTCATCTATTACATTTTTCCTGCTGTTATATTTTTTATATTATCCAGAAAAAGATTGCTTTTCCTTTCTTGTGGAAGCAATTAAAAAAATCACCAATTACAATATAAAGTTCCTTCATTAATTGTCCATAGATGTTTTCATCAGGTTTTCGGAACCCATGCTATCCTCACTCAGGAGCTGGACCTGGGACAAGCATTACTTCAGCATCCAAAGTGCTGCCATAGGAGACAAGTAGGAGGGAAAGAGCTACAATGAAATCAAAGTCTCATTAAAACCTGGTGGCAACCTCATTAGACCCAACTAGTTCTTGCTGCAGTGGCCGCAAATGTGGATGAAAAACACCCCAGATAAGAAGCTATGTTGCTAGAGGGTCTCTGGAAAGAGTGAAATTTGGGCTAAAAGGTCCACAGTAACAGGAGAGGAACTGGACCTGGACAGCTTTTATTTCTTCCACGTCAGGCTCTCTTCTGAGTAGAATACTCTGTGTGTGTGTGTGTGTGTGTGTGTGTATCTATGTTCACTCATGCACACACTCTCTAGCCTTGAACGACTGGCCAGCCCAGACCATGGGAGGAGAGAATCTTAGAGCTGGAGGGGACTGGAATCAACTAGTCCAATCCTGTCTCCCAGCCCCTATACAGGATTTACTTTGCATTGTCCTACCTTTGGCCCTGCAGCCTTGGTTTGAATTCATCCATAAGATGTGGCTCACCACTTGATGGAGGTGTCTGTAGATGCACAAAGCCATGATCTGATCCCTATTGAAGTGCATTACTATGTGCTCGCCATGACCTGTAGGACAGTGGGTATGACCGCCTCATATTCAAGTCCCATCTGCCGAAGTGACCTGTGCCAGGTGTGGCCTCTCGCCCATGCTCACGCCCTTCACCGCATGCCTTCTCTGCAGGTGCTCGGAAGACAGAACTCACACTGCTCTGGATGTGAGCACCGGCCCTGCCTGGCACGGGTGCTGTCCCCACTGTCCCTGAAATCAAAACACTGGTACTTCCATAAATACACACCCAGGTATTGTGAGCTTAAATTTGGAAAAAGTATGGAACTCTGACTGCTGGCAATCTTATGAACAGTTGCCCATAAATTCCTAGGAACTCCTAACTGTATATTTCCCGGTTAAATTTTATCCTATTTTCTTGGTCCTAGTTCCCTTGTTTTGAATAATTCTTAAGCTCAATTCTGTCATCGGCTATATCAACTATCCCTCCCAGTTTTGTGTCATGTGCAAATCTCCTAAGCATGTGTTTTGTGCCTCGATCCAAACCACTGAATAGATGTTAGCACATGATAAAGAACAGGACACAATTTTATGTGTTTTTGGGTTTTCCCCTTTGATTGACACCAATTATTTAGTAGCAGTCTTTGAGCAGATTGTTAAGGCAGCGCTGACCTATTGAATTGTGATTTCATCAAGTGCGCAGGAATATCAAAAGGACGGCGGCATGCCGGGCTGAAGCGGGAAGCCTGGAGTCTGAGACGTGTTTGACACACTGGTAGAACGAGCTCCTGAAGTTCAAGTACTGCTCTTCATTAATCTTTGTGTAACCAGTACCGTTCAATGTGAATTTGCTAAACACAAAGAGAAAACACGCTGCTCTTTGTGGAACTAATTGAGCCAGATCTTGTGATGGCTACTCCTTTTTAAGTGCCCATCAGCCTGTTAATAATCCCTTCTTCCTTGCTGTCAGTGATCAATGTTGAACGGATTGGCCCATGGTCTCAGGAATTCATCCTTTTTCCAATTTTGAAATTGGAAAAATATTTGCCTCCTCCACTCATCTGGCTCCTCTCCCACAACTCAGTATTTTCTCATGAAAAAAAACTCCTCTGTCACATCTTCACAGGCTCTGCACATACTCTCAGGCCCTGAGTTGTAACGTTTGTGGGGCTGATGTCTTGTACTTTCCGGGAGCATCTCATCATTTTCTTTCTTGCTACCCCTCTCAAAGAATGCAGTGCCTTTTTGCTCACACCTCTGTTCCGTCCAGCCTGAATACTGTCTTCTAGTGGAAGATGTGGTCAAGAGGATCTGCCCTCTCTCTCACACCTCTTTTTTTAATCTTTATTTTATATTGGAGTATAGTTGATTACAATGTTGTGTCAGTTTCAGGTGCACAGCAGAGTGATTCAGCTGTGCATATACATGTATCTATTCTTTTTTAAATTCTTTTCCCAATTAGGTTATTACATAATATTGAACAGAGTTCCCTGTGCTCTACAGTAGGTCCTCACTAGTTACCCACTTTAAAAACAGCAATGTGTACATGCCAATCCCAAACTCCCTAACTATCCCTCCCTCCCACGCCTCCCCCCTGGTAACCATAAGTTCATTTTCTAAGTCTGTGAGACTGTTTCTGTTTTGTAAATAAGTTCATTTTTATCATTTGTTTGATTCCACATATAAGCGATGTCATATATTTGTCTTTCTCTTCTGACTTACTTCACTTAGTATTAAAATTTCCCCAAGAGTCAGCCCAACCTTTCTGTTTCTACTTGCTCTGCAGATATCAAATGGCTTCATCTGATGGTTGACAATAAAGTGGAGGGTTTCTCAGAAAATTAAAAGTGGAACCATATATTTAGGGAGTTGTCTTCCTCACTTTAATTTTCTGGAAAATAAAAGTGAAAAGTAAGTCCAAAAGCAGTGAGTGGGATAAGCTTTCTGTATTTTGTGAAAATACAATCTGGAACACAGAGATGATGAGTATGTAAATAACAGCTGCAAGATCTGAATGTGTAAAAGGATCTATTAATAAACTAAATGTCAAATTCGTGTGAAATATTCTGCTTGTCTTCATGATCATATAATTCAGATCTTAGAACACTAATTTGAGTATTAATTATAATAATCATTAGTAATCAACATAGAGTTCCTTGAAAGTTTCAGGGCAATGTTGTAAAAGAAAAGTATCAAAATGCATAAGAAAAATAATACGTGCACGTTCCTTTTGTGTGTGGACATGTATCTCTCAGAGGGACCCAAGCTGAAGTAGTTTCCTATGCCAGCTATTTTTCCAGGATCCTGACTTGTTTGGAATATCTCTTGGTAATTGATTTCTATTCTTCTGGCAAGCCACCTGTTAAGCTAAGGCGGAAGCTGCGAAGGAGAAGTAAAACTGGGTGGAGTTGATTATGCTTTTAGCATTACTTCATTATACTGCAATGCAAGCTCTTAGCTCCTGAGTCCACACATTTTTTAATAGGGTGTGTGGTTGATTAATACCATTCAGGTCAAGCTATCTGAGTATTTTTTATTTGAAATTTAAGAAAATATTCTTCTAGACAAATCTCAAATTTGGGATACTTATCAGTGACTTAAAACAGTAACAGAAGTCAATCTAAAGTTGGCAATATCAGTGAGAGACTTGTTTGTCAGTGCTCACAAGTGAATATTAATTTTGCTTCTATTCTATCAAAGCAAATCGAGGTAACTGAAGACATTTATTTTTGCTTCAAGATTTAACAGTTAAGTACAAGACAAGGAACTGGTTCTTTTCCTGTTTGTTTTAACGCTTTGGTGTCCTCAACACCTACCCTGCGCTTCTTGCTGGGTTACTAGGGAAGTCTGAGTGGAGGTAATCTGTGTGGCACATGGCATCTCTGATCACACGGCAGATAGCGGAGTGAGTGGTCCCCACCAGAACTCACGGTCCTCAGCAAGTGGGAGATGGTCTGGAGCAGTAGGCTTCTGTGTGTGGTCCCCAGACCTACCGTATCTGCATCATCTATAAACTGGAATACACCCTAGGTCTACTGAATCACAGACCCCAGGCGTGTGGCTCCACGGCCTTGTCTTCAGGAGCCTCCAGGTGATGCTCCTCTATGCTGACGTTTGAGAACCTCGGATCTCGTCACACTCACTAGGTGGATGGAACCATTTCACTGGAAGACGCTGAATTAAAGACCAGTGCAGAAAATATGTATGTAAAACACTGTCAGAAAAATAAAATAGTGGAATCTGATTTTTATATATACCAAGGATAAAGATTGACTCCAACACTTTCGATATCCATTCAAGTCCAGAACATAATTTGTTACAGATTGTACTCTGGATCAGAGAGAACTAAGCACGATTCTGAAGGGCGATGATGTCACTCAGCAGCTCATGGTCTTTTGGTGACCCTCCATTACAAAGAGCTTCAGATGTTTCGAGGATATCTGCATTATGCTTGAGTGCCCGCTAGTCTTCTAACACAGCATTGATTAACCGCTGGCTACAGGCGACACTATCTTCCAAGTGTGTGGAACACATAGGAAGTCCACAGAGGGCAGCTCAATCAGTGAGGGGTGGATAGGCTGCGGTTCCTCCAGCACGGTGGAAAGATGTGTCAGTAAATGAGAGATCGCCCTCTTCACAGCGTTCTTACCTTTCACACATCGGTATTCAGCTGCAAGTCAGACCCATTCCCCACGGTAACATCACAAACAAAGGCAGAAATACTCCATTTACAAAATGAGCAATTTGCCAGGCATTCAAGGTATATACCAAATCCATATGGCCACTTTGAGGCCAAACTCTCCTGCAGGCGATCGGTGCTCTATGCGTTGTAGAATTCATCTATGTGGGTTTCAAGGCATCAGCTTCCTCTCACGCTGAAGAGTTTATTAGAGACAATTGTGACATGAGGTTAAAGATTACTCAAGTAGATTCACATGTTCCCTTTCAAAGGCATGTTCAATAAACAGACTTTCAAAGAGCAAATGGAAAGCTGATGCTGGAAAAGACCCCAGAAACTTCACAGCCTGTCCCTAATGCTTTGTCTAAAGTAATCCAGGTGGCGACAAGGACCAGGTCCTTGGATCTGCAGGACAGTTCACTGCTCGGTTCTTTTTCAGCCTGTTTCAGAAATTGATATTGAGAAGATAGAAGAATGTAATGCAGTGTTCACACTGATACTGTGGTTGCATCCTCAACAGTAACAAAGTTTCCCTGTGTTCCTACAGCTCTGGGATCTTCTACAGACTCTCCCATAGTGCCCTGTCCTCCTCCTTCACAGCACACTATACGATCATGATAATTAAGTATTTGTGCTTTAATACATCTTTTTCACCAGACTGCGAGGTTCGGGAAGGCAGAGATCTCATGTTTCATTCTCTGTACTCTATCACCCATACTCACCATATATGTCGCCCATATGTGTCCGTACTCCACATACGTTTGTGGAAGTCATGATTGAGTAAATGATAATTAACGCATGAATTGATATGACAGCACACATCACACTGTAGTTTTTCACACTGATTTTCATGTCTGGATCTTACGCTCTGCTGGCTCGAATTTACCTCTCACCCCTACATCTAAAGCAACCTTTGACTCCTAGGAATATCACACTTTAATTATTAAACGAATGGCTCTCGGGACCTAGAAATGCATAAATATGGCCTTTACTCTCACTTTCATTGCTGACCAGGGACCTTTAAATGAAACAGTCTATGCTCCATTTTTCTCACCCAGTATATACACATCATCATATTTGCCTTTGTCTTCCTGGGAGATTGTAAAATTATGTGAGAAAAATGGTGTTACCACACTGCAAGGCTTGAAAACAAAGGCATTCTGGAATTCTGTGACAATAAAGCTATTACTTTCGTTCTTCTCTTTTCCTTCTGCAATATCTGTCCTATCCTAGTAGCTCAGGAAGAACCTAAAGGAAAATGTTGTTTTCCCATCTTACTGATTTTATTCTCTGAGTAGCATTTCTCTTATCAGCACGGAAACCTCAGCAATAGAAGACAGAAGTCAACAAAGTAGGCTGATCCTTCTCCAACTTTTTTTTGCAGATACTTCAAAACCTTTTAGAATCTCCCAAACTCAGAGGAATTATCCTAAATCACCATGACTCCTTTTGCAGCCAGAACTATAATCAGTGCTTCTAGAAACCCTTTAAGGAAGTGACGAGGCACTGTACGAAATGCAGCACATGGGGATCTGAAGTCACCGAGAATTCTCACGGTGGCCTCTGGCTCCCACCCTGGTGTCCAGCTCCAGCAGTGAGGCCCCTCCCACAGTGGCTAAAATCCAGTAAGTACTAAAGAGCTGATTGTGACCCACGACCTGATTGCTGGGCCGCAGATCAGTAATGGAAAACACCCACCTCTTAAGTGTCTATCCAACCGAAGGGATGAAGACCAGGTTGGTAGGAGAACTGTGTCCATAGAAGCAGAAATAGAGGACATTCCCACATTGATGGTGCGGGTGAGTCTGGGGGCGTTGAAGTTGAGAAAGTGTAAAGCCACATGAGCCACTTAGAAGAGCAATGCTAGATCTTTGCCCACTTAAGAGCACTCAGGGGACCTCCCACCCCCAGTTTGGAAGCTTTGCTGAAACGTGACCTCTCTAATCTAAATGGACTGCTGAGAACAACACAGCAAACCTCAAGTCAGGCCTGGTACAGGGATTCTAAAAATTCAGAACAACATATAAGCACTTCAGGCTTAGGGTTAGGTGTTAGGGTTAGGGATTCAGCACTGCAGGACTGATCCCCAATGAGGGTCCTGGACACAGGGCACAGCTGAGATTTCCTAGCTGGCAACACCTCACCCATCCACTGGGACAGGACCCCAGGAAGCTTGCTCCTGTTTTCTCTGGAGGTGCCCCATGTCTGTTAATCCACAGCCTTTCACTGTAATAAACCATAACTGTGAGTCTAACAGCTTTCCTGAGTTCTGGGATATTCTAGTGAAACAGCAAGCCTGAGGGGGGTCTCAGGCACCCCCTTAAAGAGAAGGAGAGTTCGACAGATGCACGAATCAGTTTTAGGGAAGGAAACCAGGAGAAAGATGGAGCCATAGAAGCCCTGAGGGCATCTGGAGAGAAGATTTGTTTCCCATGGCGTGTAGGTTGGAAAATTAGGCTACTTTTTTTTTTTTTTTTCAAAATTAAAAGATGGATACTGCCCCCATGACGGGTGAAGAGAGTAGTTGTCACCTTCCATATTCTGCCTTCCTGTTTTGTTTGCCTAGTTTCTCCTCATTTGTCAATTAAAGTGTTATTTCATCTCTTTATGTTGAAAGTATTTTTTAAACAAATCGTTTCTGTAAAAAGATTGGGAATAAACTGATTAATCAATGTATCAAATACATATCTCACAGTGGCCCTTTTCACCTTAAATCAGATAAATGTGATGACAGAACAGGTGACCCAACTCTGCTGTGTATGGCCACCCGCACGGTGTGCTTCCAGGAATTCGGAAAATTCCATGAAGATAGAGGGAGCAAGACACACTCTCTCCAGCAACTGATGTTCCTTTCCTTTTTGAAAGTGAATTGGAGTTCTCACCCACACAAGTGGATTCACCCGCCTCCTAGTCTCCACGACTACACGTTCTACAACCAAACTGAAACGTCCTGGTCTATCTCCTAACATCTAGATAAGGGTAGGTTAGTCAATCCTTGGGGGGCACTGGGCCTGGCGCACCCAGATATCTTGCCTCTCTTTGACTGACAGGGAAACGTAGAGCCAGTCACACAAGGACTCAGTGCAACTCATGGTCCTTGAGTGGCTCTTCTCAATTTACAGCATAGTTGTGCTTTATGAATCACGCCTTTGGAATCACCCTAGTGTCCTGCTTTATAGTTTTATAAATTGGTGGCTATAAGCGGTTATTTGTGTTATTTATCAACTCTACTTTGCATGTGTCTGTTGGCTTTGTTGTTGAGCACGCTGTGTAGTCTGAGAATTCACAAGCACAAACTGTTAAACGTGAGGAAAGTGGCTTAGAACCTGGCCTGGGGTTGGGAAATGCCTCACCATGCCTGGCTCATTCATGCAGTCTGTAAATGATTACAGAGAGTTTTACAGATGGTGCATATGTTCACCGTCCCCCCTCTCCTCTCGAGATACACTCAGTGAGCGTGTTCTCTCCCATCAGCTGAGCCCATGCGTTAGCTGGTTCCAGGTGAGAAGGCAGTGCTGATTCTGTGTGGCCCCATCGTAGGTCAAAGGCAGATTCTCTACTGGGAAGATATGTCTGTATTCAAAAGCCCCAGAAAACCAAGACGGTTCTCACAGAAATAGGGATCTGTTTACAAATGCATTCCAGCAAAACATAGGCTTGACTGGCTCTTTTTAATTTTGCTTCTCAGGAGAATGCTTTCAGAAATTCGTAGCTCCCTGCAACACTGGCTCACCTGAGCCAAACCAAATACAGGGCTCACCAGGCATCCTGGCAGCACCACTTAAACTCTGCTTCTCCTCGATTTTGTCCTCCTTTGACTGAGAGGTGGAGTTCTTCAACAATAATTTGTACAAATGGATGATAGTTATTTCTGTATTTGGGGACCATCACCCTCCTTGTCCTTGAGGTAGACAGTTACTGAACTTGGTTGATTCAGCATTGAACCTCAGGTTGCATGAGACCCTGTAAGGGTCCTCAGCCCATGTGTTTGAATATATAACTGAGGACACAGACACGGTGACTGTGTACAAGCCGATGGGCGTTAGCCGATGGGAGGTACGGTGCTCAGTGCTCAGTAATACGTTCGGTCCTCACCTTCAAGACCCCCACCCAAGACTCTCCATGCCCTTGTTTCATCCTCTGACTTGCTGTAGACAAACATGCCACCTCGGGAGTCATGAATGCTTCCCAGATGGGAGGAGCCTGTGTCCCAGAATCACTGCTTGGGGAGGACCCCACAAGGGACACTGTTTTGGATTTTGAGTAAGAAATAGGCTTCTACACACTGAGGCCATTACTCCGGTAGCCTTATCCTCAGTACCTTGCTGGGTCTCTTGGCTGTCTGCACAAACGTGTGTGTGTGTGTGTGTGTGTGCCATTCCTATCCTCTTAAAAACCAGCTCAAACATGAATTCAATTGACAACCAGGATAAGCAACAGAGCTACACCGAAAAAGCACAACATGGGCACCAGCCAGAGATGCTGGTTATGCTCTAGTGGTTACTGCAGCAGTTTTGCGGTGTCATCTTAGTTGTTACTTGGAGGGTGGTATCAAGATTTATTGCTTCCATACCTTACACTATGCTAAAAAAAAGCCAGCTGGGACTTCCCTGGTGGCACAGTGGTTAAAAATCCACCTGCCAATGCAGGGGACATGGGATCAAGCCCTGGTCCAGGAAGATCCCACGTGCCATGGAGCAACTAAGCCCGTGTGCCACAACTACTGAAGCCCTCACGCCTAGAGACCACGAACCACAGCAAGAGAAGCCACCGAAATGAGAAGCCTGGGCACCGCAAGGAAGAGTCACCCCCGCTCGCCACAACTAGAAAAAGCCCGAGTGCAGCAACAAAGACCCAACACAGCTATAAATAAATAAATAAATAAATAAATAAATAAATATAAATAAATAAAATTTTTAAATTAATTAAATATTAAAAAAATAAAAATAAAAAAAAGCCAGCTGGCCCTCATCTACAAATACAGATTTTTTTCACATCCAGCAATCCGTGTTTCCAGCAGCTGTGGAAAGTGGATCTGGCATTTCTGGAGGCAGGAAAGTGTCACTAGAGTCTGCTCCCAAGGAGCATGTACATGAAACATAGAGTGGTAATTCTTCCCAGAGCTGGATGGGGTTGCCAGGAATTTTGCAGGCACAGGTGTGTTTTTGGATAACAGACATGCCTCCAGGATGAGCAAGGCCTCTTGTTTTTCAATACGTTTGCAGAAAAGTTGCTTCTGAGATAAAATACCTAAGACTATTTCTTTGAGTAAAAGTAACTTATTGTTGTTATTATTATTAAATAAAAATAAGTAACAAATAATCTCAGAATATGTTCATACCTGGAGCTCTTATAAAGTAGCCTTCATTTCCAGTAGCAGCAATGCAGCCTGCTGTTTATGTGACAGTATTTCCAAGGTGCACAAAATACTCAGGAATTGCATGCACTAGACTATGAAATAGGATCTTAACTATGAGGCCATGGTTCTGAGATAGGTCCCTGGCCCTTTTACCTGCTGTTTATTCAAAGGTAGCTATTTTAGGACTAGTTTTCCTCATCTGTCTGACGAAAGGGCATCGATTTTTGTAAAAGTCCTCCCAGATTCAGAATCCTCTTTCTCTTCATCCCAGAAATGTGTATGAGCAGGTTGAGAAGCTTATTGGTCTATCAGGGGCTGGCTGGATGCTATCTGAACCTGGAGCCTCTTCTTTTGGAATGCAGGAACGGAGGACGTTTCCTGTGCTCCCCTGCAGGAAGGTGTGGCCTCGTGGTTGAGTGTCAGGGACGCTCATTCCAAGAGATATTGCATGGGATTTCACCTCTCCCTGCCCCTCCATGGATTGAATGCCGAGTGCTCTGAGGAAGCAGAGGAAGGCAGAGTCAGGGCTGGGAGGGAGCGGGAACCTGAGGGAGCGTGTGGAAGCTGCTCTACCATGATCCCCTAGTGCTGGACTAGGATGTGAGTGCAAAATGAACTTTCATTGTGGTATCCAGGGAGTGCTGGCTGCTTCTGTTTAAAGTATAAACTTTAAGGCGGTGTGGCTTTAGTATAAATACACATCTCTCTTTCAGGTTTTCCAACCTAAAATGTGTTAGATATTCATGGGCAAAACTTCAGTCCCTTGCCCTTAACCTGAAGCTTATGCCTTGTTCCTGAGACAGAGCCACACTGATGATGGCTAATGACTACTTTTCAGCAGATTAGGCCAGCGGTTCTACATCACGTTTTCTCAGCCTTGGTGCTGCTAATATTTGGAACCAGATCATGCTTTGTGGGGGGCAGGGACTGCCTGTGCATCGTGGTACACTTAGCAGTATCCTCGGGCTCTGCCCACACCATGCCAGGAGCACCTTCCCATGAGCTGCGACAACAAAACGTCTCCAGACACTGCCAGATGTCCCCTGGGGGCAAAATCACCCCTCTTTGAGAATCACTGCTCTAAATCAACAGAAAAGCAAATTAACAGAAAGCAGAACTTCTACTATATGATTACTTTAAAAATATTAGAAGTATAAAATCGTAAAGTCTGATGGAAATTTAGACATCAGCCGACGCCACCCCCTCCCAAAATCCTCACATAGAGTCGTATCCCTGGCCTCTGGAAGTAGGGAGTGCCGGGATCTGACTGGCTCTTCTAGGACCTGTTTACCTATGGGTGGCAGGACCTACCATAAACAAACCAATCACAACAGCATAATAAATTCTGAGATAGAAAACAGACTGTCCTGTAAATAACATACAGGGCACTGATTGCTTACTTTAGCATTTATAAAATGCTCATAAATCACTTTCTTAATTTTAAAAGTTTTAGCATTATTTGGTTTTATTAAGGAATCATGAGATGGTAGAGAACATATAATTTAATAGCAAACCAGTCATCTGGGTGGCATGCAAGTTGAATATTAAATAGATACTTCATTTCCTACGGCATTATCCGTGTATTTAATATTTTATAGAGAGAGTAGAATTTAATTTTATTTTCTAAGTTCATTCATTTTTACCACATGCCCACATCACACTTTCTCACATTCCCGTTCTTTATCCTCTCAAGTGAAATGAGAGCTTTATCTCATCTACCACAAGGATCTGTCTCCCTGCCTACTAGTGCACGTATGCACCTGATGAAAGACATTTGGTGACTTCAAATATTTAAACACAAACACAATTTTAATACATTGTTGGATATGTTGTATTTAACCTATCAAAATGCGAAGAGAAAACATAAATATCAAAATCATTGCTATGAGTATATGTATAGTCAGCAATTAACATCTGCTGGAGACTGAAAATGTTTGTGTCCAAATTCGTACATTGAAATCCTAATCCCCACGATGACAGTATCAGAAGGTGGGACCTCCAGGAGGTTATCAGTTCATAAGGACAGAGCCCTCATGAATGGGACTAGTGTTCTTATAAAAGAAACCCAGGGAGCTCCCTCCATCCTGCCACCTTGTGAGGGCACAGTGAGAAGACAGCTGACCGTGAACCAAGCATCTGGACCTCACCAGATGTGGAATCTGTCAGTGCCTTGATCTTGAACTTCCAGGCTGCAAAACCATAAGAAGTAAATTCCTGTGATTCCTAAGCCACCCAGTCTGAGATAGTTTGTTGTAGTAACATGAATGGACTAAAATAGCATCCAGATAGGTTGTTATATGAACCTGTATATGCAATTGTTCACAATTTGCAAAAAAAATGTAACAAAGAATTGGCCATGGCCCTCAGCAGGTTTTGATGTCCTGCAAAAGAATAGGGCTGCATAGGTCTCAGGACTGGTGGTGGTTTGTGGAAGAAGACTCAGTCTGATAAATGCCTTACCTGTTCCCTGGTGGACTTAGGGAGCTGCTTGGGACAGATGCAACAATATCTTGACTTGAAAAGTCATAGTGAATGGGCCTCTGCAGTTTAGGGTCTGTTTCATCCAAAGTAAGTAAGTAAGTAAGGCTTGGAATTCTTGAATGGTAGGTAGACCTGTCACCTGGATTTAATCTAGTAGCCACCGTGCACCTCTCTGATCAAGTACTTTCTTGGCAATGTTAGTTCACCGAAAACATTCAAAGTGTTGTAAATGACACTGCTCCTCTCACCAAGAAATGAGACAGGTGATGCTCATTCTTGCCAGTTTTCCTTCTGCCTCTCTCTCTCCTTCTTCTTCATTCCCTTATTGGCTCTTTCCTTATCTCCCTGACCAAGGTGTTAACTCTTCTTTCTATCCACACTCATTCCATTGATAAGCTCATCAAGTCTCATGGCTTCAACACCATCTGTGCACAGACTAGTCCCAGCCTGATCCTTTCCCCTAAATTCTACATTCTTATACATGAGTATCACCACTCCTTGTATTTGAACATCTCAAAACTCAATGTGATCCAAATTCTTTCCTAGATGACCCCTAAGTCTCTCCCCTCCTCATTCTCTCCTATCTCTGTAAATGGTAACTCCATTCTTTCCTTTCATCAAGCCAAAAAGCGTGCATTCACCCCAACTCCTCCTTTGCTCTCAGAGTTCATGGGACATGTGACAGCACTTGCTACTCACTCTAAAAGTATGTCAGAAATCTGATTTTGTACTACCCTAATGGCTGTCACTCTAGCCCAAGCCACAGACTATTTTTTTGAATTGAGGTGAAAGTATACATGCAAAGAAACAGAGATAACGTGTATAATCCAATGACTTTTTTTAAGCTCTTTATTGGAGTATAATTGTTTTACACTCTTGTACCAGCTTATGAGGTACACCAAAGTGAATCAGCTGTATTTATACACATATCCCCATATCCCCTCCCTCCCGTGACTCCCCCCCACCCTCCCCATTCCAGCCTTCTAAGGCATCACCCATCATCAAGTTGATCTCCCTTTGTTATACAGCAACTTCCCACTAGCTATCTATTCTACAGTTGGTAGTGTATATATGCCTATGCTACTCTCTCGCTTTGTCCCAGCTTCCCCTTTGCCCCCCGCCCCCCCAACCCCGTGTCCTCCAGTCCATTCTCTGTATCTGCATCCTTGTTCTTGTCTTGTCGTTGAGTTTATCCGTACCATTTTTTTTTTTTTTTTTTTTTTAGTTTCCGTATATGTGAGTTAGCATACGATATTTGTTTTTCTCCTTCTGGCTTACTTCACTCTGTATGACAGACCCTAGGTCTATCCACCTCATTACATATACCTCCATTTCATTCCTTTTTATAGCTGAGTAATATTCCACTGTATATATATGCCACATCTTCTTTATCCCTTCATTTGTTAATGGGCATTTAGGTTGCTTCCATGTCCTGGCTATTGTAAATAGTGCACAATAAACATTATGGTACATGTTTCTTTTTGGATTATGGTTTTCTCAGGGTATATGCCCAGTAGTGGGATTACTGGATCATATGGTAGTTCTATTTTTAGTTAATCCAATGGCTTTTACAAATGCACCCTCCAGGTAACCAGCATGTAACTGACCCGATCAAGACTTAGACCATTTCTCTTATTTCCCTCCTGCTCCTCCCCTCTGACAGTCACCGTTCTGATTTCCTTTCACCATAGATTACTATTTCTTACTTTTTAATATCATGTAAATAAAATTTACTGTGTTTACTCCTTTGTGTCTGGCATCTCTCACTCATCATAGCTTTTAGAGATTAATACAGTTATGTTATTAGTGGTGCATTATTTTGTATTGCTGCACCATGTTCCACTGTATCAGTATCACACAGTTCTCTTATTGTACCAGTCGACATTCTCCAGAGAAACAGAACCAATGGTATATGCATGTGGAGAGAGACAGAGAGATAGAGAGAGGAGAGGGAGGATCTTTAAGAAATTGGCTCACATGATTGTGGGGCTGGACAGTCTGAATTCTGCAGGGCAGGCTGCTGGCTGGAGAGTTAGGGAAGAGCTGATATTGAGCTCAACTCTGAAGACTGTCTGAAAGCAGACTTCCTTTTTTCTAGAGGACCTCACTTGTTTTTTCTTAAAGCCTTCAACTGATTAGATGAGGCCCACCCACATTATGGAATGTAATCTGCTTTACCCAAAGTCTCCTGATTTAAATATTCACCACATTTGAAAGCAACATCTAGACTGATGTTTGACCTAACATCTGGGCACCATAGCCTAGCCTAGTTGACACAAAAAATTATCTATTTGCTAGTTTATAGAATTTGGGTTCTTTCCGATTTCAGACCTTCATGAATAAATACTTTCTACAATTCTTATTGTGGACATTTATTTTCATTTTTCATGGGTAAATATCTAGGAATAGAATTGTCAGGTTATAGGGTAGTTATATATTTAACTTTATGAGAAACTGCCAAAACACTGTCTAAAGGAGTTGCATTATTTTAAAGTAATATAGGAAATTTAAGGTTACTTCACATCTTTGTCAAAATGTAGTGTCATGTTTCTTTCTTCCTAGTTTTAACCATTCTAGTGAGTGTGAAGACATATTTCATTGTTTGTGGGTGTGCGTGTGTGTTTAAAGCACAGCCTGCTTAATCATAAACTGCAAAAGGGAACCCATCTGCTTTTAGTTTCATTTCAGCAGGGGTTCAAAGGTGTGAGAAGGGAGCGTAAGTTTTATAGGGTAAACAGAAGAAACACTAAGTGGACTATTTGGACACAAGGAGACTTTCTCTCGGTGTTCAGGAAACATTTGGCAGTCCTAAATTGTCTGTAGAGAGGCTAACGAGCATTCTGGGATATTTTAGTGCTGGGGCAAAGGGTTTTCTGTGTCTGTCCACTTCCTAAAACAAGTGGAGGTCAACAGGGGGCTTTATTGAGGCCAAGCTGTCAGACTGGTCCCTGTAGGGGGAGGGAGGCTGCTGTGACTGACAGCTTCTCAATCAGTCGTTTGTTCCTGTTTATTACCAAATAGTTTCCCATTGCATGAATATATTATGCAATGGATTGTTTCTCCATTGATGGATTTGCTTGTAGGAAAATTCAATATACAGCTAATTAATCTGTTAAATTAGGAGATTATTCATGTCACAAAGGAATTCTTCAATTTCAAAGGATTTGCCCCAGAGATCTTTTACCTAGGAATGATCACAAGAGCTCTTAAAATGTTGATCTTATTACAAAAAGTCAACTTGCATTGTTTTTAAGCTAAAGATTGTCTCCATATATTAGGGTTCTATTTCAGAAGACTCTTGGTAAAATTTCTTTTCAGAGTTCTGGAGCTTACTGATGCCTACCATGCATTGAATATCACCCCCCGTCTTGGGAGAAAATAGACAGTAGAAAAATGTGACTGTTAAATTAGTTTTATCAAGCAAATCTCATCAAATCCATATGCACATTTCTTGGAAAGAAGATTTTCCCTTTATCACAACACAGAGAACATGTAAATCTTGCAAAGTTGCTATGGGAATTTTTGGTACAGAATTGTACCTTTTTGTTCTTCAATATTAGTGCTGAAAAATCGAGAGACTTCTCTTTGGGCCCTTTTTAATGAGACAATAGGAGTTTGATTTGATGTCATCTTTGCCCATCTTTCTGTCTCAGGACAGGCTAATGTGGTGTGAGCTAAGAAACAATTAAGGTTATTTTTTTTTCTCACATGGATATACGGTTTTCCAGCACCATTTGTTGAAAAGACTTTCCTGTCTCCATTGAAATAATTTGGTACCTTTTTTAAAAATTATGTAATCAAATATGTACAGCTCTGTTTTGGAGGTGACTTTTTTCATTCCTTTCACAACTTTGAAGGTGTTAGTTTATCGTCTTGGTTACCGTTGCTGTACTTCTTTGCTTCTCATGAGATGTCAGGTTGTCATTTATGTCATGGTTACCCCCTATGTAATGGGTCATTTCCTCCATCTGCTTTTAAGATTTATTTTTATGTTTTACTTTTGACAGGTTTACTATGATATGCATACTCATATGATATCCTCTTTTTAAATGTATTCTGACATTTTCCTGGCTTCCGTGACTTCTAAGTTGATGTTTTTCAACAGGTTTTGAAGTTTTTGCCATTATTTTACCAGGAATTTATTTCTGTTCAATTCTCCATCTCCTTTATTTATTTAAACCTATGTCATTCTGTTTGATATCATCCCGCAGATCAGAATAGAGGCTCTGGTCAGTTTTTAATTATTTTTTTTCTCTCTGTTCCAAACCTTTTGGATAAATTCCATTGATATCTTTTTAAGTTCACCAGATTTTCTTCTGCCATCTCTAATCTAGTGTTCAATCCACTCAGTAATTTTTTTTAAAGATTTATTTTATTATTTATTTATTTTATTTTTGGCTACAATTGGTCTTTGTTGCTGCATACGGGCTTTCTCTAGTTGCAGCTAGCGGGGGCTACCCTTCATTGTGGTACGCGGGTTTCTCACTGCAGTGCCTTCTCTTGCTGTAGAGCATGGGCTCAGTAGTTGTGGCTCATGGGCTCTGGAATGCAGGCTCAGTAGTTGCGGTGCACGGGCTCAGTCGCTCTGCAGCATGTGGGATCTTCCTGGCGGAGGGACCAAACCCATGTCCCCTGCATTGGCAGGTGGATTCTTAACCACTGTGCCACCAGGGAAGCCCCCATTCATTAATTTTTATTCAAATATTGTAATTTTCTGTTCTCGAATTTCCAGAACTGAAATAGTTTATTATAGTTTTAGTTAATAGTTTAGTAACTATTTAGTTAATAGTTTATCATAGTTTTCATGTTATTTCAGAGATTCCTTATCAGTTTTTCATTATGATCAGCTTTTCCTTAAAATCTTTGAATATATTTATGATTCTCTTCAAAATCTTTGTCTGATAATTCTAATATCTGCTTATTTTGGAGTCTATTTCTCTTGATTGCATTTTCCCCTTGTTAATGGGTCACATTTTTCTGCTTCTTTGCATATCTAGTAAATTTTTACTGTATACTGAATATTATGAATGATATGATATGTTCTGTTGTCTTCCTTTTAAGGATGTTAAGTTTTGCTGTGGGAGACCACCAAGTGCTGGTGGACACTGTCAGGCTGCTTTCTTTTGTTAAGATGTATTTGTTTCACTTCTTAATTTAGTCCTAAGATGTAGCCTGGACTATAAAGTCTAATTCTTATTCGTAACACATGTAATTTTCTGGAATCTCAAGTGGATGTCCAAGATGTTCAGTGAGGTTTCTCCACTGGGTTGCATCAGAACTCCAACATCTACAAGTTCTACAGGGTCTTTTGCATTACTGCTCAGCTCTCAACCCTTAGTAGGCATTCTTTGCAAGACCTCAAGAATGCTCTTGGGCAAGCATAGTCCATCTCTGTGCAAGAATTCAAAGTGAGTCCCATGGTTACTTCTGGGGCCCCTCCTTGTACAGCTTCTTCTGCTTCACGGCCTTGTCCACCATTGCCAGCCACTTTGGCCCAAACTCCAATATCTGACTTCTCCACTCACCAATGCCTCCACTGTTTGGTTTCTAGCTCCTTGTACCACTGCAGGCAGGATACCAGTACTATCTTCAGGTCTGCTTCTGTTTAGACTCTCCCTGGGATCAGTGTCCCATGCTATCTGTTGCCCAATGCTTCCAAACATATTTTGTCAGTTTTATGGTTGTTTTCCATTGCGGGGAGATTCTGGAGATTTACTGGCATGACCAGGACCACAAGTCACCATTATCTTTTGCCTGGATTATTGCAGCACCTTTCTACCTGGTCTTCCTACTCCTCCTCCATTATCACAGTCAAAGCAATGATGCTTCGAAAGTTAGATCATCTCTAACCTCATCTTTTCCACTTGCTTTTGTCTTTCCTGCTAATGTTGTGTCCTTCTCATCTCATGGACGCACAAGCTTGTGCTTTCATACCCATCTTTAGGTCCTTATTTCAAGCTTTGTATTCTTTCTGAGTTGCCACTTTGGCAACTCTTTCCAAAACCAAATTCTCCCATGTGACCGTTTCTATTTCTCCATGAAATCTATCAACAATGAAAACATTATCCCTTTTGCATACTTACATCCTATATTATGTGTTTCCCCAATTTTGAAGTAAGCTTCTTTCAGGCCTGGATATTTTGTCTTTTATTCACTTTTGTAGCCCTTTCTACTAGAAGAGTACTTGGCCCTTCGTAGACGCCTACTATCTGTTGAGAGAATAAAAGCTAAATCCTCAGAATTTATCTTACACAAGAATAATTACTGAGTATTTTAAACATTGTCTGTTGTTTTGTTCATCTAATCTTTAAATTTGTGAGGAATATTTATGATTTGTGAATTGTAACATATAATAGCACTTAGGTTATGTCCTTAAACTATTATAATGATACCTAGAATACACTACAGAAGACAATTTCCAGACAGCTGTTGTCAAAAAAGAATTACTCATGACACCTGTTAAAACAATAAAGCAGACTTTACTCAGGGCTATTTTGATAGGTATAGGGACTGCTGCAACGGTGTTTTGCAGGAGGGGAGAGAGATTGGGTTCAACTTCAAATACAACAGGAAAAGAAGGAATTTGTAGCCAAGGAGCTGGGGGTGGGTGAATGGTCAGTTGATGGAAAATTACTGAAAGGAAACATTAGGAGTAAGGGGTGGGGGGTAAGGATTCCAGCTGAACCAACCAGTTAGGATTCTTGCTAAAGGCAGGCCAGGTTGATCAGAAGTCTCCTGGGGAATGATGGAAGATAAAGAATTCATCAGATATTGAGGGTGATCAGATATCAAGGATGGGACATTCTGGTTAAATTGACTTAGCAGGACTCTTGCTAAATTTGAGCTCTTTGAGGACATACTTGAGGACAAGGCTTTGTTGTAAAAGAGTTCAGAGCAGCCTGACTAGAGTTGATCAAGGAGTGGACTCTCTTAGTCCACTTGGGCAGCTATAACAAAATGTCATAAACTGGGTAAACAATTATTTCTGACATTGCTGGAGACTGGGAAGTCCAGGATCGAGGTGTCAACATGGCCTGGCCTGGTGAGGACCTGCTTTGGGTTGCTGACTTCTCAGTGTGTCCTCGTGTGGCAGAGAGAAGACAGGAGAAACAAGTCCCCCCTTCTCTCTGATAAGGACACCGATCCCATTCCCAAGGGCCCCACCCTCTTGACTTCATCTATTGTAATGACCTCCCAAAGGACCCAGCTCCTAACACCATCACACTGAGGGATTTCAACCCATGAATTTGGTGGGTAGGGACACAAATGTTTAGTCCATAACAGGAATCTTTATCACTCTTTACATACTTTAAATGCTAAGAAGCTTGTAAAATGTATACTTTGTATTTTTCTTCCATTCCAAATAGAAGATGCAGCATCCATATTATTTGTTAAAGATCCACTGAAATTAAGATAATGTTTTATCACTTTTCCCTGTTATATAATGACACTCTCAAAACCTCTGGAGCTTTACAGGGAGTGTATTGTTTTACTAAATTACTTCAAATTGCTCTGCTTTTTATATTGCTGTTTGCCAAATTATTGAAACTTTACACTTTAGATCCATTTAAGCAAAATAACCATGATTACAGAAATCTTTCTAAAGTATTACATGCTTCCCTGATTTAAAATGGGATAGAAAATTATTCTTCTTGTTTATGACTTCTGGGTATCTTGGTCCCTGGTTGGTTCCTCTCTTTTTATCTGCTCTGCTTTGAGCTGCAGGCCTCATGGCTCCAAGTTTACATCCCCAGATCCTGGTCCATCTGGAACCAGCTGGGTGCGGCCCTGCCAGGCACTGGGCGGAGCCTGGAAGATGGAGGAAAGGGAAAAACCAGCTTTGTCTTCCTTCCATCTGCCTCCAGTGGCAGTGACTGTGGGGTAACCAGAGCATCTCCAGGAAGACCCACCGAGATGAGCTTCATCTCAGCTCCATCCATTCCCCACCCCCTAACACCCACTGGCCTGAGTGCAGTGGTTTCTGGCTGATGCTAATCTCTGAATCCCTCCCACTCTCTCTCTGGCCCCCAGCTCCTCCCTCATCTATGCAATGGTTTTCCTGCCTTAAATTCTCTTTTGTTATACATATTCTCTTTTCAATGACCCTAGGTCATGTTTATGAGAGATAATTTCTGTTCTGAGTCCTATACAGGCAGGGCATGTCTGTGACTCTTCCCCTGCCTCAAAGTTATGCTTTGGTGAATGTTCTGATTGCTACCAGTGTGTCTCCCCCTTAAAGAGTCCCGGGATACCTCTGCTTAGTTGGAGAGAAGAAGCTTCATTATGGTGGCTTGGGGACTTGGAGAAATTTTCCTATTTTTGCGATGTGAATTTTAGCTTCTCCAAACAAATCAGACATAAAAGGAAATGATGTAAAATTTAATAGAAGAAATTATTATCTTTCCATGTGGAGGTCTTCTTTGGGTTAATTTGTGTTCCTGGACTCTCTGTGCTACCCACTCACCCCTCCCAAATAGAGAAAACGTGAATGATCGGATTGGCAAACAGAAGAAAAGAGGCCCATCTCGTCTGCCCGTTTTCTCTTTTGTTTGGAAATTTGTCTGAAGTAGGCATCTATTCTCTGATCCTCTTTGCTGTACATTTTCAAGGGCAAGGAGAGGCTGAGGTTTTCATCTCAAACAATAACTGGTTGGTTTAATTCAAGGCTGCTGAGTAGGAAGATGGAAGCTGTTTGATGCAAACAGGCTTCTTAATAGTAAAGGCAGCTATTTTATTCTTGACCTCTTTGACTTCTAGCTTTTCCTCTTAATCAATGCCAAATGTAGAGACGGGGAAGACCTTTATTAACTCTTTCAAAATCCTATCTACAGTTTACGGAGCAAATATTTCATTTCACATTCTCACTGGCCCATGTTTAATTCTCTCAGGCCAGAATCCCTGCATCCTTTACTGGGAATATCATACAAAAGGGATTTAAAAGTTCTAATAATTCCCAAAGGAGAAATGAATGTCTCTTTTTTTGACTGTGTACCTTTAAAACATTTCACAGTAACATTAGTTTTAAAAAGAAATGGCTATATGAGAAAGGTATGCATTATTGTTTTAACCAAAATGTGAGAAAAGACAGTGTCGAGTCTGTCTACCAGTTAAGCTTTCAGAGGAAGGCAGTGTGATCCTCTGAATCTACTCTCAGTTTCTAAAAATTTGGTGGTTGGGATCATAGAGTCAAAGTATTCAAAAAAATTGCCAGAATTCCAGATGTTTTTGTATTTTGGTCTTAAAGAGGGCCCATTTCGCTGGGGCACTGCACCAGCTGTCATAGCATCCTCTTGAGTTGGTGACTGCTCATGGGGCAAGGAAGAAGCAGGCCATGAAAGGGTAAGTGGTTGGTCCCTAGTTACTAGATAAGGCAACTCAGCCTTGAATCTTATTCTAAATTTTTTTAAATTAATTAATTAATTTATTTATCTTGGCTGCTTTGGGTCTTCTTTACTGTGTGCAGGCTTTCTCTAGTTGCAGCGAGAGGGGGCTACTCTTTGTTGCCGTGTGCGGGCTTCTCAGTGCAGTGGCTTCTCTTGTTGCAGAGCACAGGCTCTAGGTACATGGGCTTCAGTAGCTGTGGCACACAGGCTCAGTAGTTGTGGCACATGGGCTTAGCTGCGAAGTGACATGTGGGATCTTCCCCGCCCAGGGATCAAACACATGTCCCCTGCATTGGCAGGCAGATTCTTAACCACTGCACCAGCAGGGAAATCCCTTATCCTAATTTTTTATTTAGGTAGTACAAAACTTCCCACTTGGTGGAAAACAATATATAATAAAAGGCATAGTGAGTTACAAAGCAATTCTGACGTATTGTGGTATAAGCAAAATGGATGGCAGTTCCCACCCTGTCAAATGAAAACATTTTCTGCGGTGCCCAGCAGCTGTATCTAGACAATGGCATTTAGACCCTGCCATTGTTAAACGAGATCAGAAGTTCAAGGGAGGGTTTCAAAGATAAATCTAACACTAACAAGTACGCCTTAGGTTCTAAAAAATAAATATTTTTTTTACTTAATTAATTTATTTTTTGGCTGCGTTGGGTCTTCGTTGCTGCACGGGGGCTTTCTCTAGTTTCAGCAAGTGGGGCTGCTCTTTGTTGTGATGTGCGGGCTTCTCAGTGCGGTGGCTTCTCTTGTTGCGGAGCATGGGCTCTAGGCACCCGGGCTTCAGTAGTTGTGGCACACGGGCTCTAGAAAGCACATGCTCAGTAGTTGTGGCGCACGGGCTTAGTTGCTCCGCAGCATGTGGAATCTTCGCAGCCCAGGGATTGAACCTGTGTACCCTGCATTGGCAGGAGGATTCTTAACCACTGTGTCACCAAGGAAGTCCCCTAAAAAAGGAATCTTGATAATCTTTGATTTTCTAAAGGGAAAACTATTAAACTCTGGTAGACTTTAAATGCACCCCACCCCCTCTGCAAATACACCTGTATCCTAATTCCTGGAACCTGTAAGTTAGCCTGTATGGCAAAAATGAGTCTTTGCAGTTGTAATTAAGGACCCTGGAATGGAGAGGTTATCTCAGATTATCTGGGTGGGCCCTAAGTGCAGTCCTGTGTCCTTTATGGAGGGATATTCCACACAGAAGAGCATGGGGCAGAGACTGGAACCGTGTGACCACAAACCTGGAACTGCAGCAGCCACCAGATGCCGCAAGAGGCAAAGAACAAATCTTCCGCCAGAACCTCCAGAGGTGATGGCCCTGCTCACCCCTTGGTTTTAGTCCAGTGAAGCTGATTTCAGACTTCCGGCCTTTGGAACGATCAGAGAATTTCAGGTTCTTTTAAGCCACCAAGTTCGTGGCAATTTATTATGGCAGCTATAGGAAACTGCTACATAAACCGTGGAGCTCCTGCTTGCCCGCCCCCCATAAAAACACCCTCTGTACTCTGGACGTTCAGGGCCCACAGAGGTGGCCCATGTCCCAAACTGCCAACAGCACACACGGCCGCCTCTTACTGCACAGGGAGAATTGTCTAAACCTATAGGCTCAACCTGTCAAAAACAAGCAGGGAAAGCAAAACAAATTTAGTTCTGGCTGACTTTGAAGTGCATCAAATTGGTTCCAGTGACTATATGATTTGCAAAAACTACTCTTTTTTTAACTTTTTATTTTATATTGGAGTATAGCTGATTAACAATGTTGTGATAGTTCCAGGTTCACAGCAAAGCGACTCAGCCATACATGTATGTGTCTCCGTTCTCCCCCAGACTCCCCTCCCGTCCAGGCTGCCACATGGCATTGAGCAGAGTCCCCTGTGCTGTATAGCAGGTCCCTGTTGGGTATCCATTTTAAATACAGCAGTGTGTACATGTCAACCCCAAGCTCCCTCACTATCCCTTCCCTCCCATCCTCCCCCCCAACCATAAGTTCATTCTCTAAGTCTGTGAGTTTGTTTCCGTTTTGTAAGTAAGTTCATTTGTGTCATTTCTTTTTAGATTCTGCATATAAGGGATATCATACGATATTTCTCTTTCCCTGCCTGACTTACTTCACTCAGTATGACAATCTGTAGGTCCATCCATGTTGTTGAAAATGGCATTATTTCATTCTTTTTAATGACTAATATTCCATTGTATATGTGTACCACATCTTCTTTATCCACTACTCTTTATTCCAAAAAGACTAATTCTTGCACAAGTCATAACATATTGTGTGTATGTGAGTTTGTATACATATGCACATATACAAATGCCTGTATGTGAGCTTTCGTCTAAAATGTTAAGAAATATATAGTGTAAAACTCTATAATTTCTCTTTTACATGAAATTTCCAATTAATTCCTTTAATTTCCTTCAGTTCCCACTACCCTCATACAAATCCATGCGTTCTACACTCTACATAGACATAACAAAACTTAGAGGTGAAGAGTTTTGTTTATCCATTCATCATTCGGTGGACATTTAGGTTAAGAAGATGTGGAATATATATACAATGGAATATTACTCAACCGTAAGAAAGAAGGAAATAATGCCATGTGCAGCAGCATGGATGGACCTGGAGATGATCATACTAAGTGATGTAAGTCAGACAGAGACAGAGAAATATCATGTGATATCACTTATATGTGGAATCTAAAAAAATGATACAAATGAACTTTTGCACAAAATAGAAATAGACTCACAGACGTAGAAAACAAGCTTGTGGTTACCAAAGGGGAAAGGGGGAGAGATAAATTAGGAGTTTGTGCTTAATGTATACACACTACTATCTATCAAATAGATGATCAACAAGGACCTACTATATAGTACAGGGAACTTTATTCAATATTTTGTAATAAGCTGTAGGGGAAAAAAATCTAAAAGAGAATATATATGTATATATAAACTGACTCACTTTGTCGTGCACCTGAAACTAATATGACATTGTAAATCAACTATAGTTCAATAAAAAAATTTAAATAAATAAATAAAGTTCCTACTACAAGAAAAGAGCAATGAAGAGCTATGTTTGTTCTTATAGTTCTTACTGTATCATATGGTACTATTCTTTTATATCTTTAACTTCCAGAGTGTGTCCTTCAGCATGAAGTACTATGTAGGACCATTTCAAGGATTGTTCAAGTTGCTGCATCTCTTGTTTATTTATTTATTACACTTGTGAAAATGTAAAACCAAAAATTAACGCATCGAACTATATAAAGCAAAACCACTGGAAAAATGAGAAGAATAGCAAAGCTGAGAAGTGTATAGGTTCAGATCAATTGGAAACTGCAATTGCTGCCAATGAAATGGTGCAGTTTGGGGGAAAAAAAAACAGGGACATCAACTGAAAACTGTTAGAATCAATGAAAATATTCAGTGAGGGGAATCCATGCTAAATCAATTTCTTAAAATCTATCTTTGTGTATCAATTACAATCAATTTGGAAATAAAATTAAAAATCTCAAATCACAATATCAAACAAAATATAAATTATATTGAGTTAAGCTTAGCAATGAGTCTCAGGCACAACAGAATCTGAATTTGCTTAGAAGCTTTTGCACTAACAACATTTTTAAGCTAAAATCTGCTATAATTCACATAACTGTCAAATAGAAAACAGACAAACTTTGCTTTCTCAAATAACCTCAGAACCTTCACTAAAATGAAAGATCACAATTTGTGCAAAGAGTTGGCTAATATGCTAAATCTTCCCCTCAACTGAGGATCCATTTTTAAATGTAAGTCTATCTAACCTTTAAAGTGGAAATGAATGGCTTCTCCATGTATTTTGTTTTTCCCAAAAATTTTCAGTTTTTTTTTTTCCTTTGTGCTGTGTGTTGCATGTATGTCTCTATGCTAATCCCACCCTAGATCTCTATTTATCCTTTCAGCATTCAACAGAAGCCTGTCATCTGGGAGTTTGAAGGCTTGAGGGTAGCAGCTCCTGCTCCTTAACTGCGTGTAATTTGGCATTCTGTTTCCCATAAATGCCATGTCCATGTTTTATGAGATTTTAAGAAGGTCTAGGGAAGTATCTTGGATGGAGGTCAGCCTCCTGAATGAAAGCAAAGTGGCAGAGGCCAGGAGAAAGTCCAGAAGTGATTTATGGTGTGTTCACACAGTGTGGGGCTGTCAGGGTGGAGAGACGGTCCCTGCTAGCAGACTGGAACTAAATTCTGAGACATTCCTGGGCTGCCAAGAAATGTCATCACAGTTTTTTTTTTTTAAAGAAGCCATGAATTGAATGCCAGTGTCTTGGTTGAAAGTAGAGTTTTTGTGAAACTCAGGAGGTCTCCTTAGACACATCTTTCTTTTTTGTTTTTGTTTTTGTTTTTTTTTTCCCCATAATCCGCCATATTCAATAGAGGATCTCTAGTGACATAACACTATAAAGAGATGTAAATGCACTTTTTTTTTACAATGCTGTATTTAATTTCTGCTGTAAGATACATCTTTCTAACTGAACCTCTTTTTTCTTTTCCACACAAAAGAAAGCATCGACACCAGAGTGTCCTGAGTAGGGTCTTTGGGTGAAGCATGATTCCAAGTGGGCAGCTTGACGAGGTCCAGGTGGAGATGCCCTCTCTCACCGAGAGAGTCGAGAGGTCGATACGCCCTGTTTTCCTTGATCATCTCAGCAGTTACAAGACAGTGTGATGTCATTGTCCCATTGTGAAGGTGAGACACTGCGCTGTACCAGTGTTGTGTGGCTTTTCCAACATCCCACAGAGTGAAAAAAAAAAGGTTAGGACAAAGCTGCAGGGTCTTCCAACTCCTCGTCTTCAACATCTTCCATGAAAAGGTCTTGAGACTACTGGCAGCCCAGAAGGCATTTTGCTGTCTACGTCCACATGTATTAAATAGTTAAATGCTTTCTGGGTGCCTCTTTCACATGGGTCACGCTGCTAAGCATTAGAGAAGAGGCAGTGACACATCTGTCTGTAGAACAGTCAGTAAGCACCTATTAAGCACCTCAGGTGTGCCCAGGACTGAAATAGACTCTGAAAACACAGAACTCTTGCCTTAATAGAGCTTATGCTTTTCTGGGGGGCGGTAGGGTACAGGGGAAGGCATGAAGTTGATAAAATCGTGTCCGCTAGAGTCAAGTGTCTCTAAAATCAAGAACAAAAAAACCAACAAACAAAAAACAAGTAGGATCAGAAAGGTGATGTGGTGCATGGCGGTCAGGGAGGTCAGGCCTCTGTGATCAGGTGGTTTAATCTTAGATGGTGTGACCTCCACGAGCACCACTGAACTGGTTCCTGCTCCTGTGGACCAAAACAGCCCGAGAGAGGAAACCAGGAGTCAAAGTAACCGTGAACCCTGATTTGTGATCAGAAGGAAGACCCGGCATTTGAGAGGCAGGATGAGAATGGAGGGTGCCCTTACAGGAGTGGGTGAAAGCCTGTGCCGAGCTGGGGATCTGCGAGCAAAGATGACCGTCAAGAAGGAACCAGCCAAGCCTGGGAGAGGGAGAAGCATTCCACTCGTGTCAGCCGCAGGTGCAGATCTGGGGAGGGAAGACCTCGGCACATCCAAGGACCCGAGAGGAGCCAGTGTGGCCGGGGAGCAGGGACTGGGTGGATGGTGGCTCAGGATGCAGCTGAAGAGATAAGTCTGAGCCTTGGAGGCGGGAAGATGCTCAGGTTTATCCTAAAGCTGACAGGAAGGGTGGGAAGCGGTTTAATCTTAGACAGCGTGACCTCCTTCACACTAGAGAAAGTCTGGGTGCTTCAGCGTGGAGCCTGGGTCAGAGGGAGGGGACGAGGGGGCAGAGGATCCGTTAGGACCATGGGAGTGTCTGTGGGGTGTTTGAAGGAGGCCTGGACCACGGCCCCAGGAGAGAAAAGGAGCACATGTGTTTGTAGTTACTTCAAGGTAGACTCAACAGGGCTGGTTTAGAGCCTGGATGTAGGCCCCTCTAGAAACAGCATGGGAGACGCATATTTCTGGGTGGTGGCAGGACTTTTTGCAGAGACTAGAAAGATTTCAGAGGGAAGTGAGAGGCTGGGGGGCTGGGGAGGCGAGCAAGGGGTGTACTCCAAATGCCAGGGGGATTAGGAAGTAAGGCGTCTCACGCGGGCAAGTCCTCATCTGCCGAGGTTGGGAAAAGGCGACTCAAACCCCTTCCCAAATCCCATCAGAGAATCTCGGCCACCTCACCCCTGCCAGCTGGTCAGGCAGCTACACTCCGCAGCCGCCAGTGATAGTTTCACCACTCTGACTTCCCCAACTTTGGACAGCTCATCTCTGGACAGCCCACCTCCTGTCACACTGAGACAGGAGTTCCCGACACAGGACTTGAACTCAAGGGATCCACCAGGCCCATCCAGAGACCACACAGAGCTGCTTCTGTACGTGGACCTTCCAAGCAGGCAAAGGCAGCACCGCGTTCTTAGCTCCTCCGAGCAGCTGGCCAGCTGCCACTGCTTCCACCTGCCCTCTCCTGGGCTCTCTCTGGCCACTCATCCTGGCCAGGGTTTTCAGATTGCGCTTTGCTCATTTAATACCCTCCACCTGGGGCATCCAGAACAAATGTTGGCCTTGGATGAGGCCAGAAAGACAGTCGAGAAAGGCCTTCACTCCCTTCACCCCCGATGCTCTAAGTCCGTTCATCCAGGCCCATTCCCTCCTCCCTCTGGCATCCATCCTCACCAAGGAGCTGCCCAGATCCTGCTCAGCTAGACCCTCTCTCTCCACACATACCTCTGTGAGGCAGGCTGCTCGGCTCTGCTCTGGAGCAGCTGGTTTTGGACCCCAGACAGCTCCTCACATTGGAGGCTCTGTCTGACACGTGGCGGCGTTCCTGGCACTGCTTCGTTGGTGACAAGAACCCGACGGAAACTCAGCTATTAGAACCAGGTCCACGGTCTGAGCCGTATTGGGGTGGACGGTCCCAGCAGCACGAGCAGAAGTGGTGTCCTCGTCCTGGGCCTTTGTGAAAAGGGGCCCAGGCAGGATGCTGAGCGAGCCTGTGGCTGAATCAGGCAGATTGTGAGACCCTTCAGGTCACTCCTTGAGGCAGGACCTGCAGATGTGCTCCCTTGTCTTAAACCAAAGTGCTGAGCCTTAAATATTGTCCTAAAATGTCAGGCTTTTATTCTGCAGAAGCTGGAAAATCGTGGAGCAAAGGATTAAAGAAGAATTTGGAAAGTTAACTGGTGGGAAGGTTGAGGATGAACTGAAGAGAATGCAAGTCACTTTGTTTTAGATAAATACCAGAAAGAAGTCATTTAGGGTAACTTTTGTCACGAGTAAATGAGAATCTTGTAATTGTGATCTGCTTTAGGTGTAAAATGAACAGTCATTTAGTACTGGAGCACTTTTGTGTTTCCCTCAAAGAAAATATCCAGCTCAAGGGGTGGGAGGAAGGGTTTTGCGTGAATATTATTCTCACTCAACAGGAACAGCAGCAGAGAGGCAGGTGGAGTCCGTAATACTCTAGCGCGAGCGAGATGAGGTCCGATAGTGAAATGACCATGGCACAGCAGTTTGTCACAAGAGTTCCTTCTGCTGACTGTTAAAGATGTAATACACGCTCACATGGTTCAAAACCTCTCCTTCTCATCCCTGGCCCCAAGGATGAATTCCTACTAATCCCTTCCCCAGCCATTTTTAGTTTCTTATGCATCTTTTCGGTATTTCTCTGTAGCAAAGCAGTCTTATTTCTGCTTTCTCTGCTACATTAGTTTCCTTGGGCCACCAGAACAAAAGAGCGTAGCTTAAACAACAGACATTTATTTTCTCACAGTTCTGGAGGCTGGAAGCTGAGGTCAAGATGTTGGCAGGGTTGATTTCTTCTGAAGCCTCTCTCCTGGGCTTGTAGCTGGCTGTCTTCACGTGGTCATCTCTTTGTGCCTGTCTGGTCCTAATCTCTTTTTTTTTTTTGTAAGGAGACCAGTCATATTGGATTTGGGGCCTCCCGTAGGCCCTATTTCCAAATGCAGTCATATTCTGAGGTACTGGGTGTTAGGACTTCAACATATGGATTTTGGAGAGAAACAGTTCAGCTCAGAACACCTGCTCGCAGTTTCTTGGACTCAGTGAAGTGAGCAGACTGAATATGATAGTCTAAATGCCAACCCAGACCCAGGAAAGCGCCTCCTCTGGGGAACAGCTCCATCAGAACAATGACGACATAGGATCGGCAGGTTGGTCCAGTGGATTCAGTTCAGTTCTTCCCTAATAACACTGTTTTACAAAGGCCCAAAATAAAAGAACCTATGTAGGAAGAGTTGGAAGACACACTTGATGTAGATACACCAGGCAGACCTGGGTAGAGACCACCTCCTGTCTGTTTTGGAACAAGACAAGGGAAGCAGCCACATCACAGGAATGTGGCCCCGGGCTTGGACACTCGTCATGTTGACATTTCATGGAGGACACAGAAGACATCAGTGCCCCTAATTCACGTCCTTTTGTTCTTTTCCTATGATAAAGCAGATACCAGCGTATTAAAAGGAATTTAGGAAATAAGTAAAGATGTTTAAAGTCCATAAGCCCAACCAAGTTTAGAAAGAGGAGCTAGTCTCAAAATATTATTCCTTATGGAATCCTTTGGTGGTTCAGTGGTTAAGACGTCAAGCTTCCACTGCAGGGGGCAGGGGTTCAATTCCCGGTAGGGGAACTAAGATCCCACATGCTGTGCAGTACAGACTATATATATATAATGCATTATGTTAAACTGTTACTATAAAAAGATCATTGCAGCTGAGAACTCAAATTAAATATGAAAATCGTAGACTCACAGAGTAGCAGAATTCTAGAAAGGGGTTATTCCCGAAGTAGTACGTAGAGGGTCAGAATTGCCAGGTCCCAAGAAGAGAAGATATCAAAGGAGAGTGGAGGCCAGGCTTCCAAAGACTCCCAGTATCTCCCAGTGACATGGACTGCACACCTGGGTTGGGTGGATGGAGGGTCCAGCCGGCATTTCACAGCCCTGACATTTGCTCACAAACCTACAGGTTCCTTCCAGCCACCACCCCCGCCACAGTATGGAGACACCAGGCGCAGTTGGACCAAAAGATCACAGAGACACGTCTTTTTCAGAAATCCGTATCAGTTAAAGGTCTCCTAGATTATTGGTACAACTCCTTCGTTGCTGTAGGAGGAAAGAAAGGTAACTCAGGCATGAGCATCACCCAGCACGTGGGGAAGGACTCAGGATGCAGGCTGGCAGCATCCCTGCAGTAGCTCACAGGTCAAGGACAGGGCGTAGGGAGCTCCAGGGGCTGCTAGCTGGGCTTCTCACCTGCAGGGTCAAGTGTGCGTATCTTCAGCACCCCGTGGACAAGGACCACAGCCCCGGCCTCGAACACAAGAATAGAAAATATGCAGGAGGCTGACGTGTGCAGTACATCAACCCATTGTGTATATTAATACTGGATCCAGATTAGCTTGTGGGTGTAATGTTATTTACACACATTATATATTTATCATAGTAAACAAAAATCTAAATTTGTATATGCCTGTTTTACAAAAGCAAAGAAATAGTCCATTAATTTGGACAATTTTAGAATTTCTTTCTGGTCTCTCCAGTTCCTGCCCCATCTGCCCAAAAAAACAGTTGCCTTGAGTCGATTATAACCATTTTCCTCCATAAATGAAGTACAGCTCCGAAAGAGCTGCACTTAGAAGAAAATAATAATAAGTGAGTAACTGATTCAGGTAACAGGTAAGTGAATATTTCTTGCATGACTTTGTTGAAAGAAAATCATACCAATTTGAGAAGCGACCTTAAATGTTTAAAAGCTAGTTTCTGTTTTTGTAATGGAGAGAAAGGAAAATTTTCTGTCATTTATCAAATGTATCTAATTGTTATCTAATTTAATTGAAAGTATACTGCTGTGTAAGTTTAAACATCGGATTTTTGTGTGTAATTCCATTTATATTCTATTTAGTTCTTAACGACAACCCTGTAGGGTAGATATTAGTAATTCACATATTACAAATAAAACTATACTACCTAAATATTTTAACTCATATAAAAATATTAAAAATTTAGTCATTTTACTGTGTGTTTAAAAAGGAAATCTACTAAGTATATCTGTTTCTATGTAAACATCTGATCTTAATGACATTTAAAATGATTAGTATCCTGTGCATTAGGGAGGGAGGGTCCCAGGCATTTATTAGGAAAACAAAGTAAATGTTGACCTTTTGTGCTGATTGGGATATGAGTGTGAGCACTCTCCCCTGGAGTCTCAGACTCAGGAAGGTTTATGTCTGGAAGGAACTAGAGAATTCTCCAGTTCAACGCTGTGATTTCGCTGGCAGTTTGGCCTCAAGTTCAATAAGGAATTGTTAGCTTGATATCATGGAATCAGTGGCGGTGATTGGTAAATGAAGTAAGCGATGGAATGCACTTAGCAAGGTGCAGGGCACATGGTGTATATTTAATACCAGGTGTCTCAGGTCAGGTACCCTGCGGTGACTCCGAGGTAAAGATCTGTACGATGCTGGTAACCATGGAGGAAGCAGGACGGGATAGGGGAGGAGCCAAGCTGGAGGGATCTCCAGGGAACCCTGGGAGAGCAGGAGAGACTGATCCCATGGGGAGCTCTGCCCAGCTCCAGGCAGGGCTCTGGGCCTTCACCCTCCCGCCTGTCAGGGAGCAGCCAGTCTTTGTCTAAGGGTCGATGATGGGTCCGGGGCAGGGACTGAGGCAGCATTTCCAGGTCTCCACAAAGACAGGCAAAGCAATGGAGATGCTGATGGCAGCTTATCCATAATAACCTGAAACTAGAAGCAGTTGGAACATCTATCCATCAGCGGGGGAAAGGAGAAACAAAATGTGGTTGGTATACACACACGGCTAAATAGTACCCTGCAGTAAACAGAGCCAAGTGCTGACTTAGGCAAAGGCTCAGCTTGCTCTGGAAAGCGTGGTGTTGAGTAGAAGTAGCCAGACGCGAAAGTGTTCAGAGTGGATGATTTCCTATTCACAAAGGTCAAGGACGGGCGAATACACATCTGTGGAGGTAATAATCAGAGTGGTCTCACTCTGTGGGAGCAGGGAGAGAGGGCTTTTCAAAATGGGGGAAATGTAGTAGATCTTGTGTGTGTGCATGTGAGGGGGGAGCGTGCACAGTTTAGCCACTTGGAAAATCACAAGACGGTACCCTTAAGATCTGCCTTTTTCATTTTACACCTCAATGAAAGATTCTGAAACAAAAAGGGAGGAAAAGAAATGAAAAAATACTCTTAGCGTCAACACCTAGTCTTTCTTGTCTCTCCTCCATTAACTTAGCACCTAGAAGAAAGTTCAGCTCATAATAAATGCTCGGTGTGTGCATGTGTGCGTGCATGTGTGTGCATGTGTGTGTACATGTAAGTGTGTGCGTGTGAGTGTGTGTACACGTGTGTGTGTGTGCGTGTGTGTTTATACAAGGATTATTAATAGCATCACCAATCCACATTCGCTTACTGTGACACACGCCTTTGTTCATAAGGATAGTGACAACCCAAGTACAGTAGCAATTAAATTTTGATTTTGAAATTGAGTTTTAAAATGATGTAAGTCCAGACAAACCTAATTTTGCTGAGATTCGGATCCAGTGTCACTTGAAGTGCCCAGCAGCGCGCGTCGCTCTGCTTCTCCCTGGGCTTTGCCTGGGCTGCGTAGCTCCAGGCTGCATTTATAAGAGATTGTCTTCCACATTAAGCTAGACAGCTGAATGCAGATAACTTCAATTGAGAATAAAAACATTGTTGCGGCTGTCGGAGAGGAGAAGCCCTGGCAAGCTGCACACATGGAGCAATGACAGCAACTTCCCGCTCCTCCAAAGGAGACAGGACCCCCCCCACCGCCCACACTGTCCTGCTCCCTCCTTGTCCGCTCTCCACACTTCCAACATCCTGCTTTCTCTGCTACCTTGTCATTTGGAAAACAGGAGTGCTCTCAGCCACATTCCTCAGCGCTGCTCTGAAACCCAACATGTTAACCACCCAATTTAGATGCTAAGTGGAAGATTCCGCCCCCTGCCTGGAGTGCTGACTCAGAAATTGGAGAAAAAACAAACAACTTAATAAGTACAATGAGAGAGCAGTGTTTATTCTTGTTTTGTTATTTAGAGAAACTTGCATTGTTTTGTGAAGGTTATGGGACCAAGAACAGACCCCCTGGGCCCACTATGCTCTGGCAGAGTGAACTTGGATGTCCTTCAGTCTCTGTGCATGCCCCAGTTTCCTCCTTTGTAAAAGGAAGACAATTTGACCCGTCTCTGGGGGGGGTAATTTCATTCTGTGCTCCGGGTTTACAAGCAAGGGCACACAGAGGCATTTAACCATCATGCATCACTTTCTGAACAAGTGATGTGGCCTGAATCTGTGATTCAGGAACCAGGAGCAAGACCCAAGTAATACGAAGAACCTCTGTGAGGTCCAGTCAGTGCACTTGTTCTCACCCCAGAACACAGAACCTGTCCTCAGGTTGAGGCGTTGAGGCTTTTGTTATGAAGAGCGGGCAGTGTTCATGCAGGCTTGAGCGCCGACCAGGTAAAACAGTGCGGTATCCCTGAGAGGAGTTTTCAGTTGGGCATGATTTTGCCAAGCGTGTACAGTCCCTGGGATCATTGAGGCTGGGCTGGTGGTGAGATGTCACCTGATGTCTCCGAGGGCCAGGGAGAAGCTGTGTGAGGGGACTGGGAGACCCCTGAAAGCAGGCATCCCCAGGAAGGAGCACCCCGGAAATTCAATGGAACACAGAAGAGCCCATGAGAGACTGGGTCCGTAGTGGGAATTATTGGGGTGGGGGGCAGGGGGGAGACCACGGGAGCCTGGAGGACTCCCAGACCAGCCTCAGCTGCCTTCGGACGTGGCTTTGAGGCAGGTGGAGTAAGTGGCAGCTTGCGGGGGGGGGGGCGGAGTGCTCTGTGCCTAAGGGTTCAAATTTCTTAGTTAAAGATAGCAAAAGTGAGTAGCATTTCTTTCACCTTCCTTGCATTTATTATATCTTCCTTTAATTATTTCTCTCCATATTACATCTAATGATTCTGACAACTAACCTTTATATTCACTCTTAAACCTTTGAAAAGGGCAGAGAAGCACAAGGGAGAAAGCAACTGCCAGAACACGACATGACACTACCCCGCAAAGATTAGTTTTACTACCAGCAAGTCTTCATCCAATTCTACAAGGCTGATATCATGCTATTTTAAAATCTAGTTTTAAGAAATGAGTGTGAACTTTTTTCATTTTAAATGGCTCTGTAACATTTCAAGATGTAGATACCCTGATTTACTGTCTAGCTCTTTGTCATGGCATGATTCGTTTGTTTTTAGGTTTCAACGATGCTGTATCAACAAGCCTGAGACAGGAGGATATACAATGTCTGCTTCCTATTCTCTTCCCCCAGCTGACCCCATTCCCAAAAGTCTGTACCTTCCTGTGAGTATTGTGTTCACCCCTGAACGTGTCAATTCTGAACATCTTCATTGTTTTAACCTTTTCCAATTTGAGGGGTAGCGATGTCTTCACATTTATATTTTAATTTGCACCTCACTGACCAGCATTGAGATGAATCAATTTCCAGACTGATTGTATGGGTCATATTTATGTATTGAATTCTGAATTGTTTGTTCTTACTCTTAACTGTGTTTAAGATAAATTGTGGGAGGGCTTCCTAGGTGGCGCAGTGATTAAGAATCCACCTGCCAATGCAGAGGACATGGGTTCGATCCCTGCTCCAGGAAGATCCCATATGCCACGGAGCAACTAAGCCCATGTGCCAAAAAAAATAAATTAAAAAAAAAAAAAAAAGTTTAAAAAAAAAAAAAAAAAGATAAAGTGTGGGAGTTCTTTCTGTGTTTAAGGATGCTCACATTTATAAAGCACAGATACTGTTTATTTTCCTATTTGCTTTTGAGTATGGTAATTACAAATGTCTGTGGTAAGTCTAAATCTTTTGCTCTGTCGTTTCAGCCTTTGGTTCCATGCTTAGCTTGCCTTTCCACAACTCCAAGTTTTAATAAATAAATTCTAATTTTTTTTTGTTATTTTCTGTGTGTAACATGTAAATAGTTAATCCCTTTGCAAATTGTGCATGTGCGCATGTCGGAAATCTAACTTCTGTTTTCTCCCCTTCCCCAAACTGTAATCTCTCTGTCTTGTCTCACTTCGCTTTCCTCTGTAAGATAAATTGTATAATGATACTTTAGAAAGCACTTCCCTTTAGGCTTTTTGAAGGGGTTATGTCATAGCCATAAATTCACTTGGAAATAAAGACTGAAACTGTGAGGCTTCCCATCCAAGAATGAGATGCTTTATTTGTATCAGTTATTTCTCATCACCCTCACGTGTAAGTTGGATACACCAGGAAGCAGCCTCGGAGACAGGGATGGACAGGCAGGAAGTTGATCAGGGAGTGGTGGTCAGATCAATTCTGAGAATGGAGAGGAGGGAGGAAGAACTGGGCTGAGGGAGGAGTTGGGATGAGATGCAGCCCCAACCAGATCTCCTCCAACTCGACAGGGAGCAGGCTTGGTACCTGAGACGGGCTTGAATGTGGTCCAGAGCTGGGGTAAAGGCACAGAACCTCTGTGCCACCACAGTAACCGCTCATTGTTGGGGGCGCTGCCCCAAGAAGGGAGTTGGCCCTGAAGCAAGGTGGCTCGCTCAGCCGGGGCAAGTCCTGAGGAGCTGCTAACCAAATCCTTTTCCAGCAGTGAGGGGAATAAATACTTGTCTTGAAGAGAGGAGGGAGGTGCAGCCCAGCATCCCTGAGGTCTACCACTTCAGCCCTTCAGATGTGCTTACTGCATGTGAGTTCTGGGAGCAGATTCTGGGGACCTCTCCTCCTGGGGAAGCAACAGAGGACGTTGAATGGAATGAACTTTAGCCCCACCAAGACAGCCAGTGTGGGATCCACAGTGATACCCACATCTCCCTCCATGTTCCATCTTTGGTGCCCCTCCCCTTTGGCTGGCATCTCTGCTGGTTAACTTGGGGGCATGACCCAGCTCCTCATCCTTGAGCGTTCTGAGTCCCTGATGACCAGACCTTTATCAAGTGATGGCATGTGTTTGTTTACTGTTGAAATTGGAAAGGAACGTTCTAAGAAATAAGCAAGCGGATACCAGGTGTCAAATGTATTCCTCCCCGGCTCCAGGGAGCAGCAGCAGGACAACCTCCTTCTGAGTCTCAGCATCAGTAACTCTGCCATCGTGGCATGTCATCCTCTCCTCTCCAGGGTGGTACGGAGGGTGATGGTCTTATGTCCTTTCTATAAAGTGGGCCATTTGGTCTGATGTGATGTCATGTGGAGCGCCATATTGCAGGTCAGTCTTTCTAGAGGAAGATTCCTCCCCTTTGGCACAAGGAGTCTGAAGTGCCCAGGTGGTGGCTGAGGTTTAAAGGTCAGTGGAATTCTGGGTGTGTCCTATGCAAACCTCAAAACCTGAAGAGACCCAAATTGTCAAAATGGTAATTGTGCATTCACAAGTGGATGTGACAGCATAGAGGCCGCTCCTGCCTACACGGTATTCTGGAGAATAACACCACATCCTCACAGAGGGCCACCTTTGAGCTGATGTCTCAGCTGCATCTTCACAGGCCATCCCACCCCTCTATGGGCTGGCAGCTTCTGATGGTGTGGTACGTGATGGGACCAGTGCCATTGTCACATGTCCACTGTCACCACTCCCTTTGCAAAGGCAGGTCTCTTGAAAGTCTGCCTACCATAATATTTAATTATCATTATATTAGTGTAGATACCCTAATATGAGCTGATGTTTTTCCAACTACATCACATTTTATGACACATCTCCATAACTGTTATTTAATTATTTTAAACATTTCATTATCACAATAAATAAAATTATCCATTTATAGAGCCATCTTTTCTGCAACATATAGAAATAAAGAATAGAGCCTTCCAGGACTACACCAAAGAATGTAGCTTGATGAGTCTGGTTTAGAGAAGTTAATTTCACAGGTATTATGAGAGAAACATGCAATTCAGGCAACATTTAGATGCTCTACCTGCTAAGTAGAGTTTAAGTTAGACAATCAGCCACTATGTATCTGAACTACATCATGTTAACTCTTACATTGCTCAGATGTAACATTGAATCCTGTCTCTCAGTTTTATTGATGGATGCTATGTGGGACAAAGCTATGAAATCTATTACTGAATTTTCAATAAAATTGTGGGCTGTAGAAATGTTTTTGAGAGACTCAGCTATTACACAGGTTCATGTCCTCCAGGTATGTATTGAAGTTTTAATTCTGAATTTTCCTGCTGACTCAACACACCCCCAAACGGGCTGTGAGTATCCCTCCCAGGTGACCAGATGCACAGGTGTGTTAAGGCTGACTTTTGCCACAAGCTCCACCTTGACCCCCATAAAAGCACTTGCCCACAAGACCTCGTTCTAGGCCCCCAGCTGCTGGGCAGTCCCTCCATGTGTTCCCCAGCACGGACTGCCATACCCCCTGCTCTAGGACCTGTGGGTGCGATAAATCTCTTTCACTTTCACACACCTCTCCATGGTGTTATTCTGTGCCTGCACCTGACTGATCATCCAAACACCCCACGTAAAGTAACAATTATCCCTTATAACACAATGTAAAACTTCTTTATAAGAAAGTTCTTTTGGAATTGAGGACCAAGAAAACTCTGCGCCACCTAGAACTTGATATATTCTCCTTCTCGTAACTGCAGTTCTGTACATATTTCTATTTTCCGTTTTACCTAAGATGTCAGTAGGCTCCTAAGCCCTGTCTAAAACTAATTCACAGAAATAATGCCAACTCTTGTATGAATTACGTATGCCTTTTCTTTGGTGTATCTTACTTTATACTTATATACATATTTTACTATTTTGACATATTTATTTAATTTTAAGCAGCCTCAAATATTCTATGGAAAGAGATGTGATACAAATTATTATATACATATTATATGTATATATATTAACCCACTTAACTATCTTCCCTCTCAAATTAGCTATTTAGAATACTTAAAATTGTTTGCTATCATTGGTAAGCTTCTAGGGTGGCTTAATTCATCACATCTGGGAAATAGTTCCATCTTATAAATTCTTAAGAGATTTTTTGAACAGTTCAAAGTCTTCGGATATCTCTAGAGCTTTTCCCACGTGCCGTAACACTGGTTTCCAAGGTTCTGGGCTCTTCACCACAATGCCTGCAGTAAACAGCTGCCCTGGTTTTATTTTGTATCCGTGCCCTAATGTTCTTAGTGCAAGTTATACCAAATGCTTCACAACTTATTCATTTTATAAATGGCATCCTGGTGCTTTTCTCCCAACTCCAGCACAATTTTATATGCTATTAATAACATTTCTTTATCCACGCCGGATGAGGAAAATGTTTCCAAACTACTGTTGGCTCTTTCATTTTATTTTACTTCTTGATACTCTTCTGCTGTTTTTTCTGAAAGCCAAGATAGTGTCTATGACTTCCGAGAGCTGCTCTTTTTTTTTCTATTTTTCCATATTATGATGTTAATAGTTAACTTTTTAAACTTCTAAAATTATTTAAGACATGCTTTATTATATTTTAAGATAATCACTGTTATACAAAAGACTATATTTCCATGTTTTTCTTTAATTAGCTACTTTAATAAATTTATCATTCTAGTTTCTAGCTAACTCATTCAAATTGCCTGGCTATTTCATAAGTAAATCTGAAAATAATTATAGCCTTAGTTTCCTCATTCCAATGTTATTAGAAATATAAAACACACTCCTATTCATTAAAAAACTGAAAATTAGCTTGTAAGATCATTTTATATAATCATATAACCACTAGTATTCTAAGTAGCTAAAAAGTTACTGCATTACCATTTACTAAGGATAATAGTTTGTATGAAAAACTGTATGCTTATTTGACCATCCCATCTTTATTATTTGATTGATTCATAAAATTTCAAGAGGAGTCGGAAGTGGGAGAAAGTGCCCATTTAATTTAGCAAGTTAAGTAGGGCTTATTCAAAACATAGACTTGATGTGAACCTTAAAACACTTAAGTAGGTTATGAGAGAGAATTTAAATGAGAGAGAAATTTTTCTGAATTAGGAAAACCTAGCTTCTCTTTGTTAACGTGGCATCAATCAGCCCTTCATCTGCACATCGGAGTGAAGGCGGCTGTGGTGTGGGGCTGGTGCTGTGAAGGCCAGGGGTGTATAGATCAGAGGGACCCGGGTAACCACACTGCTCTGGAGCTCCATCATTTATGGGAATTTTCAGCTTCATCTATGTGTGTCACTCTGATCAAATGGACACACTGCTATATTGAAAATGGATACCCAGCAAGGACCTAGTGTGTAGCACAGGGAACTGTGCTCAATATTACGTAACAACCTAACTGGGAAAAAAAAATTGGAAAAGGATAGATACATGTATATGTGTAACTGAATCACTTTGTTGTACACCTGAAACTAACATAACATTGTTAATCAACTATACTCCAACATAAAATAAAAAGTTAAAAAAGTCGACAATATCATGTGAATAAGAAAAAATATTAAAACACTTGTATTTTCTTATTGTCAAGATATGAAATTAGTCCTAGTGAATCACGACTAATAATATCCAATGAGTATGTTCTAATTAATTATTTAAACATATAATGGAAAGAAAAGACACTGATTCTTTCCTACAGCTTCCTTTTGGGATCATAAAGTCCTTTGGGGTCTACTGGTGAAAGCATCTCCTCCTTCTACTGAGCAGCAGAGGGTCCCACAGTGCGGTCCCTTTGCCTTTGGCTGTTGGTAGACCTTCCACCATGCTGACCCTGAATTCTCTCCCAAAATTCTCTCCCAAAATTACAACTCAACTGAAGTCACACTCCTGCCTAATAAACTTCTCCCTCTCCTTTAGAAGGAACTCCTAATTCTTTATCATCTGGTTAAACAAAAAATCACAATTTGACCACAATAAGCACTGCTAGTCTCTTTCTTTCCCTGGGCCATTCATGCTCGAGCTGGGACCAAAAACATGCAAAATGGAAGATGAGCGTGGAATTACACCATGATATCAGGTGATGTATCCTAATTCAGTTTGACATCTGGCATTTATTTTTAGGCTGAAAAATAAATTCTCCACTTGGAGAAGAGGGAGAGATAATTTCTGACAACATTCTAGATGTGGAGAGGGAAAATAATTTTTGGAGCTCTTCTTTAGCCATGTTTTGTAAAGAATAATTACTATACGTGGTCCCACGGTTATCATAAATTGTGTTAACATTTTTATTGTTTCTTCCTGAAGTGAATTTGTGCCCTTGTGGAAATAACAAAAGAAAACTACAGGCCAAATGTAAATTATTACTGTATCTGTGTTCATTAAACGCTGTTCAGAAATTAATAAAACTGAATCCTGATGGATTATGTCATAAATCTAATAAAATGGGGCTTTTTGGAATCTAGAGCAGTAACATCCATCCTACCCTCAAACCCCAGACCTATATCTATGTCATACTTTTTTTCTTGCTCTCTTGTTTCTCCAACTTTGACTCAAAATATTTCTTCCAAGAACCAAGAATGTACCTGTTTTCTGAAGAGTCCTATGCTTGTTTTTAGCCTTATTCTCTTGGGCCATGAGGAATCTGTTTTCCATTCCTAGTGTCATCATAGTTTAAATGTGGCTCAAGTGACAAAAGCTCAGTGAAGATTTGGACTCAGTACTCTGACAGCATCCTCATTCCATTCTATCCAACCCACAGGTACAACACTCATCTTTGTGTTATCTGGCGTATTGCCCACATTAGGGTTTGATGGAGAACCAGGGCGTTTTGACTCACCTCTTTATCCCTTGACACATCACGACACATTAATGCCTCCCAAGCAGGTATTAGATAAATCTTCTTTAACTACATGTGATCATTTTAAAGACATTTTATGTTAAGAATATTGTTCTGTTCTGTTATTTTAAATTGTTTTGATTCATTAATATTAGTACTAGCATCTTCTAGGCAATTTTGAAATGCATTTGGTTGTCTCAATTTATCAACAAATAATTCAAGGCTACACTTGAAAATGATGTGGTTCGAATATATTCGGTCTAAATATTATATCAATATAAGCAAACTAAGTTTTGCATGCTAGCCAGTAGCTTATGATGCTTCCTAAAAAAAGAAAAGCTGTCCAACATACGAAGTGTTACTGACGTCTGCTTTCTTTGTGGTTCAGGATGTGTTTGCACATGGCTGGAAAGTGTTGTGACTTACTTATACACCTGACAGTGTTGATTCAGTGTGTGTCCTGAGGGGAGGGAGATGGAATATTTAAAGTGGCTATTTTTAGAATAATTTAATGAGAGGACTTTTAGGAAGGTGTGAGTGGAGTATGGAAAACTCGTACCTGGAGCTTTTAAAGGTGGGTACATCCTGCCACTCCCAAGACTGTAGACTGTTTAATAAAACCAAGAGACTCGTGAGCAGAAGGGCTTCCACCAGGAGCTGCAGCTTTTGGCGGAGGCGTTGGCCAGAATGTGGAACCCGGAGAGGGACGAAGAACGCAGACCTCACTTCCCTCCCCCACTCTGGTTTCCCATTGACTGAACCCATTCAGAAGCAGACAGATCCCCAGGGCTCAGAGCACACGGAGAAGGGGAGAGAGTTGGTCCAAAGTACAACTAGAAGACACCCAGTGCATGCTTGTAAGGGCGCTAGAGAAAATGTATGTCTTCTTAGGATGGAAAAATGTGTGTGATTTTGATGACAGGCTGGCCGAAGCCACAGTAAAGGAAAAGGCTGAGGCTATCGAGGAAGGTGGGTTGGAGCCACATCCTACATCTCAGGGGAGCCAGTTGTTTAAATAAAATTCTGAACTTTCTTTAAACATGGGGAACATAAAATCAAACATGGTAGGAATAGTCACACCTCAGAAACGGATAAGCACCTCAGAGCTCCAGTCTCTACCCCTGGCCAGGAAAGTCAGCTTTAGCAGCAGTCATTTGATGTAACAATTCCTTCGAATGCCGAGAAACTTTGAAGGATCTGGGCCGTGCAGGTTTTCTTCTTCCCTCTTGGATTTGGAGGAAAGCTGACAGGATAAGGAAGCGGGTGGGAAATTAGATAATGATTATTTTCGTCTAGATAGGAAAAAAGGAAAAATACACTAAAATCAATAAAACCTAAAGTTTACAAACAGCTCCTGTTTACAAACAGCTTCTTTGCTTCTTAGTGTCTGTCACATTTGTTCCAAAAGAGTCCCGCTGCATCCAGGGTTTCTACCAGCAGGTAGGAGGTCGTCATCCTAAATGAATAAGAGTGAAACTTTCTTTCATAAGCCTTCACATCTGATCAGCTTCTCAATCTCAATTAATTAACTGCACTACTAGCCAGAAAATTCTTCACCCTGAAGCCTTAGGGTCTGTTTTAATTTCCTGGCAGACAACAAGTCTAATATAGAACCATATGTTGTAGGCAGAATAGTGGTCCCCAAAGATGAGCACATCTTAGTTCCCAGAACCTGTGAATATGTTACCTCTCATGCCAAAAAGGACTTTGCAGATGTGACTAAAGTGAAGAAGATGAGGAGATTATCCTGGAATATCCCAGTGAGCCTCACTGAATCCCTTGAGCTATTACTTCTCTCAGGCAAGACCAGAGGAAGAGGTGTGACAAGAGAAGCAGAGTCAGAGAAAGGCTACATGGCTACTTTGAGGATGGAGGAAGGGGCCGGGTGACAAGGGTGCTGAGCCACTCTTTGAAGCTAGAAAAAGCGAGGAGCCTGGAGAAACGAGTCACCCTGCTGACACCTTGATTTTAGCCCAGTGACCCGTGTGTCTGGCCTATGGAGCTGCATTACGTGAAATCTGTTGTTTAGGTCACTGACTATGTTGTGAGCTGTTACGTTATAGCAGCAGTAGAATATGATTGTACCACACGTCACTTTCCTTGGGGTTTTTCATGTTCTTATTTCTTCACAAAATCTTACTGCTCTGGTCTGTTTTTCTAAGACCTGCACTGAACCCTGGCAGCTTCCCTAACTGACCCAGTTCAAAGCGATTGATAAAAGCCCACATGGAGCTGTTTCTGCAGTGGGTAGACCAGTTGGAAGACAGGATGCTTTGCATCAGAGACAGGCTTTGGAGAGAGGTGATGGTACAGCCTCAGTGTAAAGACGTTTGTGGGATGATGGTTTAGTACCTGCCCTTCTCACTGGACCGTTGTGCTGGTGAGGCAGGAGGCTGGTCTGTCACATCCCCTGGACACTCATGCTTGGAGCAGCACAGGCATTTTGTCAACGCACTTACAGACAGGCCACTGGATATCTGATGGCCTGGGTTCAAGCCCCGGCTTGACAGCTTCCTGGCAGTGTGACTTTGGTAAGTAAGTCAAAATACTTATTGTGCCTCCATTTCCTCATCTGTCAAATAGGCCAACAGCAGTACTTCCACAAAGGATGTTTAGAGGTTTAAATAAGTTAATATAATGGTGATTTATTCAACCAGTATGTGTCTAATACATGCTAGAAACTTGTCAGGTACCCAAGAATCATCTGTGAACGGAGGAGAGAAAACAACCTCTGGATATAGAATCAGTGTAGGTAAAACCTACTGATGTGCGAGGTTGGAGAGTAAGGGCTTACTTGATATTAGTAACCAATATATAACAGGATTGATTTTTCAATAAAATAGAAAAATTTTACTAAATATACAAAAAAATATAAAATTAATTTCCTCACCTCACTTAAAATCTCTGGGAACTTTAAACCCAGTAAGTGACTGACCTCTGTAATGTCTTCATGGGATTCTCACTAAAACCTCAGCTGAGCTGACAAACAGAAGCTTGGGAAATGGATGTCTAAGGGGGTTATTATAGAATTCCACTGTGTGGATGGAAAATTGGATAATCCAGGGTTCTGAGCTTGAACTTCAAATACTCTTGAGAAAAGTGACCAGTCTACAAAAGAATGTAATTATACATTCCCATACTTCAGTGGAAATATGCCCACTGGGAAAGTTCAGCAAGGACCAATTTGTATCTTACAATGAACTTAAGTTTACAAATGAATTCTAAATTTGTCCATCACCCAGGGATTCTTTTAATCCAAGACAGCAAACAGCAGGATGCCTTCTGCTTCTGAGACAACCGCAATTCCTTCACCCTGACTTGGGCTCCTGCCAGGCAGGGTTCTAGCAGCAGCATTTATGCTAAAGGAAATGGCGCTGAGTCCATCAGCCCAGCTGGACTTGTGTGACTTCTGTACATGTGAAGTAGTGACTTATACTCTCTCACACATGTGTTTCACAGATAGCGGTGTAGCTATAGACATCTGTGTGTATGTTTTAAAATCTTTTAAGAAATATATTTCATCTTAAATGGTTCAAATAGTTGGTAAAAATTAGCTAGGAATTTGAAATATGGTTGGTGTCTATTTTAGAACCTGCTAAAAATACATTTATGTTCAGATGGCCACATTTCATATCGCTATGTCAGTATATCCGGTGTGGTTCATTTGCAGCTGGTCACCTGCCAATGTGAAATACGAGCAACGTGAGTCCTTCATAAGAGTGTTTCTGACATCTTTTACCAGCTTCACTATGCTTTCCCGCACATAATGCAGCCGTCCTGTGCTCAAGGTTTCCTTCTAACACTGGATTTAGAATTTAGAAAAATAGGTACACTGTAATTACTACAGAGTCCTGCATCTCTGAGAGAATATAGGAAAAATCAGGGCTCACACAATAGCAACAGTACAGCCAAAGCTGAGATGAAGTCTCAAAGTTCCATGATACAGTCATATCTGTGAACAGATGATTACATAGAGACTTATCTATCAGTCAATTCTTTATCCACCCACCTAACAGGGCCAAGCCAAGGACTGAGGTTGAAGGATGAGTGCGGGGTGTGTGTGTGTGTGTGAGGGTGTATACACACTAACGTACATACATGTTTAAGTGTATATACACATACATCAATGTGTGCATGTGTGTAGTAGGTATGCATTCTTCTGTCTTTTGCTCTGTCTCTCCATCCACACACTTCTTTGGCTTAAGAATCATGTCATAAAATTGCCAACAATCTGCTGAAAGAGTTGGGGTGATTCACACCCGTACGTGTCACTGTCACACCCCAGGATCTCGCACCAATGGAGCCTCTATACAGACACCATCAGGGGCAGTCTTGCAGTGACATAGCACGCAGCAGAGTTGGCGGGAAGGAAACTAACATCCCTGAGCACCTGCCACCCTCAATTCTTCTTGTCTAATCCCGACAAAACCCACGTTTAGAAGCTTGGGGTTGAGACTGAGCCCTGGAACTCTGAGCCTGGGTTTCCTCATCTATTAAACAACAGTCGCAATTGTTCTCCTGCCTGGAAAAGACAGAGGCTAAGGATACGGTAAAGGATGCACAGTGCCTTCCTAGTACTGCATTGCATCTAGAGCTGATCACTTGCCCTGACTGTACCCCTGTGTCCTGTGTGCAGTGATGCCTTAGATCCTGGGAATGACCAGGGCAGGATCCCAGGCCCTGAGGGTTTGAACCAGAAGGAATCCCTAGGGAGGGTCCCAGCCAAGCCCCTGGGGTGAGCTAAGCAGGTCCCGTGGGTAAGAAGTGACTGCAGTCGGGGACAGAGCCAGGGCTTGGGAGCGAAGCAGAGTCTGGAGGGACACCGTGGGCTTGGAAGCGTGCAGGGGGCTGGGTAATCACAGACGACGAGATGGGCTGACCTTCCCCAGCGGGTGCATCAGACCGACTCTGGGACATCAAGTCGGGGCAGGTGTTCTCCCAACACCTGGTGACACTTGATCCTGAGTTTCAGGCTCAATTTCCCCCACCTCCGTGGTCAGTTCCCATGCAGCCAGGGCAGGACCAGAATTCCAGTTGAGGGCACAGGAACGCAGGTCTGCGCCCACCTGATGGTGACAGTTGTGCGGTTTGGTCAGAGGGCACTCATTTTCCCCTCCTGATCTCACAGCCTGTCTGAAAAACTGGACTTTTCTTCTGTTTCCTGTCTTCCAGGGAGTCTACAGTTGTGTGTTGTTGCCTCTCAGTCCATCCGTAGCTGGACCTGACCCTTTGTGTAATGATAGAGGGTGTTTAAAACCAAAACATTTCACAGAAGTGCCTGACAATACACTTACCCATTTATTAACCCTTTGCTTTAATTTATTATTATTATTATTTTATTTTGTATTGGAGGATAGCCAATTAACAAAATTGTGACAGTTTCAGGTTCACAGCAAAGAGACTCAGCCATACATGTCCATGTATCCATTCTCCCCCAGACTCCCCTCCCATCCAGGCTGCCATATAGCATTGAGCAGAGTTCCCTGTGTGTACAGTAGGTCCTTGTTATTTACCCTTTGCTTTGGTTTAGAGCAAATGGCTTCTTGTTTGCTTTTTTTTATTGTAAGAAGCTGTGTTTTTAAGTCTTTCACTGTGCACCTCTTCTGATGCTAACATTTGGATTTCCTGCTCCCATCTTTGCACCTGCATTCTTACTTAGAAACATTTAAAATCTTTGAAATTAGGGGCTTCCCTGGTGGTTAAAAATCCACCTGCTAATGCAGGGGACGTGGATTCGATCCCTGGGCCAGGAAGATCCTACATGCTGCAGAGCAAACTAAATCCTTGCCCCACAACTACTGAGCCTGCGCTCTAGAGCCCACAAACCACAACTACTGAGCCCGTGTGCCACAACTACTGAAGCCTGCTCACCTAGAGCCTGTGCTCCACAACAAGAGATGCCACTGCAGTGAGAAGCCCGCACACCACAGAGAAGAGTAGCCCCCACTCACTGCAACTAGAGAAAGCCTGTGCAGCGAGGAAGACCCAACACAGCAAACAAATAAATAAATAAAATTTTTTAAAAAATTCTTTGAAATTAGGCATCAGAGGCCTTCAGTGTGAGATGACAGATGTAGTGTCTGAAGGGTGACCCCTTCACAATCCTGCAGTACTGCCATACCTGGACCCAATATAAGCTCTGCTCCTCTACTTGTCTTTGTTCTTGAAATAAAGAGATGAGCTTCTTGAAGCTGCAAGCCACATGTTGATAGACACAGTGGTTTGGGTCCAATTCTACAGAAAATTCAGGTTATTCAACAATCAGATCTTTCACTTGGTTTTATTCTTGAGCTGCTACATGGCTTTGATTAGAACAATTTGCTCTCACCTTTATGTGGTCCGTCTGCTTCCAGCTTCACATCTCAGATGGGAACTTCCTGGCGAAGACCAGTTCCCACAGACGCTTCTTGGTCAGATGTTTGGTTGTGGATGGTGATCAAGGTGGATAGACCTTGGGACCTGCCTGGTGGTGCAGTGGTTAAGAATCTGCCTGTCAATGCCAGGGACATGGGTTGGAACCCTGGTCTGGGAAGATTCCACATGTCGTGGAGCAACAAAGCCCATGCGCCACAACTATTGAGCCTGTGCTCTAGAGCGCGTGAGCCACAACTATTGAGTCCACGTGCCACAACTACTGCAGCCTGTGCACCTAGAGCCTAGGCTTCACAACAAGGGAAGCCGCTGCAATGAGGAGCCTGCGCACTGCCACAAAGAGTAGCCCCCACTTGCCACAACTAGAGAAAGCCCACAAGCAGCACCGAAGACCCAACACAGCCAATAAAAAAATAAATAAAATTATTTAAAAAAAGACAGGTAGGACCTTGATAACACTGACAGTTTCTTCAAGGGCTTTGGCCAAAAGTAACTCTTACTGGAGCACTCTCCTCTTGTGCTTATGGCTGCAACAGTGTTCTCAGAAGTAGTTGTCATGTGAATTTTGGAGGCCGATTACAAAATGCTGCACACCGGCTACTTCTAATTTTTAGGACAAGAATTCATTGTCACAGGACAACTGAGCCCCGGCTGTGAGCTTGGAATTCCTACATCACTCAGCTGCAATCATTGTCAGCTCCAAATCCTCCTTTTATTTAAAAATAGTTACTGTAAGTTAAAAAATCCTTCCCAAATTTTAATACATCTTTCTCTGTCCTGACTAAGGCATAAGTAGGGTATTTTTCTGTTTTTTTTTTTGTGTGAGCACTTTAATGATGGAGGGTGATTTATTTTTTGTTTGAGTTTCAGGTTTGGAGAAGAGCTGAGAATTACTAACCTGGGTATATATTCTTAGTATAATTGTGTCTTGCTCAATTTCTTTGAAAGTCACCCTTTTTTTTCCTGAAAAGCTATCTTTTCAATCCCTTTGGTAAGTGTCTGCAAATCTCAATGACCTGAGAACACAAAGGGAGCTGATTCAAAGGTTTTGGAAAACTTTGCACAGAGGCTATCACTTCCGCTGGGTTCCTTTGTCAGGGGCCTGAATCTGATCCCACTCCCTGAAAGGAGTGCAAGGTAGCCTCTGACCCAGGAACTTTTTGGCCCCTCCTGGGAGTGATTATTGAAAGAACAATCCCTACCACATTCAAATCTGTGATTGTTTTGGAGAGTATTTTTTCCCTAAAGGTTCTCATAAATCCTTTGTAGGTAAACTTGCCTCACCAGCCAAGGAACTGTCCCGTTTCCATGAGGTGAAACGGCTTCCCCAAAGACTATTAAATCTTAACCCAGTTTCAGTAGAACAATCTCGTACTATTGAATTCATTACAGAACTGTTTGCAGGCTTTCACTGCATGTACCAATCTAGAAGGACAGTTTTACATTCATCAAGTTGAAAGAAAACTCAATTTCAAAATGTTGGAAAACATTTATACTCCTCATTCTAATCTTCCACTTGTAATTTGTATAATAGGCCTTGTAGCTTAAACTATTAAATCAGGTTAATACATTCCAGAGCTTAAACTAACCTAAATATAAAAAGTATTTTAAAAAGCTATATTGTGGGATTAGAAAATAGGTAGTGTTTGTAAAATATAACCCTGAAAGGGGATCATTGGGCTCTCTCTTTATTAGCCCTGGTAGGAAAAAACAGGCTATGCAAGCCAGGTGGCCACATAATGTCAAAAATAAGCAGATTGTGGGTGTGGGAGCTGGAAGGATAGCAAAGGCTTTTGGAAGAGCTAGCCGAAAGCGAGCACCACGCTTCCAGGGAAGCACCCCTCTGTGCGCACTGGAGCGGCAGCCCGGGATGTGTGCTTCCCATTCAGGAGGCACCAGCCGAGGCTGGTGAGAACCGAGGATGCCAGTGCCTAAGCAAGTGCAGCGTGGCCACTGGAAGGAAGGCACAGATGAATGCAGGGCATGGCAGGCATCCAACAGTGACTCTGAGGAGGCACCTGGTCAGAGCGCAGGAAGAACTAAATGGATTCCGGAGTGTAAGTTGTAGGTAAGAGTTTAGTGTGTACTCAGCCTGGTTCTCCACACGGAGGCTGTCTTTTTTATTTCAAACTCTTTATTGGAGTATAATTGCTTTACACTGTTGTGCCTGTTTCTGCTGTACAACAAAGTGAATCAGCTGCATTTATACATATATCCCCATATCCCCTCCCTCCCGCGACTCCTTCCCAGCCTCCCTATCCCACCCCTCTAAGTCATCACCCATCATCCGGACTTGAGGTCATGGGGTGGGGGGTGAAGGGGAAGCTGGGACAAAGTGAGAGAGTAGCATTGACATATATACACTACCAATATAAAATAGATAGTTAGTGGGAAGCTGCTGTGTAACACAGAGAGATCAACTCAATGATGGGTGAAGTTGTCTTTACTTTATACTAGCATCACGGGACATCCGTGAGAACCCTGACCAGACACACGCAGCACGTCCTACCTTGTGTGTCACAGTCCTGCAGAGCATTGTCGCACCAGAAATGACATTTGCCCTTGTTGAAAAGCACAGAATCCATGAGCTGCCTCCTCCAATTTCCCTGTACGTCACAGTCATCACCATTTTCCCCACATCATCCCAGCTCCAAGTGCTAAGTCACATCTTGATCATGCCTGACGTTGATCAGCTAATCGGTACCCAAATCCAGTCATTCGTCTCTAAAGGTCCTTCCTCCCAGCCTTCCAGGCCCATCAGCCATCCCAAGTCCATTAGCCCAAATGTGGGTAATACCCGTACTCAGCGCTGCTCATTCTAAATGTGACATGGGTAATGTTATATCCAACATTCGCATTGTTAGAGTGTAAACTATTCCTCGTCTGTCCATCTTATTCCTCTTGTTTCTCAAATAGATCAAACGTCATGCCCCCACATCCTTGCTAGATGAGTGAGCCCTGGGGGGTGGTGACTATCAGGCCTGTTCATGAATCGCAGATCTGACCCACATGGATACGTGATGCTCAGCCAACCACTTGGACTGCGCAGCATATCAACCCAGCCTAAGTGCCACACATCATCATCCTTCCCAATCCAAAAAGGATATCCTTCCAATACCGCCACCCCTGTTCCAGATAAGCCTGCTCTTGGGGTCCCACCACCTCACCCAAAAGCTCCATCCAGGCATCTGGTCAACCTCTGTTACTGCACACCTTGTGCCCACCATCGCCTTCTCCCGAGTCCCTCATTACCTGGAACAACACTGTTCAGGATAAAAATAAAGTTAAGTGAAATATTTTACATTCTCTTTTTGCACCACATCTCTGAAATCCACTGTGTGTTTTTCACTTCCAGCAAATCTCAGTTCAGACCAGCCCAAGTTCAAGGACTCGGTAGGTACACACAGCCAGTGATGGGCTGACATAGAGAATCACAAGGGTGCCTGCCTGGCACTTGTCTCTCTACTGTCCCATCTGTGTTATGTTCAGATCCTAGGGTGCCATAATAACATTTAAAATCTTTCAGTGTCCTCTACCCACTGCTGAACTAATAAAATAAATATGTCCTAGATGTATTCGTCTGCTAGGGCTGCTATAACAAAATAGAACAGACTCGTGGCTTAAACAGTAGGAGTTTACTTCCTCACAGTTCTTGAGGCTGAAAGTCTAAGATGAAGCTGTGGGCAGGACTGGTTTCTTCCGTGGTCTCTCTCCTTGGCTTGCAGATGTCAGCCTTCTGTGTCCTCACGTGGTTGTCCCACAGCCTGTGTGTTGTCTGTGTCCTAATCTCCTTTTATTACAAGGACACCAGTCATATTGAATGGGAGCCCATCCCCATGGCCTCAATTTACCCTTAATCATTTCTTCTTCAAAGACATTCTGTCGTATCAGGGGTTAGGAGTTCGATGTGAATTTTATGGGGACACAAGTCAGTCCATAACCCTAGCCTGTCATGGAGAGTCTTCAATAATATTAGCAGACATACTTATCATCTCCTCTCTTTCGTTTCCTAGTCTCTAGGAAGTGTTACCACTCACTCACCTTTAAACCTCCCACTGTCTGTCCACCTCCACACTGTCTGTTTGTTCCCCACAAAGATAGGTACCATGATCCCCTGCGGCTGAGACCCTTCAAATTCTCTTCCAAGGTCCCTCCCCCATTGGGCCACTCCTCATCCCTTTGTTAAAAGTAATGCACGCTTCAATCAAACCATTAAAGTTGGCACGAACAGTCCATTGCCTCAGGTTACAGTTATTTATGTGAAATGTAATAGCACCACTGCAGGATAAGTTACATGAGACTACAATAGAATGCCTAGCACAGGCATTGAGCAGAGGGGACAGTAAATTAAAATGCTTCTCCTCTTCTCTTTTTTGTACCAAGGAGGACGCATCCGAGTCCCTTGCCGTTTATTACACGAGTAATAATGAGAGCTCGTTGAACTGGATCAGGGCAGACAGGAAGACCTTGGCAATACTCAGTGATAGCTCAGTGGCCTGTATTAGTATTTGAATTTGCTGAGATTACCATAGAGACCATGTGCAACTGAACACCTTGTTGTAGACCCAGATCTCGACTTGTCTGCCAAATGGGCACAGCTGTGCTGCTCCCGTGCTCTCAACAGACACCTGCACCCCGACTTCTCCAGCTAAAGGCAGGAGACGGCAGCTTCGTTATACCTCCCTGGGCGCCTCTGGCTGCCCAAAGCAGCTAAACTGCCTCCCATCCGATCACTGACACACCTAAATCTTTGTTCTGAAATCACCAGTAAGTTTTTTAATGAATCTAATGATTTTTGTTTGTTTGTGGAGCAGGATAAGTATATGACTTCTTCTCTAACGATAAAAGCCCAGGTGAGAAGGGGCTCAGCAAGCACCTGGTCCAGAAGCATTTGTTGTTCAAGACACATCTGAAAGTGCCTGCCCCGCCCTCTGGTTGGTCTGTTAAACGTCTCGGTCCCCAGGTCCTCTGGGAGGATGAAGCGTTTGCGGTCCACCGCCTGCCTTCGGCTGCCTGCAGCCTTCCAAATGTAAGGGCCGTCGTTACCAGTCAACCCCTCCCTGACTGCCCTTTCCTATTTGGAAGCTTAGGCAGAACTTTCCTAAGTACAGTAACTCCTGGCCTGGCTATGGGGTGACCCTAATCGGGTAACTCGGCACTGAAATTCATCTCTTTTCCTTCCCTCATGACATGGATCAGGGGCAGTCACTGAGAGACAAATCTTTTTCCTTTTTTTCTTGCTAATCCTTTATTAACTTCACTAGAAACGGATAAAGGGCTTTACCCTGAGCAGATGACTAGATTCTCTTTTTTCTTTTTAATGACAAAAAATGCTTCTATCAGATCTGAATCCTTAACCTCACACAGCATAGGGAGAAAAAGGAATCTTGGGCTAGAAATATAATTTTATTATTAATTTTTTGTTTACTCCTCACCCAAAGTTTAATAACCAACCTGATGTCAAGTCCAAACATTCACAATATTCCTTTTAAACAGTAAACACAGACTGGTAGGTAGGCTCTAGTTCCATCATCCCTGGGGTCAAAAAGTGGTCCAACAAGGAAGTACTCAATAATCATTAACAATTATTAAGAGAAAAGTGGAGTGAGTATTTGCCTTTTGACAAATACATCCCCAAATTAATATTTTCTGAAGGAAAGAAAATGGCTGGCAGATTCAGCCTAGAACTTCATAGTTTCCACTTGGGGCCAATGGTGAAGGGTGTGGTTGGGGCTTGGGGGCTGGAGATTCCTGAGGGCAGCCCCTGCCCAAATATGAACAGTTCCCAAAGGATTTAATGTAAGTAGTTTGCGTCACTCTCTAAGACTCCCAGGACTTTTCTGTCTGGATCACACTTCCCTGGCATCCTGATCAACCCTCAGAATGCAGAATAAAGGAATCGTACATAAGACCCCACACTGAACTAGAAATCCAATAAAGCAATGTGAATTTTCCCCAAGTTCAAGAGTGGAATTGTAATAAAGTGGGTTCAGGTTGTATCAAAGTACTTGTTTTTTATGTTTATTCTAAGTTATTCAACAAAATCCTTACTATTTTTCTTTTGGAGTGCAGTGCCAAAGCCAAATTCTATTTGATTGTTGGAATGATTGATTGATTGATTGATTGATTGCTGGTCATAGTGATCTGAAAGTGTTTCCTGCCTTCAGGGTACGCTGTGGCCGGTGGGGGAGTTGTCTGGGCACCCCAAGGTCACCGTAAGTCCCGGACGTGGGATCAGCCTCCGCAGGCTTACTCTGACCCGAGTCTGTGAAGAGTCCTGGACAAGGCAGAGCCGAGCTGCCCAGAGGATGCTTGGCCTCAGGTGCTCTGCACTCCCTCCCTGGACACCTCGTGGCTGGGCCCGCAGGGCATACGTTCCTCCCCGCAGGCGGTGGCATCTGACTAGTGATCCCTGCACCCTCGGTCCAATGCTTCATTGGTCCCAGTAGGGAGCTGAGCAGAAGCACCTGGTTTCCAGAAGCTGATGATGACAGCTTCCCAGAGAAGACGCACTCAGCCACCATAACAAGGCAGGCTCGTAGTGCTGGGAGGGGAGGGGTGCTGTTATTCCAGGGAGCTCCGCGACCTCAGCCAGGCTGACACAGCCAGTCCTGGGTTAGCGGCTTGATGGTAAAATAAAAGAAAACTGGCTCCTGGCCATCCTCCAACACACAGGGGTCATAACTGCCCAGCTTGCAGAGGGCCCCCTACCAGGCACTGTGCCAGGGTCTCTGGGCATCCTCTGGTCCACTCCTCACAGAAATGCTATTGGGGCAGATGTTCGTAACCCACGTTGCAAGTGAGGGGACTGAAGCTTCCAGTGGTCAAGTGGGGTATTCAGAGTTTGCCAAACAGAGGAAGAACTGGATCTGAACCCCAGTTTCGCCTTCTCTCTAATGGCTGCGAATGCTAGGACTCAGCCCCACACGCTGTCTCTTCTATACACCCATCTGTCTGTCTTAACGCTTCAGTTCAAACTTCAACTCCTCTTCAGAGTTTCTTTGATTTCCCGGGAGGTCTTACAGTTTATGTTCTCCGCTGTCACGCCAGCCCTGATGAAGCAAGGAGCTCTGCTATGCCTAGAACCTGACCCAAACCTGCTGCTTCAGGGAATCTGAAGACCTGGAAGGCAGGAACCAGGCATTTTGTCATGAGGACTGCCAGCTTCCAACACAGGACAGACAGAAAGTGGGGCAAAGGAGGAAAGGGAAGAACAGAGGAAAGAAGGAGGAAGGAAGGAAGGAAGGAGAAAAGGAAGGAAGGAAGGAAGGAGGGAAGGAGAAAAGGAAGGAAGGAAGGAAGGGAGGGAGGAAAGAAGGGAGGAAGGAAAAACAAACTTTGGTATGATTTGGCCACGGCCATCTATCAAAAAAAGAATATTTATTATTTCTAGTGTATGAACTGAAAACTAAAAAAACACTTAAAAGTGGCCTGAGTTTTTCCACTGTGGGATAATTAATGGGACAGGTTTGACCATGTGACCCACAGGAGGAAAGCATCACATGCCCGTAGACATATGAATCAGAGAGAACGAATCAGAGAGAAAGTCTTTTACTTCTATTAGGAGACAATTACTGAAACTTTAAGTCGGCGTTTGTTGAGAGAGATAGCCTGATACTTACATTATTAATTGACCCCGTTTTTCTTACCTTGAACTAAAGTGATAAAGATTGGTCATCTTCTGACCTAATAAAAATATGGAATAGTCCCCCCCTAACACATGGTACAGGGCAATAGATACACAACGAATCCGTGCTGAAAGCATGCAGAAATACATGAATATCTGAATCAATGATTAAATGAATCTTTCTTAACCACTGGCATAGATCATACAACAAAAGCGAAGATAGTCAAACTGAAAATAGGAGGGAAAAACAAGATAATGTGAGGTCTCCAGATGATTACTGAATAGCGAGATAGCCCCGAGGAAGTCACTCAGAAGTGATGAGAAGAAAAGCCGAAGAAAACTAAGAGACACTTAAGGAGATACACTGAGAGACTCCGATAACCTCTCAGTAGCAACAATAGTCTAAGAGTTGACAACTGAAACATTTTTCCAATTTAATAAAAGCCCTGCATCTTCCATAAGAAACTCAATATGATATCAGTGAGTGGAAGAAAACAAACTCACATAGGATCATAAGGTAGGAAATTTAGAATAGCAAAACAAAGGGAAAACATGTAAACATTTTCAGAATTTTTTTTAATAAAATGAAATATGTCAGATTAGTAACAGACCTCTCATCGTCAAAATTATTGAAGAAAACATTAGAATAACAACGTGAACGTGCTAAGGAGAGAAAAATCAACATTGAATTGCATGTTGATCCATGACCATTCAAATTTATGATGTAAAAAAAAAAACATTTTCAGTTTTAAAATTCTAAGTCAGTTAACCAACATCCAACAATTAAATAAGAAACTAAACACGATAAAAAGAGGACAAGTGTAGGCAGAGGCGTGCAATGGGATTACAGAAACTATGCTCACAAAATCTTTGGTAACATACGTGTGGTACTATAATTAATTATGTGTCTAAATTTGATTGTTGTGGTTAAAGGGCTGGTGCTGAAATTGTAGGTAACAGAAACAGAACGAGGAGGTTTGGATGGGTAGCTAAAACACATGCTCCTTATCCTACTATAGAGAAACAGAGATCCTAAATAGTTCCAGACATTGTTACAAAAATTAAGAGTGAACCATAATTATTAAAAGTATGGATAACATTAAAGAAGGAAAAAAGAGTGAAGAAATTGTTTTAATCTGGTAGAAACAATATTAGAAAAATAAGCCAAAAAAGAAAGAGAAAGATATTGCTGTTAAAATTAATCATTTTAAAATCTTCCAAAGTTCCCTTCCAGTGGTTGGTGGATCCCTCATTTGTGAGTTGGTGCTCTGTCCCCACAAGGAAGAAACTAGAACTCACGTCTCAGACTCTTGTAGCTACGGTGCAGGCATGTGACCTTGGCTCCACCAATCCGCCTCCTTGGACAAACATGAATGAGGCTTCTGTCCAGAAACCAGAACATCTAAAAAGTAGATGCCTTGTTGATTCCAACGTGGTGAGGGGACATGTAGAGACCCGTTTGCCAGGTCCAGTCCTGGCATCCACCCTCAGGCAGAGGCTGGGCTGAGCAGGGCAGTGGGCTTTCCTGCTCTAGCAAACCCAAGGTGTCAGGTGGGTGCTACTCCTGACTGCACCGCCTCAAGGGGTGGTTCTCTGCCTCTGGGACCCTCTCTGAGGCTTCCAATATTTTATGATTTATTTCCATGATTTTTTTTTTCTGTTTTAACAATCTAGAATGGATTTTTGTGTAACCAAAAACCCTGAATGGTATTATGCCTGGTAAAGAAAATACAAGGTCATAATAGTAATAACTGATTCAAGCAGCGTTCTTCAGTGGATGCAAAAACTAATCAGTGAACATCTGATAAACAATAAATGTGTACATAGACTCAAAATTACTTGTTAATTCCAAAGGGAATAGTAACTTTACAGTGGGTTCACCAAACACAATCTTAACCATGTAATCTGAGTTAATATCCCTAATAATGAGACAAACTGACATCCTCTGCCTACAGATATGATGCCCTGTGAAGAAAACATAATTTTTTAGCATTTATGCCCCAAAAAAGAGCATAACATGAATTCAATCATGAGGAAGTATGCACTAAACCCAAATTGAGAGACATTGTACAAAATGACAGGGCTGAATTCTTAAAGTCAAAATCACAGGAGACAAAGGACTAGGACTACTGAGAAAATTTTCTCAATTAAAGGAGACTACATAGACATGGCAATTAAAAGCAATGTGAGATTCTGAATTGGATCCTGGAGTATATAAAGGGAAAGTAGCTACAATAAATGTTATTGAGAAAATTAGTAAAATTTGAAGATGAACTGCGGATTAGTAGATATCATTGTTACATTTCCTGATTTTGATTAACGTTCCCTAGTATGTAAAACCTTTATATAGCTTTATGTAGCTGAGAAGATGTACGATGCTAAAATCTTATACCTAATGGAAATACCAGAGATGAGAAACAATTCTATATGCCAACCCTGAAAATTCTGGTTCTTCCATATTTTCTCTAAATTTTATCTGTAAAATGCCCTGTTCTTACTTTAGCTCTTTACTTAGCTATTAAGAGCCAGCTGAACATTCAGCACTCTGCCTCAAAATACAATTATTCAAATCCAAAAGTTCATTTGGTACATTTGCTGTGCCTAAGATACCATGCACCATGGTTTCACAAATTGGTTCACCACAATATCACGGGCCACCATAATTCCAGCCTCCTGAGAAAACTCTGCCCATTTTTTCAGTCTTAGCCCACCACCCAGCCCCTATGCAATGCCAGGTATTTTAGATTTTTGTTACGGCACTACCCTACTTTGAAATAGCGATGTCTGCATTACTTCCCTGTTATCATGAGAAAGATGTTCTACAAGCTGCCAGGACAGGCAGTGCCTTAAAGCATGCACATGTACCACTGCCCGTGTGTCAGTGGTCAGTTGGATCATTTCAGTGACCTCAGCTGGGCACCCTGGTGGGCTGCAGTTCCCGTCAGTGCCTTTGCTGATGGAATCTGGGCTGTTTCACATGTTCAGGGTCAGCTGGCTCTTGTTGGTCTGTGATGGCTAACATGACTGGTCTCTCAGCCATGGGTTCCTCACATTCTCATCCCAACATGCATGTCATCATCGTAGTAAGTTCAGAGATCCCAGAGAGAGTAAGCATAATCGTGCCAGAGGGCACGTGGAAATTCACGTGTACTTTGACACGCTTTACTCACGTCTAATTGGCTAAAATAAGTCACATGGCTGAGTCCAAAGCAAACCTGGAGGAAACAAAAGTTCTAGGACCAATGAGTGGATCTTCAGCCTTTAATTGGGATCTTCGTGTAGTCGATCTACCACATACAGTCACCTGATTTGCAACGAGGGAACCACTGCAAGTCAGCGTCGGTAGTATGATAATTTCCGTAGCTAGTACCTGGTGAACCTAATATCTATATAGAAAGAAAAAAAAATGAATCTTGGCTACTATGTCACACTAGAAACAGAGATCTACTTGAATTGGACAGACTTAAATATGCCAAAAAAAAAAAAAAAAAGAAGCTTCTGGACACGCCCCTTCTGATTTGTCCCCATCCTCATTCTTGGAGTTGCCACTAGAAACACAGATCAGATCATAAAATTCCCTTCCTTGAAAATCTGAAATGTCCCTACCATCTTCAAAATACATTTCAAAACTTTTTGCATAGCCTTCAAAGTCCTTCAGAACCTTACCTCAAGCTATGACCCAGCCATCTCACACAAGCATCACACAAGAAAGCGTGTGCACTCTCCCACTCATGTCCCAGCTTTCCGTGCCCTCTTCAACTGGTGAAATATTAATTATGATAATCACATGGTATATAGGCTCTTGAAACTTTCCAGGGTTCCCCAATCGCAGGCAATAGGAATTGCCTCTCCTCTGTGCCTCCATGATCTGATTCAGAGTCACTGTGTTCCCTGCTGTGCTCCGTGAACACACAGCGTGACTCCTACCGCATCCCAGCTCTCAGCAGCATCCCGCCTCCTGCCGTTCAGCCAGTAAGTGTCTGTGCAAAGAAGAAATTGATAGAAGAGAGGGAAAGGGAGGGACAGGAAGTAAAAAGGAATTTGGAATCCCACAAGGACTCAGGGGCAAAAAATACACAAATCAATTTTCACTGTAAAATAAAGGCACTGTTACAATGGAGGGTTACTGGACTGAATGTATGAGTGTTTTGTGTCTGGTAATCGAATCATGGTTGCTTTTGTGGTGGTCACCTGTCTACAATGTTTGGTGTCAGTTTACCTATCTCTAGTAAAAATAAAATACAGTGTGTGTGTGTGTGTGTGTGTGTGAGTTGTGAGCAAACGGAGAATCAAAGTACAATTTACTTGGATTTGGGAGAAAGGGGAGTTCATTAAAACTTCACATTATAACGTGAAGTAAATGTTGACCTTTGTTTCACAGCGGTGTGAAAGAGTACCCCCACTTTTAACTTTGTAGGTTACTAGGGAGGGCGGAGAAAGGATGTTACTTTTTTAATTGACCAAGTAATTTAAGTTCCAATATTTATTTATTTATTTATTTATTTATTCATTTATTTATTTATTTTAAAAACATTTTTTTGTTGTGGACCATTTTTAAAGTCCTCGTTGAATTCGTTACAGTATTGCTTCTGTTTTATGTTTTGGCCTCTTGGCTGCAAGGCAGGTGGGATCTTAGCTCCCTGACCAGGGGTGGAATCAGCAGCCCCCCCCCCCCGCCACCACCACCACTGGAAGGTGAAGCCTTAACCACTGGACCACCTGGGAAGTCCTTCCAATAATTATATAAATTAGGTTTCCTATGGCGTCTCTTATTTTCATTCTCAGTGAGGGGAAACAGTCTTGTAAAAGTAGTGGAGAGTGTCCTTCCAGGGGTCTTTCTAGACACAATGGCTGAGCTTGGCTGGATGGCCCAGAGGAGGTGCTTTGAACCAGCAAAAAAGAGAGTTTTGCTCAAGACTGGCCCATAGGAGCCTGTGATGATCACAACCTCAGCCAAACACAGCAGCTGAGATTAGTGACTCGGGTATGTCTGTTGCTTAGGATAAGCTGAGATGTATTTCCTGGAATATTAGTAGTCTTAAAGTGATTTTCCAGGCAGCCCATGATAAGGCTTATTTATTTTTAAAGAGGTCTGTATGATATTATATACGTGCCTCACTGATAAGATATTTAAAGGCTGTTTCGTGTTTTTCCCCTACACATGATTTAAGTGGAGTGAAAACCCAAAACTGTAGAATCTATGATAACTTATATGGGACTTAGATTGAGGCTGACCTTACCAAACTCTTTTGTTGAGATTCAAAAACATCCCTTTTTCCGGTCAAAGACTCAGATTCATTCCCCTCTAATGACTCATTCTGATCGGTCTCAGGCCAGAAGCGAGTGTGGACTCACCAGGTAAGTGGGATCCACCAACTTGATTGCACAGAGATCTCCTGCTGCTCCCACCTCTCCTTCACTGTCAGGCGCACGTCAAACACAAGAAGTTTCAGGGTTCCAATGAAACAGAGCTTTGACTAAGCTGTTAGTGGAAAAGCCAATAGCTTATTATTCCTAGTAGTGGAGGTCAAGTTCCTGAAAACCACAGAGGGAATCTCTTCCTGAAACGTGAGCAATTCTTGCCCCAAAACACGTAGTTGTATTTGGAGGATTTTTTCCTATTCCAAAATGGTATTTGAAATTTTAGGCTGCTCTTTCATTTTTTTTTTATTGAAGTATAGTTGACTTACAATGTTGTATTACTGTCAGGTGTACAGAAAAGTGATTCAGTTATATATATTTTTTCAGATTGTTTTCCATTATGGCTTATTACAAAATATTGAGTATAGTTCCTTGTGCTATGCAGTAGGTCCTTGTTGGTTATCTATTTTATATACAGTAGTGTGTATCTGTGAATCCCAAACTCCTAATTTAAGCCTACCCCTCTTCCCCCTTGGGTAACCATAAGTTTGTTTTCTGTGCCTGTGGTTCTATTTCTGTTTTGTAAACAAGTCCATTTGTGTCATTTTTTTAGATTCACATACGAAAGATATCATATACTTGTCTTCCTCTGTCTGGCTTACTTCACTTAGTATGGTTATCTCTCAGAGAATACCAGGCCTCCACTCCCCAGGACTCTGGAATCCACTCTGGTCTTCCACACGGAGTGAAATACAAAATGGTGTAGGCACTCAACGATGCTGTAGAGACAGTGTCTGTGTACACACAGCCTGAGAGGCTACAGATGGGTTCAGGGCAGGGGCGGTGAGGTGGAAACCCTGGGTCAGCACAGCTGAGCGGACAGAAACTCAATAGGAGGCTCAGATCCATCGGCATGTGGCCACCGCAAAGCAGCCAACATCACTCCAAAGCAGATTCCACATTTTAAGGGAGAATTAACAATAGCTGCTCCAAGTTCCTCTCTTGCCAGTCTGATAAAGAATAATTCCATGAGATGCACATCTATTTGGGCTCTTAGATGTGAACTAATTATAGATTACTCTGAGATTTAAAAACCCCAAAGCAATAGACTTCCTATTTCTTATCGCTCTGGTAGGGAATGAATGAGAAAGGAGTTGAAGGGATGTTTCAATTGACTATAGTCATCTGAACATTAGAATATAAATGGCAATTCTAAGGCACTGATATTTTTTTGAAAAAAACTGTAAAAGGTAACTTTAAAATACACGAGAAGATGTGTAAGTCTATGGATTTGAGTCCTTACCTCTTCCAATTTGTTTCTGAAATGCCAGAATTAACATAACAAGGAAAATATTATACAACTTATAAAATACAAAGAAGTCCTCACTACATGCCTGGAAAATGAAAAAGCTCTGGCAGAAGACTGAACTGATGGAAACTACTCACTAAGAGGTTCCTTCTGTAGAGAGAAGGGCAGTTCCTTCTGTCCCCCCGAATATCGTGTCCCATGAGCAGCTCTTGTGCTGGAGGGTCTGAGGGTCAGAGCAGAGCCCAGTGAGCAGAAGTCCTGCTTGGCCATGTTCAACCAGAGCAGGGGAGGTCAACCCACTCTGTCCTCAAAGCAGTGACGTCAGTTGCCAATGACTTCTCAATGATGTAAACAGACTTTAGAGAAGTCCCGTGGTCTAAAAGAGGTTATGACTTTGGGCAGAAAAACTTAAGCCATCAAAACCTCCTTGTTAAGCCTGCCATGAGCACGAAACAGTGTAGAAGAAGTAAAGCATTCTGGGAGATAACGTGGCCACCGTATTTTTAAATGCTATAGAGGAAGTTAATAACATAAAAGCTAAAACAGAAAATCTGATTAGTGAATGAGAAAGTCAGTTTTTAAAAACCTTGAATGCAGAGAAGGGATAGAAAGTAGCTTTCATTTTGTGCACCCATTACTGCTGACGGGGGGTAGCTGTTTGTGTTAAAAGGTTCTGAGGTTCTGCCTGGCTGCAGCAAGGAAGGATGTAATGACCGATAGGGCTGTCCTCTGTGGTACGACTTCTGGATTTCAGTTAAAACATCATCAAGGATCTGACGAGTATGAAGGAAGGTAAATCACATGTCTTCTTGGAACAGACCATTTTCCTGCAAAGAAACACGCATCCGATCATCTTACATGTCTGTGGAGTCATCCTCACATAATTCTAAGGGAAAATTATTATGACTATTGAATTCTATACACAACCCACCTTCATACATGTGCAACAGCCAAAATAAATAAGTAAAAAATTAAACAAATAGGAAAGAGTATAGAAAATATGTTATCTACATGCCTCCTTTTACAAATTAATTTTCTAAAACTGAACTGGAATGAAGAAATCAAGAAAGAAGACACGGTACGCGAGGCTGAGCAATAGAAAACATTAAACATTTATTTAAGTAGAAACAATTGCTTTCTATGTACGCTAAGAAATACAAATATTTCTTCATATTTATATTTGCAAATATTGAGAAATTATTCTTGTATTGTGTTTAATATCTGCATCAAAAATATTGTATTATTTCATCACAAAATCAGAGGTGGCAGTGTGGATAAAGGAAGAAGGTGAGTTAATGAGTATTAGTCATTCTTGACATTAATTGTGAAATCGATACCCAACTGTATTCCTTTTAAAATGTAGTTGTAAAATTATAGAGTAGAAAAAATAACTTCAAAAAAGGCCTTCAAGTAAGTCTGATTACAATGTTGTGTTAGTTTCAGGTGTACAGCAAAGTGATTCAGTTGTTCATATACACATATTCAACCTTTTTTAGATTCGCTTCTCATATAGGTTCTCACAGAATATTGAGTAGGGTTCCCAGTGCTCTACAGTAGGGCCTTGCTGGTTATCTATGTTATATATAGTAGTGTGTGTGTGTGTGTTTATCCCAAGCTTCTGATTTATCCCTTCCCCTCACGTTTCCCCCTTGGTGACCATAGATTTGTTTTTGATATCTGTAAGTCTTTTTCTATTTTGTAAATAAGTTCATTTATATCATTTTTTAAATTAGATTCCACATATGAGAGAGATCATATATTTGTCTTTCTCTGTCTGACTTACTTTGCTTAGTATGATCATCTCTAGGTTCATCCATGTTGCTGCAAATGGGGTCATTTCATTCTTTTTTATGGCTAATATTCTGTTGTATATGTGTACCACATCTTCTTTATCCTTTCATCTGTTTGTTGACACTTAGATTGCTTCCATGTCTTGGCTAAATAGTGCTGCAATGTGGAAGATACTTTTAATTATACATTTTCATAAATGTCAGGATGTGTACCCAAAATTCTAAACACAGTCTATAAAGGGCGAGGAAGAGGATCCCTCAGCTTGGCAAAGCTCCAGAAGACAAATCCACCGAAGATGTCCTGTGAAAAAGAGAGGATACGGGTGTTACTGACGTAGAGTGAATGGTGAGGCTGAACCATGTGAAACTGTTGAGATTCAGCTTTTTCACTTACAAAATACTCATTTCATATGCTTCAAACTCATCCCTGGAGGTCTCTGTTGACATGGTAAGGAGTTCAGACTTGGCCCTGATCTAAATGACATGTATTAATCACTGTTGCAACTGAAGCAAGGTGCATCCCATTTCAGGTGCCTAAACCTACAAGGAATTCCTTGGCTTTTGAAGGACACATTCCAGATTTTGAAAGATAAAGACAGAAACTGACAAGATCATTTTCAGTAGTTTCTTTTCATAAGTTTACTACTGTACATTTAAAGAGTTTATTTTAAAACTGTGTATTAACATGAACAAATGAGTGACCGGAAGTAGAAGAGTTTGGTTTATTCGACTACAGAGAATATCTTCACCTTACCGAGAGTAAAATGGTTAGGGTTTTTATGTATGCCTAACCATTCCTAACCATTTGTGGAAAATTAGCATAGGGATAAACTTGGAAGCCTGATCTAATGATTTAAAGTAAAGTGAAGTTAATAAATAAGCATGCTTGTTAATTATAAGTAAACTGAAATATTTAATTTAAACATAATTTAATATAGAATTTTGTTTTACTCAACGTCAGCGACATTGGGTCATATTTAAAGAAACTGAATTGGAAACATACTAGCTATAAATATTGAATGACATGCTTAAGAGATGTCCTAGAGTTTGACAAAGGCCTTAGCTGCAGATCTGTGGCAGCTGGCAATCTGCCTGGATAACTTCTGGAGACAGGCTGAGCTCACTTGATATCTAAAGACCAAGAAGTGGGGCTTTGGGAAAAGAAGATTCTGGTCTCTGGCTCCTCAGGGACCTTCCTGGAAGTCTGGTCAGGCAGAAAAGGCAAAGGAGAGTGTGCCCCAGGCTGTTAAATTTAAAATAAATAAGAAATAGAAGCTTCAGGGAGCTACAAATTGGGAGAGAAGTCATTCCCTAATCATAAATCTTTTGAAAAGCTCAACAGAGGAAGCAAAACTGCCCTGGAAATAGAATTGGCAGAATCTCCTTTTTAATTATAATATGGATCAAGTGAATTTGCCAAATCTGAAAACATGTGCCCAGTTCTGTGAACACGTGTGTGGGTGCACACACACAGATGCACACGGGAAGCCAGCATGCCGCTGCAGGTTTGAACAGGAGAGGCTGGAAAGCAGCTGAGACCATGGGACATGGGCGGTGGGGGAGAAGAAGAGGTGTCTCATCCATGCCACATCCCACAGAGGGACACTGAACCTCGTGTGCACACGTGGGGACAAACCCAGTGTGCGAGCGTGAACTCACTCCCCTCCGGAGCATATAAGAGATGGTGAAGAACTGACAGGAAAAGCAGATTCGGGCTGTTTGAGCCAGGTTATTAGAGTGCTGTACATTCAGTCCTTCCCCACCTCGAAACAAACAAAGGTCTTGGAGGGAGATGCTCAGACAGCAGAGAGTGCCTGCTGGGGTGGAGACGCAGGTCTGTCCCCTGTCCTCCCCCTGCTGGGGTTTGCTCAGCTGCAGAAGCTCCTGCCAGGCGCTGCCCGGAGAGACCACTCAGCGTGTGTCTCCTGGTGCTGGTGGAGACCAGTCCCTTCTGCACTCTCACCTGGGCAGGTGTACCGATGGGGGCTGGTGGGAGCAGCCCCTGACACCAGCTGAGCAGAGAGGCACTGGTGCTGATACTGAGGCATGGGCTGACCCCTCCTAAAGCCCAAGCGGATGCTTCCCGAAGTAGCTGGGTTTGTGCCGCGCTGTCCGTGGTAAGGACCCCGTGGAACCATGGGTGCATATCCTGACTACCTGGGACTTACCTGTCCCTTTAAGATCCAGCATTCAGAGCTGGGGAGCCCAGGAAAAGGACTCATTCCAGCCTGTGTTTGCTGCACATTTAACAGGCACGAAATGGTAAGAAAACCCACTCATATGGTGGCAAACCAGAGAGGAAGCTTCAAACTGTAAAGAATTAACAAGGGAAAATCAACACATCTGAGCAAATGATAAATATGGGAGCTGAAGAGAGGAGTGTCAAATGCCTCTTGAAGGATTCAGTTCAGGTCATTGAAAAGATCAGAGGAATGAAGAGGGACCCCATTTGGGAGCCCCAGGAAGGCATCGGACTGCTGTAGCACACCGTCAGGCAGACAAAGCAAGCAGGCGATTCAAGGAGCGAGAGTAAGTCCAAGAAAAAAAGAAGGAAGGACCTAGCGTTTGAGCTTTTCTGAGTTTACGTTGATTGTTGTAAGACGTGAGGCTCGTGCTGGTGTGTCCAGTTTACAAATGTTGCAAAGAAAATGCTAAAGGAGTACACAGGAGGGGGGGGTTTATTTCCAGGCTGGAGACGGTCACAGTTCAGCTGACTCCTGAAGGGTGGATGATAGCGGGAGAGATGCGGCCAGACAGAGGAGTGGACCCCACGCTGGTGCAGCAGTGTGACCCGAGACCCGGAGGCAGGACGCCAGGAGGCCACCCACGTCCCCAGCTGCCCGAGGTCTGCGGCGGGGGCCACGGGAGGGGAGTTCAATGCTGACAAGTGTCACCAGGTAGATGAGGGAGGAGGCCTAGCATCTTGCACTAATTTTGATGAATTGGTGGATTTGTTTGCTTGTGGTGTGCAATGAGTAGAGGGGTTGGATAGGACCTGGGTTGGTGTTGTTTTTTCTTCTTTTTCCAGGAGCATAACAAAGATGGAGAGAGTGAGTGAAGAGGGAAACAGCCCCAGCTCCACCTCAGAAGGGTTTCTGCCGAGTCCGCGGCAGAGTGGTGACCGGGGAATGCCAAGCCCAGCAGCAATGGTGGGGGAGAAGTACTCAGACTTGGGGACACACCGGTTGCCAGGAAAAGGAACAAGATGAAATCGAAGAAAACTGTCAGGTATTGAGCCGGAATGTCCAGAATCAGGGTGAGACGTACAGGAAGCTAAACAGATGTGAAGAGAAGCCTTGGTTTCCTATTTGACGTGCTTGCATAGTGCTGCTGGGACATCCAGCTCAACACCTGAGACCAGCGGGATGACGCTGCAGATGGGACGTTTGCACTGTGCTGGGGGACGGGGGAGCTGATGCCTTAGACGGGTCCTTCCCAGACCTCAGCGCACCGTGACGTCACCTGGAGGGCACATGAAACCCCCAAGGGGTATGTGAGTCAGCGGATCTGGGCATTGTTACTGCTAGTCGGGGCACTGCCCTTTGAGAATCGCTGCCTCAGGAAGTAAATTACAAGGGGGTGGGCTGTGGGAAAAGAACTGAAAAGGACCAAGAATCAGGGATCCCACGAGCAGCTGTCCTTAGAACCCCAGAGGGCATTACAAACACCAAAACAGACACAGCCCCCCCCCCCCACCCAAGAGAAAAATGCTCAGTTCCCCCCCGCCGCCCCTTCCTGAGACCCTGGTTGAGTTGGCCTTGTCCCAGATGGTGTCTCTGGTATTTTTAAAGCTCTCTGGGTCATTCTAACATCCATCCAGGGCTGGGAACTGCTGATGAAGGAGATGAGAAGAGAGAGAACTACTTATTTATTTGTTTGTTTATTTATTTTCTAAAAAAGGCAGATAAGGACCCCAAGTTTCCTGGTACAAATCTAATTCTCTCTGCTTTCCTCGAGAAAGCTGGGGAGACACCGTTAGCTCATAGACGGCTCAACTGAAATACTGGCAACTAAGGTGAGAAATTGCTCACTCCTGTGACATCTTTAGAGATGAATAGTAGATGAAGCTTCAAACGCATCAAGGTCCAGCCCCCTTTAAACCTCCCTACCCCAGAAAGAGGCCACACAAGGGCTGTGGAAATTGTGCAGTAAGGATGCCTGGTGTGGAACCCACCATAGAGTAGATATTAAGGGCAACTCGATGATTTTCTGATCAGATGAACAAATGTAACCTGAAGTTGAGTTGAACTGAATTATAAGAGAAATTATATTTCCTGTACACTGGGAGTCATTGCACTGCATGCAGATTTGTTCTTTCTAGAGCTGGGAAAGCCCTTACAGGTGACGTAGACTCCACCCAGTCAAGGTCCCCCAGCCGAGAAGGCAGGCCCTGTGCTACACACTCTCCACCCACCCCTGACAGTGCCCAGGTCTCACTCACCTAATCTCTGACTCTGGCGAGAGAATTCTTTCTTTCTTCCATCCTCACAGACGACTGAGGACATTTTAACCGATAGGCATGCTGCCAGATTGACCCCAACAAAAGTAAAACCAGTACAGTAGCAAAACTGCCAAGTGTGCCCTATTTTGACATTTTCCCCTTCACTCCCATTTCCCAGTAAGGGCGCTCAGATGAATAAAGACATATTTTCAGCAATCTGAGCCAATAGACTGAGTACCAGGCATGCATTTTCAGCAGTCAGCAATTCTGCTGGGTTGAATTGGCCATGTTTCAAGCTACACATTTTTGTAAAGAAAAAAAAAAGTCCCTAAATACATTCATGAAATAATTTATACTCTTTCCCACTCGCTTTTATCTGCCTCCTGGTTTCACAAAATGCCTCTTGCTGGGGAAGTGGGAGTAATATTAAAAGGGAGCCCTCCACCCTCCCTCCCCACAGCCCCTGTCCTGGAAGTGGAGCTTGGGACTTTCTGACACTGGCCGAGTTGGGGGCTTTCTACCTTCTGCCTGCAGACAAGATCTATGAGTTTTGATCCAGAATAAGGAATTAATATGAGGGAAGTCACATAAACAAGGTAGACTATGGTTTCCATAGATAAAGGAAAGCCTGGTGGACTCAGCTGCAGTTCCTAAGTCAGATTCTCTGCAGTGAACTCTGTGGGGATCAGGATAGACTAAAGGGTCGGTGGCTTTATTAAAATTAGATCATCAGTATTGGTTCATCAATTGCAGCCCATATACTACACTAATGCATGTAGCCAAAAAAATAAAAGGAAAAATCTGTGGGAGGAACGGGGGTATCTGTGGGAAATCTCTGTGCTTCCTGTATAATTTTCTATAAGCCTCGAAATGCTCTCAAACCTTGCCTATTAATTAAAAAACAAAATGAAACAACAAAAGTAAATTATCCATTCTGAGGAGATGTTATATAAAATTCATCTACTCATCTAACTACTTCTTCCAACTGCTGACCTTCCCTCAAAATCTCTTCTTCATTTTGAACTTTCTTTTTACTCCCAGAAAGCCCAGTCATTTTGTCCTGCACCTCCCTGTAATCCAGTGAGCTCTTCAACGTATGATACGAGGTGGAACCTTAGGAGCTGTAACATCAAAAATAACATTGGAAGTTGTCCATGTGATCATTCAACGACTACAACAGCAACATAGAATGTAGAAACGCGTGTTAACTGAAGGTATTTTCAGCCTGCTCAACTGGAGTCATGAGGAAGAATTTCAAAAGGCTATTAACGTGTACTTGTAAAGAAAACGCTAACACAATGGAAATAGGATGTAAATTCCTAGAAAATTCCTTGTTTCATACTTTATTGTAAAGTCTCCTTGGGCCCCAATCTTTTATCCGAGATGGAATTTCCCTGTTCCAAGTGTCATTCTATTTGTCTTTGGTGCATGGAGAAGGTGATGTCTCTGAAGTGTCCCTCCCACAGGGGACCCGCCCAGACACTCATCCTCAGAGGAGCCCTGAACCCGCCCCCCAGGAATCAGTCCTGGGGTCCAAAATCAAATCCGAGCGTTTGCTCCCTTGTAGAGATGGATGAAGAGGAGGTCTGAGAAAGTGAACTCTGTGACTTGACTATATCATGGATATCAAATAGAAATGTCCAGAAAACTAGCTGGAAGAATACACCGTAAGTCTAAATAATAAAAAATGAGAGTGTAAAGAGGAAATTTGGGTAGAGATTACAGTTATGCAAAGTCAGAAAGCGAGCCTGAAGTGGATTTGAAAATGGGAAAGGCCATTCATTCGGGCTATTTGAAGAGCAGCTCTGAGTATTTCCAGAATGCCAAGGAAAGCGTGCAAGAATCTCCAGGGATGTAGGGAGGGAATTCGAAGCACCTCGGCCTGTTCCACAACCAGCCTGGGCATTCCAGTAAGGGCTCCTTGTTTGATGTTACAACTTTGTTTATTGTCAGCTGCTCTTGGCGGTGCCCCATGTGGCCAAGATCCCTACCCACACAAAGCCTTCCTCACACAATAGGCCTGGGAGAGAGAAAACTGTCCTTGAGAAGAATGGCATTTCAGCGGGAAAGGAATTCCACCAGCGGCCAGGAAACCCCTGCATCTGCGGCCCCGGGCTCTGTGTCTCCGTGTCTGTCTGTGAGGCCGCCTGCGGGGCCTCGGTGGGCCGCACAGTGGCTGGCATTATAACCCCCTGCTTCCAGACACATTTTTCTGAAAGCATAAGCTTTGCTGGCTGGGATTGTATAAACCCGGAGGGAATTTTTACTTTATTCTTGGAAGGTGTTTTTCTCCCAGTGTCTTAGAACTTAACGGTCTGTTTGTCACATTGACCACGTGGCCTTTTAGCCCAGGAGCCTATCTGTGTCTGTGTGTGTGTGTGCATGTGTGTGCGTGTGTGTGCAATGCATGATTTCCCCTTGTTTCCTCTGGATTCTCCCGTCCCCAGCCCCTGTCAGGCCACAGGGACCTTTCTCTCTGATCTGCCTCTTGATCTTCTCCAGTGATGTAGCGAGTTAACTTCTAGATTGCCACTCTGCCTGATTTCCATGCTGCCATTTCCATTTTATTTTTAACAGGACATATGTTCTCAGAAAGCTGGCAGTCCAGAGGCAAGGAGGGGGTGGAAAATCACCATGGAAACCTCAGGTTTATAAGTCCTGATGGAATCACTCTTGTCAACATGGTTCTCTCTTGATGCCCAGGGACCTGAGGGTCTCGACAGTGGTAGCATCTCCCTCACCCAGGCCAGCACATCAGTCCGGTCACTTAGACTACAGAGCTCCAAGGACCTGCGGTGGGTTTCCAGGAGCCCCTGTGGAGAGGATGTTGCCAGGACCAAGATGATGAAACCAGGCTGACCAGGTAAAATCCCCACCTGGGCCGTGGTTCTCCTTCACGCCTCTAGGTCCCTGAGTCCTCCTTTGTGAAGTGGGGATCCTCACCCACCTGATCTCCTGCAAAGAGTGATGGTGATTAATATGTGATAAATCAAGTCTCTGGCACATAGTAGGTGCTGTGGGGCCGTCAGCTGTCACCTGGAAATTTATAGTCAAAGGAGGAGGTATGATCTCCTGGGGCTGTCAGGAGCCATGTGGCCAGCTGTGAGCGTCTGGTTCACCACGGCATTCCTTACTTGTCGGGGAAACCATGCACAGGGGCAGAGAACACACCAGCCACATGCACGAGGGCCTTCTAGGACAGAGAGGACTGGAAATCCCTGTCTCTGTACCCCAGCCACACTCCTGCTCTGCCCCCCAAACAGCCAGCCTTGTTTCACAGCATCTTATTCGGTGGAAAGTGTTCCCAAATGTGGGCAAATGCCTGAAATGAGAATCTGGTGCGCCTTTCACCAGGAGCTTGGTTGGAAACAAACATCTGACAGGAAAGTCTTCAAGGGCCTTGAGGTTGCTGGCTTTGAGAGTCTGTGGACACAGTGGACGTGACAGGCAGGAGAGCAAGCCCGGGGCCCTGGGCCTGGGAACTGGCATCTCTGCCCCACATGATGGGCAGAAAGGCGGATGGCGCCAGCCAGGGGTGTTTCAGTGCCTGTTTACATGCTGGCTTTGAACAAGATGCTTCAGCTTTTCCCCCTTGCGACGTTCTGTGCTTTAGAAAACTGTGTTCCTGAGCGAGGGAGTCTACAGGGACCCCAGGGGAGATGGGCAGGGTCTCCTCTCCTTCCCCACGTGGCATGTGTTCCTGTGTGTCAGCATGGGGAGGCCCCCGCCCACTCAGACAGGGGCACCCTCATCCAACATTTGGGCAATAGCCCCCTTGCCACTCTCAGCACCTGGATGAGCTGCTTTGTCCCAGGACCTTAGCCGAACTCCTCGGAGCTCCACTGCCCTCCTTGGTCTTACGGAGTCAACTCTGATAAAACATTAATCTTCCGGTTGAAGGGAAATTGAATTCCCAAGGTGATATACAGCCTAGAAAGAAGAATTCCGAGGGGCTGCGGCGATGTATATTATGTTAAGTTCCAGTTACTTAGTGATGAGAGCGGTCACTGGAACACTGGGAAACTCCACTGGGGGCAGGAGTGAGTCACGTGACAGGTGAGGTATTAACTGAGGTGGAGAGGTGGGTGGGCTGGGGCTCCGGGGACATCACGTCCTCCAACCAAAACCAGGGTGAGGTGGAAGGTACTTCCCAGGATCGGTAGTCAAGGGAGCTTCTCTTAGCTGCCCCCTGTATCCATCTCACACCCCCAGTGCCCCTCCCACATGTCCGCACGCTGGATGGAGATGGATTAAGTACAGTTGCTTCGGATGGATGTGGACGCTTCTATCTGCAGCTGGGCACCCAGTCCCCAGCGTTTGGTGCCCCAGAGAAACAACTGTAATATCCTGATACCCAGCAAAGTAACAGTCGTTGAAACTGGCTATCTGACAGTGGCAACGAACAGCAAGAAGCGCATCCATTAATAAGATGCTATTTACATGCGAACATTAACAAGAGTGAAGAAAAATGTATTGCTTTTATTGCAATCATTAGCTCAGGTTCAAAGGGTGAATATTAGGTCCTTCGTACACCATTTCAGGATGTGACTGTTTCCTTTGTTTCCTGAAATGCCTGTGCTTTCCTTATTCCCATCTCTAACTAACTAGATGTCACTAACCAGGTGTCACTCTGAACCTGTCAGTCTCCTAACCTGGGAGTGACATAAAGGACAGTCCGTCATTACCTCTGTCCCTCCAAGAAGGAGGTTTGGCTGAAACGGGATTGACGCGTGTTTCTCCTGCTGGAAAGCGAAGTCTGAGCAGACAGTGGGGGCTTGGGGGGCTGCACAGGGTTACACAGTCTCCTGCCATCTGCCTGCAGCCCATCCTTGGACACAGCACAGAGCCATCTCAGTGTCCAAGAGCATCGCTGGAGCTGCAGCCTTTGCAGGCACGTTTCCAGCCAGCAGAAAGGAGGCAGGCAGAAGCACACCCTCCTTCGAGGACACCCCCCGGAAGGAGAACTTGCCACCTGTGCTGGCATTCCAGCAGCCAGAACGCCTCTCCTGACCTCACCAAGCTTCACGGAAAACTGGGAAGCATGGTCTTTATTCAGGGTGGCCACACGCCCAAATGAGAATAAAAATCAGGGCCCAGTTGGGAAGAAGGGAGGGCAACTTGCTGGCTCAGCCGTATTTGTCCATCTTAACACAAGAGAAGCATGTTCAAATGATCACAGAGGTGACACACATGGCGCAGTTCGAGTTCCCTTTACACTTCCGAGTCACTGGAGCCAGGACTGTATACCTGCCCCTTTTCTTCTGACACCCGAACTGTCCCTGAGAATACCATGCCTTAGATGCACTGAAGTCTCCGTTAAGTGCATTTTGAAAGTGCAACTAAAACTTTTGTCCAAAGGAGCATGGCCGTGGCTACTGTCTGGCTGCCCCTTAAGAGTCCTCCTCTGGGAACAGGCTTCCGACCAGCTCACGAGGAGCTGCGGCATTGCAAGCCCACACCTCACACCCCGGGCCTTCCTCCCCTCTGGAGAAGCCCGGCACTGGGCGGGAGGCGCACCCTGCTCTGTGCTATCCCGGGAGCACGGAGACCACCCCCCTGGCAGGCGACACTCAAGAGCGCTCCCTGCAGGTACCGCTTCTGACAGTCCCCCCGGGACAGGTGCGTCGTGAAGGTCTTAGGGAGTATGTTTTTCTTCTCATTTATTTGTTTATGTTTCATTTACGTTATTTTTTAATTTTTTATTTTATATTGGAGTATAGTTGATTGACAGTGTTGTGTTCGTTTCAGGTGCACAGCACAGTACTGTTTCAAAGCCAATGATGGATTTGGTAATGTGGTTTTTATATGCCTAGCTTCTCATCAGCTGTCTCCCCAGAGACAGATTTTTACGTTGAAAGTCTCAGCACACACATGTGTCTTTTATTGCCAGTGGTATTAACCAAAACCTGTTGATTTCCTGCTTATGGCCACTGGGACCCGGGTCAGGGAGCTGCCCCCAGAACCAGCTTGGCCCTCGCTGATGTGGTGCAAATTGTTTGGGTAAAACCTCTCATAATCCACTGCTTTCTAAAAGAGCGATTGAGCGCTAGGCTGAAGCAAGCTGATGGGTGAGACACCGACCGTGTGGCTGAGCCTTTCCTGACCTCCCCCTTTCTTCCTTCTGCCTGTTGCTGGACCAACTCCCCAGCCACCTTCTTTTTCCATTACTGATAAAGTCCAATCTAGGGAAACAGTGATATAGAAATCCCTGGTAGACCTAGAGAACACTGCAATTATCAATAGCATCATACTAAATCACTTAATAGTTTGTGGTGTGGTACAGTTTGACCTCTATAGTTTCATGTTTTTCACAGTCAACAGTGTAAAATGAGCAAAAAAAGGATTATTCTCATATAGAGATTAGGATATTGGTTCAAAGCAATGATTCACCCAAGTCCCTTTAGCCAGCAATTCAGAATTACAAACTCAAACCAAAGTCTTATCTCTACCCCACTGCTTTCTCCATACATAACACAGCACTTTAGCTTATGAACTTGACCTTCACTTTACTTTATCAGCATGTCAATTACTCAGTGGGGCCCAAAGTGGAAGTGGGGATATTTTTCCAAATGCTATTGATAGTGTTTTTTTTTTTTTAATGAGTGAAACGAAGCTTTAATGACTAGAGGAGTAAATTCCAACTGAAATTGTAAACCATCTAAATAAAGAGTGAATAATGCTCTAAAGAAAATCTTCTCCAGTGGCTCCTGCCAAACCTGTGTGTAAAATATGGACAAAGCTTGGAGTTGAAAAAAATATAATCATTAAAATAAAAATTATCAATAGCTAAGAGGGGCTCTAGACTGACTGCAAAAAAAAGAGTTCATACGTTGAATAGTTATGCTGAAGAATTTTCTTAAGATTAAGCCCAGCGTGGAAAAAAATTTAAAATCAAAACCGAAAAGCAATAAACAGAAACAGAAACTAAATAAAGAGTAAAGAGATTACAAAATAAAATAGAAAAAGGAGTTAAGAGACATGGAGGGCAGACTGAGAGAACAGAATTCATGTCTAAGTCGGACCTCTAAGAGACAGCAGGGTGATCCTCTGTCCATGGGCAGGTCCCGCCCTCACCCCACCAGCTCCCCTGCCACTGGTCCCAGTGGTCCCCGTGGTCCCCGCCTCTCTCCCGGCACCCAGTCCATCCTCCCCCAGCTCCCTGCGGTGCCTAGTGACAAGCTCCAGGCATGTCCCCCTCCATCACTGCCCCACCTGCCTGGTCTTCAGTCCCCAGCCCACCCCACCCCGTCCCAGTCACTTGTGCTCCTTGGGGACCCTTTGCCGGTTGGTGGGTTGTCACCTCAGACCTGCCCCGCCTTGACTCTGCCCTGCAGAACCTCTTCCAAGTTTCTTGCCCATGGACGGCAACTTTGTTTCATTCCCGTTGGTCAGTGCCAATGCTATTTTCCTCCCATTTTCCTCATTGCTTTTGTTATATGGTAGAAATTCAGGAGGCAGCAATGGGGGGCTCCTTCACAGCTTTATGGTGAACCTAAACTGGTTCGCCGGTGGGAAGGATGTAGCAGACACACAATCTTAGATGCATGAATGACTGTCTAAAATAATCAACAGTTCATTTGTGGCAAGAGAGGTGACTGAAGCCAGAAAATGCGGACGTAAGTTAAATTACACCAGAAAGAACTCAGGCTCTGCTTGAAAATCTTGAAGGTAATGCTGGATGTTATATTGATTATGTTTAATACACCAGAAAAATAAATACTTTTTGCTTTTCTTGTGTTGTTAAAAAAAAGCAACCATTCTTTATGTGATTAAGAAGTGGATTCATGAAAAAAAAAGTTGTGTCTGGTATAAAGTCTGGTTTTAAATCGATGTCTGGGAATGTTTGTTAAATGCTTTAATCCCTAAAACCCTTTATTTTCTAAGTTTTGTTGCAAGCATTATAAGTTTGTTTATAAAAAGTTGTCACTTGATGTATTAAAATTCGTCATTAAGTATATTTGTTGTTGTTTACAGAAAGTTTCTTTCTCCCCAATAACCTTGAACTCAACAAAGGTGATGAGAAGCACATGTTTGTTTGTTTTCTCCCTCAGCTGGCAGGATATGAGAAGGATATGAGTTTTTATCACAAAGGGGGTGGAGGGAGAGGGGAGAGCCTGAGGTCTGACAATGTCCCCTGAAACACTGTCGGGGCACAGCAAGGACGACTGAGCCCCCGGCTGCTGTCCAAAGACCAGGAAGTGTGACTTTCCAAGAAGCTTTCTCCCACAGAAGTTTTTGTCTTTATTTTTCATCTCTTCCTTTTGAGCATCACTAAGATCCAAACCCTTTATGCTAGCGAATCATGATAAAATGAAATTACAATATCTGAGTTCAAGTGCTACATCTGCCACTCCCTAAACAAATAAATCAACACACTCCAATTTTGGGTTTTTAGGTTTTCCTTTCTGTGAAATGGGAACTAAAAGCCATTGAACTGGATTGATGTGTGATTTATAGGAAATATCAGTGGGAAATGGGAGTCTGAAATCTCTGAGAGACCCTCACAACACTGCTTAGATTTAATTCACAACAGCCAATGGTGGGGCTGGACAAGATGAAAACCACCTTCTCCTCTATCCCAGACCCATGGTCCAGACCTCCTAGGTCCACTTCAGACCACATGCCAAGCGACCAGCCTTCTCCGTTCTTTCCAGCAGTTCCTAACATGCTCAGAAACTCAACGCAGGACAGGACAGCTGATGACGAAGTGTGATAAGAATGTCCATCCCTCTGCCAAGTGATCTGAAAAACCACAGGGCAAGTTCCTACAGAAAGCTTGTGTCCAGCATCCAAAGCCCAGCATCCGTGTCTGGCCAGAGTGCAATGGAGGCTGTAGGATGAACAACACGTGACAAACATGCACAGGCCTCGTGCATCTGGAACCCGTTCACGACCCTTTTCATATATTAGCACATCCAGCTCTCCAAGCAGCCCCACAGGAGCACTGTCATCAGCCGCCTTTTGGAGGTGGGCACAGGGCGCTGGGCGGTGGAGACGTGCCCTGTCACTCGGGCAGAGGCTCTAGTGTCTGTGCTCTTGATCCTTCTCCACTGGACAGACGTGTGCTTCCACCGCTCTGGATTTAGGCATCATTGGCTGAGAAACGGAAAACATACAGTTTAGGACCTGCCCTAAAAGAACAAGAATGTGGAGGGAAGCAGCTAGGCTAGAAACGTTAAGAAAGCCTGTTGTATTTAATATTTAGCCATCGAGACAACCCGGGCAACCTTCACAGAGACGTCTCAGGATGTCCCTTGGGGGATGCAGCGTGAGGAAGGGGACATGCTCAGGCTCTGGGCAGCAAAGACAAGGGCGTTATGACGGTCCTTAGGCAAGTGAAGTTCCGCCTCATAGGGGGTGAGACCTGCATGTATTTTATTAGCAGGAGCAGAGCCGTGAAAGAGGAAGATGTGGGTGATTCAAAGCGAACGGAGATACTGATGGAGCAAGGATTCGGAGAAAGCTGGGGAGGTGGGGACTGCCTTGCAGAGCACAGATGGAGGAGATGACATTCTCAACGAGGAGGCCTGCTTGTCCATCTAAGATGGAAGCTCATGAGAGGAACTTAGAACCCATGACACTGCCGGCGACACCTCCCTGGCTCTGTCACTGATGCCAGGAGTGTGCCCTGGAGCGTGTCTATGCAGAGACACTTATACAAAGTGCACTGTGTTAGGACTTCCCTGGTGGCACAGTGGTTAAGAATTCACCTGCCAATGCAGGAGACACAGGTTCGATCCCTGGTCCCGGAAGATTCCACATGCCACAAAGTTCACTGTGTCCATCAGTAAAGCAAGAGGACCACCCCAGTAACTGTGCTGCTATATGAAAACAACCCCCTTGGCCTCATTAGCCCTGTATCCTGGACAGTTCCAGTAAAAGCTGCTGCTGTACTTATTCCTGAAATCTTGTGCTCAAAGAGGAAAGTTGAAAGATATGTCTCCGGATTATGTCAAGTCACAGCACAGACAACCACCTTCCAAAGGCAGCTTGTAGTCAAGGCTCAGTGTTAAAATTGCCTGGCCAGCTTTACGCCTCACTTGTAAGTATTAATGAGTGTCTTGTGTTTATTTTGCTTTGAAGTTGTGAAATGGAGACAAATCATTAGATTAACACATACTGTACAAATAGTCTGTCATCCTCCAAATCCCCCACCGAGGAAGAGGCATCTGCAAATCTAATCTGAAAGTTTGGTTTGAAGTCAAGCTGTGGCAAACTTCCCAGAGCCTTGCGGCCTTCTGGGTCCCTGACTCTGCACTGGTGTCCTGAAATCATCTCCGCGGTGTGAGCCCTGCCACCAAACTCAGGCCATTCCCCAAACACCCAGAAGGGAGCGAATTTAGAACACATGCACCCTCACACCCACACCTGTAAAATAAACGTACATTTTGTATGCAGTCTACTTAGTCAGAAAAGTCTCATGTGCCTGTACTGTAATCAAGTTATTATTGGTTTTTCTAGGAGTTGCTAAAAAGGAGGACATGAAAATAAACACCAGGTGAAGGAAAGGTAGAAGTGTTTATCCTTTAGCTCGTTTATGATTTACTAATACTTTTGCATTTTGTGAGTTTTTCTTTACAGATTCAATACACTAGACGATTACTAATAGATGATTCATTTATAGGTCAAATGGTGAGTCTTGCAGACAAAGTGTGCATTTCTAGTTAATTTTATTTATTCATCCCCCGAGCCTGAAAACCCCTCCTCATCTCTGCTGTTCTCTCCTGTCTGCTACATCCCAAAAAAATGTCTGTTGTGCTGTCTTTTGGTGAACAAATATCATTGAATATTTACTACAAGCATTCAACACTAGAGGATGTTGCAAAATCTACAAAATTGAACAAAAAAGCATCCCTCTATTAAGGAGGTTAGTGAATTAGCTAGGTAAGTTAACACCTAAGAATCTGTAACAGGTCTCTGAAGCAACAGAAATAAAAGCAAAAATAAGTAAATGGGACCTAATCAAACTTATAAGCTTTTACACAGCAAAGGAAACCAGAAACAAAACAAAAAGACAACCTACAGACTGGGAGAAAATATTTACAAATGATGCAACCGACAAGGGCTGAATTTCCAAAATATACAAACAGTTCATACAACTCAATAACAAAAAACACAAACAACCCAATAAAAAAATGGGCAGAAAACCAAAATAGGCATTTCTGCAAAGAAGACACACAGATGGCCAATGAGCACATGAAAAGATGCTCTACATAGCTGATTGTTAGAGAAGTGCAAAATCAGAACTACAATGCGGTATCACCTCACACTGGTCAGAATGGCCATCATCAAAAAATCTACAAATAATAAATGTTGGAGAGAATGTGGAGAAAAGGGAACCCTCCTACGCTGTTGGTGGGAATGTAAATTAGTGCGTCCACTATGGAGAACACGATGGAGGTTTCTCAAAAATCCAAACACAGAGCCACCATATGGTCCAGCAACCCCGCTCCTGGGCATGTATCTGAAAAAGACGAAAGGTCTAATCTGAAAAGATACATGCACCCCAATGTTCATAGCAGCAGTACTTACAATAGCCAAGATATGGAAGCAACCTAAGTGTCCATTGACAAATGAATAGATGAAGAAGCTGTGGTACATATATACAGTGGAACACTACTCAGCCACAAAAAGAATGAAATAATGCCATTTGCAGGAACATGGATGGACCTAGAGGTTCTCATACTAAGTTAAGTAACTCAGACAAAGACAAATATCACATGATATCACTTTTGCGTGAAATTTTTTAAAAAAATGATAAAAATGAACTTATTTACAAAACAGAAATAGACTCACAGACATAGAAAACAAGCTTATAGTTACCAAAGGGGAAGTGGGGGAGGGATAAATTTGGAGTACGGGATTAACAGATATACACTACTATACGTAAAATAGATAAACATCAAGGTCCTACTGTATAGCACAGGGAACTATCTTTGGTATCTTGTAATAAACTATAATGGAAAATAATTTTTAAAAAGAATATAGAGCTTCCTAGGTGGTGCGGTGGTTAAGAATCCGCCTGCCAATGCAGGGGACATGGGTTCAATCCCTGCTCCAGGAAGATTCCGCATGCCGAGGAGCAACTAAGCCCGTGTACAACAATTGAGCCTGTGCTTTAGAGCCTGTGAGCCACAACTATTGAGCCCATGTGCTGCAACTACTGAAACCCACGTGCCTAGATCCTGTGCTCCACAACAAAAGAAGCCACAGCAGTGAGGAGCCCGCGCACCACAACAAAGAGTAGCCCCCACTCGCTGCAACTATAGAAAGCCCGCACACAGCAACAAAGACCCAACACAGCCAATAAATAAATAAATTTATAAAAAAAAAAGAATATAGATGTATACATATATATATATATAATTGAATCACTTTTCTGTACACCTGAAACTAACACAACATTGTAAATGAACTATGCTTCAATTAAAAAAAACATGGCAGGGTAAGTGCCAAGAGAAAAGGGGGTTTATTAACCATGCCTTTTCATTCTCTGTATGTTTGGTGCTTTGGCATTCAGGCCTTGCTAACCCTGGAGAGGCTGTGCCTCACGGGGCCAGCTGATTCCAAGAGAGAGTGAGGATCCACCTGCACGCGGACCCTTCATACGCAAACCAACCCACCCAGAGCCCAGTGCCCCAACCACCCCCTGCATGAGGCACTCGCACTTCCGGTGTTATTTCCCCGCCCCAGATGCCCCAGGTACCAGACAGCTAAGAAGAGAGCCCCCTGAAACTATTCAAATGAACCCGATCCTAAGCCTGCCTACACAGCCTAGCCTGTTTCTTCCTGTGGAAACTTTAATAAAGACTCTTGTCCAGGTCGACCCCTCACTCCCTCTGCCTCCTAACCAACCCTGGTGCTTCCCTGTTGTGTGCTGTGCCCCTCCTCTCGGGACCTGTGAGTCACAGGCTGTGTGCACAACGACTTTCATATCCTGATCTGTTGGCCTCGCCACCCCCCTCCAAAGTCTCTAACATCTTCTAACTGAAAATGAAAGCGCTGTGGACAGAAACCTGTTCTGTCTGGTTCACCCTTGTCCTGCAGCTGCCAGCACCCTGATTGGTGCACAGCAGGCATGGACGAAATGTTTGTTGGCTGAATAAATAAGTGAATGTTGCAAATGCACTCTCCAGTTCTCCATGCTCGAAGACAAGAACCGTTGTGTCTTTTAACCGTGGCAGTTTATCCAAATTCAAACAACAATAATAACAATAATATTGAAATTTCATGCAGTCATTCCATGGCCACTGTATCTTCTCTGTCATGTCTCCTAATCCACGTTGTATTTTCAACGCTGTAAGACACACGTGACGTGAGGACCCACACGTTGTTTCCGCGCAAGGGGAAAGTGGGGACCAGTGGACGAGAGGGGTGTGGAACAGCAGTTCCACTCCACATCCACGGTGCTGCTTCTGCCCGGGAAATGGTCATAGGCATCAGGGATGTGCTTGTTCCTTTTTTCAGGGGGGATTTGCCCTTTGTTACAAACTGAATGCGTTGGAGTGTAACTACGCCCAGCTTCGGCGGAGTAAAGAGGTGACACATGGACACTAGCACTTACAAAGAGCACTTATTGCACTCAGTCCTTTAAAAGACACTATCGTGTGGTTATCACCGTCCCAGGCTCTCTGTTCTGAGGCTGTGCTCACTAAGAACAATTTTGGAATGATCTTTGCTCCAAACCACTAGTCCTCCAGCCTAGAGAAAAGAGCCCAGTCTTCGTAGCCAAAGGTTTGTTTGGCTTTTGAGATGATATAAAACCAAACTGTGTGCCAACCAGGTGGAACAAATGATTGCCTAGCCTCTCATGAAGTTCAGAAAGAATTTTACAAAATCTGCCTTTGGACCATATCCGGCGTTTGACGTTGAGATTAGGAGAAGGATATCAATTGTCACTCTAGCTCTCAGGTGGGTAGAATGGAACACAGAGTGCATTTTCTTTTCTCTAGGTTCACCTAGCATGCTGTGAATTTCCTGGGGCAACTAATACAATTAGTTAGGTGAAGCCTCCATACATCAACAAGCATATAAACATTGGCTTTTCAGTGCACCCAGGGCACGAACACATGAGCAGCTGATTGATGTTAACAGCAATGGCTTTGAGGATGTCGACCATATTCCTGGCCCTGGGTCTCTGAGTCTACTTGGGGCCCTTCATGCTGCCTCTTCCCTCACTCATGGTCAAGGCTTGGGCTTCACCTCCAAAAACACCTGGTGCAGCCCTCCAGCGCCCCAGGCACTTGGATCCAGCTGGGTGTCTTGCTAAGTTTCTCTCCAGGATTAATTTTTTTCGCCTCTGATCAAATCCTGCATTTTGGCTCAATAAAGGCTACAGAGACAATTCCTCCATCACTCTAAACCCAACCCCAGATTCCTGGAAACCAAGCTTAGTCCAGGTCAGTGCCCAAGTCTTACTTTCCTGGAAGAGGGAATTGGACCCAAAAGACACACAGAGGAGAGAGAATGTAACCAAGAAGAAGAGAGAGCCAGACAATTCCAGGAAGTTTCTCTCTTCCAGGAACAAAGCATCCCCCGTAAGAGGGAACGGGACCCATCTGTCTGTAGGCCAAGCTTTACCTTTCACGACTCGCTACACACAATCATAGCTAAACTAAGGAAAGAATAAATGATGCGAAACTTTTATTTAATAGATAAGGGCCAACCAGTCAATTCCAGCTAATTATTTTTCACAATCTGGGTTAAAGAAACCTTAATCATTGTTACCCTCAGATTTCGGGGTTGGTTGGGAAATTGAGTGCCATTCCTTCAATATGCTGCCTTTACAAGCTTACTTCTATCTGCTTCACATTAAAAAAAAATGACAACAAACTCACAATAATTTTAATTAGACTCTTTAAAATGGTGTTAAATTTTTTAAAAAAAGGATTCTCAGAGAAATCTCAAATTTATAGATTTATGCCAAATAATTAAATTTTAAAAACTACATTAAAGCTTAAAGTCTACAGCAAAACACTCATCTAGGGTAAATGTGTGATATTCCAATTTTAGAAACCAGTTTATTACATATATTCACTGAGCAACATGTTCTTTTTACTCTAGAATCAAAAGTAAAATTTTAAGACAGCTGATAAGCTTGGTACCAAAAAAGCAATTTAGGAGGTAGAATTCATACAACAGAGTCTCCCATACGGGTCAGTTATAAACCCAGGGAAGCAGATGGCTCTAGGAGAACTGCATTTGTTGGAAAGACATACAGACACCATTACAGAGGATACAGAGGGTAAAGGGATGTCATTCTTTATATCTAGCTCACTTGGCAAGCTAGGCACATGGCAGCAGAAGCATGTTGCAAAACTCTAGAAGAGGTCTGTTGAAATGTACCAAGTCTTAGTGAGGATTTGGTCCTTGCCAATAATCCACGGCTCAGCCTCACTGCGGAGTTAAGGGAATCCTATAGTTATATGCTGACTCTGCAGATTATTGAAAGAGGAGGACTAGTACCCAAGGGCCGGGTCCCCGAGAAGAAAGGCGTTTCCACAGATCGTGTTTTCACAACCTCTCTTACTGCACCGAAAAGCAGAAAAGCATGTAATGTCCCAATGGGTGGCCTTGGGAACATTTCTTTTTCAAGTATGTGCTCTGGAAAGTCAACAGAGATCAGAAACAGGAGATAAGATGGAAAAGGAAAAAAGCCAGTGAGCAGCCAACCTGTACACCTCTCCACCGATACAAAAGAACATTCCAGAAAAACAGTCCAGAGGGGCCGCATAGACGACCATGGGGAGCATGGGCTCCACAAAGCGTCTCCTTGTCCAGCCCCAGGCCAGTAGCAGCACAGGGCTCTCTTCCTCTGACCCTGCCCTCAGGAGCGAGCACCCAGGCTGCACATCTGGAGGTCCCTGGCATGGGGGGATCCAAGGGTGTCCAGGGGCTGTGTCTCCAGTACCCACCTGTCAGCTGGACCTCTGCACAGCACATTTAAAATGAACAGAAACAACCAAGATGTACAGAAGAAATGTGCCTTTCTTCTTTTCTTTTCTTTTTTTTTTTTTTTTTTTGGAGTATAGTTGATTTACAATGTTGTGTTAGTTTTAGGTGTACTGCAAAGCGAATCAGGTATACATATACATCTATCCATTCTTTTTTAGATTCTTTTCCCATATAGACCATTACAGGGTATTGAGTAGAGTTCCCTTGCTACACAGTAGGTCCTTAATTTAATTATCTTTTTAAAATATAGGAGTGTGTATATGTCAATCCCAATCTTCCAGTTTATCCTTCTCTGCCTTGACCCCTGGTAACCATAAGTTTGTTTTCTACATCTATGACTCTATTTCTGTTTTGTAGATATGTTCATTTGTACCCGTCTTTAGACTCCATATATAAGCAATATCATATGATATTTGTCTTTCTCTGTCTGACTTACGAGACTCAGTGCATGCTTTCTTTTTTCTCTGATCTGAGTTCACCTTGAGGACAAGCCCTCATTTCCCTGGTTAATAGCAAAACAAAAGAAAACAAACACAAAACCAGAGTGGATTCTCAACCTGCATCGTAGGTGCCTTAGCGCTGGAAGCTGAAAAAGCATCTGGCTTCTCCGGGGTCACTTGCTCTCGCCCTCCCTCCTCCTGGGGGTGGCCTCTGCTCAGGGGAGGCACGTGTAAGGCAGCCGCCTCTCTGAACTGAGTTCCTGAAGACCCAGCAGGAAGCCCCTCTGCTCTGGAATCTGCGGCTTCTTGGACACCCCTATTTCTCCTATGACCCAGGCAGCGTCAACTGCAAGGTGCCCCATAAAACCAGCCCCACTAGAGGTCAAGTCCGCTCCTGTCCCACCAGCCACTGAGCCACCGCACTAACCAGGGAAGGTCCTTATCCCCTTCCAGGGCATAGGAACTCTTCTTGATCTAACCCTGGATCTTCCCCGCTCGAGGCTTATAGCAAAGTCTGGGCTGAAGCCTCTATGTTCTGCTTTTAAATGATTACATCCCAGCTTTCAGAGTTCTGGGAAAACCCTTTTCTCCCCTAGCACTTGGCTCTCACCTCTAACCCAGGGCTCCAGTGGCCACTGTCCCCAGAATGCCCTTTCAATGCTCTCTCACAACATCACTGCTCAGCGTGTGTGTCATGTCTCAGGTCCCAGCCTGCACGGTCCACTCAGGTGGCACTTTTCAGATCCAAGGCCTGGACGGTCCCACCTGATTGGCCCAGAATTCCTGTGTCTGCCCACCAGGCCTGGAGGTGATTGGCAGAGGCTGACCACCAACTTCCATCCCTGATCAGGGCTCTCAAATCCCTGCAGGGAAACCCATGCCCTTGCAGGGGCCACCCTGGGCCACCGGCTCCAAGCCAGTGCCACCAATGGTTCCCACGGGAGCAGGAGTCCAGACGTCAGGGGTGTGACCGACCCCCTCTGGCCGGCCACCTCCTCCCCAGCCCCTCACCTCTCAGATCCCTCCTGGTGCTGATGCTGACAGGTTACGGAGAGCATCCTGGGGTGCCCTGTGTTCTCTCGGGCTCCCGTTTCCAGAGTCAGATTTTCTGTAGAGAAAGCACATGTGCTCTGTCCCTTAGTGGGGTGAGCTCTGGCCCTGTTAGGAGGACAGAACAGCCTCTGAGGATGGGAGTGAGATGAATTAAGCCCTCCTGTGGCCCCGCACCTGCACCCACCCAGGCTGCAGGAAACCTAACCCTGGATCTCCAGCTGTCTCCCTCTAGGACCCGAACTCGGGAGGAGAGAGGATGACCCAACAGACATTCCCCTAAAGCTCCAGGTTCTGTGCATGGCCTGGCAGTGCAGGTAACCGGTCCAGGGACCAACAGCTCTCCAGCGTGCAGACTTCAGTGAGCAGCTCAGTGGGTCCCTGACCTCCTGTGAGCCCTGTGGGGACATAACCCCAGGATGCACTGGCCTCACAGGTGTGCTACCCTTGACTCTTACCCAGCATGGGTCACATGCTGTCCTGCAAGATGGCTCTGTATGTCAGCAGGGCCACCACCACTGTCCTTTGCCTGAACGAGGCAGACAGGGCATCTACAGAAGCAGGTGCTGGGATGGGAATCACATTAAAAAAAAAAAAAAAGAATTTGTTCCCCAGTGAAAGGTCACCTTTACACAGACAAGGTTTGAGTCTCTCTCTAAGTTTTTAAGGCTTTGAAGTTCTCTTTTTGTTTTGTTTTTTTCATCCAGGTCTGCTAAACCACAGGTAATACAAAGAATAAAGAAAATACATTTAGCACTCACTGCTTGTAGCAGCCCCAAAGATTTCTAGTCCTAATCCCTAGAACCTGTGACTGTTACCTTGTAAGGGAAAAGGGTCTTTGCAGATGTGATGAAGTTAAGGATCTTGAGACGGGAGAGGAGACTGGATTATTCAGATGGGCCTTAAATGCAAACACTGGTGTCCTTCAAAGATCAGGAAGTGGGGGGTTTGACTAAACCCGGAAGAGGAAAAGGCCACATGACCAGAGGCAGGGAGCAGAGGGATTTCAGTCCAGTGAATCTGACTTTGGACTTGTGGCCTCCTGAACCATGAGAGAATGAATGTGTGTTGTTCTACGTCACCCAACTGGTCCTTTGTGACAGCAGAATAGGAAACTTAGCCACTGCTCTGAGTGCTTGTCACCTGCGCAGCGAGGGAGAGCTGCTTCCCCACAGCCACAGATCCAGGGCTCCCAGAACCAGGACCCTAGCCCGGCTGTCTGGTCCCAGAGCCTCCTGTCACCTGGTGTCTTGTTCCCTTGGGGGTAACCCTTCCCATGCTTCTCCTTCCTCAGCACAAGGGTGCCACACGGCATCCTCTGTACACCTGCAACTACCCCATCATACTTCCATAGTTCCTTATATGACTCTCCTCCTGCTCAAACCACTGTGTGCTTTCTGTCTCGTGATTGAATCCTGCCAGATAGGAAGGAAATCTAATTAACGGGCTACCCTGACCTGGGTCAGAGTCCTTCTGGAGGCAGCGGTCTCAGGGAGACTGGAGGAGCAGTGGTGCATGTCAGGAAATGGCTTCGAGCATGGACACGGGCCCATCCATCCTTACCCAGGGGGAGCCACACCTGTGATGGCCGTCAATCTCATTGAAAATCGACCAAGATGGGAGAACCAAAGCTGCATGTTTGTGGGTAAGCTGATGACCTACTCCTCGCGTCTGCAGGGGAGACAGGCTGCCGGTTTTCTCCCCAGGAGGTGAGTGAGGACAAAAACAGCGTCTCTCCACTCCTCCCTCTTCCTGCCCTGGGGACGACTCCTTGCCACGGTGACCTTGGGAGGAAGCGCTGCCGTGGTCGACGTGCTGCTTCCAGGTCTTCCCCTGGGAAGCTGCTCCCTCTGTTCCTCCTTGTCATGAGCATGGGGGCGGGTGGAACAGCCACCAGTGCTGCCCTCCTACGCCCATCCCTGCACTTAAAAAGGGTTCTCACATTGCTGCTGTAGCCACTGCAGTGCTTTGCAAAGCCACCTCCCACTTCCAAAGGTTTTATGCAACCGTGCATTTTAACAGAGATGCAGACATTTTAGTTTGCAGGTGAGATAAAGAGAAAGAGCCTGGGGGGGGGGGTTGCCATGGGGACTGCAGGAGGTGGGGACTCACCTACAGACCTGGGCCACCTGGACACCGGCACATCAGGGAATCTGCCAGACAGCCTGAACGACTGCACCATCTCTGCAGACACACGCGGGGAGGGCACTTACCCTCCCTTGCCTTCGACTTCCAAGCTCAGTTCTAGAAACTTGAATGTTCATGAAGACCTGGGTGTCTGGGAGCTGTGTGACCCTCCTCCCTCTCATGTGTGAACAGTGGGACATTGTATTTAGACTTCTCTGTAGAGTGAGAACTACTAGATGCCTTTCAGGCTAGATTTGTCCCTTCTGTTACCTGAACTTGACCCTTGGCAGCATCCGCAACCTCTGAGCCACTCCCTTACCTGCCTCCTGAGATGTCCCAGAGATAAGGCAGCTCCCCCAACTCCGAGCTGTGCAAGAGCAAGTATTAGGAGGTTCAAGGTCATGCTTCCTGAGACCCGTAGACAGTCTTATGCCAGAGGACACACCTGCAGTCCTGCAGGACTGGGCAGACAGGGGACATGGCTAAGTGCCAGGGCTGATCGAGGGTGGAGGATGCAGGACTGAGTGGAAGTCTGGGCCTGGGGCTGGGGGTGGGCCTTCCAGGTGGAGGGTGTCAGAGGAGCCACCTGGCACCACTGCAGAGGGTGCTCAGAGGTCTGGCCACACTAGCCCCCAGGACACAGCTGGGGTGAAGCCTCTGTAGGATGGCGTGCTCTCTGGACACAAGTGATGTCACTGAGAAGTGAGCGACGCAATTGTGAAGGATATGCGTGAAGTCCGAGCCTCCTGTGAGCGCTGCCCAGGGGACCTCCTCCCACCTGGACTGATGGATGGCAGGAGCAGTGATATGCAGCCATCCTGTGGGGCCAGGTGGCTGCCTGCCTGCTCACTCCCGGGCAGTGGCAGGTCCACCTGTAAGATGCACACCCAGTCTGGAAGCCTGCGGGGGAGGCGGGAGGGCAAATTCAGGTCCCCATGTAAGCACCGTACTTACTGTCAATAAATGGAATTTCTTTTAGACAGAAGAGATTATGAAACTCACCGTTAAGCCGCGTGAAGGAGAGGCAGTGGGAGGACAGGAGCAATAAAGTCCCCGGGTCAAGGACACGCACGGATTCCTCTGTGTCCTCAAGCTCACAAGACCTGATTACCTGGCATGCGGCCGACGGGTGAGGGCTGGAATGAACCCAGGGGCCAAGGAGAGGCGCCTGGGGCTCGGACAGGCTTGTGCATTAGGCTGGACCTCATCATCCGGTACTGACTGTTGGTGGGAGTCAGAGAGGACGTGGACCGGGTGCAGAGGGAGGGATGAAGGAGGCTGTGGAGGGGCTGCTCCTGAAGATCCCAACTTGACCAGGGCCAGGAACCATGGCAACAGCCTGAGAGTTAAGGCAGATGACATAGGCTTAAGCCTGGGGTGACACGCAGGTCAGAAGCCTGGCGTTTTGGATCGTGGTCATGGGTGCAGGGACTGGAGGCCAGTTAAAGGATCTGAGTGAGACCCTAGACATCCTTCACGCTTTGTCCCTCTGACTTCCTTTGGCTACGAGCCACGAGCTTCCATACTGAGCTCAGGTTGATAGGTTTCTTCCCAGTAAAGACAGTCTCTCTTTTCACTGCCTCTCTCTCAACCCAAAGCTCATCACACGCACATTTCTTTCACACTAGAGCAAATTCTAGGATGTACAGAGGAACCTACCAGCCCCTGCTTTCCTTGGGGTTCTAAGGAAAGGTAAACCTGAACTGGCCGGGAAAGCATGATCACGTCCACGTCTAGATGGGCTCATGGAACTGGGCAGGGATTCTTGCCAACTGCATCCACGCGATTGTGTGCTCTGTGACCTGGTGCCACATTTGTAGGTGAACCTAGGGAGGGAGATTTTATTACGGAATTTCAAACTATCTTATTGTAGGACTCTGAGCCCCCAGCTTGTTGGCACTTGTATCAAAAACCACACGTGGTGCTCAGAACAAGAGGCAGACAACAGGAGGAGAAGTCGCTAACTGTAGGAGACGCCCAGCTGCTGCTTCCTCAAAATCCCACGGCGTCGTCTTAAAGGGCAGAAACTCTCCCTTTCACAGCTGCCATCTCCACCCGGACACCAGGCTTTCTTGTTAACTCTGCCCTGTGCTCGGATCTTCCCATGGGCCTTTGCTCTTAGCATCTGCCCCTGTGCTCTCCACTCCAGCCCTAGAGCCTGTTTTGACTTCGCCAGGTTGTTCTGAATTGATCTGATGTCCGCGTGGCCCAGCTCTGAGCACTGGCATCTCCCTGCCAGGTGATCCCTGAGTTCTACCAGCCCCCGAGCCTCCCTGGTTTACCTCCTTTCCTGGAATCTGATCAAACATCCCCTCTTCAGCCCACCCCTGTCTAGCCCTAAAGCATGACAAAGAAGCCCAAATCTTTTTAAATATGTGGGCAGATTTTTGAATTGAAAAGCTTAAAGCTGCTTCGTGTTCTAAAACACAAAGTTTCAGATTCTCCTCTCTGTGCTCACTGCTGAGTGTATGGAGGAGAGAAAGGGCGCAGAGATTGAATGTCCACAGTTAATAAGCGTTCCACCTGGGAAGACAACTTCTTCCATGCCAGCCGCCCTGTCTCTGGGCAAAAAAATAATGTCATTCTTCCAACAATTTGCATGCTGAAATATACACAGAGGGCTTGTACTTTCCGCCTATCACTGGGGCAGAGTTTGGAGTTTTTCAGGACAGGCTGGAAGATACCAGCTCCTCTATGACTGTTCAGGAGGGAGAGAGTCATGGATTTTCCTGAGAACTATAAAAGGTAAAAGGAAACTCGAATGTAGATCTGTTCCACCCTGCAGGTAACTAGCAGGTATTCCTACAGCGTTCTGGCCCCAGCTGGGTGGGAGAGACGGCAGTGAGCAAGGCATTCCAGGGGAAAGGTGATCAGTGAACAAGGCACCCGGAAAATATAGGATGTGATTCCAGGCAGAGGAAGAGGAAGAAGAGAATAAAACTGGATAAGTAGATAGGACATGATTATCTGTTCTGACAAAGGTGTTTGTGAGCAAACCTTCTGACATGAAAGGATCGGAAAATATGAGAGTGGTGTTTCTTCCCAAGAGTGATCAACAGTGATTTTTCCCTACAAAGTGACTTTGCAATGCCTAAGCCCACTCCTGTTCCTGCTAAAAGGGGCTGCCGAATGTTTAAGGCAGTTTGAGAAAGCATAATCTACATTTCCATCGATTTAATTTGTCTCCATTATTATATATTGAGTTTATTTCCGAATCCCAAATTGTGTTGAAGGACGCTCTCAGATTTGTCTGCTTGTCATACTGGAAGCGGCTTAAAGACATTTTAGGCACATTACCAAATGCATTGGTTCTTTTGAGGAAACAGGTAGGGAAAGCTAGAGAGTGAGAAGCTTTTGTATGAATTATTATGAAGTAACAATTGCGAGTTCAAATCTCCCCAGAGATATGATTGCTTAGTTATCAAGAATAAATGGAAACTTTTGTATCTTAGTGATTTTACAGACTTACAGCTAATTGTCTTCATAAAAGCAACCTTAATAAAGTAATGATAAATGCTCTGGCCTTTGTCCATAAAACAGTGTCATGTGGTTACTGATTTGGAATCTTGTAATTTGGGAACTTGGATTTTTTTATCTCATGAAGATAGAATGAGACAGCTGAACTAAAATTGCTCAATTGCAGAGTCAATGATGTTAATTAGCCGTCCAAGGCATGGTTTCCCATTTGAATGTGACTCAGGGCATTAAGCACAGCACAAACGGTGGTGTTTGCAACATTGTAGATGAAATTCTTTATCTCTCAAAATTATCCAGACTTTTCCCAGATACTTTTGCAAAGTGAAAGGCTAGGTTGTCTTCCCCCAATAATTTGTGTGAGTCCGATGGACGGTTTTTCCAGTTATCCAAGTTTTTACAAATGAGATGTGATATGGGAAAAACGAATCTGATTTGTCACATCAGATTTGCTGTGCAGTTCTTGGTCTTGGGTCTGCAGAAATGCTGAACTCTGTTCAAGAGATGCAATCTTTATTCTGGAAGGATCACTGCAACTATTTGCCATGTAAATCAACTGGATTTGGAAGCAAGACTTAGAGCAAATGAAATGGTGTTCATGTTGAATTTGGTCTTTACTGATCTGATACTGCCAAATATTTTTTTATTTGTTTTATTTTTTTCAAAATAATATGCATTATTTTTTATTTACATGCATTAAAATTCATTTAAATTAAAGTACCATCAAACTTATACATCAATATCTGCATTTCAGGCATTGTTCTCAGCTCTTTATAAATGTTAACTTACTCTGTCATATCAACCTTCTGGAGTAAGTTGTTCTTACTGTGTCCATTACACAGATGGGAAAATGGGGTTTCCTATAGGATAGGAACTCACCCAGCATCATATCCTGACTTCTCCATTTTACCTGACAAATTTTTTAACTTAATTTAAATGAATTTACTAAGTCAGTATTTCAGTTCTCCTTTGCAGTATGTGTGTACATTTGAGTATATGACTGAGTTTTATTTCCATAATAAAATTTAAGACTTTGTTTTATAATAAGCAAATTTAATCTATTGTGTGTATTGATATAATTTTTTATGTCTTCTGTTGTTACACCCATGCCTGATTTTCTTTTTTCTGTTGTTATCCTGAGTATATAGAAAATAAATATATAGAGAAAAAATGTATATTTTTTCTATGTACTCAAAATCTCTTTACTTTTCTCATGTATTCTTGTTATTTTTACCACCAGTGTTTACTTTCAACTTTTCAAAAGGATTTTAGCTTAGTTCTCTGCTCTTCAAAGTCATGAAGAGGGCAGTATGTTAATACTACCTGGAGAACAGAATTTTTATCAGTCTTACTTAGTCAGACACACACATGCACACACACTTTATCTTTCAATATTGGTCTTTGTTATTTTGTAATGTCAGCCGTGGCCTAAAATCTCTATTTACCTATTTTAATGCTAAACGTTAGTCATGAAATATCATATCTCCCAAGTCATAAACACGTGAGTATCTAGATCTTTCCAAAGCTGAAAAAAAATCTATATACTTATGATGTTCCAGGCGAAATGAATGACAAAATGCACAGCCAGCCACATCCTGAGAAAATGCAAGGACAAAGACACATGATGATTCGGTGAGGATCCAGGCTGAAAAGCCAAACAGGCCACCTAAGAAATAAGACTGAATTTGCCTCCAGACCTCTCCTCTGCGAAAACAAGTGCCAGGTCACAGCATGCCATGTTTGAAAGAAAACATACACTGCGGTTTGGACATCCTATTCCAGTCGACTTTGTCATAATGTGGGGACCAGAAATACCTTGTCAAACGTGCACTATTTATCCCTGGTGTGCCCTCCCAGTGACAGGCTGACGAGTTCAATTCTTCCATCGTTTTCCTTGGGGACACTCACTCCTCGTTAGCCTCCAGTGGTATCGGGAGGACCAGGAGGGGTGCGGGGGTTCTGTGCTGCGTGTTTAGATTATTGCAAGGTGCCCTCACACATATGCAAGCTGCTGCTGGCACTCTGGTCGCTGGGTAAGAAAACTGAGGCCCAGGGAGCCCAGGTCGGCTGGAAAGAGGCTGAAGGAGCATCTTAACCTGCTGGTAAGGACAGAGGGTGATCCTGGGTGGGGGAGGAAGGAGCAGAAACGGCCCCTGTTGGGGCTGCCATCAGGAATTCATTGAAGGATTCCCAGCAGGATTCATATTGGAAGATAAAGGGAATTGGGGAAAACATTGGCAAAGAACGAAACTGCGTTTTTACAAAAGGGAAATGGGCAAGAAGAGCGGTGAGGTGGTAAGATGTCTGCCGCAGGAGCCTCACTCACAGAGGCCCAGGCCGGGCACAGAGACGACAGACTCAGGTCCACGGGTCGATCCTGAGGCCCCTTCCTGGCTGCACAGCGCACTTGGTCTCTGCTCTTGCTGTGCTGGTCTCCAGACCATCCAAGGGTGGCAGACTGATGCTCACCGCTCTGCCATGAGGAAAATGCAGAGGGGGCGAGTGGCTTCCAGGAGCTTTCAAAGCAATTCAGAGCATTTTGCTATCACGTGAATCAATGAATTTAAAAAAGGATTGGATATGATATGTCTACTTCATTTCATGGTTCTAGTAACCCTTATTTTCTTAGAATACGAAATCTGTGTGTCTGCGACAGTCTAAGAAAAAAAGTGGCTAACCTACTGTTTGAAAAACTGAGTTCTGGTGGTTAACTGTCTTCTCTGTGCCTCCTTCAGACTCACTGTGCTGTTGTTTTTCCTGATATTTACTGGGAACAAGCTCCTAGTCACTGTCATGCTTCACCATCACAGTGATACGGTCCATACACAGGACATGGTAAACAACAAGAAACTCCTTGGAATACGAGTGCTCCTGAACTGTATTCTCCTTCCTGCACCTGCGAAAGGGGATGCTCCTCCCGCCTCCTTCCACGTTGAAGGAAGCTCCATGGAGCCCCAGTCCTGACCCTCCGCTCCCTCTGCTCTCTGCTTGCCCAGGAGGAGGTGTGACATCTGACTGGTGATTGTGGAAGAGGAAACGGATGCCATAATCTCTCGCTTCCTCTCCCCTCTTGGGAGCTCCCAGACCCCCAAGGGCACCTGCCCTTCACTTTGTCCCCATGGCAGCGTGTGGGTGCTGGCCCTTCAAAAGGGGGTGGCCTGAAAAGGCACAACTTTGGAGGGAGTAAACTTAATGTCTGGGAATGCTGACAGTTAAAACACAGACCTCATTTGTGGGAGCAATATGTATTTGGGCGGAGGGTTTGGGTGGGCTCAGGGTTTGTATTTTGATGGTTGGTGAGTGTGGGGGCCTTTCAGGCTAGCCAGGTATTTTGTGAGGCCATTCCATGTCTTCCACCAGTGCCAACTCACATTTTACTGCTGGAGTGAGAACAAGAGGTGCCACGTTTCAGCCTCCTTCCTACTTAGACACTGGGAAGTGGCTGTAGCTTTGGGGGACTTTTTCCCCCAGGACTGCAGAGCATGCAAAGGAAGAGCTGAACTTGAGTCAAAGGTGGGAGGCGCTGGGTCAAGCTTGCAGGCCCAGAATGTATGCACTGTGCAAGGGCAGCCCTGCCTAGCAGATGTGGCCAAGGCAGGGATGCTATTCTAAAGACTGTAGGGAAGGTTCCAGGATGCAAACCAGGGAGATGCCTTCTGGAAGCAGGATCCACGAAACCGCTGAGAAGCACAGATGCTCCCCTGCGAGGCTTCATCGTGATTTTCTTCCATATGGAATTCATTCTAGTGTCTTTTCTTGCCTCCCAGATTCTCATTGAACTTTATAGCCTCTGTCAAGTCGAAACACTACAGATACTCCCTTACTCAACACTTTCTGCTCGCTGTGATTTCATGCTTTTAATTGTTTATGCAGACATGATGGTTAGCGGTGAATGAGTACAATCAGGTCAGCATAATGGACATTTCATTAAGTGAGAGGCATTCAATTTAGACAGAAGTCTTAATTTTGAGATAAAGCACTTACCGTATTTCATCCTACCTTAGGAAAACAAAAGGCTGGCAATCCCATGTTGGGACCTTCTCAGAATTTTCGTTTGCAAATTTTGCCCGTGAAACCTGACACCCTGCCCTACATTCACCAGTGTCTGTCCTATTCATGGAAGTTCTTACTTAAAACATCTTGATTACTCTCATATTGTTGTCATTCGTGTGCACTGTCTAATTTCCAACTTCTGCCAATCCTGTTTCTTAAATGGACTTAACATCTGTCCATTCTCCCACAACTCCATTGCCACCGTGCTTGTCAAGGCCTCCATCATTTCTCACCTGTTTTCTAATAAATTAGCCCACCTTGGTCTCTCTCCACAGTGTTGGCAACTACCATCCATCCCCCCACTCTGATCCTGTGACCCTGCAAACCCCTTCAAAAGGGTGCCATGGCCCTTCTCATCCAGATGGTCCCTTCAGAAAGATCAAACAAGCAGGCTGCAGGAGAGGGGGACGGAGAAGAGGCTGGCAGTAAATAGGGCACAGGTGAGGTGAATTCCAGAGGAGAGACGGAAAAAACTGGCAGCAGCAAAACATCGGGAATTAAAACTTTTTGCGTTCTAGAATGATTCACTGTACTGCAGAGACATCGCTGAAGCAAAGCAGAGGTACAATTGCTAAAAGCTTGTTACAGGAGAGAGTCGGGTCCAGCCAGGAGAACCAGCTATACTTGGAGGAAGCGGATCACAGGTGGCAGTGACGGCGACAGACGAGGACACGGGTGACCCTATCAGCCTGGCTGCCGACAGCCCCGAGTGCGGACAGCTCCTGTTTGAGGCTACACAGCGATGAAAGCCGCGGCTGAGAAAGAGCACAAAAAGCCCTACACAGCAGCGGAAGGGAAACAGCATTCGGGAGACTCAGAGGTAGTGTCCATGTAGAAAGGACTTCCTTCAAGAGCCAAAAGAAAGTTCCATGAACTCTAGGTGTCCCCCACCCAAGGAAAGACTTGCCTTCTCTAAAACAAAAATCTGAAGTCATGAAGAAATATGAGATCAACATGGAAGTAAAAAATATAGAGAGTAGTTTGCTCATTTAACAAAAACTTACTGCTCATGAAGTTGAATTATGCAGTAATGAATTATAAACACAGAAAGAGGAAGAAGTTAAAAGTAGAAGCAGCACTCTGAAAAAAATTCAGAAAGTGAACTTTAACACATCTCACATAATACAGAAAATAAAAGAGGAGAAACATCAAACTGATGTCAGAAGATGCTCAACAAAGCACCTGGATGTCTGGTTTGTGCATCAGATGGGACAGAATCAGGACTTGGAGGCATGTCAGATAACCTCTGGGCTAGGATAGCACGGGACCAGCAGTCCAATACAAAGAACAGGAGAGAGGGTAGGGAGGAGGTTCAGAAGATACTTTATCATGTTAAATACATCCTGCGGTTGTAAGACACAATCCCAATTCAAGAAGCATTAAAGTGGGGAAGATGAATTTCACAGCTGAGGAAAGGTAGATAAGAACAAAAAGTCTAAAGATCAAAACTAAGGGGGAGGGGATGACCCACAGGTTAAGTAGGAAAGACCAGTATATCTACCTTAAAGGTATTATCCTGTGTTGTCAAAATCATTCCAAAGAAGCCCACATTAATAGGTGAACCCCGAAAAAATGTCTCAAGTCCAAAAGTACAGAAAAATAAGAGGCAACGTCACTGTCCACACAGCCCCCTGTGCTTGGTCCTAAAGTGCAACCTCTCTTGAAAGTATTAGCCCAACATCTGTCTTTTTCCTGAGTTATAAGTCCAGTGAAGAAGGAGGCTCCATGATGGAGTCTCCGTAAATAGTCACAATTAATCACGAGTAATGAGTGACTAGTTATAACAGGAAGGGGCAAAAGAAGCTGTCGTGAAATGACTGAAAATCTTGATGAAATTAACTGTTTTCTAGGAACACGTAAATTGAAAAATTGCTTAAAGAAGTAGGAGGAAAACAGAGTAGGCCATGAACAATAAAAGACACTGACTAGGTAAAAAGTTACCTCCAGAACATAAATCAGACCCCGATAACTTCACCAGTGTGTATTTTCTAATCTTGAAGACACAGGTAATTGCCACTTGCATGAAACGCTTCAGAGCATAGAATTCATTTGAAAATGTTTCCAGTTAATTCTACCAAGTTGCCAAAGACCAAAAAACAAAACCTGTAAAGGAGGTCTGCACATGTGTGTTTCCTCACTTCCACTTCACTCCATCCCTGAGGGAGGGATTCTTGCCCCAGGGTTACAGGACGGCCAAACACAGGACCGCCGCCCGGACAGGTGAGATGCACAGTGTTTGTCAGCCACACATACTCACAGCCCTGGAGGAGGACACCGCAGACCATGCAGGGCCATTTGGGTTGTTTGAATGAGCCCATGAGCCAGCCAGGAAGTGAAGCCCCCTACTCGGCTGAGAAGGCCCCCTGCCTCCCCTGTGCCTGCTTCCCAGACAGCTGCAACCCACCCATTTTCTTTCTCTCTAGAATTATTCTGAGAATTAAAATAATCAAATAACTATACACATTACTTGATAACTTTAAATGATAGATGAATGAACATACACACACGCACACTCAAGCCAGACTACTATTGCACACACAGCCACGTGCACACTTACTCTCGCTCACACACACAGACACACAGACAGTATTCCTAGGTGGGATCCCTTCCATGGCAACCGGCTGTCTCAGAGGCTGGACACACCCTAGTCCCACATCCATCTCCCTCTGATGGACACTCAGGAGTCCCCCAGCTGTCACCCTCCCAGACCTCCCTCCCTAGGGACCAGCTGGTGAGACTCACCGCCCGGGCTCTGCCTCAGCCTGGGCTGCCTAGAGAATCCTCCGGGAAGACTTTACAAATGCAGATGTCCAGGCACCACTGCACACCCATGATACGTCTCCGATGTGGGGGCCTGGGAATCAGGAGGTCTGCAGCCTCTGCAGATTCTCTAGGCCGAACAGAGGGAGGTCTTCTCAGGGCCAGGGCTCCGCGGGCCCCCACAGAGGTGTCCACTGGGAGCGGAGTGCCGCGGGTGCTGGGGAGAGCAGCAGGCTTGCTCCAGGTGGCGTGAGCTGGAACGTCTGCCCTTGGTGACAGGCCTCCTGGGTGCACAAGGAGGACAGCAGCAGCCTGGCCCCTCCCCAAGGTGGCACAAAGCAACCGAGCAGAACCATCTCCCCCGAGATCTCGAAGACGTCCCCCTGCACCTCACCCACTGTCCCAGCCCCTCCGCTGAAAGGCACCTGGTGAGATTCTCTGAGCTCCTCCAGCTGCTGTCGTGTTACTTGGGCCTTGAGATGGAAAGAAGACCACGTGTGGATGCTCATGTCAGAATTTCAACTTGACATTTCTTCCTGGTCCATAGGGAACTTACTGATTCACACTGGTGGTACTAGTTCTGGGGCTGCCGTTACAAAGCACACAGACTGGGTGGCTTAAACAGCAGAAACGTACTGTCGCATGGTTACCAGGCCTGCAGCCCCAGATCTAGGTGTCCACAGGGTTGGTTCCTTCTGAGGCTGTGAGGGAGACTCCGTTCCAGGCTCTTTCCCCTGGCTTCTGGTGGTTCTCTGGCCATCTTTGGCATTCCGTGGCACGTACCGGCATCACCCAGTCTCTGCCTTCATGTTCACGTGGCGTTGGAGACCTGGTTCGCACCGCCAGGTAGCCAAACCAGCTTGTAGGTCTGTGAGCGAAAAGAAATGGTTCTCATTTTGTGCTATGGGGTGTTTTCTTGTGTAGCGATAGCTAGCAGATTATACCACTTTCGACACTGCTTTTCCCTGTGGACTCAGAAGAAAATATGTTTGGCAGAAGCCAGTGTCATTCTGGGCCAGGTGACACAAGGGAACAAATGCTGAGTCTTATTAACCAAAGTTTCCCAGCGATGGGTCTTTTGACGCTGGTTACCGTATGAACAACTTCAGCGCGGGGCAGGGGCGGGCTGGAGGGGTATCAGCGGCCTCACTGCAGGAGAGGGTGTCAATTACCGATGATACTAATAACAGTTAACGGATACTAACGATTATAATACATCATGCTATTGTAGCACTAAGTGATTATATTTTATATATTGATATAAAGTATTATTACTGTTATTAGAGCTACATTTCCACGTGTTTAACAGGAAAGAAGCTTACAAAAGCCACATTTTGAGTTCAGGAATCCAGTGTTGTCTGTCCTCCTTGGTTCCCAATTTTCCTGACTTCCTTTTCCCAAGAAGAGTAAATCCTCACCATGGAGGAGCCCAGATTCTAGAGTGTAGCCAGGAACAGAACCAGCATCAGAACCAGCGAGCCGAGTTGTGTGGTTCAGTCTGAGGCATCTGGGCCCACAGATCGAGGGTGTGCAACCCTGTTGGCCCTGGGAGCTGAGTGGCTCAGGTTCAGCTAGGATCACAGGGATCTTGAGGAAACACAGGGGCTGTGTTACACTTGGCCAACAATTTCCGAAAAGTGTTTTTCCAGGACGGCCTGATTCCTAAAGTTGTACTGTCAGGCTTCACGGCAAGTTCTAAGTTTCACATAATCATAAGACGCATTGCCCCGTCCTAAACTTTGGGAATTCAAAGTTTCTTGCATCAAAAATATCCTTTTCTTATTTTTTACTATGCTATTTTTCACCCTGTAGAGTTATTCTTTCTACTTTTAAGCTGATAAACCACCTTTGGAAAAGTGTCATGGCGTCTGGTCCAGTCCGACCTGCCACGGGTCAGGGAGCCGTGTGACCCCACCCAGCTAGGAAGCCAATGGCAAGTCCAGGTTGTCACCTGTGCCTCTGACCCATCAGCATTAGATGGCAGAGTCCTACAACCCCCTCCTTGGGTTCCATGCATTGGCTAGAGTGGCTCATGGAACTCAGAGAAACGTTTTACTTACTTGATGACTGGTTTATTACAAAAAGATATAACTCACAAACAGCCAGACGGAAGAGATGCTTAGGGCAGGTATGCGGAAGGGTGTGGGGTTTCCATGCCCTCTCCAGGCACCGCTCTCCCCTAAGCTCCACCTGTTCACCAACCTGGAAGCTCTGAATCTGGTCCTTCTGGGTTTTTATGCAGACTTTGTTGTATAGGCTGCTTGATTAAATCATTGGCCATTGGTACTGATTCAACCTCCAGTCCCACTTCCCACCCTGGAGGTCAAGGGGTGGGAATGAAAGTTCCAACCCTCTCATCACATGGTTGGGTCCCCTGGCAACTCCTCTCCCATTTGGTGCAAAGTCACCTCATTAACATAACAAAAGACACCCTTATTGCTCTCAGCCCTCGGGAAATTCTAAGTTTGGAGCATTCTGTGCCAGAAATTAGGGGAAGACCAAATATCTACATCTTATTATAAATCACGAATGGGCTCCACATGTTCTATGGCCTTTGTATACCCGGCCCACCAGTTTCCTTCATCTCAGCCCCCAACCTGGCCCCCAGGCTGGAGTTTGTGCTCTATCTGTGTCATCTAGGATGAGCACTGAATTCAATGAAAGGCAAAAAAAAAACTGGAAAACATTTCACTTTGGAAGTATTCAAAAAGGTAAAAAAAAAAATTCCTAAAAGTGAACCCTTTTATACCAGCCATTCTTCTTTCATTCCATCTGTTGAACTTATAAAAAGAGAGCCCCTGGGTGTCCTCATGTGATCGCAGTTAGACTTGGAAAATCTGATTCCCTTGCATACTACATTCGACACAATTAGTGATAATTAGAGATGCTCGTTTACCAAGCATGCGATGCCCTGCGCTCAGGGCAAGTGGAACCTCTGCCTGCCTGCTGCAGAATCTTGCCAGCCTCCGGTCTGCACCAGGGCAGGCTTGCTGGGGGCACCCTGCCGCAGACGCTAGTCAGGAACTGTGTGAGTGGTGCCGGAGTGGTATTCCTAAGGCCTCCCTGCCCCCATGCAAGTCTTTAGGCAAAAATTCTCTCACTTTTGAAGAGTGTTTTCAAATAACAAATATGAGAGAGAAAGAGAGAGAGATGGAGCAGGAGCGCCTGCACAGCCGGAGGGTCCTGCTGTCTCTGCCCCGCACGCCCAGACTGCAGGACTGCGGCAAGTAAGAGGCGCCTACAGGCTCAGGGCTGGCCGGGCAAAGGAGGCTGGAGACCACTGCCACCGGTTCCCTCCTCATCCGCTCCAAAAAGTGCAAAACCAGCCAAGCTGGGCTAAGCTGAGAAAGAGGGACCCTGGAACCGTGAAGCAGGAGCCCAGACTCCGGGGACCTGCAGGAGGGAAGAGATCAGGGGTCCAGGAACAGTGCAGAGTGGTCACAGGCGGGACACGTGCCTGAGAACACGCAGCGGCACAAGCTTGCCCTCAGGCTCCAGCGAGCGGTTGCGGGGGGGGGCGGAGGGGGGCTACACATGGCCTGCGGGGCAGCACATGCGCCTCCACCCAGCGCACGTACGCGCGCGCTCACAGTCAAACGCGCACACGTGCGTTCTCACACACATGCCATCAACAGGTGTAGAACACAGGCTGGGCTTGTCGCCAGGCCGGTGGCCGCGCGTCTGCTGCTCCCTCGGCCTCCTGGCGCTACTGGCACAGGGGAGCAGTCCCGGACCTGGGCCCCGACTGAGTCGCGACCGCAAAGCCTCCCCGGTCCATAGGCTGCCCTCAGGCCCCCGCAGCCCCGGCACAGGCCAGACAACTGCTGCGGAGACCCGGGCCCAGGAGCGCCGCTACACCCCAGGGCAGACGGTATGGAGCTCGGACCCTCCTCGACCCCCAGCACTCCACAAGCCCGAGAGCACATTCGTGTCTACCCAGAACCACGAATCCCCTAGATGGTTCGGGCGGCGGATCGCCCCATGGGGAGGGAGGGCGCACCCAGCGGGGCCCAGGCGCGGTCCCGCCGCATTCCGGCGGGCGGCAGGTGTTCGGCCCTTTGGAGGCGATGCCCACCCAGCTTCGGCCCTCGGGAGATCCGGAAGAGAGGGGCGCAGCGCGGCGAGGTGCCAGCCAGGCCAGCCGCGGACTGCAGGTCCAGAGCGCCCCGGGGCCGGCGGCCCAACCTGCTCACCGCCCCCCACCATCTTCCCGGCTCTCGGCCACCTCTCCACCCGCGTGCCCCCGGGACGGCCGGCGAGGCGCCAACTGCGGGCCAGCGAGCGCCCGGGTTCCATCCCCGGTCCTCCTCCCCTCGCGCCCCACCCCGCCGCCCCCTCTCCTGCCTCTCTCTTCCCCCCTCCCTTCCCCCCTCGCTTCCTCGCCCTCCCCTCTCCTGCCCTCCCCCTCCCCCGCTCTCCCACTGTGCGGGCGGGTTCTCCGCCGCCCCCGCCGCCGTGGCCGCCACTCCGCCCTCCGCGCCGCGCGGAGCCTCAATAATAACCCCGGCGCGGGCGGCGCAGTCACCGCGGGGCATCGTCCTGCGCGCCGGCCGCGTTGGTCCTCGGTGCCCACTTGCAAGGCCGCGGGGCTGGGGAGCACCCCGCGGCCCCGGGCCCCTCGGAGCGCCCTCGGATGGAGCCGTGCGTTCTCCCCGCAGGGGCGCAGCGCCGGCGGCGGGCGCGGGGCGCGCGGGGCAGCCCGGCCATGCGGTCCCCCGGCTGCGCGGCGCTGTGGGTGCTGCTGCTGGTGCAGGTGGGTGTGCAGGTGAGTCCCCGGCTACGGGGGCGGGGTTCCCCGGAGCTCCCCTCGCGCAGCCCCCGTCTCACCGAGGTGTCGCCGCTGTTTTCCAGCAGGCACCTGCGTGCGCCGTGGGACCCGCAGCGGCCTCGCCGGGGAGCCCGAGTGTCCGGCGTCCCGCTGGTCCCGCGGAGTGGCCGGGCTGGGCGGAAAAGGGCGGTAAGTCCGCGGGGCGAGGGAGGGGTTCGAATCCTTGCGGTGTCGCAGCTTGTAACCCCCAAAGGCTGGTTTACAAGGTGCCGCGAACGTTCCTAACTCTGGGAATTCTCTCCAAGATGCTGCGGTGCTTCTTTCCAACTGTAAGAGCGAGCACCTCTGAGTCAACTTTCACCAATGTTTATACTGTTTCTCTGTAAAACAGAAATGGCTTACCAGCGTTATTACCATAAACATTAGGGAAGAGAGCAAGGGAATATATTTATTAAAAAAAATTAAGGAAGGAAGAAATCATCTAGGAGTTGTGTTAATGTATACACCAAAGCAGTTATAAAGAGTCTATGAGCCTTTCTCCATCCCCTCGTCCCCTCCCCTCCTGTTCCCCCTCTGGCCTTTAAAAATGAACATCCTTCACTGTCAGAGCAGAAGACAAAAAGACACTCATTTTGCTCAGTAATTTATCACCTTAGTATCCAAAGGAATGCTCTTCAAGGGTTGGCGAATGCGTAATTAGCATTTTGTGACGTCACAAGCAGTGTCCAAGTCCTGTGCCATGATCTGGCGTAGAAACAAGTCTGATCTTTCTGCAACGTGTGGTTTTACTTTCGCTGCCCGCAAGCGGCATTTATCATTTCATGTCTCAGGGGACGGACCTCTCTGTCCCGTCTGTCCTGAATGGCTTCAGGGTGGACAGGAAAGCAGGTGTGGAGCGTTGGTTGCTACCTGGCTTTTAATCGGAACCCAGTCCATTGGCAGTTGCGTAATATGAGTACTTTGCATCAATTCCAACAACAAATTGCCACCTCAATGGTTATTAGTGACTTATAGAGGAAGAACTATGTTTGATATCCCAACATATTTTCAGAAAACCTAGAAAATTTGAGTTAATAATTCAGAATTCCTGAATGTAATTTCTTCATCTTGATAAAATTCTATAGACAGTCATTGAATATATGCATTAATTATTGAGATTCTTTCCTTATGAGATTCTCTTATATGAAGAGTCTATAAATAAAGTGATGAATCAGATGAACGCAGGAACGTAGGACCTTTTTCTCCACCACCAGAAGGCGCTAGATGTAAGTGATAGAAAACGTTTAAAAATTACTTGTCACTGTGTATTTGCAAGAGAGAAATATTTATCTATTTAAAGCTCACCTTCTTGGGCTTGCTTTTGTCTTCTTTAGTGTTTCTCTTATGATTATTCATATTGTGGTTAGCTGTCTTCCCCCACTGGAAAAAAAATAAGATTTTTGTGAAAATTTTAGTTTTCTAAAATCATAAAAATTCCTGAAGTTCTCAGGAGAATTTTCAGAGTGTTTCCCAGCATTTATAGGGTTTTCCGTGAGATAAGCGCATTAGAGGTAGAGAACCACTTTCAGGAGGAGAGGCCAAGACCTCCTGCTGAAGTGTGCCCTTCTCCCAGGGAGGAGGGTCCTGCAGGCTAGACTCCAGCCTGGCTGGTGTGTGGCTCTAGTAATCTGGCAGCTCAGCTGGGATCACAAGCCCAGCATTCCCATGACAACCACTTAGCTCGCTTGGTCAGAACCTCAAGGGGAAGATGCGAGCCATTATCAGTGGGATTGTAGCCTAGTGGACACACCACACCCTCCACACCCACCATGTGATGTTTTGAGTCTTCAGTTACAAAAGGCTAATGTTGAGAGAGTGGGTTTCAGGGGATAGCTTCCACACGACCAGAGAAAAGACTCTGCTCAGCAGTGTTACCTCTTTTGACCTAGGAGAGCAGAGTGAAATAGACTTTGTGTGATGCTGGGGTTAGTTTTCTTACTGTTGGATGTCTGGGTATCCCTTCAAAACCCAGAGCTGGCTTTGAAATAACTCTTTGGCCATAAGGTTTGTTTAACACGTATTTCAACCTATATCGCCAGTATTCCTGGGTTCTGGAGTAATTATGCAGTAAGACAGAGACCTCCATATATTCTATGAGGCAAAAGTAGGTAACTTCATTGAGATCGATTCTATTTTCAGACATTCAGTACACCAATCTCATTTTGGCTGATCGAGCATTGCTTTTCCTTAACAGGAGGCTTGAATGCTTTTTCTACAAATTTACCTTAATCATAATAATAGCGGGTCTTGTTAAGAGCAAAGACATAACACAAGTTTGTTAACTTTTAAAAATCTAGAGTAAGTTAAGCTTCCAGGTAAAGGGTCAGAAGTTCTTTAGAACTTTGTTTCGTTGGACATGAGGGACCTGTGTTTGTGTGTATGCATTTAAAATGTATATTGATTTATACTCACACATTCACGTAACATGAGACAGGGCAGGCAGGTTGGCTCAGCAGGTGCTTGTAAATGTTTAACCACAGATTCTCGGGGGCTCTGATTTGTAACGTGGCTGGTTCCCATGGGGCCAATACTCCCACGGTGGCCGATCTTGAGCTATGAACGTGGATGCCATTGGACATGCAGTTAGGACTCAATGTGCAAAATCCCTTCTCTGAAGCTGGTACCAGCCAGCCCTAGCACACTCACAAGTGGTCCTCATTTTGTGCATTCAGCTTGAAACTGGGGTCTTCCTAGACTTGATGCTGTGGTCAGAACACCTCTTGAAATCAAGTAGATCAGGGTGCTGACTGAAGCCGCAATGTGTGAATTTCTTCCCCTTAAGAAAAGCCTGTATAGGACCAAGGTCTTATTTCAGGGATTCTCAAGGATCAGGAACTCACTAATTTTTTTTTTTCTTCAAATCACAAGCCAAAAGTTTGGGGGATGATAATCTTAAAACATAAGCTCAGGGTTAGTTTGAAGTTGTCATTTTACAGCAATGATATTTTGCCTTCTCTCGGAGTATTTTCAATGCTCTTGGGGAGAAGCTATGCTTACTTTGCTCATTCATTGAATTCTTTAGCTATGACCCCTTTCACATGCATTTATACATAACCAACAGTGCATAGTTGACACTAAGGACTGCTCTTTGATGAAATGAGGGTTTCTCCACCTTGGCACTTTTGACCTTTTGTTGTGGAAGCCTGTCCTGTGCATGGAAGAATGTGTAGCAGCCTCCCCAGATTCACCCACTATGTTACCCAAACACCACTATCCCCTTCTGCTTTGTGAAAACCAAAATGTCTCCAGACATCCCAAGTGTCTCCTGGGGGTGGGGGAGGGGTAGCATCCCTGCTGAGACTACATTTTCACCCATGCTCACCCTCACTCCCAGAAGGGATTGTGACTGGTTACAGTGAGTGGCTTTGCAGTGGTTGGAGCTGGAGTGCTGGGGCAGACTCGGGCCAGATCTCCAGAGTTCATTGTTACCTTGGCAGGAATTCTGTGAGCTGGTTTGTTGAAAATCAAAATAGGTACACTTACAGCAAAATAAATCATATTAAAAACAAGATTAAAACATTGAAAAACTCATCATTTCCCAGTTCTTTAAGTTTCACGGTTGTCTATCCTCTGGAGGTTATTTGCCTCTGTTGCCTCTGTATGGTGGAAATACTTTATAACGGTATGCTACCATGCAAACGTCTAAACTCCATGTTCCGTGATGTCACGTGGGTAATTGAAATCAGCCGTGGTGGGAGAATTTATACCAGGGAAATTAACAAACGCTGTCAACCAGCCTCTTCCCCTACCCCCACCCATAGCTGGTTGTGAAAGATATATGAAACACACAACGCTAGGTGTGTTTCTGCAAGAGGCTAAAAAGTTGTTACTTTAAAAAATAGATATTAGATGTCATCCTTCCCCAAAAAAGGATAAAGAGTGTATGTCCTCCAAAGTAAAGGTCATAAGAACATGGCTTTGTGTCCTCTGGGAACAATTTGATTTTTTTAATGGTAACCATCTTTTTGTGTGCAATAAACCTGCTCATTAGCCCGTGCTTGGAACAGTCCACATGCTTTGTCCTTATTCCACGGCCTCTGCTGGGATGGAAACAGGCACGTGTGAGGTGCAAGCACTCCCCGAGAGCCCACGGGGCAGGAAGAAAGGTGTTCACATGACCACATCACACCAGCTTTTCCCTGAGTCCAGAAAGCTGGGTTTGGGAAAATGCAAACTAAATAAGCAAATGCTTTTCAGTTTTTTTTTTAGGAGTGGCTGGGACAGACTGTGATCACACACTTATACCAGGCTCATTAATTCCTAATTTGTTTCCCCCCATTTTTTATCATTGCATAGAATTTACCAGATTTATTTCACTTTCTAGTTTTCCTAAGTAATATTTGAAATAATCTCAATGTATTTTGCCTTAGCAGACACACATGCCCTGCTTTGATATGTATTTCAAAGGTTGGTTGTCAAGTTGCCAGCCAGAACCCGCTGCCTGTCTAATATGCGTGGGCCCTAGCTCACCAGTTACCTGCATGGGGTCCGGGGGGTGGGGGGGGCAGAAAGGCCTGTGGGCCCAGGAATGACCCTGGAGGGGTTGACATCAAAGCCCTTGACCTGAGGAAGCAGGAAGCCTGGGCTCAAACAGGCCATCGCCAAGCTTTTGGTCATCCTGCTGCCTGATGGGGTGGCCGTCGGGCCTCTGATTCTCACCGTGCCATGGGCTTCAGCACAGGGGACTCTGGGCAGTGCCTTTCCCTCCGTGGCCTTCTCTGCCACTCCCAAAGCTAAACACGTGCCTTTAATGACATCCCCAGGCTGCCACCTGCTCCGCTCCAGTGTAACCCTTCAGATCCCTGCCGGGACAGCCCAGGGACATGGGAACAAGTGCCTATACCACAGCAGTTCTGGTTGTGAAGAAAAATGTCTCTTTTCAGAAAAAATACCCGAGTACTATTCACGAATGACCAAACAGCACTTCTGTCGTACGCTGTTTTATTTTATCTTGTGACTCCAAGAAGTATGTCCGACGCACGCTAAAGGCCCAGTTATTACGCATCCAACACAGCAGTCTCCTGAGACCATATATTGGTAATAAAAAGGGAATATGTATAGTTTCTTAGGACATTAGAATCAGGATGAGCATTTTGGAACCAGGTCTTGTTATACACATAAGAGGAAATTTCGTTTTGAGTCTCCAGGGACTGTCCGCCTCAGTGTGAGGCTAGCCCTCTGGGGTGCGGGCCTGAGGTTCATTTCAAGGGCATCTCAGAGGAAGCTTGGAGGAAGCCTGGGGTCTTGCCGGCTTGTTATTTTCTGGCGTCTAGACAAAATGCAGGCTAGGAAGCAGGCCCTCTCCAGAGGTGTGCAGGTCTGTCGCTGGCATGCTGATAGAGACACACACCGGGCATGGGTAAATATTTGAAAGGTAGAAACCAAGCTAATAGCTTGTTAACTAAAATATTTTGTAACCTCAGCTTTGACTCATCTACCTTCTCATGGTCTAAAAGTCCAGGTTCAAGTTTAGAACATGGCACTGCAGGAAGATACGACCCTTGGAGTAAAGTCCACCCCTAGGTCTCTGGTCCACCTTCTGTCCTGCCCACCCAGAAACAACCTCTCCCTGACCTCTGGATGGCAGAGATAATGTATTAAGAAAGAATCCTGGTCAAAGCCATGAAAAATAAAGCAAGAAGGGAGGAACCTCTTTGGAGAAGATAGCTACAAAATTTCCAGAAAGGCAGCAGAGGGCCACCGCCCAGGATTCTGGTGGAGCTACGCGTGTTTTCACCATACTGTGCACAGAGAGGGGAGAGACACAAATGCTCCCCAACGCAGAGCTGTGAGACTGTCTGTGATGGAAGCCCAGGAGATTGTAGGAGTGCCCCAAATCGCTTAGCTCCTTGGGGTTATCTTGACTTTTTAAAAATACCTCATTAATTTGAATACGTTTTAGCCTGGTGTAATATAAATTAGAATGGGAAGAAGAGCGTGGTGCATGGCTTTGAACAGCCCTGAAGTGCGAAATACAACCAAGTGCCAGGAACCCAGGCCGGTCAGAGGCTCAGCAGGGGTTTTCATTCCGAGCAAAGACACGTCTGAGCATCTCCAGACGTTAACCATGCCTGCATTCTGCCTTTCCTCCTGCAGTTCAGTGATTTAATAATTAAATATTTTAACATTAAATGCCAAAGAATGTCCATCATATTTGTATTTTTAAATGTTTTCTGAAAAATGATCACTATTTCTAGGCTAAGCTTTCTTATCAGTGGACTGAAGATGTCGGTAAAGGACTGAAGATGTCGGTAAAGGACAGTATGGCTAAAGGAATGGTTAACGCTATAAACATGATGACTTATTATAATTACTCTACAGTGATTACTCTGTAATCCGTAAAGCCCATTGAGTCTGTAATCTGCTTCTCCTTAGAAGTGTCGTAGCATTTTCTGGATTGCTGATAACACATTATAGGGTCCACAGGGCTTTCCCAAAAAGCCCCTTTTAAGATTTTCCCTTTTAACTCTGATTTTATGCATTCTACAGTTTGGATCTGAGGATGGGGGGATGTTGACGTTTCCTCCATCCTTTTTTGCTGGGTGAAAATACCATCCAGTAGTAAATTATATTCAAAGACGTCCTGATCCTTTTCAGAATTCTGAAATTACTCAGCCACACCCCCTCTGTCGCTTTCAGAGTATGACCTGGTGTCTCCCTACGAGGTGGACCACAATGGTGACTACGTGTCCCACGAAATCACACACCCCCAGAGGAGGAAAAGGGCGCTGGCCCAGCTCGGAGCTGACTCTCTGCACCTTCGGCTGAAAGGCTTCAGGCATGACTTCCACCTGGATCTGAAAACTTCCAGCAAGCTGGTGGCGCCTGGGTTTCTCGTACAGACTTTGGGGAAGGGGGCCACTAGGTCGGTGCAGGCTTTCCCGCCTGAGGATTTCTGTTTTTATCAAGGCTCCTTGCGATCCCACAAAAATTCCTCAGTGGCTCTTTCGACCTGCAAAGGTTTGGTGAGTACAGCTCTTGGGGCCTGCCGTGAGCCGGGGGGAACAGGGATGTGGGGGAGGGGGCAGGCGACCAGATCTCCCTTGTATTTTGGCTTGTTCTCCCATTATTGCAGTGCAGATTTCTTTGCTCTGTCAAAGCAGGAGGAAAGTTGCCAAGCAATACTTTCAAAATATGTTGGGCCGCTTCCTCTCCCCATTTGGAAACAGCATCCAGGTCCTGTCTTTTGCTGTTGTTGGTCTACAGTGAGCGTGGCAGAGCACTGCAGTTTGAAAACTGTACCTAAGAACTGACATACGGCCAGGTCCAAAGGTTTTGACTTCTTAGGGCATGGTTTCACTCTGACTTACTGGGTGCTCTAACTTTCTGGTCACTACTAGCACCGGAGGAATGTCTTCATTTTGAACAGAGCAGTAGTATTCAGCTGCTTGGCCATGTGCTTGAAAGCACTTTATTTCTGTCATTCTGATGTTGATAACATATTTACAAATTAGAGCATTCATTCCAAACACAGTGATGAATCCATGGCAGGGCAGAGCTGGTCTTATGGGGCTAATGATTCTATTGGTGCTTTCTTCATTTTCTCAGTATCTGAGTTAAACATTAAATTAAACATCCTTAGATGCTTCAGGTGGTCCCCTTTGCTTGGACCCTAGAGTAAGGAGCATCAGGTCAAGTTGAGAAGGTACCTGAATCCCTCGGGCTGCCCTAAGCTGAAGTCCTAATGGCTTGTCTTTTACTTTCCTTAAAATATTTCCATGATTTTGGGGAAGGACAGCTTAGTAAATGCTTAGATTCTTGGACACACATTAATTAGTCAGACACAGATGAGGGAAACAAACAGCAGAGTGAAAACAAATGTGTGGTCAAAACAGTAAGGTCTTCCTCATGTGAAAGGATTGGCATCCAGATTTTTGAACGTTGGTTACATCTCCAGAAAATGATCTAAGTCTGTCTTATTCCTTTCCCACTTTGGAAGGACAGAATTCAGAGTCTACATCTCATAAGGATTTTGTGTGTATGTATTTCTACACTAAAGATGTACAAATGCTATATCCTGTGCATTTTTTTTTAATATTGACATTCTTCTTTTTAGCGGGAATTTGGTATGGGCTGGGCTCACATCTGCTTTCATTTGTGAAAGGCTTTTTGTGTGAGGAGGGACACAGTGGGGGACTGCCGAGGATGGGGTGGCGGTGATTTGGCATGCTTGTTAAGCATGAAGACGGTGTGGTCGGTTTCTCCCATGCTCTCTCAAGAAAAGTAGATCTTCCTTGATGAAAGAGCTGGAACTCTTCAGGCAGTGCACTAAAGGACAATGCCTCTTCCTTGGCTTTCTTCAACAAAGGCTCAGACCAGACATGGAAGCCGTCTGTGCAGTAGGGAGATGTGCCGTGTGCTTCAGAGTTTGTTTGTGGCAATTGGGCGAGGTGCTTGCCTGCATTAACCCAGCAGGGGTGCAGGCTCGTGGGTGCCCCTGGTCTCTGGGAGCCCGGGCTTCCCCGTGACGGCTGAGCTAGGCCCTGGAGGCTGTCCCGTGAATAGAGTTGGCTGCCAGCAGCTTGAGATTGCTGGCTCTCTTTGAACTCAATGGGAATTAACAGCGAAAGCTGTAAATGACAACTACATGAAAGATAAAGAAGTGAGACGAACAGAGAAAAGACTCCCTTGGAAAATAAACACTGGAATGTAATATTTTGGGGACTGGAATAGAAAGCTGTGTGCTTTTACCATGAGTCTTCCCAATAAGTGAATTCCAACGTCAGTGCTATTTTGTCTGTAGATGGTCACTACAAACATGACCTCAGCTAGACTTATGAGTGGGAGATTCAGGGGCATTTGCCGCGTGATGGGACAAATCATAGGCATTTTAAGGAAGAAAAAGGGAGGATTAAGAAGTCCTCTGTCTTTAGCCAGATAATAAAATGATTTAATGGAAATGTCCCTCAAGTAGCTGCCAAGTCTGTTATTCTTTCCTGAGTGATGGTTGCCTCATCCCTCTTCTTTCAAATCTGTTAACACATGAAGAAAAATAGCATACCTTTTACATTAGGTGATGGTTCCTTTTTGTTATCATTGTTGTTCTTGGTTCTTTCAAGTTCTCATTAAAGTTCCAGGTAGCTCTCAGTTAAGCATTTTTTAATTGGGTTTCTAGATGACTCAGCTATCTGATAGGAGTCAGGGGTGTGGTTCTAGTTTATAGTAAATATATGTTCTTAAAGAAGAAAGACAAAACTAAAATGAGCATTTTACTTTCAATCGCATATGAGTAGAGAATCTCATGTGCTTCAGAAGTGTCTCTCGCTGGAGCCTGTCCGCGTTGGGTCCAAGGAGTGTATTGTCTGATGAGAGAATCAAGGAATAGGCGATTTTACTGCGGAGTGATAAAGTAAGGACAAATACAGATGCCAGGAGAACCAAAATGAAGATGCCTCACCCTACCTCGGTGAGAGGCAGCCACGTCAGGGTAGGTTTCTGGAGGAAATACTGTCCAAGCTGCGTCCTTATTGTAGAATTGGGATGTGGTGCCCGTGAATGGAGGAGTAACAGGCAGTCTCGGGGAATACTGTGAACATCTGTCGAGTTCATGGAAGCCTTGATAACACCATCCGTGAGTGTTCAGAGATTAGTATTTGTATATGAAGGCCGAGTGTAGTAAACGAAATAAGATCTGTAAGCCCTAAAATGATTTCTAGAGTCATGCTGGTATTGCCACCAAGTAGATTGACTCAAGATAGTTCTCATTTTGCTAAAAGAAGGTTAATTAAAAAATAGGATCTGTTATACGTGTGTCTGTACCAAAATGACATGACATATCTGTTCTGATTACCAATCACAAGCATATAAATGTATGTCGTACAGTTGGTGCTTTTCAATACTTGTTAAATAGTGGATAGACTTAGGGGCTAATTACAGCATAAGAAACAATGATGATCAATGAGAGCAGCAGAAGGAACGGTAATAACTTAGTGAATGTCATTTGCCAGATACTTGCCTAATAGCTTCCCATTGATTATCTCAGCCTAATGATAACTCTAAGAGATAGGTACTCTTTTTTAACAGCTTTAAGATAGAATTGATATTTATTTATTTTTTGATATATAAATTTGCATACTATAGAGTTTCACGCCTTGAAAATGTATAATTCATTGTTTTTTAGTATATTCCCTGAGTTGTGCAAACATCACCACAATCTGATTTCAGATATTTACATCATCCCATAAAGAAACCCTGTACAGTCCAGTCCGTCCCATTTCTCTCAAACCCTCATCAGTCCTAGGCACCCATTAGTCTACCTTCTGAGTTTATAGATTTGCCTAATCTGCCATTTCTGATAACTGGAAGCATACAATATGTGGTCTATTGTGACTGGCTTCTTTCACTTAGTATACCATGTTCAAGGTTTATCCATGCTGTAACATGTTTAAAGACTTCATTATTTTTATTGGTAAATGATAATCCTTTGTGTACATATGCCACTTTTTATTTTAATGTCTATCAGTTGATGGACATGGTTTGCACTCTCTGCTTATGTGAATAATGTTGCTGTGAACATTTGGATATAGGTTTTTGTGTAGACATAAGCTTTCATTTCTCTTGAGTATATACCTAGAATTGTAATTACTGGATCATGTGGAAACTCTATGCTTAAACTTTTAGGAGATTCTAAACTGTTTTTCACAGTAGCTGCACCATTTTACATCTGCCCAGCAATGTAGAAGTGTTCCAGTTTCTCCACATTCCGGACAACACTTGTTCTTGTCCATCTTTTTTTTCTTATAGACATCCTAGTGGATATAACATGGTATCTCACTGTGGTTTTGATTTGCTAGGTAGAGATTATTGGTTGACAGTTTTGTTGTTGTTGTTGTTGTTTTGTTTTTCCTTCAGCACTTTGAATATTTCATCCTACCGCCTTCTAGCTGCCATTGTTTCTGTTAAGAAGTCTGCTGTTTACCTTATTGTAGTTTTGTTATACTCAAAGCATTGTTTTTCTGTTGCTGCTTTCAGTGTGTCTTTGTCTTTCAACATTCTTACTGTGATGTGTATAGGTGGGGGATCTTTGTATTTATTCTGCTTGGAATTATATGAGCTTCCTGAATGTTCATATTAATATTTTTCCTCAATTTGCAATCTATTTGAGAATTGTTTCCTAAAATATGTTTTTTCTGCTTCTTTCTCTCTCTCCTCTCCTTTGGGACTCTTGCTATTCTTATGTTGGTGTGCTTAATCATGTAGCATGTTTCTCTGAGATCCCATTCATTTTTCTTCATTCTTTTTCCTCTCTGTGCTTCAGGTTGTATAATATCAATTGATTGATCTTCAAGCTCACTGGTTCTCTTCTGGCAGTTCTGTTAAGCTTCTGTTAAGCTTCTACTACCGTTAAGCTTCTGTAGAATTTTTTTTTTTATTTTGGATATTATACTTTTCAACTTTAATTTGGTTCTTTTTATGATTTCTCTTATTATGTATGTTATGAGTTGTTGCTATTAGGCCTTGCTTTAGTTCTTTTGAGACAGTGTCCTCTGGTTCTTTGAACATATTTATAATAGTTGCTTTGGAGTATTTGTCTACTAAGTTAAACATCTGGGTCCCCTCAGAAGCCGTTCCCATTGCCTTTTTCTTTTCCTGTGTATGGGTCACACTTTTCTGTTTCTTTGCATGTCTCATGATTTACTTTGCTGAATACTTAACATTATAATATATTTTAGCAACTCCAGGTTCTGAAAGATTGACCACATACCACCACTCCAGTGCTTGTTGCTGCTGTTTTCTTTCTTACTTGCTTCATGACTCACTCAGTGAAGTCATTTTTCCCTGCAGCATGCAGCTTCCAATGTTGCTTCTCAGAGAGTGCAACCTAGGGCATGTGCACAGTCTTTCTGAGAGCCTATGTGATCTGCCTCTATTGGTATCACAACCAGCTATTACCCCACACTAACGGCTAGGTGATTGCATTTTGTTTTTCCAGCATGCTCGGACATAAATTCCTCCACAGTCTGATTTGGTTATAGAAGTGCTTTGCAGGGTTAGGATGCTGCCAGTTTTTGAGACTCCTCCAACACCAGGAGGGTTCCTCTTGTCTTTCTCCCCAAGTCCCTCTGCTAGACTTCTAGTCAGTGCACTGTTCTGCTTATTGTTATGTGTGCCATGAGCAACCTGCTTCTCTCAATTACTAACAAGTAAGATACCTGTCATTTTTGACAGTGCGATTAGGCATGAACTTTCACACACTGTTCCAAACACAATCATTTCTTTTGAGTGAGCTTCTTATTTGTAGTGCTTGTTTCTCCTGGGCAAAATGTGTGTGCCACGAAACAGGAGCTAAGACTGATAGCATACGTCTCCTCCCAAAGTGACACCCCTACTCTATGAATGGAGCTCTGTGGGAACAGTAGTTCCTGGTCTTCTCTGATTTTACTTCCTGGCTTGAAACCTCTACCTTACAAAGGTTCTGAGTTGGCTATGTTCAGGGATCCATTATTCTCAGCCTGCTGAGCCTGGAGTAGAGCTTCCATCCTATGAGCTGGGACTGCTTAGCAGGAGGGAATTCATGGCCATGCCTGTCTGGAATAGAACTTCTGCAATATAGAACTGAAGGGATAAGAGATGTTGGTGCCTTGTTTCTCCTGACTTGAAAATACAGCCCTGGAATGGGTGTTGAGGGGATAGGGAGCCCTGGTCTTTTTGGAATATGCCTAGAATAGAGCTCTGTCACATTGAGCAGGGGAGAAGGTGAGCATGTGACGAAACCATGGCTCAGATGCCACCAAATTTTACCATTCTTTTACAGATTTACTCAATTTAATTCATTAGATGATTTTCCACTTTTTTTAACTGGAGTATGGGAGAATAAATCCGAAGCTTGGGATGAACACACACACACCCTGCTATATATAAGATAGATAACAAACAAGGACCTACTGTATAGCACAGGGAACTTGACTCAATATTCTGTGATAACCTATATAAGAAAAGATTTTCTATTTTTTATGTCCTTAGGACAGTTTCCAGAGACTTTAAATGGTGGGTGGGTGTGTGTGTTTAATTTTCATCAGGCAAATGGTTGTTTTCATTTGAGAAAGGATTTTTCACTTTCCTTACACTGCCATTCTGGAAGTCAGTCTCTGCTAGATGCTATTATTAGCATATTTTGCAAATAACTGCCCAAAGCTATTTTATTATCCCCATTTTACAGATGATTCCCAAGGTAATTCTTGAAGGAGTGAGATTTTGACCTAAGATGACTGACTTCAGAACCAGCACTTTAAATCACAATACCATTTTGCTTCCCTTGAACATGAGGTCATTGTTGCACTACAGGGACCTACAAGATCATTTACATGGATTTCCATTGCATCATCCTTGAATACTCTCTAAAGTGTAATGATGTTCTCATTTGGCTTCCACCTCAATGCCACCTTCCTCAGCATCAAGCCCTCTCTGAATGTAGTGGGCCCATTTTTAATATATAAGGCCCTTCTATTAATATACATGAATTAATTCCATAATTATTTATTTACAGGTTTGTTTCTTTATACCAGACTGTGAGTTCTTGAAGAGATATTGTTTTATTCATCTCTGTATCCCCAAATTCCTGTTAATACTAACCAAGTTCTCTTTTTTCTTGCAATGAATGACTGTATTTCAAACTAACAAACAAAAAATACATCTTCTCGACCTCTATTTAATGATACGTATAAATATAAAATTCATTTTATAATTCATTTCATGTAATTTCCTTTCATGGCTAATGTCAAATAATCTAAATTTTCTTTTGAAGCACAGTTTATTCAAAAATGGTCTAATCAATAAGATTTCTGACAAACTATTTTTAAAAACTCCCATTGTCAATACCTTAAATGAGGTTTCTTTGGAAATATTTTGTGTTGCATGTAACAGGATTAGATTTTCTTAAAGGATTTCATGCAAGTTCTGTACTTGGATTAATAATTTACCAGAAAAAAAAAAGAACAATATCAAATCTATCATCTGTTCTTGGTACAAAATCGGCATGAATTTTAGTTCCTCTTGTGTAATTTGTGAAGGCAATAATGCATAGGGTACACACCACTTCTCCTAAAATCTAATTATTCTCTTGTTTTCAGTAGTGTTGGAAACAGTTCTCAGTTCAGTTTGAGAATTCCCTCACTTGGTTGAAGACTTACTTGGGGCCCTGGTTTGAATTGTACTAGGTTTTATTTCCAGACACAAACTCCAGGGATTCTCTGGAAACTCTAGTCATTGAGATTTTTCCTAAAGCACCCAATAAATCCTAGGCAACTGTCTGAAATGTTGCCAAATTTTCAACTGACTTTAAGAAGTGTTCTTGAACCGGAAAATAAAACAGGAGCAGAAAGGAAGAACCAACACAGAAGATGGTTAGAAGGACTAATATGAGTTTTAAAAGAAAAGTATCACTATCTGAGAAGGCCAGTGATGGCATACCAGTTGAAAATAGGTCAGTCTTAGGAGGCATACAGGAAAATTGTAGAGAAAAATAAGGTTTTGGGGTAAAGCATGGCCAAAGCTATTGATTATTAAGAAATTTAAAAGGTGGACGTGGGGAACTAACTGAAAGTACTGAATCATTACATAAATTTCTGCTGATTACTTAAGAATAAATATAGTATAAATCTTTAAATTGACAGAATGGAATGTGTTTCATTATTAGAACTAGATCAAAGTAACATATCTAAGATAATATTTTATACTTGATGTGACCAGACTTTTCTATTAGATAACCATTAATTGTAAACAGAAATGAGATGATTGGATATGTTTAAGTATAAAATCTATGGTTTTGTTCCATTTCCCTTATTTTTCAAGTGATGAACCTGAGAATCAAAGCAATGAACCTGGAGTGGCTTGGCCAACATTACAAAGCCAAGTAGGGTTCAGGAAGGTCTAGGATGTATGCCTTTAGATGATCTGTCCAGCGATATTTTCATTGAAACAAACTGGATGCTATTACTTTTCATGATAGTGAGGAGTCAATTGAAGACTTTAAATGTTGGACTATGTACCAGAGACTTTAAAGATAAAGCAAGGGAGTCCTTGGTGCGGAGCTGTGGGGCAAGTAGCATTGGGGAGAGGACAGGGTGGCAGGCTTCCCTCTGGGCAGTGTTTGGTGCTCTCGATGCCCTTGTGTCGGGAAGTACATGCTTCTCTGTGCGGCAGCTCTCATATGGACACTCGCTGTGGCCAGTAGAATATTTGCTGTGAGGCTCACCTCCACAGCCAGCATGCCCAGGATTTTCTTCACGGCCAAGGTTAGCCCGAGAACAGCCATACGAGCCCCTTGGAGGGGCAGGACTGTGATCCCTGCGGTTGTTTCCTCCAAGGGATGACGCAAGTCTGGCATTTTGCAAAGCGCAAGGACACCTTGAAACCTACTTTTTAGAGAGTGGTCATTTAAGAGAAAGTCCAGGCCAGAGAGAGTAAACGAGGAGCCCAGAGGAAACCAAGCTCTTTAAAGCAAGATGCTGTCTTGCCTGGGGTCCAACCAGAGCAGCCTCCCTGTGCCTGCTTAACGCACATGGAACGTTTTTCTTCTTCTCACGTCACTCTCACCATAAGGACCGCCCTGATCCCCCCTCATCTACAATCACCTGTTTATCCCCCTCTACACATACTTCCTCTTGCCTTCCCTGCTTTATTTTTCTACTCAGTATTTACCATGATCTGTATTAATCATAGCCCAGTTAGGAAACAGAAACCATACAGCTTAATTGAGAAGAGAGAATTAGTACAATGCACTCTCGCTGTTAACGAACTGAAAAAGGAAGAAGAAATACCCCGACATCACAGGATAGCACGTGCAGGAAGCAGCCACTGGACCTAGAGCTGAGGCGCCAGGGAAGAAGCTGCGGTTATTAAAACCGAGATACTTGGAGCTAGGCTCAAACTCCTCAGCAGGAGGAGCAGGCCAACTGGTGCCGGGATGGGAGGGAGCATCTTGCCGCTGGTTTTTTAAGTCAACTGTAAACTGTGACCAGCTGCTGTTATTAGAACGAACTGCCACTTGACAGGAACAGGAAGCAGACAGGAAGTCCATGTTGGGCAGACGGGAAGTCCACAGGCGGCAGACAGGAAGTCCACAGGGGGCAGATGGGAAGTCCACAGGGGGCAGAGCGGAAGTCCACAGGGACAGACGGGAAGTCCACAGGGGGCAGAGTGGAAGTCCATGGGGACAGACAGGAAGTCCACGGGGACAGATGGGAGGTCCACACAGGCAGATGGGAAGTCCAGGGGGGCAGACCAGAAGTCCACAGGGAGCAGATGGGAAGTCCACAGGGACAGAAGGGAAGTCCACGGGGACAGACAGGAAGTCCACAGGGGCAGACAGGAAGTCCACAGGGTGCAGACAAGAAGTCCCTGGGGGCAGACAGGAAACCCACAGGGTACAGACAGGAAATCCATGAGGAAGAGATAGGAAATGCACAGGGGGGCAGATAGGAAGTCCACAGGGGCCAGACAGGAAGGAACAAGGTCTTTTTCTGTCCATTCCCTCATTATGTTGGCTATTGGCAGAGGTGAACAGAGATTGGGGGCAAAGCAGAAATAGGGTTTGTAGAGTTCCAGCCCCAATATCACAAAACAGAATTTAAAAGGGGAGTTAGGAGCTGAGGATGGTTTCTTAATACCAGTAGGCTATCCATGCTAAAAATTGAAAGCATAGCAGGTGTTTATGTCTGACTTTTTCTTGTTTTATCCCCAACACTTTCAATAGCGCCTGACACATAGTAAAGCCCTCAATAAAAGTGTATTCAACAAATTATTCTTTAATGGAGACACTGGAATTCCGGTGCTTTACAAAAATCATTTGCACAGCCACTGGTTTGAAGGGGTGGGGGGAGGAGAAACAAAAAGCTAAAATAGCAGGGACATCCCAGCCCTATCTCGGGAAGGGGCTAGCCCTTAAGAAATAGACCTCACCAGGCCTGATGGCAGGCTTATTCCAGTAAGGGGATGGAGCTGTCAGACCCTGTGCACGCAGACATTCCTCCCCTATGATGGGCTGTTCTTGCCCTTGTCCTTGACTTGGTTAAAATTAAGTCCGGTGTGTAGCTTGCCTGGAGGGAGAAGCAGCACAGCATTTCCTCAGTAGGCTTGGAAATGGTATTTCATGATTTATTACACAGGAATAAAAAGTGACACTCAGGGGCTCGTGTGTGTGTGTGTGTGTGTGTGTGTTTAGCACCTGCGAGTTTGGTTACTCTAAACCAGGGGTCCCCAACCCTGGTACCAGTCCGTGGCCTGTTAGGCACAGGCCACACAGCAGGAGGTGAGCGGTGGGCGAGTGAGCGAAGCTTCACCCGTACTTACAGCCGCTCTCCATCACTCACCTCACTGCCTGAGCGCCGCCTCCTGTCAGATCAGTGGTGGCATTAGATTTTCCTAGGCGTGTGACCCCTACTGTGCACTGTGCATGTGAGGGATCTGGGTTGCACACTCCTTATGAGAATCTAATGCCTGATGCTCTGAGGGGGAGCTGAGGCAGAGATGCTAGCGCTGGGGAGCGGCTGCAGATCCACGGTATCATCAGCAGAGAGGTCTGAATGCACAGAGACCACGACAAGTCAGCTGCTGGCAGACTCACATCAGACCCCTATCCGTGAGTGGCAAGTGAAAACAAGCTCAGGGCTCCCACCGATTCTGCATTATAGTGAGTTGTATAATTATTTCATTATATATTACAATGTAATAATAATAGAAATAAAGTGCACAATAAATGTAATGCACTTGAATCATCCCGAAACCACCCCCTCCCCGTCCATGGAAAAACTGTCTTCCACGAAGCCGGTCCCCGGTGCCAAAAAGGTTGGGGATGGCTGCTCCAAACCGCTCACGAAGGAGACATTGGAGCATCGTCATCTTAGGGCTGAGGCCAGGCTCGGTATCAAAGTGAATGTCTACGTGCAGTGGAGTCTTGTCTTTGCTTGTTCTGGACGACAGCCATGCTCAGTAATCCCCCCCCCCCCCCACTCTCAGGCTCCCTGAGCCTCAAAACTCATCTGAAGCCACTCCTTGCATTTGCTCTTCTGTCTGCACTCCAGTCCCCTGTTATCCCAAGTTTGTGTCATTTTTACTAATTTTGATTCCTTTGTCTAATAGCAGCACTCATCCTTTGTCCTTTAGTGCACATATTTTTCACTCCTCAAGGATTTGTCTCTAATTTTTCAAGAACGACATGTGTTTTAAAGACATTAAATTAAGTAAATCCACTATTTTAAATGAGTAGCAAAATCGGTGCTAATTTCATACTCTATTTCTGTGAAACCATAGGAAAACTAAATAAAAATATCTCATTTGAAAATCACAATCTAAAGAAATGCAGGCAGGATTCTTATTTTTTTGTATAGTTGACAGTAAATGGGTGTATCTAGTAAGGTATGCACTGTCAAAATGTTGATAGTTACCACTTTTGAAACAAAAATTAAACTGAGACAAACTAAAAAACAAACAAAAAAACTACACACTGTTACCAGATTTACGACGATGTTAAAATAACTGGCTGCCTTTAGTTAAAAAATGGTACTAAAATGACAGAAAGCTTCAGCAGGCAATGACCAGTTACTCCATCCCTTAAAACATTAGAAATTTGGAGTAAGACATGTAAAGTAACATGTAGTTTAAGTAATTGGTGATTTCTTTCAGTATGCAAAGCCTGAGAAAAATATTTGCCATGATGACTTTAGGATCATTTCATTTCATCATGGATTAAATTTTCATGTGAATACATTGTATCCTTTTCTCTTGGGTGAAAAAGTGGGGACTGCCCCTTAAATGCGATAAGGCCGTATTTAAATTTATACGTGTTGGGAACACTTTGAAAGAAGATTTTTAGTTTTGATAAGGCTTCAGAAGTAGCCAGGGCCTCCATGCATGGTAGTTCAAGTTGGGTCCTGGGAACTGTGAAGAGACCTGGAGAAGGAGGGGGTCAGAGTCCGTTCCATGAAAGATGAGGCCACCTCCTGCCCTTCTCCTACTTCCCTTCAGAGAGCAACCTCAGTGGAGGCTGAAAAGCATAGTTCTGATCTCTTCATCCCCTTACTCTTTATGTGCCTGTTGCATTCTGGGGAAACCCCACATCCTCCATATGGCTGATGATGCCCTTGGGGTCTGCCCTTGCCTGCAACTTCAACTTCATAGGGGAACCTCTCCAGGCTCGAGTGGCACCAACTTACTTCTTTCAAAATAAGGCTGAGCTCCTCACCCCATCAGGGCCTTAGCAGATGCTGTTCCTTCTGCCTGGAACACAATTCCCATCCTTCTTCTTCTAGTTAAGCATCATTTGGAAAGACAGTCCCATGAGTACTTCTCTGATGCTGCAGACCAGGGCAGATTCCCTTGCAATACATTCATGACTCAACTTGTTTTTCTCTTTGAAAGGAATTATCCCAATTTAATTCTTATTTTGGTTACTGGTTTAGTATTTTCCCCTTTCTCCCAATAAATAGTCAGCATCCTAAGGGTAGTGCTAACTGTCAGAATCCTTTAAGGATCAGAGTACCCCGCAGTGTTCCTGGTCCTTGGAAGGAGCTAGATAGATGAGTGGAGGGGTGTGTGTATGGATGGATGGGTGGATGGATGGACAGATGGATGAATGGATGGATGGATAAAGGATCCTGGTTTCAGATACTAGTTCCAGCTCTGCTGCAGAAAGTTCCTGTTTCCAGAGAGACGGTGCAGTGACTGTGAGAAGCTCTGTCTAGAAATGGCTCTAAGTTGAGTTTGGACAGCATGCATTTCCCACGAACCACACAGATCCTAACCTGTCTGCTGAGGCCCTGGGAGTGGATTTCCACAGCAACAAAGAACAGAGCAAGTGCTATTCACATTCAAGTAGTCTCAGAAAAGCCCATCAGCAAGTGAACACTTCGCAGTCCCAACCATATGAGTAACTTTTCTAATGACTGAGAGTATCTCTAAACAAATTCTATAAAAGAAACACTGCAATATACTTAGGCAAAAAGGTATAATTTATATAAAATACAATTTAAGAAACCAAATGTCATTCATCCACCTCTTAGCTCTTTATGCCTGCTACACGAGCATAGAGACATTGCAGTTGCTGTGTCTCAGCTTCTTGGACATATGTCTTCTTTAATTATTAAGCTTATGACCAGGATGGATTGCCTATCACACATGACGGTTTCTGAGAAAGGATTTTCTTCCCTCCATGAATCCTTCACAAAACGTAATGCAGCTAATGTATTCTGTATTAACTTCCAGGGTTCTCATAAAACCATAAAAATTTTTTTCATATTTACTTTGTTTAGTTAGTTAAGATAACATAAACATTAACAATTGTTTTATCAAAATCCAGAAGCAAGCTAGTGAATAGCACTTTGGAGCAGCTCAGTTTAAGGGCCGTGGTAGTTTTCCAGACCAGTAAGTGAAGGAAAAAGCATGAATTCACGTGTGAAGGACGATACCTATTTAGACAGACATTCAAATAAGAAAGAGTAAAATGACTTCTTAAGATAGGAAAATGGGAAATCAAATGAAAAACGTAGCCTGTGGAATCACACAAGTCTTGTTCAGTTCTAACTTCTCTTAGTGCTAGCCAAATGGTTCACCACTGTCCTTTGGTTTCTTTAATTTGTAGATAATCTTGGCCTCATAGGGTCACATGAGGATTGAGTGAGACAACATATATATGAAAAGCCTCAGCACAGGGTTTCTAGTAGGAGTTGAGCAAGTATCTGTTCTCAGAAACCCCCTCCCCCATTACTAAGCTATGAAATGCAGATTAAAACCTAATTAGAAGGTGACCACACACATTGTCATGCAAGCAAATTCAAGTGAAGTTAAAGGACCCAGAGGTGGAGTTCCACTGACTTTCAGAGAAGACCCACAGATAGGATGGGAATAGGAGTAGAATCCTTTCATTGGTATTTACACTAAAACTTTTTGGGTGATTTATTGAAAGCACTTAGGATGATTAAAAGACATACCATTTAAGCAGGCAATTTAAAATGCAAGAGCGCTGTTTATGCACTTTTTAGAAGCGTTGCTGATGCCCACACATGGGAAAGAAAGTTGTCCATTCCCAACACCTGGGAGATGACTTTGTGCTTACAAGGTATCATAAATGAGAAAAGTGCCCAGAATAGCTTACATCTTGGCTTCGTATCCCCCCCTGCAGCAGCCAGAGGAGCTATAAACTTGTTTTAGTTGCAGAGATTCTCTCTAACTGAAGCTGGGGGAGTTTTGACTATTCCCTTTGCAGGTCATCATTAGGTAATAAAATAAAGAGTGATGGATTGCAGAATAATAAGCCAAAAGAGAAGCTAGGATATTTTATAGCACCAGTCTATGTCTAGTTGAAATGTCCAAGTATGTGTAGAAGGCTTTGGAGAATAAATGGTAAGTGTTTAAATATGTAAGGACTGTGCTGTGTAAGCATGGCATATGTGAAAACAGAAGTCGTTGTATGTTTCTTAAGGAGGTCAGTGATATAAGTTGGCCTTTTCTTAACCACTTAGTACCATTATTCTGAATTTCTAATATTGCTTTGATGGATACCATAATTATATGTTTACTACTTTAATACATTTTTGGATTTAATATAAATCATAGTTTCCTTCCTCTGCCTTTAATAATCCAATCTGTTGTCCACTGAGGAGTAGCTTATGGGTTGTATATTCTCATAAAATTGAGCTTATTAATCCCCAGCTCTTTCAAGTGTCCCGTTATCAACCCTCTGGAAAGACAGAGCAATACCTGTGTCACACCTTTCTCTACTCAAGGATTAGGAGCCACTTTGTTTATGAAAATTTTAGAGGAATGACTTATGCCCACATATTTGAAAGGGACCCACATCTAAAGTCTCAAAATGACTGCAGCCCCAAGCTGTGGTTGGTGCAGGGGCTTCGTGGGACAACAGTTTCCTTTTGAAACTCATGAAAATAATGAAAATACTCTCTACATTGATTTAAAACTTTATAAACTTAACAAAACAAAACAAAACCCCAGCTTCACTTCAGGCCTGCGTCACGCATGTGCATCAGGGGGTGGAGAATGGGTACACCCAGCTTTCAGCCTCACCAGGAAGGCTGAGTGCCCCGGGGACCCCTGTGCCTTTCTGTGTAAGAAACAACACACATGTTTGAAACGATTTGGCCACTTCTGTCTTAAAATGTGACGTACATGAGTAAGAATAATTTGAAAGTTTCACAGATTGCAATTTAAATGTAAACATCTCTTAAGAGCCCATCATTTAAAATTCAATTGTTGAATGGCAGTTTTCAGCCACATAGATTCTAGTATGTTACCTATGTTATTGTTTATATATGTATATACACACTATGTACTATACTGTATACTAGGATAACATTAGGAGTTAACATCCGTTCTATCCAACGTGAATGTCCAGCTATGAAGTCCAAGCATATTAATTACATTTTGACATTGATCATGTTCCGCTGTATAGTTTGCAAATTAATCCTCTCATATGGCAATTATTCGTAGTTCAGATTTCTCCTTTATCTCATACCCTCTTTGTTTGATCTTGGTTTCAAAGTCAACCCCAACCAATTCCTCCCTTCTCTGGTTTCAAGCCCTTTCATCTATGCTTTGTCAAGGTGTGACTGCTCCAGGCTCTGTCAGGGCATGGAGTGGACATGACACAGCTGTTGTAGATACAATACACACGTGGGTAAAGTTGTAGGATCCCTAATCGTAGTAGACAATTTAGTCTTGTATTTGTCAAACGTAGAGACAGATGTATCAGGAGGTTCTGGCCGCTATTGCCATCATGTTTCGTCGGATCCTGGTTGGAGAATTCCTTTTACGATGAGCTAACTTTCCAAACTCCTGTGGTGTTTTCATCATCTTCCATTCATGTGTTCTTTCCACTACTATTTTTTTCATGTTAATCATCTCACATCCCATATTTCCAGCTCTTGCCCAGATGGGTAGCCCCTGGCAATATTGATATTTTTTCTATCATAGGAAAAGCAGACACAATCTTAGGCTTTGACCCGCTTCACTTTGGTGGTTCTTTGGAAACGGTGGTCCCACCGTTCCCTGCAAACAGACAGACGAGGGTGGGGGCACGTTATGGTTTCCTAGAAAGGCTGTTTAACTCACTTACTTCCTCTTTCAACCTACCAATTGCTTTTCTCCAACTCCTAAACCAGAGGTTTGGGGAAAAAATCTGAACATAAAATTTTTCTAATGCTCAGTGTACCTGGGTACCAATGTGTCACCATCTTGAAATGTCCTGCTTGCAACCTATGTTCCATGTTTGGTTGTAATGGAGGAAACATATGGTGAATTCTGCTTTTTTACCACAGGAGCATGTATGTTAAAGTATGTGTCAATGATGCAATTTGAGTAGTTTCAAATAAAACATGAAAAAGCACCTGTTATAAATAGGGAGAAATATTGATATAAAAGCAGTCACTTACTGTATACCAGGGCAGGCAGTTGTGCAATCAGATTCATTGCATACTTACTGTTGCATTTCATTATGTTAACAATACGAGGAGAATCTTTATTTTCAATTGTGAATAAGAGAAACCTGAGGGTCAGAAAGATTTTGTAACCTTCCCACAGCTGCCATCCCACAAGCGACAGAGCCCAGATTCCAGGCCATGGCCATGGGCGAACCTCCCCACCAGCACCCTTGTCTCCTCCAGGAACATTCTTCCTCTGTCTCCTTGGCGTTTAATTGACCGGTTGGGCAACAGTGGATCTTGTCAGCACAGGAAGAAGTTAGATGTACAAAACCTGTGCCTTTAATCACTTTGATGCCTGCATGGGGGACAGCCGTGCAGTTCTGCACTGCCTCGCTCAGATGGCATGATTCCTCCAGAGAACTTTGGGGACTTCTGCATCCTTTATAGCTCTAGTGGTTACCAGCTCACATGATTACACGATTTAGTGATGAAAGACCATAAAGACAGACAGAGAATATATGTTTAAAGCATTTTTAATCCAAAACTAATCAAGGAAGGCTACAGAGATGTACGTTCATAAACAGTGGCTGGTCCCTGTAGTTCGGCCTAATGCACAGCTAGCAGGCACAGAGTCTTTCTTAAGGATGTGACAGCAGTGTTTCTAACAGCATTATTTCTTTTCCATGTGGTTGAGCCAAAAGTGTGTGTAGAGAATTGGCAAAAGGGCAGCCTCCGGGGGCTTCATGATCAGAGCTGTAACAGGCTGACCGAGAGAAATGAATGTCTCACCTGCAGGTGACTGAGAGAACTGGTCCCGGGCATTCTCTTTTTTAATTTCTCGTGTGAAGAAAAAAAATGCATAATTTGCCCAGAATCATCTTTGTCAATGAAATACACACATACATACTCATATACACTGCTTTCAAAAAACTGTTCTTCCAGAAACTTTTCAACCTTCTGGATTATAGTTTTGGTTGTTTGGGAGGTAACCTGAGCTCAAAAACTTCACAGGCCCAAGAGCTGCCCTATAAACACCAGGCCTATGATCTGACCAGAGATGTGGAGTTCTTGTGTATTGATCACCTTCTGTGTTTCACACTCTTACTTAATTTTTAATCATAATATTGAATCATAGTGTTTGAGCAGCGTCTTAGACTTCTGCAGAGCTTGACATGTGGACTTTGAGTCTTCCCATGGGGAGCACGCCCAAGAGTTTCAGTGTGCTGACCTGTAGAAGAGCTGGTTACCTGAGGCTGGCCCTCAGTCTTCAGCAGTCATTACTTTATGTGCGTGACTTGTGTGAAAATGATGCCAGAGGTCAGCGAGTCAGCAGGTACCACGGAGTCACTGGCTGCTACATCCTTTAAGGCAGCTGGATGTTTCCCATCCTCTGTTGTCTATTTGGCAAACTCTTTAAGGATACACCTGTTATTTTAAAAAAATGTACAAAAAACCAGAAACACATTACTATGTAGAAAAGAGATAACCAACAAGGACCTACTGTACAGCACAGGGAACTCTACTCAGTACTCTGTAATGACTTATATGGGAAAAGAATCTGAAAGAGTGGATATACGTATAACAGATTCACTTTGTTGTACACTGGAAACTAACACAACATTATAAATCAACTATCTCCAATAAAAATTAAATTTAGAAAGACACACCAATTTTTTAATAAGCAGGACTAAATTGTGATGTATAGGCATGTATACTTGAATATTCAAAGCACAAGAAATTTAAAAAACTAGTTACTATAAAAATAGTAATAGTGGTTGCTTCTAGGGGGTCACTGAGGGGTTCGGTTTGAACCTGGACACAAAGAGGCTTGTGAGATGTATGGAAATGTTCTATTTCTTTGCCTGAGTGGTAGTTATTTTATCTTATAACTCATTATAAATGTATAATTTATGTGGGTTTTCTTTTCTATATTTGTGTTTTATTTTATAATAAAATAACAAAAAATTTTAAAAAAATTAATAAACAATGTACAAAAAAACTCCCAAGTAGGTGAAAGTCCACCTGAGCCATAATCCCCCTCTGCTGGGTTCTTACCCAAGGGACTGACGCCGGAAGGATTTGAATCACAGTCGAGAAACACTCATTGAGCACAAACGATTATGGGAGAGAAAATGTAGGTGACCCTCATCTATGTGGGGGGCTCTTTGGAGGCTGAGAAAATTGAAATGGGAAGTTGTGGAGGAGGCTAAATCAGCAGTAATACCGGTGTGCTTGCATGATCTCCAACAGCCGTCTGCCACTCTCAGGACCACAGGCTTAGTCTGCGCTGCAGCGCTGTTTTCCAGGCTGAAGGAGAGGAGGACAGAGCTGATCCTCAGCTAACTGGGACTTGCTTTCTCTGAGCCACCATGGGAATCGAATCCTTTCCTCACTGGCTGGCAAAGGCACCTGGCCACACGGTGGTTTAGAGAAACCAGCTATGAATCACAGGAAGGATTTGATTTCTTGGCCTGGTTTGTTTTCCTTATTTGTTGTTGTTTGTCTTATTTTTTTTTTTTTATCCCTATGGAAGTGATGGATCTGCCCAGATTTTCTGTAGTGAGCTGTCTCCTTGAGAGGGTGCTATTTGGAAGACCCCCTAGGTTTTTATGGACCAATTTTGCCATAGTGTTTTCAATGCTCTATTTTTACCAAAAAAAAGAAAAAAAAAAAGAGGTGGTATTTGCCTAATATGTTCTTGATAACAACTTAATGAGAAGGCATTCTATTTTGTTTTTACAAATCATGGTGCTATTATTGTTTATTTCCAATCTACTGTTTAACGTAAGAATATGTAGCACATATCAGTTCAATTCTACTATTCTTATGTGACCACTTAGAGTTTTTATTTGCAGTTAAAATTCAAAACAGTGTAACAGAGAGTACAAACCACAAGGTGTAACACGTCAGTTTGGTTAAGAGCAAATTCTATTTCATAAATGAAATGTTTTTACTAAATTTGAATACTTTAAAATTGAAATGTATTTTTCTTTTTAATGGTTAACTGTCTAAAGAAGAAATCAAGAAAATTTGTTAAAAAAGAAAGCGTTCTAAAATGGGCTATTTTGAATATGCATTACCGTGTTACAATGATCATGCGATTTGAGCTAACAGCCTGGAAACAGGATTGGTCGTAACTTTCATAACCCCTTCGGGACTCTGACATGTGTATGAGAGTATATGCAGTCATATATATGACTGAGGCTGGAATTTGTGAATGGTCAGATTTGGTATCCATAGAGACGGATGTTTAAAGGAACTGCCTGGAAGGTTACATGTGTAACAGAAGTCGTGTCAAACACACAATGTTGGTACAAATGACCATCCCAGGCCACGCCTTCCAAATGGCATTATGAGGCCATATTGATACTGGTGTCTGATGTCAACTTGCTTGAAAACAAGGAAACTTAGTTATAACAAACTTCACACAAAGTTGAATTGTGTCTTAGCAAGTTGTTCAGTACATGGTAGACATCTGACAAAACTGTATGACCCCACAGGGATCTCGCCTGTCCTGCTCCCTGTGCGCAGGGCTGGGAAGTGAAAGATGCCAGGTGAGCACAGGGTGCACGGGCCTTGGCCTTGGAGATACAGACAGTGGGCGTGTCGCAGTGTCAGGTCTATGAATCTCATTAAATGTGCACGTTGTCACAACCCCCACCCAGACCTGCTGGCTCAGAACATTGGGGTGGGGGAGGGGAGCGTGGGTTTTGATGGACGGAAAGGAGAGGATCCTCACGGACAGAGAGTTCTTAGAGTCATGGCTGGATATGCAGACTCCATAAGCGATGCCCTCAACCTACCCGTCCCTCCTCAGGAAAGTGCGTGAAGCTCCTACCGTGTGTCTGCAACAGGGAGTCCACAAAGGCAAAGCTCATTCCCTGTGCTTCGCCAGGTCCAGGGACAGCAGGGAGGAGACGGGTGAAGAATTGATTTCAAATGTTCATCACCATAGCGACAGCATTCGTGAAAGTGGTTAAATGAAATGGAACAGATATTTTACATTCAGTCTCGCAATGTCCCACGTGGATGGTGGGGAAAGCGGCTCCAGCACGCGCCGTGCTCCTGGCCCTTGGGCTGCCTGCGGTCCCTGGTCTTCATTGGCAGCTTCTGTGTTCTCTTGTGAGGAACCTGACCCTTTAGAGGGCCCTGGAGTCCAGGCTGTGCTGGTTGTTAGGTGGGTTGTTGCCAAGGGCACGTCTCTGAGTGACTTCTCTCCACTGTGTACCCGGGAAGCCCCACGGTGTGGAGGGAATGGCCGGCTGGGAGCCCAGCTGTCCTGCCTGCTGCCCTGTTCAGGTCACACTCCTGGAGCCTCAGGTTTGTTTCATTTTCTAGATGCTTTACTGCGGTATAATTCACATAAGAGAACGTCACTGCTTCCAGTGCACAATGCAGTGGTATTTTAGTAAACGTACAGCATTGTGCAACCGTCTCCACCATCCAGTTTTAAACCATTCCCATTGCCCCAGAGAGAACCCTTGTGCCTGGCAGTCACTCCCTGTTCCCACCCCAGCCTGGCAGCCACTACTCTGCTTCCTGCCTCTGTAGTTTGGCCTTCTCTGGACATTTCAGAGCAATGGAATCACATGATGTGATACGGCTTCCTTCACACCGCATACTGTTGGATTCATCCACAAGTACTGCATGCCTTTTCACTGCTGAATGGTTCTCCTTTTTAAGGATGTGCCGTATTTTCTTCACCCATTCACTCGCTGATGGACGTTTGGGTTGGGAGAGCCTAATTTTCTTTATCTACAGAAACGATCGCTACCTTTCAATTCAGTTCTGAGGATTATTGATAGTAAGATGGTATCCAGTCCCTGGGACAGAGGCAGGGGCATGGTAGGTAAATGACTATCATCAGTATTAACAAGATTCACAGGAATATGATGTCACAGTCCTGGAACCCCGAGCTTAAAGGGCACTGTTGTGAGAGACTAGATATCAACACCAAAACCAGTGGGGAAGAGAACTATCCCCAGTGGTGCAATTAAATAGAAAAAACAGCTGATTCATGAGCTAAGTGTCAACTTGATGAGCTCATAACAGAATTCTCCTAGAGCCAGCAGCCTGCTGCCACGGGGGAAGGGTGCCGGGATCACCCACTGGGATGGATTGAGTGTGTGCGGAAAAACTTGGATGATTTCAGCAATGGCTCGTAGATGCAAGTGACAACACCCCAGGGACCCATGGCCTGTGATGAGAAACATATGTGGCCACCCCGCCTCGAGACTCCGGCTGACTTCTCTGCGCTGACCACGCAGCAGTGGCTGTCCAGCTCTGCTGTGACCCTCGCGAGCTGCTATTGGCCCCTTGGTCCTTGTTTCCCAACCTGCACAAAGTCATACACAGGCTTTTCCTCCTCTCCCTGACGCTTTCCATGTGCTGCCCTCATTCTTCCAAAATATCCACTGGAATCTTGATTGACATCCTTAAAGTATCTTTTTTTGCCACCTTTGAAGTGTATATATTTAATCTGCATAGGCATCGTGGGAAACAGCGGTAGATTTTTCCTCTGTTTGCAAAGGAAGGAACTAGGTCTCAGGACACACACACACACACACACACACACACACACAGGTGCATGTGTGCACTCACCCTCTGAAGAGAGGCAGAGTCAGAACTTGAACCAGAGCTTTGGCCTCAAGAGCTGCCACTGGCCATTGCATCCCTGCAGCACGAGGCTGGGGTTTAACATCTGCTCTGCCCTTAAGAGCTGCTTCCCCCTTGTCACTCCAAACTGAAAGGTGAGGAAGAGCCAGGCCAGTCGACGGCTGGGGGAGGTGTGCGCAGGAAGCAGGACGAGTGGGTGCCAGGGCTCTGAGGCTAAAGGGAGCCTAGGTGTTCCTGAGACTGCAGTGTAGCTGGTGCAGCAGAGACATCCTGAGCCCAGGGGAGGTGGCAGGAGCACAGCCTGGAAGGAAATCCACACAGGTCAGAGGGTGAGGCTCTGGCAATTGTGACTGCAAGGTTGTAAGTAGTTAGTGATCTGATGTATGCCTCTTTCTCCCCCCAAAAATGTAGAGAAAGCATTGGCAGGAGGGCAAGAGTGGAAGCAGAACATGGTAAACGTAGCCCTCTGGGGGAGACGGTGGAGTCGGGATGCAGGGACGAGCCCAGGGAATTCTCGTGTCCCCTCTGTCTGATGGGCTGGAAGAGATTTCCAAGACCGTGTGTCCCATTTGAGCAAGGCGTGGCTGAGTTATGATTCATATGATTATTTGGTGAATCTATCACAAGTGGATACTTTGCAGAGAACATGACATGAGCTGATGCTGCGTAGGGCCCCAGGGCCGCTGCAGTGGCTCTTCCCTTTGCCTGGCCCACAGCCTTCCCTCTGGAAGCCTCACAGCCAGCTCTTCACCCGTCAAGGCCTTTGCTGAAATGCCACGTTCTCGATGAGGCCTGCTTGGCTGCCCTATGTAAAACTGAAACCCTCTTTCCTGTACGTCTGGTATGCTTCTTCATTCTGAGTTACTTTTTAATAGAATTTATTTTTAGGGCATTTTTAGCAAAACACAGAAAAATTGAGTTCAGAGCGTTCTCGTACACCCCCTGCCCCCACACATGCACAGCCTCCCCTGTTATCAACACCCCCCCACCACATGGTATATATGTTACAGTCGATGAACCTATACTGACACATCACAAACCCCCACAGTGCACAGTTTACGTTAAGGTTCACTCGGTGTTGCACACTCTAGGGTTTTGAGCAAAGGTATAAGGACGTAGCCATCATTACAGTATCGTATAAAATAGTTTCACTGCCTTAAATATCCTCTGTGCTCTGCCTATTCATACCTTCTGCCCCACTAACCCCTAGTAACACTGTTTTTTTTCTTTTTATTGTCTCCATAGTTTTGCCTTTTCTAGAATGTCATATCGTTGGCATCGTACAGTATATAGCCTTTTCAGATTGGCTTCTTTCACTTATTAATATGCATTTAAACTTGCAGCCCGCCTTCTCATGGCTTGATAGCTCATGTCGTGCTGAGTAATATTCCACTGCCTGGATGCACCCGTTAGTTCATCCATTTACCTTCTGAAGCACATCATGGTTGTGTCCAAGTCTTAGCAGCTATGAAGCTGCTAGAAACATCCTTGTGCAGGTTTTGGTGTGGATATAAAGTTTTCACCTCTTTTGGATGAATACCAAAGAGTACAATTACTGGATCTTATAGTGAAATTTTGTTTGGCTTCGTAATAAACCTCCAAACTGTTTTCCGAAGTGGCTGCACCATCCTGGATCCCCATCGGCAGTGAGGGAACGTTCCTGTTGCTCCACATCCTCGCCAGTATTTGATATTGTTGGTTTGGTGATTCTTCCAGGTGTGTAGTGGGATCTCATTGTTTTTAACATATGATGACATATGATGTGGACCATCTTTTCATATGCTTATTTTTCATCTGTGTATCTTCTTTGGTGAGAGACTGCTAATGACTTTGGCTTATTTTTTAATTGAGTTGTTTTCTTATTGTGGAGTTTTATGAGTTCTTTGTGCATTTGGATAACAGCCCTATATCAGGTGTGTCTTTGCAAATATTCTTTGCTCTCAGTTTGTGGCTTGTCTTCTCATTCTCTTAACAGTGTCTTTCACAGACCAGAAACTTTAAATTTCAGTGGAGTCCAGCTTATCAATTCCTTCTTTCATGGATCTTTTCGGTGTTGTGTCTAAAAAGTCATTGCCAAACCCAAGAGCATCTAGAGTTTCTCCTACGTTATCTTCTGTGAGTTTATTGTTTTGCATTTTACATTTAGTTCTGTGATCCATTTTGAGTTAATTTATGTGAAGGGTGTACAGTCTGTGTCTAGGTTTCGTTCTTTCACATGTGGACGTCCAGTTGTTCCAGCACATTTGTTGGAAAGACTGTCTTTGCTCCATGGTGCTGCCTTTGCTCCTTTGTCAAAGATCCGTGGATGACATTTGTGTCTGTATCTATTTCCAGACTGTCTGTTCTGTTCCGTTGATCTGTGTGTCTGTTCGTTCTCCAGAACCAAGTTGTCTTGGCTGCTGTGGATTTATAGTAAGTCATGAAGTTTGGTGGTGTCAGTCCTAAGACCTTGTTCTTCTCTCTCAACATTGAGCTGGCTGTTCTGGGTCATTTGCTTCTCCATACAAACTCTGTAATCACTTTGTTGATATCCACAAAATAATTTGCTAGGATTTTGATTGGGATTGCATTGATCCATAGATCAAGTTGGGAAGAACCAACACATTGAATTTTGACTTTCTATGGTTTACATTTTACTATGTCTATTGCATATTCTCTCTCCCCCACGCCCCACCCCACGATGGAATTTAAGCCTCACAGGGAAGCTGTATTTGTTGATTTTGTTCATTATTGTATCTGGATTGAGAAGAAGAGTGCCTGGCTCATAACAGACAATACTCATTGAGTGAACAAACATACTACATATGTCTTGGATGAGAGGAACTGTGAATTGCCTCCACTGTGGGATCCAATTCATATCTAAATGTTACACAACCTTAAATGAATCTATTGAATATCAGAGTGTTTAATCCATGGTGTTTTGGTTATATTAGGTAGCAGCCTTGACGAGATGACTCTTGGCTTAAACATTTCTCTTTGTGTCTTGGGAATGCACAGAGAGATACAGGATCTGAGACTTGAAGTTTGCGCTGTTCTTAGTTCAGATATTTTTGTGTCAACCAAAGGCAATCTTGCTAAGCAATGAGTCTAGGACAACATGTTCTGACTTTTTAGCTGGCACAATTTTATAAACATGCTAGTGGATGTGATTTATAAGAAAGTTCTTAACTATGTGATATATACTATTTATTAAGGACAAATACCATAGCCAACTCTCATGAATTTAGCAAACGAGTCCTCAGAGGTGAGCTCCCAAAGATTTGTTAGTTACCAGTTGTTCTAGAGCAGTGCTCTTCCATAAAACTTTGTGCCGTAACGGAAATACCTGTGCCACCCAGTATGGGAGCAGCTAGTCACGTGCGGCTGAGCAATGACAAAACTAAATTTTTAACTTGATTTTATATTAATTCATTTAAACTTGAATCCCCATGTGTGACTGTTGAGCAGTTGGAGGACTGAATTTTTAATTTTATTCCGTGTTAATTTAAATTACCAGCCACCATTTTGAACAGCACACATCTAGAAGCTTTCCTCTAACAGAGTTTAAATCCTCTTCATAGATTGACCTGAAAGATGTCATAACATTGAAAAGCTCAAAAAAAAAAAAACACCAAAATTTACTAATGAAAAATAAGAATACACATCAGTGATATTTAAGCTCCAAGAGAAATTTGATCTCCCTTTATAAATAACTGCCATATTCCATTAGACTATCCATGTTCTTGACTTTTTTCATATTCATTGTTTTTTCATGAGGTATGCCCATTTTGGTCCAAAAACCAGATCTTGGCTTTATTAGACTTTTTCAACTTAATAAGCACATTCTTTTACTATTTACTGACTCATTTATTCTGGATTTATTTTTTAATAAGTCCTTTCTGGTCTCTAGGTGGTCATTCATTGCATTTTTAAAAATCTTTTGGGTTAATATTTGGTTGGTTTGTTTTCTTTATTTTTTTTTTAATTTCGCTGAGTGCAGCCTGAGTACATCCCACCATTTTTAAAGAATGAGCTTTTGGTTTCTTTGATTTTCCTCTATTGATTTCCTGTTTTCTATTTTATTGATTTATGCTCTAATTCTTATTATTTCTTTTCTTCTGCTTACTTTACACTTAGTTCAATCTTATTTTTCTAGTTTCCTATGTTGGAAACTTAGATTATTGATTTTAGATCTTTCTTCTTTTCTAATATCTATAAATTACCCTCTTAGCATTTCATTGCATCCTACAAATTTTGATAAGTTGTGTTTTCATTATAATTTAGTCCAAAATATTTTAGCATTTGTCTTGAATTTGTTTTTGATCCATGTGTTATTCGGAAATGTGTGGTCTAATCTCTTCTTATTTGGGGATTTTCCAGTTATCTTTTCTGTTATTGATTTCTAATGTAATTCTGTTGTGGTCTGAGAGCAGACATTGTATAATTTCTGTTCTTTTAAATTTGCTAAAGTGTGTTTTGTGGCCCAGAATGTGGCCTATCTGGATGAATGGGCCAGTGAGCTTGAGATGAAAGTGTATTCTGCTCTCGTTGGATGAAATAATCTACAGATATCCGTTATATCCATTTGACCGCCGGCATTGTTGAGTTCAGCTATGTCCTTAATGATTTTCTGCCTGTGGAATCTGTCCATTTCTGAGAGAGGAGTGGTGAAGTCTCCAGCTATCAACACAGTAGTGGGTTCATCTGTTTCTCCTTACAGTTCTATCACACTTGGCTTCACATAGTTCGGCACTCTGCTGTTAGGTACGTACGTGTTAAGAATTGTCGTCTTCTTAGAGCGCCAGCTCCTTTACTGTCATTTAATGCCCCTCAATCCCTGATAAATTTCCCTACTTAAAAGTCTGTTCAATCTGAAATTAATATAGCTATTCTTGCTTTCTTTGGATTAGTGCTTTCATGGTATATTTTTTCCATCCATTTATTTTTAACTTATGTGTGTCTTTATATTTAAATTAGATTTCTTGTAGACAGCATATAGTTGGATCATGTTTTCTGACCTGTGACAATCTCTGTCTTTTAATTGGTGCATTGGACCATTGACATTCAAAGTTGATGTAATTGAATTAATATCTACTATATGTGTTGCTGTTTTCTGTTCATTGCCTTTGTTCATTATTCCTGTTTTTGCCTCTACTGTGTTTCTGCCTTTTGTGGTTTTAATTTAACATTTATATCATTATATTTTCTGTCCTTCTTTAGCATACCAATTATACTTCTTTGTTTTACTTTTTTAGCTCTAGAGTTTACAATATACATTTACAGCTAATTCAAGCTCACTCTCAATGGCCACCATCATTGGTGTTATTCTCCAGGGGTACATGGTGGTAGAGAAGTAACATGGTGTGCTGACAATCTGAGTTACTCAGACTGAATTTTAATCTTATCTACCTGGCTTCCTAGCTCCCCAATGCTGGGCAAATTTATGCATTTAATGTCCCATTCCTTTAAATGGGAATATTAATTATCACTTCATATGTTTGTTATTAGAATAAGAATAATAAATAGAGCAAAACACCTAGCATATTACCTGCCACATAGATGGTGCCCAAGACAAAGTAACTATAAAATTTCTATAAAAGTTGCATTTGTCTTGTAGTTTAGAAACATCACTAAGAAGACTAGAAAGGGTAGAATACTCCCAATACGAACCACACTTTTGGAGAAATGACAAAGAAGTAGAGTAAAAATGAAATGAATTGAGGATTGAAAGGCCTGTTTCTTCTAATGAGCCGGATAACTTTTTCAGGGCGTTGATTGATAGCTAGCTCTCTTAAAAAGGGCTCGTGGTGTCACCGGAGACAAGCTTGGAACCGGTTCAGTGGAGAATCCCTTACACAGCAGGAGGGAATCTTTTTTCTTTTTAAATTTATTTTTATTTTCTTTTTTATTGAAGTATAGTTGCTATACAGGATTACGTAAGTTACAGCTGTACAATATAGTGATTCACAATTTTTCAAGGTTATAATTCATTTATAGTTATTGTAGAATATTTGCTAAATCCCCATGTTGTAAAATGCCTCCTTGGAGCTTATTTTACACCTAACAGTTTGCACCTACTAATCTCCTACCCCTTTATGCTCCCCCCCTTCCCTCTCCCCAGTGGTAACCACTACTTTGTTCTCTATCTGAGAGTCTGAGAAGCAGCACTTTCTCATCACTCACAGGGCCCCCACTCTTTCTCTCTTATATGCGAGTGTTGAGTTTCCCAATGTCAAATGATTTACAGAACTGGCGATGAGAGAGGCAGGCGTCTGGAGAGCTCCCCTGCAACGCCTGGGAGACGCTGGCCTTTTCTGAAGCCAGGTTAATAATCTACCAGCTGACCTCCCCGTGGTTCCCGTGGGCAGGTGTACACCAGACATTTTATGAGCTTCCAAGTAAATATTCTTGACTCAGTAAAGAAAAGCTTTGATAAGAAGACAACATTAATCTTCCACAATTCACCTAATCATTTAAATAAGCTTGCAAACTAACAGCGAGATAGTTGAGTAACTTTTTTCTTGCGTTTTTCATGATCCTTTGATTATCAAGAGATATCAAAAAATCAGTCTTATCAGTTACTTGGTTCTATGTATTTAATGGAATTGGGGATTATTTAAATACAGAATACTGTACCTCAGACTAAATTATAAATGAAACGAGCATAAATACTTTACTTTGTTAGTGAAAATTCAGAAGTCCCGCGGAGGCAGCGGGTCACTCTTGCCTGAGGGTCTGGTCCTCTGGGCCACCCAGGATGTAGCCTTGAACCCAGGGGAAAGCAGGAGATGGTTTTGGATCTGGAACAGCTGTCATAGAATGCAGGTGTTTTAGGGGAGGAAGCCAGAAAGGCTGAGGCAGCAGGCCAGAAGCAAAGATGTGATTTGGGTGATGGTGTTGGGGGACACCCATACCCGGGCTTCGGAGGGATCTCATACTGTGGAGTGAAATATCCCCCAGAAACACCCTGCGTTATCAGAAGGGAATCAGAGATCATCGGGGTCAAGTACGATAGTTTACACTCTTTGTTTCATGAATGCAGCAAATCTTTTTTGCTTGTTTCCTGGAGGTCATGTATTTTAAATATATAGTACTGTTAAGTCTCACAAACTCATGGCAAGTAGCTGCCTTTGTCTCCACTCCCTAGAGGACAAAACAGCACAGAGGGGATGGGCACATCAGGCACAGTCACAAAGGTCACAATGTTAGAATCGGGCAGTACGTGCTGGGTGTCTGCCTCCGCTCTCTGTTCTCTGCGCGTCCACCTGGGCTCACACCAGAGATGCTGAACGTCATCTGCTCTAGAGAACCTACAGGAGCTGATCGTCTTTTCAGGGTGATTTGAACAGCAAGGGATGGTTTGCATATCAGAGAAGGGTTTTTTTTTAAGCAAAACATTACTGATTTTTTTTTTTTTTTTTTTTTTGGTTTAACATTTCAACTAGTTACCTTCAGTGGCGTGCAGAACCTCGCTGGGGAGTGCTGTCACACAAGGTTGAGCACATCCGTGGCTGCGCATGCTATTCCTGGGTTAGTTCAATTGCCGAAAGGATGAAACCCAACTGGCTTTAGCTGTTATTTAATTCCACTCTGGGCTCTTCCTTGACGAACTGCAGACTTTATTGTCTATCCTAGTTTAGTGGTAGAGTTCTAGGCCAAAAACGGTCCCCAGGGCATCCGTGGGGAGCGCCAATTACAGCCCCCCGCCCCTCCTCCTCCTCCTCCTCCTCCTCCACCTCCACCCAGGGCACACATTCCAAGTATTTCACCTTTCCACTGCTAGCTGGCACTCGGGCCCCGGGAGGTCTACCCCCGGTGGTGCTGATGGCTTCATTGATAGTTTTCCAAGTTTACCTTCTCTTCCCTCTTCCCCACCAGCAGGAACACCACGGCCAATGCTTAATCTCTGAATGTACGATAAGCCTGGTCTCCCCTCTCTTTTCTGTCTCTACCCCCAAGCCCCCTGTCCCTGAGAGGTATACTTGGCCCTTTCCCAAGATCTCAGAAGTGCTTCTCCATGTCTGTCATCCCACACTGTACAAATATTCAGACCAATGCGGGACAACTCAGGCCGCCACAGAACTGTACTTCATGAATAGGGATGGGCACTAAGCCCCTTGCTCCCCAGATGAGAATCAGACTCAGGCTTCTAAATCAGAGTCACACTTAGAACAGGCACCCAAGCGTCAGGTCTTTGAGTACCTAATAAGTGTCTAACCAGTGTCCTAACTTATCCAAATAACTTGGGAAAAATCAGCGCATATACAGTACAGTACTGGAGAGTTCTAAATGATACCTGGATAGTTCTGTAGGAGTAATTCATTGTATTCTAAAATTATACAGGTATTTTAAAACACTTCTGAGGATTTTTAAAATTAATCTGTAATCCCATGATCCAGCAATGCCACTGATACTTTTTAAAGTAAGGATGCACACCGAGTTTAAAAACTTGGGAAGTGCCTAAAGGTGTAAAAATGGAAGTGGAACCTCCCTCTTGCATCCCTCTTCCTCGCTTTTCTCTCCCTGAATGTAACTAGCATCAACAATCTCTCATCCGTCCTTCCAGGAAAATGCTTTAAGTGTAGATGCACACTTTTAAAAATGAACACATTTGGAATCACACTATATACTTTATTATACACTTTTAAAAAAATAACAGCTATCCTGGGAACCCTACAGTATAAGCCTTAAACTTACAGGCTTTGAACTTATTCTGACCTTGTTCAAATCCTTATGCTCTGTTTCCCAGATGACCCTGAAAATGTTATTTAATCAGCCTGCCTCTCTACTTCCTCACCCGTTAGAGGAGGGGCAGAATGATACCTACCTCACAGAGTCGCTGCGAGTGATAAATAAGGTGAAATATAGAAAATGTTGGCCGTAGTCTTAGGAGGTCACGGAAAAAATGTTTAGTTAAGATTACTATCAGGACACAATTATCTGGCCTTTTAAAATGGTTATGTACTCTCCAAATACATAAATGTAGTTTTAAAGACTACCCTGAATTAATTGGTAAACATTTAAATTATTTCTCATTTTAATTATTTTTTCGTTTTGTCTGTTGAGTCAATTATACATTCACACATATTTATCAATATTGCAGAAGTGCCTACAAGAAGCATTCGGCAAGAACTCCAAAAGGTTAAAATCCTAGGATAGAATTATACATGTTCAATATTGATAGATGTGGCAGGTCTGGCCCCAGTTTACCCTTTCCCGGTGTCACACTGTTTGTTCCCGTTTCTCCTAACAATTATCATTTGAAAAATACGTGTCACTCTACAAGGTAAAAGGTAGTGTCTCCATTTTCTCTCCTTTAAGATATTTTGTCATTGTTTGTGCTTTCATTGTCTTTTACGCTGTATAGACATTTACCGTGTTTCATAATCCGTTCTTTCCTATTTTCCAAATACTTTGCTTAGAAAGACCTCCCCGATTCCCTAAGAAAGTCCTTGTGCTTTCTTCTGGATTAATTTTGCCAAGTTACACTTTTATAGAAAGTGTCACGTTGTATTCAAGTTTGAATAGAGTTGTGCTACTTACTATATTAGGATGATAACTTTCTGTCTTTATGAGGGAGCTCCCCGCCACCACTACCCATATTAATATCTAGGGCTGTGTGCTTTCTCCTCCTGGGGTGGAGTCAGGACAGCTCCACACCTGCATCTCTGAAAGGATGTAGGTGAGGAAAGGGCTCAAGAGTGCGGCTGCCTGTACCTAATTCTCAGCCCCCTGACGGACCCCTTTCAATGCGTGCTCTCGCTGGAGGGAACAGCATGTCTGTGAGCAGATAACAAACCAGTGATGCGCACTTCTTTCTCCCTCTCTATTTTGCAGGCAGGCATGATAAGAACTCAAGAAGCAGACTACTTCTTGAAGCCCCTTCCTTCACACCTGGCAGGGAGGCTCAAGGATTCTGCGGGGGGTGCGCCTCCCTCCCACATCCTGTACAAAAGATCCACTGAGCCTCGGGAGCTGGGGTCCCACAGGGTTGCCATGATAGAGAAGAAGTGGGGGCTGGAAAACCACCACCTCTTCCACCATGAAGATCAACCCCAGCGCGGTGACTTCAGCCTCAGGCACCCACAGAAGCTGCACTTCTGCGGAAGACGCAAGAAATGTATGTAAGGGCGATTCTTTTGTGTATTTAATGATTTGGACATTTCTGTAAGCCGATGGAGTATTTTTAATTTTCTTCAAAGTCGTCTGCCCTCAAGGTGCTAAACCTAAGTGATGATTCCAAAGCAAACCCATCATCTGTATGTTCGGTATAAAACATCTTTCCTTGGTAGATGGATAGATAATGGTAGATGTTTGTTTGTTTGTTTGTTTGTTTTAAAGAGCTCTTCCCTGGGCAAACTAAATGACACGGTGCTCAGAAATGCAGAATCCACTGGTTCTTCAAAAGAACCCTGGCATGTATACCCAGTAATGCTATATTTGAGGTCTAGGTTTATTAAAGCTCACATGCTTTTCCTGCAGAAGTGATTTATCCCTGTGCAGGTTTATATACGTCACTCACCACATCAGAAGACAGAGTATGTGTGATATAATTTACCTGCAATTTATCACCAAGGCTTTATCGAAGTCCTTTTTGTTTGTGTCATGAACACTTAGGAAGAGATGTGATATTTACATTTCACGTAGGAACCTCTCACAAACTCAGGAACAGTCTGGTGTTTTCTTCACTTCTCACTTCCTTGGGCTTCCTCGCTCAAGCATTGCTTTATTTAGGAAACCTTTCCCAAGGAACCTCTGGAAAGCCCATCCTTCTCTGCTGCTTGGTTTCATTGGCTGCTAGACCCAGTAGACCCAGCACCCTCAAATAGAGGTGGGCATATGCAGGGGCTCCTACATACTGTGGGGAAGAGAGGATGACCCAGAATGCCTTGGCATCTACAACAGAGGAACAAATGCCACTGACCTGCCAGCACCTGTGCATCATCTGAACTCACATCGTCCTGTAATAAGTCTCAAGCTACGTTCAAATGGACTTGAAAGACTCAAGTCGAGTTACTAAGAGTGAGCTCAGTCTTAGGGGAGACAGCAGGAAGAACAACGCTGAGCACAAGGAGAGGGACCAGGAGGCTGAGAAGAAGGTCGGGGAAGACAGGCTGAGCGGGCATCACAACAGGGCACCCTGACCGGCAATGGCTTCCTGAGTCTGCGCAGACAGGGAGAAGCTGGGGGAGAGGCAGGGGGCGGGGCCAGGCGGGGCCAAGCAGGGCGGGGGTGGGGTCAGACAGGTGGGTGGGGGGAGGCCAGCAGGGAGGGCGGGACCCTGGGGTGGGACTCAGGGCAGACAGGGTCAGAGCCCAGAAGATGCTTGCAGGGCTCCTGGTGAGGGTGTGGCCAGAGCAGGACAGATCCCACCTGTCGGGGACAGAAAGATGACCCAGCACCTGTTTCCGGGCAGGAAAGATGGGCAGGGCTGTCTTCACCTCTTTGACAGGGCACGCCCCGGCCTGAAGCACGGGGCAGTGTCTGCGCCGTCCGGCAGTGCTGACCACTCTGGAACGCATGTGGCACTTTGGTTCCTATCTGGAGGCGATCAGAGTCATTCAGGCCACAGCCCTAAGGCACAGCTGTGCAAACAGGGCAGTAGGAGTATTCTGTTCGTTGTGACTGTGTCTGCACGTGTGTGTGCACGTGTGCACCTGTGTAGGTGTGTTTGCCTCCAGAGACACTGCAGAATCTCAGTAGTGGGGGTTGGTTGCTGAGAGGCTGTTATTTGAAAAAGATACTAAACTGTATAATGAGGTTGTGTTTGGAAAACGGAAAAGACGTAGCCACTGTTTGTATAATAAAACTGGAAAGAAAAGTGCCACCAACGCCTCTTGCTGGTGGGCGACATCAGTGGTCGATCTGGTGCTCTTTGACTTGCCAGGGTTTCTGCCACCTCCTGCAGGGCACGTGGCAGTTCTGTACCCTGGACTCCTGAGCAGCTGGGGGCCCTTTGGGGCAGAACTGACACGCAGCACCTCCAGGGTGAGCATTTAATTCTCAGAACTCTGGTACCTGTGCAGGGTATTTCCATGATGTCCATGAGGCTTGGGACTTCCCTGGAGGAATCCCAGTTTTATGTCTCAGTGGGGTTCACACCTACAAAGACTCTTCCCTGATAGAGTCTCTGGTTCAGAAAACGAGAGGTTTTTCTGTGTGTTTAGACATCTCTCTGCGGAAAAGGGCAGACAAAAGCAGATTGATTTGTTTGAAATCAGTAGTGTTTCTGGACCTCAGGCTCATGCTTAGCTCGCTGCTTCTGGCTGCAGGCATCACGGGTGGGTTTTGAGCAGGGACTCACGTGTTTGGGGAAATGCTGCAGACCGTATTGAGAGGGGAGTGCTTTGCTCCGAGGGGCTTGTCGGAGCCCTGGCCAGTTAGATCACCACCCCCGGTGCTTCTTCCCCTTTTCCGCCGATACTGGGGGCCTGGAGGCTGCTGTGCTCCTATGGTGTGTCCACTTGCACCCTGTACCGATGGGAATTCAGGCTAAGGGCCCTGGGACCACACTGCCAGATCTGAAATCCATTTCCAACACTTTCTAGGGAGGGATGGTGAGAAAGTTATGCACATTCCCCATGCCTCTGTGGCCTACACCCAGGGCTTGTGTAGAGAACGAATGCGTTACAGGGAGACACCCCTTAGGGCGGAATTCACATCTGTGTAAGTTGCATCAATGTAAATGGCGCATGACAGCTGCCTGTGAAACTGTAGCCAGTGTAACTGTTATCCTCCTAAGGACTGGTTTAGGTGTGGAAGTATTTTAGCAGAGAGAGAAAATGCAGTGGACATGGGTATCAGTCCATCAAAACAGCATCTTCTAGCAGCGTGTCCCGTGAATAGAGTGGCCATAGCTTTCGAATTAGTGCCACCTAAACATGGGAATACTTTGAAGCCTACATTCACATGAGACAATCCTAACCACATTTTCTGAGGCATCCACTAAACCTAATTGTTTTTAATGTAGTGTTAACTTAGTGATTATCAATGCCAAAGCTATTTTTAAACAGCTTACTCCAAGAGGACCGAGTATATTTTGTCTTCCCATTCAATTAGGTAAATATTTATGATACTTTCTGGGAAACTCAGCTCTGCAGTGATGTGAATCTGTCTTGAGCAGTTTATAACCCCATTGGAAATACTACAGACAAACCAGTTGAATGTCTAGCAACTTTAAAAACTATTAGGTCATTAAAAGTCTTCAAGTAAGAACACAGTGTAAGACAGCGCTCCTTTTTGTAATTATTAGTTCCATTGCTGTGTCCATAACTCCTTTCCTGAGCGTGATTCCACAGGTCCTTATGCTCAGGATCCTCAAACATTGTGCTTTTAGACGCTAGGACTTCAGAGCCAACGTGATCTTCTTTTTGTCTTAAATCAGGGCAAATTTATACGGTCAGTATAGCGATGAATTCCATGACATCTAACTATGCAAACTTTATATAAATGTAGTGTTCCACCTTAAAACAAGTTTTGCATCACAGTTTTAAGGGTTTCATGGTTCGTTTCACGGACATTCATTTTTAAAATCCATTTTCTTTAGCATGAGTTCCACCACTAGTTTTGTGTGACAACTTTGCTTTTATTTCCTCCTGAACGCCCCCCTTTAGACATGCCCAAGCCTCCCAAGGAAGACCTTTTCATCTTGCCCGATGAGTATAAATCATGCGTAAGGCACAAGCGGTCCCTTCTGAAGTCCCATAGGAACGAAGAACTGAACGTGGAGACATTGGTGGTAGTTGACAAAAAGATGATGCAAAACCACGGCCATGAAAACATCACCACCTATGTACTGACAATACTGAACATGGTAGGAACGCCCTTCTTGTTGAAGTCATGTTGTAATTCCATCTAAAGGGGCGTATGTTTGTGTTTACATCCTACTTTTACCTGTGGATTTATGTCTCGTTTTAAGCTCTTTATTGGAATAGAATTGCTTTATGTACAAGAAATATTTTATCTGTGATAACTCCTTCACTATTACTGTGCACCAGTCAGAAGAGCCATTTTCAGTCCTTCAGAGAATAAAATTCGGAGGATGAACAATTTGACCTTCTCTGTAAGCCAGTACCTATTTCGAGTTTACTGATGTCTTCGTTTATCAGAAGTCGGTAAGAGGATGCTGAGACGTGTGAGTGCAGTAAATCTGCCATCAGCATTATACGTGTGACTTTAGATAGCTGTATAGAAATACCCATCTTTTTAGGAGTATGAGTTTTTAAGTATTGAATATACATTATTTTATCTACAAGAACAAGAAACAGTACTCCCTTTAGGACGTCACTGCAGGTAAGGTGTGGCAGCTCTAGTTGTTAATGAAGACTGGCAAGAGGTATCTTTCAGTCCCGTTTCAGCTGCAAGAGCTACGCATAACAGAAGACAAAGTCTTGGGCCACCAAAGTGTATTTTTAAAATAGCTGTGATGACAGCATTTGCAAAATGTTTTCTGCCCTACCTCTACAAACAGAGCGCCTGTAAATACGTTTCTGTTCCCCGCGATGTGGCGTGGCTGCTACCACTGTCCTCATTTTTGGCGGCCTGGTGGTTTGTGATCTCGCAGGGAACTGAGGGAGTGGTGACCCGGAGGTGCCCCCCACTGCAGGTCTCTGACAGGTGCGGGTATCGCCTCCATTCTGTGCAGCTTCTCCAGCGTTTCTGCACGTTCGGTGCCAAATTCGCTCCCTGCTGCTTCTCCTCCGGTCGTCGGGTCCTTGCTCATCACCCCACATGTCACTCTGATCACTCATTTCTACACCGGGGACCAGCACCGCTAATGTCCTGTCTTTCCTTGATCACTTTCTTTCCACATTGTTTTCCTTCTCTTTCTTGTATCCTCTTGGCCTTTTCCCAGGAACTTCTCTTATGCTTTCAGACTCTTCAGCTAGGACAGGTTGGGGAGTGCTCGCCTGTGTATTGTCACTGTGAGTTAAAAACAAACTAACAAAAAATCCCTCCTTACGTCTAATGAGGACACTTACCAACTAGAAGTCCTTGCAAGCCCGTCATTGGTGTTTGGTAAGAGGTGGAACCCTCCTCCCCAGACTTCAGCATTTTACTTCCAGACTCCAACAGTAAGGATCCAACCATTGGTGTAATTGGCTGTTATATATTCCCATACCTGTGTGTCTAGCAGTGTGAGAAACTTAACATTGCTGTGTCACTGGAGAACACAGGATTGGCCTTCAGCTGTGGACTCCAGACTAAGGGCTGGGGGAAAAGGGTGCCATGTATGGGGACTGATTAGATTACCTGTCTTTTTCAGGTGTCTGCTTTATTTAAAGATGGAACAATAGGCGGAAACATCAACATTGCCATCGTAGGTCTGCTTCTTCTGGAAGAAGAACAGGTATTCTATCTTTGAAACCAACAGATTTTTTCCCCCCAGAAAAATAAATGCAAAATAATGCTTTGTTTTCCTAAATAGAATTCTTCTATGGGTTCTTTATTTCTCTTTCCCTTGGGAACAAACATATTTTAATATTTTGTGTCTAATGCAATGAGTTTCTTGTCAATTTCTGTAATGCTTATTTGAACTTTTGTAATTTTTGTGCAGGAGTGGTGAGGAATACTCATTTGCTTGGCTAATGAGAAAATTAACGACCCGGGTGGGAAATAGACTAGGAATGTGAGGTGCAGAACTTGTCCTCAGCCACCGTGAGCTTTGAGGATGGAGGTGGAATGAGCCCTTCAGTCTTTAGTGAGAAAACTGACAGAGTCCAGTAGCCCAGAGTCGGCTCACACTGTGTGACATGCATTGTTGCCCTCAGTTCCCTCCCAGCTGCTGAGACTGACCTTTACCACCTTCAGCCTCAGGATTTTGTTTTTACAGAGATTCTAGGATGTCAAGCACGTTTCTCTCATTTCACACAGGCCCCCAAATGACGCTGGATCTTGGCAGAAGTGGGGATAAGACTCTCTGTTGCTTTCATTTCAGAACCTCTGTGTGAACAATAGGGACTCATGTGAACCATGTGTGGCAGAAGTAAGGAGGACGTCTTAGCCTTGAAGGGCTCTCATTTCCATTTTGCCCCAAATTGATTGTTGACTGGACGTGGTAGAGTGAACACGGGTCCTAGTCGGGCACCCTGCGTCTAATTTCACCCTTGCTGACATCTTCGCAGAGTCTCCTGTCAGCCATAGTTGTCTTGTTTATGAAACACATGACTTTTTAGATGAAATCTGAGATCATTTATAAGATCTACAATGCCTTCAGATTTCCAGGTTCTGGGGTGCTGCCCTCTTTCTGTGCAGGGTAGGGCATGCACGGGCATGCCTGTTTCTAGCCTGAAGAGTCAGCAAGATGCCGCCCCATTGTCTTTTGTGTGAGTTTGTCTGTGGAGGGGGTGCTGCCCCAGCTGGGCTTCTCAGGTGACAGGTTAATTATTCTTTGTATTAAAACGTTTTGCCTTGGAATTCATCCAAGCTGCAAAGAATAAGCAAGGTTATCGTTTGATCGTACACCTGTGTTAACTTTAATTAATGCAGTTTTCCTGGAAATCACCAGCCAAAGAATGCAAGGCATGCCCCAGGGTTGATGTACAGCATTTAGCTTGGGTGCATTTGACTCTCGGGAAAGACGAAATAAACATTTAAGGAGAAAAATAGTCAGTGATTGAGAGACACATTTTCAACACAACACTCTGGTCAGGAAAGCTTTAAACAAGTTGTTGTCCTCAAATTGAGATATTTAACCTGGTTTCCTCTGACCATCCATAGGAAAATACATCATACCTATAAGTAAGGTTTAAATAACTCAGCTGCCAGCTTTGGGAGATGTTCTTGCCATCCCTCCCCCCAATTCTCCATTTACCAAGAGTTCAGGTGGCCTTCACTCTGATCTTTCACTGTTGATCTATTAGAACTTGGAATATACGGATAAGGTTGAATGTCATCTATATCGTTTCCTTCTCCTAGTTCTAGCCTATTTTCTAGAAATAAAGCTTTGTCAGTTGAGCTGCCTCTTCTCATAAACATGGTGCCTCTGTCAGAAAATGACTTAATTTAACACTAATAATAACTCTTAGCACAGTTACTAATTTGAAATCTTACTTGCTCAGCTTGGTTGTGAAATAAACACAACCCAATCCAGGTGTGTTTTTGTGCATGTGCAAAGTCTCGTATAAATGAATCTGTTGCCTTATATAATTTTCAGTGTTTTATAAAGATTTTGAACGTGAAAATTTCATGCACAGAAGTAATCTTTCCAGGGTCATTGAAATGTGTTCAGAGTCAACAAATACATCCCAACTGTTTTGGTACAGAACTAGAGAAATGAGCATGAGTATCTACACTGACTCTGTACAGGTTTTATATACGACACCCTCCTTTGGATTTTAATACATGAAATGGATAAATTAGTTTGTATGCCATTCAGATCCAGCTGTGTAATTGAATCCAAGTTAATGCAAGTTTGCTGCAATGCCGGTAACAACTGCATGACAGCGTGTTTTCTTCCTATTACCTGGGGCTCTTGGTCTGCCTCCTGCGTAGCCAGGGCTGGTGATAAGCCACCATGCGGACCGCACCTTGAGCAGCTTCTGCCAGTGGCAGTCTGGATTGATGGGGAGAGATGGGACTCGCCATGACCACGCCATCTTGCTAACCGGCCTGGACATCTGCTCCTGGAAGAACGAGCCCTGTGATACTCTGGGTAGGACCCTCCACCGGGGTTTTGAGAAACACATGTGTGCTGTGAGCCTTCAGTGACCTAGGATACGGAGTATTTTTGCCCTCATTACAAATCTGTAAGCGACAGCTGCTGCTGAGTGCAGTTGTAAGGAATAGACTCCCCTCCCTGTATAAACGTTGCTGAAACAGAAAAGTATGCATTTATTGGGACTTCCCTGGTGGTCCAGTGTTTAAGACTCGGTGCGTCCAATGTAAGGGGCCTGGGTTCTATCCCTGGTCGAGGAACTAAGCTCCTGTAAGCTGCTCAGTGTGGCCAAAACAAAACAAAAACAACCAAGCAATAAAATCCAAGAAAACTTGGGGGGGGGGTGTTGTTTAAGAAAAAAAAAAGGATGCATGTATTTACCAAAATCAGTTCTTTCACAAGAAAAATTCTCTTACAGATTCAAGAGTTCCTATCTCTTCTAATTTAAGAAATAATTTTTTCCATTTCTTCTTCCAGTTGTGAGAATAGGGTCAGTGGATTTAAGGGTGTCTCAGTATACGAAAGAAAACCACATTTATGAATATTTGTAGAGATACTACAATACCGTACTCCTCATTTTTCCATTTCTCTATAAATATCTCATTCTTAGCCATTTTCCACATGTTTATAGGGCTGGGTGTATATTGGTGGTATTTTATAATATGATAAAAGTTTTTTATACTTATCCAAATACTGTAAAGCACAGTGTGCTACTGAGCAAGCCTCCCCTGGACTTTTTTTTCTAACTCTCCATTTCTTCCCACGATCTTAGGGAAGAAGGGTCTTTATTCCAAAACATTCAGATGAGACTTGGTTTAACAGAGCTTAGCCCTGACTACTCATTCCCAGAAAGCGCTGTGCACACGGTGGGCCCTGGGCTGCCTCTGAGGGCTTAGAATTCAGGAGGTTCCCACCCCCACCTGATAAGCTCACTTGGCCTAAGCCACACAAATGATGTGGTTTGTACGGGACACCGGCTTTCTTTCTGGGGACCTGGAATTTGGGGCCATGCCAGGCAGGGGTGCTATGTGACCAACCCCCAACCAAAGCCCTGGGCCCTGAGTCTCTAGTGAGACCCTGGTGGGCAGTGTTCCCCTTGTTGGGGGAATGAAGTCCGTTTGTGCAACTCCATGGTGGGGGAGGAGGCCTTGGAAGCTGGTGCCTGGTTTCCCCCGGGCTTCTTCCCATGTGCTTGTTCCTTCTGCTGGTTTTTACTGTATATCCTTCTGTCCCTAGTAAAGTACACCCATGAGCATGACAGATGCTGAGTCCTGTGAACCCTCCTGGCCAGTCCTCTACCTTGGGCTGGCCTTGGGGACCACCCATTCTCCACAGTACTTTCTCTCAGGCTTTTGAGAGCTCACATGCTTATAGAAAAAGGCTGAAATCCTCCTCCATCTGCAGGGAATTCCCTCTTTAACTTTGCCCCCATGGTAACTGTCACTTGAATATTACACAGAACTATAGACTGCTTTCCATGAAGAGAGAACAAACCCCCTTCTCCCACATTATTCGGGGCCCTTTATATGATTGTCCAAGGGTTTCCTGTGTCATATTTCACCTGACAAAGACGAGAACCAAATTTCCCTGAAGGACAGAGGCAAATGCACACATGGAATGCACCCTCTTTCCTTATTTTACTACAACACTGCTCCTGTCTGTTCTTTCAATCTCTGCACCTGTAGGATTTGCACCCATAAGTGGGATGTGCAGTAAGTACCGCAGCTGTACGATTAACGAAGATACAGGTCTTGGACTGGCTTTCACTATCGCCCACGAGTCTGGACACAAGTAAGTGCATCTCCCTGGGAGGGCGGCGCCTGGGATGCTTTCTGGGCTGGAGGATGGTGTTGAGATGCTGGTGCCAGGTCAAGGCTGTGAGGGGAATTCCGCATCCCCAGCGAGAGCGCCAGGGCAGGAGGAGATGCTCCCTTACGTTCTTCTGCTTTCTTCAAGTGCCCCGTTGTGCACATTCTAAAGCTGGGGCAACACACGTGTTTGCACCTTCCTGCTCTCTTGTTCCCTCCCTGCTCACCCATGTGCGTACAGTCACAGACTACAGACTCTTCTGTCTCTGCTCCTTTGTCCTGGGTTTTGAACTTGGTCCTGTGGGCCCATCTCATTCCATGGGTAAGTCCTACAAGAGAACTCCACGTGATTGAAGATGGTAAGAAGCCCACGCAGTGGTAACTTATTATTCTCAAGTTTACATCCTTATATCACATCCACAATTTGTAAAGAAGGTTTTCGATGCATATGCAGAGTTTGGGGAATGCGGGCAGGACAAGCGAGGCAGCATGGTGGGAGCTGATTTGCTTCCCTCATCCCCAGGTGCCCACCGTTGCCAGTTGTGAAATGGGGCAGCATCGGGGCGCGTGCGGAGCCCGGAGCCTTGGCACAGATGGATGGACAGGGATGCAGGGCAAGCAGCTCTCAGTATCAGGGGGCTGGTCATTAGCAGTGTCTTTTAAAGTGAGAAATGGACCTTTATTCCGGTAGAATGAAACACTTCTGTCTATTACTTCTAGTAGCTGTTATGCTTAAATAAGGTTTCTTAGTCTAATAATCTACAGGCTGCCTCACTTGGAGGCACCATCTTAAAAAAAAGTTTTTTCTCAGTGGGGCCTGCTCAATGACTTCCTACAATTGCCCTGATTTATACGAGCATCAGCAGTGGTAACACGAGTGTTTTCCTGCTGGACTAACACTGTACTTGAAGCTTCTCCAAAAAATGCACAGCCAAGAACTACAGTTTTTCTATTTTCACTTTCATTCTTATTTTAGTTGCAAATCACAAAACTTGCAAAAGGCAGTGTTTGTGGTTTGGTCTTTGCAAAGTTGATTTCTCCATCCCCTGTTAGAAATTGGGGCGGGGCAGGAGCGGGGGAGGGGGTATTTCCCTGGTGGTCCAGTGGTTAAGACCTCGCCTTCCAATGCAGGGGGTGGGGGTTCGACTCCTGGTTGGGAAGCTGGAATCCCACATGCCTCACAGCCAAAAAACCAAAACATAAAACAGAAGCAATATTATAACAAATTCAATAAAGAATTTTTAAATGGTCCACATCAACAAAATCTGAAAGAAAAAAAGAGAGAGAGAAAGAAATCAAGAAAGCAAGAAAGAAAGGAGGGAGGGAGGTAGGGAAGGAAGGAAGAGAGAGAAAGAAAGAAAAAGGAAGAAAGAAAGAGAGAGAGGGAGGGAGGGAAAGAGGGAAGGAAGGAAGAGCGAGAAAAAGAAAGAAAAAAGAAAGAAAGGAAGGAAGGAAGGAAGAAAGAAAAAGGGAGGGAGGGAGGGAGGGAGATTGGACTGAGACTGCTCATGTCATTCCAACCTGTTCAAAGCGTGTGTGTGTGCGCGCGTGCGCACGTACCTGTGTTTCTGCCCTTACTGTGCTCTCACAGAGGCCATACAGACTTTGGCTCTGTGTGAACTGATGACCTGAAAGTGAAGCTTTATATTTTATTACTGGTCCCTTCATCATTACAGGTAATGATTGACGTTTTCGGTGCCTAGAAAATTGCACCTACACTTTACAAAGCTTTCGGTTAAGTCATAATTGTAAATAGGCTGCTAGAGTTAACTTCAAAAAAACTCATTATTTTAACGAGACGGGGCTCCTGCTGTCCTCTGAACCATACCTGAATTTAATTAAACAATCAGGTAAGAAATGTTTAGGTCATCGGGGCTGAACAAATCAGCATTAGATAAGCAGTTGAGATTCAGGTCCTGGCAGCCCTGGCAGCGGCAGGCAGTGAATTTAACTAAATTAAACTTGGTGCATCCAAGATGAGGGTCCCAGGCTTCCACGTCAACAAGTATCCGCGTTTGCTTTTATTTTTTTCTTAGAAGTCAACTATTACTATTTCCTTTCACCGCTGGGGCTGGGTGGAGATGCAAAAAGAATTTCTTCCAAACAAGGGGAAAGTGTTTTTACTTGCACGTGAGGATATAGATGGGAGGAAGGAAAGGAGCTCTAGATTTGGATGCAGGGCAGTCCCACTCCTAATAAAACGGACCTCCAGAAAATGAGCAGCTCCTTGTCCAGCACCTGCTGTTTAGAGAACATTGTACAAGAGCCAGAGGGACTGGGAGCTCTGAGCGTTTGATGTCGGCAGTGAAATAGCTTCTGATCATATTGAGGAAATGAGAAATACGTGTCGGAGGTGTGCACGTGAAAGGCATGTGCTAACTGCCAAAATGAGTGATCATCATCATAATAATAACGGTAATACCTGCTCTTTGCGGAGCAGTTTCACATGTAGCTCAAAGCCTGGAAACCCCGGGGACAATCTCTTATCTTCTGTTCTCTAGCTGGGTGGGTAGACTGAGCTGAATATTCAGCACAGAAGGTGTGGAGTTGGTGCCAGGGGTCCGGGTGAGCAAACGACCAAGTGAAGGGGGCTGTTTCTAACGCGTCCTTAGCTGCGGCAAACGCGTCAGATGGGAGAGCCCTGGCAGGGGAGATTCAGCAGCCCAGCTCTGTGCATTTCAGGCGCATGGAAAACAAACACATTTAGTCAGTTTGTTCATTTGATACCTGTTATTACTTGGAGGAGGAATCATAGGTTTAATGCATGGATCCAACAGCCTGCAGTGAGCTCCAAGCAGAGTCAGTTTCTGAGTTCTATACATTAAGAATTAAAAAATAATTTTACACTGATTGTTATAAAACATCCGGTTTCACCAGTGAACTTTACTTTTCCAGTTTGGTTGACATTCAGAGGACATCATTAAGGGTGGAGGAGTGCTCCTCTGTGCCTTGAAGCCATAGGTTTCCTAACCTTTAACTCAAGGGAAGACTCAGTTCATGTCCAGCCAGTTTCTTCTACTAAGTTCAGTTCTTTTTATCTCAAGACATCTTGTGGTTTGTGCTGGGGAATCTGAGCTAAAAATAGGCATTTCTACAAACATGTGTTTGGATCTGCATTGGGAACGGGAGAAGAGAGACCGGAGCCAGAGCGAGGATGTGTGTCCTCCTTTAGTGTGTGGGGTGGAGCCAGGACGGGTGCAGGGCGAGTTTCCTGGTTGTGTTAAATCACTCGTCACAGGATGTGTGGTTTGCTAACGCAGGTGCTGAAGAACTGGCCAGACACTCTGAGGGCTCAACTACGCATTTTGAAGAGTATGTCATTGGGACATTTGAAAAATTCTCATTTGCCAAAGGAAGCCATGCCAGTCACGGGTAGGGCCCTGGGACTCAGATCCCAGGTACCCTGTGGTTCTCTGGCAGCCTGACAGTGACCAGGGTGCACCGCCTGAGCTCCTGTTACGTGGGTTTCCATCTGCAAAACCCATAGAGCCTGTGAGACCTCAGCGAGTGCAGGCAGGTGCAGTTTAAGCTGTTTTATTTGAGCTGAACATTCCTGGCATATAAAGTCGGCTTACACACTTTGTTTGCGTGATCATTTCAGACCATCAAGGCGATATGAAGCCTACTGTGCTCAGGAGTATTCATGAGCCAGCATTCTGTCCCCTGTCTTCTCCACTCCTTCCTGACCCATTCACCAGGCGCAATTTGCATCTTGCCATCAAAGCATAGTGTGGGGCTCTACAAAATGACTGGTGGTCTATGCCCTCCTAAGGCCTCAAGAAAGATAAAATAGACATGGCATGCAAGGGGTCAAGCAAGGAGGGCTCTAGGCATTGCAGGAGATGCAAGGAAGATCAGGGAAGTCTTCTGGAAAGAAACAGAGTTGGTGTGCTGATACCATTCGGCTCGACCATACGTGGCTGGTGATAGACGCCCTTTCAGCATTCGATGATGGTGTGTCCACCTCACTGATTTGTGGCTGTGCTCTCTCATCAACCTGAGCCCCCACAGCTGGGGCGGGGAGGCGCTGGGTGATTGTAAGGGTTTGTAGAATATCTAGGCTAGAGGCTGCTTAAAGATCACCTGGTCGTCAGACTGCCCTATAGGGAGCCCCAGCATAGGAGCGTCATTTCTTACCAATTTTATCTACTGTCATTCCTCTTAAGTTCTGTGTTTGTTTCTGTGTCCAAAAAGTATTTGAAACCCACTGAACCTTTGGCTGAACTGCTTCCGCTTCACTCCCCCCCACCCCGCCACACACACATACACAAGATACGTATGCAAGTAATATCTGACATCTAGGTGCTGAGAGATTTGATCAAAACCACATTTGAATCAGGGAAGGAGATGTTTTGAATTTTCCTTTTTGACATGCATGGTGCCCAGTATTCTGAACAGTTTAAGAGAAAGATTTTATTTTCCCATTTTATAGGTGAGGAAACTTGAGAAATTTGCCCCAAATCAACCCACTTGCAAATGACAGGGGCAAGACCCTGACAGAGGTCCCCCCGCCTCCACGGCCCATGTTCTCCCAGGTTATCTGACCTGCCATGGCCCCGAGAGTCCCACCTGACTGCAGTCCCCATGTCCATTTCCCGTCTCTTGGGGAGGATGGGTTTGCTTCTTGGAAAGGCTGCATCAGGCTGTGGACAAGTAGGTTCCACCTGTGGTGCTGTCATCATGCCCAGGGTGTGACTTACCATCCAGATGACTTTGACACATCGTTACTTTGAAGGGTTTTCACTTTCCTTGACCCACCGCTATCTGATCAGCCTAAAATATCGGTACAACCTCTAAAAAAGCTTGGATGTTCATCATTCTGGGTATATTATTAGTAATAAAGAAATGCTGATGTAATTGAATCACTCAAGAAAATTCTACAGAAGACATTAAGAGCATCTGGCATTGCATATAATTCTCAAGTCCAGTTTAATCTGAAATGATGTTTACATTTGGGTATTTGAGCTGGTGTTATAGCTGGAAGGTATTTTTATTCATTCAACAAACATTAGTGGAGCACCTTTTACAGGCTAGCAAGTCCACTGGCGCTGGGCCTCTGAGCACGGTTAAGAAGAGCCTCTGTTCTCTAGAAACTTAGGAGCTAGTAGGTAAGAAAGAGAAAAAATCTATCTGTTGAACACAGGGCGATCGCCACTTTGAATAAAGTACTGTGAATCATGGAAGCAAAAAAAAAATGTCTGGTATGTATAACTTGAATAGTAATTTTATTTCTTAGTTGCTAAATACCAACCTTATCTTCAAAATGTGCCCTATTCATTCTTCCATGACTATTAATGTTAGTATCAAGTGTGATCACTGTGTGGCAGTTTCATGCTGCTGTGCTGGTACCCCCTGCAGTGCAGTACATGGGCTTGGTACTGCTTGGGACACAGCTGGAAACACAGTAGTGCTGAGGTTTGGCTGGGCATCAGAACCACGTTATTGTGTTAGAATTCACCCAAACGCCAGAGCCCTCACCCCCAACTTACTAAATCAAAAATCGACGAGGGTGGGTTTTGGGGAGGCACATGTGTGGTGCAATTCTCAGATACTCTGATACCCAGCAAAGTCTGAGAAACACTGCTGGAAGGAATCATTGAAAATGCCTTCCATGAAAATGTTTAAGACCAAGGTGTCCCCAGACCTGGGATGTGGTGCCTTTGTATTCCTTAGAAATGTGGGCAGAAGTGGTAGCAAATTCATCTAGGGCACTTACTGGACCGTGATGTGTCTTCTTCATATTCAGGTCAGAGGCCAGCCAGGGGAGGGTACATTGCTGTCTCATGTTTATCACTTTCTCCACGTGGGCTACAGTCTGAATCTTCTCCATGGCTGGGGCACATTTCCTCTGCCACGTGGTTACCCTCGCCTTGATTGATTGCTTTTAATAGAACTTCAGAGAATGGGTGGAGGCCGAGATGACCACATCTACATCACCCTTGGTACTGAGCAGGAATTTTGCAGAAATTTCAACAATGTTTGTGCACCAGATTTCCTCGGACACACCCTTCAATCACGCTCGGGTTACACCATTGCACGGGTCCCGCCCAGGCTCTGACATCAGAGTGTCAGATTCCAGTCCTGACTCTGGGACCCCGTACAAGCCTGTCTCCAGCCCTCATCTTGCTGTCATTGTATTATGCCTACCTTGTAGGCTTGTAGTGAGGTTTAAGTTAGAAGATAAAGGAAATGTGCTTAATGTCCTGTCTAGAAAATAGTGCTTTCAGTAGTGTTTAGTGTTGTTATTTTCACTGATATTATTAAACAGCTCTAAGAAAAACAGTTAAGTCTTCAGCCTCAGCCACAGTGCAGGTTCCCTGGCCCCCTCTGGAGCCTACTTCCCCTGTTTTGGTGTCTCCCACCCCTGTGACCCTCCCTCCATTCATCCTGGGATTCTCGGAGGCAGAAAGTCCAGGGATCCAGTACCCACCCTCCATTCCCTGCTTTCTTCCTCCCTTGCCTTTCCCCCTACTTCTGTATCCCACTCTACATCACCCTTCTATTTCCCAGAATTGCTCTCTGGGAACCCATGCAATGATTGGGTGGGTACCAGATATGAATGGCCAACAATGGCTTGACTCTCCAAGAATGTATCTGCCCTAATTGGAAGTCCTCAAGGTCGTGGAGCTCCCAAATCCCCCAGGTTTTCTTCCCAAGGCAGTCAGTTGTGCTCTTCTGAGGTGGGTGAAGATGGCAGTGTGAGGCAACCCTACAAGACTAGCTTTAGAAAGTTAAGAAGAGGCTACTTGGTGGGGAGAGGTAGCAACTCAGTCAATGGGATTCTTATAGGTGCAAGGCTGAAGTTTTCTCGAGTGACAGTAAGGGAGTGCTGTTGGCATTTTGGGATTTGAACATCTGCAAAGGACCCTAATAAGAGTTCCCATAGCCACTGTAGCTTGAGGTGTCCCCATATACTAAGCGAGGGCTGGTGCCCCAAAGTGGTCTGGTTTTCAGTCAAGACTAAGAGATGTACCTTCAAACAACGCCTGCAGATAAACGGGATCACAGCTACTCACTGAGGTCTGACTCCATGTCTTTTACTTTAACCTTTGTTTCCTGATACTTTTGTTCACTAAAAGGATACTGTCTATACACAATGGCCTGCCTGGGGAACCTGGCCCCCTGCCTTGAAGGTTAAACCAAAGTGCCTTTGTTCAGAGAAGCATCCTGACCCTGCCCACCTGTCAATGGCTGCAAGAAAGGAGAAATGAACACATCCCCTCCCTGAGGCTGGCCATTCCAGAGAACATTTTCAAATCTTATGGCCTTTTTACTTTACTTCCTCATCTCCTCCCCTTCTCTGTTCTGTGAAAGAAACTGGCATCCAAACCCTGATAAGATGGTTACTTTGAGACAGTAGTCTGCCATCTTCGTGGCCTGTGGGCTTTCCGAATAAAGTCGTATTCTCTGCCTCAGCACCTCATCTCCAATTTACTGGCCTGTCGTGTGGCGAACAGAGTGAGCTTGGACTTGGTAACGGTGCCACTTCCTCCAAAAGGATGGAGGGAGTCTGGTCAAGTACTGGCTGCTGTCACGGCCTCCGGCAGTGAGGACCTAGCAGGAGCTGGATCAGCACTGGGTGTAGGGACAAAACATCAGCACCACTGAGAGGGGCAGTAGCAGTTTTGTAGTTCTTAAAGTGGGTAGACATCACATTCACCTGCAGAACCTGCATGCGTGTTTCTGACAAACGCCTGGAAATTCTGACCGTGGCTGGTGAGCAGAAAGAGTGTGGAGAGAGAAGAAAGCAGTGAGAACAGCATCAGCTTTATCAAGATCGAATAAACTGCCCTCTCCATCCCACTAGAAATGCTTCTTTGTAATGAAAACGTTTGCCCTTGGCAGACATCCGGACATGTGCTCTGTTTTGATGTTGGTGTACACTTTCAAACAGCTGGACAAACGGTAGTTCTCTGGGAAACGTTTGTGACCACAGAGATACTTTCCCCTGTTTGGCTGTTAGGACTCTGTCTTCTGCCTGCCTGGCATACAGGAGAGGGGGTCTTCAAAATGTTGACCTGTGTTTGTTAGTGTGTGACCTGAAACTGTTCTTTGTTTTGAAAGACCTATTTCTCTCTTGTAGCTTCGGCATGGTCCACGATGGAGAAGGGAACATGTGCAAAAAGTCTGAGGGCAACATCATGTCCCCTACATTGGCAGGACGCAACGGCGTCTTCTCCTGGTCACCCTGCAGCCGCCAGTACCTACACAGATTTTTAAGGTATGAGAGCCTGAAGCTGGTTGTGTTTCTCTCGGCGCCTTTGATGTTCACTTCTGGGCCAGCCTAATCCTGTCCAAGCAGCCCCAGACCCAAGTGCACCTTCTGCAGATGGTCCCCATTTGAAGGCACCTGGAGACATTCATTTGACCAAGGAGGTTAACAGGCACTTTCTTAGAGCCTCAATTTCTGCAGGCTTAATCTGACATCATTTGACCTTTAGATTCAAAAGAATCCCTTAAGATACTTAGCAAGCCAACGTATTTGTCACTAGCATTTAATTTCTTCTTTTAATTCTTCCTTCTATAGCTAGATATTTTCAGTCCATGATTTTTTAACTTTTTAAATGTTTAAATTTTTTCTTTCAGTTTTATCAGGATGTAATTGACAAACTATGCATTAATTTTTTTTATTTTACAAAATATATTTCTCATTAGGAGGTCAAAAACAAGTATATAAACCTTCACCTGGGTCTAAAAAGTATATAATTTTACGAATTATTTCTGAAGGTCTTATCGTAGCTCTAATTGATTTACGGTATAGGTCATGACAGAGGTAGAGTTTGACCCCCTGAAAAAGAGATGCTAGATTTCAAATGTTTTAGAGAAAAAAGGGACTTTTTAGATCTGCTCGTAAAGCAGACTAGCCCCCTGGTTTTCTCTATTTTTTTCAATAGAGCCCCTTTTCTTTCTTCTTCTTTTTTTTTTTTTTTTTTTCCTGTTGCACAAATTAACCCATCTTGTTTCTAGAACACCATTTGGGCAGGGTCTCAGGCATACTTCTTTTGGCTTTACTCCCTGTTTGCTGTTCATTATCCAGTGGACGGCTTCCCGAGCAGCGAGCCCACGGCTTGTTTTCCTTTCCTGCTGCCTCTCCCATCACTTCTCCAGACCTCACAACACTCAGGAGAGCTGCATCCTGACCACCGGCCTGCAGCCATGGCCCTTCCTGCCAGCCTTATTCGGAGACTGCAGCCAAGATATTTTACCACCTAGAGGAGTAAGGACTGTTTCCCACATTCTGTGCCTCCCAGGAAGAGTGAGAATTTTGTAGATAACATCTGTACCCCGGTAATATAAACCTATACTCTAGAAATATACACTTGACCATTTTTCTCATTTCTATTACCAAAACGGCAATGTTCACATGACACACTCGGTCCTTGCAACATTTGCTGTCCTGTACGGTGTTCCCTTGGAGTCAAGTTGGGGATTGTTAGCACTGCTTTTAGCTGTTTCACGCAACTGTTCAAATTGTGTGTGTGTGTGTGGGTGTGTGTGAAGGATTCTGCTTTCTCTAATAAAGAAGGTAATTCACTTTAGCTCACAATGCTCTTATTTGTATCAACAAGAAAGTTTTGGAGTTTTCTAATATCCCAAATCCTTTCTATGAAGTTCTACATTCTTTTCTTAAAATTTTACTCCTTTTTCATTTTAATGGTTATAATAAAAGTATACAAACATTTTAAACTTTTTGGAATATGCTCTGACAACCTGAAAAGCCCAGGGCTGCAAAGTGTGGGCAGGCAGTGAGAATCTGCATCATGAAAGAGTCCAGAAAAAGTTTTTAAACTGCCAAGAAATATAGGAAAACTCGCAGAAAGGAAATAGTTATAGGCTTAGAGAATAATTATTTTGATGACATTAAATTTGGGCTGCAATCTTCACATCAGAATATGATCCTGAGAATGCTTATTAAGATTCTGGAGTTCAAAGCCATTTTGTCTTGGTGATACTGGAATGGTGAAACGTATGCTAAAGTACACGCGTCTGTTTTTGTGCCAATCAGTAAAACCCTTCTGTAGCCATGCAGTGATTAGCATTTACTTTCAGGGACATTACTGATTTCTTTGGACCACATAATAATAAAAACGCAAGATTTTACATGGTCACAAATTTGTTTCATTGAAAGATTAAATTTTCCAAGATAGCCTCTCATTGTCAAATTCACACTTAAGATTCATTGTACTCAAGATGTCCGGCTGTGAATTGTGTGTCAATCCTGATTTTTCATTGGCTTAATGAATCTGAGACCATCTTCTTTTACATGTTTTCTGCCTTCCTGATTTCTAAGTAATCGAAACACTGTTATATTCTCTACCAATTAGTTGGCAATGTGGACATGACCCTGACGGCGAGTAAGGATAAACGGCCAACTTTTCAGAGATGAAAGCTACTTTCCTTTATGAGCAGCCTAGCACTGGGTATACGGAAAAAATATATATAAAATAAAGGAACTCAATTAGCTTGGAGTTGTCAGCACAGCTTTTCTCTACAGTTGGTGGAGTCAAGAAGGACAGATATGTATTTGCAGTAAATTCCACAATCTCATCAGTAAAGACATGTCATTTCCTATGAGCAGACACAGACCTCATCACATTTACTCATGTCTGTATCCAGGAGGCCTAGGACTCAGGGAAATTTTAGCTCATTATTTTAAACCAAATGACAACACGGGCTCATCTTCAGTTTGCTGTCTGAAAACATGAATCTTGCAGGGCTGATGAGTAAACACACCTCCCCTCTTGTCCCACGAACCTGCGCCCGCACGCGAGGAAGGTCACTACAGGAGAGCTGGAGTCTGAGGGGTACCCCACACTCCCTGTCGGGGAGAAACTTGATTTGTCCTGAGAGAGTCTGTTTGGGGTAATAACAGAAATAGCACATTTCAGCTCACATCTTGCTCTGCTGTGTCACATTCCTCTTAAGAAAAACGAACCAGGGAGTGGTGGCGGAGTGTAGTTTCAGTGAGACTGGAGAATGGGTGGTACCGTGTGGTAGATCAGCGAGGGAATCGGAGCTCATGTGCCGATCAGGTCTTCATCCTTGTGTCTGGGGAGGCCTTGACCTTGGCAGGTAGTGTAACCTTTTCTGGGGGCCCCCGTTTTCTCTCTTGGAAAAAGAGGGGACACGAGTCAAAGATCTCCTGGGCTCTTGAACGTTTTACAGTTCGTGACTCAGAGTGAGAAGAGAACTTTAAAATGTTGCTGTAGCACCTCTGGCCTTGCCTGATTTTCTTCATTGACATTATTTTTGTTTTGATTAAACATATGCATAGAAAAGTGCAAAATTCTAAGCATATAACTCAATAACTTTTCACAAGGTGAACATTTTAGTGCAACTTCTCCCTAGATCATGATAGGTAACACATTACAGTAGCCAAGTCATGGCAACAGCCCAAGTGTCCTTTAGTGGATGAAAGAGTTGAGAAGATGTGAGATATATGACATATATGTGGTATTTATATGCGTATATGCACTGTATCTAATATATCTCTATCGATCGATCGGTCTGTCTATCTATCTACACACACACAATGCAATATAATTCAGCCACGAGAAAGAAGGAAATTCTGTCATTTGTGACAACATGGATGGATTTGGAGGGCATTATGCCAAGTGAAATCAGTCAGAGAAAGACAGATACTGTATGATCTCACTTACATGTGGAATGTTAAGAAGAAAATCAAGCTCTTAGAAACAGAGAGTAGATTGGTAGCTTCCAAGGGCAGGGGGAGTGGTGGACAGGTAATGGTTGAACATGGTCAGACGTCTGATGATAAGGTGAATGGGTTCTGGGCTGTCCTGGACAGCATGGCGACTATACTGTATTCAGTATTTGAAACTTGCTAAGAGAGTAGATCGTAAAAGTTCCCACTACCAAATAAAAGGTGTAGCTGTGTGAGGTGGTGGATGTGTTAACTAACCTAAAAAAAAAAGGTGGAACACTGCTGTCCCCCCAGACGCCCCCTCCCCAGCCCCGTCATCACCTCCCTCTTCAGGTAGATAATGATTCCCCAGGCACAGAACACGGACGTAGAGTCGTTGCATACGTTTTTGAACTTACTGTGAACGGAATCACGTGTTATGTGCTATTTGGTGTCTGGGGTCTTCAGCTAAATATTAGGGTTATGAGATCCATCCTCGTTGCTGCATAAAAATATAGCATTCATTTCCTTATTTTTTAGTTGCATGTCTATTGTTTGTATATTCTCTTGGGTTTCAGTTGTTTGGTCTCATCTCCCAATACATTTGGTAATTTTGAACAAATGAAGGGTATTGTTCATGAAAAAATGAAAGAGAAAACGGAGCCCTGAATGACGTCATCTTCTCTTTCCAGCAGACAGGGCAGTGGCAGTTTATCATAAGTCACTCTGGGATTAAGCTGATGTCACCCTGGCACTCGGTTTTTCTAAACTGGTCCATCCAAATTAGTTCTTACTCCTCCGGTGTAGACCTAGTGTGGCTTCAATGAAAATCCCGTTTACCTGGGTCCTTTTTGTCAGACCCACAATTTCAATCTTCACCTCCCAGCCCCACCAGGTTGCCAAAACCTTGTCCAGCTTCTCAGTCTTGTAAGGCCCACCTTCCACTCGACCACTTGGCTTCTTAGCAGCTCTTTATGACATTAAATTCCTTGAGGAGAAAGATAGTGCCGGGTGTTGGGTTCACTTCTCTGCTTTCCTTTGCTCTAGAAGCATCCGTGCCTCGTGTCCTGTCTTCTCTGATGGCCTTCTGATGCCTGTAGAACAGTGTCTCATACGTGCTGGTCCACCATCTTTAAACGTGGAAGTCCTCTTTGAATTAAGTTTTAAGGATGAATAAGAAGTAGTAGGTTACATTTGACCAAACTATAAAAAATCCTGAACCTGTGAGCTTTAAAAATTTTTTTCAATCTCTTGCTTGGGTTCACCAATGTAGCTGACTTCTCCTAGTTTCCTATCTATGCAATGGGAATAATATTTCCAACCTCGATGTGCCTTTACGGAGATAATGGGGAACATCTAACTAGTATAATGAAATCATTTGAGATCATTAGAAAGAGGTGCTGTGGAATTCCAAAGCTGGCAAATCACTCCTCTCATGGAGCATTGATTATGTGTTGATTAATGTTTCTTTCCTTGTAGACCTTGGCGGCATGATCAGTGTAGGACTAACAGATCATTTAGTCAGCACGCACAGTGAGCCAGTCACTGCTCTTAGCACTTTCCTAGCCTTTGGTTTAATCTGTTCAAAGGCATCTGACCTCCATGCTTGTATGTTTAATGTCCCGTCCACAGTGACCGGTGCCCTGCCTCACGTTTTGTGTATGTGGATATTAATTAAGGGCACACATGCATCAGTGAGCTCCAAGGCAATAGAATCTGGGACCCAGGTCCTGGAGCCTGGGGCCAGAAAGATTTCCATCAAGGTGGACAGCCACACAAAGAAAAGCTTTGGGGATGCTTAGGCAGATCTACGGTTGTTAAATGCATTGTGACTGCAGAGGTGTTTTTGCTTTCATTTGTTTTTAGTTTTTGCTGACTGAAATTTATAAATTGGGTTTAGTTGCTATTTGCAAAGACTTGTTTCTCCTCCCTCCAAATGCAAAAATTATACGCAAGCCTGCCTCTGGTGGGGAAGAGGATACCCTATTTGTGGAGGAAGAAATCATTAGTTGGTCTTTAGTCGTCTGCTAGTTAACGTAAGGAGAATTCATTTTCTTCTTGACTTGGGAACCTAGTCAGAAATCAACCTGTGTATAGAGCATTTCTGGTGGAAATCGTAGCAGTGTTCCATGTGGAAGCTGGAAGCTATTGTGCAGGAAAGGAAGGAAGGAGGGGAGAAAGAAAGAAAACCCCAGTTTTGAAATTGGTGGACTGTGTTTTTCTGCTTACCGTGCTCATTTCATCTTTTTATTATTCCTGGCAAGAAGTGTTCTTTTTAAGGTGTCTGTTGTAGGAACTCACATCAAACATCTGGTTGCATTGTCCCATTTCACTCTCCCCACAGTAAGCTTGAGAAATCCAATGATGAACCAATTGCCTCCCTGGGAAAGGTGAAATGTATTATGAACAATTTCAGGAAATGTGGCCCCTAGATTTAAATATAATTCCGATAAATGTTATATTGGCCCTCAGGAGAAAAATGTCCTCTCTTCTTTATACGAGACTTGTTGTAAAATTGCATGAGGAAAAAAAAGGCGTTGCTTGAGGGTACATCTTTGGTAACTTCCGGCATCTCCTCTTCATTTTAGCACCGCCCAAGCCACGTGCCTCGCGGACCAGCCCAAGCCCGTGAAGGAATACAAGTACCCCGAGAAGCTGCCGGGAGAGCTGTACGACGCAAACACACAATGCAAGTGGCAATTTGGGGAGAAAGCCAAGCTCTGCATGCTGGATTTTAAAAAGGCAAGTGGCTGTTCTCAAATGTCAAATGCTGTGTTTTAGGGCTGGTCCTATATAACAGGAAACACATGTTTTACTGGCAAAGAAAGTGACGGTGGATACAGTTGTGGGGATCAGTTTCCTCCCGCGTACTGACCTGGCCTGTTGGGTCAGTTCTTTCTTTCTGATTTATCATGCGGGAGTTCAGCGAGAACTCTTGGTTGGTGTAAGTTTAGCAAATTAATATGCTGCATTCCTTTCAAATGGTGTTTAAGAGACAGTGTCCCCCGCCCCCTTACCTTCCTCAGATATAGACAAATTTTACTATAAAGCAGTAGCCTAGCTGGGACTTCTTATTAAATTCCTCAAATTAAGTATTTCTAGAGAAGTCTTTCATAGAACTCCACTGACCCCAGGACTCCAGCCGAATGGCTTCCTCATATAAATTCCTCGTACAACATGGAGATACATGCTCTTGCAAGAAGGGAACATCGAGCTTTCACGACTTGCTCTACTAAACCACTGGGAAAGCGACCCATAAATTAAATGCAAGTAACTATTTTTGAGGTTTCTTTTATTCTAGTTTATAGTGAAATCAAGAGGAAAATAAACAAAAATATATAGCCTTCCAGAAACCTCCAGCATCCCAGAATGCACTGGGAATATTCCCAATTTGATTCTAACGTGATGATCTTCTTTCTTCGAAATTCAAGTAGATCTCCCCCAAAGGTCAACTGCAGCCCTGCGGCAGAACTGCATCCTCGTCTCCTCAGTTGGGTAATCTCAGCTTGGAACAAGAGTAACACACCAGGCATCCACACATATTCCTGATGTTGCCTTTCCATTGGCAGAATATGTGAACTCCCCGAGAATGTTCTGAGCGTTACTCTTCTGTTTGCTAAGGAAAAGGAGCATAAAGTTTTTCCTTCGAAGGTGGGATGCTGTACATCATACTCCTGGGTTCCACATTGCTTTGCTGGGACCTTGGACTATCATCCGTGGTGAATTAGTGCCGCTGGGAAAATACAGGAAATAAGAAGTTAAATCCAGCAGGTCTTTTTGCTATTGAGGGAATATTTACATGCGGGGAAATGCACTTATTTTAGGCGTACAATTGGATTTTAACAAATGTATTCCCCCGTGTTACCATCCCCCATGTTACCAGCAGAAAGAGAGAATGTTCCCCTTTGCCCTTCCACTCAATCCCCTCCCCACCCCAGTGAGCAACCATTCTTCTGATATCTGTCACCGTGGTTGCACACTGTTTATTCTGGAACTTCATGATTGCTGAGTAAAATCTTCACATTTCACCATTAAATATGATGCTGTCAGTTTTACATAGTTACCTTTTATCAAACTGAAGAAGTTCCTTCCTGGTCCTAGATTGGTAAGAGATATCACCACAAACATATGTTGACTTTTGTCATATATATTTTTCTGCATCTGTTGATATAAATGTATTTTTCTCTTTTATTCTGTTAAGGTAATGAATTACATTGATGGGTTTAAAATTATTTTTCATTGATTTTTGAATGGTAAACCAACCTATATTCCTAGGATAACTTTACTTGGTCCTAATCTGTTATTCATTTTTATATTTTGTGGATTAGATTTGTGACTGTTTTGTTCAGGATTTTTATATCTGTGTTCTTGAATGGTATAATTTGGAAATTTTGTTTTCTTATTAATAACCTTTCAAGAATTTAAATCAGGGTTAGGCTGCCCTCAAAAAATGATTTGAAAGTGCTCCTTACGCTTTTGCTTTCTTGAAGAGCTTGTAATAAAATTGGTATTTTTTCTTCCTTAAAGATTTGTTAGAAATTACCAGTGAATTCTTGTCTGTGGGAAGGTTTCTGTAATTACTAACTCAACTACAAAATATGCAGAAGAAATTCCTAGCTAGATTGATCAAATTCATTGAGAAAACAATGTAAACATCGAAAAATGACACAAGAAGCGAACTTTTCCAGTGAATTTTTCTGTTTTATCTGTTTTTCTGGTTTTTTTACCGAAAGTTGTTTGTAGCATTTTCATTTATCCCTTGAGTGGTTGAAAGCTCTCTAGTGACGTTTCTTCTTTCATTCCTAGTAATGGTAACATGTGTTCCTTTATCTCTTTCTCTTGGTGAATGTAGCTAGAAGTTTATCAGATGAATTTGTCTTTTCAAAACATCAAAACATATTTATCTTTATTAATTTTTAAAAGAAATATTTGTTGGGTTCTTTTCTATTTCATGAATGTCTGTTTTGTCTTTATTACATCGTAAGGCTTAATGTGACTTTCTTTTCCTTGCTGTTTATGGGATAAACTTGGATCACTGACTTTAAAATTTTCTTCTTTTCTAATATAACCATTTAACTATATTTAAAGCTAGTAATTTCCTTCTCAGCAACATATGAACATACATCCTGAACATTTTTATATGTTGAGTCTTTAATGTTATTAACTATGGAATATTTTCTAAAGTAAGTGGTGATTTCTTCTTTAACCCTTGCATTATTTAGGAGTATGCTATTTAACTACCAAATAATTGGTGATTTTCAGACATTAATTTTGATTTCTAATTTTGTCAGTTTCATCAGAGAATATACCATGTGAGTTTTCTTTTGAGATTTATAGAAACGTATTTCCTAGCTCAGCATTTGGTCCATCCTGGTGAACATTCTAGGGCCACTTGAAAGAACTGTAAATTCTGCAGCGGTTGGGTATCATATTCTAGAAATATCTATTTTGTTAATTTGTTTGATGATATTATTTATATCTTCTATATCCTCTGTGATATTTGTTACTTTTATGTAAAAATTTCATAGATATGAGTGTTAGAATCTCTAACAAAGATTATGTATTTTTCTATGTCTCTCGTTAGTTCTATTAGTTTTGCTTTGTATATTTTGAAGCTGGATTTTTAGGTTCATACACATTTAGGATTTTTATGTCTTCCTGACTCATTAATATAGAATAACTTTATTTTTGATAATGTTACTTTTCTTGAATTCTACTTCATCTTATGTTAATACAGCCACATCAGCTTATTTAGGAATACTCTTTGCATAATATCTTTCCCCATTCTTTTATTTTCTATTTCTTTGTGTTTTTATATAAAATGTGTCTGTTATAACATCCTTTAGTTTGGTATTGATTTTCTATCTGGTTGTACAATCTCTAGCTTTTCACTGGAATGTTTAATCTATTTATATTTAATTTACTTATTGACATGGTGGATTTAAGTCTACCATTTTGCTATTTGTTTCCTATTGTTCTCATTCCTTTTTTGTGTCTATTTTCTTTTGGATTAAACTTCTTTTTAAAAATTCTATTTTTTGCATCAGTTTGCTTTTTAGCTATATTTTCTTGTTTGGTAGTGGTTGCTCTAGAGATTACAGCTGCATCTTTAATTTACAACCTACATAGAATTAGCATCATGTCACTTTATGCAAAATGCAGGATCCTTACAACAAATAGGTCCACGTATCCCTCTGTCACATTATGTGCTATTGCCATCATGTGTTTTTATTTCTATGTATGCTATAAGTCACGCGACACAATGTGGCTTGTAGCATGCAAAGCTTATAGCATGCATTATTTTATTTTAAATTAATGGTCCTGAAAAACTTACTTTAGCATTGCTTGTAACACAGATCTGTGGCCACAAAGGATTTCAGGTTTTCTTTACCTGAAAATGTCATTAATTCACCCTCAGGGTTTTTTTTTTAATTATTTATTTTTTTATTTTTTATTTATTGGCTGCATTGGGTCTTCGTTGCTGTGCGCGGGCTTTCTGTAATTGTGGAGAGTGGGCGTGGGCTACTCTTCGTTGCAGTGTGCAGGCTTTTCATTGCGGTGGCTTCTCTTGTTGTGGAGCTTAGGCTCTAGGTGCTCAGGCTTCAGTAGTTGCAGCACATGGGCTCAGTAGTTGTGGCTTACGGGCTCTAGAGCACAGGCTCAGTAGTTGTGGCACATGGGCTTAGTTGCTCTGCAGCATGTGGGATCTTCCTGGAGCAGGGCTCGAACCCATGTCCCCTGCATTGGCAGGTGGATTCTTAACCACTTTGTCACCAGGGAAGCCCCACCCTCAGTTTTGAAGAACAGTTTTTCTGAATACAGAATGCTAAACAGTTTATTCTTTATTCTTTTTTTTTTCCTTTAGACACTTTAAAGATATAACTCCATTTTCCATCTGGGCTCAGCTGTTTCTGATAAAAAGTTTGTCATTTGTATCTTTCTTCTAATATTTCTAATCATTTGTTTAAACAATTCAGCAAGCTATGCATTTGGGTTATTTTAAGTTTCAGTTCCATAATTACTATTTGGCTTTTTTTATAGTCTATATTTCTTTAGGGAATGTCCTATTTGTTCACTTATTATGTCTATTTTTTAATATGTTTATAACATATTACATATGTTACAATTATCTATTGTAACATGTTATTACTTTTAAGCTCTTTATTGCAGTATAATTGTTTTACACTGTTGTGCCAGTTTCTGCTGTACAACAAAGTGAATCAGCCGTATTCATACATATATCCCCATATCTCCTCCCTCCCACGACTCCCCATCCTGCCTATCCCACCTTTCTAAATCGTCACCCATCATCGAGTTGATCTCCCTGCGTTATGTGGCAGCTTCCCACTAGCTACCTATTTTACATTTGCTAGTGTATGTATGTCAGTGCTACTCTCTCCCTTCATCCCAGTTTCCCCTTTGCCCTCCACCACCCTGTGTCCTTAAGTACGTTCTCTACATCTTGCCCTGCCACTGAGTTCATCAGTACCATTTTTTTAGATTCCATGTATATGAGTTAGCATATGGTATTTGTTTTCCTCTTTCTGGCTTACTTCACTCTGTATGACAGACTCTAGGTCCATCCACCTCACTACCAATAACTCAATTTCATTATATTTTAACATACTGTTATTTTACATTATATGTATTTATGTTATGCTATTATACTAGGTGGATCCTCTTGACCCCCTGAGGCTTTGTTTTATGCTACCTTAGGGCTCCTCTATTCTGGTCTTTCCTGGCCCTAGGGCAGAGCCTGCACCCTAGTTTGTGGTTCTCACTCATGAGACGTGGGTGCCCAGGAGGCTCACTGACGTCTCTCCACTTTGTGTGGCCAGAACGCTGCTGTCTCCCAGCATCGTGTATCCCCTGTCTTCTAGCCCTTATCAGCCTTCAGCCCAAAGCTGCTGCCCTCTGCCAGGCCACTTGGAGTCTCATCTTGTGCACCAACCACTCACCACCCCCAGATAAGGACCTGCAGGAAATCCTCATGGAGACCTCTGGGGCTGTCTACTCAATGCGGCTTTCTCCTATCTGGCCCCAGTCCCACAAATTCTAGCTCCTTCTCAGCCCCAAGCCTGATCTCTGCATCCTCCGTTCAGTGAGATGCTGTGGTTTGCATGGGAACCACGCCTCTGCACCATGGTCAGCGAAGTGCTCCCAGACAGAGAGCAGGGCAGAGGCGGCACTCGCCGTATGGGTTCCTTCATCTCCAGGACCCTGTACTGTGTTGCCTGTTGCAAGCGTCTGAAACAATTGGCCCATATATTTTGTGCAGTTTTATAATTTTTGTATGTAGAAAAGTAAGTGTAGTACCAGTTACTTCACCATGAACAATAGAGAAAATACCTTTTGAGAAAAAAAAAATCCATGAAAGTCAATATTGTGAGCTCATTCCCTATGATGTGAAATTGTTTTTTTAATACAAATGAACTCGGCATAGTTTTCTTTTTATAAGTTAAATTCTACTTGTGTGGCCAGACTCTCTAATATAATGAATCTCAACTGTAGATACAGAGTGCAATTAGATTCTTTATTTTCCATATGAATTGAAGCATCTCGAGAAATTCTCAATTATAAAATTTAATTTTTTAAATGAACTCCTTCTGAAATTTTGTGAGAGTGGGTCTATATTATTAGGTTGAACTGTAAAGATCTGGAAGTTTTCTGATGGGAGAATATAAAATAATAAATAACAAGGAAACTACGCAGTGCCTCAACCAGCACTTCGCACTTAAGGCCCATTCAGTAAGACTTTGCTGGGAAAGGTGACAGATGGATGGATGATGTCTTAGACAGGGTTGAACCTCTTTTAAGTACCATGTGCCTTTTTAGTGTGGAAAGTTAAGAGAGAATGCGAATGCATTTGCATTCTTCTTTTGGGTAAATGCATGTGTATTTGGTGTATATGGGTGGTTGTTTACATACTTGTGTATAAATCTGCACGCATATATGGCCATGGCTTTCTCTATCCACTGATGACTTTTTTTTTTAATAACTTTATTTATTTATTTATTTATTTTATTGGCTGTGTCGGGTCTTCATTGCTCTGTACGGGCTTTCTCTAGTTGCTGAGAGCAGGGGCCACTCTTCATTGTGATGTGCAGGCTCCTCATTGTTGTGGCTTCTCTTGTTGTGGAGCACGGGCTCTACATGCGTGGGCTTCAATAGTTGCAGCACATGAGCTCAATAGTTGTGGCTCATGGGCTCTAGATCACAGGTTCAATAGTTGTGGCACATGGGCTTAGTTGCTCCGTGGCACGTGGAATCTTCCCAGAGTGGGGCTCAAACCCGTGTCCCCTGCATTGGCAGGCGGATTCTTAACCACTGTGCCACCAGGGAAGTCCCACTGATGACTTTTATATTGACAATCAGAATTAGTAATAAAAGCACACCACTGCTTGAAAAACAAGTAATTGCAATAAATTATATTTCCCATGATAACATCATGTGCATATGCGTTTTCAGTTTGTATTTTTGGAAAGTCGGATACTGACAGTTTGAGAAAATGAATTTGGGGGCGTCCTATTCACAGTATTGGAACGCCACAATAAATCCAACACGGCCATCTGAAAACGTTTTATTTGGGGTCTTAGGTTGTGATTTTAAAATTAACTAAGTCAGTATTATCAAAATAAGTCGCTGTGGACATAGCTCTTAAATTTTGGGCTGGAATAGCAAGTGAGAGAGCCTTCATAAAAGAGAGTCCAGTATTCCTTAGCAGCAACAATAAAAGCAGAAGTAAACTCTCTACATGGGCCTCAGCTTTCTTCTTCTTAAGTATTAGTTATTTAAAACACTGTGTCTTTATCAAGTTCCTGTTCTGCTGCATCAACATTGCTCCGTGGCCTGACCCTGTGAGCTGCCAGAATTACTTTGAAATGTGATCACGGTAGTGTCCTGGGTACTGTTGGTAAATTGGGAACCACCCCCCAAATCCAGCATGTATTACATTCCAACTTCGTGGCCCTAGAACCATGATTTAATGGGGTCTTTGTTCCAAGAGGACCCTGAAGTTTTATTAAGAATGTAATGATCTACAGCCATATGCTGGATTTAATACACCCATTGTGCATTATGCGTAGAAGTTAGCGGTTAAGTCAAAGTATGACAACACTGGGAGGGGGTAATCATTTTTTGATTGTTTAGGTAATAAACATTGTCTGAGGTACTAGCATTTTTATTTGTCTTCCGGGATAGAATGTCACATTTTTATTAAATGGCCGGCAGTTACATCTACAGGGCACCAAGCTCTCAAGTGCTTTTTGATATTTTGGAACACAGTAACATGAATTATATATTTCAAGGCTCTTGTAACTCAATGATTTATTTCTGCCTGGAGGCCTGGAATTGGGGATTGCGCAATTTCCAAAAGGAGGCTGAGATACTCAGATGACATAAGCCAGGCAGAGATTGAGTTAGAGTCACAGGCTTTAGTGGAGAGCTGACTACCACCAGCATCCTATACTTGAGAGCTTCTTACTTACAAAACTTAAAAACTGTTGCCTTCAATAGTATCTTCCATCCATATTTCTTTATTCTGCAAAATGTCCCCCAAAACTACAATGTAAAAAGATTATGAAAATCCTTTGAATAGTAGGCTAGGTGTAATATTTTCATATCATAAGGTCACCCTCTTAAGTCATCTTAGATGTTTTTATGATCACAATTCACTGATCACTATTCATTTCATTTTATACTAAAAAAGTTCCTGCTCATTCTGTCCAAGATTTCCACAGAAACTGACAGATGTTCAGCTCACTCAGAAAGCATTTACTGAAAGCCAGCCGGGTACTAAGCACTGTCCCAGGTGACACATATTTAAAAAATTAAAAATTGTAAAACACCATTTATTTTGTATCACCCCTGAAACTGCCCTGGGACTTAGTACCACTGGCTCCCTCAGGCCACAGCCACGAACCCAGGCTGGGAGCTGGGAGTGAGCTCACATCTCCTCACACCCTTGAAGTGAGAAAGGACCCCAGCACGACTTTGGTGCCTGTTGGGCACCAAGCCCTGAGTTGGGCACATTGCCTACGACACTTCATTTAGCCCCCAGGACAAGTGGATGGGTGGTTGCACACAGGGAGGACACCAGGGCTCTGCCCTGCCCAATTCACACCACATACACTTACCTTCTCCGAACAATGGTCTTTGTCGGCTGTTATTTGTCTAAGAAGCAATAAGCTGTATAATTTATGATGCTAATTAATGTCGTGAGAGCCAGGAAAGCACTGACCACCAGCATGAAACATTTGCCCCAATAGCACTTAACGATTCTGCAGGAATCCCCAGAAAATGAGGTTTAATGGTACGGTGATTGTAATCTTAAGAGGTTACTATGAATACCTCGAAATAAAAGCAGTGAATTGATACCCAAATTAAAACATTGACGGTTTAGTTCGTAAGAGTCCATGTTCCGAAAAACTGTCTTATTAGTGAGAGAGCTACAAGCAGAAAAAATATGACTGTGCCTTTAACAAATACCTTAACTTCTAAATATATAATAAGCAAATGTATAAAGGAGATTTGAGAATCTATGAAGGTAAAATTAATATGGATTCTTGAAAGGGAAATCCTTCAAGAACTCACTCACACAGTGCAGAAAGCCCCAAGAACTCACTCACACAGTGCAGAAAGCCCCCTGTGAGCACATCTCTAGTGTCACTGAAACAGGAAATAAAAGCACAAATGCCGTGAAATGCCATCTTTCAAGCAGAAATATGTGGAAGTTTTGCTGTGCTGCATTTTCTTTCTAACACAAAACACTGAGTAGATGCAGCTATTAAATGGCTTGAGAAATAGTGCAGCACTTGTTCAAATATTCAGAACCATTGTACAGGTAAGAAACAGTTCCGTCTAGTGCACTTGAAGCTACCATCAGCATCTCCGAAGGTCCCATCATTTCAGGAGTCCCACTGTCTGCCCTTCACTGAGATGTTCCTTTGGGCTCAGAAGGATGTAAAAGTATAAATAATTCCTTACACTTGGAGAGGCTTTCATTGTGTGTAAATCTCAGATCTTGTTTTCTTTTACCAACACATCAGCCATGTGGGGCTTCTTTCCTCTGCATACATCTTTCTCCTTTCTCATCTTCTCTCTTTGTTCTCATCTTCCTTTACATGAACCCTTCATTCCTTCTCCCTGGAATGTGCCGTCCTCGAGCTCAAGAGTTGGCTCAGATGTCCATCTTCTCTGACTCCTTCCCTGGAGGAAATGCCCTTTTCTCCTGGAAAGCCAGCCCTACACTGTGTTCTTCCCCTTGTAGGGGCATCTCTCCTCATGTGCACCACGTGGTGATTTACAGCTAGTCTACCCCTCTAAGACCATTCTTGTGAGGGCAGGTCTGGTCTTGTTTCCTATGGAACCTCCTGTCTAGCAAGATACCTGGCACATTTGAGGCTTTCATCAAAGGTTTGGGGATGGTGGGTGAACAGATAGCTGGATAGAGAAGTGGACATGTCAGCAAGTTTCATAATCATTTCTAATGTGGAAATGAGGATCCAGACTTGGAGAGGTTAGGGAAAGGTAGGATTGAGAATGAATTATAAAATGTTCGGTTTTATTGGTTTTTTTATTTTAATATTTTGTAGTTTTCTTCAGTGCTTGGATTAAGCATATTTTACTTTTTAAATCTAGAAAGTGTACTTTTGTTAAACGTATGATGAATAAATATAAATAAGTAGAGCTTCAGGGATAGAATTAAGCTGAAACAAGTCTAGAACATGAGTCTTCCAGGTCCTCCCTCTACCATATGCACCTGCTGCTAAGTATATATCACCTTTCAATTTTTATCAGTTGTTTTTCCCTTAAATTTTTCAGTGATATTTTATCATAGTTATATGGACCATTTGTGATACTAATGACCTTTTTGCTCCTTTAGGATATCTGTAAAGCCCTGTGGTGCCACCGAATTGGAAGGAAATGTGAGACTAAATTTATGCCAGCGGCAGAAGGCACAACTTGTGGGCATGACATGGTAAGAAGCCAATCGTAGGTGCATACACCATATTCAGATGTCCATCTTTCAACCCAAGCATCTTTCCTCCACTTGCCTTGGTATTTTTTAAGCCTGTCTTTCTGATGTATATGTCCATATCTATACCCATGTCAAAAGATTGTATTTAACTTATATTAATTTTATGAAGAAGACTCCCCTTCATACTTTTCCAATGATATCATTGATGAGCTGTCTGGCATTGATAAACATAGGTGTCAGGCTACTGGTGATGGCTGAATCTATTTGATAGGGGGAAATGTTAAACTCTTGACCACTTTTTAATCTCGTAAAGAACCAGGATTCAGCAGTTCTGTTAAAGCCTTACAGCATCAATTTGAAGACTGTGGAATAGATCCTTTTAACCTGTTGTTACGCCTGTGAAAATAAAAGAGGTGCTCTAGTGGGGGAAGGAAGAAATAAATGACAGCAAGTTTATTACTAACTGGGAGACAGCGATGATTTTGTCATTAAAACTTAAAAATAAATTATCTTAATACTCAAGAGTAATATTTTAATCCATTTGATTTAACCTGTGATTGTAATTTTTTTCAGAATATAAAAGCTATTGATAAAGATAGAACTATATTGGAACCAAATTGTCACTGTAACCATTTTCATTCTGTGTATCTGAACTTTTGTGGTGCTAATGGATATGAAAGAGAAATCCATGCCCGAATATCACTGATCTGGAATGTTTAAAGTCTGAAATAAACCTCTCACACCATAAACACATTTAAATGTGGATACAGATAGAAGGGATTTAAAGCATTAAGAAACAATGCTAATATATGCTTTGGGGTTAAATTATTGCGAAGCTGACTAAGAGAATGAAGAGGAATGAAGTAAACTTGCCTAAGAACAGCGTCCAGCAACCATTCAGCCTACACACGTTAACACGCTTTATTTTCAGACTTTCCCAGGGTGAGACTGATATTTAAATCCTTCTAGGGATGTAGGCTGCAGTAAATTAATCCTTAACAAAATGTCTAATAAAAATGCTTTTAGTTTCTTGAAAGAGAAAATAGATTTGCTGAGGTGCTGCAATGTGGAAATACCAACCGTCACGGAATACCAGGGAGGTTACCTGAGTGTTAAGCTGCAGGTGGTCACGACTCTCTGCACGTAATTGATTAAAACTGATCAAATTTTGCAAATTTGATAATTTGCAAAACCGTGCCTATTTCTTGAAAGATTGGCAGCCCTTCCGTTGTTGCCTTGGTGTTGGTTCACACAGGTATGTGGTTCTCCAGGAGTCCTACTTTCTTTAAAATCTGCTGTTTTCCTTGGATGAAGTCATAGCTGTAATGCTACCCATATATTCTTGTTACATCCTATTTACCTTGAAAGCACAATTAATTTGATTTTCAGTGGTATTTTAAATTATTTTTTCCTGGTGTTTCTAAATAGAGTTTTTGCTTCGTATTGAAAAGAATTAGAGCATATTAAGCCAGAGTGGATGGCTGCAAATTATGCATCATTGAGTGCTCCACCCAGGACTGAGAGGCTGCCCAGCGGCCATGCTGAGATAGGCATCAGAGGCGCGTGTAAAAGCCCCCTGTGGTGTCCACTGTTCTCCTCCTGTATCACTGGTCCACAGGTGTCCATGAGGTTTATCGACTGAGAGGCGTACATTACCAGAAGTCAGTGTCTCAATACTTTGGAATATTCCGGAGCGATGGGTGTGCACTAGGTAACTGACAACAACTGTTCTGCTTCTGTGCATCTTTCTCCTGGTTGGGAACCTATTTTCCTCCCCCTGCCGCCAGCACTGAGGCTCTGCGTGGGTGTGCACGCTGGCGAACCTGACAAGCAGTTAGTGCATCTTTCAGTGGCAAGCGCTGTGCTAAGACCATTATCTACACTGAATCCTCACAGGCACCCTGGGGGGTGAACCTATGGCAGCCCCCACTGTTCACCAAAGAACTCTTCCAGGAAAAAGACGCTGGGTTTCTCTGCACTCACACCATGAGAAATCGAGCACAGGGGTATTGGGACCACAGCCTGGATACCTGCCAAAGCAGATTCTGGTTCTTTAATGATTCCTCGTGTAAAATTAAGCCGCTCTCACTTTGGGATTGCGTTGCATACGATGCGAGGCACTTGGCCTGTGTCATTACGTTGGGTCTTTGGAACAAGTCAGTCTGGTGGTTTCTGTCATCCCTGATGTTCACAAGAGGATGGGCAGGTTCAGGGCACCTGAGTCCGTGCCCCGGGTCACACACCTGGCTGAGCTGACATGTGGGGCTCCCTTCCTCCTCCACAGTGTCAGTTCTTGGGCGTCATTATGCTGCTGCCCTGTGTGTGCTCAGTTTAGGTGTTGACAGTGGCTTCCGTGGACAGTATCCCAAGAGGAGGAGCGCCTCGCAGTGACATCACACTTTCATAAGTCACACTCTCCATCAGTAAAATATAAATTTGTGATAAACATAGGATGGGTCTCAGAAATATAGCTGGTGCTTCAGTGGACATTTTATGTATCTATTTCACACAGGGGTCTTACCCCGACTGCCCCCCTGCCTGGCTCCACAGGTCTGTGATCTGCAAGAAATTATACTCAGAATTGTGTGTTCATGTTTGTATGTCTATGTGCACCTAGGTACTCCCCCAACCTCCTCGGGAGAAAATGTAGTGCTTTCTCATCAGAGTCTCAAAAAGTTTTCTTAAATAATTTTTTAAGGATAGTCACTTAAGAATACTCCTGGGCATATATCCAGAGAAAACCATAATTCCAAAAGGTACAGGCACCCCCATGTTCATAGCAGCACTGTTTACAATAGCCAGGACATGGAAGCAGCCTAAATGTCCATCGAGAGATGAGTGGATAAAGAAAATGTGGTACATATGCACAAAGGAATATTACTCAGTCATAAAAAATAATAAAATAATGCCACTCGTAGCATCGTGGATGGACCTAGAGAGTATCATACAAGTGAAGTAAACCAAAGATGAATATCATATGATACCACTTATATATGGAATCTAAAAAATGATGTAAATGAACTTATGCACAAAACAGAAATAGACCCACAGACATAGAAAACAAACTTGTGGTTAGCAAAGGGGAAAGGGGGGTAAATTAGGAGTTTAAGATTAACATATTCACACTACTGGATATAAAATAAGTAACCAACAAGGACCTACTGTACAGCACAGGGAACTGTACTCAATATTTTGTAATAACCTGTAAGGGAAAAGAATCTGAAAAAAATGTATATATATGTAAGTATAACTGAATCACTTTGCTGTACACCTGAAACTAACACAACGTTGTAAATTAATTACACTTCAATTTTTTTTTTTTAAAAAAGGATACTCTGGCAAAAATAAGAAAAATGTATTTGCAAGACTATTAATTGCAATAAATATTATCAAAGCAAAAGACTGGAAATGATGCCAATGTCCATTGGAAGCGGACTGGTTGGAAATATACCTAATGGAATGTTTTATAGCTGCAACAAAGGAGCGAGGGATCTTCTTCTGTGGAATGAACTACAGAACATACTGTTAAATGAAAAAGCAGGATGAAAAAAGATGTGGGTCATATGGGATCATTTATGAAAGAAAAGGAAATACTAATATATATAATTATTTATATTAAAAAATAAAAGAATGAACTCTAAATTTTGAAAAAAAAGGAAACATTTTCTGTAATTTTGAAGCAAGGGTAGACCAAATTTTATTAAGGTAATTCATAAATATCTCAAGCAAAATGAAACAATCCAACCTAAGTAGTTTCCCTTTAGTCTTTAAGTCAAATGGTTGGCTCACCCATGACCATGATCATGACACAGGAATTATCCAAGTGGCTTTAAACCCCAGCACTTTGTGCTCTTCAAGTAGAATTATCCAGTAGACACCAAGTACTGCGAAGAATCTTAACAGTTTCCAGCAATCATATCGACAATGATAGGTTGGTTTTTCTCTTCCAAAACTGTTATTTTTGTAAAGTCCTACACAGTGCTTTGCCGGCAGCATGCCAGTTGTGCCCAGTGATTGGGTCCATCAGTGGGAAAACCAACTCCACTGAACACAAGGCTACATCTTGTGTAGTTGCTGCATGTGGTGGAGGTGGAGAAACCACGTGGATGTGAGCAGAATTAACATTGATGGGTGCTCCTCTGAAGAAAGCAGAGCTGATAGCATCTCCAGCCTCGTAGGAACAGGTGGAGGCCTGTGTGCGTTGTTTCATGTCCGTGGAAAGCTGTGTGACCTCTGACAGGCATCACTTATAACCTCCAGGCTCCCAACCCAGGTGCTCTGGAGCAAAAGCACAGAGCGCCAGCCGGAAATGACAAGGTGTTGAGCCGCATGGAACCTCCAGCTGGACTTTTCTACCAACAGTCAGTCTGTTCCGACAATGAGATGTGAAGAGCACGTTGTTTGCAGGAAAGGTTAGAGTTCATGCACCTGAGAGGTGAACAGTCGGCCTGAACATGCCTGCAACATGACTTAATTACACGTGTTAGGTTCCAGCAGCTCAGACAGACGTCTGAAAATGATTTCTCTCCGTATCTTCCCTTTATGTAGATTTATAGAGCAAGGCTAGGTCTGGAAAGAAAAAAGAAGCGGTGTTAAATGTGTTTTCATCATGTGCTACCTGCGGGTCGGGATGCTGATGTCTGCCTGTGTCACCAAACCCCCCACGGCCCAGCATTGCAGTAGTGATGTATCTACTCTAGAGAGTCATATCACTGTTTGTTTTTTGTTTGTTTGTTTTTTAATTTTCAGTGGTGCCGTGGAGGGCAGTGTGTGAAATATGGTGACGAAGGCCCCAAGCCCACCCACGGCCACTGGTCAGACTGGTCTCCCTGGTCTCCTTGCTCCAGGACCTGTGGAGGAGGGGTGTCGCACAGGGACCGGCTCTGCACAAACCCCAGGTGAGTCCCCAGACCTCCCTCCTCACCAAACGGCCATCTCTCTGCTACGCACGTTCCAAACCGCACGTGGACATAAGCTCAGTGAAAATACTTCTGTACTTCCAATATTACCATAAGTCAGAAAGCCCTTTTGCGCAAGCATTTATTGTACAATGATGTCTCTGTGATATGATTAAGGTGCTTATAACAACCTGACAGCAGCGAAACTAACAGAGCCAGCAGCGATATTCAGGAACTGGATTTTAACTGGATTTTAACCATTTTAACCTTATGTGAAATACCAAGGTTCTTCCTAAAATAAGAAAATAAATCATAAGCATAGAGAACACAGATCAATAGATAAGAATTGAGAGAAACAATTTTTTCATGCGAGAAAACCAAGGTCGTGGTTTTTCATCCAATCGATTTACCTTCACAGCAGGTGGTTTCACTGTGTCTTCCATAGGAGACAAGGATGTTAAAAGCAGTTTCCAATGCAGTGGAGTGAAGGGGGTTTCCAGTCCTCCTTTTGCACCTGTATCTGTTTAACTTATGTTAAGACTAAGTAAAATGGTTTATTTCGGTCCTGTCTTTAACGCATGACCCGACCTGTCCCCTGCGTCGACAGGATGCTCTGGTGCTGGAGTGTCACGTGACTTCTAGGGGGTGAGAGGGGTGTTTGTGTCACTCCAACCAGGGGAAGATGCCTGCTTGCTCTGTCCCCATCCAGTGTCCTGGCCCCGTCGCAGGGAAGCTGGTAGGGGAAAGAAGTTAAATAGCTGAATTTGAGTCTCAGTTCTGCTTTTTACCAGCTGCCCTCCTGTACTCATCCCCTCCCTGACAGAATTCGGAGAACAGTGATACACACCCTGCCTCCTACAGGGAGATGAACAAGTACATGCAAACCTGCTTTTCAGATTCTAACCTCTTCTAACAGTGTTACAAACAATACACTCAACAGAAAAGGAAGACACTACCCAGGTTGTTAATATGTAAGAAAGTGCCAGTGACGTCTTAGGAATGCACTTCTCTTACCTGGTGACCATAGTATCTTAACACTATCTGCTCCTTCTCCCCAATAAGCCTAATTTCAAGGGAGGGGTGAGTGGCTGTTCGAAGGTAAGGTTTCTAACTGTGAAATATACATTCCAGACCATCGAATGGAGGGAAGTTTTGTGCGGGCTCTACGCGAACTCTGAAGCTTTGCAACAGCCAGAAATGTCCCAACGACAGTGTTGACTTTCGCGCCCTGCAGTGTGCTGAGTACAATGGCAAACCTTTCCGAGGATGGCACTACAAGTGGAAGCCATACACCCGCGCAGAAGGTAAATCTCAAATCCCGCTTTCTGGTGGCAGCCTTGGACGTCTGTGCTCTTTAAAGAACTGCATGATCTATAGCGTGCGTCCAGATGGACCAAATATTGATGTGTCAGGGCAATGCCACAGATTCTTTTCTGGCTGCTAGTGTGCCCCAAGGCCACTGGCATCTTATCTAAACTTGACCAGCTCTGTGCTCAGAATAAAGCAAGCGAGAGAGTGTGTGCAAAATACCATGAACTCTTTAAGGAAGTGATACGACACTCAACGTAGATGATTTATTGATAACGAAGCAGTTATCTTTAATGACAAATCACAGTAGTTGATGCTGATGTGGTGATGAGGATGTTACCCATTCAACATTTATTATCGCCAAAAAATGAAAGCAAATTCATGTCTTTGGGAAAATCAAATATACTAGGTATTTGGAAAGTCTTGATCTGTTACTTAGAAACCAAGAAGTTTATTTGTACCATATGCAAGATTTTACTCTCCAGTTGGAGAGAAATATGTATTGTTTTTATGATTATGATAACGTGAACTCAGTAGCTCAAGTAACACAATTTGAGGATAAATTCAAAGAGCACCTAATCATCTCATTCTTTGAAACTGAAAATATTGTCCAAGAAACACTTGACAAATACGTAAGTTGGGCCATCTCATCTGGAACTTACTTTTACCATCCCAACATATATAGTGTTATCATGGTGAGCGTTTTACGAAATCAGCAAATTCTGGAAGGAAAATTTAAGCAGTTTCACACAAAAGCCTTTTTTGTTGCATTTTTACTCCTAGAGTCAGTAAAAATTAAGTCAGTGAGAAACAAGTAGCCAGGAGAAAAAAATAGAAAGAACTTTGAAATCGGGGTCAAAAAATCTGTGTGCTATTCCTGGCTTTGCTAGTCTGTAGTAAAGAAATTCATGAATCATGGAAGCACATATTAAATTTGATTCTTAGAACTATTCAGTTGGGTCTCTTATCCTGAATAATAAAGAAAATATTTGTATGTGAGTCTTGGGCCTGTGAAAACTCCTAAAACAGATAAATTTTTATTATCAACGGTTCTCTTCTTTACCAAGAAGAGAACAAAGGGAAAAAACGTTTCTAGAAAAATTCATTTTAGCCATATAAGTGATAAATCCTTGAAATGGATTTCCAAGAGAGGGTGTGAACTTGATTTGCCAGTCTTAAGTACATGATGAGACCTACATTCTCCGTGTAACAGTATTTTTCAACAATCCATTACACTTATTAAAAAAAACAGTGTTCTCTGGAGATTTCATCCAAAAGTCGTTCCCTTTATCAGTTTAAAAATATTATGTATTTTAGTAAATACATTAGCTTTTAAGAAATTTTGTGATTAAGTATTTTATTACACTTTATTTGTGACAGTTTTGTGTATTGCTGCAAAATGGTAGTGACCTTTTGCATTGCTACAAAGAGTAATCAATTATACTAGTAAAATAGTTGAACAGTAATGTAGTTTCAAGTCAACAAATGTTTATTGAATGCCTACTATGTGCCAACCAGTGTGTACAGAACAAGAACCGATAAAGGATACAATAGGAAAAAATTAATAGTGAAGCTTTAAAAAAATAATTAAAATTTGAAGGGGCAAAACCAAGCCTAAAGAGGCAATTAAAAAAAGAAAATGTCTTTGCAATGTGTTATTGTGGGGGAGTTATTTTATGGGCAAAAAAAAAAAAAAGTCTATCTAAAATTTAGAGCAAAAAATGATCAGAGCTTAAGTATCTTTCTTATTTGTGTTTGTGTGTGTATTTCTTTTTAAGATCAGGACTTATGCAAACTCTACTGTATCGCAGAAGGATTTGATTTCTTCTTTTCTTTGTCAAATAAAGTCAAAGATGGGACCCCATGCTCGGAGGATAGCCGTAATGTTTGTATAGATGGGATGTGTGAGGTAATAATGATCGTTCACCCGTTCCACAAACATCTCCCGACAGTCCGCTTTGGGCCAGGCATCCTGTAAGGGGCTGCAGAGACCAGACGTTTAACACACCCTTTCCCTCCACGTCACAGCCCAGAGGGAGAGAGCAGACGAACACCTATGGAGACAGGCAGTGGCTTGTGGCAGTGCAGGTGTGTCCAGAGCACAGGGGGAAGGGAGGAGCGGGTTCTCTCTTAGGTGTGGGCCTGGCAGACTTGCAGGGCTCCTCAGGGAAGGGGAAGGGAAGAGGGGTGAGGGAGGAGCAGGGAGGGGAGCACGGCCGTGCAGGAAATGATGGGCTGGTCGCGTCTGGTTCAGGGGTGAGAGCACCGAGGCCGGCAGGGCTGGGGGATGCTGCGGAGGTGAGTGGGGGGAGAGGCCCGCAAAGGGCCACTTCCCGCCGGGATGAGGGCGTGAGGTGTTCATCCTGGTGTCCCTGTGGAAGGCACCGGGATGGGGGACCAGCAGAGTCGCAGCATCAGATGGCCGTAGCCGGGCGGTGGCACCAGGGTAAATGAAGGCAGGGACAGCACAGAGCCAGGGGCCACTTCACCGCTATCGCGGGGGCCTCGGGAAACCGGCAGCCTCGCTTCTGCTGGAGAGGGGCTCGGGGCACAGGCTGGGAAGGATGGGCAGCTGAGCGAACAGGAGGCTCTGAGCCTGTCGCCAGGCGCAGAAGTGAGATGTGGAAAGAGGTTTATTATAAACAAGGGAGAGTGTTACACGCAATGGTCAGATATTTTGCATGTAGATAATGGGCTTTTCAATGAAGAAGTTACTCAATATTCGTATTCAGTGGAGTCCGAAGACCTTGGTCCCAGGTCTAATTTTCTCTAAGGTACAGACCGAGACCGCAGTAAAGTTGAATCATCCACTCAGATCCTCAGTGTACTCATTTGAATGCATGAAGTTAGACGCAGCGATTCTGTTCAGGTCTGCTTCGGCCTTAAAATGCTCAACTCTCCACCCATGGTGTCTAATTATCAGTTGATTTGTTAAATATGTCATTCTTTTAATGTATTCTCGATGATACAGTATCACAATCCCTTATTTGTAATTCTGAAATCCAAAGAGCTGTGGAATGGAAAGGTTATTTGACTGTAAAATATAAGCTGACCTGAATCTATTTGGTGGCAAAACTGTGTTGAATTTATGAGACTATCTTCAGTTATGTTTATTCCGATCAGTGTGCACCTTTTAAAAGCATCGTTGCTGTCCAGAGCCCTAAGGGGACTCTCACGTCCTGTGCCTACTATGTTAATTACTTCCTACAATTCAAAAAACCCTGAGTTCTGAAGTGCCTCTGGCCCTAGGATTTCAAACAAGGGATTGGGGACTACAGTTACTTCATTTCTGAATGGATTTTTTTACATAGCAACCCTGTATTCTTTCTTAGGAAATGTAAAACTGGCAAGCATCATAGAATTTATAAACAGCTGCTAAAATTCTATGCAGATGTGCCCTTTACATAATTTACTGCTGGGAATGATCGCCCGGTGCCCTGGTTTCCTTCTCTGCCTCTGCACAAGGCGACTCAAAGCACAAGGCGAATTCCAGTGAACCCTCATGAGGCCATGTTGCTTGGCATTTGTGCTACGTGCTTCATGTCCGTCTGAAATTTACCCCTGTCTCCAACATGACAACCCGATAGGTTTAATTCAGGGTCAAGACAGGACAGACGTGTAGTGATGACAGAGAGGACAGGGTATGTTTGCCATGTGAAGGTCTCTTCCTTTGGATGGAAGTGTAGAATGACAGTCTCACAGTGCACATACTGGGTATCCAATAAATATTTGTTAACTCTCCCGTGTTGGTGAAACTTTCAACTCGATGGGAAAAGGTGTGTGACTTCGGTCCTGTGGTCTTCTCTTTCATGAATGACACACGACTGCGTGGGTCCTGCAGAGAGTGGGATGTGACAGTGTGCTGGGGTCCGATGCCGTGGAAGACTCCTGCGGTGTGTGCCGGGGAAATAACTCCAGCTGCACGACACACAAGGGCCTCTACGCCAAGCAGCACCGCGCCAACCGTGAGTCCGCCCTCCGGAGCTGCCTGCCAGGCTGAGCGAAGATTGAAATGGGACCCCTTGGCGGGAAGAACGGGTGGTGTAGTGCAAACGGCAGGCAGAGTCCTGAGAGCCCTACACAGACTCCTTGTGTGCTTTGCTTCTCAAGCCTTCTGTTTTGATTGGAAGTGGTTGCTAGGTTATTCGAATTAAAGTGGTTCTTAGAAACAGTGACTATTACAATAGCTCTGCTCCAATTAAAAAAAACAAAACTCATTTATAGGCCTCCTGGAACTGAATGGCCAAAACAGATCTCCAGCTCCCAAATTCTGATTCTCAAGGTTTGGTTGTGGAGAACCGCAGGTGCTTAGGGACTTGCCTTGGCAGCACTCAGCAAAATACCACATTCTCCCCCGTTCTGTTTCCTTTGCTCTAGAGTACTATCAGATGGTCACCATTCCTCCTGGAGCCCGGAGCATTCGCATCTATGAAATGAACGTATCTACCTCCTACATTTCTGTGCGAAATGCACTCAGAAAATACTACCTGAACGGACACTGGACCGTAGACTGGCCCGGCCGGTACAAGTTTGCAGGAACTGCCTTTGAGTACAGACGGTCCTACAAGGAGCCTGAGCACTTGACCTCCCCTGGGCCAACCAACGAAACGCTGATCGTAGAGGTAGATTCCAGCCTCTTGGTTGCAATGCTTGGATTTTGTGTCTTAGGGCATTTTTGAAGGTTCAAGACTGTTGGCATACTTTTACAAACACAGAAAAGTGTTTGCAGTTCGATAGTGTCTCAGAAACAAGACTAGTCCACACCTAGACTGAATGGGCCAGTGGACTTGCTTTGATCGTCTTTCCTTTCCAGGTGTGCGGTGAGATTTGTAATTGCACACAGCACGCAGTCCCCATTTTCGCATCTTGATCCGTCGATGTTGACAAAAGCCGGCTTCTCTCCTGTGCGCTCTGTGGCTTGAGAAGCACGCTACTGTGGGTGGCTCTGTCTGTGCCTGTTGGGTGGGACCAGAGGTCCGCCGCGTCCTGGGGGCATGGGAGTGAGGTGAGAACCCCCCGCCTGGGCCCAGTGCCTGGCAGGGGTGCTGCACACTCACCTCCGCAAGCCCCGCTTTGCTCTCCCCGAGATGGCAGAGGCTCACGAGACAGAGCCGGGCATCTCCTAACAGCGTCATTTGTCCTCATGGGACCGGGCAGATGGTGGCAACAGGCAGTGGACATGCTCATTCCCTACTTTTTTATATTTCTCTGCACACTGCAAGAAGAGACTGGTCCAAAAGCTGCCCCCTCAGCCGCCACCTATGTGTGTAGGTGTGAACCACCCGCATGCCCCCAACCTGCTCTCCAGGCCCGGCAGCCCCATCCCAGTGTCCTTGCATCTTCCTGGGAGACGCCTCATCTCCACACGTCCCTCTGCCATCTCCCCCCCCCCGACCTTGAGCTGCTTCCTCCGCCCCTTTATAAACATGTTCACCCTGAATCCCTGCCTTGGCTATTTCTCTCCCCCCATCTCAGGCTTTTAGCTTTGATATTCATGGAGAGAGAGAGATCGGTCAGCATTGAGAGAGACTGAGGCTTATTGGGAAACTATGTCCTGTAGAAGAAGAGTTACAGAGGCTCAGGATGTCAGGTGGCAGAGCAGCTCAATGGCTTGCAGGGCGGCCACCTGTCCAGGGCTCATACCTGTCCTACAGCATCCTGCCCAACGAGACTCGAGCTGTGTTGTCAGGGAGGGAACTGTGGTGCCAGGGAGTTTCCGGAAGGCCCAGTGCCTTTATCCACTGGAACCTCCCATCAAGGACCAGAGGAGGCTCCGAGGCTCAGAGATGGGATTTCTGTTAACAGGCTAAAGGTGAGGTTTCCTAAAAAGCCTCTCATCGAGATCAAGGAATTGATACTTTTAGGAAGGAAAAGGTAATTGGTCCATGTGGTTGGGTTTCCAGCTAGGACGTGAACAGTCCAAGTGCAATTCCCTGTGCTAAGTGTAGCTCACAGGTGTGCCCAACCTGAGAGATCATCTTTACCAGTAAGATGCTTTTGTCAGTAGGCAAAAGACCTCTGCATCCGTTCACAGGAGGAAGTACTCAGACTTAGCTTTGATCCTGCGTGGATGAGATCCACTCAGCTGTTCTTGGTTGTTTGGGACTCGCTAGGAATTGTGAAAGTGCTTTTCAGGTACCACTTTCCGATTTGCTCAGATGGAGAGGATTGGTGGTGCTCCCAAGGAAACATGGAGGGAAAGGACCTAATTTTGTAAGGTGGCAAAGGCTGTGAAGAAAACACTAAATGTCAGGCAAAAGAATCAAATGTCTATATATTTTTATAGGTGTGCCTGAGTCTAGTTTAATTCCTGTTTAGAAAGTTAATGTAAATTTTGGAGGATGGACAGTGTTTATTTTATCATTGTAAACATCGTTTCATTGCTATGACTGCTGTTTCAAGTACTTTAAAACAAATTAGCTTCTCTTTATTGGTTCTACTTTAATTTGTTTTCTTTTTCCCTTTCTTTTTTTTTGTAGCTTCTGTTTCAGGGAAGAAACCCGGGCATTGCCTGGGAATACTCGGTGCCCCGGTTGGGGGGTGAGAAGAAGCTCAGCACCCAGCCCAGCTACACTTGGGCCACGATCCGCTCCGAGTGCTCTGTCTCCTGTGGAGGGGGTAGGTCACTTCCCACGGCTATCCTGGTGATGGACACAGAGGTGCCGGGCTCCTTCAGGCCATGGGATATACTGCCCTGGTCCTCCTCACACTGCCCTGGTCCTCTTCATGTCCTGATGAGGAGTCCAGTGCTTCTGCCTGAGGGAGGCAGTAATCTTTGCAGAGGCAGAATGGAGAGCAGTGGTGCTGAGTGTTACTTGAAAATTTGAGCTACCTTCTCTCATTCATCTATGTCAGTGTGTGGCCTTAAGGTTTAGTGAATTGGTTTCTGCTTTTCATCTAATTTAAGATTTTTGAAAGGGTAATTTTGAGATTAATCAAATGAAAGTCACTCAAATTATTATATATTTCACGTTGATGAGAAGTGGAAACCTTTGTGGAAACTAAAGTGATACAGAGTGAGGTTTTTATTAAATGGTCTTGTTCAAAAGGTTTATTTGGAAAGAAATTTGCTGTAGTCCATATACTTAAATTCACTCAGAAATAATAAGAATTTCATGAAAATTGCAGTAAAAATGACAAGAAACAACACGTCAAAAAGAATTTCACATGGTAATAGATGGCTTTGTCATCTTAATACCATAATAAATTTAAGCTCGTAACTAAACTGATAAAGGTGGTTCACTGGAGGGACATTTTTAGCTTAAAGCCAGTATGTACGATCTGGTTAAGGATGGAGAATGAATACTTGCAAATTTAGAAACAAAATGTTAAGTTCTATCTGATATTTAAAAAACAGACAGGTTTCCATATGGGCCAGCATTCCAGGTTTTAATAATTAAGAAATTAATCCAGACAGTACTATATATTGAAGTGTAATGGTATACAAATGAGAATTGTGCAGAGTGAGAGTAAAATGAATAAGAAAAAAATAAAAATGAACTCATGCCTTCTTAATAATTGCTCTAACTAGATGAGATGAAGAAATAAAGGAAAAATTGACCAAAAAATAACAGTCTGAAAACTTAACATTATGTACTTGACCTACGTTAATTCTTCTCAATATAAACTAAGAATAAAATATTTAAATCATTTTTAAATTCTGACATTAAGAACTTTCTAAAGTAAAATTTAGTCCCCTTCTCTACAGCAGGCTAGCAGCAAATGGCTCTAATGGAAACTAGAGAAAATGTGGGGCATCCTATACGAGGGGACGGACCCACACGAGCTGCCATGTTACTTCATTCGGGGGGAAAAGTAGGACAGAACCATACTCGCGGGCATCTCTGTGTGTGACCTGGGAAAGTTAACCTCCAGTCCTCCTTATTTCCTTTCTCTTTCTCTTCTCCTCTTGTAACCATCCCCTACGACTCTCTGGCTCATATCGAATATGCTTGATTTCATCTGTCCCTATTTAGGATTACCCAACAGTGTTTGATTAAAATAGTAATTAAATCAGAAAGCCTTCTATTTGTGTAAGAACATTTCAGAACCCTTCCTTGTAGATTTTCGTGTGGTGAATAGAGAGTGATGAATCACGTGGCAGCATCTGTAAGGATGTCTGGTCCACGCATGCGTTTCATTAGGGCTGTTTCCCTCTCGTCTTCCCTTTGAGCGTCAGGCGTGCAGAGGGATGCTCGGTTTCCTCAGCTCTGACCAAGTTATTCGTCTCAGCCTGAAAAACACCAAGTGGATGATTAGCGTACTTGCAAATCACCTAATTAACCCTAAGGAATAATACCTTAATCATTTGCCTAAAGAACAGCATTATAGAGTCAGTGAGTGGGTGTTTTTTTTTTTTAATTAATTTATTTATTGGTTGCATGGAGTCTGTTGCTGTGCGCAGGCTTTCTCTAGTTGTGAGTGGGGGCTACTCTTCATTGCGGTGTGCTATTTTCTCATTGCAGTGGCTTCTCTTGTTGTGGAGCACGGGCTCTAGGCGAGTGGGCTTCAGTAGTTGTAGCACAAGGGCTCAGTAGTTGTGACTCATGGGCTTAGTTGCTCCAAGGCATATGGGATCTTCCCAGAGCAGGGATCGAACCCGTGTCCTCTGCATTAGCAGGTGGATTCATAACCACTCCGCCACCAGGGAAGTCCCAGGTGTTTGTTTTTAATTTCAGTGGAAAATTCACGGAAAATCATTTTCAATTCAACAGCAAGAAGGAATGTGGGATGCCCGTCCTTTATCATCTTGTGTAGGTTGTGGCTCTTTTATACAGTCTTCCGGTGGAAACCCCAATGCCGTACCGCTACCAGGACTCAGCACCTAATTAAAGCATCCCTCACAGGCCACCTGTGAGCCATCAAGAAAGGGCACTTTTAAAAATAATTTTAATTGAAGCATAGTTCATTCACAATGTTGGGTTAGTTTCAGGTGTACAGCAAGGTAATTCAGCTACACATGTATATATTCTTTTTCAGATTCTTTTCCATTATAGGTTATTACAAGATATTGAGTAGAATTCCCAGTGCTATACAGTAGGTCCTTGTTGCTTATCTATTTTATATACAGTAGTGTGTATCTGTTAATCCCAAACTCCTAATTTACCTCCCAGCCCCACACCTCCCATTCCCTTTGGTAACAATACATTTGTTCTCTATGTCTGTGAGTCTCTGTTTTGTAAACGAGTTCTTTTGTACCTTTTTTTTTAGATTCCACATATAAGTGATATCATATGGTATTTGTCTCTCTCTGTCTGACTTACTTCACTTAGTATGATAATCTCTAGGTTCATCCACGTTGCTGCAAATGGCAATATTACATTTTTTTTATGGCTGAGTAACATTCCATTGTATAAATATACCACATCTTCTTTATCCCTTCATCTATTGACGGACATTTAGGTTGCTTCCGTGTCTTAGCTGTTGTGAATAGTGCTTCAGTGAACATAGGGGAGCATGTATCTTTTCGAATTAGTTTTCTCTGGATATATGCCCAGAAGTGGGATTGCTGGATCATATGGTAGCTCTATTTTTAGTTTTTTAAGGAACCTTCATGCTGTTCTCCATAGTGGCTGCACCAATTTACATTTCCACCCACAGTGTAGGAGGGTTCCTTTTCCCCCACACCTTATCCAGCATTTGTTATTTGTAGGCTTTTTAATGATGGTCATTCTGACTGGTGTGAAGTGATACCTCATTGTAGTTTTGATTTGCATTTCTCTAGTAATTAGTGATATTGAGCATCTTTTCATGTGCCTGTTGGCCATCTGTATGTATTCTTTGAAGAAATGTCTGTTTAGGTGTTCTGTCCGTTTTTTGATTGGGTTGTATTTTTTTTTTTTTTGATATTATGCTTTATGAGCTGTTTGTATATTTTGGAAATTAATCTATCGGTAGCATCATTTGCAAATATTTTCTCCCAGTGCATAGGTTGTCTTTTCATTTTAGTTATGGTTTCCTTTTCTGTGCAAAAGCTTTTAAGTTTAGGTCCTATTTGTTTATTTTTGTTTTTATTTCCATTACTCTAGGAGACAGATCCAAAAAAATATTGCTGCAATTTATGTAAAAGTGTGTTCTGCCTATGTATTACTCTAGAAGTTTTGTGGTATCTGGTCTTACATTTAGCTCTTTAATACATTTTCAGTTTATTTTTGAATGTGGTATTGAAGAATGTTCCAATTTCATTCTTTTATATGTAGCTGTCCAGTTTTCCCAGCACCACTTGTTGGAAAAATTGCCTTTTCTCTATTGTATATTCTTGCCTCTTTTGTCATAGATTAATAGACCATAAGTAGGTGGGTTTAAGGAAAGGAAACTTTTGAAATCCCATGGGCTTGAAGCAGCTCCTCCCATATTTTCCTAAAAGGACAAAAGCACAACCTCACCCTCCCTTCTCCTTCTCTTTCCTCTATTGTGTCTCCAGGGAGTATCTTATTTTCTGTACAAACAAGATGAAAACAAGAAACACATTGTTAGACTTAACTGAGCCCCTACTATGTCTTGTCACTTGCATGGCCTTGTGGAAACCCTCAACAGGGCTTAAGAGTGGAAAGACCCCAGCAGGCTGGAGGCAGCCAGAGCAGGTTCAGGTCTCGGCTTCATTTTATCTGCATATTTTATATTTTGAAGATTTCCACTTGCATAGACCTCCCAATAACCTGGATTTGGAACTTCTGAAGCATCTTTTACTTAGCTATCTTCCTGTGACTTTAATGTCGACAAGGGGGTCTTTAAAGGAACCAGTTAGGGAATAAATGAACTGGGAGCAGACACCTAGGAAGTCCCCCACCTCTTGTTTCATTCCAGAAACATGACCTGGCATCAGTGGAAGAAGGACAATCCCGTTTCCTTATCTGTTCTAATGGGGCCATCTCTCCATAGAAAATAAGATTTCTGACAGACACAAGGCAGGCAGTGCCTCCCTTCTTCTTTTCTGACAGCTTACTCTGCTCCTTTTTCTCTTTTCCACTCACTGTTATGACATAACCATGGGATTTTATTTTAATACTCCTGCATAGTCATGCTTTGACTGGACTCTCCCTGGGGCATCGGTGATGGGCAAGGATTCACACAGGGAGACGCTAAGCCAAGAGCAGTTGGGGGATAGGACCAGCTTGGCCGACGATGTCTGACTCTAAGATGGGAGCTTTTAGATGTGGTGGTGACATCACCAGACTCTTGTTCACAGTGTAAAGGCATCAGCCACGTCTCAAAATTACATGTGCTGCAATTTTTAAAATACTTCCTCGGTAATTCAACTGGTTCAATGTATTTCTAATAGTAACGGATTTCAAACTTCTGATTTACTTGCACACGAGAAGGCTTATTGAGATGTGATCTAGTTATGTTTAATCTCCCTGATATGCATCGTGCAGTGTCTTGGGATGATCATCTTTCAAAGGGGAATATTCATCTGGTTCACAATTAGAGTTCCTCACACACATCTTACAACTAACTGGCTAGTAAACAAAGGTCTCTCATACTTTTCCAGTAACGTCCTCTTCACCCTCTACAGATATGGCTTAAACATTAATTAGTTTAGTGGTTAGGTTATGGAAATGGAATAGAACTATGTATTAGGAACCTTGACTCTGTTTTGTTGATATGAAACCATTCATTCATTCATTCATTCATACCCTGTTCAGTCAGCAAATGTTTGTGGGTGTCAGTCTGAACCTCAAACTTCTTTAAACCATGTGGGGAAATGAAGAGACTCTCGCTTAATTCCCTCTGTCTCTGAATTGGATGGTGAAACACCAGTGTTATTGTTACTTTATGTGAAAAGTACTGATTGACTTATTGGCTTTATGGCTAATTGGAACATGGTACCTCTATACAGCTCAACCAAGGCACTGAGAACGTCAGTTCTTCCTTAAATGTGCAAGGCACAACCTGAGTTCTGAGTCTATAGTGAGGAATCATACAGATTGGCCCTGTCCTCAAAACCATGCAGTCTAGAGAGAGGAGCTACCTCATACACATATGTAACATGTGAGACTATGAACTCTCATGTGCAGGGGTCCATGAGAACTCAGAGAGGACCCCCAGAAGTGGCACAGAGAGTGCTGGGTTAGCTGCATTTTGAGTATCTGTCATAGTCAGAGGTGGACGTGGCACAGAGAGTGCTGGGTTAGCTGCATTTTGAGTATCTGTCGTAGTCAGAGGTGGAGAGCTGAGACAGCTTTTGAACATCAGCTGTTCATAGTACTCATCTCATTGGCTAAAAATCACATCTTTTTCACAGAAACTACTTCAAATTAGACCTCCCCACGCTTACATTCAAAACATCCTTACCTGTTATGAATCTCAGAGTAAATGTGCATTTTACTTTTTTAAACTTTACCTAAAGACGTGCGCTTGTCCTTCTAGGTCCCAGAGATCAACTGAAATGATTCTGGCTTTTTCCTCCCTGCCCTGGGTCACCTTTGAGCCAAATTCATGAAACCACTTCTGTGTCTTTATCCAAGACCCTGATAAATTACAAACCACATCCCCCTTTGGCCCTCTTGTCCCCCAGAAAAGCAGAGGAGAGGGAAAAAAGTTCATCCCCTGGAGAGGGACCACCTTCCTCAGGGGGCCTGTGCGATATCCACCCTGTCTATTTCTTCAAGAGCCCTCAAAGGTTCAGGGTAGGATGAAGAAGCCCATCTCATCCACTCCTCCCAAGGAGCAAGAATTCTTCCTTGTTCCCAGAGCTCCCCAGTCCTGCACACCCCTCCTCATTGGGGGCATTGGGACCCTTCCTAGGCCCAGCCCCTCTCTTGCTCCCATGGTGGTCACGTGGTTATGGCCGGCTCCCTCTCCACCATCCTCCTGTGGTGGGGAGGGGTTGTGTGCACATGTGGGTTTCAAGTCATGCTGCCTACTTCTCATTAACCAAACTCGGAACCTTAAAGGCAGGTAACACCTGCCTACAGCAAGATGAGCGGTATGTCCTGCTGTCATTTGGAACAGGTCAGTGCTGTCAGGGAAATTGGATATTGGGCCAGTTTCTTATTAAGCAGAGCAAACACAGGGATGTCACGGGCAGTCTGCATGTGGCCGTCATCACCACCCTCCAAGCTCTGGTGCGGGTCTGGGTGCCATCACACGAAGAAAGCTGTCACTTAAGCACACCTGGGACTCATTCAGACTCTGAGCAGCAGCTCCCAGGGGTTCACCCACTCTGCTCTCCTGGAGTTATCTTCCCTCTTCCCGCTTTCAAGGTCCTTTAACGTGCAGGTGATACGTGTCTGTACCTACCCGGTGCTTGCCATAGACATGATGCATGCTTCTTGTGAAGACACATGCTTCATTTGTGGAACATTTTCCAGTTTTCTGTGTAGTTTTGCCTAAATGATGCGTTTCTTTTCCTTTATAAAAACAAACGATAAGGATTTTGGCAACAGCTGGAACTCATTCTATTGTTAGAATTACTGAGAATGTAGAGATTCTTTGATATAATCACAGTCTTTAAGACTGAACACTCCTCTTCCAGGTACTTTGGCACAATATGAAGGTTTTAAAATGATTTCCAAAGAGCTGGTCAGAGCTGGTTTCCATAAAGAGATAAAGGTAGAGCTTCATCACACTGCTCAGTAAACTCACCACCTTCCAGGGCCAGGGTTCAGCTGTGGGCTTTCCCCAGTTAAAGGATTATTCTCTCTTTGAATTTTATACCTTCTTCCCTCTTATCTATTAATAGGGATCATTTTAGAAGATTGGCCAGCTTGATTCTAACATTCCTGTGGACCATGTGATTTTTCTTTCTAACAAATAGTTGAGAGATTGGAAGCGCAGTTGAGAAATCACTCTACAGATGTGCCCTCAGTCAGAGAAATGACACCCGAGTCTCCGTAAACATTCAGCCAGGTGACTGAGGAGACCCCATCCCTCATGAAACTCATCTGAAAATATAATTATCTAAACCCTAGTGTAAAAAGAGAACCTGGAAACCCTTAATACCACTGGGCATGTGGCCATCTATATTTTTATTTTGCCAGGATATTCAGATGTTTGAAAACAGAAGGAGAAACATTTAAGTTCACCTTTATATTTGCAATCGTTTATATGGGGAAATTAATTGTAGATTACAATCTAGAGCATCCCTACCACCTACGGACAGCTTGGACCTCCAAAATCATCACCCCTCAATGCATTGCTCAGCTTGTAGATTCCTGATCATTTCACTGCAGGATAAAGCAGTGTGCCTAGTGCCCCCAGGCTAAATTCCTGTGAAGATCTTGTCTTTTGGGAAATGCTGGGACTTGATCTAATATCCAGAGCCAGAAATGTTCCCAGTGACCTTGTATCCATAGGCAACTAACTCCCAACCTGGTCAGGGCCTGCGTTGATGCCTGAGGGGCTTCACCCTGGGATGGTGGGTGCTGGTGTGTGCCGTCTCCCTCCTCTTTGGTGTCTGAATGTCGCGAAGGACCCCTTCAGTTAAGAGAATGTGCAGCTGAGCCTTGCCGTTTCAATTTATTAGTCTAGGGTTGGGCCTCACTGCCCATCCGGCAGGCACCTGGCATGTCATGTTTCATCCATTCACCTGTGTCTGTCCGTGTGCAGAGTGAATGCCTGTATCCCGAGAAGCCCGGCCTGCAGGCTCCCAGCCTGTGGCTGGTAAACACCGACCAACCACCTGCCTCGGCTTTACTCCTGCATTCTCCATCTGACTTAATCTCGGTGAAAATGCACAGAGACATCAGTTGCGATTCTCCTTTTGAAAATGCGGGAATGGAGGTGAACGGCTATAGGATGACTGAAAGCATGTTTTTCCTGCAGGCTCCCAGGTCAGTCTCTGCAGAAAGCCCAAGACCTGGGCACACTGCATGGAGGTGGAGCAGTGCCCTGCAGAGGACGGAATTGGTGTTCTGCATCCTCCCATCTCATCACCCCAACGTGCTGTTGTGTTGAGCGATGCCTGGATTGTTTTTTCCCCTTTCTTTGCTTTTGATTTTTTTCTGCACTGCTTTCCATTTTGTTAGCTTTCTCCGTGTTCTGAACTTCTCTCGGGTCTGAGGGAGGGCTTTTCGCAGGGTCAGTGTTCCCTGCACCTCTGCGGTGACTTTGCTGTGCTCTGCTCACCAGTGGTCAGCTCCAGGGGCCCCTCAGGCGGCAGGCCGTGGTGCCCGCCCCCCCCAAAGCAGCAGCACCAGCCTCGGCTTCCTTGCCCGGATGCTGGTCTTCGTGGCTCTGTTACACCTGACCGTGTGCGTGTGGCTGCATTCTCTCTGTGGGTTAGATCCTGTGACCGTGGGGGCACGGCCTCGGGTGGTGCTTCGTTGGTGGTGTTTGCTGTTTGTTGTCGGTGCTGTGTGCTCCGGGTCTGGCACATCCAAGGCCCCACGTGTATGTGTGTTGAGTGGGTGAATGCGAGGTCTCGACCCCATTCTGCTTTATAAATACACGACGGCCGCAGATGGAGATGGCGGTGTGTGGTCAGGCTGCTGTCACCCCTCCGTGGCGGCTTCCCCAGGGCTGCCCCTCGGGCTTCTCGTCCTTCTGCTCCTGTGCGTGAAAAAGGGGGCGTACCTGAAAGTGAACTGTCTAGAGTTCAAATTCCCTCGCTTCCAGCCTTCCACTCGGCTCTCAGTGAAATCGAGTTTAAAAAATTGTCCTCCAGTATATGAAGTGCTCTGAAATAGAAAATGTTATGAATCTCTTTCCTTCTCAAACAGAAATCAAACAAGAGGTTAAAATTTCCACACGTGCATGTCACGTTGGATAGAAAGGCCAGGCCAGCAGGTGACCCGTCACGCCAAGGCTAGAATGTGCAGCGGGGGTTTTGGCCAGGCTGCCAGGGATCCAGTCCTGGCCCAGCCTCTCTAAAACTTGTGACCTTTGAGCTCCTTAAGCCTTTTACGCCTTAGTGAGCCTGTCTATAAAGTGAGTGTAATAAAGTAATCAACGCTATAGGGTTCCTTTAAGGATTAGAGGAGAGAGTACCCGTAAAGCTCTAACACTTAGTCTAGCCAAGTAAATGTCAGCTTCTGTTCTTATCCGTTAGTGCTATAGCTTTGCTTAAGAAATTGGACCCTTTCAGGTTACTAAATTCCTAAAGCAAGAGGCAGTTTACACAATGATACTAGTCACGTGGTCCCAGGAGGGGTGATGGATACGCTCCTCCCTATTTTGGGTCATGCCGCTGTCTGCAAGGTCGTGTGTGCTTTTGCACACTCGTGTGTACAGGAATGTGTGCACGCACACGCTTGGAGATGCGTGCAGTGTGTCTCTGTGTGTCTGTGCTCACGGGATGTGCAGGCTGGTAGTGGCCACGGAGAGTAGACAAAGCGTGGCCTGCCCTTTTCCTGCCAGGATGGGACAGTGGCCAGCAGGCAGGACTTTGGGGCAGCTCAGGAGGAAGAGTGGAGCAAAGGGTACAGGAAGCACTGCCTGGAAGCTGCAGTGCGGGTAACAGATGAATTCGCTTCTCCTAGGCAGCATGTAAAGGAGAAGCAGAGAAGTGGTCCAGTGAAGTGTTTTCTGATTCCTCAGCCTCCCGGATGAAGTGTGCCTTTCCCGGGGGCACTCAGGTCACCACGTGGAGTTCAGCCCCGGCATGCAGTGTGATAAGGCAGCACGTGGGCCTGTCCTCAGGGGCAGCCCTGACCCTGCAGAGCCCTTGCCTCCCCCCGCCCCCCCGCTGAGTGCCCCCGACAGTCCACTGGTTCTGAGACTTCTCATGTGGGGCTTCCGTTTTCCCCTTGTCCACCAAGGCTGCCCTCTTAGCATCTGACCTTGACGATGTGCCCACCCACAAGAACTGAGAACTTCAGGTCCAGGTAAATGCTGAACCCAAGGTCCTGCGTGTACAGGTACATGCATATTGTGAGCGAGCGTCTCTGATCAAGGGCCTAAGAAAAGCCCTTTGAAACAAAGGCATAGACATCGCACACGGATGTGAGGGCCATTTCTTTTGATGAATGTTTAGTTCAGCATTTTTCCTTCAGGTGAGGTTACTGGATGGTTGAAATATAGGTAAGCACAATGTAATGAATAGACAGCAGAAAAGCAGGAGTTTGAGAGAGGATTGGGAGGGAACTCCTCAGGGAGAACTGATCTGATAGGAGCCATACAGAAATTAAGGGACAAATCAGCGATAGGAAAAAAGAAATGCAGATGTTCTTGGCCACGCCTGAGGGTTCAGATTTTCAGGTTCTCGAACGAAGCAAAGACGTTCTGATCGCATGGCATTTTCTGCAGCCCCGGATTAACTGCGAAAAATGGTTTCTCAACGCATAACCAAAACCTTTTTCAGGCAGCCTGGCTGTGTGACACCTGCGATGCTCCCTAAGAGTTCAAGTGTAGGTATCTGGGCACAGCCCAAGGAGCAGAGCCCTAACGTGGAGTCTGCCTTCCACTCCACCCTCTACTGAGGAGGGAATCCGAACAGGCCCAGAATCCTTTCTGCTTCAGTGGGTGTGTGTTGGGGGGGTGGGGGGGAACGTGTGCTTTACGGGCCCCCGACGTGCTTTCCAGTCTCATTTTCTCTGTCCGTCAACAGTTACCAGATGGATCAAGAGAAACCAGAATGTCAGCTGCCCTTGCTCCCAGCTCCTCCCTCCCTGGCACATCCCTTAGGCTTTCGATGCTGCGATTTCTGAGGGGCAAAGAGCAGGAAGGGGAAGGAGAGGCAGGAGCCGGTGGGCAGACGGGCTGCAGGCCAATAGGAGGTCAGGCGAGTGTCACCTGCAAGGTCGGGCCCCTCCTGCCCCGTTCTGCACTGCCCAGGGTGTCAGTAAGAAGGGATGTGCATTTTCACGAAGGCCCACATCTGTGGACATTGGAATTATTTTTCATTACTAATGTCATACACATAGAAAACAGGGAAGACAAATCTTCCTCTGACCTGTCCCATCTCTTCCTCCCATATTCAGGTTTTCATCTGTGTGCTGTCTTTTAGAAGTTCCTTAATGATAAGATTTTCCAGGTTATCACATCATTTGTATCAGTAATTTGCAAAGAGTTCCTGCTTACGTATTAAATCAATAGCATATTTTTAATGTGGGAGTTCACTTTCTTGAGCAAATACATTCAAGCATTAGTGATACTTTCATTGATCTAAAATAATACAGCTAGTTATTTTACCAGCAAAATGGGTTTATCAGGGGATAGCAAAGAACTGCAATTCTAGACAGGCAATCTATGTCAAACCACAGGCAAGTCCAGAGAACAAAGGAAAGGAACATTCTTTTATAGAGGAGAAAAGGGAGTTGAGATGGCCTGTTATAAACAAGTGCGTTGGAGGAAACTGGGAGTTTGAAGTATGGAGACTTCATTGGCTGAGTTGTGAAGTTTTTCATTGGCTGGGCTGTTGCCAGGCGAAGAGAAATTCTTCCTTCCTCCTGCTGGTAGGAAAGTAATACCCTTCTTCCTGTTGGAGATGCACGGTACCTCTCTTCTTGCTGGTAACGCAGTTGACATGGAGTGGGGGGGGAGTGAGAGCTCCCCCTTCTGGCCTTCTGATGCCTTTTTTTTTTTTTTTTTTTAATGTAAGGGACCTGAACGACTCTCTTTTCTTTGCAAATAAAGAGTATTATTCTTATATAAATTTTAAAAATGACCTCTTTGTGTGCAGTTCTATACTGCAGTTTTAGGTAAGATGTCAGCATTTAAAGTCTCTTTGGTAGCCAACACTTTACCTTCACTAATTCAACCAATATTTATTGAGTAGCTCTTCACTTTGTGTCAAATACTCTTGTGTCGAAGTGCTTACAGAAAATACTCATGAATTTCACATTTCTATGCATTAAAACCTTAGTAGTACCATAACATTTCATCATACTTTCGTATTAATGCTTTTAGAGAATATAGATTAATTTTTGAAAGTAAGAATATCTGCATGACCACTACGCATGTAAAAAAATGGAACATTGTTGGCACCAAACCAACCCCATTTTCAATGAGGTTTCTGGTTATTAATTTTCACACTTAAAATGAATACCAGGGACTCCAGAGATGCCTCTGGGGGCTGCCTGGGACACTGAACAGGGTACTGTAAATAGCGAACCCTTCCTTGTGCCCCCCAAATTTCCCTAGAAGCGACACATTTTGCCTCCATTTTTCGGGGGGGACTATTTGAAAGGGGTAGCCCCTAAAAGACTGAGACTGTTTCTCTTGGGAAAACCCTGCCTACGAATATGTGTGGACACCCCCCCTCCACAGCCACACACACAGTTTTGTTTGCTTGTGGATGCAGAGTTCAAATAGTAGCATGAGATCTCAGATAGGAGATCTGAGTTGTAAAGATTCTGATTTTTTTAAAATATATTTATTTACTTATTTATTTGCTGTGTCGGGTCTCCGTTGCTGCACATGGGCTTTCTCTAGTTGCAGTGAGTGGGGGCTACTCTTCACTGCAGTGCTTGGGCTTCTTGTTGCAGTGGCTTCTCTTGTTGTGGGGCACGGGCTCTAGGCGCTCAGGCTTCAGTAGTTGTGACACTCAGGCTCAGTAGTTGTGGTGCACGGGCTTAGTTGCTCCGTGGCATGTGGGATCTTCCTGGCCCAGGGATCGAACCCTGCATTGGCAGTCGGATTCTTAACTGCACCACCAGGGAAGTCCAAGATTCTGATTTCACTTTAACAAGTATCAGATACCTACCCGTTTAAGAGGACTTTATGCAAAAACATGTGGCAGTGTAACTGAGCTGCTGAGGGCACCTTAGGGCCCCAGGCCAGCATCATCAGCATCACTTGAGAACGTGTTAGAAATGCAGGTTGTTGTGTCCACCCTAGCCCTGCTGAATCAGAAGCCTTAGGGATGAGGATGTACCGGCAGACTGTGCTTTACTAAGAGCTCTCAGGGGTGAAGCACGTTACCATTTGAGAACCCCTAGTTCAGGAAGTCATTTTCAATTTGTGTTTCCACCAAGGGGACTTTTCTACAAACACACTGTGTGCAAAACTCACTGGCTAGTGCTAGTCCCCCTTTCAGTGTCCCAGGCAGCCCGCAGAGGCGTCTCCGGTGTCCCTGCTATTCAGGAATCACAAGGGAAGACCACTTCCCCACGAAGAACTGGTTCTAAAAGAATAGCAATAACTTCACTGAATACTGCAGTTAATTTTTAAATGTCGCTCAGAAGATGTCCCACCAGGGATGGTGATGGTCAAAGGTCCATGCTTTATGCTCTTTGGAAGGGTGGAGAACTGAAGACAAGAACTTTCCTGGAACACACCCAGATGTGAGTCTGGGGACCGCGAGCAGCCCCCTCCCCATGTAATTCTAATCATGGTAGTTTTGTAAAAGCAGGGACGTAGTTCCTGCTAACAGAACCCGAGCCCTACTGATCTTTAGAGATTACGGATTCAAAGCAACACTTTAACGGCCCTCTGAAGCAGATTGGAAGCCAGACCCCTTGTGCAGTCCTGCTGTAAGAGGCCCCATGTGTCTCTGCACCAGCCTGCTTCTGCAAATGCACGTGGGCGGCTTCCATCCTCCGTGTGGGGAGGGTTACGCCCAGTGTAAACATCAGCAGATTCCCACCAACCCATCGCAGAACTCCCTGCTACTCGTTCTTTCTGCATCTTCGGCCCCAGGGAGTGTTCCTCCTCCTCCAAACCTAATACTCCCCTTGCACCCTCGACCTCATTACCCAGACTTCTCCCTCTCAGGGCCATTCCCTTCTCCCACCATTTTCCCGCCGGTGTGCTCAGGCTTCCTCAGTCTCGCAGTGAACTCTTCCTTCACTCTCCATCCTCTCCCCTCTCTCTCATGCCTTTCATTGCTAAACGTTGCATGAGAATAATCTCCACTTGCTGCTTGTTCCCAGCCAGGAGCCACCCGCTGCTTGGCCTGACTGCCTCGTGGTTTCTTTTCTGAGCCACTTCCAGCCATGACCACCACCCCATCACCACGTCCACGTCCACGGCCTTCCTCAGTGCCCTCCTTCTGGCCTCCCCGCAGCCCTCATCAGAGTTCACCCCCTTTCCTTCAAACTTTCTCTGCCCTTGATTTCCAGCATCTGTCTTGCCCATTTGCCTGCTTCCTTCATAAGCACGTTCTTGTTGCAGGTTCTGCCTCAGCTTCCTTAAATGCAGGTGCACCACAAAACCAGCGTCTGTGTCTGCGTCTCCTCCACTGGAGTGCTGGTTTGCCCTCGGTCTTTCACGTCATCACTACCTATGATGGTCTTTTGATACAAATCTCTGTGCTCTTCTGTCTCACATCAGTGATACCTTCTCTCCTACCAGAGCAAATTCTTACCATCTCAGCAACAGGCATTGTTTCCTCTTTGTTTCAGAGATAACTCTGGTCTTTCTAGGTTCAGCCTGTGTCCATGCTTTATTTTTCCTAGGTACCCAAGAGTCTGTTGTCATCCTTCTCTAGCTCTTTCTCCCAACAGTCAACAGGCTCATCCTCACATCTACTCTTGAGCTTTCTAGATATATAGTCATACCACCTGAAGTTTCTCCCCTGCTATGATGTTCATATCCCTTATTCTTTTATCTTGTCTAACTGTGTAAGCCAGTACTTCCAAAATGAGTAGCTAAAGTGATAATATTTGTTTTTCTTACTCCTGACCTTAAAAGGAATGTCTCTAGTCTTTACTATAATGCCACTTCTAGGTTTAAATAAACATATTAATATCTATATCTGTCTATCTAGACACATGGATATAGATATGCACACATGCAAACTCATGCAAATATACAAATATATTGATGAGAGCAAGTACTCATCAGTTGTCTAGTTTATAAACATTTTTTGTCAAAATTGAGGCAGAATTTATCACATGCTGAACTGTATTACATTTATGGTAAACTTTATGTTTGCTCTTTAATCCATTAAAGTGGTGAAATATATTAGCCAATTTTCCTAACATTGACCCTAACATCCTTATATTCCTACTGGGGATCAATATCTCATGGTGTCTGTTTTTTTGTTCCTGATGTGCTACTTGATTCTGTCCTATTCTAATTTATTTTGTATGTTAGTGTTTCTAAGTATTATTGAGCTATAATTTTCCTTTGCTTGCTAAAATATACTAAATTTTTTAAAATGTTGGAAACCTTTCTAACTTTGCATACTCTGGAACAATTTAAATAACATTGATATCTATTCCTCCACATTTGGTAGAATTTACTGGAAGCATCTGAATCTGTTGCTTTTTCAGGAGTCAGAGCTTTGATTTGTTTATATGAGGTATGGTAATTAGCCTACTAGATTATTTACCTCTTTGGGGATTAGTTTTGCTAATTAAGAAAACCATCTTTTTATGTAGGATTTTAAATAGTATTTTTATATATTTGAACAAAGTGCCCTGATGAAATCATTTTTATTTCTTCTATGTGTGAATGTTTTCTTATTCTCATGTCTTATTTTGTGTATTTGTGCTTATTGTTTGTTTTCATCATTAACTCAGTATGTCAGTGACAGTTTAGCCAAGAAGACAGAAACCACCCTAGGTACTTCAAGCAGGAGGGTATTTAATATAAAGGATCATGTGCTTACAAAATGTTTGGAAAGGTTGGAGGAGTAAAGGTCAGAGAGAGACCCATTTAGCTCTCAGAGCTGCTCTGGCTGTTGAAGAGGTAGAAGGTGTAGAACACTCCAGAAGTTCCTGGTGAGGATTAGCACTAAGCCAGCACTGGAGCAGGTGGTTACCGGGAAAATGTCTGGAGATTTACTGCAGACTTCACATCTGCTACAGCCAGTGTTTATATCCTCTGCTCTCAGGCATGTGATGCTGTAGCTCTGTCCACATTCTGAGCGCGTACCTCTCATTGGCGGGACCCACCCGACAGCCTCACAGATGAGATGTACAGGCTGCAGTGCCGACATGGAGCCCCTTGTAATCCAGGGGAGAGAGGAAAGAGGGGAGTACGTTGGAGTTGTAGGTTGTTGAGCTTGACGACAGCCCCCTCCCCCAAGATATCAGCTCTTGGACTCACCATTTTCTCTTTCCTAACACTGACTTTTGCTTCACATTTTTATCTGCATTAAAATATGTTGATGTCTGTTCACTTTCTAATATATTGACTTCTGTTCCATTCTACAGCAATTCCTTCTTTCTGCTTCCGTGAGCTATCCTTTTTTCTAATCTAATTATTAGGTTCGTTTATTCCCATTCAAGAATTTAAGGCCATGAAGTACCCTCTGAATCTTACTTTTAGCTAAACCATAGTTCTGTTTTATAGCACTTTCATCACTGTCATTAAATGATCTTAAATGAATTTCGCTGTGAACCTGATGACCACTCTCTCCTGTTTTGTCCTGTTTCCACTAATTGCTTAAAATTCCTAGGCAGTGCTTTCCATTTTCCCTTTCTTTTCCTAATCATGTACTTTCTTCCTTATCTGCTTGTGGCCTATCAGTGTTCTCAACCAAAGATTGTACTGTCCCTCAAAAGGAGCATTGGGAAGTGTGTGCAGCCATTTTAGTTGCCATGAGGAGTGGGGGTGGGTTGCCACTGGCATCTAGTGGGCAGACCCAGGGATGCTAAACGTCTAACAACATGGCAACCGTGCTGCACAGCAAGTATATCGGTGCCTAAAATGCCAGTAGTGCCCCACTGAGAAAAGTGAGAGGTCTCCAGTGTCACCAGCTGAAAAAAATAACTGGCAGAGTCAGAACATGGACATGCATTAGACACATTTAGTGTTTTCCTTTGGGTTATATTTTTCCTGTCACGTTGTTACTAAATTATTCCATGAGCAACGAGATCTAGATTTCCCTCTTATCGAATTAACAGGTAAAAGTTGGGGACTTGGTCAAACAAATTGTCTCCACTACGAAAGAAAAATAAGTATGTTAATAAAGTAAACGTCTGTTTCTATTTCAAAGCAAAACTGTTTGCTCTTTGCTGAATGGAGAGCCTGTAACTTGCTTAGAACCATCAGGATCACGAAGGACTGATTTTTTTGTTAAGACTTGAGCGTAAGGACTGAATTTCACATGCCTTCAATCTCAAAACTGGAAACCAAACTGAAGCCATTATTTATAGTGACACCTAAAAAGCCAGAAGACTTTGCTTAAAGAAATTTAAAAATGCACTTTTAAATTGTCATATAAGTGGAGAGGAAAGATTAATGTTCCTTCTCTACTTGTTAAAGCTGACCTCTAACAGTTTTAGAAAATGGTACTCTTGGGCTTCCCTGCTGATGCAGTGGTTAAGAATCCGCCTGCCAATGCCGGGGGCACGGGTTCAAGCCCTGGTCTGGGAAGATCCCACATCCCGCAGAGCAGCTAAGCCCATGCTCCACAACTACTGAGCCTGTGCTCTAGAGCCCATGAGCCACAACTATTGAGCTCATGCTCTGCAACTACCAAAGCCCGTGCACCTAGGCCCCGTGCTCCTCAACAAGAGAAGCCACCACAACAAGAAGCCCTCACACTGTCATGAAGAGTAGCCCCCGCTCTCCTCAACTACAGAAAGCCCGTGAGCAGCAACAAAGACTCATTGCAGCCAATAAAAAAAAAAAAAAAAAATTTTAAAAGGAAAGAAAATGGTACTCTTGTTCAGTATGTCCTCATGTAAATTGGCCATTAAGATCACCTGGCTTAATTTAACTTCACGAGATTCTCTACAGAACAGCTTTACAATGAGATGTGTTCCTTTTTTTTAATTTGTCTACTATTCCCTGTTAGTTAGAGGAGAAGTACGCTCACAAAACATTGATCCAGATTTCATCTCTGCATTGATGCGTATGAGTCATAAAAATGGTGCCTTATTCCTTTTGACTAAGAGAAAAAGTCAAACTTGTTTCCATGTATATTTTAGAGGCTTTTAGTTTTCTTTAAGTAAAGGACTCGGTTTCATGTAGAACCGACCCTTAGACGCTGTTGAGCCTGGAGTCTCCAGCCTGTGGATTTACTCCTGTGAAACCACGTCTTGGGTCTCTTCCTTTATGAGACATCTCTGGGCATCTGCCCCGGGGGCCCAGGTTGGACGCAGGTTGTTCTGAGCTGTTGTGCAGCTCAGACTATGAAGGGGTAAAACAGATGCACCTCACGGACCGCAGAACTCCATCCACTTTCCAGCACAGTGATAAAATCATTTTAAATCTTAATATTAATTGTGTTAATTTAGAATCAATACTAGTTTGGTTTTCTTTCTTTTTTTTCCTCTTTACTGAATGAACTGTTTAATGCCATCCTTCAAAATACATACCTAGTTACAGTCCTTTTGTATTGTGGTAAAATATATATAGCATAAAGTTTACCATTTTAACCACTTTTGAGAGAGCGCTGAATCCTAACCACTAGACCACCAGGGAGCGTCTTCATCACTGTTGAACGCACAGGTTAGTAGTATTAAGCACATCCACATTGTTGTGCAAATGTCACCACCACCATCTCCAAATCTTTTGCATCTTCCCAAACTGAAACCCTGCCCATGAAACACCTCCCACCCCCTATACCCCATCCCCTGGCAGCCACCCTTCTACTTTCTGTCTCTGTGATTTTGAGTATTCTAGGTACCTCCTGTAGGCAATGGTACCTTTTTTGGTAAAGTTAATGAACAGAAATATTGAGCACATTTAGGAAAGTTCAGAAAGCCTGAATGGCCCTGGGAATATACATGAAGGCTGAGAATCAGACCAACTTTCATTTCCATTGACCTCCTTGGAGGCAACACCCAAGCCATTATTGTGAAAAGGTCACCATCCGGCTGCAACCCTGGAGGTATTTTGCTCTGCGAATTCTCTGATGGTAAAGCGCTTAGCACTTTATTGTCTGGATTTCTTTCTGGTTTATTACCATTCATTACCTGTTGCGACCTCTCACTTAGAGACACAAGTGAGTGTACCTAGTATTGTGTTTGTTTTGAAAAAATGGCTGATGTTTCCAATTCTAGAAACGATAGAAAACAACCAACAAAATCGTTTCATCAAATGCACATTGGCACCTATAGCAAAACACATGTTAAAAGATGTTAAAATGTAGGGGGAGGATACAAGCCATCTTAGCACTGATGAAGTTCACTGATAAAAATCACCAAGACAGGTCAGAAAAGTAGAGTATCAGCAGTCAGCCAAAGTCACTAACAAAGACGTGCCGATATGGTAAAGATGTTTTGCAAGAGATTTCGTGAGCTCTTCACCTGCCTTTGAGTCTTCACTCTGCCTCCCACCCTCCCACAGGGCAGATGGCCACGCGCGCTGGCTGCTACCGAGACCTGAGGTTCCCGGTGAACGCGTCACTCTGCAGCCCCGACGCCCGGCCTGCCACGGGGCTCATGCCTTGCAAAGTGTCCGCCTGTCCCCCCAGGTAAGAATGGCCACGTTCCTCTGAACGGGTGTCAGGGTTTTGCAGATGTAACGCGGAGTCCTTGGTGCTCCTGGGTCCGGGGAATAGAAGTGCCAACCGCGGCCACATCATCTGTGACAGCAGGGGCGACAAGAACAAGAAGTGCGTGAACCAAGTCAACTGGAGCCAAAGAAAGCACTCTTGGGTGGGGAATAGCCTGGAAAGTCTCATCCGTGGGAACAGAAGGCCTCACCGGAGACGGTGCCCGTTCTGTCTTATTGGCTCAGGCTGCGGGCGGGGTGGAATGCTGTGGCATGGGAACGCTTTCCCTCTCAGACTCCATCCCCTTCGCTGGTGTCTGCTTTCCTCACTGAGTGAAACCTGTTAGAAGAGCCTGCTGGCAAGGTCGGTCCAGGCTGCAGAGGGAGAGTGGACGCTGCCCACGTGTGGGACAGGCTGCAGAAAGCAGGGCTCACCTGCCCCCTGTACGGCCACCCCACACCCACACATCCCTAAAGAAAGCTCAGGTTCCCCAACACGGGGGCCTGCCCTCCTCAGCCACCCCTGCCTGGGCTCGTCCGTGGTCTGTCTGCTTTTCACTTGCTTCACAGAGGGGTTGTGGAAATCGTCTAAGGTATTTACAGGATGAACGTCCAGCTGGACCCTTCAGACAGCCAAGGCACGCACCACAACACATGTGCTCTCGTACGTCTTGATTTGAAAGATCCACAAGAACTGGCCGTGCTGAGCTGCGGCTCGAAAGCTGAAAGCTGGGTGCCTTTCCTGCAGAGGATAAAACCCAGGCGGGTGGGAGGTGCCGTCTCCCTTCTCTCTGAGCTTGTGGGTCCCTGGTCCCTCACTCAGGATAGAGATGGAGGCCACAGACCAGCAGCTGAGAGGACCTTGCCTCCCACTGCTGTGAGGGTGAGGGCCTCCCTGGGGAGATCTGTCCTCCCGCAGAGGGCCCGCAGCCCTGCCCCAGCCGTGCTCCTCGACCACCACGCCCCACAGCCTGGTAATGAGAGGCAGGTGCGGGTCAAGATTTATGAAGGGAATTTAGTGCCTGAGACCCATCACCCACTGAGGCATTAGAGGTCTGCCTGGGGGATCTTCTGGGACTGAAGGAGCCCCTGGAATTGATGGCCGCTCTGGCCCACGTTTCACTGGTCCGCGATCCTGCAGCCGGCCAGGCAAACCCGTGGGCTGTGCGGGCCTGGACGGCCCCTGCGGGCAACCTCCATGCCTGAAGCGACATGCAGAGTGCACGCCGTCCAGGACAGTTTAGGAAACGAACCCCCTGGTCGGCCAAGAGAGGATATAGCACAGCACCATTCCCGGAAACTGAGCCTCCTGTCTGAAGGAAACGAGGGGCCAGACAGCCAGGGCTCTCTAGGTCCAATGAGGTGTCGCACCAACTTGACCCCTTCTCCCCGGACAGCTGGTTCTGCACCTGTGTTCCAGGTGACACAGCGTGGACATCACTGTACCTCTGCTCATGCATCTCCAGGGAGCCTTGGGGAGAAGGATGTTAGGGACATTGCTGTAGGCACCGGGGTTCTCTTTCCATGTGGTACCAAGCTCTTGCTACAGCAGAGGAATTCAGGGTGCCTGGAGGCAACTCGCTAACCGTGCTGAAAAGTAGAAAAACCTCACTATTTTAGACTAAGAGGGGTGTGTATGTGTGTGAGAGACTTTTATGTGCTGGAGAAACTAAACTTCGTGGTGACTTGAGAGTAAATCGATTGGAATGTTACAGCTCAGGCAGATCGGGAATATTTGGTGCTTGCATGGAATCTCTCCCTGGAATCATGTGAGTGGCTCATCCCCTTGTGGTCCAGGCTGCCCAGGTGGGCTTGGTGAAGCTCCTCACAGTGGACACAAGGGAACAGTCACCCCCGCCCCGGACTAAGTCACCCACTCCTCGGCTTCCAGCTTCGCGATTTTAAGCATCGCCTAACTCAGGTGCGAAGTGATGGTTGGGACACCCTGAACAAGCCCCTCTGCATCTCCACACCATGCAGGACTCAGCCCAGGATGCAGGAGCGGCTGGGGGCCCCGAGGGGGCAGGGGAAGCAGAGGCGGCCGCGGTAGCCAGCAGCTGCTGCCTCCCCGAGGAGGGCTCAGCCCCACCGTGTGGGGAGAAAGCTGGGGCTCCCCTCCCCTCCCTCTCTTGGGCCCTCCCCCTGTGCTGAACCCTTAGGTAGGGCTTTCAAGGGATGCCCAGCTGCTGTCTGTTCAGTGTCACTCCGGATGGCAGGCTGCTTCTACAGCGCCTGGTCCTGTCCTGCGTACGTGCGTCAGAGATGTCACTTTCCACAGAGGTCACTTACTGGACTGGATTATTGGTGATTGGGTTTCAGTGATAGAACTCTAGTACACCTTATGTGGGCAGGCAAAACTGTCCTCACCCTCTGCCGTTAGCCACAACTATCATCCTCATTGCTTGGGTCCGTTTAGACAAATCTTTGTTCCCGGTGCAGAATTTTCACGCTCACTGGTTCCAGAAAATCTCTCCAGGGTCAGATGTTGGTTTTGTCCACTGACATATCCTGAGGGACGAGAGCTGTGCCCAGGCCTCAATAAATGCTGGTAGGATTCAGGGTCGAACCAGGGTCCCACGGGCCAGGGCCAGAACCCCAGGCCTGCAGCGTGGCCTCGGGAACGTGGCTTCCCTCCTCGTGGCTGTTTCCTCGGCCGGGAGATGACAGACGAAGAGAAAAAGATGTGCCCTGAGGACGAAGCTCTGGGGCCCCGCTCGTCCTTGGGCGGGTCTCGTAGGTGAGCCCGGCTGCTCCTGTTTGGATGCTGCTTCATCAACTGCCCCGTAATCCGTAACAAGCCTTGTCTGTGTGTTTCCACTCATCTCCCGGGGAACGTGCCCGCCTCGGGCCAGCCTCCTGGAAGCGCTGCCCCGGGGGCCAGAGGGCTTGCGTTACCCTTGAGGAGCCACAGCGTTAGGAACGGAGGTCTCCTCAGACGCAGGGTCGCCAGGGCCACCCGTGGTCGTGGACATCCACGTGAGTGACCCTGACCCCCCAGCCCTGACCCAGCCTCTCGCCCCTGCCGTCAGCACCAACGGCCAGGGGCGCCCCTCCACACACATTTCCTCCTCCTGGTCTTTGTTACTAGAACCCCAGACACACGCACACACACACACATTCTCACAGTCACTCTCACACACGGATGCCCGGCTGGACATTCCCCATCCCCCTCCCAGCTCATCCTTAGCCAATGGGACGCGAGCAGAAGAGACGCAGGTGCCTTCCTAGGAGTCCCGGGAAGGCTCTGCCTCCTTCGCTGCCTGCCCCCTCCCCTGGGCAGCGGCAGAGCTGGCCTTAGGCGGCTCCAGCCATAGCGGCTGACCTGCTGGGGCAGAGCTGCGCCCCCCCCCCCGAGCCCCCCGCCCCCTGCCTCCAGGCCAGCCTCCTGTGTGAAGGCGAAGAGCTCCCTCCTGCGTTCTGTGTTTGAGCCGTGCTTCCACCGTTGCTGTAGGGGCAGCTGAGCCCTCTCCTGCTTCCTACCTGCGGCCCCTGTGGGACCTCGTTCCAAACACCTGCCCTGGCCATGGCCTCTTTGTTTTTGCAGCTCACAGGCTCCCAGATCCACGCTCGAGGTGTCCTTCTGTCTCACCAGGGCAGCCCAGTCTTCCCCACCCCTCCTTTTCCAACCTGCTCAACCCTCTTGTCCAACTCTACTTGCCCAGAAGACTCAACCCGGCGACCCATCATCCACTCTGCTGCACACAGAGCTCAGGAGCTAAATGCTGCCAGAGACTCACAGCCCCACGTTCTCACTCTGAGTGTACGACCACCGGCTTCCACGGCCGCCCAGGACAGCGGGCAGTCCTGACGCCCTTCCCTGGGCATCTGGTCCCTCTTAGGACAGTGACCCTCCATCACCTCCCGTCTCCTCCAGCCCGCGCTCTCGGCCCAGGACCTCAGACCTCAGAGCCGGGCACCATGTGACGGCCGCCCCCTCCTCCCACCAGTGCCCGCCCGGGACCCCCCCCACCACCTTCCCTCCTTCACGCTGGACCCAGGGTCCTGCTTCTTCCCCAGAACCCTCATAGTTAAGTCTCTGATGCTCCTTCTCCTTCATGTTGATGGAGTCCCCCCAAGAAAGAGTTTTATTTTTTATTTATTTTTTAATCTTTTTTTAATTTATTTTTTGGCTCTATTGGGTCTTTGTTGCTGCGTGCAGGCTTTCTCTAGTTGTGGTGAGCGGGGGCTACTCTTCGTTGCAGTGCACGGGCTTCTCATTGCTGTGCTTCTCGTGCTGCAGAGCACAGGTTCTAGGCGCGCGGGCTTCAGTATGTTGTGGCACGTGGACTCAGTTGCTCCGTGGCATGTGGGATCTTCCCAGACCAGGGCTGGAACCTGTGTCCCCTGCATTAGCAGGAGGATTCTTAACCACGGCACCACCAGGGATGTTCGAAAGTTTTAAATGGGTGTTGGGTTTCCTTATGCAAGATTGTAAATGTGTGTATATTTGTATGTTACTAGTTTTTCCTCCTCCTCCTCCCTAGAGTCTGTCTTCTTGGCTTCAGAGATCTGGAGCCAACAAGATCTCTGCATCCTACATCCTATATTCCGTACTTAACTCATTCGGGTAGAATTTTAGAAGTAAACTCTGCCAAGAGCTTTGTGTGCTGAAAGCAAGGACACAGCTCAGGGACAGCAGGATCATCTGGGGAGGCTGGAACCGGTGTATGGGAACAGCCTGTAGAGAACACAGTGAGGGCACCGCAAGTCACCCCAGAAAACCCAGACGCCCCCATCTTACTGAACTCTTTTTAATATTTCTATTTCCTCTGAAAGAGAAAGCTTTGGGAGACAATAAAAGCCTGGCAGTAAAGCTAATGCCATGCGTCCCTGCAGGGAGACCCCTGAGGAGGACCAGAGGGGCACCTACCTGGTTCCTGCTTCACCCCCAGCGAGAAGCAGGAGCCTGATGACAAGCCAGCACACAGGTCTCTATTGTGCAGGTGGGACAGGGTTTCCCAGCTCCCAACCCACAGCTCTTCTGCGTCCGCATCCTTTGGTGAAGTGGACTTAGTCAGCCTGGGTGATGCTAAGGGGTAGAGTGGCACAGCCCATGCCCGCCAGCTCACACCTGGTGGAAGGTGTGGGCTGAGCTGCCACCTCGGTACTCCCACTGGTATGTACTCAGGGCAACGTAGGGTGAGGATTTGTTGAGGGAATCCAGCTAAACGCTCTTAGCCCAGTACACGTGCTAAAACACTCAATAAATCTTGGCTGTTTTATTTTTTTGCTGCAAAAAGAGAAACAAGCTCACATTAGTTATTTATGTAATCTGTAAAGCAAAACGATCCGTGACAAACACAGAAGAATGAACCTATATGATATGCTCAGTCTCTGCGGACTGTCATTTTAACAACTGAACTGAGAAAATAGATCTTCATTTAAAAAGTTGTTTTGTTGTTCCCCTGAACTGTAAGATACGTTTCTCTCTTGCCCAGAAGACCGATGATTTTGTTGTCCCTGAGTAAATGGGCAGCAAAGCTTTATTTTTCCAACCATGAGAGCCCTGGTCTTTCTTACTAGATTGCCTCCTGCCAGGCGGCCACGCGTGACCCTCTCGAGCCCTGTGTCCACCTCCTTCTCTGAGGCCTCACGTGGCCACACGGTGTGGCTGCAGCCCTCAGCCTCCTGCCGCCTTTGGCTGAGTCAAGGCTAGAGGCTGCAGCAGGGTGCAACGAGCTGTCTCCCGCTCCACGGGAAGGAGGCTCCCCAAAGGACCGGGGAGCAGAGACTTTCAAACATCTTCATCCACAGGCCTTCTCCTTTTTAACTTATATGAACAAGGAAACTGCTCTGCTGGTGGGAACCCCTCGCCCCCCCATCCCTGCACCTCCACACGTGCTCACGGCCGCATCTAAGGCGCACAGTGTCCGCGTGGTAAATCTTCGCGGGGCAGAGAGCTGGGAGTCCAGGAGTCTCCTGGCTGGAGGAGGATGACCTCAGGAGGTCTGCGAGGCCCCAGCCAGCAGGAGCATCAGGGCTAAATAACGGAGCGTCAGCGCTGCCCCCTGGGATGGAGCAAAGCCAGCGCGGCTGCCTCCTCCCCGCATCCCCGGGAAGGAGGCTCCGCGGGCCTCAGACGGACGGCAGCCTGCGGCTCTCCCACGGCTCGTTGGAGTGAGAATCAGGCATTTTTATCGCTTGCTTTTGAAACCTGTACTATAAATCACACGGATATTTATTTCCTTTCTATTTCTCAGTTTATCTAAGTGGAGTGGCTCTCCCTGTCATTTATCTTATCTCTCTGGTTTTCCAAGCACCCACACTACTTGTACGCCTTCCTGGACCACAGACTGAAGGTGGGACTAGAGGAAATACTTTCCAGATGGTAAACAGACACTTTTCCCCTCTCTTCAGTATTCTTCTAGGAACGCAGAGTCAGCACGTAGACAACACGTGTTGTCATCAGAAGCCTCCCCTTGTACGGGTGTAGCCCCCCCGTAGTCCTCGCTCCCTGACATGTAGATGGTCCTGTTGCTTTTGCCTACACTCTGCTGACTCTCTGCAAACCCATCAGCAGAACTGCTTCTTTTACAACCAAAATACAGAGGCGGCTGACTGCATCCTTGTGACTGTATCCATTTGGTAGAAATGAGAGAGTGGATACATTCATGACTAACCATCTTCTTACAGGAACACTGCTAGTGACAGGAAAGGGGGCAGTAACTTTTTCGTCTCATCTCTTAGATAGAAGCCATGAAAATAGTAACTTCCCAGTAGTGTACCGGTTACCAAGGAAATGAAAAGGACCCCTGTCACAGAGGTGGTCCGTACAAGTGAAAGGGTTTAACTCCTGGGATGCTACAGAAGTGAGTCTTTCAATTCACTTAATATTCAGAGTAACTGGGAATAAACTAGCTGCAGGACCGGCTTCCTGGGTGTGTGACCTGCCCAGTCACCCAGGGCCCTGTGCTCAGAAGGTCCCCTGCTCGGTTTAATTCTCTGATACCACCACCTTGAAATTCCTCGTGATTTGGTACCTTGCACTGGATTCCATAAATTATACAGCCAGTCCTGCCCAGCAGCCCTACTTCTGTGTTAACATCTTTTCTGGAATCTTTGGAAATTGGACTGGAATATTTCTTCTTTTAGTAAATCAATTATACGCTACTCTTGAGTTTGGAACACAATGATATCAAATCATGGATTTCTCCGGTGACACCACAGTGGCAGATGTGAAGGATATAGAATACTTGGTACAATTGTCTTTCCTTATTTTCTTTCCACATATGGGATGAGCACCAATTTTGCTGAACTTAAGAGCACTTGCAGATGCGTGAAGTAGCACTGGGGAGAGGTTACAGGACCTGTGTCCTCCAGGTGCCGCAGCTTCTCTGTCCTGTTCCTCTGGGAGTGAGCCTGCCTGCCTCAGGGCACCTGGTGCTACAGCTCAAGCCCGCAGACACCACCTCCCTGGGGGCACCTTACTCTTCTTTAGAAGCCTTGTCCTCCCTCCACCGCACCCCCATTGAAAAGGCATCTAACCCTCTCCGTTTAATCAGGGAAACCAGAAGTGTTACAGCATCTCTGTAATCGACGCTCTTTGGAGAAACATTCAGCTTCAGCGTGAAGTTGCCAGGTTAGGTGTGAGTGTCGTGACTTGGAACTGTATAATCACTTAAATGTGACAATATCTCAGTATAAAAGAGGCTGTCTTACTGTATCTCCTCCAAGGAAAGATGTCACTTAACCCAAACGATGGAGTTAAAATACATTCAACTGGTACAGATGTTTGTTACAATATATTCATATAAAAAGCAAGTTACTGGATGAAGTTTAAAGACATTATGCTACATTAAAGAAGCCAGACACAAATGGCCAGATATTGAAAAAAAAAAAAAAAAGCAAGTTACAAATATGGACAAACTGGTCCTAAGCAAGACTGAGTTGATTCATTTCCTCAGTCACTGAAATACTAACATGGAAACCATTGCAGAAGCAGTGGGGATATAAAAATTAGTAACTTTTAGATCAGGATTCATCATTTCACACCTAAAAACCTGCCTTACATAGTTCTGTAAAATAATTTGTTTTTTTTCAGTCTGCTTATTTGTTTTGCTGTGCTTATTTTTGTTTTGGTGCATGTGTGTGTAACAGTATATGTGTGTGTGTTTTGTTGTTTTATTTATATATATTTATCCAGGTGAGCAAAGGCAGAAAGGCACTTTGGGAATACTTCCATATTTCAGGGAACTTACTTGGAACTTACTTATAAAGGTTAAATAATACCTAAAATTTTCATAATACTTTTATTTTTCTGGTCTCCAGACCTCAATATGATTGAACCTAAAATTCACCAAGTCCCCTAATAATACACACTATGGCATATGCTTCAAATATTTTGGAATAAAAATGAAAATCAAACCTACAGATAGATAAATAGAAAACACAGATGATATATAGAGAGATGACAATTAGGTAGATAGGTAGATAAATAGACAAAGTAGATTTTGCTACAAATCTATATGTATATCTGTATATTCACTGCAAGTATACTAATCAGGGCTTCTAGAAATATTTGTTGAAAACTGAAGCTTCACTCAGAATCATATCTTTTTGGGGATAGAACACAATATGTCGTTTTTTGGGTAAGATTAGTCACCATATTTTACTCTCTGATCTGTGAATTATTTAGAATGATTGCGGTTTTGCATTTCTAAAATTATTGAGGCTTCAGGGAAAATTTTTTGTTATTTCAGATGTTACTACATTGAGATCAAAGAAAGAGTTAAAAACTATATCATTTTTAGCATTTTCAAGACTTCCTTTATGCCTTAGGAATGGGAGTTTTTATAAATATTTTCTGTGGGAATGAAGGAATGTGTGTTTTGTGTTGTATTAGGGTTGTTTATATGACAGGTCAAGCTCCTTACTTATTTTTTCAAATATGTTCTGACTCTGTCTTGTATGTCTGTTTCAGAGAGAAATACTTTTAAAAGTCTCTCATTATGATTGTTTATTTTTCAGTTTCTCCTATTAATTTTACTTTATAGTTCACATTAAAATTTCACTTCCTATTGTTAGTAGGGTTGTGGTTTCTGCATGCATTGTTCTTCATTGTTCAGTAATGGCCATCCTTATCCCTGACATGGCTTTTCAGTGATGATCTCTTTTTTCAGAAATTAACGTTATGGCACTAGCCTCTATTTATTTATTTTTGGCCTGGCTTACATTTCTTCATTCTCTTCATTTTTAAATGTCTGTAATATTAGGTTTCCCTGCACCTTGAGTAAATAATTTTCTGTTGGATTTTGACTTCATCATCAAGACTATCTTTTACACACCAGCTTGGCCCATTTATATGAGGTGTCACTGCTCTTGTACTAAAGTTAGGTCTGGATTTAGGGTTTGTGTCTTCCATTCACCAGGCCTTGTCTTTGTGGCTGATAGTTTCACGCCTCTACTCGTTCTTAATGAGCCTGTACAGTTCTCTTTACCCTCTTTTATGGCCACACCTGCAGGAAATTGTATCTTCTCTTCTTTCACGCCACTGCTTTTTGATATAAACAAACAGGCCACCATATAAATGAGTGTAACTTTAAAAGTATTCAAGATTACCTACACGTGATTATTATAAAACTCCTAGGAATACGTGGTTTATAGAGAAAAGCTAAGTGAACTGTGACAGCACTTAAACTGGAGTAAATCTCCTTACAGAGCAGTTAAGCAATGTCGCTAGAGTTCTCTGTGTGCTTTCTTTGAGGAGGGTGAGAAGCCACTGGGTCAGGAGCCAGAGAGCAGACAGGAGACACCTGTGACTTGGGGAGAGGGATCCCGAACGTGCACCACCTTGGAGGCCGGGGCCACTCGCATCCTGCTCCTCAAGTGTTGATAACATTTGGGAAGGTTTAGAGCCTTGGCACCATGTGACTGTGTCCAGTGGGGACTGGGAACAAAGGCATGGGGTTGAGAGAGAGAGAGATGAGAACGCAGAGGAAGTGACCACAGGCGTGTCCCCGGGGAGTCTCGCTGTAAAGGAAAGCAAAGGGACAGAATCGCACCTGGAAATGCTGTGAAGCCCAGGGAGGGCTGATGCTGCATCCCTCCTTTTCAGGTGAGAGCTGGTTCTGTAAGCCTGTGCACCTTTGGAAACGCTCAGGGGGTGGGAGGGAGGGCAGGGATGAAGAGCTCAGATGTGGCGGCAGCTGTGAGGGTGGCCCTGGGTGGGAACAGGACGGCCCAGAAGAGGTGGTGGGCAGATGCTGAGGAAGTTCATTTTCCCAGTGTAAGAAGCCAAATCCTTCTGTTACCAAACTCGGGTCCAGCTTAAAGCCAATACTCGAGAGACCAGTGTTGGTAGGAAAGGAAAGTTTGCTTTATTCCAGAGGCCAGCAACCTGGGGAGAAGGTGGACTCCTGTCCAAAGGCCAGCTCCCCTGCTGCCAATCAGTGGGCAAGAGCTTTCAAAGGAGGGGTTCACGGGTGCACAGGCAGAGGAAGGGGGCTGCATGCAGAAACAGCACAGTCAGCTCTGACAGTCATCTCAGAATTAGTCATGCAGTGGTCTGGTCAGTGTCATCTTGATCGTTGTAAGTACAGTGAATCTTCAGTTCCAGGGTCAGTTTGTTCCCATTTCCTTGAAGCCAGTTCTCAGAATTATGTAAGTTGGTGCAGCTTGCATCACGGTTACAACCTGGTCATCATGTAGTTAAATTCTTTCACCTGGTGAAGGTATCAGCATCTGCAACATAGCTTTAAGGACATGACTCAGAGTGTTATCTATAGCCCTTGAGAAGGAACTAAATGTCCTTGACTTTGTTTAATGGCTAAACTATTATTATTTTGTCCTGTTTGACTGTCTGTCTTTGCTTCTACATTTTCTCACTTCTCTGGCTAAAGTTCTTCTACAGACAAGAGGCAGGTGGAGGACATGGGGAGGCCCCGTAGGGCCCTGCTCTGGTACCCTACCTGGGAGTGAGGGAGGAGCAGCTACTGCCTTGAGGGGAAGGAGGAAGCGAGGTGGGCAGTGCCCTGACCAGCCACGTGCGTCTCGGGTTGGCACCTCCCTGAGAGCCCACTTAGGTCTGCAGCTTCTAAGGTGAACCTAATCACCCAGGTCATGGGTGCTTTGGTAGACAGAGTTGGCTTAACAGGAATTAGGATAAAAAAAAAAAAAAAAAAAAAGGTTGTAATTCATCTCATTTCAGTGATCCACTGATAGAAGTATGTCTATCCAAACAACCCCGATGGTTAAGAGGGTTTGCTTTTTGGCTGACATGCATTTTGCCAAAACGCATCACTGGTAATTTTCAGATGCTGATTATGAAAGGAGGAAAACAGGGGGATTCAGTTCTGGAGGGAGGCGGGCGTCCTTCTGCTCTTCCCGAGGTGACCTTGGTTTTGCCTCCATCTAACAGGGCTTAGTTTTTGTCCAGTGTTTAAAGATGTGCATGTTTTATGTCCCACCGGGACACCAAATGTGAATAAACTAGCAATCAGTTTGTAGCCCCGTCCAGGAAGCAGGAGCACCCACTGCTGGCGGCCGCCCACACGGGCATCCCAAGGGCTTCCGCTGCCCCTTTCTAGAAGCGTCTAGAAGCATGTGGCTCTGCCCTGCAGAAAGCCTCCAGGCCTGTGCCTGTGCCGAAGAGCTTCAGATAAACACCCCCCGCAGTGTGGAGCACGGGAGCACCTTGCATCCCGCAGAGCCGTGTCTCAGGAAACGCAGCTTAAGAAACCAGAGAACGGGGTTGTCTATCCAGTGGACTGAAGTCATCCGCAATTTGTCATTTTAGGCCAGGTTGGTTTGTTTTTCATGTTGTGTTTTCCAGAGGGCAAGACCAAGGGGCAGGAATGAGGATGCCTGTTTGAATATTGATCAAGTATCTTTGAACCATCTGTCAGTTCAAAATCAGTTGTTGAAACTGAACACTCTTCCTTAGGAACCTCCTTGAAAGAAACATTGATTTGCAGGCATCTCCTCCGTGCCCCGTGTGTGATGTGTATCCACATCCCGGGCCTGCGTGCAGCCTCCCCGCCAGGCAGACAGGGGCTCCCGCTGCTGTGGTCTTCCTGGATTAGCCCTCGCCTGGGCCAGGCACAGGGTGTCAGATGTTCTGAGCATCAGGCCTTGAGAAGCTGCATATTCATCCTGTGATACAGCTTAAGAACTCAAAACCATGTGACTTAAACACAGACAGTAAGGACTGAAAAAGCGCTTCAGCCTGTGAACAATTCCATCTACTGGGATGTTATGTCACTGTCCTCCTCAACATAGTTGAATACTATACTCTGCATATTTCAGTTTATTTCTAAATCATCCTATCTTATTTAACAACACACAGTGACTTTCATTCATGAGAGCATGGCATTTTTAAGCAGGGTTTAGAGTTAATGACAAGATTCACAAACTCTACCGTTTGTATATTTGGGGTGAGTCACACATGGAAACCCAAGCCATCAGCCTGAATTCATGCTCAGAAATCAGGCGTGTAATTTTTATGCTGGAAAACAGGTGACAAGTGTCCAGCTTGGCTCCTGGTACCTGACGTGATATGACACTGTAACAAACTAGGTTTTTAGAAGGGAGATACGGTAAGGAGACGGTCTCCTTTCTTTTTTGTTTTGTTTTGTTTTAATGTATAAGAAGTCCAAGGCCATTTGTGTCAGACAAAATCCCTGATCCTTCTCTTTAAAGGTAACACGCACCCTCCCCAGCTTTCCCAGATTCAGAAGTCAGCATGAACGTGGGAAGGACAGGAGGGGACCCATCCTTTATTTCTTCTCTAAAGATGAGCCCACAAGTCTGAACTGAGCAGGTCAAAGTGGAGGGGAGGATAGAGGAGGGGATGGAAGAGGCCAAAGATGGCTCTCCCTTTGCGGCATCACGCTGTAGCCCCTCTAAGGGCTGGGCTCCTCCACTACCTCAGAAATTCTGCATCCTAGGCTGGCGGGAGGCTCAGCTACACATTTGTCTCCATAGCAACCACTGCAAAGGTGGGCTTCTGACTTGTAGAGCCCCCATAGGGTTCTTTAAGATTTCAGACCAAACTTACAAGGTGGTATCACGTAGTAAAGTGTCAAATGGCACTTTTCGGCTCCTTGAAAACTACCTGAGTCATTTTGGAAGGAAAAGTTATTTTTTCCCACCATAATTTTTCCCCTTTTTGCCTGCCTCCCCATCCCACCCCCCACTTAAAAAAAAAAAGAACAAAACTTTCACTAAATTAAAAAAAAAAAAACCTTTCACTAAATTAAAAAAAAAAAATCACTAACCTTACAGGACTAGGAAAATTGAGCAAATGAGTTAGTGAACTTATGTAACCTCAAAGGAGCTTTAGCTTAAGAGGGTAATCAAAGTAATCGGCTAAAATTCGATACAAGAATTTAATAATTTATTTTGCAATTCACAATAGAATTTGCTTAAGAATTCAGTTTAGTGTTTGATTGACTTTTTAGGTAGTGTCCTTCCAAAGTCACCTGTAAGCCATGGTTTTGCCAAGCATGTTCACCAGTTGTAGAGACCTTATAACATTATTAAGGGCTAGAAGGAAAATGAGATCTATGCACTAATTTTATCATGTGGCTATAGAATTTTTTCCACAAGTATGAATATCATTACTGAATCTTAGATTTTTCTCACCCTTTTTTTGGGCATGTTTCTGCTTAAGCACTCATTTTATTTATAAAGTTTCCAATAAATATCACCTATGTTTCATTGAATTTTTCAAAGCATGCATAAATTTTTAAACAATATTCCCAGAAACAGAGATCCTCAAATTAATTTATTTAGATAAGCTACATTTTCAATTAAAATACCGCTTTCAAGACAAGACCTTATTTCAACAAAGAAGTGGTGTTGCAGGGCAAAATAGGACCACGTGACAGCATAAAAAATTTTGTGTTCAACTTCGTTTCTTTCCCTACAGGTTAATATAAGTTCAGGGCTAAAGACCTAGAAGAGAACAACTTCTTGGTACGCATCTGTCTGTGGTCACCAGGAATGTGATGTCGTAAAGACTACAGTCTCCTCAGTGTTTAGGCTTGTCTGGCTTCCACACAAGACAGGAACCCACACACATGCCCCCTTCTGCCTGCAGCTGCCACTGTCCCACAGTCGTATTTTACTTCTGTGTCAAACAAAATTCCAACAGTAGGGATTTTTAATTGTTTTGATGCATTTATTATATTTAATAATAAAAAAGAGGATGGAACCAAAGCATTTATTTAAATTCTCAAAATTCAACATTTACACCAAATCTAGGTTTTTACTTCTTACATCTATTTTAATTGATTTTTATTCTATGTAGTCACTACACGCAGATAGTTTAAAAGGCTGCTTTGTACCTTCAGGCTCACTATGAGAAGTCATGCTCGGGGCTTCCTAGGTGGCACAGTGGTTAAGAATCCGCCTGCCAATGTAGGGGATGTGGGTTCGATCCCTGCTCCAGGAAGATCCCACATGCCGCAGAGCAACTAAGCCCGTGCACCACAACTGTTGAGCACGTGTGCTTCAGCTACTGAAACCCAAGTGCCTAGAGCCCGTGCTCCGCAACAAGAGAAGCCACGGCAATGAGGAGCCCACGCGCCACAACGAAGAGTAGCCCCCACTCACCGCAACTTAAGAAAGCCCCACGCACAGCAAAAAGACCCAACACAGCCAAAAAAATTAATTAATTAATTAATTAATTTTTAAAAAAAGGAAGTCATGTTCCCTGCCCTACCCACCAAGCCCAGCCCCAATCCCACTGACCAGGAGGAACAGTTCAGTTACCTTGGTTCTCTCTTCCGGGGTCTATTCCAGTATTTCTAAATAATACGTGTAATTGCCATTTTCTTGTTTGTTGGTTTGGAGATCATCCTTTCACTCATCACAGGAGAGAGTGTAGCTCTTCCGCCTCACTTTGTGTCCTTCTCACATCGCTAAGCTCTCTTCACACCACCTTCCTTTGCCTCCATCCTCCCAGTGAGGCTATCCCATTAGTATTCATTGTTTACATCATGTAGAATACACTGATGCTCTGTCCTTTTATATATAAAATTGTATTTTTCTAACTGTTAGTAATTGCCTGAATTTTACCTGCTTAGTTTTGTTGTTGTTGTTGTTGTTGTTTACATAAACCCCTAAAAGATTGACATTCATAGATTCATTTAACCCACACAAGCTGAGCGTCTGCTCTGTGCCAGGCACTTGGGATACCTCAGAGAGCAAACAGATTAAAGTCTGTGTCCCGGGGAGCTTCCTGGAGGAGAGACACAGTCAACAATAAACATAGTGTCTTTTTTAAATGATGGTATATTTAGAAGGTGATAAGAACCATGGATAAAAAGAAAAAAATAGAGCCAGGCAGAGGTGATCAGAGCCATGGGAGTACAAGTTACAGGGTGTCGGGCAGACGTCACTGAGCAAGTGTGGAGCGGACAGGATTTGGAGGAGGGAAGGATGTCCCGTGCGTGTCCCGGTGCTTCCCACACGGTTAAACATGCCAGAGACCTCAGTTCCTTCTCCCCTGGGGCCCTCATCCTGGTGCCACCATCTCTGCTCCAACCTGGGCCTGTCAGTCCTGGGGCATCCCTTGTTCTCTAAGATGCGGACTGTGCTGTTTCTTGGTTGCCAGGTCATTGTCTGCCTCGGTTGACACTGTATTTGGGAAACAGCCTCTCTCCACTATCTGAGAAAATGTCGGGGGAGTTGAACTTTCTGAGGCTTCGGGGATGACAGAGCGTTTGAGAGAAGAGTCCAGGGGTGGAGTTGACCCTCCCCTGGAGTTTTATGAGCATGACATCATCGTCTTCCTTCTGTGGCTGCTGGAAGGTCTGCTACTATTCAGATTCCCAGTCCTTTATTTGGGAACTGTTTGTTTATTTTTATGTTTACCTCTCCCTTTGTAAAAGCGTTCGGGTTCTTTTATTTATTCCCAGGTTTCTAATGTTCATTTGTTTGCTGAGCCCATAATGGGCCCTTTCAGTTTAGGGAAAAAAGAGTTTAATCACCGCCCGCTTCATGTTTTATATTCTTGCCCTCTGAACTCGCAATACATCAGACTCAGGTTTCAGTGTGCTTATGTTTTCTTTTCAAATGTCCATCTCTTTATCTTTTTGTTCTAGGAGATTTTTTAAATTTTATCTCTGATGTTTTCTCTTATCTCTGTTTTGATAATTTTTTAATACCTAACAAATGTTTTCTGTTTTTTTTTTATTTTGGTCTCTGATTGTTCCTTCTCTTTTAAGACATCCTGGCCTCTCTTTTCTTTTTGAAAATTCTGTTGTTTCTCTTCCTTTATTTCTATCATTTTTTCTCTTTCTCTTTGTTTTCCTCTCTCCCTTCCTCCCTCCCTATCTCCTCTCTCTCCCTTTCCCTCTTCCTCTCTCTCTCTCCCTCTCTCCCTCCCTCTCTCTCTTCCTTCCTCTCTCCCTCCTTCTTCCCCTCTCTCTCTCTCCCTCTCTCCCTCCCTCTCTCTCCCTCCCTCCCTTCCTCTCTCCCTCTCTCTCTCCCTCACACCCACAAATCCTATTGCCTCCATATTCCTTCTCTCTAGTAGTTGGATGGTGGGTGTTTCTCTTTGCCTTTCATGCTGATGTCTTCCTCTGGTACCTAGTAATCCTTCTCTGTCCAGGCATATTGAGACTGAGGCACTAAGATGCTCATTAGATATTCTTTGGGCCAAAACAGGATCCTTCAACCACTCTGTCACTTCTCAGATTTTCCCCCAGAATTGTCTATTTCACCAAAGAAGGGTCCTGTTATCAGATGTGTGTGTTTGGGGGTGGGCCAGCGTGTGTACCCAGCACAGGAGAGAAGAGGGCTGGAGCTGGGGGCGGTCTCAGAGCTTCCCATTCTAACAGCTCCCCTGGTTCTCCCAAGTCAGCCTCTGCAGTGGAAACCTCCTTCCTGGCCTCTGTTAGCACTGGGGGAGGCAACAGAGATACACATGCATGCTCAGTCCACCACGCTTCGCTAAAGCACCTGTCACTGCTGCTTAGGTTAACAACTAAGCAGTCATGGGATACTGCAAATGTGCACGTTGCTGTGCTGTTCGCAGTGGTAAATAGAAGCAAGGCAGTTGAAAGATGGAGGAAAATTACTGGAAATTTTTGCACAAATCTATGGTTAAATCTATTTTGTATTGAGAAGAAAAGAAAGTTACCCCTACAGTGATCATCTCATCCCAAATGGCCCAGGACTGTCCTGGTTTTAAAACTGAAAGTGTCATGTCTAGGGAAACCCTCTGTTCCAAGCCAACCAGAACAGCTGGTCACCCTGCCCTCTCCCTCATTGTGTGACATGAAGAATTGGATTGTAGTAGAAGATGCTCATCTACTGCTCTTATAACCGGCGATTTTCACCATTGTGTTACTTTCAAAAGAGGAGTAGAAATGCCCAGGGGACCCAGGAGCAGTGTCTGTGCAGGAATGGTAGCGAGGAGGGGGGCCACGTGGCACCACGAAGCGGAGGCTCTGAGGCTCCTCTCATCTCATCGAATCCCCCAGTGTCCATTTGTCCTAAATTACGTACGCGTCAGGCCCCACAAAACCTGGATCTCCCCACCGACAGTGGCAATGATGATGATAAAATATTAGCAGCCGGCAGGGACCTGATGCGCGCCGGAATGAAGGATTACGTCTCTCAGTCCTCAGAAGAACCCGTGAGCAGATCCTACGACGATCCCCAGGGTGTAGACGTGGAGCCTGAGGCAGGTGGGCATGGGCGAGTGTGCAGCAAGAAGGTTATCAAGGAAATGCTTAAGCCAACCAGACAGTTGTCATACGTAAGTGAATCAGCATCTTTACGTTGTTGGTTGTGTGCGTGTGTAACACAGAAAACAGAAGTCACATACATCCCAGTTTTCCCGGAACCGTTCTGGCTTATCCACAGCTATGCAGTTCCTGCTGTCCCACTGTATGTAATAGTGTCCTTTCACCCTCAGACTTGTCCTGGTCTGGATGACAAACTATTAACCCTTGTTCTCTGGATAACCCTTCGTGGAAATTTGTTGTAGGACCTTATCAGACACATTTCTTATCACTGTTCCCTAATAATATGCAATGAATTTTAGATTTTTACAAAGTTTTATAAAAATTTTATATTTTTAATTAATATGCAATGAAGTTTATATTTTTTAATAAAATCTTGTTTATATAACATCCTTAGAAAGTTTTTTATACTCTTATGTTATGAAATATTCATTCATATTCTCTTCAAATATTTTGGTTACTTTAAAAATTTTCTTTGGTCAAAATGAGATTTATTTTGATGTAAAGAATGAAGGGATGGGATTTTGCTGGTGACACAGTGGTTAAGAATCCGCCTGCCAATGCAGGGGACACGGGTTCAATCCCTGGTCCCATAAGATTCCATGTGCCGCGGAGCAACTAAGCCCATGCGCCACAACTGCTGAGCCTGCATTTTGGGGCCCATGTGCCACAACTACTGAGCCCATGTGCTACAACTACTGAGGCTGCGCTCTAGAGCTTGAGAGCCCAACTACTGAAACTCACACGCCTAGAGCCCATGCTCCACAAGAAGAGAAGCCATCACAATGAGAAGCCCACACACCACAACGAAGAGTAGCCTCTGCTCTCCACAACTAGAGAAAGCCCGTGCACAGTAATGAAGACCCAACACAGCCAAAAAAATAAAAATAAATAAATAAATTTTTAAAAAATTAAAAAAAAAAAGAATGAAGGGAACCACAATTTTTCTCCAATTCCCAGCAATCTGTCCCAGCACCATTTACTGAAAATTCATCTTCTGCCCACTGAGTTGGAGGGCCAGCTTTCAGCATAGATATAATATATTCCTGTATATAGCTGATAGTGTATCAATGTGGGTACCAGAGACATGGATAGGAGACATGTCTGTGGGTATAGTTGCTTGACTGGCCTTAATGCTCTTCCGTGTTTCACTGGTTTATCCTTCTGTGCCGGAATCTCACTGTTTGAGCATGTTATGAACCACTTGTCTTCGAACTTTCCTGGCTCTTCTTTTTTCTTTCTTTTTTTTTTTTTTAATTTTAATCAAATTTGGAACATTTTCATCCTGGCTCTTCTTTAATCCTTTTTCCCAGATGAGTTTTATATTCATATAGTCAAGTTAAAGAATAAATAAAGAATTCTTTTGACATTTCAACTGGGACTACATTGCATTATTAGGTTAATTTAGACAAAATTGAAATCTAGAAAACATGGAAGCTACCCACCAGAAAGCAAGGTTTCTTCTTCATTGTTCCATTTAGTCATTGAGTCCTTCAAGAACAGTTCATAGATTTATTTCCATAAGTGAATGTGTTTATATTTTTCCGGAAGATTTCATAATTTTATTAATAATGTGAGTGAACTCTTTATGCCATTATATTTTAATTATTTTCTAGAGTGAAATATTAATTTTGTAACCTGACACTAAAATGTTATACTTTCTAATTTTTTTCAGTAGTAATCTTACATTTTTAATATCGTAAACCAATAATGATAACTTTGGCTTCCTTTCCGAATGTTGTTACCTCTTGTTCACCCCCACCCCCAGTTTAATTCCAATGTCCTTTGCCTCTAGAATGATACTAAAATGTGTTCTTTTTTGCTAATCCCTGTTGGAATGTGTCTACCTTTTCATGAGTAAGCACTAGCTCTTCAGATGATAGACGCTACCCATTGTATTTTTATTTGTTTATCTTATGGAAACATCAGTTGTTTCTCTTTTCTCAGGACTTAACTGAATTTTAGCTGATGCCTTTTCTTCCAGACATAACAGTTTTATGGCAGACGTGCAGGGATTTTAAGAAAAGAAGTTGATAAATCTGTTTTATGAAGTTTGTGAGGTTCTGCCCATAGCACCGGGTAGAGCCATGTTCCTAGTCTTGCCCTACCTCCAAGGAAGCCCACAGGACACTGTCACCTCAAGATTTATAGCTATAGTACCTCAGTGAATATTCCTTTGATCAAGAGTATTGGCCTCCTCTACACACACAGGTCTGTGGGCTTTACAGGTAAAAGATGGAAACTCACAGTAGCCAAGGGACCACACATTGAGTCTTGACTGATATTCTGAGTGTTTACATAAGTGACATTGGGTCAGCCCCCAAGTCACTGAAGGACACTTGAACTAGGATGCATTTCCATCATTCAAACAAGTGAGTATTTGTGACAGTAACTTTGTGAAGAAAAGAAAAGCACGTCCTATTCTCCAGCCTGAGATGAATGAGGCCTGGGACGTGTGGTTAACTGCACCATCCTTGCATTCCCATCATGAATGTCAGCGATTACTGCGAATTCTTTAATGCATCAGTATCTTTAACTTTCTAGTATTTCTCTGTGATTTTTATACACTTTTTAAGATTGGTCTGTGCTTTTATTTGTACAATATTTTTGAATAGACAAAGTCTTGTAGTAGTTATTTCATCTACGTTTGCTTCTTATTTTTGTTTATCTAATGTTTCTCTGCTGTTACTTTTCTACCTTTTGATTTATGACCTTCTCTTTTTCACCCTACTGGATATTTAGGAAACATACAGTATGTTTCTAAATCTACTTTAGTTACCTGTACTATTTAAAATCATATACTAAGGCCATTTTTTTTTGGTTTCTCACATCACAGATTAAAGCTATTAAAAACCCTGTTGGGCAAAATAAGGTACCTTTAAAATAAGGAAATTAGTACATTTCTACTTCTTTCATTCTCTGCTCTTAACACTTCAGTTCAGGCTCTAATGTTTGTTATAACTGCTTGCAGGTTCCTCATTTCAATTTAGCTTTAATATTATTATTATTTTTAAATCATGTACCTCTATCACTTCAATAATGATAGCATGTTAATTCTGTGCTATAGTCTTGACCATAGTTGTTTAAGCTAAATTGTCTGTTGAAGTGGATCCAGTGGCCTAACCAGACTTTTCATACAGTAGATTTCTCAGTCTTGGGTTTAGTAGTTTACATCTTTTCCTGGTCAGCAGGAGTGTGTCTCAAGAAGAGGTCTTCAGGTAAGATAGGTAAAGCATCAATCTCCTCACTTCTTGCCTGTCTGGGAGTGTCCTATTGCTTCTCTTCTAGCTGCTTTTCGTGTCATCTTATCTCTTCCTTGATGTCTTGCTCCATAGAATTCTCACTCACTTCTAATTTCCTGACAGTATACTTTGTTTTGTAAAATTGTTTTTGGTGAGTAAATCTTCTTTCAGGATAATTCATTTCCTTAGTCTTTCTTTTGACTGCTGTGTGTCTCTTCCGCTTGTGCTTTTGGTGGAGTGAGGGTTGCCTTACGATTGTCACATAGGTTCCATGGAAGGTTCCTTTTGCTCAGCTCAGTTCTGACCAGGGCATTTGCATAAAAGTCTTGTATACACCAGAAGTGGATCTGATCTCCCCCCTCCTGGCCTTGTTCCTGCGGTGAACTTTCCCCAGGTGTGTTATGGAGCAAATAACAGATGAACTGCAGTGTGAGTGATCCCTGTGTTCTGAGTCTCCTGGTATGTTCACAGCTCGTCAGCCATTCATCTGTTTTGGAGAAAAGGAATCTCTTTATTGCCTCACTTGCTCCCTCTTTCCCCAAATCTCTGCTATGATTTTTTTTTCTTACTTAGTTTATTATTATTTATTTATTTATTTTATTGGCTGTGTTGGGTCTTCTGTTGCTGTGCGCAGGCTTTCTTTAGTTGCGGTGAGTGGGGGCTACTCATTGCCATAGCTTCTCTTGTGGAGCATGGGCTCTAGGCGCGTGAGCTTCAGTAGTTGCAGCACATGGGCTCAAGAGTTGTGGCTCACAGGCTTAGTTGCTCTGCGGCATGTGGGATCTTCCTGGAGCAGGGATCGAACCCGTGTCCCCTGCATTGGCAGGCAGATTCTTAACCACTGCGCCACCTAGAAAGCCCTGCCATGATTTTTTAATTAAAGAGTTTCAGAGAGATGTGCTTTTTTCAAAAGAAAGCCTTCAAAGAGTATTCACATCCACTAAATGGTTGTGTGACCTGCCTGTGGTTATGAAAGACACTAACTCAGCGCTTCCCTGGTGGCGCAGTGGTTGGGAATCCACCTGCCAATGCAGGGAACACATGTTCCATCCCTTGCCTGGGAAGATCCCACGTTCAGCGGAGCAACTAAGCCTGTGCACCACAACTACTGAGCCCACATGCCACAACTACTGAAGCCCGCGCTCCTAGAGCCCATGCTCTAGAAGAGAAGCCACCACGATGAGAAGCCCGTGCACCACAACGAAGAATAGCCCCCGCTCACCACAACTAGAGAAAGCCCACATGCAGCAACGAAGACCCAACACAGCCAAAAATAAATAAGTTAATTTTTTTAAAAAAAAACACTAACTCAGAATCTGGTCTGTTGATCACCAACATCGTCATTTACCTCTGCAGACAATGCTACCATCCTGACTGCAGCAAAGGCTGTCTGTGAAGGGTTTCTCCAGAATCGGCACTTAGCCACCCTGCCCTAGAGGCCCCTGGGACCCATATTTGTGACATACCTCCAGTGGGCCTCTGAGTGGTGGGTCTCACTCACGACTCCGAGATCCTGGCTCCACCACCTGCTCACAGCTCTCCTTGAGCACATGAGTCAGTATCTCTGCACCTCAGTTTCCCATGTCTGACATGGACATGGTAGTCATATCTGCCATATAAATTTGTTGTGAGATTTAAAGAGTTAATATAGGTAAAGCACCTCATTAAATACTGGCTACCATTACTAATGCTATTGGAACTCAGTAGACTAGAGGGATTTGGGCATTGGACTCATCAGCCCAGATTGTCTGGCTGTAGGTTGTTCAGGACTTGGAATGTATGTTGCTTTCTCTAGGACAGTGAGAATTTGCACAGCCTTCCGATGTCATTGCGTGCCTGTCAGACTGAGGTACGCAATGAGCCGGACATGGAACTCTGCATTCAGCTGTCCGCTGGCCTCAGCATCTCTGATGCGTTTACTTGTTCTTCCTCAGGAGACCCTTTTATTTAGTTCAAAGAAGTGAATTTTCCACCGGTTGCTATCCCGTGTCTGTGGACGCTAATGCAATTCTCTCATGGCTACTTGTGCATATGCAGACCTTACATCATACGGGCAGTTAAAGAAAGACATCATCGCACTGTCTAAACTGCCCAGACATCGTTTCTATGTTCTGCATATGATATTTTGGAATAAAGTATCATAAATACTACACTGGTTGGCTGCTGTCCCAATTTGAGTCATTTAAACCAGCTGAGTTAGAGAATGAAGTCTTTACATGTGGGGCTTCTCTCTTCTTCAACTCATTGTAAGAATACTGAGCATATGCGAAACCTTTTCAATATAAAATAGAGTGTTTTCTTATGTCCATATAGATAATGTAAATGCCATTGAAGTGTTCGGCTCTTTTGCAGCATAGGCTAATAATTGTAATACAGCAGATATCATTAATGAGATACCAGGGCAGTACATGCCTTTTCATATTCCCTCAGTCTTTGTACATCAGCGTTTTTAAGAGCAGTGGATCAATATGACATTTACAGCACGATTCATCTGGTAAGTTTTGTGATGTTATCTCTGAAACTCTAGATGAGGAAGTGGATTCCAAAGAATAAAACACTATTTTACTAAATAATTATTTAGTAACTAAATAACTAACAATATTATTTAACGAAATATTCTTTACAGTGTTATAACCTTTCAGTATTTACAAATACGTAAAACCCACCTGATGGGAAACACTTCAGCCAATGAGTACCTAAGACTTAGAAAGAAATAAGGAAGAACTGATCTGCAAAGTCTTGAAGAAGAATGAATACATCTCAAGAAGGTAGCTTCCCGGGGACGGGAGCCAGGAGGTTACGTAAATATTGTTCTACAGACTCTATGTGTTCATTTCCTGGGTCTGATTAATCTCCTCAAAGCCCTGCAGTGAGATGTCTGTTCCTGCAGAGAACGGAATGGTTCCCTCCTTACAGAGAAAGAGGACCCCAACATCAAATGCTACCAGCACATTCTTGCAGGCGCCCAGCCTAATGGCATCCCATGGTCAGAAACATCGTCACGGCATGGGGTGCCTTCACACCTGGACCTCTGTTTGGAAGCTGTTTGACAGCTTAACAGATAAAACTTAGAGATTCTTTGAAATCATTGTAAAAATGCAGATCCTGCTATCACGTTGTGGAAACTGAAGTAAATATCCGTGCGTCTGCTATCATTTCTGTCCTTTACTTTTAAATTCTTTACTCAAAACTCTCTCTGTAGGTTCACACCTCATATCCCCCCATCATTCAGTTGTCATTACTGCTTTCATAATTTTTTAAAAAATGCAAAGAACTGAGATTACCAGTTTTGTTTAGTTTTAGGGTACTGACCACTCAGAAAGCTCCGTGGCTGCTTCGTGGACATGGATTATGTGACCCTGTGACCATGACATTCTTTGTGTCTCATATGACCTTCCAGCAAAGAATGTGATTGAAACACTGGGCAGGATATCGATGTTGATTTCAACCATGGTGTCAGTATGCTTGCAGATTTGCTCTGCGTAAAATATGGATTTGATTTGCTTCTTTGGTTTCTCTCTTAAAACCCAGTGGATTTATGGCCAGTCCTGGCAACCTGGTACATAAACCCTCTGTTGATGGCTGTAAGTGACCAATCTCACTTGGCCCAGACCCCTCTGCACCCCGCCCCGGTCAAGGGCAGAATCCTCAGGAACTGAGTGGCTGTGGTCTGGCTCAAACTGCTCAGGTGTGCTGGCCGAGGCCACCTGGAAAGCATTCTTAGAAAATCGACTCCTGTGTCTGGAGACGATCATTGCAAAGTATTTATCTATGTGTGAAGATCCAAGAAACCCTGAAGCACCAATACCAGAAAAGCCTGAAACTGCAGGAGTGATGCCATGATTTTAAAGTCATTCTCATAAAAGGAAGAAGCCACAGTGGGGCAAGTTCAACTGCTGTATGAGAACAAGAAACTGACATTCCTTCCGAGGAAAACGAGTATCCAAAAAAAGTGAGTCGGCACGAAGTTTGTAGTGAATCTTCCATGACTTAAATTACATTTTGCACCTTGAGAGATGAATTAAGCCATCTCCTATGGGAAAGTCATCCATTTTAAAAGAAAGAAAAATGAACCTAGGCCAGTTGTGAAATGCTTAAATTCATGTTAGACACATAGGCTTTCCCTAGAGCATCACTAATAGGTTTTCTTGAGAGGCAGGAAAAGATATTTCAGATGTTACAGAAAATCTGGATGTCATGGTGACTAAGGGGAAAACCATTTGGAAAGAGCATGGCCCTAACTGAGTATTTTGACACTGATTCAATACTGAATCATTGCGGACTTCTCAAAAAACTGCTCTTACGGTAATTAGCCATAAAGTAGAAATGCCCAGCTTTTACCAGAGTAGTGAATTCCACACTTTCCTGTATGTGAAAGAAATATGCATAAAATTTGCAACTACCCAATTAAGATATAGAATGCCCCCCAAGTTCCTGAACAGATGCATTTATCCTAGATTGGCTTCTTGCTAAGCCACACTGGATAACCGTCTCATCACTTTCCCCAGCTGAAAGGCCCACCTTGCTGAAGCCTTGACTCGCTGGACAGCAGTACAGCAGGGTGGGTAAGAACATGGCTCTCTGCGTATTTCCCCGGTCCTGTACCTTACCAACTATGTGACCTTGACCTTCTAGGACCTGAGTGGCTGCATCCAGGTTCTCACTACCTCTGGGCCTTGGTTTCCTCACCTGTAAAATGGCAATTCTGATAACACCTCCCCCTGGTTGTTAAAGGGTGGGCGTGCGAGTGGATTAATCCCTGTAAGCATTTGGAATAGCTCGGTGCACAGAGCAGGTGTCGTGTTTGCATAGAGAGGGACCCAGAGAGCGCCCAGGCCAGAAGCTGGACTCTGGGCTCGAAGCCCGGCCCACAGCACTTGTATGGCCTTCCTGAGCTCCGCCCACCCCCTGTCCTCTAGGAAGCGGAGTAAGGAATAGCGCCCCGCTCACTGGGCTGCGGGACCCTTAGGAGCCCACAGCTGTCTGCAGCTCAGAGCCTGGCTCAGCGGCCCCTTCACTGAGGCGCTGGCTGTCCCCTTGCGCCCTCTTCCTCATGTGAAGCCGTCTGCTTTAGGCCTTATTCTCTCTTTAAGATGTGCAGCTCTTTTGCTAGAACGTCAAGATTTAACACGCGGGGTCGGTTGCTTTTGCTGTTGCTGTTGTTTCTATTGTTAACATCTGTCTCCGACAGTGTCCCATTCCTCCCGGTAATCTGCTTTGGCTGCTCTCAAGCTACGTCTAAAACTGCCACACGCCGACCTTATAAAGCCATCCTGGCCATTGTTAGCTGGCTAGGAAGTTATGCAGTTCACCCATTGATGGGTATTTTTACAAAATACACATCGCTTCCTGGTTTCTTCAGATGCGTTCAATCCTGCGCTTCCTAAGAGGAATTGGCTAGGTCTGGTCTTGGCAAACTAAGGCCCCAGAGCCGCGTGCAGCCCGCTGCCTGATTCTGAAAATTAGGTTTTATTGGCGCACTGGCTGCCCGTTCGTGTACACGCTGCCTCTGGCTGCCGTCTCCCAGCCAGGGCGAGGCGGAGTGTTTGCAATCGCATGGCCACCAGCCTAAGATACTTACTGTCTGGCCCTTCAGTAAAACGTTTGCCAACTCCTGGGCTAGATGAAAGCATTTTTCCAGCAAAATAGTGTCTTAGTAGAAAATATTGTGTATGTTATCTGTCACCCTTTTTCAAGCCAAAATAAGTGTTAATGTTATTGCAGCAACTTAGTCCGAATCGTTCAGAAAGCATGAAGAGAGCTTACGTGTACGGTTCTCTTGTCATGAGTATGCAGTATTGAGTGAGTTGGATGATGTGTTTATGAATATACTTATCTTCTCAATGACTTGGGTAACATTTTATTATCCTTTCTCAGTTAGGAAAATAGCCCATCTGCAGGATAGGAAAGTGACTCTGAATCAACAAGTAAGTTAGATGTAGAATCACAGACCTACAGACCATGCCCGTGCATGTTCATACAGCTGTTTTTTACGTAAATTGTGTCATTTCCTAGCCAGCTATCAAAATGTCTAAGCGTTGTGGGCGGCCTAATGTCATTTTCTCTGAACGTAGAGGATGAAGGACCCCCTTGTCCTTCAGGAATGTTCTTTACTAAGCTGTTGCCTGAAGCAGTTCAAGAAGCCCCAAGATTCTCCTTATTTCCACGACTCAGTGTCAGCGGCGTGTCTCAGGAGTTCTTCAAGTATCTCCTTACCTTTTCTGTTTGAAAGACAGAGTCTTTAAGATGGGACTACTAGCAGTTTCTTTTGCAAACCTCTGCCGTCGAGAACCTGACCGTCATGTTCTTTCACCAATGCCCATTTGAATTTGTCCTGTTCTCGGGTGAGAAACACCTGAACGCATAGGAACTCCTGCTCAGGCCCTTTCCAGCATCTCTAATTGGGTTTAATTAAGATAGTTTCCATTTTTCCTTTCTTTAGATATACATACATGGTAGATACAAATAGGCAGATATGTATAAATAACTGTGTTAGGTGACCGTTGTTTTCCACATGCCTTCTTCCTTCCCCACCACCATTTTTAGAACCTCGTTCTAAAATTTCTCAATAATTCCCTTACAGTGACTATCCTAAACTTACATCCCTTTCAACAGCATTATGCTTCTAACACACAATGTTTACCAGTAATCAGAAAATCACTTAGAGGCAGTGCAACAAAATTAATGGGCATGTCTTTATATATATATATATATATATTTGCATTTTTAAAAATTTGTATTTACTAGTCATGTCTTTAACAGCTTTTCACTGGTCAGAAAGAACATGTAAAATAAGGTTAAGGCAGTAAGAAAACGTGGCTTTCCCTCTTTGTTTGTGTATTGCGTAGATAGGCTGAGGGGCTGCATTTATAGAGTCGGGTGGACTGTATGTGAATGTCCTCACCTCCCCAGGTGAGGGCTGAGGAGTAGAAGGAGAGGGGAAGGAGGAGGCGGGGATGGAGGAATTGATAATCATGACCCCCACGAACGCTTCAATTGCACTTACTCTGTAGTGACCCACCAGGTCTTCCCTCTCTGCATGGACCTGGGACTGTGACCATCTCGGCTTCGCAGATGCAACAGTGGAGACCGACGTTCAGCGGTTTCCCAAAGGGCCCACAGCTGAGGGAGGTGGGGCTGGGGTTGGAGCCCAGGTGGCCTGACTGCAAAGCCCCCCCTTCACCCACCCCTCGCCGCCTCGCACTGGGTCAGACCCGGCAAAGGCAGCCCCGGCAGCCTTCATACTAGGACCGTGGACTTGAGCAGGGCTTCACCAGGCGCTTGGACTTGCAGAGCCCTGGAGGCACGTGGTGATCACCCTGTGAGATTCTACAGCCACAGGCAACGCGAATCCTCTCTGCCACAGACTGGTAATGGTGACCCCACGGGACAGTTTTAGGGCTGTTACTGTATTTCGCTAATAACGGACCTCCGTGTCCACGAAGAGAGGAGGGTGAAGCTCGTTGTCAGTTCTTCAGCGGGAGCGGGATATCTTGCACATGCTTAGACCCGTGAGATTCACAAAGGCACGGATGAAATGTCAAATTGTGAACCACAGGTTTTGTGGACAGCGGGGATGGGACGAGCTCACCCCCATGGCTGTGGTCGGGACAGCAGCATCTCACCCTTGCAGCCTCAGGTGCTGCCGGTTGGCTTTCCACCACCAGTCCAGCTCCCTCTGTCTCTTATTCATTCTGCACGGGCCGGGCTGCGTAAAATACAGGTCCGACAGAGACACTCCACTGTCAAGGCCGCCATGCCCCTCCCTTGCTGTGTGCCCAGAACCCAGACCCCGGTGCATGGCCCCAGCATCCTCAGGGCCAATCCCATCAAGTGTTCCATCCTCTCGGTCCCCGATCCTCGGTTACTGGACGTCTCCTTGCCTCCCTGACACCGGCCCTCCCACCTTGGCTCTCTGTGGCATCTATCTTAATGCTCCCTCCTCTTGGGGTGTGTGCGTCCACCCTTTTTCACAGCTGTTCTTGAAGACCCACCAGGCGCGAGGTTGGGTCCAGCTGAACCACACACCCAGTGTGCGGGGCCCGCACGCAGCACATCTGTGTTTGTTGAAGGGTGACCTGCTTTCACTGAGTCCCACCCCCCTGGCAAAGGGAATGCACGGGGTGGTGTGAAAGTGGCACACACAGCACACGTGTCGCTGGAGTGTGAAGCCGGGGAACCGTGAGTCTCCTTGTGAGTCTGCAGGCGGGCTCCAGAGAGGAAGCAGGAACTGAAGGGTGATTTTCCTGGGATGTGGGAAGGTCGTCACAAGAGGCCTCCAGCGGGGTCACAGTGTCCTAGTCGTGCTGCCTGTGTGAGGAGTAGTCCCTGACTGTCCTCTTGCCGGTGGCAGTGGACACGTTCCTCGCTCAGTGAGGGTGACGTAACCTACGGACGCCTAGGAACAGTTGCTTCTCAGGGCTCTTTGGTCCCCATCTCCTCTCTCCTTTCCTTCACGCGAGTCCTTTATATGCGGAGGAAAGATTCAGGGGGGTCCCTCCTGATCAGGACGAAGCTGCAGCCCTTTCCTTCTTGCTGCTGCCTCTGTGTCCACAAAACCGGCTCCCATTCCCCTACAGTGCGGGGTTCCTGTCCAGATGAGATCCCTGCCATCCTTGCATTGTGATTTCTCCTGCTGAGCCCCGTCAGAGAGGAGCTGACTAGAGAGAGACACTAGGCTGGGAGAAGGAGTGAGATGAGGCTCACTGAGCAGGCTTTACTAGGACTCTGCGCCTAGGACTCTGCACCTGGGACTCTGCACCTGGGACTCTGTGCCTAGTACTCAGTACCTACTATTCTGTGCCTAGTACTCTGTGCCTAGCACTCTATACCTGGTACTCTGTGCCTAGTACTCAGCACCTAGTACTCTATACCTGGGACTCTGCACCTAGTACTCTGTGCCTGGTGCTCTACACCTAGTACTCTGCACCTTGTCATTTGCACCTAGTAGTCTGTGACTAGTACTCTGTGCCTGGTACTCCACACCTAGGATTCTGTACCTTGTGCTCTGCACAATCAGTAAGTATCTGCAGAGGAAGGGAAGGAGCACAGGGAGGCAGCAGGTACCCCTGGGTGTGAACTGTGTATCCTGGAAAACAGAGCTGACCAGGACTTCGGATAGTGAATGGCCCGTTCCTGTTAGCACTGAAACTAATTCTTCCTAGTCGCAGAGTGGAGGCTGGCTTTCAGCAGACCAGACCCGGGAACAGGGGGCCAACGTGGAAGCACTTCAGATGAGAAATGACAAAGATCTTGTACTGGTGGAGATTACCCAGAAGAACAGAACCAGCAGGCCCTACTGAGTCGGGGTGTGTGTGTGTGTGTGTGTGTG